>NC_085046.1:133219391-134680976 GCF_963662255.1 Cinclus cinclus
CAATCACAGTTCTCTACCTCTCTCTGTTCTTTACTGTGGCTTTTAGAAAATATATATCAAGGCAGGATATTTTTTGCCCTTTCAGGTTAATTTGTTTTACCTACTTTTTTCTCACTTGAAGTCTTAATTCTGTCTGTAGGGTAGATCCTGCCAGCCCCCTTTCCATGGGCACATATGATCCAAAAGGTTTTCATGCAGGTTTGCTTAGCAGAAGCAGAGCACAATGATTTCCATATTTCTGCTACATTTGAGTCTCATGTACGTAAGGGAAATCTTCCCCAGACATTTGTGTCAGAAGCCCTGATGGTGGATACAGAGCAGATGGAGCAAACCTGTAGCAGCTGATTGAAAATACAGAGTTTTAAGGATTTAGTTGTGGTGCCCAACATCTTTGCTGCAGCAGAAGAGAAGTTTTCATTGAACATTCTAGGTCATGATCCCATGCAATACGCCATGTGTTTTGGGACAAACTAAATATCAAGCACTGTATGTTGTCAAATGTAGGTACATTTATGGTACTGTACATGGTAAAAGGTGAGAAGCTATCATACATGAACAAACAACCATGACTGGAGCAAATTAGGGGCCTTGGCAGAAAATTGAGGGAGTGAATGACTGCCTTATGCAGCTTCTTGTGGGATCCCACTCTGATGTTAGACCCTGCACACATGGCTTTCAAGTGCTGCCAGTACTCACTAATATGACTATCTGATTGCATACTTAATTTTTGCTGCTTTCTTCTCAGTATTTCCACACTGCTAGGTATAGTTTTGATATGAGATTTGTTTGAGAAGAGAGATCAAATTGTAAATAGTGCTACCTATTTATCTTGAAGACTGCAGCTCATCCTCAGCTTGTGGCAAGGTGTGGGAAGGATGGCATTCACCCCGTTCACCTGTGGGAGTTTGCTTTGTGTCTCAGATTTGCCTCCAGGAAAGGTTTAACCCACTCACTGGAAGTCCTGTGTGCCTGAGGAGTTTTCAGTCTTCAATGTTAAACCCAGGTGATTTGGACTGGGCTCAGGCTATTGAGCTCCTTGAATAAAAGGGGGGAGACAATTCACTTCAGCCAGCAGCATATGAGAAGCCTATATACAGCATAGAAGCTGAATCTGCCCGGGATGCAGCAGGTCGAGCTGCTGATGAGACAGATCCACTGCAGTGCTCCATGCTGTACAGGGACATTGACAGACTGGTGGCTCTGTGCCTAGGGACTGTGCATTCCTGGAGACCTGACAGGAGATGACCTGGCCTCAGCCACCAAAGGAGAATAGAAGAAAATACATTTATAGAACTTTCACATGTAATATTGGCATCGTTTTTATTTTATTTTTTTTTCTTTAAGAAAAGCTTTTTTTTTTTTTTTTAGTAGTAAAATTTGTGATGTGAAGAATTTGCCAATATCCAGTATGTCAATGTGTACCTCTGGAAGAGTTAAGTCATCAATGTAGTTCATTGCAGTTTGACATTTCTGACACCTGAGCATGCCTTCCTCCAACACAGAAATTTAACTCAGCAAGGCTGGAGAGAAAAGCAGGATCTGTCTTTACAGATAAATTAGTTCAAAGTTAAATAAGGAAACTTTTATTTATGTTCTAGATATTAAGCAGGGCTAACAATTGTCAGAAATAATTCACGTGCTTTAGTGCATATACATAAACCATTCAGATGTGTTAGTTAGTGCTTTTTAAATTAAAAAACATAAAGATCTATGAATAAGATTAATCCTTAGCAATGAAAAAGACAGCCTCACAAAACCTTGTCAGCTTGAGTCCAGGTTGATGATTCCTATTAGAAAGTCATAATCAGATGTACTAAAATGATGACAGTGCTGAATAAGACAGCAAACGTGAGGAGCAGTAGGACCAGGACCACTGTGGGATGCTGTAAGTGGTTGATTTCACCAAGTCTCAGTAGTATGTGGCACTGTTTTTTGTTTGAGTATTTTAAAGCATTTTTGTTATGAGATTCATTAACAAAGAAAAAGTCTCAGCCTTATAATTCAAAGAACATTTCCCCCCTCACCCAAATGCCTATAAAATACAGAAATCTGACATTTAAAAAAGCAGCCTTAATGGTAGTCTATACTAAAAGAAGTGTTGTTTCTTTATGCAGCAACTTCTGTCATGATTTTGGAATAGTTGTTTCCATTTTACTTTAATGCAACAGAAAGTCATGGTTTTTTGGCTACAGAAGTCAAGGCTTGCATCAACACAAACTGCAGGCATAGAGTTTGCAAGGAATTATGGAATGTGGTATATGTCTGGGTTTGTATACTTCATCATCACTGTTGTCTTGTGAGGGCAGGTTTGTCATAACTCACTGCTTCACTTTTCATGAATTACAGTCATGCTTTTGTTCACAAACAGTATGAATAGTATAATTTCTCTTTTTGTTTTTCTTTATACATACACTCTGAAGTACACTGTGCAAATCTGTGCCCTCTTACTCCAACAAAAATCCCTGTGAAGTAAAAATGCAGTTCATGTAAATGCTTGTGCACATTAGAAGAACATAAATACAACAGACTTGTCCCAATATAAAGCAGCATTTAATGTTGGCATTACCTATTAAAATCAGTGCATTAGGCTTATGGTAGATGTGTATATGTTAGTTTAGCATAATACTGCTAAAATTGCCAATCTAAAGCCCAGTTGCTGTAGCCATTAAGAAAGCAAATGCTCTTTCCCCTTCATTTATAGCAGTATTTGGTCAGTGTGCAATGTGATTAGGACAATATTCCATCACACTGGACTTTCATTAATCAACAGATAACCCTCTCAGTTGAGTAAATTCAGTTTCTCTGCATCTTAGGGCTAAGAAAAAGTATGAATCCTACCAGTCAGGTGAGTCTAGTCAGCAAAGCAAGGAAGAGAGAAATAAGGTTATTTCTTTTTCCTGCCCTCTGGGCCACATCTCTGCCCTTGTGCAGTGCCTGTAGCACAGAGCAGTGTCAGAGATAGAGACAGCCTCCTGCATGCCTTGGTTTGCCATGGTGACTTCACCTGGGTGAGTGCAGGGACACAGTGCTATCCTACACACATACAGACATATATGCATACATATGAAGAGGTTGGAGTCCATCTCCAGGCGCTGAACTGGCCCAAACTGGGAGTTGCTTTTCTGCCTAGAGTCTGCAATTTACTGGAGACACACTCAGAGCCAGGGTCATAGTCCTCTGTGAGCAGTAGGGTAGATGGATTATTTTCTGTATCAGCCTTCACTCTGAGCACCCTCATGTCTGGGGCTACTACTGTGCTTGTCCCATTTGAGGTCTTCTACCTCTGCACTGCAGCACTTTTATCTTCCCTCTCCACTAGGCCTCTTTTTAAGACTTCCGTATGCAAAGAAGACCATGGCAAAAAGTCATTGTACTTGCCAGTGGGCACTGGGTATGACATCTGATGGCTGCCAGAAAAAGAGACTTCTTTTTCCAAAGTGGAGCAGGTGGCAGTAGCTGACTGGAACACCATGCTGGCATTCATTATATCATAGCACTGACAGCAGAGCTGGAAGCTAACAGGTTCACAGTTGCCTAATGTCATCATGCTGAAGACATTTTTAGAAAAGTTATGCAATTCATTAGCTGGCTATATATACCTTTTTTTCTTCCAAGATGAGTTGGTATTTTTATCCTAACACAGCTAATACCAATAAAATGGATTAACAGGCAGTGTTGCAAATCACGCTTTTAACAGGTTTTGGCAGTACAACTTCCCAGAGCTCTCACACCATACCACAACAGGTTCTTGGAAATTACATGCAATGCATAGGAGAGTGACCACATTAGTGTGGCTTCTAAATCCGAGAGTAATGATTGACTGATTCTTCTAAGAAAGGGTGTGTTTGGTCCTGTACTTCTTCTGCTGTGTGTCCCAAACTGCTTCACCTCTCCCCTGCTGAAGGATACAATGCCATCTGAACAGACTGGGGAAAAGCATGGTATGATCTCTTCTAAATGGCAACTGTACCATGCTCTACAGCCCAGATTCCCCCTAAATTTAGACATGTATCTGAGGCACTTAAATTGGGATCAGTGTCAGCCCGACTCTGATAATCCTGTTGCAGAGACAGATGTTTGAGAGTGTGATTCAGTTTACCTCAGATCTGAGTAAGAAGAGGAAATGTGGGACAGCCACCTTCCCTTCTTTCAGTGTCATAGTTACAAATCTCAGTGTTTAAAGGATTAAGCCAGGACTGTGTTGTCTCTCCAAACTGATCCGACAGATGTGGTGAAGTGATTTACTTCAGCTTAAATTGTGGCTTAGTTGTGAATTAGCTGGCAAACACTTAAAGAAGACAGATTCTGGTAACATCAATACACGGTTGGATACAGGTGAAAGAAATGACAATAACTTTTCTCCCAACAATGCTGACAGAAGATACATGGCTCAGATATCAATCTCAGAATCTTTATTAAATCTTAATAGTAGATGCTGGACTGAGGGAGCTTTTAATTTTGCTTTATTGTATTTGCCTAGTGAAATGATTGCAGAATTTTACTTGGATGAGGAGAGTTAGAGTTACTTCTGTGTTACTTCTGTTTCTAAACCTGAACAATCACAACATGCCAATATATTGTATGAGAAACTGCACTGTAAAGCTATGAAGCTGTCAGCTGACTCAGACCTCGGCTGGCTCTTTTTCAAGCAAAACTCACCGTTGATAGGATGACTTACATGCAGTGGGCTCTAAAAAGACATTGAACAAAATCTATGCAGGTTCTAATTTTAAAATTTCATGCTTTTCCTTTGCTTTCTGCCTCTCCCCCTTTCCTTAATCTATTAGTAGTAGTATAATACTTGACGAATGGGGTAAGGATGACGGAAAGCTATGTAAAATCCAAACTTCTGGGAGAAGAGGGAGTTGAAAATCAATAACCAAATGAGCAAGAAAACAATTACTTTCTGGTGCCAATGTTTTCATTTTCCTAGTAGAACTTTTGACCCTGAAATGTTCTACCTGCAGTAGCTCCCGATATTTGTTAATTATCAACCCACACTTCAAAGCTGATCGGTTTTCAAGGGCTTTTGTGGAGGTTAGCTCAGGAAAATGAGTATTCAGTACGGCAGGAATAGATTTAATTGGAGAAGGTTTCATTTTGGTAGGGCTTGGGTTTGGGTGAATGCATTGTACCACTTGGATGCCTTTAAAGTGTCATAGGGATTGGCCCTTCAAAGAAAGAAAATAAATGTATGCAATATAAAAGTCACAGGGATATTTCTGACACAGTGCTATTTGATTTTACATTGCCAGATAGCATCTCCTTGAAAATTATAGATAAATTGAATGTTTTAAAATATATATGGTGTAGTAGTTGCTGTAGAGACTGATAAGGATACTCAGAAGGCTTTCCATTTTGTTTCACTTTGTTATATCTTTTAATAATTTAGCCTAGATATTATTTTTGTGCTGGTAGTGTCATTTCTGATCTCATTTGTCCTCTGTCCCCCAAAATACATTTGAAACTAACTAGCAAAACAAAGTACCCAATTCTGTCCTTCTCATTTACACAAGATTAAAGCTGGATTTTGCCCAAGGAGGACTGCATGATCAGCCCAGTGATCTCGAAAACTGAAAAAACAATAATACAAACTAAGATTCTCAAAAGTCATTGTTAAGATTTTTTTTAATGTCTTTTTAATTTCAGAGGAATTGATGGGTATAAGTCATTCTGAATGCAGCCCAACACATATTTGTTGTTAGTAGTGGAAATTTTCTCTTAGCATTTTCTGGTTTTAAGAATGAAGGAAACTGGCATGTTTTACTACTCCTCCACTCCTGACTATATTCAACGAAAATTTTGATATTAATATTTTGATATTAATTCCAAATTATGTATTTTTTAAAAAAAATATTAAAGAGCAAGTTTAGAAATCAGTTAACCTAAAGGTTAAGTGCAGAACAGCATTTGAGCCTAAAGTAACTTAACCCTTCTTTAAAAAGACCTAAGTGTAAAGAATAAAGACAGTATTTTTCCTTTTCCTTTTTTTTAAAGAAGCCACATGAAATGTTCTCCGAGTTAAGTTTTACCATTCATAATGAATGCAGTCTCGCCATTCAAATGCGACCATAAGTACACAGAAGATAAGAATTTAATTAAATGTAGATTAAAACCAAACAGGAAAACACACTCGCTGATAATTTTATCCCATCCTCTGGCCATATTTTTTATACTTCCTTCTTGTTCTTCTTTGGGCTATAGCTTATCAACATGCCGATAGTACCATAACTCATTACATCTGATGGTGCTGCTGAAATGTGCAGGCTTGGTGCTTGAATTTCAGAGGCACTTAAAATGCAAAGCATGTAAATGTCTATGTTAAATATATTAGTGTGGTAATGTTAGTGAAAAGAAAGTGATTTCTTACAAATCCTTGTACTTCACATCATACATTATCATTGCCCAGTCACAAACTGGTTTAAAAAATACCTATTTAGGTTTTCTCTTAAAATATATTTCTCCTAAAATATATTAATTTTGTTTTCATATGTCTTACCTGTCAATTTTCATATTAATTTCAGTTACTGAGCTAGATCACTGAAAACATGGAGATTATATTTTAAGGGCTTGGTTAAATGCACACGAAGTAAACAGCTGACTGGGAAAGGTTTGACTTACCACACAGTGTGGCAGTTCAGGACCAAATCACTGTTCAGGCTAAATGGACCTGTATACCAAAACACTTTTAATCACAGATATATGCATTTTTTACAAATTATGCCATTTTTTTCTTCCATGGAAGGAAAGCTGTCCAAAAGCTGGGGGGTTAGCAGGGATCTGTCTCCAAGGGATATCCCCAGTTATAAGGTAGGAAGAGAACTGAGAACAGCCCTGAGAAGAAGGACTTAGGGTGCTGGTTGATGAGAAGTTTGACACGACCTGTCACTGTGCACTTGCAGCCCAGAAAGCCAGTCACATCCTGGGCTGCATCAAAAGCAGCATGGCCAGCAGGGCAAGGGAGGGGATCTTCCCCCTTCTACTCTGCTGTCATAGGACCCCACCTGGAGTTCTGTGTCCAGCTCTGGGGACCTGTGGAACTGTTGGAGTGGGTCCAGAGGTGGGCCATGATCACAGGGTGGAAGCATCTCTTCTCTGAGGACAGGCTGAGAGAGTTGGGGTTGCTCAGTCTCGAGAAAAGAAGGCTCAGTGGAGACCTTAGAGAGCCTTCCAATACCTAAGGGGGCTTACAAGAGAGCTGCAAAGGCATTTTTTACCAGAGCCTGTAATGACAGGACAAAGGTAATGGCTTTGCATTTAAAGGGGTTAGGTTTATACATAAGGAAGAAATTCTTTATTGTGGGAATTGTGGAACACTGAAACAGATTGCCCAGAGGAGCTGTGAATGGCCCATCACTGGAAGTGATCGAGACAGGGCTGGATGGGGCTTTGAGCAGCCTGGTCTAGTGGAAGGTGTCCTTGCAGATGGCAGGGCATCTGTAAGGTACCCTCCAACACAAAGCATTCTGTGATTATATGAATATCCATTCCTGTTCATTGGCTCATGTGACTTCAATAGTGGTTAACAGCTTATTATGCCAAACTTACTCCTCTGTCTTACAGCTGAGATACTCCCTTACCTGACAGGATTCACTGAAGTTCATGCACTTACACTAACACTGTTGTCAATTGGGCCCAGTTGCTACACACAGCTACATTTTGGTACATCATTATTGATAATCAATTTAGAACTACTATTTTTATGTACATCAAGAATAAAACATGTATATGTTATGGGGAAGCAGTTCATGTAGACTGTATTCATGGATTCCAAACTGGCCCGATGGCATTCTCTCTATTTCTGCCTGACCAGTAGCCTCTAACAGATCTGCAGCATGTTCTTTACCTAACCAACATTGCAAGATAAAAGAAAAACATGATCCATAAATCATTTAAACTCACTTTGTCCACAATTTTTATTTCAAATGTATTTTACTCACTGTGTTTCCTATACAGTTTGAGGAAAGAAACTATTGGTTCAGCTTTATGATGGTTTCACTAGAACTAGAACAGACTTTGGACCCTGCTCAGAAATATGGAGATCAAAGTAGTAGTTTGCTTAAATATTATGCTAAGGTTTAGAATGTCAATGTATACTTTAATATGTAATCTGGATTTATTAACCACTGTTAAAGCATAACTGAAATAATTTCTATGCTCCAGTTATCTTACATTTATCACCAAGGCCTCAAAAAATAGAACTTCTTTTGGTTTTGTAGTAAGGGAAGGATTTCTTTCTGCTGTTTTATCAGCAAATAAATTATTTATCTATATTTTGCTTTTAAGTGATTTAGAATGCTCTGAGAGTTACTGTGTGAGTATGAACTTTGCTTCAGTTCTTGACCAAGAGGTATTTTCAAATGAAGAAGATGGATCTGTAACTTTTTATAATTAGATGGCCTTTGACCTGAGCTTTGTGGATCAATCAGGAGAGAAATTACTTCATGTAAAAAGTTTAATAATATTAAAAAGTAATTACTGAGGTAATAGGAGCAAACTCTGCACCTCATCAAGAACCATACCTGACCTGCCATCACTCAAATTTAGGACAGGATTTGAAAGCAAGTTTTCCAGTGCCAGACCAGACAGCATAGAAAGTATATGAGACCAAAGAGTTTCAGGATACCCCACAATTTCTGGGATTTTCAGGGTAGGATCTAGCCTTCATTTCTTCCACTTGACAGAAAAATGAGACAAAATCCTTGAGAACTTGCATCTAATTTTTTTAATTATTAACCTTAATAGTTTGCGTCAGGTGAAGCTAAAGTTGAGTGTGGAATTTGGCACATTTCAAAACTGAGTCTTTTCCATGTCAAAGCCATTTGATACTGATTAAAAAACTGATTTATCATTTAAACTGATACACCACTGTACTAAATTTTTGGACATGCTAAAATAAATAGGGTCTTAGAAATGAACACTATATTTAAATAGACTCAGAAATAAAGTATATATTTTTTTGCAACATCTACTGCTGTCTTGTTACACATGCAGAGAAAAGTCAGCCCAAGGATTTGTGAAACAGTGATGCTTAAAGGGAAGGTATTTTTGATCAGAGCTGATGACTAGAAAGGCTGACCTGGAGAAGAGACTAGACAGATCAAAAAGGAATAAAATAGGTATTGATTGAAAGGATACACCTTGGGCAGTGCAAGGGCCCAGCCAGAGCTAAACCCAGATCAAATCCAAGATGGATCCTGGTCATGAGTTTTTACACTTTTATCAGTTTTGGTTCTTCTGCATATTAGGGTCAATTATCCAAGCACAGCCCCAGGCTGTGAAGTCTCAGCCCCCTGCCTTGCCCCCTTTCTCTTGCCATTGTTTGTGGTTTTGGGTACCAGTTGTCCTTGATTCTCTAGCTAGAAAGGAATTGTTTTGTCTCACTATCCTGTGAAGAGAATTTACTAATGCCTAATATGAAGTTTCAGTCACACGGTAAGCAGCAGAGATTCTTAAAATTATAAAAACTAAAACCCAAGGCATCATTTCCCGCAGTGACATTTGGGGAGTTTAAAAAACATATTCCCAGCCCAGAGATGCTGCAGTGCATTTTAAAGAAAAGGATACTGCAGGTGACAGGAAGATCTGAAACAAGCTGAGTTTCTAGAGGCTTTGCTCTGAAAAGAATGGGTGTAGAATTTCATGTATTAATAATACAAAATGTTCAAAGGGCTCTGTTAGCATGGAGATCTTAGGCCAGTTCCACAAAGGACTGGTCCATCAAATATAGTTTGTACTTTGAGCAAAGAAACAGTAGAGAGAAAGTCTGTATTAATACTGAAGTGTCTGCAAGCTTTTTGGAGCACATTGTTAGGGCTTCATGCTTTCCAGGAACCACTAAGTGCTGCTCAGCAACAATGATGGCCTCTTTCCACATCTGCAAGTGTAAGCACTGATTTGCAAAACAATTGATTCTTTTGCACACTTTCTGAGGAAAGGTGGAACAGACTGCATAAAAGCTATAAAATTTATTTTTCCTTCACTGTCTCTATTCCCTACGTTCAGGAGGTGTTGGCTTTTGCTAGCCCAGAGAGATGAGTAGTTCAGCAAAACAGCAGGTACGGCAGCACCCACTCCTGCAGGGTGCAGGGCACAAAAGCTGCATGGATGTGTCCAACTTTTGATCCTCAGCCAGTCCTGTACCTCCAAAATTGTCCAAGTACCGCAGCATGTGATATCAGTAATGTTTTCAGACAGGAAGTCAGTGGAGGGGGGGGGGGGGGGGGGCGTTTTGAAAGGAGTTCATTGGATTTATTTTTCCTCTGACAAGTTCATTGCTTTCGAGCTTATCCAATTTTGGTGGAAAGCTGAAGCCTGTCCCTGCGGATTTCACCATCTGGTGAAGAAATTCTCCACGGCAAAGCAGATGTGGAACTGAGACCCCTGGTTCTTTTTCCCAAACTGGTGGTAGAGGTCCAGTTCCAGCACCATTGCTTGCTGGTCCCTGCTGCCTCCCAGGAGCCATCATCCCTGTTTGCTCTGGCACCGCTGGGAAGCCGCTGCCATCAGTGCTGCAGAGGCAAGAGAAACATGGCCTGCTGCCAGCTAAGAGGCTGTTTTGATATCATCACCCCTCCTCTGGGAGATGGGTGAGGATGGAGAAATGTAGTGAGACACAGCAGCTGTCTGATGGGCAGGGTGAGGCACGAGAATTACTTCAAGGCACTGTAACTGCACTGGTGTCAGAGCTTAATAATTTTGCTGGTGTTTGATCCTGTTTCCCATTAGAATCCTACCTGATATCAATGTATCAAGAAAGCCTTCAGCTTCTGTTGTCTAATAAAGACTGTCTCCTAATCCTCATAACTGCATCTGTACTGCTAGAGTGAAATGGTCTGTGTTCTACCTCTGTTTTTTTCTATATAGTTCATGGTATATCATATATGTACACAAATCTATTTGAGGCAAGAAAGTACTTGTGTATTAGCATGGTCTTTTAGGTTTAACAAGTAATTTATTAATATATATTTGTTTGCAAGTTACACTATCACCCACTAAATGTCCCATATCCTAGCATGCAGAAGCACATGTACAAACAAAAGTAGTACTGTACAAACAAAAAAAATCATATTGCATTATTACTTTTATTCTTTCTAGTGCAAGGCTGGAACTGCCTGGCAATTCTGCCATTTATTCTGTAGAGTAAAACATGTGAAGCTTTGCATGCAAATGTGTGACGTCCCTTTGGCATTAAATTCAATAAAAGCCCTTTTTCACAGCTAACTGATCCCCCAGTGCACAGCAGTACTTACCTATGTTAATTTTTGAGTCACTCAAAATATCAGCATTACCTTTTGTCCATAGGTGCTTACGTCCTCAGCAAACACCATAATGATTGAATCATCAGTTCAGCATGAGTAGTTTTAAGTGAGCTACTGGGTGGCAATTTCATTAGATTAAGTATCTTTCTGCAAAATGTTTGTGAAAATAAGCCAGGAGAAGTTAACAGTTGAGAAAGCTGAAAGGAGAAAATGACCTCTGCTAATAAGATTGCAGACAGTAGTATTTTCTATAATTTTGGCTGGACAATGAGTTCTTTAGTAATTGCCTCCCTTCTCAAGTCCTTTTTCTGCATTTTTCATTTCACAAACACTGGTTTACAGTCTCACATAAGAACTTAAGTCAGTAAGCTAAGCTCCAACTACAAACAGGCTTATATACATCACCTTAGTGGCAGTATCTCCATCAGGCATTACAGAAAACACCCCCCACCTCATCATGAATGACAATATTTTAACTGACTCTTTCAAAATTCAGTGCCCAGTCTCAAAGTCAGATTGTGGCTAAAGCATGTTGCAGTGTTAACAATAACATATTCTTCCCAGAAAAACTAAAATGACAGGTGTAGCTATTGATGCTTCAAGCACATACTCTGACCTAGCACAGACTCACAATCTGCTGCACTCCATCCAGCACATACTGTGGCAACAGAGCTGTGCTGGAATCGTGCTGGAGACAGACTGACAAATGCTATGTATGAACTTTAACTGTCCCCCCCAAATGTGGGTTTCATTTGCTTCTTAAGCTGATTGGTGCTGGAAATGAGCATCTCCCCATGCCTTATTGAGAAGTGATTTTCTATCTAGTGTATAACACTACACACTATAGGGAATATGTATGTAATGTGGTCCCTTTTCATATGTTACAATACTTAAGCCTTGAGTTAAAAGACTGTTTCTTGTGAAACGTGTATCCTTCAGTTGAATTTTGCAGGTAGAATATTGCCCTTCTGATTATTTCTCTGGACTTCCCTATTTCTGCAAAAGAAGCAATTACAAAGAACTAAAGTGATAATACAGCAAACATAACTTTAATTCTGCTTTTGGTGATTTATCAGTTATTATATTTTGAATTTCTCTTCAGATCATTGATTCCAGTTTGATTTTGCTCATACATCAATTTTCTCTAATTCTAAGTAAATATAAGTCACATTTTTTACATTATACCCCTCAGAGGACTTTATTTTTTCATTTCAGTAAGCATTATTTGAATCATAAAAAAAATACATTACAGTATTCATAACACGCTGCTTATGTGACAGTTTTTGAACTTTAATATTCTTTTCTGTAGTGTGGGGGCTTAGCAGACTATAAAAGAGACATATTGTTTATAATGTTTCTGCACCACAACAAATTATGCACTTCTAGCATCTATGAAATGGCAGTAGTTTTCTAAATTTGTGATTCTTCTGTGTTCAGCAGTCAAGAACAGTTGTACATCTGCTCAGCACAGACTTTAGGAGACCATGAACTTTAATTGAGGAAAAATAATGAGGGTACAGGGACCACTGATACAGAGTCTGTTCGTAAGGCAGGTGCCCTGCTGCCAGATCAATGGATTATTTACTCCTTTGTCATAAACAAGAAACAGTTGGATCTTTGTAGAGATTACATTCATATTCCAAAGCCAGTCTGCCTTTTTCTGTTCCCTTGTAAACATGCAGTATATTGAGTACTTTTGAAACTTGGTCTGGAAAACATAATAGCTTTACTCCTTCATTAAATGATGTAATATTAACCTTAATAGTAAATTTAAAGGAACAATTTTAAATGCAGTGATATTCATCCTAGTGGGCATATTAATTAATAATCTGTATTTCACGTACACAGAAAGGATTCTGGGGGTGTTGGAGCATGTTTACACATGTAGACAAAGGCATATTTGTAATGCAAAAAGTTAGATAAAAATATAGAATAAGAAAGACAATCCTATGAAGGAGAAAAATGAGAAATACAGCTGAGCACATTTAGCCAATCTTTTACAGTCTGGCTACCATAATGATAATGTTGTTTCAGAATAGAGTTTATAAAAATTTTACACACCACTGAAGTGGAATTTTCTGATGCTTTAATCAGAAAAAATACAGACTGCTTTTCCATGTGAGTCAAGCAGGTAATCAGGAGTTTCAGTAAGCATCCCTAATCCTGGGTGTGCTAGTGTCTATCTTTTACACACCTGTGTAACCCAACAGGGCAAGGTCAGCCAAAAATGGCATGCTCTGACCTCATAGGTATTCATTAGAAAAAGCAAATAAAGACCACTGTGCAAGACCGCATGGAATAAGCCTTAATTTCCATTTTAACAAGTTAGTCAGTCTCACATTAGAATCATAGAATTGTTTAGATTGGAAAGGCTTTTAAGATCATTGGGTCCAACCATGAACCCAGCACTGCCAAATCCAAGACTCAATCATGTCCCTAAGTGCCACATTGATACACCTTTTAAATGCCTCTAGGCATGGTGACTCTAGCACTTCCTTGACCAATCAGTTTCAATGCTTGACAACTCTTTCCATGAAGAAAATTATTCAAATGTACAACCTAAATCTCACCTGGTGTAATTTGAAGCCATTTCCTCTTCTCCTGTCACATGTTACGTGGGAGAAGAAACCAACCCCCACCTCAGTAGACCCTCCTTTCAGGTACTTGTAGAGAGCCTTAAGGTCTCCCTGAGCCTCTTTTTCTCCAGGATAAACAGCCCTAGCTTCTTCAGCTGCTGCTCACGGTTTACTCTCTAGACCCTTGATCAGCTTTGTTGCCCTTCTTGGGACATGCTCCAGAACTTCAGTGTCCCTCACATAGTGAGAGGCCCAAAATTAAACCCAGGATTCAAGGTGCGCCCTCACCAGTGCTGAGTACAGGACAATCACTGCCCTAATCCTGCTGGCCACAGCATTTCTGATACCAGCCAGGATGTCACCTGGGCACATGGCCAGCTCATGTTCAGCCAGCTGTTGACCAACACTTCCAAGTCGTTTCCAGCCAGGCAACTTTCCAGACACTCTTCCCCTAGCCCATAGCGTTGCACAGGGCCCACAAGACCCAGCCCACACAAGACCCAGCACTTTGCCTTGTTGAAGTTCATAGTGTTGGCCACAGGCCAGTGATCTTGATCTGGTTGAAGTCCCCCATGAGAACACATGTAAGTGATTGTGCGACTTCTCGCAGCTGCCTATAGGAATATTTCATTTGCCTTTTCATCTTGGCTGGGAGGCCTATAACAGACTCCCACCATGATACCTGCCTTGTTGGCCTTCCCCCAGTTCTTAACCAGAAACACTCAACCATATCCTCACCATCATTAAGCTCTGCGCAGTCAGAACACTCCTGACTACCCCAGCACTTCCCTTTGCTTGCCTGTCCCTTCTGAGGAATTAATAGCCATCCATTGCAGCATTCCAGTTGTGCGATTCATCTCACAATGTCTCCATGATAACAACTATGTCTTAATTTTTCTGCTGCACAATTGGTTCCAGTTTCTCCTGTTTGTTGCCCGTGCTGTGTGAACATGTGTAAATGCACTTCAGTTGGGTTATTGAACCCTCTGCCTTTTTCAGGGGAAGAAGCTATAATTCCTGCATGACTCTTCTCAGGCTCTTCTGTGGTTTCTAGCACACCAATAAGCCTGTCATCCTTGTGGTCTCATGGATCTCCATCTCCTACATCAAAAATATAAGTTGTCCCAGTTGTATTCCCTTAATTCACTTAAGACATTTTCTATCTCATCTTTCTGCTCTAAATGACACAGGACAGATCATGTTTTCTGTTCTTAGGTATAAATTTTACTCCTACATATTCCACTTGCTTTTCTCCTCATGCTTTACAGAAGTAATTTTGCATATTCCCATTTCTGCAACTATTTGTGGTATCTTCTTCGTGGCCATGATGATGGGGTCACAAACAACATCACTTTAGAGCGAGTGTGCCAACACACAGATCCTGTTTGTAAGGGATGGGAAACAGCCTGATAAGTGATGAGAGTATCTGCATTTGTCACTGTTTGTGCAAGGTCCTGCTTTGTGGGATCAGAATAGTTATAGCCTTAATTTTTCATATATGTAGAACTAATAGACTACTTTGATTTTCTATGTTCAGATATACTCAAGCTGCTCAGTTACTTCAAATTTATTCTACAGCACTTGAAAATAAATTTTAGTGTATATTTTATCTTTCCACTGACGATCTAATCCACAAATGAAGCTACAATTAATTGCATTTAAAGAATTTTCTTATTATATAAATTCCATAATAAAAGCCAATGACTGTAAAATGTATGCATTAAAATTGAGATAATACTTGTAATTTATTAATAATCAGGAAATTTGTTTATTACCTAGTCTACCTTGAATTTTTTGAATTAAAAGACAGGGAATTTTAAAAGAGGCAAAATTACACTATCTAATGTCTTTTTATACAAGAATTGTAAATGTCAAGGCTAACTAGCCTGTATTTTTTTTGTACAACCTGTTATGTAATGGTCAGTTAATATTTTAATAAATGTTTATAAATTACAACCACCAGTAATTATAGTGATCATAACAATTTTGTATAGGTCATACATATTACTCATGTTTAATGCAGTAATTTTCATTTTTTAATGTATAATTGCAATCCAAAGAGATAGGTACTTATTTTAGTGTTGAAGGATGTGCTCAAAAAAATAAAGAGCTTGTCTGGTATGCCATGATCTGAAGCTGTATGTAAAAGCCTCAAGATTTGTTAATCTTGAAAGCTGTGCACAGAACTCTGATATTTTATCTGCTGTCCTGCATCCTCAGGAGAAAAAAAATCCTACATGTTTCTGAAGTGTGTTGCTTTTAGTTTGACCACCATGAGCTTCATACACACTTGTAAAAGCTGATGTAATAGCTGTTTGTATTTCATACAACCATCTCCCAAGTGAGCCAGAGGGGTTAATCTGAAGATTAGTAGCTGAAATCCCAGCATTTTCCATATAGTTTTCAATTTTAAATTGTATGCTGTTATTGACAATCTATTTTCCTTACATTTATTAATTCTGATATTTGGAAAGACTGCAGCAGTTTCTGAATGACAGCAAAGGTATGTGCGTAGAAAGTACGTAAGTTGTTCTTGCTGGGTTTATATACATAGTTATGTAACCAAGTATTTCCACAAAAGCTTTCTGTAAACATGGTTAGCATATGTGAACCTTTATATTTTTCCTATACATTCAGAATCTGACAAGGTCATCTACCTTTTGAACTCTGTAGTATCTTGAGCATCTGCCTAACTTAACATGTTTTACTGATGAATTTAGGCAATTATTGTAAAATGGTATTTTCACTTGGAAGTTCAGGGGAAAATGAGGGCTAACATGTAATTCACAAATGTTCTTTACAGAACAGCAAGAAATAAATGCATTTATTTCTTTGCAGTCTTGGCTCCATGCGAAATTTTCAGCCCATTGCTTGGCTAGAGAAAGACAGCCTAAGTGTGTCTCTGATGCTTCTGCTAATCTTAAGTTTTCTTACAGGATTAAAGTTGTTCTTGCAATATAAACAGGATCTTCCTGAGGGCTGTATTAGATCAGTTTGAAATGAAAACAATAATACACTGTAATATTTTTACTGTAGTACATTAAAAAAGTCTAGCCTTTTATCTGAATTTCAAAGATCACCGGTTTATATTAGCATTTTCAAAATAGAATTTGGTTTTATCCCTGTATCTACTGCTATCTTCTCCTTCTCTTTTCCTAATGGCTCTCTAACCTACCAGAAAAGATAGAGCAGTATCCAAAGTCTGGACAGCAAAAAGAGCTCAAACTGGAAATAAATGCACTATTTAGACACTGAGATTAATTAGTCCTCGCAACAGTTTAATTGTGATATATTGTCTGTTGCTTTGTTTCTTTTAATGGAGTCCACAGACTTTCAGAAAAGAAAAATGTGACCACAACTTGTGAAGCACAAACCATTTCCAGAATTACTGGGCAAATGCTAAGATATGCAGTGGGCAGTATGCCAGACTTGGTAACCAAAACACTTCCTTCAGATGTCAAAACCAATGCAAATGCCTTTCTATTATTTTGCTGCTCTCTTCTCACTTCTCCTATTATTTGCCCTGATGTTATAAGTACTTCTTTCCATGCTTTAGATCTCGGGCAAAAAGAAATCACTTACTAACATATTAAAAACAGAGTGGGATTCTCATGGGAGATGATAAAGCATGATTGCATTGTAGGCAGAGATAGCATAAAACTCTTCCTTGCATCATCACCCGATTCCAGACATTTGAACCTTATGCTCCAATGGCATCTGAGATTCCTAAGAGAAGGGAGTAGTTTGCTGGGTTATCAACTATACTTGCTTCAGACATTTTCTGAGCTATTTATCTGCTAAAGGGGATTGATGAATTTCTACTTTGTGGTTAGGTGGTTTTGTTTCAGTTTTATTTTATTTTATTTATTATATTGTTGCCCACACAGACATTAAGATCATATTCTTGTCTTAGCTAATAGGATCCTTCTTGGAGCCAGCAAAGGCCAAGATATGATTTATGACCTCGGTGCTGGAGTAGCCAGTCTCAAGAATGTTATGCCGCTGTGTAAGGGTCTGGTTAGTGCTGCTGAGGAGAAAGGGAGGAGGGAGCCTCCCCTGAGAGTTGTGAGGCAAAAGGCAGGAGTTGTGAACTACAACAACTGAGTTTATCTATTATCAATTACTAGTACAGCCAAATGGCACTTTCTCAGTAATTGTTTTTCCCAACTAAAAGGAAATCCAGAAACACCAAGTTTTATATTTTCATTCTTGACATAAGTTTACAGCACAGTCACTGAAGCTGGTGTAGATGTAGGGACAGAAAGGTGAAACCCTGCTCTGTTTCAGTTCTGGCTGTTCAGCCTGCCATGGCTCCTACTAATACACAGATGCCACTTTCTCCTTTACAGTAGTCAAAAAAAACAAAAAAAAAAAACCCCAAACCTGGCAAAACTAGAAGGAGCATGGGGGTTTTGCCTCAGTTAGGGTGGTTTACTGCAATGCAGGCAGCACATCTGCATAATACATCAGAGTTGTAGCATAGGAGTGTTAGCACAAATGAGAAGTCCCATTTTTATAAGAAATGTAATTTGGCTCACATCCAAATAATCACCCGAATAATAAGAGCTAAGTCAGAAAAAAAAGCATCCCACAGGCCTTCTAAAAAATGCACACTTGCCATTACTATGCTCTGTACTGTGAGCAGAAAGGTCTGTCATAGCCAGACTTATAAGAACACAATGGTTATTGTACAGATAAACAGTTAGTACAACAAAGATTTTTTTGAGGAAAAAGAAAAATCAATGTTTATGCTTGCATCATCCTATTTTATATAGAGATAGCAAATTCAGCACACTGGTTGGAACTAAGAAGTTAATTCTGGGTTTTTTTAGTATTATTATTCCATAAGAATTACTGCATTAGATCAGACAAAAGATCCACATCTTATCCCTAGAAAATGCTTCATCCATCTTCTTAACACCCACATCCCTGAAATTCATATTTTTTTTAAAAAAAGAAGAGATAAGTCAGTGGATAAGGGGGATTGATGCCTTATCTGACAAAATGACCAAAGCTTGAACACATGCAGTCTAATTGCTCCTTGCTAACTCTGCAAGCCTGGCTATAGCCTCCATCCCCCCTTCCTACACATGTACCTACATTTAAGCACAAAATGGCAGCGTCTCATGAAAGTCATTCCTCTTGGGTAATGTGGAGATATGAAGACAATCTTTCTCATATTGATTTCCCTCTTCTCTGAATCAGTAAAAGTACAATAGGGAAAACACCACCTAAGTTATTTTAAGAAGAACCAACTTTAATGTTGTAAACTTTGGATTAAAGAAATTAGTTAAAAAGATTTAATATGCTGCATTTCATGGATTTGGGTAAGGAAAGAGGGAAACCAGAAACATGTTATCACTGAGATTGTTAGGAATAAAATAAGGTACCTTGTAATTGAAGCATTCTTGCCATATTCTTAAGCCTTTGTTCCAAAAAGTATCCTCATGCAAATAGAATAAATCACATTGCAAGCCTTTCAGAAGTGCCATTTTCAGACTCTACCTTCTGATGATTACTGCTCTCTTTTTTCTGTAAAGTTCTATAGAGAATATATTTTAATTAGCTTCCACTTGATACCACTTCATACACACTGCCCAGATTTGACCCAGTGTCTGATCATATAGAATGCATTACAAAAGAACTGGTCATTTGAGTGCTTTAATATAGCTTTGCATTAATGTGAGACATCATTTAGACAAGGCATTAAAAGTGATATTTTAATGACTGAAGTGTGTAGGGTGGGAAGAAGCTTAATCTTTATAGGAAGAACAATTTCAATTAGCTCTAAAATATTAATTTGTTGGTATAACTATATACTCTAATGTATTTGGCTACAAAAAATCTAATGAATAATACATTGCTAGATCCCAGTCTAATTCCTGTGTTGTAACTAATACTGTCAGTTGAAACAAGGAAAATAGTCTTTTAACGTTCATGATTTTGGTTGGGGTGCATTTAGACTGATTGCTTTTAACAACAAATTTTATTCAGGGTAATTTGACAAGGTGGCATAAATAAGGAAAACACCACATGGCTATTGGGTTATTGAATATTTCATAAATATAAATACTCAGTTTGTTCCAGAAAGTGCACTGCTTTTTGATTTTTGCAGTGAATTTAAATATATAATGATTAACAGGAATATGGTATCCACCTGTGGAAATAGATGAAGACTTTATCATAAAATACCTGGGCACTGTTAATCCCTAATGCTGTGTTTGAGAAGCAAATATATTGTCCTTATGACCCTACTAGTCCATCATTTAATTTCATATCTTTATATGTCCCATTTCTTATGGCTAGCAGCACTTCTCTCAACTTGAGAATTTGAGAACTTAAAAAAGAACTTCTCCTAAATCAGTGGGAATATCATAGTTAAATCGTTAAACCTTGTGTTCCATAAGCATATCTAAGGCCTTGGGAAGTAGATACAGCTTTAGAATTTTACCATTTTCCTTAGAAATAACATCTAGTTATTCTGTAAGGGTGTAGAATTGCATTGCAGCTTGTTAATAATTAATTTCACAATACCTGGACAGAGCTTTTTCCCAAGACAGTCAATTCATAGCATGACCTATGCTAATGTTGATGATTTTACTGGAAAAATGCTTAATTTTATGAAGTTCAAGGCAATTTTATTTCACTTCGGTGTCAGAATTGATCGCAGATAGTTTTAGGGAAGGGTATTGTGATCTTGCTACTGCAGGGTTTTTTTTGCTCTTCAGCCTCTGAAAGAAGTGAAATGTTCAGCTGCTCTCTAAGTGGTGTGGCTGTATTGAAGCCTCCAGGGTGTCCTTCTTGAACTACCCAATGTTCCCATATCACTCTAGAGTACCAGGAAATGTAGTGTGTACCTTCTCAGTGTTGTAAAGCATCAATGCTGCTTATTTAAGTAGTCACACTGAGAAAGGAGATCCTTGCTTTTGCTCACAAAAGAATGGAGGCATCTGGTGTCCAGACCTGGTTATGGGTATTTCATTTATAGAAGGAAATGTGATTCAGACATACTTTGGTGCCAAGAGTTTCCTGTTGTCTGTTCTCCAGGTCAGCATGACAGATCAGTCCTCAGATGCACTATTTTTTTTTCTCACTGACTGAGCAATGACTTCTTATATATCTTGTTGTTACATTTGGGGACCTTTCTTTGGTCCCAAGTCACTTGCTAGAGTCAGCCATCTAAATTGGAGATATCTAAGGGTCTCCAGATACTATGTTTGAGTCTTTGAGGTGTTTGTTCAGTCAATTTTATACCATCATTTTAGAGCAAAATTAAAATTTATGTTTAATAAAAGAATGGGAATCAATGTAATAATTCCATTAATAGTAATTTCAGTTTCTTAATTTATGTACTCTGGGATAAAAATGCTTCATTTCTTGGTTTTGGGAGCCTATGCTTTTTCTTTCTTTACAAAAAAAAAAAAAAAAGACAGAAAGTTAAAGGAAAAAAAATCAACCTAAGAGTCTTCTAAAAGAAGAGAAACCTATTTGCAGTTTCAGAAACTAGGTGAAAGAATGCTTTTGTAATAGATTTCATGCAGCAGTTGGCATTGGCAGTACTGCAAAAAGAGATGTATTCTGTCGTGCTCTGTTTGATCAAGTGCTAAACCCGTGTGATCAATAGAGAGACAGATGTCGGGTGCAGATGGCGATGCCGTGATACCTGGGGCAGAGTGGGCCTGCCAGAATGACAGAATGGGAACAAGGAAGAGCAGCAATGCAACAGAATGTGACAAATGAAATTAGGGTTTATACTAGTCGATAATTTACAGCTAATAGAAAGTGACAGAATTTTTCAGCATACAGCACATTTACTCTCGCAATACTATAGTCAATGCATTTTTCATGCAAAACAATGGGAGCTGCTATGAAGACTTGGCTCTAGCTATATGTATTTTGTTACCTTGCAACTTGTACAATTGATATTTAAACAAAGCTAGTAGCATCAAACCAAGTAAGCACCAAGTGTGTGAAACAAGATTGTGTTTTCAAGTTTGAAATTAGTCCATCTGATACTCAGAGAGAGTGTAGCAGACCTCCAACAAGAAAATGAAGACATTATACCCAAACTATAACACATTATTACCTGTTCTTATGAATACAGAGATCCACTACAGACATGTAAATAAACATTGAATGGTCATTGTTATTTGGAAACTGAGTTTATAATCTAATTAATTCTTTTTATTAGTAATAATGATGGACTGAGTACAGTGAGCTTTCTGCTATCCCCCTCTCCAAATTCCAATCTAAAATCCATAGTTAATGCACTTGGCAGCTTATTGTGTTCTCTTTTATGCTGATACAGTTCAGAGTAGAATGATTGGTAGCTTAGGGTTATACCCTTTCTGTTAAAGGTTAATGTCACTTTATTTCCTTTTCTGGCTTTCCTGAGTTTCGGCAGCTGAGTATGCATGTGTGTATACATTGACAAATATATGCACATACACAGATAAATTTAAATACATAAATATTTGGAATTTAAATATATTCAAAATTAATCACATGCTCTTCCATTACTTTCCAAGTTTACCCTGTTGCCAACTCTAATAAAAACAGGGATCCCATCCTATAAAAAAATGAAGGCTATCAAAGTTGTATTTATGACTGAAAATGTAATGTAGTGGTCGAATCTTTTAATGTACAATTTGACATTTTCCATTTTCTGTGCAAAATTATTGGATATTTTATATATTACTCTTTTTTTACAATAAAGAGGTTTAGTCTGCAGGCTTGGTTTTACAATATGGCTTAGTCTGCAGACTTGGTTTTCATCAGTTCTGAGTAATGGGTCTTCCTTTAGCAGCCTGTAATATGGCACTCAGCAAGACAAACCCTGAATCAGAACTGAAAAATAAATGCCCATCTTGTTCTTCTTTTTCTGCTGCCTCCTGCTGCTCAGCTTGATATATTATTCACACTTAAAGGTAAATATCTCTTACTGCTGATGTCACTTGATTTTTAGGGTAAAATCTGAACTTAGTTTGGACACAGTAAACACAGAAAATCACCATTATGTACACCAATGCCTTTCCTTCAGGCCTCTGACAGTCTACCCAGGTATCTTTCACACTCATTTCTATGGTGTGTTAGTTCCAGTGGACAGTCATTTTGACTCAATGTCATGATATTCACACATAGGTGAGAGAAGACTTTTTCATATGATTTTTTCTTTCTGAAGCTGTGCAGTTGTCAGTCTTTGTTATGGTTACATAGACCACAATTAAAGTTTCATCAGTAATTCCCTGGATAATGGTAATTTGATACAGAAAACTTTATAGGCTCTCAATATGTACATTTTTTAATAAAACAGTGCATGTTCACATGCCTACAGATAGTATGTACCTTTTTTTCCTCCCAAGGAATTTGATTGTTTGCAAAAGGTTTGGGCACCAATAAATAATGTCTTCCCTTGAATATTCAGGGTCTCAGATGATTCATTTAGTCAGAAAAGGAGCTCCTATTCATCATCCTACACTAAATAAAGTACATAATTTCTTCCTGCACTAAATATGGTACATACAATTGGAATTTTACAGGTATGAAAAAGAAGAGTAAATATGTTCACACTGTATTCCACATTTGTATATTTGCCACAAGCAGCAGATATTGAAAATGTTTCATAAAATTTTTTACTTTGATTGATTGTTTCTATGAAACATGTTTTAGGGAGCATGCCAGAAACTTCCTGTTTTTACCAATCCAGAGTAGTGGTGAAAACCGTGCTGAAAGACTTATCTCCAAAATGTCTAATGCAAACATCTGTACTTGCTTCAGGTTTATCTAATACACTAAACCTGTATTTAGTAATAAGTTGTTAACCTTGAAACTCAAACATCTTCCCAAGGATAGTGTCATGCACGAAAGAGAACATAATTTTTTTTGGTAATCTATTCTTGCCTCCTCCAAAGTTGTAGCCAAGCAAAGCAGAAGAGACAGCAGGTCTTCTCCTCTGAGCACTGGCACGGTGGTATCATCTTGGCAAGCCAAGCTGGGAGAAGAACAATCATCTGTGATATTGAGAGTGGCATGTTTCAGGTGCCATGGGTCCACACACATGTGCCCCAGCTGCTACACTGGCTGAAAGGGTCTCACCTGTTGAAAGAGATCCTCCATCCAGTAACTTAGGGAGCTAAAAAAGAACGAGCAGATGTATCAGCAGGAGCTGGCATCAGATTAAGAAACAAATTAGGACCAGAGGTTTCTTACGACTCTCTTGGCTACAGGTTCAGGCCTGTAGAAGGGATAACACTTCATGCAGTTGAAAAAATTCTCAGAGATTTATTTTGATTCACACAGAAATTCTGCTAGTAGACTTGTAGGTTGTTCAAGTGGAAATTGTGTGGAGAATTTCTTGTAGAAAACTTGGTTGAGCAAAACAGTATTAAATGTTCATTCTTCAGTCTTCTAATACCACCTAGAAATTAGCTGAGGATTTTCAAGTAGCTTCTCAAGTACTGAAAATGTGCATTGGGTATATGGTTAACTGAAAAGTTCTAAGTATGTCTGATGTTATATATATCATAACGGTCTAATATCATAAATTACCTCTATGCTCACATTGTGAAGTCTTTTACCATTATTATGATTATATGGCTTAATGCATAGTTATGTTATCCCAGGTGTGACATGCTATGTCCCTTTGTACACTGTGGAAGCTGGAAGTACCAAACAGCTCTATTTCACTGACACTACACAGCTTTATCTGAGCCCCAAAGGTAACCATTCAATTGTATGAGACTAGATTTCTAATTTAAACACATCTAAAGATCTTTTGCTACCAATCACAAAAGCCTATACAGTTTTTAGAGCAAGACAGAGACTGTCAGTTTGCCATATATGAAAGCTCAGTTCTTGGGTACTGTGTGCAGCTCTGATCACAGGAAGGGCAGCTGGAGTGATCAGGGGAGCAGCTATCTTATGACAATAGACAAAAAAATCTGAGACTTCTCCATCTGGTGAAGAGAAAGCTGAGGGGGAAATTTGATACAGGCTTATAAAATCTTGAAGCTGGTGGATAAAGTGAATGAAGAACTGTTATTCTTCAAATCCTGCGGTGCTACAGGACACTGGGAGAAGAACAATTTAAAACAGATTATCACGGCAGCGAGTTAGCTCTGTGAACTTGATGCCACAGGAGCCTGTGAAAGCAGACAGTATCAGCAGGTTCAGAGAGAGATTGGACAAATTCATGGACAAGAGATCTGTAAATGGTACTAAGAGGATGTATCCACTAACATTCCTAATCCATGTGCATGCCTGGGAACTCTTAGGGGAATGAACTGCCAAAGGAAGCCAAATTCTCATATCTTTACTAAATAACATTGCCTTGTTGCCACTGTAGAGGAAGAGTCTGAGCTAGACAGACCTCCCTCCCACTGTTCCACCAGGATATTTTTTATCTTTCTAAAGATGATGCAGTAGCACAAAGACTATAAAGAGAAGTCATTTTCCTATGAAGAGTATCAGACAGCAGGAGTGCTTCTGAGTTACGTGTTTTACCAGAACCATTAGTAAAGGAGACCCTTCAAAAACATTACTGAGGAAGGATAATAGTGTTTGCTTCTTAAAATTATGAAGTGTTCAATTCTTAAAAGTATTAATTCTTGAAAATCATTTCATATTTCAAAAGAAAATGTTGTAAAAAGACAATTTTCATCTGTCATTTGACCTTCAAATTAGGCTATTAACGGTGTTTAGGCTTTGATAGTAAATGAGAAAGATGTATGTTTCTTTCAGCAAGAGCAAAACACCAAACACTAACGCTGCAGTGTGAATGCAGGCACCCAGACAGGGTGCCTAGAGATCAGAAAGCCAACCAAAGGTTTTAATTATCATAGATATCAATACAATATTCCTAACAGTTGGGTTGCTACCCAGAGCATGTTTCTGCAGAAGATTGATCACTGCCATATTCTAGAGTCTTTCCTTCATCACTTGCATTTTGATGGCACCTATATCATGTTAAAACTGGCATATCTCCTTTTTAGCAGGCACAGTTCCACCTAACAGATGGCCATGATGATAGACATGCCAAAGAACCAGTATGTGTATCAAGTTTGATTATTAGGGATGAAATTCCTATCCAAGAACGTTTGAGTGGCATTCTGCACCAATCATCTGAACCTATTGGTATGGGTTGAAACAAATGCTGTTTCACTAAAGTCAAGGGATGTGTTAACTACAAAGAAGGGAGTTGAGGGCTATGTAATTTAAGGTCTTGGTAAAATGGAAGTAAAGGCCATTGCTTCTGGATCACAAACTCCACTCTAGTAAGATGCAGTCACAAAGCAAATCATTTAACTTCTACTGCCTATCCAATGGCATAATTTAGTGTTTCTGGTGCATTTCCTAGTAAATAGTTGTTCTTTTTCAAATGGCATTTCAGCTGGCCAGTATAGATCTCACTGCACCACAGACAGTGCAAAAATCTGCTGAAAGGAGAGCTGAATCATAGACAGTTGGAACATCCAGCAAAAGGCTTATGAAAGCTGAATTGCCCATTTCCTAACAGAGACTCCTGTTGTTATAGGGGATGTAATGCTGTACCTGATTTTCACTACCGTGCAGAACTGTGCACAAACTTCATAATAAATACCTCATTTTAAAATAGTAAATTTAATGCTTCTGTAATGACAGCAGAAATATTTTAACTGGTTTAAACCAAAAATAGTATGTTGTGAAAAGATTATATTACCAAGGTATCCACACTTAATTGTGCCACAGGAAAATATGAAACATGGGTGTCCAAAAAAGCATCTAATATTCACATGTTTTCCCTTTGAAAGAAATCACTGTGGTGCATAAACAAAATCCTAGAATGTAAAGTTTTTAAACTAGAATTTCTGTGAAAAAAAAATCTACTTATATTTAGTGGTATTTTATTTCCTTTTTAATTAGGGATAAATAAGATTTAAAATTTTTTTTCTTTGACTTTTTTTTTTTTTTACCAAATTGCTGGTTGATCAATGTTGATCTCTTTCATATTTCACAACTTTTTTGTACTTGTGCTTTGTATTTTAAATACAGAAGGTGTATAAAAGGCTCCAACTAGGTAGAATTCACAGAGTTTCAAAATGAGAGTTTGTCATTAATTTTCCATTTGAAATCAAAACATGTAATCTTGCCTACGAATGTCTATCCATTATTTATATTGGTTTATCATGGTATAGCAATACCAGACATTTATTTGACTGGTCTAGTGGGCAATCAAATGCAGGTTTTTTGATGAGGCAATAGTAATTATGATTTAACCTTTCTGATTCAAAGCCATAAATGCACTTCACAGTGCTTTGTGGATGCATTAAGCTATGAATTACACCTGTGGACTCTATGTGTTATGCTGATTGAGGTTAGCAGATTGTTCCCCTAAGTTCTCACTCCCTGGCAGGTGTGCAAAGGCACCAGGTAACCCAATCATTACTGTTCTTTTTAAGCTAGTACTGCAGACCCATGATCTGTGACTGCTGAACAGATTTAAGATGGGTCATTTTCAAATTGTGTCAAAAATGTTGAGCAAAAGTAGTCCAAAAATCTTTTCCTAATTATTATAAACACATGCCTGCCAGAAGACTAGAATTAAGTTATGATCGGGGGGATTTTGACTTTTTCTTCCTCAGAATAATTTCTATTATTATTATTATTATTATTATTATTATTACACAGCTCAATAAGAGGATTGAAATAAGTTAGAGATTGGGTTACTTTGGCAGTGGCAAATTGAAATTGAACTTCATAACTCTACCCTGTGCCATCTGCAGAAGGAAATAAAACCTGCAGGAGTATACTTTCCCATTGCTATTTTTGCAACCATTTTTCTCTAAGGAGTGTGAGAGGGATGTTAGGACACATGCATAAAGGGCTCATTCACTGCCCACAGCTGGCCCTGTATGCTTGCTGGCACTGCCTGCTTTCAGGGTTACCCAATGTCCTGTGGGAATACCTCACTGGAGAAGAGTTTGCATTCCTAATACTCTCTTGGTGTGGCCAGTACCTATCTTTTTTAGATGAATGATTGGGATTTTTTAAAATTTTATTTTAAGAAAAGCCTTGATTTTTAGCATGTCTCTTATTAATTATTTTCTTCACTGACAAGATCTGTAATGCCTCGAGATTCAATGTAAGTGCACTCATTTCATTGAGGCATCCAGAGAAACCAGTGCTGAATCTAGACAAGAGATCCTATTCTATTTTTCCAGCACCGTATCTTAAACAGTGAACTATAGATTTAAAAATATTATTAGGTATAGGTAATTTTTTAAAAGGGACTATTTTGTCTCACGATTTGTAGGATGGATGCTGATGGCAAATGGATTTTTTTGCCTTTTTTATTTAAACAAAAATAAGATCAATTAAAGAGAAGCTAGGTCAGCCAGATAATTTATCTGATAAGCAATGATTCTTGTTTAATGGCAATTCTTTAAGACCAGTGTGCTTAGTCGAGCATAATTTTTCATTGTGAAGTGTTATAGTTAGAAATGCCACTGATAGATAAGTATTCAGTATCTGTTCACGTTTCTAAGATCAACATATCCACTTTCCATGTCTTTACAAAGTTAATTTTGTGCTCTGTCTCTTCCTTGTGAAATTACAATTTACATTTTGATTCACCATAAAATTTAGTTCAAACTTTTCCTACTATTTCATTCTAGAGATCTGTCTGCTTTTATTTAACAGATGTCCTTTGATCTCAAGGAGACAATTGCTGTTTTACTACTTTAATGAAGCTTGTATTATTATAGGCAAAATGAATATTAGACCAAATGGTAGTAGAAATCCCAGAGGGAAACATGCTTCTCTGTCTGGATCTTGGGAAAGCAGAGTAATTCATTTTACTCACTGATTATATTCAATAAACCCATATTCCCTGTTCTTATTTACTTCCTTTTTTTAAAAAGATACTATTATGGGACAGTGTTTCTGTTAGTTAGATTCAAAGTAATAGTCACAATTCTTTTGTCACAAGTGACACATTGGACAGTTCTTAAATGTTACTGAGGAGAGATAGTCTGTTAAAGAAGGTAGGAGTTAAAAATGACTATTTATACTTTTAAGGGGCTAATGCCCATTTCTTACCTGTGCTTTCAATAGACATCAGTCTGGATCATGTTGCACTGCCTTTTAGACCCTTATTTCCTGGAAACTAGGAGGGATCAAATTTAAAAGTGACATTTCATAAAGGAAGCAGCAGGGGATGGACACACATGGAGAATAGAAAGAAACAGAAGATAAATTTACTTGAAGTAAAAAATTAGTTACACATTTGAGAAAGAAGGGATGTGAAAAACACAAATTATAGAAATTTTAGGAGCACACATAATGTCCCCTTTCCCTAACATGACATAGCAATAAGGGACCACAAAACATGGGATTTATTAATAGCTTTGATAATTTTTTTTGTTTGTTTTTTTTTTTTTTGTTTGTTTTGTTTTTTGGTTTTTTTTGTTATTTTTACTATTTTTCCACATATGCAATCTACTTCAGACACAGATTCAACTTCAGGAACACTACTGATGGTTGCACCACACTGCTGGGGTGGAGGTTTAATTCAGAAGTATCTTTGGGCATTACATCACTCTGTAGAAGTATGCATACACTGCAACTGAGAGCATGTTGTAAGGACACACTGAGGTCTGCTGCTAGATGTCATCACTGGAAAAAAAGGCTGCTCAAAAAAAGGGCATAGTTTGACAAGAGCAGTGGCAATTATCTCAGTAAAAAATTGACTGGACAGCCAGAAAGATACTGGTTCTTATGCAGATGTGCAAATGTGGATAGCTTCACCTATCTGATTTCTGACCCTGTTCCACATCTGAATCTTGAAGCAACAAAAAAGATAGGAAAAGGGGAACTCCTCAATCAGCAGTAAGGAGTGGGGGAAAAAAAACCATAATAATTATTGCTTTTGAAATTATTACTAACCAAAACTGAATCATCTCAGAATATGAAAAATTTCCAAGATTTTCCGAGACTTAAATCTTTCTTAAAGAGAAGTGGTAGCCCTAGGAATCAAAACGTGGCCAGGACTAGTGATGACATGGCCCACCAGAACTATTTTTCCTCTGGCTACAGTGTGGAATTCTTTATAATACAGGTAAAATAACTTGGAAACATTTGGTGCCTGTGAGCAGAAAAGATAAATATTTTGTGGATTCTTAGTACAAGGTACATTTATATTTTTGGTGGGATAAAGAATTTGATTTCTTTTTCTGCTGCATTTCTTGCAAACTTATGTTAGAGACCAAATAGGAGCTATGAACAAAGATTTCAAGTGATGAGTTGTCCCATGCCTGTTTACAAGTCAGGATTTCATTTTACATAGAGTTCTCTATAACAACTTTTTAAAATTTAAATTAGAAACATGGCCAGCAATGCATGCAAAATGTTCATTCATTGTAGTAAACGACAAAAATATTGCTTTTATGCAATGAGAATGCCATTGTAGAATTTTAAAAGGCATAGAAATAAAAGACTCCGGATTGGAGTGATTTAAACAAACTCACTAGGATATAGTAGATGATTAAAATACAATCTATAATTACATTACACTGGTATCAGGTAAGGATAAAAGCCTATAAATACACTGGGGTCAGGGTAAGCATAAAAAATGAAACAGTTATTTGAATAATCTGAGATCAAGTTGCAGTAATTAAAAATGAATGTATTATTCAAATGAAGGAATTAGGTTACAACACTCCTCATATGAAAATATTATTGTGACAGACTGAAATAAGTTGGAAATGATTTTGATAAAAAATTGGGGCAAGAAATGTAATGATTTACATTGGGGAAAAAGTCGACAATTATGCGGATGAGAGTATTTGCAGCTCCTCCTTCAAATCCCTCATCAAAACTCATACCTTTCAGCTGGCCTCCCAGAATTATCCACTACCCCTAGCCTATTTCTGGACATTGCTCTTTCAGATACACAGATCAATCCATTAGAAATTAAATGTAGCTGTAGCTCTAGCTAAGGACTCTACATGTACTCACAAAGGAATTAATGGGATCTGCACCCACTAGCAGGCATATTGTTTAATCTACCCCACACATTGCTGTTTATCCATTTTCATTGACATTACCCAGGTCATTTCTGTAATTTGTCTCCTGATTTTCCTTTGTCATCTCCTGTCATTTTGGAGGCCAAAGTCTACACATAAGACTGACACAAAACGGTGTTATTTATGTAAATAGTTGATGGCCACTTGCAGATTAAGTACTTGTTATTATAAATAAAGGTTCTTGAAATCTGACCTTTCCATGGCAAACTCCTTGGGGCAGGAACCTGTCTGGAGGTGACTTGAATATATAAACCAAGGTTATTTAATTATTAATAATAATTAATAATGAAGGAATACAGAACGAGACTTGGTGTTTTTTTCAGGTAATAGCTTTCATATTCTTTATATTAATTAGCTTTTACAAATGTGCTTTGAGACCCTCTCGGAGCAGCTCTTTGCCATTGCCTGTAGCAGGACAGTTGAGAGCTGCTCTGCAGGTGCACATATGCCCATCAGTGGACCCACCTGAAATTCTCCAGATAGGTGAGAATTAGAATTGCACTTAAGAAGTCAGAGCAAGATCAGGAGTAGATTTCTTCACTTTTACCCAGTGAATGCTGCCTGAAATTCTCTTCAAACCTTTCTAGCATTTGTAAAAGTCTATTGAAAAGATAATTTAGCTCACTTAAAATATCCCCAGCTATGCCCTTTTAAATCCTCAGGGTTTTTTTTATTATTATCATCTAGTATATTTATGCCTCTCATTCTTATCTGTTAAATCCTTCATACTTTCCTTTTTTTTTTGTCTTCCCCTCAAAATGCTGTGTTTGCTTTCCTCAAGAAGTGGTTGTTTGTTCATTTAATATCGTTTTCTTATGCAAAGACTTAGGAGGCAATTTTCAATAGGTTGTTCATGCTGCAACTTCTTTCTGGTACTGTCAACTCTTTTCTTTAAATTGCCACTCAAATATATTTTCTTGATTGTCTTTTATATCACTTCCATTTCCAGACAACTGGATCTATCTATTAGATATATGTTAGATATCTGAGTAATACTTAAAAGATATGCAGTTATACATAGGGGATTTCAGATCAAGAAACTGAATAGTCTTGAATGACCTGTCAAAACCAGCCAGATGAAGCTTAAAAAAGAAAAATAAACAAAAAAAACCCCAAACAACAAAACCTATAAAACAACACAAAAAAACAGTTACAGCTATTTCCATTTCTCCAGCATTATCCACTTTTCACCTGTCTGTGCAGTTAATTCAGCTAATAGTACCACAAGCAGATAAATAAGCAGTGACAGAAAATGTTAATTAATATTCAGAGAGATGACTTGTAGAACTGATATGTGATATTGATAACTGAATTGATAACTGAAGGATGCGAGGCACAGTATCCCAGACACAGTTTGCACATCTCTGGAGTGCCATTAAAGTGCTCAGACCAGCTGCAGTGTACCTGTACAATGAAGTCTGCAAATTTAAAAATAACTGATCACAGTAAAGGCCTGAGAGAATTCTTGTAATGGCCAGTAAGTTAGATAGTTACACATGTATATATGTGCTACAGTGTATATGTTACCTGACTAGCTTATAGATTGACAATAATCCGTTACTTTATCGGTTATTTAACTTTACAGTTATTTAATCAGTTTGTATTTAATGAAAACTGAGAATATGGGGTAGAGTACAATGCTGCAAGTAGATGGGAGAGAAAACGAGAGAAGAGAATTAAACTGGAAGTTACCACCTGAGAACCCCCTAGCTAAAAGGACTTAAACACAGAATAAGAAGCTGCACTGAAATGCATTTCATATTGTTATGTCAAGCAGTATTTCCATGGCCTGGTAAAATGGGTCTAAACTGTCTCTCCTACTCATGGGCAATATTTTCCATTATGAAGATAGACGCTAAATCCTGTTTCCACTTCCAGGGCATAGAGAGCATTGATTTTTCCGGTGTCTTAATGAAGAAGTATGAGGACACATTTTTTGAGATAGGATAGTATAGGATCATCTGCTCAGAACCAAGAAGAAACACATTAAGGGAGAGAGTAATGGAGCATTTGAGTGATTCTGAGTTCTAGATACAGATGGCTGTTCATGTGAGTGCTATCTCTTAGCAAAACAAGAAGATACGGGACAGTGAAACATCTCCAGCAGGTTGTGGACTTTGTGAGGTTCACTGCTTGCAAACTGGCTAGTGTTCAAGAGACTGTGCTTGCGTCTCAGTCATACGTAGGTTAGGCAATGATGAACTACATTTTTCCATGGTGCCAGATTGCATTCCATTCCCATACCCCAGAGAGATTCCAAGTTGTTCATTGTACTTTGTCCTGGTTAAAAAGGAAGAGAGGTAGTAGATAACATTTGGTGTCCGATAGGACTGGCCAGAGAAGTGCAGTGATGGGTTCATCGGGGGAGTGGGGAGGGGGTGACCATGAGAACAGCCTTATCAGCAGGGTAGATTTCCAAACAGACGGGGAGGCTTGATAGGTAATTGCTGCCAGTTCTTTCATTCTGCTTTCTAAAAATTCTATTCCCGGGAGCATCCCAAACATTTAATAGAACTTTTCTTTAATCTCTGTGACCCCTTTACTTAGAGTAGCCTCATACTATTCCTCTTAGGATTTTGTGCAGTTCTAAGGGGCCAGCCAGGACACAGGGGTTCATGCCAGCACTACGGGGCTAGCAGAATTTCACCTCGGTGTGTAATCCCTTCTCCTCCAAAAGCCAGATAGTTCTCAGGGATCACTGCATGCTTGACATCAAGTTTCTTCATTACTCTCGTGAGACAGAGATAAGTGTTCAAAGGTTTCCACAAACTTTTAACATCAGGATTCCCACGTGTTTCCATGGGAGTCACGCACCCTGGAATGCTGTTTTTGCTCAGCAACAGAAATATTATGAAGTGGCTGATGTTGGATAGTTTCCAGCCCTGGCTGCATCTTTTCACTCTCCAGCTTTGCAGGGGAACGATTTGGGTAGAAATAAGCACCTGTGTGGTTGCAGGTAAGCACGGGTGATTTCCATGAACATCTTACAGGCAGGGCAGAGACATCACCCTGAGCTGCCTTTGCCACTGGCTGCAGATCGGGGATGCCAGCCCAGGGGAGCGGGTGACACGGTCCAATGCTGCTGTGTCGGCTTCTTGGGCGTGCTCAAAACCCGACCCTCCCGAGGGCTCCGGCATCCGCCGCAGCCTGCCCCGCTGCGGAGGTGCTTTCCCGGGGATGTGCCATCGCGGCCTGGCCTCCTTGTGCACGAAGTTTTCATGGAAGTGGAGGGGCACAGGGAGCCCAGCCGTGCGGTGGGGGCGCAGGGCAGTGCCTGGAGCAGGGAGGGATGCTGCCCAGGAGAAGGGAAGTAGTCCCTGAACGGCTCCTTAAGCATTGTCATCGATATTGTTCTCTTCGCGCGTCAATCCAGCAGTTTATTCAAAAACGTCACCCGTGGTACCGGCGGTGCGCGCCCCCACCCGTGAGGGGTCCCCATCTCCGCCACGGGAGCGACAGCCCCGCTCTCTGCCGTGGCAGGAGAAGGCCGGTGCGGGTGTCGGGAGCGCGGGGTTCCATCAGCGCTCGGGGTGTTATCGGCGTGCGGGGCCATGGGCAGCCTTGTGGAAAATTAAATAAATTAAATAAATTTAATAAATAACGGCGGCGCGCCCGCGCGGCGCCACAGCGACACCTGCGGGCCGCGGCGGGGAGCGCGGCTCGGTGCTGCCGGCTGAGCTCGCCGGGAAGTGCTCGCCACTTTTGTCTCTTTGCCTGCTAACCAAAAGAAAAATTTAACCCCAGCTTAGCGTTTTCCACTGTTTTCTCACCCCCCCCCCCCCCATTTGAAAAAGAGTAAGTGTTACACAAGTCTTTTTAAAACTCTTAACTTTTGACTCGGTAACTTTTTAGCTTAGCTCAGCATTATCATGCTAAGGACCTCAGCTGACCAAGTTGCTTAAGATTTGTAATTCTTCACTGTGAGGTAGTGAGGCATTCGCACACGTTGCCCAGAGACATTGTGGATGCCCCGTCCTTGGAAACACTCAAGGCCAGGGCTGGATGGGACTTTGAGCATTTTGGTCTATGGCAGCAGGATTGGCACTAAATGATCTTTAAGGTCCCCTTCCAACCCAAGCCATTCTATGATTTATATGATGAGTTTGAACTACAGAGGTCTGAAAGGTGGCTTTCATCACTGTGTTTTAGTGTTCAGCAAAAATTTTTCTTCACAAATTTGAAAAAGAAATTTCATATACACACTGTTTTTTCGCTTTGCCCTCTGTTTCACCCCATTTGAGTTCTGTCCCATTAATGTGGATAGAAACTGAGGTATGAAGTCCTGGTACAGCCAGAGTATTCATGAGTACATGTATTTATATATATATATAAAGTTACCTTAGCTTACAAGCATAATTTTCTTGAGTGGAATGTATCTCAACAATGAAATGCATAGGTCCCAATCAAACCCAAATGTGTTTTGATTTCTTTTTGCAGTTCTAGGGAGTAGGGTGATGAAGGGAACACTAGTGGTAACAGAGAGTCAGACAAAGGCACTACGAGATAGGCAAAGATTGTCCATGAGGGAAATGAAACTGCTTCTGTGAGCATGGGTGGCAGGACTGTCCTTTAATTTCTTGCATTTCAATGCAATTAGCAGAAGAAACCATCCTCTTTTGCTTTTGGATGCCCAACTTCCTCCCAGCGATGACATTTTTTTCATATACATAAAAAGCCCCACTTCAGCTAAATAGATCATTCTTGTCTGAATCTGGAAAGTCAATGAGAAATCAAGTTGCATTTAAAACATCTGTGCATTTTGCAGTTATTTCTGAAGAGGTAAGCTGATCGTCGGTCTCTGGTCACAGCCTTGCATTCAGACCAGTGGGTGGCTGAGAGTGCAGATTGCAGAAATATTTGGTCAAGTGCATTGCCCTAAATCATAGCACGATTCTCTGTTAAATTCAATTTTTCATGCAGACACATCTTGAGGGGCTGCTGTTCTCTGCACGGTACCAGTTGTTTTCTCCCCGTCATACTTGAATATTTTAGACATTTAACAAAGTGATTCTTCCCTTGGGATGTATTGGCTTTAGAGCATCTGTATTTGTTAATTTTGAACTTTGTCTAAACACTACCTTCTTTCTCAGGACTAAGGCTGTCAGTAGTTAGAAAATAAAAGCATGTAAATTCACTTAATTTTCAGACATCCTCTCAACAAGATAGCAAAATGCTCTTAAGGGTGACCTGTAGAAGTCCAGGGAGCCTGCAGAATGCCTCAGACCCTGGCAGACTCCCCCTAGGGAGCCAGTATGCTTTAACTGGCTTCCCATTGAAGCAGCTGTAAGAACTGAATACATAAGAAAGAAAGGTAATGAAAACTGACAAGTTGAAAAGAAATTGAGAGTTTAATCTGTAAAGTTGTGCTTGAGGGGGCTTCCATCATGATATTCCTATGGAGTAGCAAAAAGAGAAAAAAATTAGGAAACTGCAGAGTATGATGAATTTACATAATTTTTTCTTGCACCAGGCGGTATTTATTAATTTCTTTTCTGCCACTTTACTGCACCTCTTTGCCTCTCAAAAAGAGAAAATGAAGTATACAAAACCTGGCAATCATAATGAATGTGTGAAATGCTCACAGCTTATTTATAAGCATGCAAGTTATGTAGTTGTTGGAGATTCTCTCCCTTCTGCTCCTGCTTGGTGATGAAGAATGGTATTTTAATAGGCAGATGGTAAAGACAATTACAGTTTGGGGCTCAGCTGGGAGTTACATCAGTTTATTGCAAATTATTAGTTGATAAATGCTTTTGTTTACAAGCAAAGTCTTAAGCAGCTTTGTAATCAGTTTATCAGCTGCAAACTGAATTTTGACAGCTTGCCTTTGGGTATACAGTCACTTTTTTCCTGGCCTTTTAGAAATTATGCTGACCAAGCAGGCACAATTGTAGCTCCTATGCACCTATATGATGCTCAGTAAAATGGCATTTTTTATTACTCCTGTTTTGGAAGAAGCCATCATCTGCAGAATCCTCCTCAATTGTTAATCTGTGTTAGTGTGTACAGCCAGAACGTTAACTATTTGCTCATTCATATATATATATGTTTGGGTTTTTTTTAAGTTCCTTGGTGACCAGGAGTAGTTTGGTCTTTGCTTTGTGCTGTTAATAGCCTCTTACTAGATGAACAAACTGGGAGACTGGTGGTGATTTACAATTCTTGTTTACCTTGGACACTATGTATAGCTTGGAAGGTGGAAATGCTTTTGATCACTGAGAGTTTTCAGTCAATTTACTTCTAGTTTCTACTTTAAAAGGCAGAACTATAACATCTGTGATTTAACTCCTTTTGAGGAAATCTGGGGTATTGTTATGGGGTTCTGTGTGTGGGTGGTGGTAGTTGTTTTTTTTTTAATGAGGTACTTTTTAAATGTAGAAGACTGGGTTAGATGCTTATTATAGCTTCTATGGTGTTTACATTTTAGACCATACTAAACATGTAAATCTACTTTTATTTAGTACCTTATTTAGAAAGAGAGACAATGATTTGTCACAGTCTTGTTTCCACTGCAGCAGGTGTAAAACATTCTAATGGCTTAAATGGGAGCGAGACTTTTTGGAATCAGGAAGTGCCACTTTTCTTCCATGGTTGTTACAGCTGAGGTGAACTAGTTCCTGAACTTAAACCTGTGAGCTGAACGTTAACACGAATAAAGGTCCAAGATAACTCACGATAATAGCAACTGTTTTCTCTGGGTTACAGTGCACGTAACTGAATGCTCCAGCTTCTGTTTATTATTATAAAAGCTGGCTTTTGTTTCTCACAAAGCCATAAGCCTTTTCTGGAGCATGACCCTGTTATTGAATAAGAAGCAGGTCTCATAACCAATGTTTCTTACTTTGATTTTACCATTCTAAAACTTCCCTATTTCTCCTTATATTTATGTGTTGTTTTCCTTTACAAATACAACCTATCACTACAGCTCCTTCTATGTAATCCTTCCTTCCGCTCAGGTGCCTTTGCCATTCACTCTGCATTTGCCCAGGGGCAAGAAATGAGCCCTACAGTAGCAGGTGCAAGACATTAGAAAATCCATTGATAAGATGCAGTGTACTCTGCTTTTCCTGTAAGAAAGAGGTGCCATTAAAGCATATCTATTGTCTCATTTAATCACCTCCTTTTTTCATACACTCCAGCCTCACAAAATAACTCTGAAAAGACAATCCACAGGCATGATTGTGTTTGTAAGGCTACAAAAAGGTCACCTTACAGCTGTGCTGTTATGGAAGCAGGGATTGTAGGAATGTGTGTATCCAAAGCCCTGCTTCAGAGTAGCTGGTTTCAGAGGTGCATTTTCTCTTTCTCCGAAAACTGGTGCATCCACAAAAGCTGGGGGGAGCAGTGGGCGTCACCTGGGAATGTCTCCTGGGAAGCTCTATGGAGAGTGTCCATTCAGTGGTCCTCTAAAAAGTAAAAAGGGAGATGAGTGTGCTCTGACAGTAAGTTCTAGCTCCTTTGCAGTGGTGTTGGGAGTGCAACATGGCCAATGTCAGCAAAGGTTTATCGGGTTTTTTCAAGCTGTTTATCATTTTCTTTCTGAAGGCTTAGTAAATTCTAAAAGAACACTCATGTGAGACCTAATTCAAATGTAAAAAAGGTGTAGCACACAATTCAAACCAGAAGAATTTACAAAGAAAAGAGGAAGGGAAAAAATTAAGAAATCGCTAAACTTAGGAAAGTACTCCTTCAACTTCCTTGTTTGAGTTTATGCTGAATTAAGGAAATAGAACAGGTTTAGCATTTGTGGCAGGCTTTAATTTCAACCTCTGAGCAGCAGACTTAACTTCTTGTGATGTGGGAGGATATTACAGTTTTCAGCTTCATTTCGTAAGTATTGCCATTTGTGCCAAACATTTAATAGTTTTACGCTGTGGACTGTCGTCCACCAGGAGCTGATATCACCTAAGACTTTTTAGAGCCATCTAATAGAAAGATATGTATTCATTCTGATTAGCCCAGGATTTGAACGAGGGTCCCAGAAGAGATATATAAGCCTCTTAAATGCATAGAACTTCTAAGGATATGGGTTTAACTGTCTCCCCCTGTGGTAAATAAGCTGTGACAGCTCTATCAGGGGGGAAAATGGCAAATAAAATTACCACATTATTTTCCTGTGAATATTTTCGGAGCACTAATCTATTTTGCCTCTTTACCTATTAGAACACTGTTGAGTGTTACGTGCAGACATTTAATTGGAGGAAACATAAAAATCCTCAAACTAACAAAATGCAGGCATACAACAGTGTTAAGAGCAAGAGGTCTAAATCTGTTCCTTGCACTCCTTACTCTTCAGAAACACTGTGCTTTATTTGGGGCTCAGCTGAGGAAGGTTTTAGCACTGTGAATTTGAGAGCTGCTGCCATAAGAGGTGATGTTAGTGATAGTTGTACTGCAGCAAGGGAAAGACCAACCCCTGACAATCACACCGAGATGCCAGGTTTAGGAGTTCTCTCCCCTAGGAATGGCGAATTCCTTTCATATTTTTCTTTTCCTCTTTATCAGCTATATAATGTCTGACAGTTTTAAATAAAATCATCTATTCAGATGAATACACTGTCAGCTGTCAGCATATGACTAAGCTGAACTTAGACCCAAAGCTCAGGTTGACTCACATGAAGGAGCAAGAGCTATATTCCTAAGGAGTATTTTCTTCCCTGTTTCTGGTCAGAGAGCTTATATCTCTAAATACAAGGGCTCAATTTGGCTAGAGCCATTAAGCTGAGTATTTTTCTGTTGTATTGCTCCTGGAAAATATCACTGCAGTTTCTTCATTTTACCTTTTGTTCAGTGAGCTAAAAATTAAGAAGGCTCCATATTCTATGCTGAATACAAAGGTAATAGTAAAAGTGGCAACAGAACTGGCTTGTCCCCTCTATTGGTCTAATTTTATACAGGTTAGTAGCTTTTCTGGTTTTTGCAGGCTTATAATATGCAATGGGTAGTTAAAATTAAAGGTCAAGTATCTTCTGGCAATCTTCTTTGACAGTAAACAAGGCAAAATTATAGAAGAAGCTATTAAATCATCTCATTAATGTAGCACTAAAGTAATTTTATGTGAGAGTTTGAGTAGTCTGAATTTGCAGTGACTTTGAGACACTTCACAGAGAAACGGCTGGAACCCCAACATTAAAGTGCATTAATAGTAAAAATGCTGTGCAAAGTACATATTTTGTGTACGCATGTGAAAAATGCTAAGAATTATTTAGCAACTGGAAAGACTGTTCACAAAATGCCTTTGATTTATTGCTGTATACACCACAGATCCGTATCACATATTCCTACATTATTTTATTCAAAAACTTGTATGAACCATGAGTTGGCATGTTGTAGAATACTGAAAAGGCATTAATCAACCCAAATAAACAAGTACATAGATCTATCTAACAACTATGAAGTAGTTAATAAATTTTTAGCAATTTTTTTACAGAAAAGAGGTCTAAAAGAGTAGTGCTTAATTATCTGGACTCCTCTGTGCTGGGCTGTCTTTTGATTGTATTAATGAAGCAGCTGGCCCATTGTTTCTCTTTAATTCCTCTATTGTTTTAAGAATATGTCACAGCTCTTTATTCTTTTATCAGGTGCTGTGCAGGAGGATTCACACAATAACTCATATTCCTACTGTATTTGCCAATGCACAAAGAAACCTCCAAAGCATTTTTCAAAGAAGGGGCACACATAATTTATAAGTTCTGTTCCTTGTACCACTCTACTGTCAAAAATTTCAACAGTATTGGATTTGAATGAATTATAATTTTTTTATTAAACAATGTGTCCACATATAGATAGATATACTTTGTTCATGTCAAAAATTAGAGATCTGCCCAGTAACTTGTGCTGTACTGAAATGGTATTCAATATGCTGAGTCGTCACAACCACATGGGTGAGAAGTAGAAGGAACCCAAATATAAAGATCCCATCCTATTGTGTTGTGCAAATTTTCCCTAAATGCTTAACCTGTGGAACAAAGGAGGGAAGAAAATAAATTAACTCCAACCCACATTACCATTACTTAGAAGCACAATTTTTTGCGGGTTGGAATATTTTATTGGGAGAGGAAGGTTTAATTCAGTTGATGGTGCCTGGAAGTTGCTAAGAGCAACAGTCTGTTGTTTAAATAAATTCTGATAGTCTTTTGACCCTCCATGCAAAAAGATGTGTGTACAGGAAATGGGCTATTATGTTGTTGCAGCAATGCAATCAAGTCCAGTAAGCTCAAATTTTACTACACAAAAGTAATACTTTGGAATTAACTGGCACTGAAAGATGCTTTTAATAAAAATTGCTATTGATTTCCTAAACTTCTATGAAAGGTGTGTGGCATTTCTGGGTCAAAAAAACAAGACAAATAGTTTAGCAAGGAAAATTAACTGATACTAAAGACTGGGAAACTGGAATTTGCTTTTGAATATATGTTTATATGTCATTATGCTTCTCAATCCGTTAAACACCTGTACTCAGTGGAAATACTAGTTTGAGCTACTTGCTCTCTTAAAGTACTTTTCCTAAAAGCAATAACATGAATCAAGAGGCTTAATGGTTTCATCCATTTTGAAGCTCTTTTTCCCAGTGGAGTTAGGTGAGTCTGACCTTATATAATCTCTCTTCAGACTGTGTACACAGTTCCCAAATTATCATTCCTTAAGGCGTGCAAAACATAAGTGGGGGAAAAAAGCCAGAAAAAGCAGCAGCCCACCATCACAAGGCTCACTGTGTAGGATTCTGTTTTTCCCTGAGTGCTATAGGGTTTAGGGTTCTGAGGATCAAAATGAGAGAAGAGACATTTAGTTAAATTTTCAGAGCAAATTCCTTGTTTCAAACAGGATAGTAGAGGGGCCTTTGTTTAAAAAAAAAAAAAAAACAAATATAGAAGAAAAAAAGGAAGGTCTGTTTAAAAAAAAGTTTTTCTTTTCTATTTTAGGTGTTCATCCTACATATAATAAAGTTTTGAATTAATATACATATCTATCACCATATTATTCCTAATTCTGAATACAGAAGATAGTGTATTAATACATCTAAGTATGATTTAATTGTTTCAATTTACTATATATTTTTTTTATACTAAGTGTGATTCCATATCTTGATGAGTCCAGATGTAGTTACGCTTCTGGTTTACAGCGTCCCATTGCTTGCATTTTATTATTTTTACAAAGCAAATGTCTATCAATCATACAGATAAATTAGAAAAAAATGTGCAAACATGACACATCACCAAGATTTTTTCAGCAGGCTATGTAATTATTAACCTGATTTTTGGCCATTGAGGAAAGCAGTGAATTACAGATAGCACGGATGAAGTTAAATGCTTTTATATTAGATACATTTTCCTATAGAGTTTTCTATAGGTATGGCCATACAATATAATTGAAGCTTTGTCAGCCCTGTAGCCTAGCAACAGATAATACTGTTAGGTTACTGAATTGCTCCTGGTTGACAAGTAGGGAGTATTTTTGTGTTTATCATGTTTGCTAATGATGGGATCCTTTCCAAAAGGCTTGTCTTAATCTTAATTAGAGTTTATCAGCAGAGGTCTGCATGACATTGTGCAGACACTGATTTCATAAATAATAAAAAGTGCAAGTGAAAAATTTGGCAGGAGAAGAAGATATTTAAGACCACTGATTCTTGTAAGAGCACCATGAATTTCCAAAATGTAATCAAGTTTGAACTGTGACTCTATTCTTTATTATCGAAACTTGCAATACACTCCACTGCAGTTTTGACAGCAATTATGAGTATGATTAATAAGCTTCCTGTTAGGAACCAGATCTGTTTGCACAAGAATCTTGATCATAAACATTACAAAGAACAGTAAGTCCACGGTTTTTCAGGGACATCAGGACCTTACTCTTTCATTTTTCATTAGAAAGTTTTTTTGTTTGGTTTGGGGTTTTTTTGTTTTTACTTAAAGGTGTTGGTGGTTTTTCTTCAAGCAGCAGAAATATTTGCAGTGAAAGATGCAGACAAAGAAGAGAATCCTGAAATAACCTTCCTATATGGTGGATGTTCTGAAGGTGTCAGATAACTGCTTCAGTGCCTGTTATCTTTTGGTAAAAAACTCATGCCAATGCAACTGGAGTGTAATTTTTTGCTCCAGTTTGCACAACATGATATTCTTTAGCTTTTCTGTCTTTTGATGATTAAACAAATGAGCACTTTTAATTCCTTGAATTCTGAACAAGGAAAAGAGTTCAAATAAATGCACAGTATTTGCAGACATTTTTAGTCTTTTCTTCTGCTTGACATGTGTGTGTTATATATCACATAAATTTGTTTGATTTAAACATAGATATAAACCAATGCATTACATGCTCAAGAAGCTTATTTTCAATTTCACAGAATCATAATTACCCTTTTTGAGAAAACACCTTTCCAGTGTTACAAAGCTGATCTAAACCCTTCCTTTCTTCACTGGCACAAGACTAAAGACTTTTATTACTACTTTACCACGGTAAAACCCTTAAGACCCCTTTCAGTGGAAGTAGTCCTGACGGTGAGGAAATACAGTCAGAGGATGCACGAAACTTCCCCTGCATCCTCTGCATGAGGCACGCACGCTTTTCCTTGCTATTGTCTCTGATGGGCAATATGATTTGTCCAAAGATAACAACAGCAGGTGGGAATTGCCCTAAGATAAGAACACCGGGTGGGAATTGCAGGAGGAACTGTCTGGACTGCTCGCATAATGAATGCATTCCAGAGGTGGGGGAGCTGCAATGGTTACGATTGACTTTAGTACACATCGGCCTGAAAAAGGGTATAAAATGCTGCTGGAGACTGGGCCACCTGGGCAAACTGGTCTCCCAAGGTTGCAGGCAGTTCTGTATGGCCACCTTCCCCCGACCCCAGCAGGAATGTTTGCAGGGTACGTCCAGTCCGAAGATAGGGAGCGCTCCGTTTGGAATGGGTGAGTAAAAGTGATAAGATCCGACCAGAAAACTGATAAAATATAGATAGAATCCTATAGGAGCTAAAGGGGTGCTTTTTTGCTTTGCACTTGGCAAGGCCAAAGACTGTAAACTTGTATGTTTTTAGCTGAACCTGTTTATATTACAATTCTTTAGCCTTGTGTGTATTATGTACATTGACAATACTTAGATATACTGTGTGAGCAATAAATATGATCGTTGTCAACCACAACATCAGTGTCATACTTCTTGTGCCTGATTAAGAATCTTCTCTCTGCAGAGAATGGTAGAATGGGTGGCCAGTGTATCCATTATAGACAAGAAGAGGCCCAAAATCACTAGTCTACCGTTGTTTTCTGACCAAATTATATAACCATGACTATTTCAGAGACACTGTCAGTCACTCATCCCTGTTAAAACATCTGTTCATCCTTTCTCTTCCTCTGATGCCTAAGTCATATCAGGACTGGGAAACCTGTCCTGGTAAAGCTTTGTAGAACAATTTCACTCCTCTTAGCTATGTCTGACAAGAGGAGCAGTTATTTAAAAAAAAATAAATCTAGCCAGCTTAATCAGAACCTCATCTCATATAAATAATAGTCCTTCACATTTCTTTATGAAATCTTCATGCCTTTGCAAATGCTTCATAGGAACACCTTCCTATCTCCTAACCATCACTGGTACTTGGCTATAGCTTCCGTATTATCCCTTTGCAAACCTGTTGTTAACACTGCTCTATGCTTAATGAAAAGCTGTTGAGCTCCTGAGAGACTGCTATATATATGTCAGTTGTGTCTTTGCCTGTAGAAACGTTTGTGGGAAGAAATTCTTTCCTGATTTTTAGCTGCCACCTATAAGGAAGCCCTTAGTCCTGCCAGAGGTGTCTAGACAGCATAGTAATTCATATTATAGTCACGATTGGAACTTCTTATTACATTTGGAAGCCTCTGTTGGATTCTCTGCACTTCACAGTACCTTTTCTGTCACTCTTGACTGACTTGTGCTCTTAGCTTGACTGTGCAGTAGAAGGCCCGGGAAGACTTCTCTTCCACAGTCTTCCTGCTGTGCATGAAGGTTGGCATGTTTGCATTCACTGCATCTAGGGGAAGAAAGTCGTTTGCATCTTTCAGAGCAGCAGCCCTTGCCTTACTCCGTGCAGGCAAGCATACAAGGGGACAAGTGGGGACTGCACCATGTCCTGTCCCAATGGGTGACTGCTGCTGCAAAGGTGCTGAGCTGCATTTCCAGTAGCTGGAAGAATGCATCTTTTGGGAGTTCGTCTGGGGATTTAACTTAACACAGTATCATGTTTTGATGAAATCATGGATGTGCATGTCATGATTACTTAAATGCCTCATTTTCTATAGACTGGGATGAGAGAAAACAAAATAACAATGTCCTTCTTGGATCTGAATCCTGCTGAGCTGAAGGTTTGCATTCATATGCAGGAATGGATTTAACTTCCCTAGTTCTGATTTTCTTTATTAAAAACTGTTGTGCTTCCAAAGCTGTCACACATCCCACCAGGCTGTGCCTGCTGTAGGTGTGACAGTTTGCAGGAACTGGGTGGTGCAGGCAGCCGGGGTCACTGCTCCCTTCAGCTGTCCGGGTTTAATCTGCTGCTGGACATGAGTCAACGCCCTGAGGAGCTGCTACACCAGGAGCCTGACTCAGCCTTTTAGCTGATCCAGACTGATTGCAGCTGGAGACCCAGTAATCACTTCCCCCCCCCAAGGGTACACACAGCATGTCAAGATGTTTGCTGGGATAGAGAAAGTCTCGGTTGGTTATTCTGCAATGACTCATTTTTATTAAGAGATCCAGTGAATAATGAAGTCTAGAAAGAGCTCTTATTCTGTATTAAAATATACTAGAACATGTTGGTATATATTCTATATATAAATCAAATAGAAGTGGGTGTTAATAATAGAAATTAACTGTGTGATGTTTGTGGCAAAAGCACCCGATTTCAGGTTCTCAAATTGCAGTGTGTGTTCTATGTGTTTTCATGTACAAGACTAGTTAAGGACACTTTAGGAATTTAGCCTATTTCTCTCTGGAAGAGGTTTTATCCCAGTTTAGTTCTGAAGGCTTCTGTATATTTATTAGTTATATCATACAATATGTCAGATCGTGCTCTTCAAATTTTTGAATTCCTGCTCAGGCACTAGGATTATGCATTTGTAGAAATTTTTGGTGCTGTCTTCACTTTTCATCTTCTTATTCTCTAGAGGAAATGACTCAGATTTGCACCATTTAATGTAATATCGGAGACTAGTAAACCTTCGTATGCTTTGGTCCCTTCTCAGTAAATTGTTTGTAACCTTTGTAGCACCTTCAACTGCTGTATGACCGAAGGGTGAATACAAAGACACTTTTCTGCTTTGAAACTTCTATACCACTTCGAGGTCTGGAAGCTTAGCTTATTTTGCCACTGAAATACTCTGTCACTGATGCTGTTTTGTTTGCTCATCTTTGAAAGCTAATAGACTGGTTTAATTAATTGTCCAAGATTTCTCTAAAACAATGTCCTAATTCTTCCATTTAGCTGTGGCATATCATACACTGTTGTTATCTCTTCTACCAGATTTTTGCAACAAGTTGTTTTAAAACTATAATCTCGTTGAAGGGAAAAAAATGAAGTGCAGTTGAAAAGGCAGTTATGCCGAAAGATAAACACAGCAATATTACTTATCAAAACCAGTACAGTTTTTGCTTGCCTAATGAATGCAACGTATAGCTTTCTCTATATATACAAAACCTGAGGAAAAAAAAAGCAGCTTTATAACATATAAAGTATGCAACATTATTTCAGGCATAACTGTATTGGATATGTATCTAGGCCTGAGAGTGTAGATAACACAATATAAGTGCTTTGCCTGTCTAAACATGTTAAATAAATGAGCATTCACTATCGCATTCAAATACATTAGTAGATGTACTCGCATAGTTAATTTTCTTTTTAATGCACTACACGTGACATTTGCAGCACAGAGCTATAGTGTATCTTACTGTTTGATGAAAGTTCTTCCACTTCCCCCCCTTCCCCCCCTTTAAACAAACCTTTATTTGAATAAGCCTTTATGAAACAGATCTTTGGCATATCTTCTCTTCAGGAAGTTCAGTCAGTGTAAGCAGAGATAAAGCAGACATGTTACGAAGAATATTACATAAGGGAAGATTTTTTAGAGAAAGAGGGTGACAAACATAAGGGAGGGGAAGAACACCCTTAAGAGGAAATCTGATTTCTTTCTTGCAGCTGTTTGGTTTTATTGAGCTGTGATTTTCTATTCAAAATAAAACAAACTTGGCGTTAAGGAAAAATTTACAGGAACTTAGGAGAAAATAATACCGAGAGAAGTGCTGCATAAGTTATTTTTGCCTATTTCTTGATTTTCTTATTGCTAGGTTTTTAGGAGACAAAGTGAAAAATTAAAATTATTATTCATGCTAAAAATAGTTAGGAAAACTATCCCCAAATTGTTTTTCTCATACATGAAAATTCCTATGTTGGTAGCAGGAAGACAGCAAAAGTAAAAACTATGTCTCTTAACCTTAAATAAGCCATTAAAAAAAAATTTTAAAAAAAAAAGTGTAAAGACAGCACTGATGTTTTAAGTTCTGGAATTTGGTATTGTCAGTTAAATCTTTCCGGTTTTATGCTTCCTACAGGAGGGCAGCTTTGGTGTACCACGACCAAGGCGATCTCAGAGGGTGAAGAGCTGGTTGCCTTTGTTGTGGATTTTGACTCAAGGCTGCAAGCTGCCAGTCAGATGACTCTGACAGAAGGCATGTACCCCGCCCGCCTGCTGGACTCCATACAGCTGCTCCCGCAGCAAGCCGCAATGGCATCTATTCTGCCTACAGCTATTGTGAACAGTAAGTGAGGAATTCTGTTCTCTGGCGGATTTTTAAAAGAGCAGTACTTTAAGGCACGCGTGGAGAGCTAATGCAGCAATGGTGAATTCATGACCACACCACAGCTCAAAGCCCGCTTTTGCTCCTCCATCATCTCAGAGATAAAAAGAGGAGGAAGAGGAGTCTGTCGAGAGCCTCACCAGAGTACCTGACCTGCCCTCGTGTGGAGGTTCTGTGATCTGTTCCCAGAGACAAAAGGATTAGAAACTGTTTAAAACAGATGAGATAGGTCGGCTAACTCTGAAAGTCCAGTCTCTGCTGCTCAGGCTTGTTGCTTACTGCTGCAGTTTCTGGTAATAATTCATGATATAAAGAAAAAGAAAAGGAACACATCCTTTCAGTGACTGTTTCAAAGTGCAGTGGAAATAATGCTTTATAGCAGCCCTGATTTATCATAGCATCTCCACTCAATGTGGTTAACTAAGAATGTTTTCACATCTTCTGGTCATCAATGGGCTCTATCATGGACAAAATGCGGCATGCATTCAAACAGTGTCCCTAGAGAGGAGGGACATAAGTATTCCTGAACTGGGACAATTCAGCTCGAGCTCAATTTTATATCTTTAACTTCTGCTTACGACTGCTGTTTACTTTTAAAAAGCCCTAGTTCCTCATCCTCCTTTCTAAGTACTTTTCAAATATACTGGCCAATACCATGATCCTCACCAGTCATCACTCAGCCTTAGATTGCACATTCTTAACTCTCAGCACTTTCCAAGTCTGTCCATTTAGACCCCATACTTGAGCACTTCATCGGGCTTCCTATGGTTTCTAAGTATTATAATTATTTATAATGAGCTACTGAACACAGTATTTCAGGTGCACATGCACGTGCAAGCACATGATCTGCCACTCAGACTCACACTTAATAGCACTAAGTCTTGAACAGTCACAACATCTTCAAGCTCTTCATGCAGGACTAGTTAAAATATTCCTGGTAACACATTTTATTCCATGTTTTCCTTGCAGTTTATTTTTAATTGCTTATTTTCTGGTAAACAGTTTTGTTAGCTACATATTTATTGTTAGCCTATTTTAAAAGATAAACCTTCAAATGTCCATATCATCCAAGTCTTCTCTTCCAAGAGGGAGTTGGAGCAGCCTCATGCCCTTTAGCTAAGCACACTCATTCCTACCCCACCAGTGGAGCAGCTGTGAGCTGACCTGCCTACAGAACCAGCAATTAGGATTGCAGAGGATCTTTCCAAAATAAGGTGTCAGAAGCACCTAAAATGCTACGAAGTTACCACTATTTGGGGAGGCCTGTGTTTACAGCCAACAGCTGAAAGGGAGCTGCTGAAGGGGGTTACCTTGCCTAAAGGGCACAGCTTGTCTCAGCTGAGATCATATCCTTATGTAAATCCAAGAGGCCAATTCTGGGCTTTGGCAAAGTAGTCAGATTTCTACAACATCACATTTCTGGAAACATCTTTTCTGTCAGCACTGACTTTTGCAGAGCCCTGGAAAGCCGCACTGAACATTGCTAAGAGGAGTCTTTTTAGTTCATGGTACATCAGCTCTTGCTATACAGATTTAGGAGCAACTCAGAGTAACTTCTGTGTCCTTGACTCCAGGGAGGTGCTGAAATACCAAGTCTGACTGCCCAGAACTTTCCACATCAGTCCCAACTCTGCATCTGGTCATAAGGGGCTATTTTCACATTTCATTGTTGAGTTGGAAAAATTTGGTTTCTTCCTTAAAGTCTTGAACTAGAAGTTGAGCAACCAGCTGAATGAATGTCTAGATTTGTAATGAGCCATCTCTTAAGCATTCTTTTTTTAGTTATCTCAAAAAAAATGGTTTTTTAGGTGGTTTGGGGGATTTTTTTATGTTTCCTAACATTTGTTAGCTAGAAAAAAAGTTAGAATATGCCTTTGGCTGATTGAGCTTGAGACCGAATGTTTCATTGTATGAAAGTATCCAATGAAATAAATTGCAGTATTTTGGTTTTAAGTAATTAAAGCATTACCTTGAAGTAGCCTTTATCTGTTTTGCATCACTTTGGAATAGTAACAGTTTCAGATCCCATCCCTATATACTGTTCTCCCTGAAGTTCCATCCCCTCACCATGTAATGCATTTTGCTCTGCTTGGCAAGTAATGGGGGTCACATATTCACCGTGCAAAACTGCAGCTACAGACTGTCCAGGCCATCTAACCCATAGGAAATAAAGATGGCTGGAAGTCAAATTCGTTAAGATAATCAGAAAGTTCAATTTTGAGATGGAATGCAGTCAAATGAATTCAAAGAGCACATGTTGCCCATATCGGAATTTCCTACTAATACTTTTGGACTTTCTTTTCTGTGAAAATCTCAACAGTTCAACTTTTTTAAGCCATTGGAGACCAAAAACAAGTGTTGAAATGTCACCTTTAAAGTGAGCTGGACATTTCAAATTATGCAAGCTGTATCAGTAATGCTTTAATAGTGGTGTATGTTGGAATACTAACTGCTCCATTAAATGTTTGTGTCAGAAATCCATCTACAATTATTCAGTAGCAAAATGAAATATAGAAATTGGTAGTGGTATAAATATTTTTTGCAAATTCATGAGCAGAAAAATAGACAAGAATTAGCATTGCAATCAGAGAAGCAAACTATGCAATGTAAATTTTGGCTGCATTTGTAAATATTTAGCAAATAAAAGACTCATCCATGTCAATGGGTTGGAGTCTTCAACTTTGTTCACCCAAAGGAATTGAAACAGAGCAGTTGTCCTATACACATCAATATTTGAAATTAAACATAAATTGTCATGAATGATAATGAATTACATCATCAGCTACACATGCCATGTTTTCAGAGCAGCGAGCCATTCTTCAAACCTAAGTTAATTACAGTTTCCAGCAACTCTTTGCATTCTGAAGTCAGGGGGAGTTTTGATGTTGATCACTTTGTGTTTTGATATTGACTTCAATTGCCTGATCCTGAGGTCAGCTGTCACAGTCTGGAGTTACTCATAATTATATCCTTTCTTAGTCTCAAAAACAGTCAAGAGGTATCCAGACCAGATGCAGAGAATGGTCCTATGCCTATGATAATTCCTGAAATCTATGCATGGGTGGGAATAGTGTTCATTGACTTAAGCCAAGGTATAGAAGGGACTGTTCTCATGATTTAGCAATATAAACAAGTTCCAGTGTTGAACCGTGGATCCTGTCACAGTTTAACCAGTGTAGATGTGCCCCAAAAGAGCAGGGATTTCTTCTTGTTCTCACTGATAGGATGGAAGGTTAACCTTTCAGAAAGATCAAACAGATCTTTTGTATTTCTGGGATGTATACACAGCAGGTACTGTGTAGGTGTCCTTTGACAGGGTATTAACACATAAATATCTGTCCACTTATGCCATATGCATTATTACTTTTCACATTAGTAAAGTAGGTACCCTCTAATGCATGATCAAAATCCCGACTTCTGCTGCTGAAGATACTGTGCAACCTCTGGATGGTCTGTCCTCAGAGGGGTGCTGACACTTTGGGATAGGACACACAATGAAAAGTTGCCTTATTTTTAGTAAATATCCTCTGTGAATAATGAAAAGTGGAAAACCAACAATTTGCTGAAAACAAAAACACTGAGGACAAAAAATACGTAAGAAATTTCAATTTCTGTAAGTAGCAATAAGAACCAAGGAAATAGATGTGCTGGTTAGTATGATATCACATTCCATATCATATGATCTTAAGGAAAAGTAGTGCAGTCTTGCCTCCTGGATATCAGAGCAAAAGGGTTTTATAGTAATAAATGCATAAGCATACTGAAAATACATATTCTTCACAATGATCTGCAGTTAGCGTTCAAAAATTCCAAGGCCCAGAGTTGGAAAATCTTGTGCACACAGAAGAAAAACTGAAAGATGTCACTTAATGAGTAGTGATGTATTGGAATAAAGTATAGTTCTTGAATTAGTATTGCATGTTCTCAACAAACATTTAATTTAACTTAATTTTTAAAAATAACTATGTGCCGAAAGCTTCTATCCGTTTTCTTTATTCAATGTTTAAAGAAATGTATACTTTTGAAAGAAACAGCTGTTTCCCACGTTAGTACCTCATCTGCAAGTGACATCCATTTCTCTGCTTTCAATGTTTTATTAAATAAGTATTTTTTAATGGGGAAGGGAGTGGAATTAATCTGGCTGTGTTAATTGTTTGGCACCAAGTGAACTGTGGCTAACCTATACCTCTTATATTTGCTTGTAGAGGACATATTCCCTTGCAAATCCTGTGGCATTTGGTACCGAAGTGAGCGGAACCTGCAGGCCCATCTCATGTATTACTGCAGTGGGAGGCAAAGAGAGGGGCCACAGCTGTCAGAGGAGAGTGAGGACAATGCTCAGCAGATATCCAGTGTCTGCCCCTTTCCACAGTGCACCAAAAGCTTTTCAAATGCAAGAGCTCTGGAAATGCACCTAAATTCTCACAGTGGTAAGTGTCATGTATTTTCATGTATCATCTTCTAGATTTAGCTTTTTGAAGAATTACTCACTATAGACATTCAGGAGATCAATGTCTCTCCAAATATATGCAAGCATTGCATATAGATAATATCAAAATGTCAGCAGTTTCTGACCTGTGCTCTACACCAAGTACCTCTCCCAGGTAACCAGTGTCATTTGCCTTATCTGCTAATCCTCATTTGAATGTTGTCTCTCTCTTAATTTGTGTACGTACACATACAGGCAGGATTTCTTTATTGATGAAGGTATGATCAGGAATCCAGACCAAATCAATTACTTCAGGATTCCAGCTACCAAACATGCACACAACCAGAGCACATGTCCTTCTGAAGCAGTATCTTGGTGCCCTAGAGGAGGCTTCTTAGGCAAAAGGCTCGAAGGATCATGGTACAGAACTCTGTGCTTTTACCAGGATGTTTGTTTAATAAAAAACTTCCTGTTTCATAGAAATATTATTTCCCTTCTTATAAATATAAAATGGGGATAGTATTTTAGAATCACAAAACCAAAGAATCATAGGTTTGTTTAGATTGGAAAAGACCTTTGAGATCATCAAGTCCACCACTAAACCATATCCCTAAATACCACATCAGCATGGGGTAGATGACCAATTTTGAATTGAATTGGGCTGGAAACACAAGTTAAAAGTTTGCAGGACATTTTGCATTGGAGTTTTCAGTAGCAGAGAACACCTACAAATAAGAAAGACTGCAGTGTCACTGTGTGGTGCATTTGCTGTCTGGTGTACAGAGCTGCTTCTGGAAAGAAGCAAGGGTTCTACAGGTGTTCCTGATCTTCCTGTTAGATGAATGGAATCTAAAGGACATTAATGTATGCTTTAGTCACAGAAGAAAGCCTTATGTGGCTGCAGTGTTAAAACTCCTGGGGCATGCATAGTCTACTCTGTGGATTTGGTGAAGTGAAAAACATTCCTCTGAACCTTGGGTAGCAATTGCAAATCTAAAAGGCAACATACTGCCTTGGAGAAGTTTAATACCTCCCAGGGAAGGACTAGAAGAGTGATGAGTGAAAACTTCTTTATGTAGAAAGCACAGAAAACCCTTAGCCATTCATTTAGAGGTCAGATCTTTTTGTGCTTCAAGGTCTTATCAGGCTATTGCCGCTTTCTGTTTGTTGTCTAGCAAAGATTTCACTGTTCAGTAAACCAGCAGTACCATAGGCTACAACAGCTTCAATAAGATCAGGTGAATGCAGCCCAGTGTGTCTTTCAGCCTGGTAATTATAACCAGAAACAATTATAACCAGATACTCTGGGAAGATTACAGATTAATTTCTCCCCATGCTGAGGAAAAAAACTGAAATATTAGCCATTGTGCAAAAGATTTGCTTCAACTATTTTCATTTTTTATATACCACTGGCTTAGGTACTGAGGTTTTTGAGCCATAAACTGTGAGCGACCATGTCTGTATATTATCTAGGCATCTGTGTGCCTTGAAAGACACAGATCTGAGATTGTGGTGAGTTTCCAGTAAGAATCTTTAGTTATTTCTTAGAAGAGAGGCTAAACCTCAGGCCTTTCCCTTTCTTTTTAGTCACAAACCAGTCTATTCTATCATTCTTGCTCTTTTTCCTACGCTGTCAGTCTTTATTTTTCTACACAGATTATCACAAGTTATAACACCTTCTGCAGTCGGAATGAAACATTCCTTTTCCAAATGTCTTGTAATTTTTGGAAGCCCTGTGTTTGCTTCAGCTGCTTTTACTGTTCCCACTGGAGGCTCTAGCAGACCTACACCACTGGAATGCAGAGCCCTGACTGAAATGCAAAGTCCCATAGAGACTGCTGTCGCTGTACCACATGATGGGGGAGCATGTGAATCACCATCTCATGTCAGTGGAGGAGCTAAAGCCTCATGGGGAAAGAATGCCTGACGGGAAACAAGTGCTGACTAAAGTGCTGTGTATCTTGTTGGCTCCCTTCTGTCCTCTGAGGCCAAGAGAAGGTCAAATTTCAAATGTCACTCACAACTTGGGAGGGTCACTGATGTTAGGGAAAAAGGGAGGACCTCCAGGTACAACAGTGTGACTGCCCGCAGAGTAAACTACAATATTCTTACAGTTTTGTGTTGTCCAACTACCACACACTTACTTCACCTGACTGAGGTGAATGTGAGTATGTGTAGGCAGAATAAATACCCATTTTAAATTCTGAATATCATCCCTATCAATATTTTTTCAGTTTTTATTGTCTAAAAGGTAACTAGAATCCATGTTGGTGCAGTAGAGAAATTTGGTCTTATCTCTTTTTTAAAGCATTTTCAATTTCAAAATGCCGTGAAACATGGAGTTTTTTGTTTAATCGGTGATTGTAAGATGTCTTTGAATGTACTGTTCTTGATAAAGTGGTAGTGATTTCATGAGGAAAAGGTGTCATATTATAGCAGTAGTTGCCAACGGCCATTATATGTGAAAGATAAAATGTCAGTGAAGCCATGTCTTACTGCTCCTCCTCCCTTCACAAGGAACACAGCTCATCAGTCCTTTCTGATGAGGATAGATCTGTAACCTCTTCCCACACTACAGCCAACCCATGCAAGCAAAGAACTGAGCATCAATAATACTCAAAATGTTATTTCTGCTTTGTCTGTGGCTTTCAGGCACAGTGAAGGCTGTACCTCAAGCTACATCGTAACCTTGAACCTCTTGACCTTGGTGTGCTTTCTGTGCATTCAAAATTTCCAGTGATTGTGTATGGGGAACATTATGTGTCCCTTAAGTTGTAACTGTAATTTCTGAGACTTTTTCATTTAGAATAAGTCCTGTTTATTTTTATCCTTTCCCTTGTTCTATCTCTCCCTGCAGCTCTGAATGCAAGCAAATACTAGGGCTCTCCAAATCAGAGCAAAATCTGGGAATAACCTAGCAGTTTGAGAAAAAAAAACAAATTCAAGTATTTGCAGGGTGACTAATACCATCTCACTAGAAGAAAATTAGTCATTCTCATAGTATTTGTACCTTCTGTGCAGCTGATTTCCCAGTATTCTTCATGAGGGATGAAATGGTCACTTTATTTTGTACTTTGTTTGTCTTTTCTGTAGGAGTGAAAATGGAAGAATTTCTCCCACCCGGTGCTAGTCTGAAATGCACAGTTTGTACTTACACTGCAGACTCAGTGATTAACTTTCATCAGCACCTGTTCTCGCATCTTACTCAAGCTGCCTTTAGATGCAATCACTGCCATTTTGGCTTCCAAACTCAGAGGGAGCTACTGCAGCACCAAGAGTTACATGTCTCTGGCAACAAAATTCAGAGAGAAAGTGACATTGAACACTCTCCAAGTGGAAATGAAGAAGGTTTACAGCCAGCAACAGACCTGTTGAGCAGAAATGATGTTCCCCAGAGCCAAAAGACCATGCAGACTAAAGATGCAAGTTCTGATACAGAGCTTGATAAATGTGAAAAAAAGGCTCCACTTTTCCTTCCAAACCAGAGGCCAGAAACGCAGCCTGCCGCAAATAAGCAGAGTTTTTCATATACCAAAATAAAATCTGAACCATCCAGTCCAAGACTTGCTTCATCTCCAGTTCAGCCTAGTATTGGTCCTTCTTTCCCAATGGGACCTTTTCTTTCCCAGTTTGCTTTTCCCCAAGACATCACTGTGGTTCCTCAGGCTTCAGAGATATTGGCCAAAATGTCGGAACTGGTCCATCGAAGGCTGAGGCATGGAAGTAGCAATTATCCACCTGTGATTTACAGTCCTTTGATGCCTAAAGGGGCTACGTGTTTTGAATGCAACATAACATTCAATAATTTGGACAACTATTTGGTACACAAAAAGCATTACTGCAGCAGCCGATGGCAGCAGATGGCAAAGTCGCCAGATTTTTCCAGTGTTCCAGAAAAAATGCCTGAAGCTGTAAGTCCCAGTAATGGTCAAAGCTCTATAAACATCCTGAATCCAGCTCCTCACACATCAGATCCAGAAAATCAACTTCTGCAGACATCTTGCTTAAACTCTTCCAGTGTTTTAGATTTGATTGGGCCAAACAATAAAAGTCATGAAAAAGACTTTGCTGCACAGCCCAAGAAGTTGTCAACTGCAAGCAATGGTGATGAGAAGATAAATGGAAAACCTTCTGATGTGAAGAATCCCAGTGCTCCCTTAGTAGAGGGGGAGAGTGACCCTAACAAGACCACATGTGAAGCTTGTAATATTACTTTCAGCAGACATGAGACCTACATGGTCCACAAGCAGTATTACTGTGCCACTCGCCACGATCCCCCGCTGAAGAGGTCTGCTTCCAACAAAGTGCCTGCCATGCAGAGAACAATGCGTACTCGGAAGCGAAGGAAGATGTATGAGATGTGTTTACCAGAGCAAGAGCAGAGGCCACCACTAGTTCAACAGCGATTTCTAGAAGTTGCGAATCTTGGTAATCCTTGTACATCTACTCAAGAGTCAACAGAGGGCCTTGGAGAATGTTACCACCCACGATGTGATATTTTTCCAGGAATAGTCTCGAAGCATCTGGAAACATCACTGTCTATTAATAAGTGTGTTCCAGTTTCAAAGTGTGATACTGCCCACTCCACCGTGTCTTGCTTGGAGATGGATGTGCCAATAGATCTCAGCAAAAAATGCTTACCCCCGTCAGAGAGGACGTCCACTTCTCCCAAAAGGCTGCTGGACTACCATGAGTGCACCGTGTGCAAGATCAGTTTTAACAAGGTAGAAAACTACCTGGCTCACAAGCAGAATTTTTGTCCTGTCACTGCTCATCAGCGTAGTGACCTGGGACAACTCGACAGTAAGGTGTTTCAAAACCCAGAAAGTGAAAGAAACAGCCCGGACGTCAGTTATGAGAGAAGCATAATCAAATGTGAGAAAAACGGAAACTCAAAACAGTCCTCTCCTAATGGAAACTTATTTTCCACACACTTAGCAACACTTCAAGGACTGAAAGTCTTTAGTGAAGCAGCCCAGCTTATTGCTACAAAAGAAGAAAACAAACATTTGTTTCTTCCACAATGCCTTTACCCTGGAGCAATAAAGAAAGCTAAAGGAGCAGATCAGCTTTCTCCGTATTATGGAATAAAGCCAAGTGATTACATTTCTGGTTCTCTCGTCATTCATAATACTGATTTAGATCAAAGCACAAATACAGAAAGTGAATCTCCTAAAGGCCAGGCTCCTTCAAATGGATGTGCTGTGCAGAAGAAAGAATCTCTTCCACTACTGCCAAAAAACCGAGGCATGGTAATAGTTAATGGGGGACTAAAACAGGAGGAAAGACCTGCTGCTAACCCACAGCAAGAGAACATTTCCCAAAATCCTCCACATGAAGATGGGCACAAGTCTCCTTCTTGGATCTCTGAGAATCCCTTAGCTACAAATGAAAACGTCTCTCCAGCAATTCCTACAGCAGAGGAACAGTTGTCTAGTATAGCTAAAGGTGTGAATGGCTCTACCCAGGCTCCAACCAGTGGAAAGTATTGCCGACTGTGTGACATCCAGTTCAACAATCTCTCAAACTTTATAACTCATAAGAAGTTTTATTGCTCTTCACATGCAGCAGAACATGTCAAATGAAACAATCGGTCACCTTTGGTACATGTGTTTAGCATATTGTTCCATACAGTTTAAAGAAAGCTGTTTGAATTACATCTGGACAATCAGGAGATTTCACTATTGCTGAGTTGAAGATTTAAAGGTGTAATTTCATTACAGTCCATTAGTAAAGTGTATTATTGGTGCCATTTTCAAAAATATTAATTTATTTTACCAGCAGTATTCATAGCTGTAGTTATGTTATTTTTTATTTAAAAACTTTATATTAAAGTCATTTGTAATGTTATTGTATAGTTATTGTGTAGCACATATGGTTTGCACTGTATAGTAGATTTTAAAGAAAATAGTCGCAAACAATACAGAAAAGCATTTTAGAAATAGCTTCAAAAGCACTTGTGTATCCTGATTTTTTTTCTTATATGCTGTTGCAGATATATGTATATGCTAAAATATAACTTGCAAAGAAGTTTCAACTATGCTGTAAAGTTCGCCTTAACATTTCAATTTTTTTGAACAATTGGGCTCAGTTTGCACTTTATATTTTAGCACATACAGTACCTTAGTCATTAGGCTTTGCATTTGTATGTAGCAGTATGTTTCTGTCCACTTTCTTAATCTGAAACGTACGTTAAATGAAGATGGCATTTTCTTTCTTGTATAGTACTTGTATTTTCTTTCGCTGATGCATCTCTGTCTCAATTTTTAAACCTTTGCTGTTAAATGCAATACTTTATAAAGAATGAACAAAATTACTGGAAGCAGTATTGTAAGAAATTAGGTCATATCAATCAGTTTTATCTTTTGAAAGGCACAGTCTAAAACAAAACCCTAAACTCAATGCTGCAATTATGAATCTAATTCATATATAAGATATATTTAAATATAAGAGTAGCAATACTGCAACTGGTGATCACAAAGATAATGTTCTACTTCTGATAGAAATAATTTCTCAACAAATGTTGTTACTATGCATGTATATGGATGGAATAAAATTCCAGATAATTGGAGAAGTTTGGCAGTAATTTCTTTAATTTTAAAAAATTTTGTTTTTCAAGGTGGGTTTAGAGCTCACAAACTGTGAAGAAGCTCTTAGGAACAAGTTAACATTGCCTTCTCTTCAGTGGAAACAAAATATTCAAAGAGACAATGAGTACAAAGGATGCCTCCACTTCCAGGGAGTCCCCGCTGACAAGTCACCAGTGCAACTGGGTCTAAGACTGCCTGGTGAACTAAAACTTAAAATGTGAGGGTCTGAAACCAGAAGCCTGTTCTCTCTTCTGGTGCCAAGGAAACACATACTGCCCTGGCAGTATCTCCATATTTCAAATTCAGTGGAGTAATCTCCTTCCTAAAACCTCTGGTATGATTCTTCATGTGTTCAGTGTTCTTACATAAAAAACAAGATCATTCATTTAAGAGAACAGCAGTTTGCTCCACTAATTCAGTATAGAAATATTAGTCAATAATTCATGTTATATTAAAATCTGAACTAAAGCACAGTTAGTACTCTTAATTTGCAATTGTTCAGTCTCCTGTACACTGTTTTCATTTAAAAAAATGAGATTATAAAAATGACCTATTGATGCACTTTCTTCCTACAAATTTGAAAGCAAAACCATGATCTGAATAGTTACATAAACAGTTGTATTTTAGTTCCTGTATCAGCCAAAGAACTCAGAACAAACTGCATAAAAGGATGGTATTTCAGTGGAGCAGCCAGTTGTAGTCTAGCATAAGATCATACAATGCCACTGGCTTTCAGCAGCCCCATTTCTGTGTAGTTTGGAACTTTGTAAGTGTAGCTACATGTAACCCAGTAGCAAAATAATAAATACTTCAAAATTATAGTTGACAGTTCTGCTGGTTAGCCAGGCTTTAAATACAGGTGCTTAAAATTGTACTAATTCTCACTTGCAACAGAGATAGCAGATGAATACAGTAGGCCCAAAGCTGGTCCTGTAAGCAAATACTTTGGATAATAACACTTGTGAAGGAGAAAAAGCATTACAGTCACAGGGAAAATATAGTGGGCAAAATATTCATGATTCTCAATTGACCATTCATTAGAAAATACACCAGGATATCTAAGACTTCACAATATTTGAAATAGATAATACGTTTTGGCCTTTTTGGTGGCAAACCATTATCCATCATGCAGTAATGTGTTAAAGAACTAGGTGATTACATCAGGATTGAAATAACCTAATTCTGAAAGATCCACATGCATAGATGAAAACTTTTTTGGTGAAATTGGTCAGAAGGCCATAGGTTGTGTAATTTACAATTGCAAAGCTCTAGGGGTGTGTTTAGACTGTGAGAAAGTAAAGGAAAATATCTGGTTTAAGGCAAATACCTAGTTGAAAAGTGATGCTGAAAGAGGAAAGCCTTATCACAAACGGTTCTGATCCAGAAATGCTGAGGGTTCCTGATATATGCCAGAGCCTGCCATGCTGCATTATATTCTTCCCATGGCTAGTCCAATTTCTTTCACACAACAGAATAATTCTGCTAGCTTTTTCTCTTTATAAATCACCTATTTGGTTGACTGGTTCCATTTTTACAAGTTCATATAAGCACAACCTGTTCATCTGTGGGTGCAGAGTTACTCAGTTGTAAACACATTTTATATATTTTAGTCACTTCACAGGAAAAACTGGCAACTCTTACACATGCTAAACCCCTAAGTTATACCATAACACTGTGAAAGCAAAACTGTACACAAGCTAGGAGGGTAGCAGATACTAACACTTCATATTTTTATATATATATTTTTTAAAAGCAAAAAGCATTTTTTTAAAAGCTGCTCATGTAGCTGGGTTCAGGAGCCATGTTTTCCCATAACTTGTAGACCAACTTATGGACTGTTTCAACTTGTTCCACTTTCTTTATTGCACTCACTTTTTAATTTGCTCAGGTGAAATAAGAACATAAACAGTTTGACCAGCCAGAAGTTTCTCTCCTGTCTCTTAAACCAGTTTGAACAATAGTGGCCTAATCCCATCTTGGATCTTAAAGCACATCTACATTTAAGTCATAATTATTGTTTACAGAAATAAAGTACTTAAATCTGTTTTCTGACCAAGGGGTTATTTGTGTTCTCTTTAGATTATATAACTTGTGTGTCTAAGGTGATAAACTGTCTATTGCTAAAAGCTTCTCTTCCCAAGTTGTTCTTTTAGGTTTTTGTAGGGTTACTATTTTTTTAATCAAATCATCTATGCAAAAGGAGTCCATTCTGAGTTAGTCTTTGACACCTGGAATTCAGCAGGAAACAGGGGACCTCAGTTAAAAGGTTTGGATCCTTTAATCCCTGTCAGCTGCTGTCAGTAAATAAATGTTAGGGGCTATGAGGTGAACAGCTCAGCAAAAGGCATTAAAATATTTCCTGGTTTGATGTTACAAAAAATAAAATTGCTCCACATGAAGGCTTAATATTGAGAAGAGCAGGTTCCTGCCTAACTCCCTGTGTACTGATTGCCTGGCAGGTTTTACATTCAACTTTTGGACTTTTTAAGCAAGATTTCCTTATTCACAAGGCATCCCATCCACAGACAGTGCTCAGAATTAATTTGGCCACACCCCTGTCTGACTCATTTATTTATTTTTATCTGAATCTTCACAGTTTCCACAGAACAATGGTGATTTTTTTTTTCCTTTGTAGAAGAAAAACAGTGAAGTTTATTGCTAAATGTCTGGTTGATGGTGTCTGGTTGTCTTGAAGTAATTGTAATAATGTTAGGATTCTGGTGGCATCTTCTCATTATTAAAAATAATCATAAAACTACATCACAGATTTACTGTGGATCCACACTCCTAACTTTCTCAGTCTCTCATTGCCATGAGATAACTATTGACTATGTTCATTATCTACACGGTCTGCAGGAATGTAGAAGGCATGTCCTAAACATAATAGAGAGTATGAATAAGGTGGTCCCTCCCTTGCACAATAAACACTGCACCACTGGCAAATGGATAAAGAAAAAATAACAAATAAAAACGCTGATGTAGAAATTTAAAAATTAAATCAATTCCAGTGCCACAATCAAGGTCACGTGTCGGGCTAATTCACTTCGCTGAATGCGCATATATAAACTATGAACCAGAAACCACTCTAAAACAGTGGAACTGAAATGGCACTCTGAGCAGCCTGGAAAACCTGACTTAAAGAAAATTCCATGGTGAGTATAATGGAATAAGGGTGGTGTGGGATAATCTTATTGAGGGGCAAAGAAGATAAGGAAAAAGGGAAGCAGCACTTTGTTAATCCTCGGAGTGTAGTATGGGTACACTGATGGCTGCCAAAGGCAGCAGTTACAAGGCATCAGCACTATAAAAATGCTACACGTCCCCTGTTGAGAGAGGCTAAAATACTGATGAGACAAAATCCTTGGAAGATCACTCCCAAATTCTAAAAATTGCCAATGCAAAGGTTCTGGCTTCTGTGGTCTCCATTTCCCCAAGGCTGACAATGGGGAAGAGAACCGCAAGTCTTTTGACCTTCCAGGTCACCTTCACAGCTGGCACATTGTGTTGCCATGAATTGTGCAGGACAGACATCCACAGAACAGATATGTGTGACCCTATTGTAAATATGAGTCAAGTCAAACAGCCAGGCTTCAGATGTGTTTGCCTGGGAGCACACATGGTCCCTCCACTGAGGTCTTCCACAGAGGTCATTGACAGTGCTTCAAATCCAGACCACTTAAGAGCCACAGCAAAATGAACTAAAATTGTAGTAGCACTTATGTATGGAGTTAAAACAGAAGGGAGGTGGGCAGAAAATCCGCAGTCATACAATTAAAGCTTCTGCATAATATAGAGACATGAGATGAATGAATTGTGACTGGAAGGTTAAGAGAAGGCTTTTATGCTGGGGTGAACAGAAAATTGTGATTCTGACAATTTCAGCTTTCAAATACATGGAATTTTTTACTATAAACACACATACATGTATAAAATATGTACAGGGAGATGAGAATCCAAAACAGGGAGACAACCTAAACTAGATTAAGAGATTAGATCACTCACCTCTATAAGGTGATTGGAACAAATCCTTTGTTGCAGAAGTAACAGACCCTTTAATCTTCATTGCATAGGGAAACTGGCCCCTTTAGTAGCATGAAGGGTGATGCTATATTCATTCATATCCAAATTTAAATGTCCTGGCAAAATTGCTCTTTCTCCTTTCTGCTCTCAGATGCACAGGCTCCAGCCTCTCAGCTGCTTTGTGCAGGTCCCAAGCCAAGGAATTTATTCATACCTACCAACTCAATGACCCTCACACTCATTTTTTTCCATCTGACAACTTAGTTGGTTTTGTAACTGTTTTGTTTTGTTTTCTACTGTGGGAGTTATTTTAACTCTATCTACCTTTGCAGTGTAGGCAGGTGAAAGGATTCACCTGAGCTGATGTATTGGAGAATGTGGTAATCTCCATCACTGGAGACATGGAATCACTTGAGAACTCCTGTAAAGGAGGTTTACATGCACTCAGCTGTTCTCACCTCCTCTGGTTGAGACCCCTTGTTAGGACTTACTATCCCTCACCACATCTTGAAACTCACTCCTCTCTAAGTGCAAAGCAGCATACCCAGAGACTCAGTCAGCTGTCTGCTCTGAATTAGAAATATTTCCCTGTAGGAAATCTCCATGAAAGAATGTGTCAGACATGCACTTTGAATGGCACTATTGATAATCACCACTGTTGATATAATAAGCTAATATTAATCCCCAAAGTGGGGGCTGAGCTCCTCAGTAGTCAAGGTGTAGTCATTTCTTAGGGATATCAGGACAATCCCAAGCCTTACACATGGGCAGCTACAGGAACAGAGGGAAGTTGACATTTGCAGTTTTTCTCTTCCCATGTAAGTTATTTTGTAAAACAGAGAGAAAGCCATTGGAACACAGAGAAAGGGACAAGAAGGACTTTAAGGGCTGTAATGTGGGGAGGGATTTGTGGCTTCTGGCCTCCAGGTGGCTTTTTGCATTAAGTAGACAATGGGAAAATGGCCCATCAGTAACCAAAGCTTATCTTCACTGTTAGAACACTTGACATGCAGTGTGCTTTTGTAAATGATATCAGAAATCACTTTCCTTTTATGAGGAGCATAGTTTTGGGTATGTAATTTTTATATTAGGAAAAAAGAAGTTGGCAGAGCTTGCAGAAGTTTTTAACATACTGTAGTGTTACTGAAATGTGTGGTATCATTAAAATACATTCAAAGCTTTCATGCAATTTGTGGAATTAAAAGTAATAATTATATAAAAGGTGTTGATACAATTTTATTTATTTGAACTTTAATGCTAGAGGGATTCAGTGTCACTTTATGAGAGTCACTTCAAGGAAAAACTGTCCACTCTGCAAGAACTTCCCTTGTCAATATATACTGTGTTCCTTATTCTTGTAACATCAAAATATGTCATAGTTTATGACTGCTATATTAGATTTGATGATGACATTCACAATACAAAAACAATATTTTTATAAAGTATTCAGCTTGAAGATAAATGTTAGACCTTCCTGATACAAAACTGCTGTGTGTACTTGCCAGCCGTGTATTAAAGTTAAGTGATAATATTACTTTGTGCATTTGCTCTAAGTTCACGACAAACGTAATTAATACCAATAACCAGCAAGGTAAAAGTAGGATTTATTCTTAAGTGATAAAAATGACAGTTTTCTTTCCCAAACAACAAATTCCAAAACTTTCTTATCACCAGATAAGATTAAAAGGAAAAAAGGAAATGTTGTACAACTTTGTGCAGTGACACTTATGAACCATTACTCTGAGCTGTGGAAGATCACACTGTGGATGTATCACTGGTGTAGACAAGCTCAGTTCAAGAACCTTCTACTGATGTTCAGAACCAGCAGTGAAGTGAGACATGTGATGCAGGGTCAGATAAAAACAAATTACTTGTTTCATTACAGTAAATAGTTTGAATCAAAAAGCAGCATTTTGAAACATGAACTGCCCTGCTATCTGAATTTCTCTTAGAAATGGAGATGAGTTAAAGCTAGTACTCAGCTGAGTATCAAAACCTCTTCTCTCCACAGGATTACCCACTGCTGCTAACAAATCACCCATAAAAATGCAGGTCAGGCATTTGGAACCTACATCTAATGCTTACAAAACTCCCATTGAAATGAATTATGGAATCGCTCACTCCAGTTGCAGTGCCTACAAGTAGATAAAAGAGAATATGCCTTTGTGACCTTTATACAGGTTCTGCTGCATTTATTTATTATACAAACAGCTTATTTTGTGTGTGCTGCCACTGGCTGTGGAGTAGGAACCATTGCCTCCTCAAAATTTTAGAGGGGTAGAGCTATGTCCCAGTAAACCCAGTGTAACAGGATGGCTGAGGCTGGCAGGCACCTCTGGAAACCACCCAGTCCAACCCCACCCCTGCCCAAGCAGGGTCAGCTATGATAGCTTGTTCAAGGATGAGGCCAGTTAGGTTTTTGAATATCTCCCAGGACAGAGACAGTGCAGCTTTTCTGGGCAACTTATTCCTGTGCCTGGGGTTGGTCCTCTCCAGGAGCTGGACTCTGCACTTTCCTTTGCTTGGCTCTAGAAGTCTCTTGCCTGTTCAGACCCTTCTGAATGGCAGCCACCTAGTCTGTCAAACCCTCCTCCCAGCTTTGTGTCATCTGCAAACTTGTGGAAGGTGCATGATGTGCCAGCATCCAGATCATGGATGAAGATGATCAGCATCTGGACTTCATGCTGCTGATCACAGCCTTATTGTCTGAGCAGTTCAGCCAGTTTTGAATGAACTTCCCTGCCCATTTAGCTAGCCTATATTCCATCAGAATGTCTACATCAGAAGGTTGTTAAGAGAGAATGTCAAAAGCTGTGCTGAAGTCAAATAAATAGAATTCACTACTTTAGAAGACTCTCAGGTAAGGCATGTTTTCATTTTCATAAATGCATGCTGACTATCCCAGTAATCTTGTAGTCTTTTATTTGCCTGGAAATGGTTCTCAGGATTATTTGCTTATCACCTTCCCAGAGATACAAGGTGGAGTTCTGACCTGTAGTTCCCTGAACCTTCCTTCAGTCTTTCTGAAGATGGTAATGACATTTGCCTTCTCTCAGTACTCAGGAATCTCCCCTGATCACTGTGACCTTTCATATGTCCTTAATCAAGAATGGGCTCACAGAGATACCAGCAGTTCCCTCAGCATTCAGGGGTCACATGGACTGAAATATGTCCCGTTTCTATCAATGCTCCCTGTCCTGATCCTTGCCCACCAGAACTAATTATTTCTTGCTTCAGGGTCTTGTGATTCATGGCTTTCCAGCAAAGATGGAGACAAAGAAGGAATTGAGTACCTTTGCTCTTTTCACATTATTCCCAAGTTCATTATGCCCTTGCCTGTTCAGCAGCTGACACAATTTTTTCCTAGTCTTTGGTGCTGACAGACCAGCAGAAGCCCTGCTTGTTGCCTTTCACAGCCCTCACCACGTTCAACACAGTGGTCTGACAATGTGCACTTGCAGCCCTGGAAGCCATTTTTATTTTGGGCTGCATCAAAACAGCATGGCCAGCACAGGGCAAGGGAAGGGATTTTGTCTCTCTGCTCTGCTCTGGTGAGGCCCCATCTGGCCACCAAGATGACCAGAGGGATGGAGCACCTCTCCTACAAAGACAGGCTGAGAGAGCTGGAGCTGCTCAGATGGGAGAGGAGAAAGCTCCAGTGAGACCTTGTTGTGACCTTTCAATACTTAAAAAGAGTTAAAGGAAAGAGAGACTTTTTACCAAGGCCTTCAGTGACAGCACAAGAGGTAAACTGAATGAAAGTAGGTTTAGATTAGATATTAGCAACAAATTCTTCACCCTAAAGTGTGTGAAGCACAGGCACATGTTGCCTAGGGAAGCTGTAGATGCTCAGTCCCTGGAAGTGTTCAAGGACAGGTTGGATGGGACTCTGAGCAACCTGGTCTAGTGGGGGGGTGTCCCTGCCCATGGCAAGAGGATTGGAGCTAGATGATCTTTAATGTCTCTTCCAACCCAAACCATTCTATGATTCTATGAACTTCAACTGGACCCTGATCATAACCTTATGAAATTGCCTACATTTCATTTTTATTTGGCAGGTGTTCATGCTCTTTGTCATCTTCATGCATCTTCAGACCTTCTGTAATTTTTGTACTTTTCTATCTGTACTTTTTCCACCATGAGTGTGTCATCAGTTGCAGGAGTGGAAGTCTGGAAGAGTTTTTTCAGGGTGTAGCAACAAGACTTTCTGGGCTATCAGGAGCATAACTGAAAGCAGCATCAGGCCTACAGGCTGTATATATAGTAATTGTTCCAGAGCCTTCAAAATAATTTTATTTGAAAATAGTGGGTTTCAGAGACAAAGTCTATAGTTATCTGAAAGGTCTACAATACCCTGCCTCTCATTAAGCTGTCAAATTAATTTTCACTTTTTTTCCTCTAGTATTCTTGGTAACACCACCTTTTTCTCCACATTTTTCCTTTCTCTCTTTCCCCCCAGTTTCAGTTTCAGCTAGGCAAAAAATGTGTGCATAAGAAAAATACAAAATAATTTTCAGTGAGGTGAGAAAAACTTTCAGATCTTAACACTACTAAACTTGGAAAAGTTTTAATTTAAATTCAGACTAGGACCTCAGCCTATCTTTGCCCTCATATCTCAAGCCTTATTTGGCAAAATATAGAAGTTCTTTTGGGGAGAAGGGCAGTTTTGGCTCAGTGAGGATGAAGTAATTTTTCTCCAAGTGTTGGATTTGTTGATTTTCATTCAGACCCATACTAATTAATTAGTTTGCTTTGTTTTTTGTATCACTTTTTCATCAGAAAGGAAATCGATTTTTAACGTATTATTTTTCACATATTGAATTTAGCCTGGAACAGTTGCTACAGGGTTGTGCTCACCTAATAGGAATGCAGTGAAAACAAAACCAGCTGAACACCACATGAATCACTAGGAATACACTGAAGATCTGTCCATCCACCTTTATATTACAAATGAATGAATACAGATCTAGTAATTTTTCACTGAAAATAGATGCAGTAAGTAGTCATGCTGTTTTTCATTTAGCATTAATCAGACCAGATTCTCCTTTCAGTTTCACCAGAACAAGGTATGCAATTTATTCTAAATTGAAGCTGAAGTTACTCCACTTTTCTTCTGATGCCACAGAGAAGAGGATACATCCCAGAAACTGCTGTCAGCTTGTCTAATTCATACCTCATATTACCATCTTCATAAGAACTTATTTATTAAAATAATTTTAAAACTATGCTTTTACAGGCATTTTGGGTCAAGCTCAGCTATCATCATATAACCAGTTTTGGAATAAATAATCTGTGACATGTTGAAAGGCCAATCACTTATAGAATTGCTAGCATTAAAGGAGTGACATAATTCTCTGACTCCTTTCTTCTCTGAAATATATATGAAAGCTAAAATCCCATGTAGACAGCAGTTCATGACTTCTACCAAGAGGATGATTTTGTTGAGAGTAAAAAGAGCACAGCCAGTGTTTGGGCTACACAAGATTTAATTTTTCCCTGGACTAACGTAGGGTTATTTAGGGGACAGAGAAGTTGTGTGCCTGTGGGACTTGACACTAGTAATCACAGACATGATAGCACTCTTAACAGTGTAGATTAAGAATTCACTTCTTTGGGAAGCAAAGTGCACCTACAGAAAGTTATCTCAGTGTCTGCTCAGGCCTGATTTCCCCAACTGGTGAAGTCCTCTTCATCTAATGGACTCCCAGATAAGAAGAAAGCAGACATCATGGCTTCAACACAGTCTGTGATTCCAACAGTTTGAATCCCCCTGAGACCATATGACATGCCCCTTCATATCTTTTCTGACAACACCTTCAAAATCCAGCTCCAAAGACTGTACGGGTTTCCTCAGCATCAAAGACCATTGCCTTCCCAATCTGAAGGTGGACAAAACAACTTTTATACATCCACAGCTGTGCTCTTCTCAGCAAAAATTGTGCTTTAAGAAAGCATGGAACTGCTTTTTAGTTTACTGGATGTATGAACACTCATACAATTTTAGTCATCTGCTGGTATCTAGTTCTCTGGAGGCACCATTGGAAACATTTTCTTTCCTCTGAGCTATATTAATTATTTTGAAAACTTATTTTCAGAAGCATCAGTGATGTCTCTCAAGAAGCAAAAGTGAGATAGGACACTTACCCTGGTCTCTGTTTAGATGAAGACCTGAGAAGTAATGCACCATTTGAAAACTTGTAGATGATGTCCATGTAAATTGTGGGAACTCACAAGAAATATGTTTTATTCCTTCACTACTCTGAAACTATCAAAGATTTCTAAGACCTATTCAGTGCCCCTCAGTTGCAGTTCATTCAGGAAATTCAAGTTCAGATTCAGTAGGGCAGTCTAGATACATGATATGATGTGCTGTGCTGGTGTAAATATAGGACATAGAAAATAGAGAAGCTTGGCTTTAGGGGATATAATCACTGACACACCAATGAGATCTCACTAGTTCAGCCACAAGCAGTTCATATCCTGAGCAGTGGACATGTTTAAAAAGAGATTATTCCTCAAACATAAAGTATCACGTGAATGCAGAGTATTGTTATTTCCCAAATTTAGTGGTGGTGAATGTTTTCTCCCTGAACAAATAATCTAGTTTAAACATGAAGCGTAAAAGTTATTTATCTTTGATGAATGATATTTTGGTTTTGTTTCTGTGGAGATTATTTACATATAATCATTAAAAACCAAGACACAAACTTCAAACCTATCCAGATGACAGTTATATCTTCTATGTAAAAACTTTCAGAAGGTTGAAATATTTTCAATATAAAAAGCATAATTCTGCCATATGCCTTGCAGTTCCAGATGTCTATTCAGCCTTTTGAATAACAAGAGGTCAATTTGATCAAGCCATTGTGGCAGACAAATGTAATGATATACCTGCACTGCAAGTGTTTATTATGTTTGGCAGGCGCTTATGTAGTGGTCAGACAAAGTGAAGCTCAGCATAGAGTAAAATATATATTTTATTGTTGGGTTCAGGAAAAGGCTTACATTTGAATTGCTTGCATGTGATTGCCTGAGAAAAAGCAGTACATTCTTGCAGAGGTAAAATGAAAAGCCTTGCTTACCAAGATTGACTGTCTGTCAATATCTCATCCCCTAAACTTTTCCTAACCACAGCCTGAATGCCATCTTGCATCTTGAGAAGAAGTACAAAAGAGCTGTGAAGAAGGCAGTGACAAGTGTCCTGAATTTGAAAGTGAATTTCAGTTTAGCAATGCTCTGTATTTTTGTTGTTGTTGTTGTTGTTGTTAGACCTTTGAATGTTTTACAGTGGAAGTTTTTGTGCAACAGTGATGGTCTGAACATTTCCTAGACCTGAGATGCAGATTTTTTTACTTTCCTCGGAGGAAAGGAAGATGGTTCTGCACTAGTAAGCTCAGGAATGACTTTTCTGACCAAACCAAAAACCAAACAACCTGTCTGCTACTTAACATGAAATAGATTTCTGAATTTGAATGGTATTCATTTCCATAGTTGGTTATTTATAAAACAAAACAAGAAGAAAATGTTCAGAAAACTAATTCTGAGCAATTTTGATTCAGGTGATACAAGAATGTTGAAAAATTAAAACAAATTGTTTGAAAGAATCAAAGAATACTCAAAGTTCTGCTCTCAGCTTTCCTTGACCATAGTTATTTTATGACTACTCTATGTAATGCTTCATATATATACATACATATGCACAATACAAATATATATGTGCATATATTAAGTCAAAATATTCTAGACATGTATTTTAGCTCTGAAAGTCTGATTCATTAAGCAAAACAAAAACAAAATATGCAAAATATCATGCTTGTATCAGGAAAAATCACCTAAATATCTGGAAAAGAGCTGGGATCTGGACTGTATGTGGAAAAGTGTGTTGTGTAGGTCATATACTCAAGAAAAACAATGATGAATGATTTGAAGTTTGTTGTGCTTTCATGTTCAGAAGTTGTTCCAGGATTTTGGTCTTGAATTTCACAAAACCAGTTTCACTTTATATTTTCTATAGTTGGTATTGACCTGAATTCCCTTTTACAGAGAAACCTGTTTACATTATTTTGAAAATGTCAGAATATGGTGAAAAAGGTGCTCATATCCTCCATGGTGCATATGTCTGACATGAAGCATAGGGCATGCTCATCTAGACTGTCTGTCTCCATCAGAATTTTAGTAAATTCTAGAAATAATTTTTACTTGCCATGCTCTCTTTCTCATCCAGCAGTGGCCCTCATTGGCCATTAAAAACTGCCACTGGAATTTGTGCTCCTCTCAGAGCACTATTTAGACCTTTTCTTGGAAATAGATCCATGACTATTTCTTAGATCTTGTAATATCAGGAAAATGTGTAATAAAAATAAGAATGTAAATTATTCCTATGATGTGATTCCTATGATTATTCCTATGGTCTTATGCACAGACCATATTGATTATCTGTTTTACAGAGTGCCTGGAAGATTGGTACAGTTACTAGCAAATGCTTCTAATCTCTGTGTATCATATGGGAAAGGATGGGTTAATACATTATTCTTTACAAATTGTCATGTTGATATTTTATTTTTAAAGTAAATGACAAAAAAAAAAGCCCACATTGTACATTGTGGTTTGATCAGAAGGCCTATCAATCAGGTAATTTAGTTTCCATTTAAAAGATAAACTAATACCGATAAATTTGCAATTTTCCCCTCATTCTTTAATCTGACTTCTGTATTTTGTGAATGACATTGGACATACACAGTTATCCAAAAATGAATATTTTGTTTGTGTGTATAGATTCTTCAGATTGCCGCATTAATGACTCTTAACCTTTAAACTGATTTATAAACATGCAAGAATAAAATGTCAGCATTCATTTGTCATCTTGCAGTAAACTGTCAGCATTCGTTTCTCAGCTAAAATAGAATATCTGTCTAAGAATTTACATTAGGCTTTGTAATCAAACTAGATTAACACCAGTGCAGCTCAGCATGAAAACTTGATATCAAGCATACACCCTCCATTAATACCTTAATGTGCATTCCAGGCTACATCTCGTCATGATCTAGTGAATTCAGTGGGACTTGCTGCTGAAAAATGTGGCCAACTCCTGCAGCCTCTTTGTCCTACACATCAGTATAATGCTGTATTCTCCTTAAAAGGGAAGGGACAAAGTTTTAAAGGATAAACACTGAATATTGGCAAGAAACAGTGTCCATTCATGAAGAGGGAGAAAGAAAACTTCAATGAATGGACCTTGGTGGCTCTTCTGTGGACCAAAAGATGAGCAGTAACATAGTTTTATTGCTGGCTAAAAGGGTACATTCCCCAGGGAGGTTCATTATATGATCCATTCAACTGGAAGGCAATCAGATTCCTGCAAATGTTCTGATAATCAGTTAAGCTGAGTGATTGCTATTTTAGGACTGTGTTTTATTTCCTGGAACAGAGCAGGAATGCTTGATGAAGTGGTGGAAGGAGCAGTCCCTCTGCATGAAAAGGAAAACCGTGTGAATACACACCCTATGTTGAATTATTGTTCTCTCTTGGATGCAAAGGAAGGATAAAAAACAGTGTCTCACTGGTGAGACTCCTTCTGTATTTCTGAACAAAATATGGAGCTGGGGAAATCATAGAGAAGGACCTAAGCACCAAACTGAAGTGGATGGTAATAGTTTTGCTGAGCAGTGGCTGTTCCTGAAGGTGAGGAGCAGTTTTTCCCAATGTGGTTCTTCCCCACAGTTCACTTCTAGTCATCCTCTGCAAGACAAACAATGCAGAAAAATCACCAATGTAAGTGCTAATAGAGGCCTGTGGATCCTTTCTAGCTGAGATTTGTCTGAGAATCTATAGCAGGATGCTCTGCCTGGAGTGGGGGTAAAACAATTCGACCAGTATTCTATTTGCCAAGCTACCAGTGGTGAAGAGAGAAGGGGGTATCATATCCTTCTGGTGCTGAAGAATGCTGAAACCACTCTGATTCGTCAGCTGCAAAGTTAATCATTCTGAGGAAGAACAACGTTCCTGATAAAATACCTGATAAAGGAACTAATAAGTGATATATACTAATGATAAAATATTTAAAGATGCTGATCTGACACAACTGGCTTGGACATATTTGAATGAGTGTCTATAAAAGCCCAATCCCAGTTTCTAACTTCCAGCATATCCCTTCTTGGAGCATGTTTGGTGGTATCTCAAGTGGGGATGCCCCTGAAGGTTACTTCTTGAGGCAGAGCAAAAGAGATTTGCCCACATATGGATATTGGATGAGTAACAGCCTTCTCGACTTGTATGGCTTATTTTAATGTAATTACTTCAACATTGCTTCAAAAATTATGCACTATGCTATACTAGTAGTTATAGCTACATACACTGTGTAATAAATAATTCTAAGTTCTTTTAGTCTAATAATTTTCATAGTAAATCCTTTCTTTTCATATAAATATGTTTGGCTTGTCATCCTTTATTCTACGGAACAAGGTTATATAAAGATCTAATTACGCCTCTACAGTTCTTTACACTGACAAAGTCTGGGGCTACCATTTGGAGCCAGCCCCACCCAGACTCCTCTGGGAGAAGTTTGGAAAGCAAGGGGGGCACCTTTCTGTACCTGGTGACTCAATGGGAGGTCTTCTCCAACAACCTTCATGTGAAGCTGCCCCGGGAGGCGCGACCCTTCCCATGCGGCGCGGCCGGCGCAGATGTTCCATGCCGGGAGCTGTGGGACCAGCGCCGGCCTGGAGGGAGCCCCTGCTCTGGGGGAGAAGGCATCTCTCAGCAAAGATGAGGGGAGAACGTGGTTCAGTCTGTGTGTTGAAGCAGAAGTGTGAACGTTGTACTGAAGCATTGCGTTTAAATTTAAATCTTCAATAGCCACAGAGTCTGTACGAGGAGAGACTGGATATCTGAAGTCTTAACAGCTTTTGTTTAAAGCTATTCAGAGTATTGTAAATACATTTCATAATGTTTTATGTTGTTTAAAGTAGTGTTGGCTTACTCAGAAACTATACAGTTCTCTGTTTGAAGAGAATGGGGAGTTGTTACATTTATTTATCAGCGTTTTACATACCACCATTCCTGATTTTTAACTATGTAATGCTTTCTCAAAAGTCAGAAAAGAAACCTGTCTTATAAATGAACGTGAAGTTTTGTGGAAAAGTCAGGTCTACAAAAGGAAGTATAGTATTGTCTCAGTTTCCCTACTATGTAGCACAAATATTTCCAAGTGTATTTGGCATGTTTTACATACTGATTTTTACATTAGTCAGACCTTCATCCCTGTGGTGAAATTCAGGATATTTTTCTCCATTGCTTCCAGTGGCAAGAAGTCTAGCTGCTGCCAGCCTTGAGGTATCCACAGATGTTTATCAGAGTCAGCTAACTGGGCATCACAATTCACCTGGGCACATACATCCTTGCTGCCCACGGATCTTCACTCAGTCAAAAGAAAGAGCACTGCCTCCTGCATGGTCAGTGCTAATGCATACAGATTTTTATTTGTTCTTCAGCCAAAACCAGGGCTGACCAGGACTGTCGGTTATTTTAAAGAAAGATAACATTTTCTTTAGACAATTGCCCAGATTTTTTAAACAATCAGTATAAACATTTGAGTTGCAGAAGTTATAAGTATTCATGCTACTTTCTCCTCAATGCCTATCGCAATCCTGTTTCAGCAATTTTGCTTTTAAAAAAAAGGATAGTGTTATGTAAGGTTTTCACATTTGCTCAGAGAAACGAACTCCTGATCCTGGACTTCCCTCTTCTGGCAGTTCAGCATATTCTTCAGACTTATGTGACTCAAATGCCATGTGACTTGGGTGGTCAAACATAACTAAGCAGTGTAACCTAAATGATGAATATTGGAAACTCCATCTGAAAATATTAAGTGAGAAGAAAACTTATTTCAAATTTGGCGAACAAATTAAAGTAATACTTACAAACATGACATATTTCTGCATGCAGATATTCTTCATCATTTATTGATTCAGTATTGATAGACCATATTGGCAAAAGTAGCCCTCCAGAATATATTTGCTATATTCACAGATCATTTTATTAGAGAAAAATATGCTTCACAATTAGCTGAATCCCCCTCACTCCTAATGTAGCACTCCTGACCATGGGCAGATTAGTGTGAAATTTAATTTGTGCTAATCTGTCCAAGACCGAGGAAGCACAAAATATATTTTATGCGGTGTTTACTCACTTTACCATATATAGATAAATGCATGAGTGACAAATCATGCAGCTTCAGGTTTACTGGAGTGAAAATCTATAGTGCCATTAGGCCTGGATTTCATTATTTCATTTTTGTTGCCATGGGAAAGCAAGGACTGGGTTCATATTCTTAAGCATATATATAAATGAAAATCTGTAAAGTTTTAAAATAGGTTTAGATGTATCAATTTATATCTATTGAGTAGATACAGGTTTTCTTCTATTTTCATATGGGTTATGTAGAAAGGATTCCTTTTTCTTTTTCTTTGTATAGTACTGGGAATATTTTAGATAACTTAGATAAGTAGATCTCTGGAGGAAAACTGAAAAGCTGCAGATTTTGTGATGGAAAGCAAGAGTAATTTGCTGCATGAACACATGAAAAGAGCTGCTCTGTTTCTGACTGCAGTAGGAGTGCTGCTGGCTTTGCAGGCTCTTGTTGCAGGAATCAGTTCTGATCAGCTTTACCATGATAAAACCAGATGTGTGAATGATCCTGCTTGTGCACCAACTGTAGGGTCTCCAATGAAGGCTGCAAAAAAGTTGTTACTATTCAGACATTGCAAAACTCTCTGAATAATTCTCACATGGCTTGAAATTGCATGCTGTATATCCCCCCACAAAAGTGAGATAAATGCTAAATTATGACACAATTTGAGAGTTATTTATAAATGATTTTTGTGATCATGTGCGCTGTAAAAGCAAGGGACCACTGAGTAGCTTCCAAGAATTGTTTGGCAGTTACTATTTTATTTATTTATTTTTAATGAATTATTCTCTATGATTTATATTTATGGCCAAAATGGAATTGAGTGTCTTTCCATTAGGGGCCCGGCAGGGTTCAGCCCATGTTTTGCTATCTGTGGATAACTGTCACTAATTTACTGATGCAATAAGGGAAAACAAGGCAAGGGTTGTGGGATCTGCAAACAGTGGCAGAGATGCTCAGGGTGGATAAACAGGTGCCCAGTATTTCTGTGAATTTGGACATATTTCTTTAGGGTTAGATCCAAATTGGACAACCAGTACATTGTGAGAATTTAGCTATTGTGTGATTTGCAGTCTGCTGTGGAAGTGCTTGCAAAAGGCTGCACTGGAATGTCCCACAAGGACTTTATGTTGCATAAGTGATTCAATCTGATCAATATGAACTTCCTGACAGATGGAAGAAAAAAAATCCTTATTTTTTTGCAACTAGCTAAAAGCACAGCTAAAACATCTTCAGTTTTGTAGGCACTTTCACTGCTGGGTTGTGGGGCGATTTCAACAGGATAGCAGCAGTTTGCATTTAGTCTTTTACAAAGGCAGATTTTGATGGCGTTTATGCAGCAAACGTTCTCCCCTTGTGTTTGCTGCCCTCTTTTATGACTCCCAGTGTCCACGTGTGTCTGTTAATCACACACAGCCAATATTCAGGTGGCCAAGCCATGTATTGGCAGACTGCAGCTGGATTCTATTTGTTCTTTGTAACCAAATATAAACAATGCACCGATATACTTTGAAAACCTTTGCTGCTATGGTTCAGCAGCTGAGCTAAATTATTAAAGGGCTGGAGTGGCAATGTGTTGCAAAGTCACTTGAGGAAAATATAGAATTCTGTAAAGCATTCATCCAGTTCTAAAGAAAATATGTGCATTTTGCCACTGAAGAAAGCCCTTGTAGTTAATAGTCATTATGATATACTATTTACTGTTCATATAAAACTCCAGTTATGGCATATTTTTATAAGAGATCTGTACCTCTTATTGTGCTAACCAGCCAAGTCTGCTATAAACCTCTCCAACTCAAATATTAATTTGAATTTCAAACATGCTGAAAAGAGGCATTTTGATATCTCAAACCCAATCCGTTTAAAAGCCAATAGACTTCAGGCCCAATTCAGCATTAAATGTCTTTGCCTTCTCTGGTGAAGTCTCTGATACTTCCCTGCCACCCTGATACCTTCTCCTTGTCAGTTTTTGGACTGAGTTTTATTTCCATGGTGCAATGCCCTTTAAAGGCTAAAAGCCAAGATTTAGTTGGAAATTTCTGTGTTTATCATAGCAAAGGATTTTGTTCATCTAGGGAGATATGTGTCCAATGCACACCTCTAACCTGAAGAAGTCAACTTAATAATGGAAATATTTAAAACTAGACCCTATGCAACTCTGTTTTCCCTTTGGCTCCTCCTAAGTCCAGTCATGCCCAACCTGTGGATTACATCTGGTGGTTCTCTTGTCACCCAAAATTCTCCTTGCCTCCTTATCTCATACTGGTATTCTTGGAAAAAAATCTGGCATGCCAGTCCAGCAAGCAGCAAAAACAAAAAAAGGTTGCAAATACTTTTTCCTGGATGTATTTCCTGACAGTGCTATTATTGACCTAGCTCAAGAGAATAGTGAGTGATATGTTAACACAGTCAATTATTCAGGAATACTTACTTGGTTACTAATACACAGCATTTACTTTAGCTCCAGAAATTTGAACAATACTTTTGACAGAGAAAGAAACTCAAGTATATCTTTTGGAACATGTGGGAAAGGGCAATGAACATTCAAGCGAATGAGGAAGTTCCTAAACTGCCTTAAACAGTGATGCACAAAGGAAGTTCAAAGCACAAGTGCAAGTATCATCTTCTCATGGATTTTTGACAACATTATATTCTGGTTAAAACTCATCAGCAGTTGAACCACAGTATTCTGGTCACTCTTCTGTTGCACTGATTAAAGAGATCAAAAACACAGTCTAGATCAGATTTTTTTTTCTCTGCATTGTCAAGTAATTTGCACATTTCTTTTACATTTTTCAAGCTAGAAGGATGCTGATAAAAGCTCTCGGTGAAAATATTCCCAGTTACATTTAGGACTTTTTTATTCTTCACCTCTTGAAATTATTTTATCCTCTTTCTCAAGTTCATTCAAGAATTGGGCCCTAAAATTATTTACAATAACTCACTCCCTCTGTGTGAAATTTGAAATTACAGTTCAAATCACTTTCTTACTCCCTTACACAGAAAATATATGATGCTTGTGCTTACACATTGCAGACCCACACTCCCAGTTGCAGCTGGCATTATAGATTATAGATTATTATCTGTACCTTTTTACAAGGTCATCCATTCCTTTCTTGTTGCTTTATGAGTTTTTCTGCTCTTGTCATTTTAAGTGGTATCATGTCTATCGATCATCATCTTCATGTCTTCAGTTTTCATGTCAGTCTCTTGCTGTCTCAAATTGAAGCTTTAAAAGTTTTTATCCTGTGCAGGCATTGTAACTGGAATCACACCTAACCTATTACAACTGCCATAATATCTTCCACATGATTACTGTAAGTACAGTACATCTGATAGGATCTGGAAAGCAAAGAAGAGACTGCAGTGACTTCTCATCTGCCATTGGAAAACATTTTTATCTTCCCAGGAATTATTATCAAGGGAATCTAAATGCCTCAAAAATACAATAAAAGCTAAAACGTGTCTGCTGATTGTTTTTATCCATTTCACCTCTAAGTTTTAAGCCTACAGATCTCCTAATGAAAGATTTTGATACATTGGAATTATTTGGCTTAATAAGGAGGAAATGAAAACACCTGACATCACCAGAACAATCACAATGAAATGATACCATTGGTGTTTTTATGGATTTTGATCAGCTCTGTGAGTTACATGAACTTAAGCTAAAGGAAAATCAACTTTTTAGCACTTTGTGTCTTATTTCTAACAGAATTGCATAAGAGGATCAAACTCTTCTTCCTATTGGCCATTCCTGACTTTAATTTAAAGACAACTAAGTTATCAGAAAATTTAGGTTGGAAAATAACTCAATAAAATGTTGCCAAAAAGGCAAATAAAGGTTTAAGTTCATATAACAGCTTATAAAGTATTAAAAAGACATGTCCATTAATAGTATCCATAACAGTGGATATTTACTCTACTGATAAATTGTTCTGTCAAGGCTGAGTTCAGAGATGAATTGAAAAGCTTGAACATTTACAGTGCAACTAAGCATTAACAGACCACCAAAGCAGAAACTTGGAGAGTTGAGGTTACAAACTGAAAAAATTTAAATGCATTTTAAACCTCTAGAAAAAATATTTATCATACACTATTGGTATTTTCAGATGCATTTTTACTTTATTTATTGCTAATGACTGTCATTTAAAAGAGTGTTAGAGCTATTTATATAATAGTTTTTATGCATATATATTTAATAACATCAAATTCTGTGTACTGTGTCTTGTTTTTTTTTTTCCAAAGACTGTTACCTTGTAAGTAGGTGGGGGATTATTTCTTCACTGCAGGTACCATCAGCTCATATATTTTTCTCCTACCTTCTTAATAATATTAATAACTCTTGTTTTAGTAGTTCAATTGTTCATAAACAAGGTTAGGGTTTTTTTTTTTTTTTTGCTTGCTGGCCAGACTTACGACGAATTATGTGTCTATGTTAAATCAGAAATTAAAGAGAAAATATTAACTAGTTATTAACACAATTAAAATTAAGACACTAGAATACATATATACTGAGTGTTTAGAAGTTCATAAAATATGTAAAGGATTTCTGTAAGTTGTCAGATTTTAAATTTACTTTATACTGTGTTTCTACCCTTGTTTGCACATTCTTGTCAAAAACATTAACATCTCAGGCAAACCCTTAGGCTTCATTTGCATCACTGAGTTTGGAGTGATTCTGTATTATTTTAAAGTGGAAATCTGGGTGGTCTCTTCATGTCAGTGCACCTGCAGGACAGTACCTGCCTTGCAGCTTCATGGAATGCCAGCATGGCTGAGGCTGGTGAGCACCTCTGGAGTTTGTCCAGCCCAGCCCCTGCTCAAACAGGGTATAGATCAGAGCAGGTTGCTCAGGGCCATGTGCAATTGGATTTTTATTATCCTTAAGGAGGAAGACTCTGCCATCTCACTGAGCAAACTATTGCAGTGCTCCGTCACCCTCACAGTGTAAAAGTGGTTTTGAGTGTTCGGATGGAATTTTCTGTGCTTCAGTTTGTGCCCATTACTTCTGATCCAGTCACTGGGTGCCCCTGAGTAGAGTGAGGCTCTGACTCCTTTACTCTCCTCATCAGCTGTGTTCAAATGTTGGTATATCTGTATCTGAGCCTTCATTGAGCAGCCCAAGCTCTTAGTCTTTCTCTGTACAGTCCAGTCTCTTAATCATCCTTGTGGGCCTTTGCTGGAGTCACTCCAGTATATCCATGTGCTCTCTTGTACTAGGGAGCCCAACAAAACATTTAGAATCCAGAATCCAAATGTGTCTCCCCAGGTCAGAACAGCAGGGAAGGATCAGTCTTCTTGGCTGCAAGGGGTCATTGCTGTCAACTTGTCCATCAGAACATTCAGTTCCTTCTCTCCCAAGCTGATTTCCAGATGGTCATCCTCCAGCATGGACTGGTGCATGCTCTGGGGTTATTTCTTCTAATGAAAAAGACTTTGTGCTTCTCTTTCTTGGACTTCATGAGGTTCATCTCTGTCCATTCTTCCATCCTTTCCAGATCCCTTTGAATGGCAGCACAGTCATGTGCCAATCAACAGCTCCTCCCAGTTTTGTGTCATATGCAAACCTGTGGAAGGTGCATGATGTGCCAACATCCATGTCACTGATGAAGGCTGATAAACAGTATTTTGTTCCAGTACTGAGGACAGTGCTAGTGGCTGGCCGGGAGCTGGGCTCCACACTGCTGCTATCCTTGCAGCCCAGCAGTTCAGCTAGTTTTTGACACATCTCCCTGCCCCATTTATCTAGCTGCTGCTCCATCAGTATGTCTATGAGGATATTAAAGGAGACAGTGGGTAGATCAAAGTTTATATGACAAACATAGACTACAGTGGCCCAATTTACACATAGTCACATGCCAACAAGTAAATTTCCTCTTCCTGGAGACACATTCTTCCAATTCGCATTCTCTCATGTGTTTGAAATAGCTTTTGCACCAAAAACAGGAAAAAAAACCCTCCTAATTTCATTTCAGAAACTAAAACAGCTCATTGCTGAATTTGTTGATGAGCAACTTGGGCATCAGTTAATAATGAAGCTGGCACAAAGTAGATAGGAGGTCAATAGGATGCACATAGTAATTAAAATGCAAAGTTTGCATTGTTTTTAAGTAATACCATTGGGACACGGAATGCTGTTGGTGGATACAGTTTAAGAAACAACCAAATAACATCTAGAAACAGCAGATAAAAGGATTTTTTGGCCATTACAGATAGTAAGAAAAACCTTATAGAAAAAAAGATTAAATTTTTAAATTATTTAATATTTTTATTTATTTTATGGTAGCTGTTTATTAACATAAAATTCATCAGATCACTAGTCAATCAAATCTAAAATTAATTACTACAAATTGCACTACTCAATGTGTTTTCTTCTATTTACACTATATAATTTAACTTGCAGAGTCAGTGGGGCCATAATAACCTCCTTTTCTTCTACACTGACAGCCATATCTTCCTGTATGGCAGGTCATGAAGTCTATATATAATTTGTTAATCTCCCCATCAAGTATATAAATATTCCTTTTAGATTTTACTATTTTAGAATGTACTGTTTCAGCGCACAAAGTATTTAAAATAAAAATCTACTGAGCCCCACAAACGTGACAACAAACTATGGCAAGGCTCTCAGTTTGTCTTTGAGGAATTTCCCAGCATGACTGCATATGCAATTACGTATTTGCATGAATATGCACAACACTTGCCTTGAACCTCTTTGCAAACCAAATGTTTTCTAACACAGATATTAGTGTTGGATTAATAAAAACAAGCTGTTCAACATCATGAAGTAAGAAACTCATAAACTTATCTGTTAATTAATTTACTTATCCCCAGAAACAACATCCAACATATTCCTAACTGTGCCCCAAGAATATGGGGAAATAAGGTATCATGTGAAAGAGATTACACAGATCCAGAAAGGTGTAATCAAAGAAAGTTCGGGCAGAAAAAGTAGAGAATGAGGAGAGGAGAGGAGAGGAGAGGAGAGGAGAGGAGAGGAGAGGAGAGGAGAGGAGAGGAGAGGAGAGGAGAGGAGAGGAGAGGAGAGGAGAGGAGAGGAGAGGAGAGGAGAGGAGAGGAGAGGAGAGAAGAGAAGAGAAGAGAAGAGAAGAGAAGAGAAGAGAAGAGAAGAGAAGAGAAGAGAAGAGAAGAGAAGAGAAGAGAAGAGAAGAGAAGAGAAGAGAAGAGAAGAGAAGAGAAGAGAAGAGAAGAGAAGAGAAGAGAAGAGAAGAGAAGAGAAGAGAAGAGAAGAGAAGAGAAGAGAAGAGAAGAGAAGAGAAGAGAAGAGAGAAGAGAGAAGAGAAGAGAGAAGAGATTTCCAAACAACATCTGATTTTAAATCTGGGTAGCTCTTGATTTGCCAGTTCATTCCATTGCTAGAATTACTGAGTTTGATGAGAAAATACTGCAGTTTTTGCTACGGTTTCAGATGAAATCATTATAATTCCTGTCATTTTCTGCACAAATTGCCCATAAGGGAGGGCTCCTTCAAACAGTCAGTAGCAACCATCTCCTGCTCATTGTACAGTGGTTGCTGTTGCTAAGGTTATAGCTACACAGCAAAGTGCATCATAAATTCACAGACTGTAGCGTGCAGGAGAATTCACATTGGGTATCTGCCAGTGCATCCTCAGTGTTTGAGCCTGATCACAGTGAGCAGTTTCCTGGCTGGCTCACAGATTCCAGTGCACTGTTGCAGTCACTGCACCTATCTACATGGCTGATGAGATTGGAAAAAAGAATAAAGGAAAAAACCCTGGAAAAATAAAGGCTATCTTTCACCTTGGGTACCTCCTGCACTATCTTTTTACAGAGGTATATAAGACAAACATGGAAGATAAGAGAGAGAGGCATAGTGACAGGCTTTCTTTTGGCAACTTGAGCTGTCTTTCAGGAAATGTAGCATGCCAGAACTGGACCCTGTAGTTAAAAGACTTCATACTGCAATTAAAGGTGATACTTAGATGTAGGAGCAGAGTAAGAGCAGCCATGATGAGCACCCTCAGTAGTTGTGGGTATACAAAAGGCAGCCAACCTGCATGAAAAGGGCTTTTCCTCCACTTCACTTAAAAAATCAGCATTAGGGGTTTTGTTTTGTTTTGCGCTCTTTATCCTGGACCCTGGGCAACCAAATCTAGACTTAAAAAACCCAGATGATTCAGTCAAAAAACCTGGATAGGTAGTAACCACAACAGAAGTGGCAATTTTCAGTTTCTAACAGTCCATGTCCAATCCCTCAAACTGAGGTTTTATCAGTCCTTTTTTTTAAAGGATTTTTTTTTTTTTTAGACTGCATAGACAGCAGAAAATCCTCAGTAGCAGAAGCTATTTAAAGTCCCTGGGCCAATATCGAATCCTCAGATTTGGCAGTTGCAGGTTTCAGCTGGATTTTCTGGGCAGTAAGTAACTCAGCAGCAAATTTACTCTTTTTAATACAATGGCAACAGTCCTTGGAAGTAACAGAAATTACTTCAGATGGTGCCAAAATTTAAATGAAAAATCTGACTATTGCTGGCCTTGCAGCCTGCTGGCAGCAAACCCTGTGCTTCTGTGGGAGACCAGGGTTCAGGAGTGAGCTCAGGGCTCCTGCCTGCCCGCTGCAGACGCCCTGGTAGTGCCTGGGTAATGGGCTCTCACCCCACTGTAGGCTGATGTGCTGACCTGACCCGCTGTCTGAAAGTGCAGGGAGGTACAGAGAGCACTGACAGGATGGGAAAATATAGATCTCATTGGACATAAAAGGTACGTGCACGAAAATCTGATGATCCAGTCTAGGCTGCTGTTGCCAGTTTTGCTATTTTTTATCTCATTCCCTTCCAGTAATGTCTACATTATTCCTTTACATGGAATATATTTAAAGGTGGAAACACCACCTGTCTTCAAGAACAGCTTTTTCCATTGGGAACCAAAGAAACTAGATACGTAGTTTGTAAGGTTTGGGAGATTTCCTCTAAATGCAACCCATGTGGGTTTAGTATCTCTACAGAAGAAGTGTACACAGTCATCAGTTTTTGAGAAAAAAACTTGTAAAATGCTGTTGGAGAAGAAATCTGCTGCACGTAAATTTGCATTTTCAGATCCCATGTCTTCTAGCCTGTCTAGTCCAGACTGATTTCTGCTTGGGACTAGCCTTAGCTCTTGCCTGGGAGATACAGTGGGTATGTGAGTACATACAGCAATATATATGCAGGCTGTGAGAAAAGTCTTAGGAATTGGGAAGCTATCTATTAGTTATTGCTAATACACACATAGCCTACAAGGCTCTTCTTGCCATGAAATCCCCAGCACTGCAAACAGGGAAAAGCAATGTTTTCCCCTGTGTGGAAAAGACTGAGGGTCAGCACAAAACTCCCAGTCTTCTTAGACTGTCTGGATGAGCACTGTGGTAGCTGCACATTTTTACAACAGCTCTGTCTAATCAGTACAAATTTTGAGCATCTTCCACCCCTCAGAAATAAAATATAGGTTGGACAGTACTTAAGTGAGCCCAGAAAAATAATCACTGGCCATATGCTTAAGCTAAGCACACGCCTCAGAGCTTTACTATAGTATGTCTTCAGCAAAAGGACTAAGACTTGGAAAAATTGTATTAATACAACTGTTTGGATTACAGTGCACCATATTCACCTGCCTGCTTCTATTGAAAGGATATTATCAGTAGGCCCCTTTTAAGTGTACTTGCTGTGATGCTGGGAAACTTTTTACCAACATTTGGGGAAAAAAATGTCTGTTTTCAATCCAAATTGTAAACCCATGAGAAAGGCATTTTGAACAGATGCTCCACTATGACTAGAATAAAAGCATACCAGAAAAAGTGCATGTTGAGATTGTTGCCTCATATAAAACAATGCCTTATATTTCTCAATCACATTCTGATTGCCATCCTTTTAAAATACCTTAGCCACTTAGCTAGACATCTAGCTTTGCTTCTACATATACCCTGGGAAAGAAAAAGAACAACAGCAAAAATGCATAATAAACCTGAAATCAATCACTTCCTTGTATTGTTTTAATAAACACAGAAGTTAAATTATGGAGTCATTACAGATAGCAAAGCTAGAAAATACGGAAAAAAAAAAATCTTGATTCTTGGAAGTCATATATTAGACCCCAGATAGAGGAGAGTCTGACACATCTGTAGTACAGTGTGGATTTTGAAGCAGTTGTGTTGAAAAGATCACACCAATAAACTTTTATTAAAGGTTTTCACAGACACACTTCCTGTCTTATTTTTCACTCCCCCTCTTCTCAAACACTGAATGCAGAATGAATTTCTCTCCATTTAGTATATTGAAATACTTGAGTGTACAAACCAAACCTCTACAGTTTCTGCTCTTCTAAGTCCTCCCTTCAGGATCTTAACTTTTCCTGTTCTGCCTTCTGTGCATGTACTTTTGAAGCTTTTAAGTTATTTGAATGTAAATTCATTTAATTGAACGAAAGAAAATGATTGTGTTTTTCTTTCTTTTTTTCTTGCATGTGTACAATGTATGCTTAAGGAAATACTGTGTCTGACAGAAGAACTAAAGGAGTGTTTCACACTCGGGCCTTCTTACTGAGAAATAATTTTTACCTAAGTTAGGAAATAGGGTGATTAATCAGACCTAGTGGGAAGGATCTCAAAGTCCACAGCAGAGTAACTTGCTATTGCTAGCCAGAAAATCCATTTGTTGACCATTTGCTAGAGACAGCTCATATGCAAATGCTGTTACAAATTATTTTCAGTAGGAAGAAGACAACTTACATCATTTGTGCAGCATGTTCACTGTGACTTGACAACAGTCAACTTTATCATAATTGCAGCTAAGAATATTAAACTTTTATATTATAGGGATCCCATGGCAAACTGTTTTTGCCCAAGATTCTTCCTGTTCTTCCTGGCCAACAGAAATAGTCATGTATTACTATATTGTATCTACATTTCCATTTCTTTACTGACTGCTTGAAAAGTTATTTAGTTCAATGCAAGTACAGAAGGAAGAAAAAAAGACAGCTGCAGTTCACAATCTAGAGAAGCCTATCAAGAAATTTAATATTAGTACCTCTTCTCCATTTACATGCTATGGAGAAGGAAGCATAATGGAAGAAGAAGTAATTTGATCCACTGTCAGAGTGATTTAATAGTCTCTTGCATTAGCATTCTCTGTAAGAGAGATTTATGTTTTCTCTAAAATCTAGGTGAATCTTTAAAAAAACCCAATTATTAATTTATCTAATATTTCAAGCTCAAAAATACATCTTCTCCTGGATTTAGCCGATGGAAGTAGCCACCAGCCCAGCTCTTCTGGGTGTTTGTTGTCAGCCATAGGATTCAAGTTATGCTCTCTTCAGACCTAGTGGATCTGATAGTCTTGAATGCTCCCTAACCCACTTCACTTAAATAAACTAAGTTTCCAAAACCCTCCTGGACAACACGGTGTATATTTGCCATTCCGAGAAACGTAAATTTGATATGGACAATTTTAATCACTTTGCACAGGTGTGCTTAGAAAAACTAAAGAAATTGATAATGGTCCTTAGGCTTGTGTTACCAAACAAATTGTATTTCTTTAAGGAGTCTATGCAGCAGCAGGGAAACATGTCATAAAATTCTTTTAACTTCAGCACAACAGTTCATGATCCCTGTATGCATAGTTAACACTTTGTTTTGTACCATACAGATCTTAGTACAAATATCAGAGATTAATGTGGCCTTGCATTAACTTCTTACCTCTGGGGTTAATAAGTCTTGTGCCAATTAATGCTTCCTTGTTTACTTACATTAGTGATAAACATGTACCAGTAGATTTCTTAATTTTGAGAACAAAGATAGAGTGTCAAAGTAAAGAATGATAAGAAAAGGGCATCATACTCTCAAAAAAGAAAATAAAAAATCAGAAGATCTGCAGCCTTAATAGGGAATTTTGACCACCAAATGACCACCCACGACCCTCAAGAAGTGCCTACTCCCACAGCCCTCAAGAGGTGCCTACTCATATCCAGTAAGTTCCCATACATGTATTCAGGATTGGTAATGAATGGAAATGGGATGGTATATTTTAGTTTCATGTACATAACATAGCCTGACATTGACTTTCTAATGCAGCAAATTGGTTGGAGCATTTATTTCCTGTTTTTCAGTGGCACTTGTATATGCTGAACACCAGTGGAACACCCAGGAAATAAAGTTGTGAATGTTTTTCAGGAAACTGAAGAGGTCTACACTAAGTGCAAAATTCAAGGCAGAAAAGAGGGTCTTCATGGGGCTAGTATTTGTATTATCTTACTAGATGTGTTTTGTAATCACTTAGTATGCCTGACTGAGCAAATGAGAGAATATGAAAGAGTACTTGGTTCTAGGAAAAATGTGTTGACCTGAGGAAAGACTGGTTAGAGAATAATCTGCGTAAGTACCACAATCTTTTTTCACTTATTTATCTTTTTCTCATTTTCATCTTGACAGTAGCAAATTCAGGTCTGGATTTGTACATCCTTGTTAAAATGAGAGTTGGATTTTTTTCCATCTATGTATAACAAAGTTGGAAATATCTTGTAAGCGGAAAAGTGTTAGGTAGAAGATTTTATGTGATTTTATGTGATTTATTTTTTACTCTTCAAGGAAGAAATATTTTCTACTTATGAAAATATTATAAATGCCTTTGGAGCTGGGAACTGGACATGGTGGAGGTGCAGGCAGAAGAACTGTGTGACTACTGCCATGAATCCTACATAGGCTCTCTTCACAGCACTGTATGAACCTGTGGGTTGACTAAATGCCTGACAAATCCTGCCAAAATTCAAACACTATATCATAGCACTAATACTGGAGCTTTGCAGATAACCTCTATGTGAGATATTATGAGTAGTTTTCTGAACAGAAAAAAAACTGTTGCCTGATTTTAATTCTCTGCTTCAAGCCTCACATTTGTGTTAAAAGAGGCTGTGCTGATATAGGTCTTTTCTAGCTTGGACTTATTGATTCCTGATTCTCTTCCTTCAAGTTTCAGAGGCACAGATGTGGTATGGAAATTGCACAAGTGGGTTCTTTGGCAGGTTTTGTCAAAGTTACCAATGCCCTTTGATGTTGCTTTCCAATGTGACTTCATAAATTTGGTTTTGATTATTCTAGGAGAAAGATGGTAGAGAATTCCAGTGGTTTGGGCTTTTTTATTATTATTATTATTATTTGAAGTACTGATTTTAAACAGATTTTTTTTTTTTACCTCCAGATTCAACATGTTATAAGGTTCCCAGCAGGCTACCTGGAGAGGCGTGATCTGTGGTTTATGTGGGAGGTACAGCCTCAGACAAAATGGGAGAAGGCTCCTGTCCCAGCAGCAAGTTTTCCATACAACTGCAGAACTGTGGGGATAGGTGACCTCACTGGAGCTTGTCTCATCCATCCTTGCTGTCCCAGAATAGATCCACTTTATATCCTATGCCTAAGAGAAGCTTATCTAAGAGATCTTTCAGGATTATCAGTGCTCAAAACACTGTGACATCTATTGCCAATCTAGTCCAGTGTCTTCAACATTAGAAAAAAATCTTAATATTTATCAATTCTTGGTGCAATTAATGCTATTTTCTTTCCATCCTATTTACCATGGGCATGTAGGACAAACTTACTACCTTCCATACTAAAGTAATTTCTGTGTACTTATTAACCTGATCCCATCGTTCTTCTCTTTTAAAACTAAGCAAACCTGGTGACTGAATGTTTGATGAAACAAAACATTTTAAAATTTTTGTTAGTCCCTTTTCCTTCCACTTCACCATTTCCTATAAGATTTTTAAAGGCCTGAATTAAACTATACAGAGTAAAGTGTCTGTGGTTGTATCATTGTTGGGAGGACTGAAAAGATTGACCCTCTACACCTTATAGACTATCCTCTTGTTTGTACATGCAAGGCTTACAGGTTGCCTTTTCTATAACAGCAAGGCTCTGTTGAGCTACATTTTGATGCACTGTACAGCCTAATCCTTTTATGAACTACCATTAAACCAGTGATTTCCACCCTGTGTTTGTGTAGTGAGCAGCTGTGCCTAACTCTGGCAGCATTTAATTCCTAGGGCTAGTTCTCCAGGGTTACATTAGCAAGAGCTGGAGAGACACAGTGAGTACAGAATAAAGTTTTTGAAGGAATTTTGCGCCTTGCACTGTGCAATAACCAATATTCTCAGCCAGGTTTGCAGCTCAAGACTCTTGCTAGACCTGTATACACTTTTCTGATGAAAACTACAGTAAAAGGTTTTTCTTCCATTTGCATTTGAAAAGCAGACCATGAAAAGAAATATTCACTTTGTCTTTCATGTATGTTCCTATTTCCTTAATTTGAGGCTACTGTTACAAGAACCAGACGAAGTACTGTTCAACAGTCTTAATGTTTTTCTTTGAGATGGAAAGGTTGATAAAACAAAATTAAATTTCTGCAAAGATTTTTCAGATTTTTGAATGACAAAAAATTAAAGCTAGTATATGTCCACCAGCATTTTAAAATACCTTTTTTTTTTAAAGAAATATGTTTTACTAATCTGGTGCACTCATGTCAATTATTAATTTCAAAGAAAATATAAAAGCCTCATGTTTAAATAATTAAGGACATTTTATTTATCCTACTCCCTCTCTTTAACATGGTACTTATTTTAATATAATAAAACTAATTATGTTCATAAGGTGGGTGGATTATTTCAAACATTTATTTGAATTTTTCCATCTTGAATTTTTTTTTTAAACCTGATTTTTAAAAATAATGTTTTAGTAAAATGAAATTTCTTGCTTATGGTCCTTGCTTGTGTAGAAAATGAACAGAAAGCAGTGAGGTTACTGCACTTATAACACTTCCTAAGCTGGGCAGGGACTCAGCAACCTCTCCTATTGAGTGTTCTCCACTGAATATGGATGGCTCTGAAAATGGATAGCTTTGGAAGCATGGCTGGGGATTCAAAATCCTGCCAGTCACTATTCATTGCTGATGAGGGTCTGCCAAGCTAAGTTTAGATTTGGCTCATAGAGGAAAGACAATAAATTATTGTATAAACCCCAGTTATTAAAAGTTGGGAGAACTCAACCATAAAGGAATTACAGAATAAATATATGCCCCAAGGGGCTTGAAGCCAAGGTAGAGCTGTTGTATTTGAATTTCTGGTGTGTGCTGCAATATGAAGCAATCCATATTGGCACACCTTTGGTGATTGGTTTATACAGCAGGGTCCCCATCATTGTCATTCATTATTTAAAAATCCCAGACCTGATTGCTGGCTGTTGGGAGTTTCTGAACACCACTGTAGCAGGATGCCTGGACTCAGGGTTACAACAACTCAAACCATACCCTATTTGCAAAGCTATCAGTGGTGGCTGGAGAGAGGGATGTCATGCTGCTTTTGGTGTTGAAGAATGCTGAAACCAGTGTGACTCATCTTTATAGTGAGGTGAAGATGCTATAGACCTGATAAAGCACCAGATGAAGGAACTAACAAAGTGATACTGTTACAAATTATTTAATGATTCTGAGCTGACACAGCTGGCCTGCAGTCATATGGCTGACAATCTATTACTTTATGAAAATACAATTCCAGTTTTTAATGGCAGGGTCTTCCAACATATCTACTGCTCTCAGGTGATGCATATCAAATCATCTGGTCAAGGAAACACCTTAGCATAGAATCCCAGTGTCATGGAATCATAGCATGGTTTGTGTGGGAAGGTGTGACAACCAAAGGGACATTAAAGATCATCTCGTTACAACCCCCATGCTGTGGGCAAGGACATCTTCCACTAGACCAGGTTGCTCAGAGCCCATCCAACCTGGTCTTGAACACTTGCAAGGATGAGACGTCCACGACTTCTCTGGGCAACCTGTGCCAGTGCCTCAGCATCCTCACAGTAAGGAATTTCATCCTAATATCTAATCTAAAGCTACACTCTTTCAGTTTAAACTCTTTGCCCCTTGTCTTACCACTTCAGACCCTTGTAAATAATCTCTCTCCAGCTTTCTTCTAGGCCCCCTTTAGGCACTGGAATGCTGCTGTAAGATGTCCCTGGAGCCTTATTTTTTTGTGCATCCTCTAAAGGTGCTGCGAATGCTGCTTTGAATTTAATTAATACATCATTTTAAAGTTTGCAAAATACCTGTACATGCATGAACTCCCTCTTGGTTCTGTAACAAGCCACGTATTCCTGGCAAATCACAGCTTCAGTTAAAGAAAGACTGCAGCCACAGGAGGGCAGCCATTCAACACACCATGCTGAAACTTCAGCCTCTGCTATAAAATGTGATGAAAAGAACAGGAAAAAGCAAGAGCTATATTGAACAAATACCAGCCACAGCAACTGGCCTTATTCCTTCCTTTCCTGTGCAAGTTACCATGATGAGGTGCTTCAAGTGTAGCATAAAATAATTTTTAGACAAGTTGCAGATGAAAGTGTTTTTTTTCCGTTTATCTCAAGTTATGTATAGATTTATAGGAAACTCATAAAATTTATTTTTCCCTTTCTCAGTAAAAAAATGTGTAGCAGGCAGACATGCAATACTGTGGAGTTGCTTTGTCAGGGTACGTTTAATGCTACCATTTATTTATTGCAATTATTCCTGTGTTGTTTCATGAAGATGTGGTTTAACTTATATCTATGTTTAAATATTCACCTTCTTACTATATACTGTATTAAGAATACTATTTAAATAAGTACCAATTCATTAAAGCAATAAAGTGATTAAAAGAATGTCTTCAGCAACAAAATTAAGAGATACATGACTTCATTATGGTAAATTGTAAACAAATTAACTCTATTTTACGGAAGTAAAAAAACCCAATCATGTATGTGAAAAGGAGCTTTTTATAGAGGATTCGGGGGAATACAAGCTTTCATGAAGCAAATGTTGGAGTGTTGCAAATGCAGCACTAATGCAAAGCTCAAGACAGAAATGAGTTCAGCATCCATTAGGCAATGGCTGTGTTTGCCTTGCTGGCAGAAACAGAGTGAAGGGCATGCTGCTCTTCCTGGCTCCCCACCTCTAGCTCAGACAAGATGCTCTCATCCTCTCACTGCTCCTTCAGCACAGAAACCCTTCCTCATTCCCATTACCTTGGGAAAAATGGCTCAGGCTGCCTAGGAAAGAACACACACAAGATATATATTTCCAAGGTTATATTTTCATCTATAACTCCATGGATCCTGGTCACCATGCGTTATGGACCAAATACATTTGGGCATGGCTGTATCTGTGTCATGCAAGGTGCTGATTGCACACAGTAAACCTGTACTAAATAGTTACAAGAACTCAGTTGTTTTTCCCCCCCAGGTTCTTGGGAAAACCACCCAAACCTCATTCCTGAATGCAGGCTTGACATCAAGCCACTTGGCTTGACTGCTACACTTACAGTACAAACATAGTCAGATGGCAATAGCAAAGAGAAAAATTATTTTATTATTAACAACACAGGAAAAAAAAATGTGTTTGTGTGCCCTGAAGTAAACCCAGTCATTTTAACTTTGCATTTTTAAGCCCCAAGAATCTTTTCCACTCCTGACTGTGTCATCCAGATATTCATCCGTAACCCTGAACAGTATTGTTATGGTCAATGTTAAACCATGTCTAATCTCTGGATTTTTTTTACTTGCTTAATTCAGCTTTGGGTACTTTGTGGGTCCATCTCAGAAAGCTCACTTCATCAGGCAGCTGTACCCTGCTGAGCTCTGCTCTTGAATCCCTGCCCTGAGCAGGCAGTTCCAGCCTCTGCCCAGAATGATGAACCTGCCTGCTGGAAATTAATTTTGTTGCTGTAACTTTTTCAAATACCCACCAGATGGTGCTGCTATCCTTTGGTTGAACCTTTCACAGAGGCTGGAAAGGTGGCAAAGAAAAAGTAGCAGAGAGCTGGAGTCGGGAATGTCAGAGATGTTGCATATATCACATTGCAAAGTTGACATATTTTTTGACAAGTATAGATGGACCTTATTGCAGTGAACAAAACCTTCATAGGAATATCTTAGTGGAGGACAGTAGAGTACAATAAACCACTATCAGTATCCAACGCATCAACAAGGGGAAGCCTAATAGCAATCTTTAAATATAAAATTAAGCCTTTCAGGTTATAACAAAAGATTAATTTTTTAACCAAATCTCATCATCTAGATCAAAGCTCTTCATTGTGGACTCTACAATAAGGCAATATTACTGCTATGAGGAAAGGATACAGCTTTTTTAGTTGCTTCTTTGTTAAGGATCAGAAGGGATAACAAAGTCACTTGCTCCTGTCATTTTTATAGAATGACCAATTGGTCTTCAGAAAGATAAAAATTCCTAAACTACTCCTTTTTTTTAGTTCCATGTATGTAGTTTTGAGGTTGCTGTACTATTCCTGTAATGCAGCAAAAGAAAAAGAAATCCCAAGTATGAATTTAATCCCGCATAAAACATTTGTATTAAACAGAAAGAGATTAACCTAGGCAAACAATATGTGGCAAATGTTGTGATTGAGCTTTAACACCCAGGGAGATGCTGAGGTCGGCCAGCTCTTGCACTTTGGTATCGGTCTCTTGCCCAGAGCCTCTTCACACTGGCAGGTGGCACACGACAGAGTTATGCCACTGTCCTAAGGAGCAGGGCAGGTAGGAATGTCATAAGGAGAAATGAGCTTGTGCCTTAAGCAAGGAACCATCGGCATCCTGCCTGTCCCAGACTCGTGATGGCAGAGGAGTTCTGGCAGCATGTCTGATTACAACACAGACAAGAATGAGAACCTCAGCTACAAAGGAAAGGAACATATTCTGGATACTTCCTACATTCTTATGGTGAAAATTGTCTTTGCTGTTTAAGTGTTTGAGGGAACCAAAAGCCAACAGTGACATAAACTGCAACAATCCAAATAAGAGGTCACATTGCTCTGTTCAGTGAAGTGACAGAATTAATAACTGCTGTGCTGGGGTCACCGTGCTGTGAAATGCATCCAAATTCCATGTCAGTTGCTCTGAAAAAAGCAGACCAGGATAGTCTGTAATAAAGAAATGGATAGGAGCACTTGCTTCTCATATCTGCCTCTCAACTTTTCATGCAGTATTCATGTGAAGTTGAAACAGATGTTTTTTCTTTCAGCACATGCAGATAAAGGGAAGCATTAAATACACCAGTGGCCTATGGGCCATACCCTGTCTGGCTGTCCATTAAAATTCAGATGAGATACTAGTGCCCTGTGACCAATATTGGTGCATTGGCTGGATGCTGCCTGCAACATTAGAGATAACACACTGCTGCCATTTAAAATGTGGTTTCTCCCAGATCTCACTACTCTTGGTGGAGCCAAGAGGTAGCTTGGCTTGTAACTGCATTCAAAAGTCATTTGTGCTGTTGCTGTCAGATGACCAGGTAGGTGTCCCTACCAGTGTACAAGAGCCATGGCATCCTGTATGACCCCTTATTTACTGCCTGTGATAGCATAAGTAGCCATATGGGCATGTTGCTGATCATGTTTCTTACTGCCTATGCAAAGTTCCATTTATAATGTTGTCAGATCCATTACTGCTCAGACATTAAGTGGCATCAAGGACAGAATGGAGTCTTTCCAACACTTGCTGGAAACATTAGGAAAGGAGCAAGGTTAGAGTTTGCTCCAGTGGGCAGCAGGCTGTGTCCAAGATAACCAGATCAACCTTCAAGCCAGCAGAGGTTAATTTGAATAGCAGCATAAGACCAGCCATTGCAAACAGGGTAAGAGTCAAGGTGCCTTGATCAGCCTCCTGAGTTGCTCTAGACACAACAGGAGTCAAAACTGCTGGGCAGTGTGACATGCTTGGATGGGTGGGAGAAGAAAAGCAAGGGGCCAAAAGGAGCATAGCAACACAACTGCCTGGCCTCTTAATCCCTGAATCAGTGTTGGAGTACAAATTGGTCATCTTTGCCCAACAGACCCTCCATATTAACCTCCACTCTCATTGTAGTCTATGACTAAGGAGGAAATTGCTGACCACACTCCCTCATCTTGGCAGAGTCATAGCCCAAAATCAGTAGCCCCTACCTTACCTGCCTCAAGCACTTGCTTAAGTTAAGCTGCCTGACTTCTTTAGTAAAATATCTCTGAATTATCAACACTGTTTTCAGCACAAATCCCAAGCCTAGCTACATACTAGCTACTATGAAGAAAAGTTTATCCTAGCCCAAACCAGCATGGTGTTGAGCAATACAAAACTACAGTGGATCACTTAGACATGCTCACTTACTCAATAAAGCTGACATTGGAGGAAATCTCCCATGTCCAGGCTTCTCATGAAGGATAAGCCTTCAGCTGACACCCATGGGTGTAGCTGTCTCACAGCTACAGCCCAATCATGCAGATCCCCCACACACAGACAGATATTGTCAGACAGGAAGGGTATGGTTAGTCAGTTTTTGACAAGGTTCACATTTTCCAGTGACATCCTTGGCAATGGCTTCTGTGCCTGAAGGTGAGATGTGGAGGAACATTTGCCTGGACAGAGGGTGAGCACCTCCACTGCCCAGAGATAAGCCAGCTTTGGCATCTGCTGGAAAGGGATATTAGCAAATTGGAAGACAGCAGAACAATGTTTTGTTACTCTTTTGGGATGGCCATAGGAAGGTGGTTCCCACCAAGCCCATGCTGCAGAACTGATGGGTGGGAGTCCACTGCCAATGGAGATCTGCCTCCTACTTCTGTTTCCAGAAGGCATTTTTGCTTACCCCTTGTCCTAGTCCTAATTATTAGTTTCCATGGGTGACTGGCACCTGCTCACCTTTGTTATGGACACCAAGGCCCAGATCTTGATGTTGAATTTATAGTTCATCCTTTCAGTTAACATGGTGAAAACCTCCCAAGATCCCATGCAATATTTCATTAGTGAGGTCAAACTTCTCCCTCTGGCCTTGATGTCTCTATAGCCATGGCAGTGAGACCTATCAATTTTTCAGATGTGGACCTTCTCCAAACCCATGCTGTAGGAGGCCAATGGAGGAAGTGGATCCCAGTCACTCTAAATGCTCTAACTCCTTCAAAGTGCACCACCTTTGCCACCCGCTTTGTTAGAGCATACGAAACAGTACCACATAGATTTCATGTCTAACAAGGCAGCAATTGCCTTCCTCAAGGAGCTGTAGGCAAGAGGGATTATTGTCCGATTCCTCTTTGAATGCCCTCTTTTGGCCTGTTCAGAAACCAAATGGTGACAGTAGATTACTGTGCTGTCAACAAAGCATCAGCAACCCCTTCATGTATCAGTCCCATCTATTTCAAACAAGAATTTTCCCACTGACTGCGATTCCCATCCTTTGCTGGGAGCCACTGATGGTAAAGGCATGTCTTTCAAGATTCCTCTGCAGCCCAAGGACTGCAAGTAGTTTGTGTTCACTGCAAAACTGTTCAATATATGTTTACTCACCTTACTCAGGAATTTATTCCTAGCCCTATTCTTGCACATCGTGTTATCAAGCTTCTGTAACACTCCAGGGGTGTGCATCAGTGATATATTGATGATATCCTTGACAAATAGTCCAGACTGAACTTCTGCCATCATCATGATCACATCTGTAATATCTTGATGTTGTCATTCCAGAGCTTAAGTCGCAAATTCCTGCCTATTGTATGTACCCTCCCAACACCTTGTGCACCTGCAAGCTACCAGCCTTGGGAAACTCTCAATCAATAAGTTAGGGTAACAATTTCCAGAGTTTAGGAAGAGAATTTATTTTAAATAGAGTTCAGCTCAGTGTGCTAATTTTGTTTTACTGAAGGCAGTAATCTCTTAAATTGATTACACTCTGAAATTGCACATTCAGATGGCAAGTCTGTAAAAGGTCATACAGAACTATTCTTGCAGTTTTCAATAGTTTGCAGGGTTTCAGATAATGTTTTGGCATCTGAAACTTTGTAAAGCATGTATCTACTTGTGTATCTTCAATGAACCTAAAGATAGCTTACATTTATCTTTGGTTTGGGATGCATCTTGAATTAGATCTAGTTGTTACTGAAGCAAATCTTTTGTTGGTCTGCTTTATTCACAAAGTTGCACTCATCTAGAGAATATAACCCTCTGGAGTACTCTGCAAAAGGCAAGGCAGCACCAGAACCTTCCAAATTGTGGTGGGGTAGCCTTATTATCACAGCACATTACCAAAGTTAATATTTTTTTTCTGTAAGCAACACTAATTATCTATGTTTGAATGACATTCCTTTCAGTCACACTAACTTCTGATAGCATATTCAACGCCACAGTTAATATGTTGGCATAGCACTATTCTGCTTTGTGTGGCTATACCAAATTTGTTAATCTATATCAATGAAAGTAACGTGAACATCTTCTGCATTCAGCTATTTTCTTGCCAGGACATTTTGCAGAGCAATTAAAGAACATAGTGTGCTTTAAGATAATATATTGCTGGCAAAGAAACCTGACATCACCAACCCTATTTCTGACACAACTTATTTGTCTGCAAATGTCAACCTACACCAAGACCCATTTGAAGAGATTAATGGCCATGGAAACTTGCAATAATACTGGCTTACGAAATCCACTTCATCAGGCTGTATCATAGTTCAGCTCCTTCCTGTATGGTCAGACTAAAATCTTAATAGCAGGCTGATGACACGCATGTCAACATGAAATGTACTTACAGAAAAATATCCCAGAGACTGTTGTATAAATGCACCCCTTATATCTGATGCTGCTGGATGTGAAGCTGGTGAAGAATATCTCTGTGAGGGCAGGGTGCTTTACTTATTCTGTAAATAATTCATTCACCATGGCCACAAAATTGATAATTTCCACACTATTCTTAAATATTTCATATTTTAGGAGACCATGAAGCAGTTGCATACATAGAGCACTTTGCCAACTCCCTCTAGTTGTGCAGGGCACTGTAACCCTTTGCTGTGAATGTTTTTATGAAGTCCTCTAAAGGCAGAACAGATCCCACAAATTCAGATTATGAGATGAGTTTGGATAAGGGTCTTTTGACAGTGCATCTGTGGTGCTTAGGGGATTCTCAGAGAGGTCACTGTGCTCCTGGATCACTTCTCTCAGCCTACAACTTGCCTTGTCCAAAGTTGACACCTCTCAGAGATGTCAAGGTTCACTGATGGCTGTTGGATTTGTTACACTGCTGCTTTCCAGTGAAAATAATGGCACCCTCAGGGCCTTTTGCAGAGAGATTTAGCTGAGTTCTAATCTCAGCTGTAGAGGTGAGCTGAGTAGCTGCTCTGCCCTCCAGCACTGTTTGTCCGGATGGACTTTGTGGGCTACAAGAACCCAAGGATATGGCTCAGGATAAAATCAGTTGTGCTATCTTGATTACATAAAGATTGAGGATCTTAAAAACTCTCATTATTGGAGCAGCTTTACTGCTATTTATTCTGTTGCAGTAGTTGTTGTGTAACTTCAATAGTAGCAAGACCTAACGCTGATGGGTTTTTAAAATTCTTTCCTCGTTTATTAAGTATGAAATTTTAAAGATTGTTTTCTCAATAATAATTCTTCACTGTAGGTGGTATCCAGAAGCACACAGGCAGCATGCTGGAGAGTCTTCCACAGCTCAGTTTCCTCCCTCCCAGCCTGGAAACAATGGAAAACAAGGACAACCCAAAACCTGGAAAACTAGTTCGTCTGAATGACTTGCGCTGCCAGGATGCCAGCTCTGGCAGTGATGGTGGTCACAGCTCAGGCTCTCCCTGTCAGGGGCTAGGTGGTAACAGTGGTGCAGTGCTGGAGCATATGAAATCCTCTTAGCACCTACTTTGTGTTCAACAGGCTGTGTGAAACAAATTTGTGATTTCTGTCCCTTTTTAGGTGAATGGGAGTTTGAGCCTGCAGAACTGGGGATTGCCAGTTACATTTGAATCACTCTCGCCCTTTCACATCTTGAACTGCTCGATATCCAGTGCTGGGCCACTCTCAGTAGCAGGATGGATTATAAATGAAGACTTCCCACCCACAATGAGTCAGACACCCCCATGCATGCCAGGGAGGAATGTGAGGGAAAACACATGTTTCCACAGCACAGGATTTTCTTTACCACTTGAGCTGCAAAAGCGGCCTCACTGGCTTTCTCTCTTCTGGGATATCACAGATTTGCTAATCAAATGCACAGACAAATGGCATCCCAGTATATGAAACTGGTTCTATCCTATGCTGCAAATTCATAAGTTGCATTTTGGTGACCAAAACACTGTGTTTTGAACTGGCAGTACTCCTCCCAGACCACACACAACCCACTGTGAAGTTTGGAGTATAGGATCCCACCCTGGAACTCCCCAGGCAGTGCATGTTCTCAGGGAGTGCTGCTTTCCAGGGCTGGCACCTTTCCATCTGTATTAATTTCACCGCAGGAACAAAACAATCTCCTCCCCAAAGCACAGTGAGTGGGTTAGCTGTCCCTTGCAGAACCTGCATACAATGTCTTGTATTCAACAAGCAAAGGAAATGCTGGGCAGCACACCAATTATAGCTGTGGCTGGGTCACTGCATCTTGGGGGACACAAGATAAATCCAGATGGCCACTTTTTACTCAGAGCCTTCATTATCTTTTGTCTTCTCTGAATCATCTCCTACACTGTGTAGAGGCCATCAAAAAGAGCAAAACAGAAGATAAATAAAACTAAAGTACTGAAAAAAACAATTTAATGGAATTTTTATGTTGAATAATTTAATTATTGTTGAGAATTTAGTGATTAATCTGTTTTACTTCTAGAATTAATCACAGGCAAACAAGAAGTAGAGTTAAAACTTTTTGCAATTTTATATTATTTTCACTCATAAATTTAATATATTTCTTTGGCCATATGCAAGTAAGTACCAGTACTACATTTAATGTTTTCTGTCTTGTCAGAATGTACCTCCAACCATCTAGAGCCTAATAGTGCAATAGGTTTTTCACCTATAAATTCTGTGATCCTTTAGGATGGCAAGGGAATTGGATAAGTTCCTGAGTCCAAGATATATTTTGTGCCTAAGGTACCATAGGCCTAAATAGAATGAATAAAATTTTAGACTCAAATGGCAAATGATACCACATCTCCAGAATATTTTAGTGCTTGGTTTTCATCTTTCATTTCCATGTAATTCTTGACCCTTTGCAGTCAGATTTGTCAAATGAGCAATATTTTAGGAAAATGGACAAAAATCTGAGAAGAAAGTAAGATGCAGTAAAGATTATAATCATGATAAGGAGTCATATTTCTGGGGCAACAGACAATAAATATTTGTAAATCTTGTGCCCTGTTCATCAGGGCACAAAATTTAAATAAGCAATGCATTTCAAGCACAAAAACTTTAAAAACAGGTTAACTAAGTTGAATCTATATCAATTGAAAGCTGTCTTCATTCAGGTGCTGTAACAGTGCTATAGATATGAAATGTGCAGTGTCAGGTACATGCAGAAATGGCCAGAGGTCACTCCAAACAGGCAGGTATACAGTGGAATCTTTGAGGAGTTTCAACAGGGATATAGCTATGGTGCAGCTGATGGTGCCTTAAGTCCATTCAAATTGCCCTCAAGGTATTTAAATACCTTTGAATTTCCTGTTTTGACACTGTTGTTAAAGACTGAAACAAGCTCCAAGTGGTTTTTTTACTTACGTTGACTTCTATGAAGAATACAATATTTTATTAATAAGGATCATCATAGTGAGACCAGCAAATTTTCACCCAGTTGATGTGGCCCAAGAAACCTCTTCCAGCTGAAGAAGATAACTTCTGATAACTGTAGCAAAACAGATAATTTCTGTGAGAAGTAAAACTACCACCCTACAAATACCAAGGTTTTGGCTTCTAATGCTGGGTTTCAAAAAACTGAGATATTGATGATGGGTCTTTATTTTCTGGAAAGATCTAATACTTCAGTAGTAAAAGAACGAAAGGGTCTTGTTGTAAAATTCAGTAGCTGGATAACAGTTTGTAATATTCAACTGGCAAAATCACCATACATTTTTCATTATTATGAGAAAGGAGAAATGAAAAATTCATTGTTAGCCATAGGTGAGGTGATATAGTGTTAAAGACTGAAAGAGAAAATGATAATTCTCTATTGCATGAAGTTAGAAGAAAAATCCATCTCACTGTATTAGATAATAGTTCCCAATCTTTTTGAAATGAGATATTAAAATACCTCTGACATCAATTGAAATGTAGTTTGTCTTAATTAAAAGTTGTTCTATTTACCTGTGTGTTTCATGTTAAGTTTATTAAAATGCTCATTAGATAGATTTTGATGTTGAGGTTTTCTAGGAGTGGTGTTTTTTTCTTCCTGGCACACTGGTCCTAAATCAAGGACTGTAGTTATGAGGCAGGGGTAGTGCACAGAGTGAGACTGTAATTTCCAGTGTAAGTTCCATCTTTCACTTTCCTCTTGACAGGTGAAAAAACTGAATGCATGGAATGCAGGATTATGTATTTATCAAGTTCACGGATGAACTGACAGGGAAATGCCATAAAGCAAATGTATGTATGGAAATATATGGAGCTTAGACTGATTTATAATGAATTGCAACCAAATATATAAATCCAAAAGGCTGGAGCTGACTAGAAATTACAAAGCACACAGAAATGCATGCTTTCCTGTAAAAGAAGAATCTGGAAGGCAGCTCCTCAAAACTTTTCCTGACAGGACTGAGTAATGTAAATATCATACAGTGCAAAACCCAAAAAAAAAAAAAAAATCTTGAATTTGCTTTGAAAAGGCATAACTTCAGAACAGAAGAAGAAAGTTTACCTCTGCATATCGACCTTGGCCTGGCTGTCTTTGAAGACAGAACCTTGAAAGCAGGCTGACAAAGACAATCAGGTTAGACTGTTGTAAGAGAGCTGGCCTCTCGGTATAACAGCTCCCAACGCCATCATTGAAGCTCATGTTAGTTGTTTAATGTGAAACATTGTTTCGGAGTAGGGGATATAAAGTAATACAACCTGAATAAAAACAGCCTGGAAAGGATGAAGTCAATGGAAAGGAAAAACTGCACTACTCAGAGAGACTGAGGTTACAGTGAATCTCTTAATTCCTCTATGTGTTAATAATTCTCTTTCAGCTAGCTTTACTCACAACTTTTCTTCAAAATCTGTGTTGCATACCTTTTGACAGTTTAGTGCTCCTTATGGCCTTTTTAATTTTTAATTTTCTCCTGCATCCTGGACATTAGTATTTTTCTATCAGACAGCAATAACACATTTTATATTCTCTTTGTCAATCCACTCTTCTAGATTTAAGCAATAATGCACATCTACAACTTTGTTGTGTGCTTTATGATTCCCTGTCATCACAGAATAATATAATTTGCCTGTAAGTTGTAGTTAAAATAAGCTCTAGTGTCACTATGATCCAGGTTTCCCTCTAGTAATTGTCTAAGCTAAACAATGTTTCCAAATGCAAATGGCACCAGAGACAGAGCAATGCCCTGAGGGAGAATTCACCGTGCAGGATAGTTCTGTGAAACTCAATTTTCTGCTATGCAAACTGGTCATTTAATTCTGTGCTGTAATCTAGACCTCTATCTTGCATATGGGAAAAGGTTTTGTATGTGGGAAAGCTCTGCATCAGTCCAACAGCTGAGCTGAACTGAAAGATGCTCATTCTATATTTGCATGCTTTGTTCTGAGATGAGAACATCTGATGTGTAATTTATGCCCATTTGTTTCTGGATTGGACAGGGCACCCTTCACCTAACAAGTTCTTCTCATCTGTCTTGCATGTACGTGGTCCAAATGTTTCCTCATTTCCCAGCTATACCATAGGGACAGGCAGTGAAATGATGATCATGAAGATTGAAAAAGTGCTGGATTATGACCTGATTTATCACACTGTACCATCTGCAGTAAAGGCTAATAAAACATGGAAGAAAGCAGGTCGTTGTTCATTAGGGTGACATCCTTAGTATGGAGGTTGAGAAGTCCTCATACCTTAGTACAGTTTATTCCATATCTCTTTATTGCTAGAAAAAGGATATTGGATTGCATATGGTCTGATATAGAATCTCCATTCCTCTGTAACAGATTAAACTAAATAGCCTCAAGCCTACCTATGCCAGCAAGGGAAGAACTGAAGGGGATTTTTCACATGTGGTAGTCTGAAGAGGTGTAAGAAATACTGGATGTGTCTCCTCACTGATTATCATACTGTTGTCTCATTATTTTCCTTCATAGGTGGATGCCTGTTTGTGCTGAGGAGCTTCCACCAGCTGCAGTACCATGCTTTTTTTTACCCCAAAGAGCTGAATGGTCCTCTAGCTGGAGCTGTGGTTTGATGGAGAACAGGTGTAAGGCACTATGGATTGGCTTCTTCTGGGCAAATTCAGGTTTCGCCCTCCAACTGGATTTACACATCCGTGTACAATGAAGAAGTGTGTTGAGTAGCATAATCTGATTGGGGAGCTCTTTGTTCCTTCCAGGAAGCTTGTGTTGGCTCCTGGCTCTGACCGGAAAAGCATGGTGTCCACAAATCTGTTTTTGAAATCTGTAGTGCTGAGATCTGATTTTTAGCAAAACATTTTCCAATTACAGGGTTGCTGGATATCTTGAATCCTTAAAAAACTTTTACAAGAAAACTGACAGATAAAAGTAGGTGCAACCAGCATTTTTACTGCAGTTCTAAAGTAGTTCTAAAATTTTATTACTTTTTTTAAGGCCCCAAGCTAAAAGAAGATTTATCAGTCTGCAATAAGCAGCATCCTCTCATAAGAGCTCAGCAGTAAGCAGACAGCAAGCTGTATTACTTGAATGAAAAAGTGAAGTATCATATAAACTCTACCCTACTGGAAATGGATTAAAAGAGAGCCTGTGGGCCTTCTCACTAAATCACAAAAGAGACTTACTACTGCGAAGGCTGTTTTTCCCAATTTTTCAAAGGAATATTCCTACTAAGAATTTTGGTTTCCTTCTTTTTCCATGCAGCTAGCCTTTGGATAGAGCAAGTGTGTCTCCAAGGGGCAGAAGGACTCAGGAAATGGAAAGAGCTCTTGCTCATTGTTCAGTGCTCAGGGGTGCAGAAGGCTCTGCTCCCATTATGAGCAGGAGTGCCTGCTGAATGTTCTTTCTTGCAGAGAGAAAACTAAGGGAGGAACGGCATAATTTGCTCCCTCTCTGTCATCAGCAAGGTGAAGCCTCTGAAGAGGGTCTACAGTTCTGCAGCTGGTTCTGCTAATGCAGCGCTTGGAAGAGGAAATAACTTTTGGAAACATTTATAAGCCTCTAAATGGTGTCATCAACAGGTGAAATGTAGCAGATTCAACCCTTCCCAGCACACCAGCAAGCACCATCGTAAACATATGAGCATCAGCATTTTAAAAGAAAGAAAATTGCTTGTTGGCTTTTTTTTAAGTCTAACTGTTTCCAATTAGAAACAGTTTCCAAACAGAAACCCAGAGTCACCCCTGATGTGTATTTTTGGTGATTTAAGGGATGCTACCTAACTGGGCATGAACACAGTGGTGGAAGATGCTTCATGGTTTACCAGGAGGGTAAGACAACACAGAGAAGTATGAAGTCAGCAAACACCTGCAGCCATACCTGCCCCAAGTGCCCCATCATGGTACTAATTAAAGCACAAACTCAATCAAAATGCGAAGTTCAGAGAAAATGTGGTTGCAGCTTTCTGTTTTCTTCCACAAGAAAGAAATGTACTTGACAGCGTTTGTCTTATGTGTTCTGTTTAGGGCACTTTTTCATTTAGTTGCAAAACTAGCAGGTAGTGCAGAGATTTATTAATTTTCTGTATAGGGAATAGACTGGATTTTACTGATCTGGTTGGTTCTGCTCCAGATAGGTAGATTTTGATAGAGTTTTTTTTTGTTTGTTTGGTTTTTGTTTTTTTTTTTTAGTTAACATGATTTTCATCTTGAGCTGACAAAAACTTGCAGAGAGCTTGGAATATAATTATTTCATAGATCTCCTTATTTCCAATTTATTATAGCTTTTATACATTTTCAGGGCCAGAATGGTATTGTATCTGTGGCCCAGCAGTCTAAATTTCCAACTAAGTGAAAAAAAAAAAATAATACTTTTTTTGTATGGAAAAATATAAGAACAATATTCTCTACTGAAAATCAAACTACTTTTTAAATCTCAGAGGAGGAACAGACTTTTCCTGCATTCTCACTTTTGTTCTGAGAATAAATTTCGTCCTGCAGCTGAGATTCTTTTCTTGATAAAAGCTTAATTGTAAAGGCTGAATTCCAGAGAAAGTCCAAATTTTGAGGTGAATCATACTTAAGCACTAAAAATATTGACAAATATTTGATTCTGATTTTGATTTTAATCATGAGCTTTCTCTGTATTTCACTCATGAACCATGTCAGCATGTATTGATTTACATGTAAAAGGAAAAGTACTCATTCACATTAAAGGTCAGCTGTGCTGAAGCAGATCTCACTGGCATGCAAAACTGATAGGTACTGTGACTAGATTTTTAGCAGATTTTATAGGGTAAAGAACATTGGGGGTAACATTTATGTAATGCTGGGTGCTGTCCATGATAAATGGACAAATGGGTAAATGCTAAAAGTAAGACAAACTGGTCATCTATTAGACGCCAGAGTTACCCCTTAGTTATGCAATAAAATGTTACAAAATCTATTTAAAAACTCCTAAAAGTGATCAATAAATACAAAGTTTAAATCGAGATACTTCTTTATGTGCCAAGGACTGCGCTGAGGGAAAGGGGGGGAGCAGAATTCAACTTAAACAAAACATTCTACATCATCCCACTTGGCAACCCTTCCCTAAGTCAGGGACCAGTTATCTCGGTGGAAGCACAGCCAGCTGGGACACACAGTGAGTTGGAAAGCTGCTCTCAGAAGTTCGCTGTCAAAAAGGTGTCTTGAGTGGACCCCCAGGAGAATACGTCCAGAGCTGGTTCTCTTTGATATTTCCATTAGCCACCTGGATGATGGAAGGGAACGTATGCTTATGAAAGCTGCTGACAGCTCCAGGGCAGCACGGATGGCAGGTGGTATGTGGGATGGGATCAGAATTCAAAATTATCTTGATGCACTGGAACGGGAGGGGGTTAGAAGGGGGAAGGCAGGGAGAGGGAGAGGGAGAGGGAGAGGGAGAGGGAGAGGGAGAGGGAGAGGGAGAGGGAGAGGGAGAGGGAGAGGGAGAGGGAGAGGGAGAGGGAGAGGGAGAGGGAGAGGAAGAGGGAGAGAGAAGGAGGAAGAAGGGAAAAGAGAGAGGCAACAGAAAAGCTCTACGTTTAAAGAAGAGGAAGATGTCAGTAAATACAAAATGGAGACTAAATGGCTAGCCTTTAGCAAAGCAGGAAAGGATGTGGAGCTAGAAGTGGATCTGAAACTGGCTGCAGTTCTGCCACAGAAGAGGCAAGTTATATACTGGGAGCTATCAATGGAAGAAACAACATAAACCTGGAAGAAGAAATCCATTATCATTGCTCCTGTTTTTATCACAGACAGAAATAAGTACATGTGAATGTTACCTGAAATTATTCAGTTACTTCTTTCAAGAGCTGGGCCAGTCTTTTATACCAGAACCTTCCATATGGAAAGACACCAATAAAATAATAGCAGTGTTGTCTTTATGCTCAGTCCTGTAGCAGTGATGCTGCTAGATTTTAAGAATTAGTTGGCTTCCATTTCAGAGTCTAGTGTTCAAGAGTTTATGTAACTTGGAAATAAAAAGCAAAAGCAATGCCAAGGTTAAATAAGAGCTAGTTATCCTGGCATACTTCTTTTTAATTTTTAAATCTTTCATTTTATCCCACCCCCATACCTGGCACTGTCAGTACTTCGCTTTCTTGCAGCTGCATCATTTTGTCACTTATACTTTCTATTTATAAAAAAAAGAGAACCAAAAAACCCCAAATCAAAACAAAACAAACAACAACAAAAAAATATAACCAAAACTAAAACTCTGAAGCAAAAACCCTTAGATGTTATGATTCAACATGCTTTAAAATAAGATGGTAAATATTTATAGCTAGCTTAGACACAGGGGTGTACTGCTTAATTCCCTTCAGTACTTGCATCAAGGAGAATGTAGCTCTGCTTTCAATATGAAAATGACTGGTTTGTTATTGTGTTCTTTTCCCAGAAAGAGACATTTTCAAATCTTCTCAGTCTCCCATCAATCTCTGGGTGCCGCTTATCTTGGCTTTGTCATTCAGAAACTTAAGTCTATGTATACTTGATAGTGACATTTATATTCATTGTGACAGCTGAGGAAAAAAACACTAAACTCTATAGCTAAGTCAATTTATTCTCTGTACACTTAAAAATGTATAAAGCAACATTTATAACCTTCATGTCTTCTCTTGTCTACATAAATGAGCCCTAGAGACAACTATTAATACAGGGCAGGTAAAGAATCCTTCTTTTCACCATTTTAAGCCTATATACAGAAGAAATTTCATCTCTGTCTATTATCCCATATGTGCCCACGTACAGAAGCTGAGAGGTCAGTTTCCCTGAGTGAGTATGCATATAGTGAGTGATATATATTATCATCCTTGCTGTATTGAAATGTAGAAACTTATTTAACATATAAAGAACTTATATTTAAGTGGCTTTCAGCAGGGCACTTCTGCTTGGAGAATGCAAAACTGCATAACTTTGTTCTGTATTGTTTGTTCTTGAAGATTTACCAGTGTGCAAAAGTGATAGCATTTGAGGTGCAACTAGATATTATTGATCATTTTACAAGCTGAAAAGAATCAACATCTCTGGTAAGACAGAACACAAATACCTGTATAATTCAGTCTGAACCTTAATAATCTTTTCCACAAGCTCACAGTACCTTCCTAGCCTGTTCTACTTTCCAAAGCAACCAAAGGCAGAGAAAGTATTTAGGAGGTAAAAATCTTATCCTATGAAAAGGGAGAGAGAGAAGTATGAAAGGAAGAACCTTTATAAGAATATTAACCTGAGAGGTAACTAATTTGTCTTCTTCAGGCAGTATCTGGAGACATTCAAATATTAAGTCCTCTTCTAGTAATCTATAAATATATACAGGTAAGTACTGGTTTCATAGTACTTGAGCAGAGCTATCATACAGTGGGAAAATTTTCACTTTATTTCATAGTAGCACTTCTTAAAATTTCATTTGCTGATTTACAAAGACCTAATCATGCACGAGTGCTCACTGTACTTCACAACACATGGACCAGGCTTCATATGTAACGAAGGTTTTGCAAGGTTCCACTTGCACTTAAGATTTTTAGAAGAAAGGCATGATAAGTAGATGAGAGTGAAAGAAGAATGTGCAATTCCATTGTAGCTCCTCCTTTGCCTCTATTTGAATCAATGTATAAGTCTCTGTGAAATATCCTTGTGTTTTGATCTATATGTTCATCATTTTGAAGAGAAGGCAGGACTAGCTTTCCTGTCAGCACCCTGTCCAAACAGATTGTCATTTTTTTAGACACATAAATGTGTACAGATTTTGTGGCACACCATCATATTCCTGAACAAATGACAAGAAAATGTGATTATGATAACTCTGTTGCAGAGCAGCGGCAATTCCTGATTCAAATCTTAACAAAATACTAGTTCTTTCCCTACATCTCCTTCATTTGTCTCCTAATATCTGTGGCCAAAATTATGCTTATTTTCATTAATCATTCCTGACTCATGGCCGTCAGATTTATCTATAAGAGTTTGTTTTCTTGGCAGGTATCATTAAATCATGGATCTGGAAAGATGGCTAAGACATGTTTCTCATTCTTTAAAACACATTATGTGAAACACCTTTTCAATTTTAGGTAACTTTCTGTCCAAAAGGAAAGAAATTACCTCATCTGTCAGTTGTATGTGTTTTGTCCCAGAGAATGTTTGCCTCAAGCACAGCAGTTGCGGATGTATTTACAATGTCACCGCAAGGATGACTGCACAGCATTTGTTCTGACTTTTCCAGAAGGTCTTGAGAAGGATGGTGCACTATTCCCACTCAATTTAGTAGGTGAAAAAGATGAGGAAATCTGGTCATCTTCACCATTGTGACTATGCAATGGAAAGTGCCTCACGCTCAATATGATCTTACATGCATAAACAATGGATCTTGCTTGATTTGAATTGTTGTATTTGTTGTCCATCAATAATAATTATCCCCTCAATCTCTTATGATTATTTTTCTGTCAGTGCCCACTTAAATTGAAACAATATTCTAGATGAAAAGCATGAGAAGTATAAAGCATATAATTTCATTACTGCGCTATATATTCCTTGGAGTGTCCAAGCAGGGACTGATATAAAGATAAATTCTTCTGGAGTCATTTTCTCAGCCTTGAGCCTAAGGTTTCTGATGACCTAGAGATAAGCTGACTCAAAATTTTACAATTATGGAAATTTCTGTGAATCCACTGATCTGAATGGATTGTTGTACTAGTTCATTAACTGTGGCTCTGTGTATGATGTGCAGAGCTGTTTTCCTCTTATGATTCAGTTTAAAATTCACCGTCTTCTGTAGTTCTCCATTTCTTTCTTCTATGTACACTCCAGACAATAGCAGAATTCCTTGTCTTTGTCCTTGCTTTCTGCACAAGCATTATCCACAGGAGGTTGAACACAAGGAGCTGTACAAGATTAACACTACACTCAGATTTGCTCACAACGACTTAAAAAATCATAGAAATTACAATAGAGATAAGACCACAGGAAGCAGTGAGAACTTCTGTGTTACAAACTCACCAAAGCCTAGGCAGGAATTCATGCAGTACTCAGGGGTTAAGATTGCTGTCTTAAATGCTGAGTTGACAGATCTCCCTTTAGGAGTGTACAGAACAAGAGTTATGGTACTGTAAAAGTCTTGGTACTTTCTCTCTGCCAGACTGAGTTTCATCCAGCCTCTGCAGCCATCCATTGAAAATAAATCAAAGCTATTCTCCAGTAAAAGTAAGAGGTCTCAGTACGACTGAAAAGATGCTACTTGGAATTAGTTGTTCTCCTATTTGGATTCAGGGCATGGATTGTTTTACCAAACTAGGATCTATTGCTTTCTCTGCTATTAGTAGGTGACAACAGTTAGTATATGATGAACCAGTTAATATCTGATATACTGTTGAAAATAAATAATAAAGATTTATTTCTAGGAAATCTTTACCCAAGAAGCTCTTTGAATTATTGAACAAAATTCAACAAAAACATAAATAAATTACTAAAAATATAATTTGGGAAAACAGCCTTTAAAACTAAAGAGTAAAATCCATAAACAAGATTATTTAAGAATCTTGTGTATCTCAACTGAGTTAGGGTTTTATTGTTGGAGGGAAATAGAAGAAAAACAGTTGCAAATATTTTAAGTGAGCCTTCAGAATCCATTTTGCTTTGGCTTACAACTGCCTAGAGAAATGCAAAAATATCTAATGGAAGACACTCTACAACATTTTCAAGTTCTCTGTGTAGACAGCACAGACCATCTCTACAGAACAACTCTTTCAACAAAGTTATCTGCAGAGTTATCCCTGATGAACAGTAAAGGTCAACTGTGCTGAAACAGATCTCACTGACATGCAAAACTGATAGGTACTGTGACTAGATTTTAGCAGATTTTATAGGGTAAAGAACACTGGGAGGAACATTTATGTAATCTACTGGGCTTTCTCCATGATAAATGGGCAAATGGGTAAAGGTTAAAAATCAAGACAAACTGGTTATCTACTATACACCAGAAATACGGAGAATAAAATATTACAAAATCTAAATATATATTTAACCATCTGGAATAACCAAATTTGGACTACTATCCCAGTAGCTTGATTCAAACTCTGCCCTAAGTGTCTGATCATTCAGCTTTTCCCCTCCTCATTTCTGCCAGACACGTTAGAACTTCCTATTCTTTATTCAGCTATTCAGTCTATGCTGAATGCTGTCACTTGTGGTCTTTTACCTCTCCATTTGTATAGAATTTTACCTTTTTAACCATCTCTCAAATCAGAATTGCACTCACACAACAGTAGTGGAGAAATTACTCCCACCAACAGAGGTTATTTATGACTACCAAATCCCATGGCCTGAGGGAAAGTGAGAGTCATGCATATTTAACTTACTGATAATATGAGCCTTTCTGTGTAATGAATTGTTTGAAAGTCAGAATAAAAACAGATTTGAAGATCACTTATCTTCTAAAGTCAGCTTGTAGGTCCTGAAAAGGGTCAGTTGATCTTGGGAAAGGTCTTTTGCATGTGTGCCACCTATTTTACATGTAAATATAATTGCATGCATTTTAAATATTTTGATGTCTGCATCCCAAAATGCTACTTAGTAATTAGAAAATTTTTTACAAGTCTACAGAGATGTTTCCCAGCTGTGAACAAGACATGGAGCCCATGAAATCTTTACAACTTCACATTAGCTTAAACATTCCTTTTATCTTTTCTCTGATACAAATGCTTTGGAGGAGGTAACAATGAGGAAAATCTATTGACTAGGATTGGATTAATTTTTATACTTGAATCTGGAGTAGATACTTAAAGAACACTGACAGAAAAAACGGGCACTATAAATCTTTCCAGTATTTCCTCTCTATCCTATTTACATATTGGAGTCCTAGCTTTCTGCAGGAATAAAGTCTGCCAGTGATAAAACTGATGTAACACCGATATTATGAGAGGGATTAGGAAATCAACCTGGAAGGTTTCCAGCAGTATGAGATAATCAGGATGCAGCACGTCACACGTGAGACTGTAAAATCCAATTCAGCAGACAGCATACATACAGCTGCAGCAGGGCAGACACACAGGGCAGAGGCTTTTCTTGCAATGTCTACACAGTGTACAAGATCATTCTAAAAAAATGTGTTAGCCTGAGAATAGCAAAAGCTTCCCTGTGAATGTGTGCTCATTTAAGTCACATAACCAGAGATTTTGTCCTGCCTTTTTGTCTCCTCAGCTAAGCAGTATGTTGATGTTTGCAGCAAGACCTTGCCAATGAGAAAATAGCACAGATCATCTGTTAGGTACAAGGCTAATTTTGCAAGGTCAATATCACTGCTACATGAGGTCTCCAGTTCCCTTACTTATATCACAGTCACATTGGTTCTGGGTCTCTGAGCCCCCAGACTTCCCTCGCACTACACATCCTGTGCTCATCAGCAGGGATTTTTGACCCCAGCAGAATATATGAAAGGTTGATCATGCAGGATATTGTTTTGCCTGGGACAGAGTTAAGGTTCTTCGTAGCAGCTGGTGGAACTGGTTTGCATTTTTCTTGAAAATAGTGTTGATAATAGAGGGATGTTTTTGTTATTGCTGAGCAGCATTCAAACAGTCAAGGCTCTTCTGCTTCTCACCTCATCCCACCAGTTAGGAGGCTGGGGTGCACGAGAATTTGGGAGGGGACACAGCCAGGACAGCTGACAACAACTGATCCAAGGGATATTCCATACCATGTAGCATCATGCTCAGCCTATAAAGCTGGGCAAAGCAGGAAGGGGGGACATTCAGGGTGATGGTGTTTTTCTTCCCATGTCACCATTATGTATGACAGGGTCCTCATTTCCTGGGGATGTTTGAACCTGCCTGTCCATGGGGAGTGGTGAGTGAATTTCTTTGTTTTGCTTGCCTGTGTGGCTTTTACTTTGCCTAATAAATGTTTTTATCTCAATCCATGAATTTTCTCACTTAATCTTCCAATTCTCTTCCCCATCCCACTAAAGAAGAGTGAGCAAATGGCTCTGTGGGGGTGAGTTGACAACTGGGGTTAAACAACAACAGAATCAGACACAAAACTCAGTAACTTTTCATTCAATGAACTGCAGTGTTGCTGGCATTGGTCCAGACACCGTATTAATACCGTCTTTCCAAATTTCTGCTCCACTGACCATGAGGGAAAATCTACTGGAGGATTAAAGTTTAGGCAGCCCTAATCTTGGGTTGCATCTGCCATTTCTGCTCCTGTGCCCGAGGCAGACATCTCACTGGAGGCCTGTAGAAGTGTGATGCTCTCAAGCTTTTCCTATTCTACGGATGAACTCCATTTCTGTGCACACTGTTTCCTCCTGTAGGTTTCACTTTGGCCAGCAGGTATGTTGCGCCAGAATTGTAACAATTTCTTTTTACTTGGTGTAATAATTCAGACAGAATCTGAAGGGATTACCCTTAGACACCTCTCCCCACAGGGATGTGAGGCACAAGAGGGCCAAGGTGTCAGTATTTGACGTGTTGGCCCTGTGTTCTCACCATTCCAGAACACCTGCTCTTGAATGTGAAAGTGTCAGCCGAGAGGAGACAGGCACTGCTCACACCTCAGCCTTTGTTGCCATACAGATTTCTAGCATGCCCTCCCTATCAGCAGGGCCAGTGGCAGCTGGTCTCTCACAGCTGGGTGGAAGCTGACTGTGCTTTGAGACTGGAGTCCAGCAGAGGTGATGTCACCAAGTCCCCTGGTGTCACATACCATAGCTTGGTAGCAATAAGGGGTCAAACCAGCTTTGCCTGATGTCGAGGCCACACTGTCTGGGCTTTTGCCTGATGTCTCATATTGAAAAGTTATTCTTGCATCTGATTCTGTCATCTGGATGGTTTCTTCCAGTTTCTAGACTAATAAATGTTTCCTTAATTTCAGATTTTCAGTTTGGTTTTACCTTTTACTGTAGTATTTCAAACTGATGTTTAGAGGGCAACAAAAATGTAGTAGATATTCTTACTGGTCAAGACATCTTTGTGAAGATCCCACGTGAGTCAGGCTCCAAGAACATGTTGATTCAGATAATTAGTGAGAAAGTATCTGACAAAATTATTTTCAATGTTATTAATTATATCACTGTATTAAGAAGCAACTGATCCATAAGGTAATGATAAAAATTTATTAATTTCTGTGTTAATTACATGAAAGCTGCTTAACAAAGAGTGCTATGAACCCATCGTCTCCCTTTTCATTAAAGTTGTCAAGCTAAATTACATCATAAAAACATGATCATTTATAGCTCTCTGAAATAGCTACACCATAAACCCTAATATCTTATACAATCAAAATGCTGAAGAGGTTTCATGTTATTATTTCATAGACTGGGATAGCATCATTAGACTCTTTCAGCCTAACTGGGTGTTTGGGGGAATCATTGTAATTTCTATTGAATTTTTTTAAAATGTAAAGCCCTAAATTCTCATCAGGAGAATGGAAATTGTTTCATATGAGGAAAGACTAATTGAAATTGGAATATTTAGATTGGTAAATTTGCATTGCAATGAGATATCATCACTGTTTCTATACGGGAAGTGCAGATAGGGAAAGATAACAATTTAATGCAATAGACAAAGTTGGCAGAAAAATAGTTGTGTTTTTATGGCTAGGAAAGTAATCGGAAGAAAATTTATAAACTCAAAGTATCAGGGACTTGAAATAACTTTTCAATCACTGCAATAACTGAAAAACCAAATATTTTTAAGGTGGAGCTTATAGAGTTTGTGGAGAAAATTTTCTGAGGATGTTACTAGTGATAGATGAAGAGTAGACTTTTATCCTGGGAGATATTTTTCCAGTCCTATGCATTAGGTTATCCTATCAAATCAACCACAGAGATTGGTGATGACCAGAGGAACAGTGACAGGCCAAGAAACTCAAGTGAACTTGATCAGTTCAGCACATCAAATCTTCAACAAAAGAGAAGGATCAGGCCATGGCCCCATGTTTGTTTTTTTTTTTTAAAATATATATACATATATGTATGTATGGATGTATACATAAATACATGTAAAACAGAGGGTCAGAGAAAGAGAGAAAGAAGCCATCTATCCAGAATGCTATGCAGACTGAGAGGGACTTTACTGCAAAAATACAGGATTCACTATGGGATCCATTGTATGTTGAATGACAATATTTTGTTGGAAGAGAGAAAATTTGGAGATGATACAAGACTTATTATGGGATCTTCAAGGGATCCCATGGCAGGGGAAAGAAGGGATCAAGATGGACCAAGGAGCACCAGGCAAAGCAAGATGGAAGAGAGGTATACAAGGGGCATAGTATGTCACCTGCTACACAGAACATTTGTCTCACTGAGTCCTGTGCATGATCGCTGTGGTCAGTCCTGTATTTTTATTAAATGCTATTGCTAACTATCTTCTGGGGGTGTATGCTTGTTCTGAGGCTACTTGTGTAATTCGCTAGTGAACTTCAAGCTGGGTTACGGGGCTAATAGGACAAGATCTTGGAGTGCCATCTCCTGGAGAGACTGGGATCAGGAACACTGGATTCAGCTACTACCTCTAACACCCCATTCCCATATTCCAATTTATTTACTTGGCTTTTACTACTATTTTATCTTTACTTATTTTGTCTAACTTAGCAGCATTCTTTAAATTCCTCCTCCTTTTTTTAGCAAGCTCAACTTTAAAATTCTCTAGCATTCATGGACATAATGTTGAAGATTTCAATTTTTTTTTTTTGTTTAGTCTTATTTTTCCTCATCCTTTCATTCTACTGTCAGTAGAGTGCACTCTACTTACTGAAATATTGAGACTACTGGACTTTGTTTTGGATGAGAAAGATAAAAGATCTCTTTTCTTCTGTTACTGATTGAACTTTTTATTTCCTTTTATGTATATTAGTCTTCTTTTTAATTCTCTGAAAGTTCTTAAGGACTACATTTTAGGTAACTTCATGCTGTTTCTCATTGAAAATGAACCTCACCCCCAAGTATGACAATCATCTTGGGTAGCTTTTAGAGAAACTGTTGACAGGCTTCTGGTTGAGTGCTTATAATAATCCTCAGGATTATAGCTGTGCCTAATTGTGGGCAATGGTACTCCAGTATCAAGTCTGTCCTTTCACTGAAGACTTAACATGAAAATTTCATATATTGATGTCAACATAATCACAGGTGTTCTACTTCTGGCAATTTTATTCTAGGTTTATCTCAAAATCTTGTAGTTTTATCTTTATGGAAGACTATTTGAAATGTTCAAGTAAGTGCAAATTGTACAAATTCCTTGTTTCAGCAATACAGTTTGTTTTCTAACTTCGCTAATAAAGGCTTAATCATTGTGAGAAACATTGAACTGGCATAGTTATTACTATTACATCTGCTTATCTTTGCCTTCCAGAAGGAAATTCAGGGATAGTATCACCTTGAGTAAATAATCTCAACAGACTAATTTGAGTTAGCCAGTTGATTTCAATCAGCACAGCTATCAGCTGATTGAAAGCAGTGTCATTATTCTGTCTGAAAGAAGTGTCATTTCTGTCTGATATTCCAAGTCACTTTTCTCTTTCTTCCTTTGCCATTTTCTACAGCCACTCCAGTTGGGGAAAAATCTTTCTTACAGAAGTCAGTGATCCTCTCCTACAATTTTGTATCTCCTACCACCACCAAAAATAGTCATCCTTTTTATTTTATACTCACAAACTGTCATTTTTTACTGGATAACATCACATTTGATAGCCAAAATAAATGCAAACCTATGTTTCAAACATAGGAAAACCCCCACATTTAACAAAAGCTGGTAAAGAAGTTACTCTCCTGACTGCCTTTGGCCCACTTGCAGGTCCCAGTTAGAATTTACTCCCACTGAGAGTAATGATAGAAGTCTTCTTTAAGCCTGATTTGGAAAATAAGAAAATCAGCTGCTTCTTTTTCAGGAAACATTAGTAAATCTGAAACACTCTTGAGGGCTTGGGGGCTTCCTTTTTTGTATTAGGAAATTAGATTTTTGTCACTGAGTCTACCATATTTGAAAGCCTGTTAATTTTAAGGGAAAAACCTAGAAAACTAAAGGCACAGTTATCATGCTTTAGTATAAGCTCCTTTAGGTTTAGGCTTGTTATTTTAGGTGATATTTAACTGTTTAAGTCAGTCATAGTTACAGAAAAAATCGTTTTGCACCCTTAATGCCTTCCTTCCAGACTGATCTTTGTTCCAGATACTATGATTGCTATCTATTAGTTCAAACACACCTGAAAATTTTATGCTTTCTCATAAAATGTCATTAGTTGCCTATTAAGGTGATCATCTTGTGAATCTCACTAAACTTTTGATGCATTCATTATATAACAGCAAAGCTGCCCAACTGTCATCCTCCATACACTTTTAGTACTTCTTCTGTTTGTAGCAACTTATTTCCTTAAGCAAATATAAAACCTGTAAACTCATTGAATGAGTTATGGATTTTAAGTCATGAGTTATGATATAATAATGAATTATGATTTTAAGAATCATGATTGTTTCTGTCAAATCTTGAGAATGTATACTTATATTCTAATATTGAAAACCTGTATTCTCAAAAATGAACTTTTAAAGACATCATTTAAAGAGAACAGTGGCAATAGAGTTAATGATCTAATTAGTACCTTGTCTTTCTTTGCACATTGTTTAGAAATATGGTCAGAAGAGCCACAGACAGAGAAAGACAAAGGAGACAACAAGATTATGAAGGATACTGAAAAAAATGAACAAAATTTGTTCTGACAAATCACAGTCTGATACGTAACTTCAGAGTGATTGACCTTAGAAGGCTGACTGCTTACCACAGGGTCATGGCATGTGTGGCCATACATTTGGACATATAATGGGTCTAAATATTCTAAGATGTGCTTAGGGTATACCTTCTATTCTTTAGGTGTTTCCCCTACACATATTTTCATCTCACATAACTGGATAGCTACCTCACATGTGATGCAGGTAAGAGCTGGAGAATAAATAAATATTGGGAAGCAACCTGCCTTGCCCAGTCTGCAGTAATACGCATGGTCTGCTGCTGTGAGGTATTGTTAACACTGAAAATTGGAGTGTAGACACCTCCAGAGGAGGCAGTCCCTCATATGCAAAGCATTGGGCATAGGAAGAGGACTGTGCAGAAGCAGCACGGGTGCTCTGTGGGTTGGGTACCCTCTGCCAGGCACCAGAGCGAGCCCAGACTGCAGCCAGGACAGCAGCCAGTGTGCTCAGAGTGCCTCTGCACTGCTCACTTCATAGTCCAATGGAGGATGCCCCAATGTGGCCTCTGCACTGGAAGAAAAAAATTTAAAAATGCCTATAGATTACTGGAGGATTATGTTGAGTAAGTGGCATTCTTCCAATTTTAAGGCAATTTAGTGGCTGCTAAACTTTCTTAAAAAACGAAAATATCTCTGACCTTTCCTTTTTGATGTATGATCTCCCTGACTATGTCTGGGCTTCATAAAATTTAAGTGCACTAGGGACTTCATTATTATATCACACTTCAGCATTGGTGACTCCAGATTGTGATTTTTCAAGTTATGCAATCTGTGCAAGCGATATCTCTGTCTTGGGGAATGAAAGAATATAGAGTCGTTTAATCACACACCTCCAAAGAACAAATTTGAAATTGTTTTGCTTTTTCAAAAAGTCTGTAGTTTTTCTGAGTTTTTACTCTACAAACTAGTGTAGATTATGTCAAGGTAATTTTAGGCTGACATGTTCAGTAGGATGCATCTTTTAATTTATATTTATTAAGGATGCTAAAACATTGAAAATTTCCTTCTTATAAATGCATATGAAATGGCTTCATCCTAAGTATTGACTATATTTCTCCTAAAAACGTAGGGGAACAGACTACACTTAAAATAGGCTTTGGCTCTGCACAGACAAAATGAGGAAGTAGCAGGGGAAGAATTTCTCTCTATTGAGAGCTTTCTCTATTAATTATTTTCACGAATATAAATTGTTATAAAAAGTTATATTATAAAGTTCTGAATGTCATTAAAATAAAATACCTGCAATAGCATTCAGTTGTTATTCTTGGCATTCCCTTCATGCACTCTTACTAAAGCATAGGAGGAGAGAAAAAGCACTAGCATTTTGAGGTGATAGATAAAAATGCTGAAGAATTATCCTTATATCAAGACTGGAAATAAAAGCATGTAATTTCTTTAAGGTTTCTCTGTGTGTGTGTGTGTGTGCGCTCGTGTATGTGTCAATCTGGAAGTTTCTTGAAAATTACCTAAATTTTGTGTTGACACAAAACCTTGCAATGATATTTCTTGAAAAAGCATTGCTTTCATTCATTCCTCATTCACAAATGAACAAGACTGTTTATTCCAGCAAATCCAGCATGTACCATTGTTTTCATTCCTTCAGGCTGCTCCCCTAATTTTCTGAGTACAAATTATATTCACAAAACCCATTTTTATTCAGTTAACATTAGGTACTGCCTAAGATTGCTGATAATTCTTGCAGTGTTTACTGTCTGATTTCCTGCTTCACTGCATATGAGAAGCAACACTAACTTTTAAGTTAATGAGCCAGCACAGATGATGTGGTCTATTTGGTATTAAAGAGTTGTTAAAAATATATCCCCAGAGTAAATACTACAAGCAATGCAATTTTTTTTCTTGTGCTGTGATTGCTCTTGAATTATGTGACCAATGCTGAATATAAAAAACATGAACAGTGATTACTTTCTCTATATTTAGTACCACCAACTTTTTGGGGGGTATTACTAAATTTGCACATCTAACACTTCAGACTGTAGGATCAAATCACCTAAATGTCAAACAATAATTTACTATTAAAATTTTTGCAATTACAAGACACTTCAGGCATTAAACTCTAACTGTACACAAATTTGTTCTAAACTGAGTAGATGCCAGCAAAGTCTATAGGATGCTCTGACACATTTTTATTTTATTTCCATGACTATACTTTTGAACAAAAGAGACTGATATAATTTGCTAGCCTTAATCTCTGCTTTAATGTTTGTTTTGATAAATATATCCTGGCATGAGATAATTGGATATATTTTGAAATAGCAGTATTAAGGGGAAAAATATCTGAGTAATGTTGTTCAGTGTGAAAATCCCCAGACTCGATTAAAGAAGAGACAGAGAAGCCCATTCAGTGTCTTCCATCTGTCACTGATTTTGCACCTGCCACTGGCAGACTCAGGAGTATTGCTGAAACAGGCTCTGTCATATTTCAAACAGCAGGAATCTTCTGGCATTTGGCCATGGACTCACCTTTGTAAAGCCTGAAAATCCACATGTAATCCTACTGCCAAGGTGCCTCTGCCCATCCCTCTCAGTCCAGAGTAGGGGAAGATTGAGTCACCTTTTTGTATCTTCTAGCTAACAGCTGCTGAATGCAAGGTACCAAACTGGTATTCAGTATTGTACAAATATCCAGAAAGAAAACCCTGGTGATGCCAGATAGTGGAAAATTACTTGAGCTGAGAAAAAAATACTCCAACTGCTACTTTACTTTTCCAAAATAGAAAATGCCATACAGAGTGTCTTTTTTGTGAAGCACAATTTGCTGCTTGTATAAGAACATCTGCAAAGATTGTACTTTGGGCAGAGAGGCGCTTGCTTGCTGAACTGATCTTTGACACCACATTCCTCTGTTAAGAAATCTTGTGCTTTGCACTTCTACAGAACGGGGAAAGTATAAGTTTTTTCAAATACTGAAAAATCCTCGACTTAGACTGAAATCTCATATTCTTCTCTTTGCATTTGAAAACTCTGTACAATTTTCTTTGTAAGAACAATATTTAAAGTCAGGAAATTTTAAAGCAATTACAACAATTATGTTCAGCACCAGACTCTGCCTGACAAATGAGTGTGACTGCAGTGACCTCCTCAGTTTCTCCCAGATGCTCTCCTTCTCTCCACCAGTGCCATTAATCAAAGATGTGACGCATGTATCTCTGTACAAAACTGGAAATGAGTCAGACACTATAGATCTATGTGACTTCTTGCAGATGCTCAGGCACCACTGAGTCGTGACTTGAGCAACCAACTGCTTCAAAGCTGCATAATATCTGAAGTATTCTTCCTCAGGAAAAAAAAATCAGCAGGAACCTTGCTCCTAGTTTAGTTCTATTGCATAACACAATGTGCTGGGTGCCACATATCTATGCTGCACATAGGTACGGCAAGGATGGAAATATGAAAATGTGATTTTCCCCTTCCTCTTCCTACTAATCCCAGCTGAGACAATCATACATGTAAGTTTTATATGTCTCTGACCATGAGCATTACAAGATTTCATTGACCTGAATCCCACTGTGGTAAGTTTTTATCTTTCAACATTTTCAATAAAAGCAGGTATGTTGTTAATAAAGAGATTAAACAACTGGTCTTTATGGTTATAGTACATAAAGGCCTTAAGTCAGTGGTCATTAATAATCAGTTCACTGTTCTGAAATTTTAATGTAAAAAGTGTTAGTAAAGGCTAAAATGTAATTCTCAGCCAGCTTTAGCAATTTAACAGTTAAGCTTCTAGCCCAAGATGGGCATTTAGGATCCCTCCACAATCTAAGGTGAGACATCCTACAGAAATTCTGAAATAAGCGTTACTAATTCCACCTATTTTCAAATTAAAATAAATGCCCTTGGATTTGATTCTCTCTGTTGATTTGTTTTATCAATTAGCTACTACTCAATTTTTGGATAGCTAAAATTAATTGCCATGAATTCTAACTTAAAAATAATGGAATATTCAGCAAATTATATTATTAAAAATGGGGTTTGCCTTGTTTCAGTTACTCCACTAAGATGTCCCCATTAAATATTTAGTGCCATCGCTTTAATGTAAAACAGCCTTAGACAGAGAGCAAAACCATGGGTTTAAAAAGCCTGCTGACAAAAAATTGCTCTTTTACTGAGTGAACAGACATTTCCCAGTTGAGACTAGCCTTGCATTAATCATCAAATATATTTCTGTTCAGAAAATAAAAGTAATACTATAGTAGTACTATTCTCTGATATGATCTGTCAATGATCTGTCTAGTGGCAAAGACAGTAAATGATTCATTTATTTTTACTTTAGATTGATAGGAACCACAACTCTTCAGGGCTCACTGAGGATATACAATGTCCAGTTCATCCTTTCATTGAAGTGACTGAAAATATTGGTCTTTCTTCTCAATATATTTCTTTGCAAATAGATTTATTCAAATCTGTATGTGTTTTTAGTCATCTTTCACTGATCTACCTGCCCGAGCCTACACAAAGCAAAACCAAATCTGTATGATCACGTGGAAAACAAGAGCTACAATTGCATGAGGGGGAGTTTCCTTCCTCAGAAGAAGGAGCTGTTTTACAAGAGGCAGCTTACCAAAAAACTTACCTGAGATATTTGCAGTTGTTTTCCTGCATGGCATGGTGTCTGGAAGTCTAATAATAGTTTCGACTAATATGTACAATAATTCTTGTTCAATCATAAAGCAGCTTTGGTTGGGTTTTGGTTTTGGGTCTTCTTTTCTTTTCTTTTCTTTCTTTTCTTTTTTTCTTTTCTTTTCTTTTCTTTTCTTTTCTTTTCTTTTCTTTTCTTTTCTTTTCTTTTCTTTTCTTTTCTTTTCTTTTCTTTTCTTTTCTTTTCTTTTCTTTTCTTTTCTTTTCTTTTCTTTTCTTTTCTTTTCTTTTCTTTTCTTTTCTTTTCTTTTCTTTTCTTTTCTTTTCTTTTCTTTTCTTTTCTTTTCTTTTCTTTTCTTTTCTTTTCTTTTCTTTTTTGTTTTTTTTCTTATAGGACAATGCAATTTGATCTAACTACTTTGAGCTCTACTTCCAGCTGCTGCTGCAGATGCATTGCTTGGGCATGGAAAAATCCCTGTTGTTCTACTTTCCTTTTCACTTACACTAAAAATGTGGGCCCCACTGGGTATCTTAAATCACTGAAGGAAAGACCTGAGGTATGGGCTCAGGCCAACGATGAGGTTTGTAGGTAACCAAAGTGAAATGGTAAACAAAACCCAACTTGTTCTCCTCCTACCCCTAGTCTCTGTCAGAGAATTGCAGCAGTTCTGGAGGTGATGACTGAAAGTTCTGGATGTGCAAAAGATTTTTTTTGTTTGTTTGTTTTGGTTTTTTTTGACAAGGGTAAAGTATGTGCACTGTTTTATGCACATTTCCTCTTACTGTGTTCCTTAAATTATAAATATAGCATATACTGCTGTTTCACCTAAATAACTGTGAAGACGTTCAAAAGATGTTCTGAAGATGTTCATCTACTCTATCAAAATAAGTTCAAGTTTTTTTTGAAATAAAGTTTTACAATTAGATTTATATAATTAGACTACAGAAAACACAATCCAGAAGAATGGTGATACATATTTTAACATCAAAGATTTGCCAATCTTTCCCATTGACCTTCTCTTTAATTACTTTGTCCTTTGGTAATATAGTTAGCAGGAACTTTTTATTGCAAGATATTTGTACAAGATTAAAAATATCCCCAGGAACTTGCACACTGTCAAGAGTAAATTAATTCTCTCATGCTCTTGCTGGAACTAGAAGCTTGGCAACTGAGTCAGACATTAACCTGTAATATTCTGACTCTCAGTAAAAGCCTTTAAATGAAATTAGTATGCTTCAAGAGTGCTTCAGAGGATCTCATTTCAAAACTTCAATGAAGCACAGAGAAATGGAGGTGATGTGGAGATAATACATGCTTGCACGGTCACATCTCTTGCTTTCTCTGGCTAAACATACAACACATACAATACTCTTCCCATTCCCACCCTCGCTGTGCATAAATAAAAGATATTAATGAGAAAACTTTGAATGTTAAAATAAACTAAAATACATTATTATGAGAAGAAATTAGGAGGGATTTCAATTTAATCTCCTTGCAGTATCTTGAACACTTTCTATTAGAATCCAGGACTATGTTACCTTGGTTGCCCAGTAGTCTGTCAGCTAAAACTGCCTTACTTTCTTGGGATCTAAATCTTCCAGGTACTACTCTCATCCAAAGCTTTACAGTGATGCAGTTGTAGGTGGAGCACTTGCAAGGTCTGGTGTGAATACTTGTATTGAGGAATGGAGATGATCCATTCAACAGCAACCAGTGAGACATATCTTTAGTGTAGCATCCTCAACACCAAAGAAATTCTCCATGGGAAATGAGAGAAGTTGGGGAAATGACAGTGCCAAGTGGAGAGGTTTAGTGTACACATTGCAAGAGCTCACCTTGTTCACTAGCCTGGGGACAGTGAGCAAAAGCATTCAGACACCTCTCAATAAGCAATTTGGATTCCTAAGGTCAAGCAAAGTCATTATAAAAAACAGCTACCAGTTCATGGACTGAGTGACCCAGAGAAAGGGAGATAATTTCATTCCCAGATGAAGGCTATGACCTCTTACTTTCTACTCATCAATTTCCAGAACTCATTAAAATATGATCAGAGAATATGATGGGGTTGAAAGGTGTAAGTGTGGGTTCAGTTCTCAAACTGAGAATTTCTTCATCTTCACAACTTAAATTTTGCTGCCATTATCATGGCTTCTAAAAAAAAATATTTGTTATTTATACTGCAGAGTTCCTTTTTCATGTGTTATACAAGCTACTGGAGAGACAAAAAAAATGTTTTTCGGTAACTCCTTGGACTAAAGCCCTTGAAACATGGATTCTGTTTGTGCTTTTTGTGGTGGTGGACATGCCCGTATCACAAGGCACAAATGAGTGGGCTGTACCTAGTTTTAGGTCTGATTTTCTGTCATTTCTGCATTTCTTAGTATTTAACTGTGAATGGCAGTATCCTTTAAAATTGTTGCATATAACACTGTCTGTAGTTTCAAAGAATATCTAGAGTGGTTTTTCCTAGGCTTTATTTTTTGTGTCAAATTTTCTGTCACTAATTCATGAGATTTAAATTTTGTACCTAATAGTAAATGAGGAAATCTAAGAAATTGCTTAATAATCTTGCTCTTTTTCTAGGACATTTTGATAAGCAATAGAAAATTCTGAGAAATACCTGTAATATTAAATATACACAAGCTTTGGAAATACAGTTCATATTGAGAATATTTTTGTTTCCATTAAATGAAAAGCTGTTTTTTTTGTAAAAAAATCTGCAGTCCCTGACATTGTCTTAATGCAATAATTTATGAGATTTGCTTAAGATATTGAAGTTTAATACTCCTTAGAAATGTTAAACAATAGAGATAGGGTGGTTGATATTGTTAATTTTTAAAAGCACAGGAAAACAGAAGGACAATATTGTGTTTAACATAACCTGCAACACAGGAGCTGAACTCTAGTGTTAGTTATTGTCTATTTATTGGATTCTTCATCTGAAACAGCATGGCTGACATTACTGCCTTCCCCCAGCCCTTCTCCTTCTTGTACCTGAAGCCTCAGGCCGATCCTAGCCTGGCTATCAGGGTCGGTGGCTGCACTGAACTCAGGGATTTTATGCAGAAAGAAAATCTGATCCAATCATTCAGGAACTAAAAAGCTTTAATAATAGAAAACAACAAACAGCAAACCAAAGAGTTTGTACTGAACAAACTGGGAAAGATGGTACAGGGAGGCTTGGTCCATGCATGAGGACAATGGTAAAAAAGCAAGTGCTAGGGTATGGCAGGGGTATTTATAAACTTGGAGGAGGGGAGGAATTAGGAAGGAGTTTGGGGGGGGGGTCCAATAGGGAAGGGCAATTAGGAATCTTCTTAAGATTATTGCAGCAAAAAGTTACCAATGGCAACAAGGGAAACAGAGAGCTTTCTGGCAATGATCAATATATGAAACTGGAGGGTTCTGGGGGTGATTTTTTATTCACCCGTACTACAAAGGGTTTTCCCACAGCCTTAAGCTGTGGTCATCTGCACTTTTATTGGAGCTAACCCCAACTTATATCCATTTTAATTACAAGCTCTCAAGAATGGAAATATTCCCTTGCTGTTTGTGTGAAAATGATAGGGTTTGTAACACAGCTCTGATCTAGACTGGTCCCATTTGCACTAATATGTCTCAAGAAACGTAATAGTCTTACTATTATTTGTCTGAGTTTAGTATTTACGCTGTTAACAGTGATTGTGTCTACTGCACTATTACCTGCACTATTACTACTATTACACCCTGGTCCTTTCTCTGAGATCTTCCTGTAGGTCTGTACTGCATAGGGTACCACTGCAGTATAACCTATAACAATTCTACTCAGGTTAATTTTCACTTTTTTGGTGTGCTTTTTGGTACTTGAATTAGCTACTCTGTATCTGTTGCAGGGTCTACAAAGCTAGATTTCTTCTGAACTGAGTCCCTTGAAAGTTAGGGGCTATTCCAAGAAGCATTTCTGAACCAAGATAGAAATAGAAATTAGAGAACAGTGTAAAAGTATGCAGTTCAGAAGTGATTCCACAAGGACAATCAAAGCAAACTTTTATTATCTGAAAATTGCTTTAGGGATGGTAAAATATTAGAAATCAGATGGTTTGACCTTATAGTGTGGTGAGAGTCTTATATGAAGTTTTAAGGAAAAAGAACTTTACAAAAAAGGTGATCTGAATGAAGACACACATCTCCTGTGATTTGATAGCACATTAGCTTGTGGAATGCAACACAGCTGAGATAATAGCACATCTTCAGAGTATTTCTCACATCGGGAAGGAGTCAAAGGTCTTTTAAGTCAATGGCATTTTTCCTTTTTAAAAATATGCATTATTGTATCAGTAGAACTGAAATCATGGTCAGACCTAAGCGAAATAGTAAATGTAGATTGACATTAAAACTATGGTTCCTATCCTTGGTAAATAGCAAAATTCTTAATTCTAACTTCATATTGGTTCTTCCTGAATAATAATATTCTAAGCAATTTATTTATAAATTTCAACACTGGAACCTCCTGATATGAAACACAAACTTCTATTGGGTGAACAAGTAAATCAAAATTGCCATAGACAAATACAATCTATGAAATTACCCAAGATACTAGAGGGAGAAATTTGCTATTTGTGGTTTCAAGGGTGTGTTTTGCAAGGAGAAAAGCAGGCAAAAAGAGTTGTATAACTACCCAAAGGAACCTTTTGCTTCCCATATAACCAGGTCATGGCTGCTGTGGGTCACACATAGTAGGTCTATCTTGGTTACTTGGTTAATTCAAGGGCTCCTTTGGTGCACAAATTTTTTCTACATCTATACTAAAGGAACCACAAGGTACACTCTGAGGTGCCACACTGATGTGCTCAAAACAGATTCCTTTCTCATGTGTTCAAGGCCAGAATTGCACCCCAAGGAGGAATGAATAAAACAGCAGGAGTGTTCATGTGGATCTTCAGACAGTAGAAAAGTTTCTGTCTCTTTTTCTACCCGAATAAGATGTTCTTAAGGATAGCCATTCACATTTATTTTCTTAGTTTGAGCTTTCTCACTATGCTCAATTCCCTCATTAGCTAAACTATATGAAGTAGAAGTTCAGAGGGGAACTACCAAATGGAATCATTAAAGTTATTTTAGAACCTTTTTCACAAGATTACAAAAAGAAGTAAGAGAAATGACTAACTTTGGTTCAAAGCATAGCTAATGTATTTAAGGGCTATAGAATAATTTATACTCACTGCAGAAGACTGGACTGAAAGAAATATAAAAAATCAATATTGGTAAAAGAATAAAACTTCAAAGAAAATGTGAAAACTCCATAAGAGGTACTCTGCTTTTACAGCATTCACAATGTAAGTAACGAGAACTTTGCTCTGCAAGAATCTGGGATTTTGAATAAAAACCCAAGTAAAAGTACTAGTAAAAACCTAACTTTAGCTACTAGTAAAAATAACTGGTTTCAGAAATAGTTTTCTCTCAAAAGAATGTTTATGAAAAAAAGGAATATTTTAAAGTGAAGGAAAGTTTTCATTTTAATAATAAAATCTATTTTCTTCCGTATTTCATTAGCAAACCCACAGGCATTTTTGTGACTTTCATGGATCACGACTTTCATGTTGTGGGAAAAAATCCTGCCAATACTCTTTCAGATCTTGTATAACTCTAGGCATATGCAGCTACAGTTCCTTACAAATATATCGTGTGTAAGACTTCCTATGGATTATATTGAAACTCTTGGAAGTGGCAACAAAATACCCCAACCCTATGGTAGGAATACATGGACAAGATTTCCTACCATGATGATGTGTCACTATGTTATGACATTTCACTCTTATGGCAGGGAAAATTTGAATTCTCACCGCTGTTGCACTGACCTGAATACTACCTTACTTTGGAATTGTAGGAAAATGAACTTGCATATGTACTCTACATATTGCATTTATCCAGCTGCTGGAGAATGGACACTGTCTCAAGAGAACAAACATAAATTTGCTGCAGAAGTTTAATTTTTTTAAGTATTTTTCAGAGTTGTTCTTTCACAGTTCACATTTCAGTAAGAGCAGAGCTCCAGAAAAGCAGAGCAGTGAATGCAGTTGAAGTCACAGTAATAATTTCTCCCAATTTTGAGAGCTACTGAAAGAGTAGTGAAAATAAAACCTTTACTCATGTTGTCTTGCTGAGGGAGGAATAGCCAAAACACCTGTCAAGTACTCAGCCTTCACAAGCCTCAAATTACTAAATTTTAAAAATGAACTCTTTTGGTACTTGCCAATGGGCAATGTCCAGCCTTGTACTTGGAGACGTAGTAGCTCCGTCTTATAAATCCTACTTGTAAGTAATGCTGCCTTGAAACTAAATATCTTAGAATAAAGCAATCAAATAATTCATAAAACCACTCATGCAATTTGGCATCAATCAGCTGAGTTGGATGGTTCAAACAGCTCTGTCACAGCCTACGAAACCCACCTCCCAACAAACATCCAAAAGAGAGCATTAATCACAGCAATCAAAACCAGGACAGCGACAATGATCTCCAAACAGTGGAAACCCCTGCTCAAGGAAACCTCTGGCTGCAGCTGGCCAATAGCAGAGCAACAATAAAACCACCGCACAAAAAAGACAAAAGGCAGGTGTGAAAGTGACACCAACAGCAAAGGAACTTCAGGATGGATATATGTATCTCATTATGGAGGAGCAGTAAACTGAAGTCCGAGAGGTTTTTCCACTTTCTTCTTTAGATATTTCTACAGACAATATCTGAAGGAAAGCAAACAAAACCAGAATTGAAAGCCAGAATTGCTAAATCCAGATGTTGGCTCTCACACCATTTGAACAATTTCTTCAAATAAAAAATGCTGTATTTAATTCAGCTAAATTGTGAGGGCAACTGCTAAAAATATACTGAAAAACGCATTGTTCCATGAGTTAGTTTTCAGTAATACCACTCCTTATTGTAATATCCCTATGGAGCTATTTTTGTGCCATTATTTCTTCCTACTGTCATCATAACAATGCTGTCCAAAAAAGCAAATAGAAATCTTCACACCAGTAGGAGGGAAACCATGTACCAGGAGAATTTTTTTCAACTATGTGGACTCTAATTCACATGGAGACAATCCAGACATATGCATCTAACACCTCAGGATATGTACTTTACATTACAAGTAATGCTTTGCCAAGCATCCAAAACCACATAAAAGACTTTAATGAAGGACAGGATCAATTTGCCTCTAGCATTTCTCCAATTTGAGTATAACTTGGGCTGTCTTGTGGGAATTCTGCTTGTTTGGATAAAATCTGAATTTGTCTTGCCTGCATAAAGATATTGCTTAAAGAAAAACTGCTGCATTATATAATATCAAACAGCTTAATGACTACATCTAATTATATTAAAGACTAAACTACTGGAAGCAATGAAAACACTTATTGGATTATAAACATGAAAGCAAATGGGAAGCAGCAAGTTTAACATAGACTGTGGTATAAATGCCCTTGAAAAACATATGTCCTTGCCATCCTTTCCAATAACAAGCTATGTTTTGTCAGTCATACTGTAAACCATACTTGGAAAAAAGCTCCCTAGTTGAAGTTATTAGAATTGACTCTAGTAACTGTTACTGCCTTTAACAGCAGCATTACCTATTTCTGGGAAAACAAAACAAAACAAAACAAAACAACAGAAAACCAACCAAACAAAAACAAACAAACAAAACCTACAAAAACCAAAACAAAAACAAGGAAACAAAACCAAAAACAATCAATCAAAAAAAAAAAAAAAAAAAAAAAAACCAAAACCCAAAAAACTGTGCAAATTTACTTTCTTTCCTTCCAACCACAGGAAGGAAATGTTGTCTCAGTTTCCTGAAATACAACCTGAAATATTCAGCTTTTCACAAGAGAGATTAGAAAATGAGTCTTTACAAAATGAAATCTGAATCATAAAGATTTGACATTTCAGATATGAAGATTCACCTAAACTATCAAGAGGGTTAAATTTTTTGCCTGACTAAGCATTACACTTGCATGATGGGAGATGCATCCATCTTCAATTCAGCAGCTGTAGTTGTGTGGGAAGAAATACCTCAGGGCATAATAGAGAACGAAAGCCTGAAGGCTTGAAGTACCAGACAATTTCGAAGAACCTTAATTCAAAGAGAAGTATAACTAAAAAATGAAGAAAACCAAAAGTTATTTCTTTTCTTATTCTTTTTCATCTTCAATTCTTCTTTCTTAGAATTTCTTTTGCCAACAAAACCTGGTTAATATGTGCTAATATATGACTCATGTCTAGTAATAGCTGGAGTTGGTATTTGGTACAGGATGATTTACTGTATGTTTGCTTTCTGGGAATGTCCCTCAAAGGTAGTGAAAGATGGCAACCCGTTAGAGACCATAAGCTGATACATCAACTGATATTGGCACAGGAGTATGCCTGATATTGGGATGCCATCCAGAAGGACCTGGACAAGCTCAGGAATTGGGCCCATGATGACCTCATCAGGCCCAACAAATCCAAGTGCAGAGTGCTGCACCTGTGTTGGAGCAACCTCCAGTATTGTTACAGACTGATGGATGAACAGATTGAGAGCAGCCCTGCCCAGAAGGACCTGGGGGTGCTGGTGGATGAGAGGCTGGGCACGACCCAGCCATGAGCACTCCCAGCCCAGAAAGCCAAAAGTGCCCTGGGCTGTATCCAGAGCAGCGTGGGCAGCAGGGGAGGGAGGGGATTCTGCCCCTCTGCTCTGCTGAGACCCCACCTGCAGCACTGCATCCAGCTCTGGGGTCCCAAAACAGGACAGTCCTGTTTAATTGGGTCCAAAGGGGAGCCATGAAGATTAGCAAAGGGCTGGAACACCTTTCCTGTGAGGAATGGCTGAGGGAATTGGAGTTGTTCATCTTGGACAAGGGAAGGGTCTGGAGGAACCTTATTGTGGGCATAAACTTCTTAGCAGAAGCACAGGACCTACTGTGTTAGAACAAGGCATGATGGTTTAAACTGAAGAAGTATTGATTTAGATTAGCTATAAGATAGATATTTTTTTCACAATGAAGGTGGTAAAGCACGGGCACAGGTTGCCCAGAGATGTGGTAGAATATGAGAATATTCTAGGTCAGGTGAGTTGGGTCTCTGGCAAACATGAATCTAGTTGAAGGTATTCCTGCTCATTGCAGGGGGTTGGATTAAATGACTTTAAATTACATTCTAGGATTCTAGGTAGTTGAGACACAGCATACAACATGAAAATATTCTGCAGTGGAATTCGGGAAAAACAGGCAACAAACATAAATTGAAAGTTAAATATTTGTTTTATTATTTTATTCTCTTTTGACCATTCATTCTACATATTTTTTCTAGAATTTTTTTTCATTACTGGAATTTAGAGTCATAAAAATTTTATTAAAGGCACTTGCAGGCTGCAGTTGTTCTGTTTATTTCTGTATGTTCTTCACAGGTGGTCCTAATGGCTGTTCATTGATCAGTCTAATCTGTGCATACCCTGTACGTTTCCTTTGCTGTATTTCTGTCACAGCAGCCATTTCTTCCTGCAGAAGTTAAAACATTTGTGAGAAGAAGCTTCTGGCTTACTTGTTTGCCTGAAGTTACCTGCATGATATTATCATACAGCACAAAGGGCATCTGAGGCTAAGATCAGGCTGAGCAGCAAAGGGAGCTCCTGCTTCTCCAGGCTCTTGACCCTGAGCACAGATCTGTGCCCAGGAAGTACAACACTAACCAAGCAGGAATTCAAGTTCCACTATGAGCTTGTGCTCAAAGAACTGTATAGGCATCGTCTGCTTAGATGGCTGAGAGTACAGCTTGTATGCTAGGCTGCATTGTTAAAAAGTTTATATTTATCTCTATAGTTTACTCTCATTATGTGTATTATGAGAGAACAAATGAAGAAGTATAACTATTCTGACAGATAGCTACTTTGGCAGTGAAGAATTTGCTATATCAAGTGATCTAAACATTTATTTAATTTGACAGCAGTCTTTGTCAGCTACTTCAGAGATAGACCTCTAGAATGGTGCATGCAGGGACAAATATTTGTGCTAGAAATTTTTTCATGGATTTAAGGATATTGTCTGTGTAGGAGAGTTTGGAGAGTGGGCATAATGTTACAGCCACTGTGATAGCTGAATGTAGCTGAGAACAGATGTCTTATAATTATTAAGGTAGGATATTGATTTATTCATTGAATTTTTTTTAAAGAGGCTATTTCCCCTTGTTCTGTGGCAGTGAATTTTGCAGGTTAATTGTGCACATATGAATACGTTGATATGTGCACTATTTACTTACACTCTAATAAATATGTTGCCTTTGTATATTCCTTTGTTTCTATATTATAAAAGATAAATAGCACTATTTAATTATTGTTGGGTTTAGGATTAAGTAAATGCAGGGGTTTTACACTTTATTTTCTTCAGTGCTAGTTCCTTTGTTGTCCAAACAACTACCAAGTAGGTAAATTAACACAAAATTTAATGGCAAGTTTTAATTCTGTGTATAACATGCTAAGAAACCAATTCAAGACAAACCAGAACTGTTTAAAAGCTGATAAAAAGCTGATATGACAATGTATTCATTCAATTTCATGCTCCTAGTATGATGTCCACTCCTGGGGAACTGTTTCTAACTTCCATTTTTTAGGTAAAAACAGTGAAATTTTAATCACCAATTATCCCAAGTGACTGGAAAAAGGGACACCTTGAATCCATCTTAAAAAGGATAAAAAGGAGAGCCCTGGGAACTACTGACCTGTCAGCCTCACGTCTATGCCTGGGAAGATCATGAAAAAGATCCTCCTGGCAGCTCTGCTAAGGCACACAGAGAACAGGGAGGTGGTTTGAGGCAGCCAGCTTTGGCCAGAAAGCCAGCCTCAGCTTCACCGAGGGCAAGTCCTGACTGGCCTACCCTGTGACCTTCTATGATGGAGTGACAGCATCAGTAGACAAGAGAAGGGCTACAGATGTCATTTATCTGCATTTCTTTGTTATAATCCCCCCCAACATCCCGCTCTTTAAATAGCAGAAAGAGGGATTTGGTGGGTGTACTGTTAGATGGATAAGGAATTGGTTGGACAGTCACATCCAGAGGGCAGTGGTCAACAGCTTGGAGTCCCGATGGATATCAGTGACAACTGGTGTCCCTCAGGGGTCAGTACTGGGACAAGTGTTATTTAATATCTTTATTAATAGCACAGACAAAAGGATTGAGTGCACCCTCGGGAAGTTTGCAGAAGACACCAAGCTGACACAGGTGTGGGTGACACACCTGAAGGATGGGATCCACCCAAAGGAATTCAGACAAGATTGAGAAGCAAGCAGCCCATGGGAATCTCATGAGGTTTGATAAGTGCTAGTGCTGAACATGGGTTAGGGCAACCACTGATGTCAATCCAGGCTGGGGGATGAACATACTGAGAGCAGGCTTGCTGAGTGGGATTTGAGGGTGCTGGTGAATGAGAGGTTGACCCAGCAAAGTGTTCTTGCAACCCAGAAAGCCAAACATGTCCTGGGCTGCATCAAAAGCAACTTTGGCAGCAGGTTGAGGCAGGGGATTCTGCTCCTCTACTCTGTTCTCCCTCCTGGAAACCTCACCTGCCCTGCTTCAGCCAGGTCTGGTGTCCCCAGCACAGGAAGCACATTGACCTGCTGGAGACAGTCCAGAGGAGGGACATCAAGTTGCTTACAGGGTCTGAGCATCTCTCCTGATAGGAAAGGGTGAGAAAAATGGAATTTTTCAGCCTGGAAAAGAAAGTTTGGGGTTGACCTAATTGAAGCCTTCCAGTATCTGAGGGGAGCTCACAAGGATGATGAAGAGAGACTTTTTACAAGGGCATGTAGTGACATGACAAATGAGAATGGCTTCAAACTGAAAGAGAGTAGGTTTAGGAAGAAATTAGGAAGATATTGTTAGGAAGAAATTTTTTATTGTGAGGGGAGTGAGGAACTGGAACATGTTGGTGGAACAGAGAAGTTGTGCATGCCCCATCCCTGAAAGTGTCCAAGGCTGAGCTGGATGGAGCTCTAGGCAACCTCGTCTAGTGAGTAGCACCTCTGCCCATGGCAAGGGGATTGAAACTAGGTGACCTTTAGGGTCCCTTCTAACCAAAAACATTCTATCATTCTGTGATTCTAGTAACCACCAAAAATATAAAAGCAGACTGTTTCCAAAACAGTGGAAAAAACTTTTGATTTTCATGTTATTTTAGCAACTAAACTATATGTGATGTTCTTTCAGCTATTATAAATAGTGCAGAAATATAAAAGCAAACTGTTTCCAAAACAGAAGAAGAATTTCTGCCTCTATTAAGGACTCTCCACCTGTTTCTAGCATGAAATAAATATGAAAATGATTTACCAATGTGATATAAATTGGGACTGAATCAAATAGACTAATTCTGTAAGAAATGTGTGCGCATCGAGAAGGAAGTAGTTATACAAATGCAATTGAAAAATCTCCTGAACCAGTTGGAATTTTGCAGCTTATCCTTAATTTGTTTTATTCTCTCTACTAACTATAGTATTTCAAAGTAAGAGATGACAGGTTGTCATCTCAAATTCTCTCAAATAAGCTTCTAAATTGGGACACACTGGTTTCTACCAACAGAAATCTGTTTGTTCTAATTGATCTATGGCTCAGTAAACTTTACATCGACACTGGAAATACAGAATATTCATGACCTTGTGTATAGGAATAGCAAGAAGAGATCAAGAATGGTGTTTACAAATCAATCGGACTATATACTATATCAATAATATACTGTTGTTTTTCTTTTTTGTGTTTATTCCTGATGAGTTCTCTGTTAAACCATAATGGCTTGCCAAGAAAACTTAGAAATAAAGCAACAAATAACTAATAAAATAAGGTGAACAAAAATGGAAAGTAGTTTAAGGTACATTTTTTTCTCTTCTTAAGTATTTGTGTCAAAGCAAAATGATTTAGAGTTTATCCAAAATTTAGTTTCAGCATATAGTATGAAAATAGTCATTCTTGTTTATTTCTTCTGAAACTGAAAGCAGTATTTATGTTAGAGGATTAATTACTTCAACAAATATGGTCTCTATCTAAATGGAAAGATCCATCCTTTCTTTCACAAAAAAAGATTGAAAGTGACCTAAAAAAGATTTAATATTTTATGTTTTTTTATTTTGCTTTACTTTCCACAGTCAATGTATGAAATACTGAACAGTTATACATACCTACTTCAAGTTCTGGCCTTCCAGTTATGTAAAAAAATTGAAGAGTTCAATAATTTTTTTCATATCTGCATTAAGAAGTACATTAAACTCTCTGGTTTAGAGATCCAAAGGATGTTCTTCAAGTATTTAATTAAAGATATCTTATTGCAATTTTTATTTAGGAAAGGAAGATGAAGAAATTAACCCCAAGAGAAAAACCCCTGGAAGGTAAGGGCCTCTTTATCTCATAATTAGATGTTTTTACATATTACGAGCGAGTTCAGATATGGGATCGTAGCAGAGCATAGAATCATGGAATAGTCAGGGTTGGAAGGCACCAACCAGTCATCCAGTCCAACCACCCTGCCAAGGTGGGTCACCCAGAGCAAATGACACAGGAATGTGTCCAGGTGCGTTTAGAATGTCTTCAGAGGAAGACTCCACCACCACCACCCTGGGCAGCCTGTTCCAGTGCTCTGCCACCCTCAATGTAAATTTCTTCTTCATGCAGAGGTGAAACTTCTTGTGGTTTAGTTTCCAGCTGTTGCTCTGTGTCCTGTCGCTAGGCACAAAGATAAGAGTCTGACAGCATCCTCTTGGCACCCACCTTCAAGATATTTCTGTGCATTAATTATATCTCCTTTCAGTCTTCTCTTCTGGAGACTAAGTAGGCTCAACAAGACTTGCTTTTGTAATCAATTTTAATTGAATTATAACTTTGAATTGGCAGGATATTCATATCTGCTAAAAATTCTATAAAGGAAGACAAAATATTAAAATGTTATTTTTTAATTAATTTCCTCATTTAAGATCAGCCTAGATTTAAGAGAAATGTGATTATTCAAAAGTTAAGGCATATATAAACTTCCTGATATTTTAATTTTGGAGGAAAGCTTCTTCCTTTAATGAGATGATTTTAATTTTATAGTGTATTTCCAACTTTCTATAGTGATAACTTCTGATAACTTCGAACAAAAATAACTTATTTCAGATAAGTTTGATTTACCTTTAATTTGTGAAATTGGCTTAATTATGGTTCATACAGAGGTTGCAGCAAGTTGTGCTGCTCCAGCATCCTGGGGAATTCTGAGATGCTCTGAGAAAGGGCCTGTGAGCAACTGATGACTATTCATTGCATTCTTACAGGTGTATGTTTAAGAAAGGCTCTCAAAGAATCACTGAAGCAAACTAGAGGAAGAATACACAATTCATGTCTTTGACTCTCAACTTTTGGGGAGCTCCCTGGTTTTCAGATTTTGCCTCTCACAACCCTGTACAAGAACCTCTAGCACCAAAGCTTTGAGGGGTTTGCAGGGCCATGCAGATGTGGGGAATGACTGCCTTACAAGCACTTGCCCGGGAGATGCAGAGAAGGGTTGGATACCTGAGGGTGCTCAATACCATGACATGGGTCCAAGGTGCTTCAGTTCAGAGGCTGGGAACGTGTGGAAAGCCCCACTGTGGGGTACTCACCCTGGGGTCAACGCCTTCTGGAGGGCTAATGCTCTGCACACCATGGAGAAAGCACCACCTGCTTTGGGCTCACACTCCCTCGCCATGGGATGCACTGCACCAACTCTATCAACAACAACAGTAATGGCAATGACCACACCAGCTACAGTGACATCAGCCTTCACTTGCTGCCATCAGCCTCAGATGCAGGATGGAGAAGCCATCTGCTAATGCAAGTCTTGCTGGAACAAAAGTTCGAATGCACATCTATAGTGGTATCACAACATCTTTCCCATCATGACCTCTTGTGCTTCCAGCAAATCTCTGTAAAAAAGAGCTCCAGCCCACAGTAAGCATCTTAGGAGACAAGACAGATGCTTTAAAGAACAGTCATTTGCCACTGTTTTTTGCTTACACCACATACTGACATACTTTAAATGCAGGGACAGCTCATACTGCTTTAGCTCCTACTTCTCCAACTAGGCTGAGAAAAAAAACTGACCATAGAGAGACAACTTTCTGCAGTGTCTTAGGTATTGATTTTTGAAGTGTATCTGGGAGTATTTAAAAAAAAAAAAAAAAAAGACGTTTACTTAATTTACTGTGAAACCTGAGTTTTAAGTCACAAACCTTTTGGTTTGCATTAGCAAGACCACACTGACCAAGGGTGTTGCAAAGCCACCCTGGTAGGCTGGAACTAATGGCAGAGAAGAAAGATCTATCCTTTTCTCACTAACAGGAGACACCCTGCTATAGAAGTAATCAAATAGGAAAAAAAAATAGAATCGGTGCACCTCAGGCACAAAACATTTCAATTCATAAATGGAGAGATTCACCTACTGTACATGAACCAAAATAATCAATATCATAGGTGGCTTGTTCCAGGGGCCTGCACAGATTTTGCATGAAACGAGCCAGTAATTAAGCATGCTGAAATTGAAATGAGTCAGTGTTAATGCTCTAATTCCTCTTGGCTTGTTTCAGTGACAAATTCCATCTTAAACAGTTAAATGATTACAAGGTTTGAAATTAAATTTCAAGATGAATAATTAAACAGCAATCTCTGATGCCTATGAGAAACCACGTTTCCTATTCTAGAAACACTTAGAGTAATAGATACAGGAGTAGACTGGTAACACACTTCTGATTAAATTTAGCCTGCATAGAGTGGCTTCTCATACATTTCAGTCAACAGTACACTGAAGTAATTTATATGTTTTATACAGTTTGGTTTCACATTAGCACACTATAAGATAAATTCTCCAAAATACATTTACATTTGAAAATTAGGTAAATTTGGCTACTTCTCTGTGAAATAGCCAGAAATATAATAACTTAAAACTGAAACATATCTTTGATGAGGTATATACTTTTTCTGGAGCTTTTTACTTGGTGAACAAGTTGGAAAACTTACTAGAAAGAAATTTTTGCATGGTTGCTTTCTAGATAAAAGTTGTTTCAACTTAGGAGACCCTTTCTTTTCCTCAAGACAAAACTCAAATCATCTACATATGAAAGTTTAAATAAAAGCAGAAGAAAGGTTAATGAGTTAGATGTTTTGATGGCATTAATGCAAATGTAAAATTTTACCAAACCTCTACTTCCTAGTACCATAAAACAGAAAATATAGAACGTTAAAAATTCCTGGTCATTCCAACTACATTTCTTTGAGGAACTCTCTGTAGAAATTATTCCTTTTTCTCCAGCAATTCTCAAGTCTGTGCAAGACATCAGGATGAAGGCCTCTTTTCCAAACTTAGCTGATAAACCAGAAGCAGCTGGGTAGCAGATGTTTGAGATGGTGTCTGGAAATGCTCTGAATTGTTTCTCAGAACAGGGCAATGTATGTTTGTAGCACTAGGTCAACTCAATTTGTGATGTCATTAAAAGATATCCAGTAATTTCTCCTGTGCATTATTATAGATTTCACATTAGTCAAGAAAACCAAGCAACTGCTTGTCATTGGCTCTCCATGGGAGCTGTATATAATGAATAGAATACAATAGAAAAAATCAGTCACAAGAGCATGAGTAGAGCCTGTTTCTCATAATCATATGGTTATTGTCCAATGTGTTTTCATGAAACACAGTTGTCTAGCTGAACCCATGCTCTAATCCAAAAAAAGCTTATTTCCAGCAAAGAGCAAAATTGCTCTTGGCCACTTCTCTAGAAACCACATTTCTCTAATAATCTTTCCAATGGACCAGTGTATTGACCCTTTTTCTGTCTTTATTTATGTTTTTAAACAAGTACATATGGTCATGTGTTTCAGAATAATGTCAACCCAGCTAGAAATTAAAAGTGAACCTTTTTGACTCAGAGATTACTGAGATCAGTGACTTTTATTTGGTTTGTATTACACTCAGATTCAAGGACCAGAATAATCTCCTTATGTGATCCATATTTTGAGAGGCTCGCCTCCATACTTTTTTGAAAACAGTAACGAAGTTTTCAAGAGTTTAGTACCTTATCTACTCAACTGTTTAATTAGCCTGACAAGAAATATCCCAATGGGAGCTTCTGGGTAGAGAAAACATCTGAAAACAGGCCTTTAAATTCTGATCATATGTCAGTATCTTTCCCTGCATATTTATTGTAATAAATAACCTATACCCTGCCTTTGCTTCTGTAAAGTAGCACTTTTGCCTGCACACCTGCTTGAAAATCTGCAAATATTGCTGCCCTTTTCAGCCACAGTAAAGAAAACAGGAGAGTACTTTGTATTCTAGTATAATGTTTTAGTGTCAGATTCATTATCCAATAACATTTTTCTAGTTTGAGTGGTTCAATATTGGGCCATCCTTTATCTTTCAGTTTTTTCAGTGATATACAAATGATACTTTAAACTCTTATAGTCTTTATGCAGACAACACTATTTTATCTATTTTATTCTGTTGCTTCACTTCTATAAAATATTGGCATCCAAATATATATAGCACGAGCGCCAGGAATTAATTACTAGTTTCCTTTAATTTAAAATTATGACAAGATCTCACTTCCTGGCATGGAAACACAAGTGGATTTCAGAAATAAGGTGAATAATTTAGTTCAGGTAGGATAGTAATCCAGGTATTAAATATTTTCAAAAGAAAGGAAAATTCAGTTTCATGGTGACAGTCTGCTGGATCTGAAAGACAAGAGTTTTGTGTAACAAGTTAGATAAGACTTAAGTACTGAAAACATATTGACTGATGTTGAAATTATATAACATCTTGAAAGCATAAAGTAGAATGCCATTTATCAAAAAAGGGCTGCAAAGCTCCAGTAACTCCCAGTGAATCCAGACTTATCCTCTCAAAGAAAACAGTGACAGAGGTGATGCAGAACCATTATACCCAGGAAAACATAATTAATCTGAATGGTAATACCTGCAATGCAGAAATTCTAGGAAGCAGTGGTGTGAGCAGATAATCAGGACAGAAAACACTGGAGACTACAACCTAATCTACACTTCAAGCCAAAATAGCTTACATGGCTAAAGAGGTTAAAGCACTCTAGTTTTACGGCCAAAAACTCGTAAGGGAGTGGTTATTACAAATATCACATTAGCCATCTCTTGCTTGTTAAACTGATGAGTCACACTTCAGGCCTCAAAATGAGACTAGCAAAAAAATCTTATGCACTTCCTTGACACTGAAAGGCCAGGCTGTATGTACCACTTTGCAAAAAAGCTGCAAAAGGCTGTTACTTCACTTAGACATGGGAAAGATAGACAGATGTTCAAGCACCAAGTGGTTTCACCTTCATTTGTTGCCAAAGTTAACAGTTAAATTTTTATACATCTAATTTTTTTCTGTTCATGATTATTTTCCTGTGGTATTTTTGTTTTAGTTTACACCAGCAGAAAAACCTTTATAAAAACCAGAATAATGTTCTTTTCTCTATTAAAAGTAAAATCTGAACAACAGACTGAGTTTCAGGTTTCCATTCAACATAGTTCAACAGAAACATGTGCTTATCCTCAGAAAATTCAATCTCTAGCTATGGGAGTGTGCTGCAGTCAAAGTTGTTGGTTGGTTGGAGCCAGGATGGAAAATCTGTAATGGGGTTAAACTGGGACCCTTTTTGAGTTAGCAAATGAGAGTCTATGTCTTGGCTCATTTCTAGCCCTGAAAAGAGGTCTGCTGCAACACACAGACACATCTCATGCACCACTTGTTGGAAAAGCAGCCTTCTGGTTTGTATCTCTAACAATTCAGTACTGTCCCTTGTTTTTGGCTGCATAATGTCCTATGCTTTGGCATAATTTCTCTCTCTAGAAGGACTTCTGAGGGATTCTTCAGAAGCAGGACTGTGAAGCTTGCTTTCTTCAGGCTCCTGAAGAAGTCACTCACAATATCTGTCTGTACCTTAATAGCATTTTCAGCCACTCCATTAAAGACTGACATGATTTAATTTTTTAGCACAAACAAGTGATAATCTAATTCAATTTATGACTAATGTTTCAGCAAGTAAAGAAGCACTTTTTCTTCTGACTTGCTAGAGAGACTCTAGAGAAGTAAAATCTCTAAGTGGTGCCATAATCCTGTAACTCTGAAGATGAACTCAGGTGGCTAGTTGTGTTACTTATCACAAAGGCATTAACCTCATCCAGTTTAGGCAATCTGGAGTGTGATAAACTAGTACAGACTCATGTGTGACATTAAATGTACCACCCATGCTCATAAAGAAAAGCCAGTCTAGCAATTTACCCTTGTACTATAGTCACAGGCCATTGAGTTTATGCCTGCGCTTATTTTAGAAAAGCTAAGACTCACAGAGTCCTTTTCTGTCCTCTGGGGAAACCAGATTTATCTTCTAATTGAACACAAGATGGCAGAGCTTCCCAATGGAACTAGCACAATTCTTAGAAAGTTTTAGGCTATGCCTCATTTCCTATTTTAAAGGTTTGTTATCCGCTGCTGCAATGATTCCTGGGAATCTCAATGTCTTCTGGTGACCTCCTGTGAAATGAGAATTTTGCTGCTATGTCTGACTGTCTAAGGTAAAGCAACTTGTGTTATAAACCGAATTCTCACCCTCTTATCCGTTCTGCCTGGATATCAGAGGTTTTTCCATCAACCTGACAAGCCAGCAATTTAGATGGATTAAAAAAACAGCAAAATAAAGTGGAATTTTTCTAGTTTTTAATATTTTTTAAAAAAATTCAATTCAGCTTGAAGTTTTCTTTAAAAAAGTCCCTGTTTTATTAATTTTAATAAAATTTCATTTGTTGCAATGCTACATAAACTCTGAGACAGCAATGAGTAGCACCCAGGTGATCAAGATTTTATTCCTAATGGATAAAAGGAAAGGCATCTTTCTCAGTGAGCAGTTTGCTCATCTTAGAAATGCCACCCTGTGGAACAATGGGAGGCTTACTAATGTGGAACATTGTGAGATTGGAATATTGTCATATCAGCCAAAGTATGCGTGATAAAAGAAGTTGAATGATTGTCAGAAAAACCACATTGTGACAGTAATTTTACTTTGAGATGAGCAAATTGGTTCTATTCTCTGAACACCTACCACTCATTATTTCAGATGGATCATATTTTAATTTGATACATTTTAATGCTAGCTCTTTTGACTCCTGAAGACAAGTCCCAAAAAGCTTAAGATGCCCCTGATCATACTTAGCTTTAGATGTTATTGGAGAAAAAAATCATGTTGTTGCAGATCTTTTTCAGGCAGAGGAGGCAAAACTGATTATAAGAAAGAAAAGTATACTGCATAGGCAAATTTCCAAGATTATGCTCATTAAAATTGTCACTAAGATAATTTGTTATTTAGAGTTGAATGAGATCAAAATGAAGTTTTTAATTAAAATTTATCAAATATTTAAAGCTAAAAATGGTGATACTATAACAGAAAAATCTATTGACAGGTACAAGAATGATAGAGAGGACAATATTCTATCTTGATTCTTAAACTGTACTTTTCTACATTAAAATCATAATATGTGGAGCTTATTTTACCAATCAGCATAAATTTTGAAAATAACCAATTACATAGACAAAAAAAGCTTGCACAACATATACATATTTTTAATACAAATTAATGGAAATACTTCACCGCACTTCATAATTTAAAAGATTTCTTGCTCATCAATATTTATATGATGTTATAACAAGGCAAAGAATGCCACTTATTATGACAAAGCAATTTTGACCAAAGAGTGAATATTTTTATTCCATTTACTCAACAATATTTTCTTGATCCTAACTTTCAAGTCAGTTTGTTTTCATAACTATCAACATTTGAAAAAATAATGTTTCACTTTGTTTTGATCTGACCTCTGAGCACGTATTATCAATAGGTAATGACAATATGAATGTGAGGAACCACTGCATATATCAGAAAGTTTGGTTTTGTGACCTTGGTACAGAGATTGAGAAATTGAGATGCTAATTCAAACCTTCCTAGAATCCTTTCAACGAGGTTTGTGGATTCTCTGGTGACCTTTGTTTCCTAGAGGAAAGATTTCATCACAGTAAGAAATAGCTGGCCTTTTCTGACTGTGGGTGAAAGTTATTTTGGTGATCACCTTGTCCTTTTCCATGTCAGGAACTGAATTCAGAGACTAAACAAGCAAATAAGTGTTATAAATTTGTTTCCTGCTTACAAATTCAAAGACTAGGTTCAATTCAGTGGTGTAAATGGGTAGTTTACACAAATTTTCCTTTTTTTCTCTCAATCTCTTTCTCTCCTTTTTTACTTTCTTTTGTTTTTGAGGGACATGTGTGAGAAAACCATTTATTTTAACCCAGTTTAGGATAACATGAGTTAAGTCTGCAGCAAAGCTTCAAACCCATAGTTAACTCATCTAGGAACATGATTTTCCAGTACAAGGAAGGAAATAGTACTGTGACTCCCCAGAAGCAATTACATCCAGTCCAAAATTAATAAAATCAAGGTCATTACAGGATTAAATTAAACAAGTGGTTTTTCAGTTTTTCTTAGCATGATTGTATATGACAGCAGTCGTTTCATCACTATTTCTCTGGCATGTAGGTCTGCCCAGAAATGTACTCAGAGAATAAATACAGATAAAACAACCTGGACAGATTTTTAATACTTTATGCAGACCAAGCCATAGTTGTTTTATAAATATATTCCCATAATATATCCAGTATATTTTATGGGAAATGTAGTATTTGTGTTATTTAGTTTAGCTTCAATTAGAGAAAAAAGTAGTGAAACTGCATGTGCTGGTTTTGCCTGGGGTAGAGTCAATTTTTTCCATAGTAGCTGGTATGGGGCTATGTTTGGAATTTGAGTTGGAAACAGTGTTGATAATTCAGGGATGCTTTCATTACTGCTGGGCCTTTTCTGCTCCTCACCCCTCCCCACCAATGAGGAGGCTGGGAGGGAACACATTTGGGACAGCTGCCCCCAAGTGACCAAAGGGATATCCCACAGCAGATGGTGTCAGGCTCAGCATATAAAGCTGGGGAAGAAGAAAGGAGGGTGAGGGAAGAATCTTCTCATTGATGCCATTTGTTTTCCCGAGGCACCCTTAGGGAGGAGCCCTGCTTTCCTGAGGATGGCTGAGCACCTGCCTGCCCATGGGGCATGGTGAATGAATTCCACTCTTTTACTTTACCTGTTAAATTGTCCTTATCTTGACCCATGGATTTTTTTTTCACTTTTTCTCCTCTAATTCTCCATTAGGGAGAAGAGGGAAATTGAGCAAGTAAATGTGTGGGGCTTAGTAAACAGCTGGGGTTAAACCACAACACTGGGAAGCTCCGTATCAACAAATACAAAAAAGCTTGTATATAGGACTGACAATATTTAAAGATGTCTAACTTATTCATCAGAATTTATAATAACCAGAATTCTTCACTTGGAAGTCAAATGAAGAAATGAATGATTTCATAACTGTGGAATCCTGGACCTATAAAGGGAAAGGTCTGGTGAATAGACAAATACATTATTTTATTGGTGAGCTTAAGGCACAAATAAAAACTTAAAGTGGGTTTCCATACTCAGAAAACTCATTTCATGAATTCTGTGACAGGGACTCCACAATCCAGTCCATGTGACAGCTAATCTAGAACTGGAATCTGTGATCCTTCAGTGAGGCAACCATGTTGACTGTGCAGCAAGCAAACGTGAAAGAAAATAGGTCTAAATTACAGACTACTTGTACAGAGGTTCAAAAATAGGACTTAAGGCTCAAAGTATCTTCAAAATACCTGGATAGACCCTTTTTTGCTTTCTGAGCAAAGTAAATCTGAAAGCAGCATGGATGATGATATCCAGATATGATATTCCTCTGAGAATTCCTTATACTCCTTAAATAACATATGGAATATACAATATATATGCCACATGAAATACTAATATTTTTGAGAAAATCTAAACCCATAGCTCTCTGTTACTGAGATATTTCATTTCAAGCAGCGTTTGCTTTTTCTTTCTGATCCATACATTTTCACCTTGACTTATGCCAGGTTTTGAAACTGCATTAGATTACCTAGTGTGAGTTCCCAGAGAAGGTTTTCTGTTAGAACAAGACAAATGAAAATGGGGCCTTTCTATTAAAGTGTTTTCACAAATGAAGGAGACAAATCTCATTGCACCAATAAATAAATAAATATAAAACCTATTCTGTAAAAGATAATAAATAAATTATGTTGTATTACATAGAAAACTACCTAGAGAAAACCATTGCAAGAGTTTAATATGAAGGGCATATAGAGTAAGCATTTAATTAGAACATTTCTGCAATACTTGAATGAAAACATAAGTGGGCCACTTTTTTTTTCTCTTCATTCACAATTGTAAAGAAGGGATTTTTCCCCTTGTGTCTTAGCTCTGAGGAAGTAATAAATATTTTGGATTACTTCAGAAAAAATCAGTGCAGTGGCTTTTGTTAGGTATATCATATCCTCTTAGTCTAAATTTTGTCTCCCAGTAATTCTGTATTTTTATTAGTCTTTTTTTTTATTTCTTTTAGAGCACACAGACTCTGTCCTAGTATTAATGGAGACTTTATGTGCTTGAGACCTGGGCCACATGTGCTGTGCAGGGGTCTTTAGTCCTTTGCAGCCTGCAGGGATCATAATTTCTGTTAAGTTATCTAAGTCATCAAGACTGTGTTGTTTGTTCTTCAAATCAATGAAAATCACCCTCTTCAGATTGTATTCTAATACAGAGCTAAAATTTTCACAATTATAATTCACTCAGGAACTTGACTTCCTATTCCTATGATGATGTCCTTCAGAACACATATTTTTAGGAGGAAAACTGCCTGAATAGCAAACAATTAATTTGTCAATTTCCAGAGGGAAAGCTGCTTATTATCTGAAGAAGTACATACAATTGAAGTGGAAGAGTTTGGTCTCCTTTGGATAAAAAGTAATGGTATTGAATATTCTATTTTCACAGATATGTTGACTACAACTACATTAGGAAAACTGTCAAGTGATACTTCGTGCATTAAACTGCTATGAGCAGAGGCTTAGACCTATGCCAAAACTAACCATGACAGTAGCTCTTTTATTAGATTCCTGTGTTGATAGGATAGTTTGTACTGCACTAGGTATCATAATTTTAGGAATGAATGTGATTTTTTTTCCTGACATTAAAAATGTCTTTCACTTGCATAATTACTGACCTTTAAAATGAACCTGTTTTATTCTAATACACAAGTGAAATCTAAAACCTGAGCCACCCGGAGTATGTGTGTGGACTAAATGGGAGTGGTAATTGGAGAGTGGTTGTGCAGCTGCTGAATAGGGCTCCCTGTTTCTTTGAAATGGAAATATAATGTAGGATGTCAATTACATGACAATTACAAAGAGAAGACAAGTGATAATCCTAGCATTTGGCTGTTAGTGTTCATTTAAAGACTCCCTTTTCCCACTGGAAATGGTAATATGCTTGAGTGTACATAGGAATATATTCTGTGGGTGACAAACGACTGAAGCGGTGTGAGGATTTCTAGCACAGCTACCTTCACCTTTCTACATGCACACAGATACAGACACAAATTCTATATTTGTGTAGAATACATCTAAGTATCCCACTGGGAAAGCAATGTTCAAAGAATTCTTTCTTCTATAACATGAGATTTTTTTTTTTTTAAATCTTCCCAGAGTCTGGTACTATTGAAACTCATTCAAGGGCCTTAGAGAAAACAGATAGAAAATTAATTTGTTAGAATTGATGCATCTAAATAACATCTGGATCGCTGCTTTTCATCGCCTCATCTTATTTCTACCAGTATAAAAGAATTCATACCACAGAATTACTAATGAGAAATAATCTGTAACAACTAATGTCTGTATATATCTCTATGCAACACAACAGGGTTAGGGTTAAGACATATGTCATTTCCTACCTTTAATACAGGCATAATGCCTCAACAATTTGGTTTGGTTTCTTCTACTGCATGCAAACCTTCTGAAAGAAAGTTCATGAACTATTTATAGGTATATAGCAGTTATTTACTCAGTAGGAAGGCAAGACTAAAATGATATAAGGTTAAGCATCAATTTCTTCAAGACTCAAACAAAGGCATTTGAGGAATGATAGTTGGTGACTGATGTCAGAGAGGTCAGCAGGGAAGTATTGGCTTCTGTCACTCATTGAAAATTGCTTATTTTGACAACCTGAGCTAAATATCCATCTCTGCTTTTTTTTCCATTTCATTATTTTATACCTTTCCTTCACTCTGCTTTTTCCCAAGTTTCTGGCTTACTAATGCTAGCTCAATAAGCACTTGTGTTTTTATTTCTTTCTGTCACATGTCTTCAGCCTATGAATTCACTTTCAGCTTAAGAATATTGTCTTCTTCTGAAACACCAGTTTAAAGTTATCAAACTGAGCTTCACCAAAGTGGGTCTTGCTCCTGGACAGCTGAACCCTGGGCTGTCCGCTGTAAAAGGGAGCAGCCAGGCTTTGGTCAGTACCCACATTAGTTCTGGTGCTGATGTGAGATAACAGCTTCAGGGTACTTACACTGTTGAAAATGATTAACACAAATGCTGCATATTTAGCTATGCACTCTATAATAGAGAGAAGATTTTGGAGGTTACTGGGTAGGTATCTTTTTATATCTACCATGCTTCACCTGTAGAGAAAACTAAAAATCCACCTACTGTGGTAAACTATAATATGTTCGATGTCTACCTGCAGAAATGAAAATGTTGTATGAATCCCATGAAAACTGTTAGCCTGTTAGAAGCCTGTGTTTTCAATTCTAATATTTTGTAATAGTCAACAAGGTAGACAGAAAGTTCACATGCAGTACTGCACTTCCATCTCTATTAGTTGTATTGAGTCTATGTATAAACAATGGATTACATGATGCACTTTTTTCTTTTCTGCACTGCAGCAAAAGTTAATTTGAATTTAGCAGAAAAAACAGGAAACGAAAGTATGCTGGTTCAATGAATCACTTAAAGGATATAAACATATTGTTTAAAAAGTACATATGGTTTTCAGATGACAGAAATGTCCAGGGAAAAGACTTACTGGTATAAGCGAGACAGCACCAGCTGCATCAGAGCCCTGTAGCTAGAATGTAACATTTGGATCAGCATAATTTATAAAGGAAAAAAAATTACTTGAACATTAGACAGATTTTCTGGTTCTGTAAACAGGGATATAGAGCAACACTGAAATCAGAAATGTATGCACATTAGTTCGTCCTGGAATACAATATTGTGCATAGGAAAGGATTCTGATATTAGGATTACTATAATTAAAGAATGTTTTTTCTCATATAATGTACATTGTTCTTTGTATTAGTTTTTCCATTGCTACTAAAGTCAACTAGAGTTTCTGGAGAATGGCTTTCTGAAGGTAAGGCATTGACTGCCATTGAGGGTTTATTTCTTAGGGCTCACTTCTATAAAAATAATTTGCCCGGACAGAATCAAGGTATAGTTTTGGATTCAAATGTTTTGTCTTCTTAAAATGGAACAGAACAGAAATGTTAGTCATACTTTGAGAGAATTCTACAGAGGGGGGGACAGCTCTGCAGAGCTCTATGGCCCCATGCCCAGGGGCACCCATGCCAACAGCACACAGGTGAGAACAGCCAAGCACAAATCAAGTATTCATGAGCAACAACTGGACATTATCTCGCATGAGAAAATGTATTTGAGAGAAAAGGAAGAAGAATTAGGAGCTCAGAAGGATCTATACCCCCAGTGCCTGAGAGACCCAATGTAGCTGTTGGGCACACAAAGACAAAACAGCCGAGATGTGGAGGGTACCTTTGTGCATTCCTGTAGCACATGGCACTGTTGGAAGGTTGCTCGCTGTTAAACTGTCAGCACTGCAGAAAGGACAATAAGAAATATAAAAGAGGTTTTCAAAACAAATATAAACTTTATTTGGAGACTGGATAATTTGCTTAACAATCCCATTCTGTTTTACCAAAGGAGCAAGAAGCTGCAGTTCCTGGAAGTTAAAGTCAGGCAAACCCAGGTTAGAAACGTGATTATCAATTGACATAACTTTTCCAGTAACACAGTCATTCATCTGATGCATGAAAGCTTGAAATAGCATTTAGATTCACTCTGCCTACAACCTCAATAACTGAAGTACCTATTTCAAGAGCTTTATAGTAAGTACGGAGGAACAATCATGTTCAAGGGACTACTGTAATTTTAGAAACCCTGAATCACTGCAGGTTTTTCTTAATTTATCATAAATTACTAAATTTGGAACCTCTGATTTTTAAAATTCAGTGAGATAAATCATGGCTTCAGTCTCACAAGCTAACTTGCCCAACTAAATGAATAAAGAATAAATTAAATCAAAACAAGGGAGAAATCAAGAAGCAAAGGAGTATAAAGAAAAAACACAAAAAGGGAGAAGAAATAAATTTTTGAAAAGAAAACTGATATCACCACCTTGTAAAAAACCTGTCTCAGGGAAAATGGTACTGGTGATTGCTGTTGAGAATCAGTGGATTCCGGAGTGGAAAGCTATTCAAATGGGTACAATGCATGGATACAGTTCAAAGGCCACAATATATAGGCAAATAGGTAACCTGAGATGCATTGTTGAATAAAAAATCAGTAGAATCTATTACTTTTCTGAAGATATGGGAAAACAAATTTTTGCCATCTTTGCACTAAAGATGATTAATAAGATGCCAATTGATTTCAACGTAAGTAATAATGGAGTAAAGGACTGCTTACTTTAAATGAAGCTGTCAAAATGAGGTCCTGAGCAAATTAAAAGGTCAGATAATTGAGAGAACCCAGGATCTGTGGAATAAAATACAGTCTGTGGAGCAAGATATATTAAAGAAAATGGAATTCAAGCAGTAAAAATGTAGTCTTGTAAAACTAATGCTGGACTCCTACACAGTAACAAAGTTGGTACCTATTAAAGTAGAAGCAAAATGGAAATAGGATCTATTTAGAGTGCATTTGCAGTTGTTCTGCACATCAGTCTCTTCAGCACAAATTTAGAAACCCAAATCTGACAACTTCTCCAGCACTGATATTCTGTCACTGAAGAGGTAGTCTGTCAAAAGCAAAATGAAACTCTGTTCCCACCACCTGTAGGAAGCAGAGGGAATTAAGTAGAGAGCCAAATCAAATGGACATGACAATAAATTAAGGAATCAGAAAACTAAAATATAAAAAAATATGTATCATGCACTGCATAGCCAGAAGAAAAAGATAGAAGGGTGATCACAATTTACAGTGCTAGAACATAGAAAAATTCTTCCAAGAGAGATAAAGCATGCTGTATACCCCTGGTCATTTCACTTAAGTTAGTCCTTGAATATAAGCAGCTTTCAAAAGGTATTGGTCTAGCTGTGGAGGTGACAATAATGGTGGATAGCAGTGATGAGTCACAGACTTGTGTATTTCAACATTTCATCTCCAGTTTCAAAGACAGACTCATCTTACATGAATAGTTATTAAGGGTTTTTGCACTACTAAGCATACAAATATTTGCACAACTGTGAAGAGGATGCCGTGTACATAAATTCTAATGCAAAATGGGTAAAACCAGCTGATGTATAATCAATGTTTCTATCAGTGTAGTTACATTAGTAGAATTTGCTGCATGTGATGGATTGACCCTGATGGGATGCCAGATTCCCACCAAAGACTTCCTATCACTTCCCAACTACACAGAAGACAAAGATACATAAAGGCTTGTGGGGTGAGATAAAGACAGGGAGAGTTCATTCAGCAGTTGCCGTCATGAACAAAGCAGACTTGACTTGAGGAAAAGAACAGAGTAGGATAATGGACAAAAACCCCAACTATTAAAAATATCTTACCTCCCTCCCTGCCTTCTTCCTGGGCCTAACTTTACTCCTGGTTTTCTCGACTACGTTCTCCTCCCCAGTGGTGCAGGGGGATGGGGGGTGGGAGTTACCTTTTCCTTTAAAAGGAGGATTCTCACACTGTTCCAGAGTGGGGTGCCTCTCACAGGAGACAGTCCTCCATAAGCTTCTCCAGTGTGAGTCCTTCCCACAAGTTACAGTTCTGCTGCTCCAGAGTGGGTCCCTTCCACAGCTTGCAGTCCTTCAGGGAACACACTGCTGCCGTGTGGGTCCCTCACAGGTTCACAGCTCCTTCCAGCAAACCTGCTTCAGTGTGGGCTCCTCTTTTTAATGATCCACAGACCCTGACAACCTCCTTTCATCTGCTCCACCATGGACCTCCATGGGCTCCATGGACAGGGGGACAGCCTCCTCAACACTGTCTTCACCACAGGGCACAGGAAATCTCTGCTCTGGCACCTGGAGCATCTCTCCTTCCCCCACTTCCTCACTGACCCTGGTGTTTGCAGAGCTGTTTCTCTCACATAGTCTCACTCCTCTCTGGTTGCAGTTGCACAGATGGGTTTTTTCACCCTTTTTAAGTACATTACTCCAGAGACACTGCCTCCATTGATGAAGGACTTAGCCTTGGCCAGTGGCACATCTTGGAGCTGTTGGACATGGGGGAAGCTTCTCTCAGAAGTCACCCCTGTAATCCCCAGCCACCAAAACCCTGCCACCCAGTACAGTAAATAAAATCCAATACTACATACCCTCAAAAGTTACACTCAAGGCATTGTGCAGCTTTAGCTGATTCTGTATTTCAGAGTGTATTGCACTGTATGTAGACTACTGCAAAGAATTCAGTGGTACCCTGAACTGCCCATGAGACTGACTTCTCCCCATTTATTCTCATGGCAGTTTTATGGGCTGTTACAGTGTCAGATTCTCCTTTTTATACCAAGTAAGAAATAATTAGGCTTTTGTAGCCATAAAGATAAATTTTGAATTGTTATGGTGAATGTACACAATCTCAGTCAGAGTTCTTACAATGTGTCCACTTGTGATACACATCTGCAGATTCAGGGAAATGCCTCTACAGTCACATGGCAATGTTTGATTGTATGCTGAAGCTCTTTTACTGCTACCTGTACTGACATGGCAAACACCTGGGATGGAGCTCTGAATTTGGGAAAATCTTCCTAATCTTGATCTTTGATTGTCTTGGTTTCTCACACTGTCATTATGATGCAGAGTACTGGTAATCACAATACACTTCCCTAAACCACTGTAGGACTCATAATGAAATTTTGTGTCAAGTTATACTGAATGCAGGAAAAAAGACCTTTTGGAAAATCCATTAAAAAGTCCTCCTGGTTTTATAACTTAGAGGATAATATGCATGAGAGTCTAACTCTTAGAAACTGTTCCCTGTGGTTCTTCCTTTTCCGGGTGTAGTTTAAGACTTGTACTTTAGGTTCATTTGTTCAGATCACTGCACATCTGCCACTGCTATTGTGTATCAGTCACTTGAAATGCCTCCAATTTCTCCATAAAGGGTGAGTTTTCAAACACCAGGAAAATTGAAAACAGTACTTTTTCTAAACTGCAGCTTCAGAAAGATGCTGTGTCATGCAAGAAACGTTGAGTGCTATATTGATAAGAATAAAATTTAGTTGAAGAGGAGAGCAAAGAAAAATTTACACTATCCAAATATTGCAGTGTTAATATGTGTATTCTCTCTGAGCACATTCTTATTAATACATTAAAATATACAACAAATATACACACTATAGCAAATGTTAACTGCTTCTGGCATAGTAGTACCACGGTGCCATGTGTGACGTGTCCTAAGTGCTTACTAAATAAAAGCTAGGTTGCCCCAGACCCAGTCATGAATTGACTTCCCAGACAAGCACACTTGTAACCCATGTGTCATAGACGTAGGAATGTCCCTATGTCTTAAAACCCTACAAATAATTCAAAGTCAAAGACCCTTCCTGAGTGAGCTCATACACAGGGTCAGAGGCAGAAATTCTTGCCTGCAAGACAAGTTAGGTGTAATTTCTTCTAAGCTACCTGTAACTAACTGAGCCTATGAATGCTTATCAGTGTTAGCTATCAGCTACTCATGTATTATTTCTTTTCTTATCTTCTGTGCATGAATTGCGATAGTGGAGTGGGAAGACTTGAATTTTTATTCAAGGAAGCTTGAGCATCTGCCCATGTTCCCTGTAGACTCCTCCAGAAAGGCTCACCACAAGCCATGCCTTGGCAGCTGGAACTGTCCCTTCAAAACAGACAGAAAACACAAACTCATCTTAATTTAGAAACTAATCAAGTGCCATCTTGTGTGGTATTGATTCCCGTGTAGTCAAAGGTCACTCTGTGTCTTTGAGATGGGCCTCAGAAACTCAGGTAGAGAGAGGAGCTCTGCAGGGAGAGGGAAAACACATCTATGCTCCTGCCCTTCCTAAGCTCCGTCATTTACCTGCACCAAATGTCTTGTCCTGCCTTCCCCAGGCAGCTGGGGAGTTAAGCAAACATCAAAATAAAATGTGGGGGGGGTTATTCCTTGTATATTTTTTAAAAATTATTTTTTCACCCTCTTAAAAATTACTGTGTCCATCCTTGCAGTGAAATAATTGAGAATTAAAAATCCAGTTATCTAATGACAGAGAAAAGATAGCAATCTTAGATGTGGCTGGATAAGAAGCAATGGCAGTGCAAGGTGATCTTCAGCAGCCTGGTAAAGAGATCCTTCAGCTAGCTTGTGCTTGCAGTTAAATAATTTGGAATAGTTATAATTTTAAGAATGATTAAATAATAATAAACAAGCCTGTAAAATCACAATTTCAAATATGATATTATTTTGTGAAGTGCCGTAATATATGGCTGTGAGTATGTGGAATCAGATTTGCAATGCATATACACATACAGAAAATAAACATGAGCATATTAATCAACATGCACATGGAATGTTTCCCAGTCAGATGTCTCCACTAGACTTCATTAATTTAAGAAGATCTTGCTGAATTTATATCATGTTCATCAGGTTAGAAAGAGAAAAATAAGCATTCATATACACTTGATTTTTAGAGTGCAGGGTATCAGTTACTTTGCTGGCACTGACTTTCAGTCATAATAATTAATCTCCCAGAAAAATTTTCCTTTTATTTGTTTTAGAAGTTTATAATCTGGGTCTTAAAAATAAGTAATTTCATGCTCCATGTATAACAATACATCAAGACTTTTTATCCACTCCTCACTTAAGGAAATGAGCTATTATCAGACCTGGTGCACCCAAAATACTCTCAAACTCTATTCCTGCGAATAGGAGAAGAAGAACTCTGCTATCACTAGGTTTTGACTTTAAAACTCAGAATTCATTCATTCCTTATGAAGATGACTGCCAACGTTAGAATGGATGGCAAATGTTCACAAAAAATAATTCTTTTGCAAACCTCAGAATTAGCTTACTCAGTTACCACATCTTTGATATGACACCACTGGCAATTCATACGAAAAGTAAAGCCATAGCCTTTGCTTGTGTACTCACAGCAATTTTCCTGACCAAAATTATTAATAACATTTTAGCATCTGGGATAAGAAACTTTAATGTCAGACTAGATATATTTTCCATTCATAGCGATTGTCATAAAATATTTTTATGCAGAGAAGGAAGACAACCATTTCTACAACAAAGTAAACCACATTTCTTCGAGTATATTTTCCCTTTGCCACTGATTTTGCCTGAGTCATGTTTCCTTAAAAATTTCAAATATAATTTTCCTTTCAAGCTGTCAAAAATTATACACATAGGAATAAACAGGTGTCAACAATGCACAATCCACCTAGTAGCTGATAACTGTGACATCACATAATTGTATAACTTGCTGTGAATAGAATTTATTTAGGTGATATCACCCTTCCTGATGCTTAAAGTAATGAAGAAAGAAAAAAAAAAACAAAACTCTTCATTTGTTCCTGTGTTTATATGTATCTATATATGTGTGTGCAGTATGTATATAAATATATACAACTTGTTGCATGGGTGAGGAAGCGCAAGGCATTCCCTTGGCTTCCAAATTAAAAGAACATTTCATGAAACAAAGGTCTGTAGAATGAAGGAATTGAATTGTGTGAATAATCTGGTACAATGCATTGGCTTCAGCACTGCTGGCAGACTGGTGCAAGCAGAAGCAAACATGCAGCTGCTTATGCTGACATTTTTTCTCTAATGTGACTACTTTGTCTGCATTTGGCTGTGTAGTGCTCAGATCACAGCAATGACAATCAGGACTATGTGTCCTCTGTAAGAACAAAAATAAAGTCTTAATTTCATGTTAACTTAATTGTGTATCTAACATAGTGGTTTGCATTGCTTTCCTTAAAAAAAAAGAAAAATATCTAAAGTTACTAGGTCACTACATGAAAAACAAGTTCCTGCCTTTTTTCAGCTTTCATGAAACTTGGCAAGTGACATGTCAAGTTGACATATTTCTCTCACCATAACTATGTGGTATAAAAAAACAATCAAGTTGCTCATATGTTGGGTCTGTCATCAGCAGCTATAAACCCAGAATTCAAACCCACTGTCAGCAATAAGAAAGGTAACACAGTCACTGTGTGACTGCAGATTTTGTAACCTCTGTGTGTTCTTGTATACCACAAGGAATCTGCTAGAAAGATGTTATTGCTACTTTCTCTTTTTCTGTTTTTTTAAGGACATCATCAAGCATTATGTAGAATATTAAGAGTATCTCCTATGGACAATCTTGGGTGAGATAATTCCTATACTAAAGAAGGGATAGCTATACTACCAGTTCCATATACTGTGAATTTATTGTGGTAAGGTCTATTTAGTTGACAAATGTTTGTACAAATTTTCCTGAGCAAAACAAGTAATTCTGGCTTTTGCAGAGTCTGCTGGAACTTACTTTGAAGGAGAGCAGTCCATGATGGAAGATCTAATTCATCTCAGCCTCCATAACACCACAGATCTGGAGACAAACCTAAGAGCAGCATCAGGTATGAACCTAAAGAGACCAATTATGTTAGTGAAGGCACCATGGGCTAAGTACCTGCAAAGCTTCTTCACCACCACCACCACTACCACCACTACCACCACTACCACTACCACCACTACCACCACTACCACTACTACCACTACTACTACTACTACTACTACTACTACCAAAAAAAAGTTAAGGAGCCAAGGAAGATTCTATTATACTGGGTACACTAAATCTTCAAAGCCTCATTTTATCTGTAAGAAAGCTGTAAGACAATTGTTCTACCTGATCCTTTCCTTAGATGCTTTTGGGAAGTTGTCTTCGGACTGCCAACTCAGTGTTTTTAAACAATACTTCTCATGAGTCTTTCAGCCAGAACCACTTTTGGCCAAATAATTTTTGAAAATCCTCTGCTAGTTTTGGAGCTTACAGCTTAGTTTTCCTCTGTTCAAGGTAGATGGTGAAGTATTAACTTCCAAAGTTAGTGTATCTACTGAGCAAAGGTTCTTAGCCTGAAATACCAGCCTGGGGTGTTCAAGTCATGCATTCCTTTCAGCACAGCACAACATTGGCTCTACCTGCTCCCCTTTCTCTCCTCACACTAAGTATTTGACAAGTTGTTTTCATCAGATGACCATACAGTTCTGTCTATATTACTGTGAAACCTTGATCTGCTTTTGGAGTGTATTTTGTAAAGTCAAGTCAGAAGGCCTTACAAAATCTTTGACTAGCCATTGTGAGCTGTGGGCATGAATCCAGAAATATTCCAAACTTCACTGTCTTTAGCACAAAGCTACAAGTGAAAAATGCAGTAAAATTCTGAAGTGTTTTTCAGCCTCTTATGCTATCAATTGGCAAGTGCCTCGGTAAATAGACAAAGCTTTGCAAGTCCATAAGATGTGCCAGATTTCCAAGCTATTGAGATCAATTTGGGCTATTTATGTCATATAAAGTGAATTTGTAGAACACTATGATGCATAGGTTTAAAATTCAGAAACACGCTGTTATTTGGGTTCTGTGAGTTGTGAACAAGATACTGCATTAGATAAACCAGTGGCCTAATCAGGCCTTTGAGCTTTTATTTCATTTTTTGTTGATTCAAGAAATATAGCATACAGAAAAATAACCCTCTCCTTTCTTTGGTAGATTTGGAAATGCATATTTATTATTTCCTTAAATCCATAGCTGGAAGAGAATTTATAGCTAGGATATGACTAAACTGATCTGTACAGCACAGCAGGGAGATGAGGTTTTAGGGATAAAAATTAAAGTCCCCCTGTTAGTGTTAGAAAAGCTATAGCACCCTTTAGTGGTATCACAGAAGTCATTAGGTTGGGCATTTTACAAGTATTTGTTCTTTCTTTCTCTCATAGTAGTGCCAAAACAGCACAGTTATGTCACTGGCTTTGTTGAGAGTTCAACATCTTCTATGTTCCCACTAATGATTGTGGTAAAAGTCACGCTTCAGGGTGTAAATTAATCACTGGCATTTAGAGACTGAGAATCAATAAAAGTCCTGTAGTACTGCCTACCTTAACAAATTTCTTTCTAAATACACTTCAGCTATTTTGGCTGGATATTATGAAAATTTTTACTTAAAAATTGTAGTTTCTATTTACTCCAGACCTTGCAAGTGCCCTGAGTGCCTTGCTTTCCCAGGGATGCAGCTGGAGGGTGAAAATGTGGGTCCTGAGACCAAGGCCAGCTCTTTCACTGGCAGCAGGGTCTTGGAGTAGCTTCTTGTTCCTCTTCTGATCCAGCCCCACTGCCAAGGCTTTCTGGCTTGCCCTGGTGCCATCTGAGCCCTGCAGACTGGCTGGGTGATCGCTGGGCTGGTCGCTGTCTCCAGACCCAGTCCAACCTGGACGTGCTGCTCAGCACCCTGGCCCCTCCTGGCTGAGGTCTGGGTGCCTGCCAGCTCTGTTGCCTCTCTGCAGTCCCTCCTGGCTTACCTGGAGCAGCAGCCAGCCCTTGCAACACCCCGATGGTGCTGGCACCTGGTACCTGGTACCTGGTGGTACTGGCTGCCTCCTCAGATCTGAAGAAGGTGACAGTGTTATAGAAAGCCTCCATGTAAGCTAATGGAAGGTAGGAGCTCCATTACCTTAAGACATCCTAAAAAGCCTACAGTTTATACTTACATTACTTTTAATAATTTAATTATTAACAGTTTGAATAATCTTAATTTTTCTAGAAAAAATGTCTAACTTCAGGTAATGGAAAGACTGTTCCTCGAGATAGTATTTAATAACCCCTTCAGCACACAGAAGTCTACTACACAGGACTCTGCTTTGTGGCACCAGGGAAGCAGTGGGTGGCTCGTCTCTCCCTTGCCTTATGCACTGCATACTGCACACCAGCTTGTGATTCAGTTTTGTTCTAGGTATTTCTAGAGAGCTATTTAATATATGAGCCAAATTGAAATGTCCAGATCACCTCTGCTAAGGCAGTTGTTTTCTGGAATTTAAACTGCATCACAAAGAAATACAACTTTCTGAGGATGTCTCACACAACCAAAGGGAAACAGAATGGAAAGAAATTTCTAGGGAATGACCATAGCAAACCATCCTGGCGTGTGCCCAGGACAGACAGTGAAACTGAACTCCTAGTTCAGCTTCACAGTATGAACTTTTCCCACCTTTTTGCCTATTTCTTCAGGCCAGAGACTCCTCCACAGGTTGTGTTATCTATCACAGTGCACCACTCCATTGTGGTGACCTGGAAATCAGGTACTTCTGAGCAAAATTCAGGATTACAATTCAGGAACTGTAATCACTGTAGAGAGATGGACTCCTTTAGAGGGAGACTGAGGCCAGTTCCAGATTCTAGGCTCCTGCATAACTACTTCTGCTGACCTAAAGAGCTCCACATTGAGAAAGACTACTTGAGCACTTCAAAACCTCAAGATTCACATTCCAAGTCAGGTTTCTAGATTGCCAACAGAATGCGCAGGGAATTGAATATGATAACCTTTTACAAATTACAAGTTACAAGTTACCTTTTACAAAGTTCTGAAAAAAAGGGGATGTGATTCAGACATAACTCAAGGAACTAGGTATCTTCAATCTATTATATTTCCTATGAAGAATCAGGGATTTTAATTCTTCCATTTGTAATTGAAAGTCCTTCACAGTACCAACAAGCAAGGCCACACATTTATCTTCCTTGTAAAAATACCTTTAAAATAAGCAGAAAAGTAAATTTCCATGTCACCTGCTGCAGAATTTTGTGACTGAAACTTGGAAATTTTAAAAATATCTAGTGGAAAGAATCAACAGGAAGACAAGCTGAGCTTTTGTAATCTTCTAGCTTCTAGGTTCAAAAGCTACAGGACTCTAGCAGTGAATTAAGTGCTTATAAGTATTAGAAGGAAGCAAAAAGTAACCTATCCCTCTCACAAATATGATAAAGAAAAGATATGTACCTTTGCATTCAAAAGATACTTGCTTGTGGGTTGTTTTTTTTTTTCCTTTCTCATGCCTTATATGATATAGGATGTTTCTGTAGGATTATTTTAAGTATGATCTGCTTGAAGGCAATGTGCTCAGTCCCTGGGTGGGGAATATGCTTCATTTAGGTCAACAGCAATCTATACTGCTGATTAAAAAAACAAGTGCTGATGGCCTTCACAGGGAGTCTCATCCATCAAACCTTAGCTAAGAAGTTGGTAGAGAAAATGACTGTGGGAGGAGAGGAAGTATGATGGACAGTGTTCTGTGAAACATGGAACAACAGAAAAAAAAATATGAATTGTTTGTCCTTAGAAGTTTTACCAGTGTGGAAAACTGGCTTGGAAAAGAGAATTTTAAACTGGTGGTTGCATGTCCTGGGAATTCAAATGAACTTTGTCATCACCACCAGTTTCATAAAAGAATGAAGTCTCCAGCAAGGCACAGATGGTAATTCTGAATGAACAGATGATTATGCCAAGAGAATATTATGCTTGGAAACACATTTTATTGATATATGAGTAAAGCTGTTAGAAGGACATCTATGGAAAACTGGACTTAGCTCTTTATTGAACACCTGAATACAGTAAGAAATTAGGGAGTGGTTAAAGGCTATTTAATGAAATCTTCAGTCCTGCTTAATTCCGGGGAATTAATTGGAAAATTATCCAGAAATACTGATGATTAAAATGGTACTATGATTTATGAGAACCACAAAAAGACATGTAAACAACACCAATTAGATAATAAGCTTTATTTACCTAAACTGCAAAGAGATTATGGAATAGCTATTGGATTTTGAAACAGAGGGGCCCAATTCCCCATTGACTATGAGTCTAAATTAATTTCACTGAAGTATAACAAGTTATGCCCATTGATGTTTGTGCTGGTTTTACCTTGAAAGCACCTGAGAGGAGGGCACACTAGGAAGTTTTTCTCCCTGAGGACTTCCTCTTTGAATTGATGGGACCAGTTGGAGGCTGGTTTAATTGTTGACAGCCTGAGAAATCAATTGGAAAAGTCGGTTCACTCTGTGAATCACATTTGAAGCAAGTAAACCCCGGGAAAGCTCTCTTGCATTTCCAGCCTTTCACAAGGTAACGCTGACCTGGCCCGGGCCCCTCTTTAATGTGGCCCAGACTGGGCAGGGGTGGGTTCCAGAGGCTGCTGGACCCCATTTTTAACCAGGGACCCCTGTAGCCAAAAAGAAGCAGAGCCCATTGCTGGGATCCTCGCCCTCCCCAGGTGTTCCCGTGGCTCGGGGGGCCCTGCCCTGCCGCCCTCACGGGCTGGGGGGAGGCAGCCGGGCCCGGTTCGGGAGAGCCCCCAGGGCTTTGTGTGCTGGGCAGGGCAGAGGGAGAACCCCCGGGCTGCGGCTGGAGCTGGGGGCGGCTGGAACCGGAGGAAAGCCATGGACACACGGCCTTGGCACCCATCTCTGCTCTGGATGCACTTTGCAGTTTTCGTCCTGCCCCTCCAGCATGGCCTGGCACAGCCCCTGCAACTTCTGGGTGTGAGATTTTAACTTTTCCAATGCTCACATAAGACTTACAGACTTGCCACCTTTCCTTGGGTGAGAGGAAGAAGAACAGAAAGGATACACCAAAGTCAATGAAGTAAAAGGCAAATTTCTATATGGAAGGAGAACGAGGAGATGCCATAAAGGTTGGCTGAAATATATTTTTGTAAGTTATAGGGGTGGGCTGTACTACACGAAAAAATTCCTTTCAACGATGAAAAAAAGAGACATGGAGGGGTGAAGTAGGGTGTAAAGTGTTTGAAGAATCCTTTGCCCCAAGGGAAAAGGGGGGATCTCTGTTCCAGGGAATGAAGTATGAACTGAGAAAAGTGAGATGGAAAAAAATACTTTTGCCTTTGGGTAGCTTACCCTTAAAAGTAATACCCCATGGCTTTTACATAACCCACGAACACAGCGCTCTCAAGACTGTGAAGTGGGAGGAAATTGATGATAGCAGATCCCGGGCGGCTGTTATTCATGGAAAAAGTGGAGTCAGTAGAGAACTGGTGATTTCCCCTCTTGAAAAAGATCCTTATAGCTAAACATGAAGCAACTCCTCTCCATTAAGTGAACTGAAAATATTTGAGGAATTAACTGAAGCATCTCTGTATGTTGTTAAGCTGTAACAAAGAGGAAAGAGCAAGTGGTCTGAAGATCCATTCTGAATTTATTGTTATTTTCCTTTGTGTTGTTAATAATTTTTTTTCTTTATCCCCTGTTAAGTTTTGAGCCTGCTTTGTTTCTACTCCTAAGGCTATTTCACAACAAAAGGCAAATATGTTAAAAATTGGCAAACCCAAACTACAACAATGTTGATGGACTCACAAGCCCAAACATATGCCCCTGGTTGTGTTGTAAGTTAATTGGTTTACAATTGTTTAATGCATTGTCTCACTTAGTACAGTTATTTCCAATTACACCTGTGTCATCCCACAGCCAAGGCGGGTTCCCTGACTCCAGTGGAATTGCTGTGACTGTAAACCAAGGATCTGATGTGATGAGGCATCAGAAAAGGAGTGCATGATCTCTGCATCACTGGCTTTGAAAATGTTGACTAAGTGAAGGCTTGAAACAACAGGTTTGGATTCCGCATCAGTTTCAAATCCAAAGTTGCATCCTTGAGGTAAACAGGCTCTTTCCTGTGAGTTCAAGATGGTAAATGTAAGAGAAGAAATGCATCACATGACATTTTTCTTGGGGTGAAAGATACCCAGCTGTATGTCACACTACATAGGTGCAAGCCTCAGCTTTTTCCATGCATTTTCTTGAGCACAGAAGGCAAATCTCAGAGACAGATGACACTGATGAAATAATACAATTGCTCTATCTTGAAGAAAACTGTATTCATCGCCAACATGCGATCAAAAATATTACATATCCCTCAGAAACATTTATTGCTATGCCACTGATGAAAATATATGAGGGATTTCCTAACCCATTTAAAAACTACTCATATTCAGTTACATAATTATGAATGAAATTGGGAATAACCAAAGGAGTTGGATTAAATTGGGGAGGGGGGAGGGAGAGGAGGGGGCAGAAGACCATAAAAGAGAGAAACATTGTCTTTTAGGTTTATTCTTCAATATGGGACAAATGCAAATGTTAGTAAAGCAAAGATTAGAAGGAAGAGATTACAAGAATCCCTTCTCACACGTTTTACTGCTGCTGTAATTGAGGGGTTTGTGTCATTAGATGGAATCCTTGGGTCAGATTATAACTCCATTTTTGCAGTGCTGCAGGTTGATTTCAATGCCAATAAAGTCATATTAGTGCAAAGCAGTGAAACATCATCCACAAAGCCATTTGTATGTGCGAGATGAATACATTATCTTCCCAGCAGATGGCTGTGAATTCTTCCAGACAGAGCATGTCTTGGGCTTTCAAGAACCATTTATCAAAAGGAACACTGAATCATCTTCAGTTCTGCAGTAATCCCTCCAGGGAAGCAAGTGCTAAATGTTTTAAAGATCAGAGACAAATGTACTGCGTTGTCAGCTCCAGGTGCAGTAGCCACTGGGCTATGCATCACATCAACTGGGGCATCATGAGTGCCCATTGCTTGCTGCTTTGTGATGTCAGAGATATATACCTTTAGTATTTCTTTGGAAAAATTTCTTTTAATCAGTGGGGGAGAGCACATAAATTACATTTTGAATATCCAGAATGATTCAGTGCTCAATTTCTTATGATACTTCTGGATTCTGCTATTGCTAAGTGAGAAGTGACCAGTAGACACTTTGAAAAAGGAGATCTGAATTAGATCATGAAACAAGGAAAATATTTCCTAGCTTTTTAAATAGAACTTTTTAATAGAGGATACAGAAACCTATTTAGTAAAAGGGTTTTAGGCCTCAGCTAAAGAGATCCTATGTAATATTGATGGAATAATAGGAGTAAAATTTGTGGGTTTAGGACACCTTCCATTGAATGATGTCAATTCAATGTGCAGACCTAACTTTTCAAGGCTTCCCATTGGTCCAGTGATGTAGCTAAACTTTACCCTAGTGGGCTGCATATCTCCCACTCAAGCAGGATGAAGGTATGCAGCACCTTGAGAGGTGAGTGCTGAAACTCAGGGAACAAAGAGTGATATTCTTACTGGGGATTTAGTCATCTTATTGGCATTGAGTCATAACAGGATTTTCTAAGTGGCTGATGTAATGCCATATCTTACATTTTAGAGATCCCATAGCAAACACAGTATGTGGGGAATGTATAATGAGCCATTAGAAAAATTGAAGCCTGTAAATATCTGGAGGGGACTGGTCATGTTTATTGGCTGTCATTTAGGAAACAGGACAGCTGCTATAACAGAAAGTGAAATGTCAAAATCTTCCAGTCAATATATTCTACACTTAGGATGGGTATGCAAAGTCTGGAACAGACAAAAAGGGCAACTTGCTCCCCAAATCCTTACCAATCTCATCTACATTGCTCTGTCACAGATTGTGTATGTATCTGGTGAATATAGCAGACATCATGCTGTAATGTGCTACAAATGTTGAAAGGGCAAGTGATGGTTGTAGTTTATTTTTCATGTGTACAAATGTTCAATTACACTCTCCCAAGTGTAAATCTTGGCAAAGATTAGACAAAAATAATCTAAAAATGGCATTACCAGACAAGAGTATAAAATCATATACTTAGAAATGTGCTTTGTTCTACCAGATAGAAATGTCAGGACAGTTGGCATTTAGAGAATTATGAAATTCCCAGCCATTGCCAGTTTCTCTTTTGCCTGTGTGCAGGTCCATGGCATCAGCTGGCGATGAGAGTAAAATTAGTCCTGACATATTTAAAAACAGGGAAATGGAGATTCAGGGGGATTTTTCAATATCAGATAATAGCATAAATTTCCTTTTTAGGCATAGCTTACTGTTTGTATTTCTAGTATGTAGACGATACATACTTTTTTTTTTAGTTGGATTTTTGTTGCCAGAAAATGTTCATCAAGATTTGACCATAATTGTTCCAAACCCTAAGATGCATTAGGATTTGTATATCTCCCAATGAAAGTAATAAGATTGAATATTCAAATAGCCACTAGAGGAAGACAAGACCACAAGTAATTGGAAAATTCTGCTAGTAACAAGGAATAATACCCCAATGAAGTAACAAAAACAAAGTTCAAGATAAGCAAAAGGATAAAGTTCATTTTCACACAGTTTTGTAAGTACAATTATTTTATGCAGAAAGCATTTAATGATCATCTGTTTAGCTATTTTAATGGACAAATGTACAGAACCTAAGACCAGATTTTTTTTTTAAATAAAAGTGTGAATTAAAATGTACTTATTAATTTTTTGCCCATTCATTTCTCTCCCCTATGCTGGTGGAAGCAAAACTAAAATTCTTAATTTTACATCACATTATCAGAGAATTTTAAGCACAAAAGTCTGATCCTTCATCCAAAGGAGTGAAAGTATGCAGAACTACTCCATAGCAGAGAAAGAGCAAATGAAAACTTTGTCTCTTCACTTAGTGGAGAGGAACAGAAGTTTATATCCCCCCATAAGCTTCTTCTTTCCTATCATGAAGCAAGAAGATTATGTTTTCTTCCCATGTAGTTTCTGTTCTATAAGAGTGAAGTATTTATGAAGATGTGCCTCAGCACTTATTAATTTTTCTGTTCTTTGCCTTCATCTTTTCACCCTTCAAAAAAATGATGTGGGAGACAAGAGGAGATTGAACATCTGAATTATCAGACCAAGTACTGGTTGTTCTCAGGTCCTGCTTAACTCATGTGCTACTGACTGACTGCACTTCTCATAAAGGTGTCAGAAAACAGGAAGCCTTGTAGGACCAAGGTCTGCTCTATTTGGGAAACTCAGTAAGTCCAGTGGGTCTGGGTATTTTTGACTGAATTCTAGTTGACTAGTATAACATCTGTGAGGTCAGAAACACAGCAATTAACACATTAGTTCCTCAGAAAATCAACACAGCTCAAATTAGGTGGGAACCACGCTGATTATTACCATTGTTTTGTCTATTTGTCTTCTTTCAACTGTTTATCAATAAAATGGACATTGTTTTTTGAAATTCTGGTCTCTAAAACCAAACAATATTTAAAAAAAAAAAGCCTTGTCCAAAAATCCGAAGAAAATCTTAGTTTCTGATTTGTCTTGAAACAACAAAATAATGTACTAAAATGTTAACTAAAGCAAAACACCTTCAGAATTCAAATGCAGAAGATACAAATTATATATGTGGAGAGAATGAAGCCGTGACTGGCATTAGAATGAGACTGCCAGAATCTTCTCCATAAAACGAGGAAGATGGGTGATTTGCATATTGTTTGCTCAGTTTACACAGTCACCTAGGTATAAAAATATTCATTTGGCATTAGAAATATGTTAGGCAGTGGACCGGAGATCTGGGTTTGTAACTTCCCATGCACTCTCCCAGAATGTTATCAGCAACCCCCTCAATTTATTCTAAGCACTGAATTCTTTCTCTGCAAGGAATTGATTACAAAGGTTCTCAGATAATTTGGTGATGGTGGAATTTTTTAAACCATAAGTGACATTTTATTTACACTGCATTGTGGAAATATAACAAATATTGTTCTTAAGAGATTAACGATATACTGAATATGCTGCAAATATTTGTGATAGAAAACTAACACCAACTGAGAAAAGAAAAAATGGAAAATATATAACTCTAACATGCAATTCTTATGTAAAATTGGGGGTCTTGCTAGGATTAAATGACTAATTAGACAGGATGGTTTGCCAAATTTTTCTGCTAGGCCAGGATTTTGGGCATGACATATAATAAAACAAAAGCATTCAGGCAAAAGTGTTAACAATTTGTGACGTTCATCCTCTACAAAGGATTATATACTAGTGATTGAGAATGAAAAATTAAAAAAAAACCAAAACACCAAAGCAGCAGTTTTAGGAGAAAAGTCACCCCATAAGCATATCTGGACACACACAAATATATTTATATAATTGAAACATAACCAGAAGAGTAACATGCTGGCAATATCACTAAACAGTTCTGGAATGGAACAGTAAAATTTAGGTCTTGAAAAAAGATAATATGTTCATATCTTAGCTTTGAACCACGTAGAAAAATTGTAAACCCTTCTCCAGTGGACTCAAAATATAATTGCATGTGCTTAATCAAAGATAAGCAATTGCAAAAATCACAAAACTAACTTCTATAGGGAGCTGCTCAGAGAGTTGTAGATTGTTAAAAGAAATTCAAGGCAGTGGTGCTGAAACTATTACCTTTTATTTTCATCTTTTAAAACCACATTTCCAAAAAGGTCATGTGTTGAAGTCTATTTGGTTTGAATAGTTAATTTTATTTGAAAATATAACCTATTAAACTGTAATGGTTTTTTATGTATTCTATACCTTGTTGGGTTGTGGTAATGGCCACATTACATTCTGCCTGGTATAAATGCTTCAGAGCTGACATCTCCTTAAGAAAATTAACTGGTTATTTTTTTATTTTCTTTTTGTGAATCCCCAAATAATATTTTAATCTATTGTAAACACAGGGGGGGTTAGTCATACTTTTAACTGTTGGATGTATGTCACTGTACAATTTCTCTTTCTCTTCTGAAAAGAGGCATTAGATGAAGCATCTTGTCACTTACAAGTCCCCTCTATTTGTTATGGAAATCCCTGAAAGAGAAATGCTGTTATTTGCAGCATTGCTTTTGAGAGTAGAGCAGCATCTTAAAGGATCTGCTTCCCAGCAAGTAAAGGATGGAGCTGTCACTCTTGCTTTCCTATTCAAATACATCCCTGTTTGGAATTGTCAACTAATGATGAAATAATTTTACTGTGAAGTCACCCCACTGACACTGCCAAAATCACTTTTCATAGTTTTTTTGTAGGAAGCCTACTGAATGCAAAACAAGAAATAGATATTTCTGTGAGAGTGAAGATATTTCTGTGACAGTGTCAGGAATGACTGGCACAATCTGCAGGTGCTATTCAGTCTTACAATTGTGAGGGGAAAGGCAGTAAGGAGGGCACAGAAACTCTTTTCTTGGAGCTTTATATGTCTTGGAGCTCTTGTGTCACTGTCAGTATTTCTGCTGATGCTGGAAACAGCCAAGTAACAAGCAACAAGTGGAAACTATGCATTTCATGTAGGAGAGTATTAGGTTTGTTCTGGGGATAAAGCTTCTAATAAAATTCTATCTACCTATCTAGATTTCAGAAACTGAAATTTCAGCCCTGAAATTCCAGGGGTGGACTGGGCCCTAATAGAGAGAAAGGAAGAAGAAGGTTTCAGCCTTCTGAGTACAGTAAGGCAAATTTAGTTAAATGGTTCATTTGCAGTAGAAACAATGGTCCTATTGTTCACCCTGGAGAAGACACTCGTTGAGTACTTGGAGCACCTTCCAATACTTATAGAAGGCCTCAAGAGAGCTGGAGAGGGACTTTTCCCAAGGGTTTGTAGTGACAGGACAAGAGGTAATGTCTTTAAACTCGATGAGGGTAGGTTAAATTGGATATTATGAAGAAATTATTTACCGTGAATGTGATGAGGCACAGAAACAAGTTGCCCAGAGAAGCTGTGAATGCCTCACCCCTGGAAATGTTCAAGATCAGGCTGGATGGGGCTCTGAGCAACATGATCTAGTGATAGGTGTCCCTGCCCATGGCAAGGGGTTTGGAACCAGATGATCTTTAAAGTCCCTTCCAACCCAAACTACTCTATGATTCTATCCCACAGTGTGCAAGTGGGAAATCATAAAGCATGTTGGGCACATAGAATGATTTCCACAGCTACAAAGAAGATGATGTGTGAAAAGATGGATTTTAGGAGTTAGGGAGTGTAGGTTCCAGGATATAAGGCATGCTTTAGTGCTGATCCTGAAGCTTAATAACACCATTAAATGTTGATGAGTAAAATAAATCTCACTGGATTTTGCTTTGAGGAATGTTATTAATCAACAGTAGAGTAAGATTGTAATTTTTGAACATGAATCCTGCACTACTTTTCAGAGATGCCAGTATCTCAATTCTGGGCAAAACTTTGTAATTGGGGAACAACATTTAAAAAGACGGCTCATGACAATAAAATCTGGAGCTGTTTAGTGCAGACTTGTGCTCATTATCATTTCCTGAAATTTATATGCTGACTAAAATAGTGGTAAATCAAGCCTTGAAGTGACCTGGGGAAGTAAGCTGACGCTGATAAATATGAATTGGTTGCTTTGTCTTCAAGCCAATCTTTCATTATTTTTATTGTATGTTAACAATTAAAGGCTATGTGGAATGATGACTCTTGACTCATTGGTAAATTATATAATTCTGAAGTAGAAATAATAGTATTTCAGTAATAATGATAGGATGACTAAAGTAAGTAAAAGAAAGGATTGAGTCAAACTTTAGAAAAGTTATTAAAGCACAATATAGTCCTCCTTAAAACAAAAACAGAAATAAATTGACCATTGTACATTTATTTATTTTTCCCTATAAGGCAAAATACAGATCTTAGGAAGGAGATTATTATCTTCTCTACACTGCTTTCCTGTTGAATTTGTTAAGTATTTTATATTTGCCTAATTTTCTTCCTTGGCCAGTATTTGTTACACTGACATATAATCAGCTACATATGAGCAATTTTCATTAATGAAAACTGTGATGAACTCAGTGCATTAAAATTAACTATATGGGGAAAAAATATTGATAGTCCCAAGCCAGTGATTTCTGTGTCTGTGATCTCCATTGAATGTCCAGATATTACTTAAAAGAAGTAACTAAAAAGATCAGATATAGCAGTTCTGTGAACTCATGACAGATCCTCACCAAGACTTGTGGCTGGCTCAGGGGCATTCTTCCTAATTAGTCTGATGAGGAATTTAGTATAATTAGTGCTTTTATTGAAGATGAGAGACATTAATCGTCAAGCTAGATGACCTGTTTTTTTTAAAGAGGTACTATGACTAATGCACATTTCAAACCAAAACAGATAAAGAAAGATGACAATAAATATCTAAAGACAGAAGAGCAAAATTAAATTTGGATGTGAAGCAGGCCAGATATACTCAAATACTATCAGCCTAAATTTTTAAAGTAACTTTGAAACATTAGTTGACTCCTCTTGAGGTCCAAGCGCCTAAGTAAATATGAAAGAACTGGAGATTACGTCTTGATTTATTTTAAGTCAGGGTTTCAATTCAAACATGTTTCTAGATCCTAAATGCTGACCAGTAGTTATTAACAGTGCTGTTATTCTTTCCTCTAAAGTTTGCAAACATTTGAAATTACAATAAAGCAAAGATACTATTTGACTAATGTGAAGCTTTCCATTTTGATTTATGTAATTTATTTGAACTGAAGGAAACAGTGCTGGGAGAAACTGTGGAAAGATATTCAATCCATCTTTGTACTCCACTTATACCTTGTCTGGAGTAGTTGCCAGATCTACCAAACTAATTGCTGATGTTAATGTTTTGTATTGTTTACATGAACTAAAAAAAATAGAAAAAGAAACTCCCTTCAAATATTTTAATTTCAGAACTATATTTTTGCTCCTATCTCATTACATGGTATTGCACTTAACTGTATCTTTAACCATAACCTGGAATAAGGGAAGTTGTGTAGGCAATATGCTTATACACTTTGTTCCAGCTACAGGAAATAGAGGATTTCCAGATCAAGGCAGTCTAGACCCTGCAAAGATGAAGAGTAGAATAATTAAAGATAAATATCTCATAAATACTTTAAAATATTTTGTTTGGAAATTACTGGGGGAAAGGGGGGGGGGGAATGGGGCCTAGTGGTTGGTTGCAACAAGTAGGGAAACCAACTGCATAGAACAACATAATGATAGAAAAATTACCCATGCCTCTAGTGATTTGGATTTATCACTTCATACATCATTTAAAACACGTTGAAATGAGGCTATTAAATCAGAATATACCCTTAAAACAGAACTGAAAATGACTGAGTCAGTACACTTTGAAGCAGCGCTCCTGCCGTGACTTACTAGGTATGATTCAGTTGTCCAGGCAAAAATGTGTATTGTCATTTGAGATGATCTTTCCTGTCTGCCTTTTATGTCTTCTGAAGTGTGGTGGTCTGCTGTACCAGCTGCAGTGCAATTTCTGCCAGCCTCATGTAACTATCTTGGAATGCCTGCAGCATCTCAAATGGCTGCAGGCTGAATCCAACACAGCACTACTGTGTTCAGTAGTTGCTGTGAACCAAAACTCGTGCCACAATAGTGACAAAATGTCCAGAGACTGGCACTGGGAGTGGCGAGAGAGCACTTAAGCCCTTTTGCATGGTAGGTGATATGGAGACATCTCACATTTGCCTTGCATCTTGTCAAAACTTGATGTTTCTGGCAGCTGGGGTGTCTTCTCTTAGTGAGCTATGAGCAGTCCCCAGCATTCATGAGTCAGTCAATGCCGGATTTCCCCTGGTGTCTCTGACCTGCCTTGGCTAGCTCAGGGTCAGAGAGATGGGGGATTTTTTATCCGATATGGACAAAAGTAAAAGATTAGAGGAGGCTCTCCTTCCCGGGATGATCCAAGTTTATTGTCCTGAAGGGTTCCAGGGAGAAAAGAGACAGCATGGGAAACGCGGGGTACTTTCAATTCAACTCAGGGTTGGAGGAACCCCGGGTCACAGCCACTCAGGGCTGGCCAGGGGGAAAAGGGAGGGCTTAAGGGAAGGGGAGAACCACGTCACAAACCGAGAGGGGAAACAGAACAAACCATCCTCAGTGCAACACAAAACCATAAATGTGCATAACAACAAGTCACTTGTTTAGCTTCAAAAATATTACAAATCCAGGCCAGAGTTTGCCAACACATATGGTACTGCCTAGAAAGAAAGAGGCTAATCAAAGCTGATGTTTTGTGGACTCTTTTCTCATGAATGTGAAAAGAGAGGGAAAAGTCAACATTCCTATGAAATCTTTGAATACCAAAGGTAGCCACCCCCTCTGCAAATTTGAAAGGTATACTACTATTGTTATGCTAGAAGGCTCCTTCAGGTAATATTTTGTTTCACTGGAGATGGCTGAGTAAGGACTTTGATCCTAAAGTATCAAACCTAATGTACCCTTTCCAAGTGTTATGCCTTATTCAATGAAATAAAAGAAAAGGAAAAATAAACACGTTCAGGACGGACATAGCTATTGGGTGCAGATTAATTGTTTACTGACTGTATTTAATATAAAAATTCCCTAAGGGTTATGGCCAAAGTCGAAAATATTTGTCATCACTGCAGTGGTAAAAGAACCAAATTAACACAGAATATAGATCCTAATGTTGGCTGAACCTTAATCTAGTGAAGTGACCCACACAAGGCAAATGTGCTCAGGTCTGTATGATCCAGATAATGTACTTGAAATCACACCCTGGGTAAGCCCAGTAAGCCAAATATTTAGGACACCAAACTAGGTAACAGTCTCAGATAAGCAGTTTTTTCTCTTATGTTTATTTATTGCAACGCACCACCAATATTTGCACCCTCCAAATGATGTCTTAACCAATAAGATACAACCTCTCACTTTCTCTCCTTTACCCCTATCTTCTATCCTGCCCCTGGTGTAATAAGTAATTTTCTATACAAAACAGTGCAGGTTGAATAGGTAAAAGATAAGATGGTCCTCCTTAGTACAGACAATTCTCTTGGGCTATGAGGAACAGAGGCTCAAATACTGTATCTGAAAGTGACATAATTGTAGTTAAATTTATCATTAGGGGAATATATGTGATTGGGCATTAATTAAATTTAAAATAGTTAAATGATAGAATGCTTAGTTTGAGGAAGTTTCAACTTAAGCCATGACTCTAAGGTGATGTTAGGTAGCATTGCAGTAATATTATGACAGCCTGAATGTAAGTTAACATACAAATGAAAAAAAAGTAAATTCAATACTGCACTACAAGATGTCTGAGCTACCAGGGGAATGGGTAAGAAGATTCAGAATAAGCCAGAAGAAGAGATGTTAAGAGTTCTGAACAAATTATATTATTAAGTGTATGTGTAAAATAAAGTGATACTTACTGACTTGCAAGAATCTTTAATGAATATCGAACATATGAGTAAGAATACCTCCAGAAATGAAAAAAAAAGGTGGATTTTTAGGAGGGGATGATCAAACAAAAACAACTCTGTTTTGGAACCAAGCTGTTTCAAACTATTTTGTCACCCTGAGCTTAAAATTCATAATGATGGACAGTGAATGCACAACTTACAAGGAGATATCATAAAAAAATATGTCAAGTATAAATGATGCTTTATGCATGCTCAGAAATACCTTGAATGTTAGAACATTTTGAGTAAGCTCAGCTGCTAGAGCAATATCACTCCAATCAGTGCTGTGCCAGCCCATTGCACACCACAGGAAAACTTGGGGTAAGTTATACAAATGCAAGAGGAATGCAGAAAGAGAGCTGAAAATTCCTAGTTCATAAGACAAGTGTAATTTAAGAAACAAGGTTTTGTTTGGGATGTAGAATGATCCCTATAGAGAAGAGACCATTTCCCTGTTGGCGTGCTCCAAACGCTGTCTGCAAATAGATAATAACTTTCAGTTCAATGCTGAAGACTTGAAGACTGCCATTTCAGAAGACTTTTGGGAATAACCTTTTCTCACTTTAATCCATCTGAATCCCTTCTATCCTTTTCTATTTGATCTGCCTTAGGCCTATTTTTTTAAATAAGTGCTTAGGAACACATGAAGAGATGAATCAGTTACAAGTAAAACTTTCAGTCAATACTCAGTAGGTAACTGCTCTGGTTTCATAATGTTTGTCAATGGAGGTGACCTAATCCAGCCTATACAAATCTAAAATGGAAAGGACCTTTCTGAACAGTGAGCTGTCTGATAAAGAAAGAAGGGCAGAGAAATAGAGATTTATGGGTCAAGTGGAAATCCATCGTCAGAAATAATTTTCAGCCAATTTTATCTCTTGAGTAATTTCAGTGATCACGTATCAGCACTATCATTAGCACAACTGTTAGCACAAGACTTTAACACACTATTATAACTATACTGCTGTTTGAATATGGTTTGGTCCCATGAACATCCATGGTTAGGTTTCACTTTCACACGAGCTAATTCAGGTTGTTAAATAGCCATGAGCAAGCTGTTTGAATTGGATTTATCTAATTTTAGAAATCTAAAAGTTAGGCATCGTATCTAAGTTGCACATCTATGTTTCCAACACAATGGGTGACTTGATGCATCTCCGGAGTGTGCTTCATTTCATTCTGAACTTATGTCTAATAGAGGTGGGAGGAATCACTCACCCTCCCTCCCCTGACTGTAGTGAAGTGTTGATCACTGCCTTGACTTGCTGCCTAAGTTTTAGGTTACTAAAGATGAATGATTTCTGTAGAACACAAATCCAATTGCAACAGCACCACAGCCATGCCATCGTAACATTAGTTTGTTCACACAGCATGTGCTGGTTTTGGGTGGCATAGTGTCAGTTTTCTTCATAGTAGCTGATATTGGCCTGTGGTTTGGATTTGTGCAGGAAACAGTATTGATAATTCAGGGATGTTTTTGTTATTGCTGAACAACGATTGCACAGAATCAAGACATTTTCTTCTTCTTACCCCACTTCACCAGCAACATGTTTGGGGGTGGACAAGAACTGGGAAGGAAACACAGCTGGAACAGCTGACCGCATCTGACCAAAGGGATATCCCAGATCATATAGCATCATGTTCAGCACATAAATCTGTGGAAGAAGAGAGGGAGGATGTTCAAAGTAATGTTTTTCTTCCCAAAACACCATTAAATGTGATGGAACCCTGCTTTTCTGGGGATGGTTGAACACCGGCCAGCCCATGGGAAGCAGCGAATGCATGCCTTGTTTTGCTTTGTTTATATGCACAGTTTTTGCTTTACTTATTAAGCTTTATTTCAAGCCATGAGTTTTCTCACCTTTACCCTTTCAGGTCTCTCCCCCATCCCACCGGGGGGAGTCAGCATGCAGCCGTATTGGTCTGAGTTGCCAGGTGGGGTAAACCACTACACAGAGAAGAGGCAGATAAGCAATTTACATATCCTCTTTGGGTCAAGTTAAAAGAGACTAACAGAGATTACTTGATGTGTCAGAGAGAAAAAGAAAAAAAAATTGTATTAGAAAAGCAACCAACAACAAGACAAATACATTGTATTATGTATTTTTTTGCTTACTAAGGGGAAGATCTTCAGCTCATCCATTGATTGGCTGCTAGTGGTAACAATTATATTAACAGTATTTCTGATGTGTAGTGTAAATAGTTATGTCAGTACATCTCACATCCATTACACTTGGTAAAACTCTGTAAGAAAAAGAAAAGGAGAGAAGGTTGGTAATAAGCCAAGTTAGTAACTTTACATCAACAGCATATCTCTAATTAACCACTGAATGACTTTCAAGCTCTGCAAATAGAGTCAACACTAAATGGATCTCTCCATCTCCTATCATGTATTTTATTAACAGACAGAGCTAGCATAACGTATTTTCCTGCAACTCTATGGTTGTGGTAAAGGCTAAAGAAAAAGAGAACCTAAAAAGGGATATTAGAGGTTTGCTTGGAATAGAAAAGTTGATCAATTTGTCTGTCAGATACATACCAAAGTGAAGTGCTGTGATCAAGAGGTGATGTATGAGGGACATCTGTCATAGATTTATAGATCCAAGTATAAGTCTTTGAAATACTATTATAAATGCTTTATGTATCTCCACGGCAAATCTTTCCTGATCTCTGAAATAAATATTAATTAAAGCACATGGAGGAGATGAAGAGGGAGTGGGAAAGGGAGTGGTTCATCACAGAGGTGGGAGCTGGTGGGGGATCTAATGACAGGATTATCACAGTGTGCTTTGCTTTCTCCATCAAACCCTAGGAGGACAAATCCAAGCAAAAAGTCTAAACACAATGGAGCTTCTGCAAGAGTAGCAGCACCAAAAGCAAATGGAGCTGTTTATAAATGTGCTGCAGCTGGTTAAGGAGCTAACTAAGATTATACGTTCTGAATCTAGAGAACTGGGTCTGATATCTTCATTGTGAATGTCCCATTCCAGGATGTTGTTCAAGGTCAGGCTGGATGGGGTTTTGTGCAACCTGGTCTAGTGGAAGGTGTCCTTGCCCACAACAGCAAAGTTGTGAATAGTCAATCTTTAATGATCCCTTCCAACTCAAACCATTCTGTGATTCCATGATTATGGCCTTGTTGGAGGTTTTAAATTGTTTTGGATGGTCAATAATTGAAAATTGTGTCCTTTAGCAAGGAAAGGTAGGAAGAAAGAAAGAAAGAAAGGTAGAATCATTGTGTGGACTATTTTCTTCACATTCTAAGGTATTTTTCATTTATATATATATGTATCATGTACAACATTCATTTTCATATTTTTATAAATGGAAATACTTCACAATTTCTTCTTCAAGTATATATAATGAAGAGGGAGATTATGTTAGCCATGGAATACTGAAAGGAACAACATACCAATCCAGAAAAATTTGGATGTGCCAAAAGAGGAGAACAGTGTAACACCAAGAGAATTAAAATTAGCTTATTGCTCAAGACCTTGCTGATAATGATTAGTGATTTTCTTGTTCTGATACAATAGTTAAGTTACCAATATGAGATGGGAAATAATGTGAAGCCTCAGGCCGATCCTAGCCTGGCTATCAGGGTCGGTGGCTTCACTGAACTTGGTGATTTTATGCAGAAAGGAAATCTGACCAAATTGTTCAGGAACCAAAAAGCTTAAATAATAGAAAACAACAAAGAGCAAACCAAACAGTTTGTACTGAACAAACTGAGAAAGATGGTACACGGAGGCTAATCCCATGCATGAGCAATGGCAAAAAGCAAGTGCTAGGGTACGGCAGGGGTATTTATAAACTTGGAGGAGGGGAGGAATTAGGGCAGACTTTAGGGAGGGGATCCATTCAGGAAGGGCAATTAGGAATCTTAAAATTATTGCAGCAAACAGAAACCAATGATAACAAGGGAAGCAGAGAACTTTCTGCAAATGATCAACATACGGAACTGGAGGGCTCTGGGGGTGATTTTTTACTTAATGTAAAGGGTTTTCCCAGGGCCTTAAACCATGATCCTCTGCACTTTTATTGGAGCTAACCCCAACAAAAATGGCTAAGTGACAGTGAAAAGGAAGTAGTGTGTTTTCCTCAACACCAGTATTTTTGATCTGTAAAACACATGGCCTCATCACTAGATGCACTCAACATCAGCCACAACTACTTGCCAATCCATACTCCCATAACACCAACCAATGTTAGTACTGATACTTCTTTAAAATTGGCATTCTGTATTTTTCCTCTCAGTTAACATCCTTTTTTGATGTAACTTTATATTAAAAAAAAAGAAAAAAACAACAAAAAACCACTTTTGGGCCTCTGCTCAATATTTTAAAAATTTATCTGTAAATCTTCATTTTGTTTCTGGAACAGTACAAGAGTAACTTAAAGTCTCTGAGGTATAACACTCTTTACCCGAGTCCCAAGGGATAAAAATACTTAATACGTGACCAAAACCAAGCTCTATTTTTTAAAGTGTGTATTCCACGTTTGATGTAATCTACAGAGAGAGAGCAGGCTTTTAGAAATGATGCAAGCTGACAATTGATATCTAGCTTATTGACATTTAGAAGGATAATTGTTTGCTGGCAGCTTGTCCAGAAGAAGTTTCCAAAGCCTCAGTGTACACATCACCCAAAGCTCTCACTGGAGGCCAGTCTTCAAATGTCACTGTAGAACATAAACAGATAAAAGGTTATCCTAATTAAAGCTGTGATGAGATACTATTAAAAAGGAGAAAAGGACTATTACAAAAATAGTCTAAATAAAATCTTTAGTAAGAGAAGAGGCTTTTGTTATGTTGGTTTATTTAATTTGCAAACAAGATATTTAAGGGATACTATATATAAAATATATTTTTAATCAAGTATATTCCTTTAAATTTGTATTAATTCTCATTTTAAATAGCTCTTTCTAAGCTTTTAGAAAAGGAATTTTCTTTTTGGAAAATTTTGACAGGCCTTGTAGGAATAACTGAGATCATGGGGAGCACCAGAAGAGGCCACATGAAAAGGCTATGTGGAGGATTAAGCCAGTACCAAGAGGAGTACTGGCAGCCTCTCTCCTTATTCACTGCTGCATTGAATCCCTGTTCTGTGTGAAATAAATCCTTGCTACTGTGTACAAAGGCACTTCTGCCTTATTGTTGCCATTTCACAAATACTACTCCCTTTTTTAGCCCCCAGCAAACTGTGTGAAAGAAACTGTTCTGATATGAGGATACTGTATATGAGTTCTGCCAATTTGCAAATTCAACATATATCCAATGACTTAGAGAGGCACAGCCTGAACAATAAAAAGCACTAGGGAAGATCCAGCATTAGTAAGTCCACCATCTCCCCAAGTTCCCCACTACGGACAGCAACATTTGGCTGCTTTTCCCTTTGCATCCAACCAACTCTGCAGAAAGGAACTAGGAAATGAACATATCCTATATGAACATATTGGGTTGCTTTAAAAATCTTGCAGCTTTTTTAATAAATCTTACAGAAAGTTATAAGCATCACTATAAATTCTGTGATACATCTTTTCATGGCAGTCTCTTCTCTTCCCCCTCTCTGCTCCCCAGTGAGTTTCTGTATGTCCCATCACACATTGCTTCACTGTTGCCAAAGGGCTGCTACTGCAAGAACTGAAGGTTTGGGGTTTTTGTTGTCATATAATTGGCATGTTGGTGTTAGCCCTGAAAAAGCCATAGGAGAAATGAAGAAGTTCACAGGATAATGCCTAGCAACTCAAAAAGGGAACAGAGATGACAACATTCACTATACCAGATTTTCACATGAGGGTAGTTGCTGTCAATCCCTCAGCATGAGTGACTGGTGTAGCACCCACATTTCAATGAATTAGAAATGTAAATGTAAGCAGCTTTCCTTTCATGTACCATGATTAGATAAAAAAAATTGTAATTAAAATACCAGGCAGGTCAGCAGTGCATAGACTAATTAATTCCTCATCACTACAACCTCACCACGTGGTGACTCAACAAGAAATTCTTTCTGCACTACAGCCATTTCCCCCAAGGACAGCGCAACGGCAGAACATTGGACTGTGTGGAGTTAGAGAACAGGATGCAAATACATGTACAGTTTCTGCTGTTATTTTAGCTCTTGAACACATTCCTCAGTGTATACCCTTGAACAGACTGGAAAAGATTACTTCAAAGGAGCAGAAGCTGAAAAAATAATTCCTGAAGTGACCTGAACTTAGGCTTCAAAACCTACATGCATTGTCTCAGAGCTCTAGCTGCATTCTGAAGAGTGTGCTGTTAGGAACAGAGAGAGTGGCAGTGGCAGTTCCCAGTCTCTGATTAATTCTTTTAAACATACCCACAGTGTGGGACAAACTGTCCTTCCCATTCTCAGTGTATTATACTGTGAGCAAATATGTCAATTCTTACTTTCCCTGACCACCTCTGTCTGCATGCCATTGGGACTTCCTCCTCCAGAATTGTCATCCATATCCTGCCCCATGCATTTTCCCATTCTGCTCCCCCAGATGTGATTGAGATCTCCCACAGCTTTACCTCTGCTCCACAGAGGAATGCTGCAATGCTTTCTTCTTACACTCCACAAACCCTACCAAAGTGTCAATAGTGCCCTCACCCAGTAGGCTGCTGATTGTAGGGGTTCCTTGTGCCCCCTTAGCCTGCTGCTCATTGAACCTGGTACTGCTGCTCTGTCTCTTCCCTTTGGAAAGCCTTCATCCCTTGGTCACCCCCCTGCACCATCAAGGCAGGGAGTGCACAGCAGCAGCAAGAGCACAGTGCCGCTCTGTGGAGCCACCCCAAAATGCCCAGTTCTCTCAGTCTTCCTAAAAAGTACATATTCACAAAATCTTTCTTCAGCTATGAGGCTAACCCATGGCATTAAGTAAGCATGAATATTACAGATTTTTAGCCAGTTTGCTTTGCAGATACTTGAACTGAAAACTGATTTCAGAACTTTGTCTTCCTGCTGAAAACTCTTCATCCTCTTCCCCAAAATGCAGACTTGCTTCAGATCTGTCAGCTGTTTTTATGTTTTTATGGACCTTTCTGTATCCTGTTTTGGATCCAGGATTCACAACCCTTTTTTGCCAAATATAGGTTCTGCTGCCTACACAGCAAGAAAACATTTGGAGATGTGACATAAGAGTCAAGACTGAAAGATAATTAAAAAGACTATGAAATTATGTGGGGACTATATGACCAACAAGACCTGTTCATGCAAATTGGTGTATTGGATTGTGCTGGATTAGACAGCCCACAATGAAGGTAAATTACTCATCTACTACCTTTTATTTCCATGTAAAGACAGTATAGCAGGAGTATAGCAGGAGGAATTCTCTGCTATCAGATAAGCAGCCAATCTCACAAGTAAGGCAGCATTCCTGCACCTCTTATTTAGAAAAAAGAAAAGAGGTAGTGAGGTTATGTCAGTGATACGTGCAGAAATGAATGCAAAGCAGGTTTGGATCATGGCTTCTCTGCAGATTTTGCCATGAGACTGAATCAAAGCAGAGCATTACCATTGCCACAGTTTTAACTGGGGTTTTTTTTGTGTGTGTGTGCGCGTAGCTTCTTAGAAGCTGGTCTAAAAATATTTACAACTGCTTCTGAAGAATGACTCAATTATTCATGGAATTCAGACTTTCATAAATTGTAAGAACAGTTTAGGGGCTGACTACAAACCTGTTGAAAGCAGTGACTAGTTTACAACTAGTATCAAAAGAATCTGGATAATTATAGAAAGATCCAATTTAAAATATATATTGCTATTGGTTTTATTAAACACTTCAGAAGAGGTAAAATCCTTCCCTTAATCCCCTACCAAACTGAAGTAACAACTATTTTATACATTACATGGACATTTACTGACATTTACAGAAGGGCAGAAGGGTGTCTTTCAAAAAAGACACTCTTTTGCATGTATTTCTCCTGTCAGATGAGAATACATTAGAATGTGGAGGAGGACGAGGTAGATCTACAGTGCTATTAAAAAGCTAGCTATAAAAGAGATCAGTGAAATGGCAGAATAATTAATATGAACATTATCTGTATTTAATTTGGCAAGCCTAACACCTTAATTAATAATTCAAATTAATTTCTTCTTCAGTAATATTTCTCAGGAAATGTTTATTCTGCACCTGCTAAAATCTGCCACCTACACAACTTCAGCTAAACCAATATAATGAATAAAAATATTCCATTCTCTCATAGAGGGTTAGCAACACAGGCTGTTATTAAGCTTGCTTGGCACTTTGCATTATAAGACTCTGCTTCCAATTACTTATAACTGTGTTAGACTCTCATGCTCACAGTTGCCTGCCAGGTGCTACTTCAAGATGACATTTGGAAAGTTTCATTCAAAACAGTCAATTATGAAATTAAGACATGGAAATATTTCCTTCACTAAAAGCTTCACAGGAATATTGTTCTAAGAAGTCCTTTTAAATGAAGACTCAGCAGAAAGTCTTTCAGTACTTGAGCAGATTTGCATGCAAAGTCCATGGAGCCAGTCTGACACTACTGGTCATGTGCTGCAGCAATGAGAGACCATTTCTTAAAACAACCTTTAGGCTGTCATAATGTGGTGGTCTGCCATAAGATTTTTATTACAATGGTGTTTTTTGTCCACAGAGACCATATTCCCTGACCATTTATACTGCTTTCATTTTACAATTAGTTGCCTTTCTGTGCACAAGTGAAATGAGAGCAGTCCAAATGAACTGACTGGGCAATAGCTCTAGATAAATTCAAACACTAGGTGTATGGTTTCCAGAGATGTTCCTTTCCTCAGGGACACTGCAGGGCTCTGGCCCAACATTTGTAGTTGAGAAGTACAAACATCACTGCTAAGCAATCCAAATTACCTCATAAACAGTTGCAAATGAACCTGGTCAGCAGGAAAAATTGTGGCGTGTTTCCATGGTACATATGCACACACTACAACTGCTCAGATGCCCTGCATGCCTCTTTTATCATACAGCCCACCCTGGCCTTTTGGATTAGGTAACCATGCTCTTATAACCAATTTCTAACAATGCATAAACACACAGAAAGATAAAAACCTGTGGAAATTATCCTTATCTGGATACCAGGCATTTTCACAGGTGTATATACATCTTCCCATACCAGCCCTCAAAAGCAGCTGTATTTACACGTCCAAACCTGGCTGTACTCTGCTCATGTCTTGCCCTTTCCAACCCTGAAGTCACACTCATTTTCCTCCATGTGTCCTGGGCAGTGCAAAACTCCCCCAGTGCTCAAGGCTGGCAGGCTGGGCAGCTGCGAGGGAGAACTCCGTGGGAAGGAGGGAAGAGCAAGGAAGGCTTGTCACTGGCTTCACACTGAGGACATCTGCTGTCCCCTTCCCAATCACTGGTATCTGGCAAGGACCTTTGCCTCGCAGCTGAGGCATAATGGCCCACACCCTGTAACATCTTCTCCTATTCCTGCCCTGGAGCATTTGCAGAGCTGCAGTACATCCTACTTTGGTATTGTTTTGTGCTGTTCAGAAGCAACAGCTTTTGAAATCAAGTGGAGTTAATCTACAGGGCTTTTCTTTGGCGCCATAGACAAAGAGGATCTTCACTGCACCTTCTGCCTTTCACAGTTTTTGTTGCAGGCCCCTAGGCTAGCTCTACCAGCTGTCTGGTTTCCTAGTATCTCAGGAAGGCCAGGAGATGGTGGATATGAGAAGCCAGCAGGGCTCTAATCACAGATTCTAAATAATATAAACAGGTTCTAGATGTAGATTCCTAATACCAGGTTCTAGGAGGATTTTCAGATATCCATGCGCTAAAGTGTGACAACATTTAACATAGAATAGTCTCCTTTTTTAAAGTGCTCTTCAGTCTTTCCTGTCCCTGAAAAACCCATCAGAACAACCTTGAGTGGCCTGACCTCTCTCACCATCAGTGATACAGTGTTTGAGGGCAGGGGCAGCACAGTTCCTGTCCCCATGTACTGGCCAGCTATGCAGGTGTCTCTCTCCTAGAGAAACTTTCTCTACAGAGAATGAGCACTAAACATGTCGGATCCTCCCAAAGCAATGGCCATTGCATATATATGAATATGACAACAAGTCTGTGTAGAAGATAAACAAGTTATGGGAACGGAAGTTCTGACAAGGAGGGGATATGCTGGGATCTGCAGGTGAGGAAAGCTTGTGAACATCAGGGGTCGCCCACTCTTCCACTCAAATGCAGTCACAGATTATTCTGAGTTGGAAGGGATCACAAGGATCATCTAGTCCAGCTCTTAAGTGAATGGCCTGTGCAAGGATCAAACCCATGGCTCTGGCATTATGAACACCATGCTGGGACTGACTGACAGCTGCACTGCCAGGCAGGATGCGCTGATGATTTCATGGACACTGCACTGTCCTGCCCCCCAGCCAAGCCTGCCTGCCACTGCTGGTGGGGCAGGGGCAGCAAGGACACTGCAGGGCTGGGGCCACAGGCCCTCCTGGCACAGTGCTGCACACACAGCATTTTGCATGCAGGAAAAAGCTATCTATCCCTGTTTCTCTAACAATGTCTTAGAGCACCTGTAAGTTGGCTGCAGGCTGCATTACGCCCTGTAAGAATATGCAGGGCTAATAAGGCCACTTCTCCTGGCTGGTGGGGAGGCAAGCAGGTGTGTGGGCAGCCACTGTCATGCACTGCAGCTGCTCTGGGACACAAGGGCACCTGGCAGAGCTCTGCTCTGCAGGCAAACGCTGTCAGCATCAGGAAGGGCTTGTCAAATGTAGGTCAGCCCAAAGCTGATCTGCAGACACGGGAGGAGGAAGAGGACTTGCAATACAGGTGGTTTCCTGACATTGGGAGGGTATGTGGAGCAAAGCAGGGCAGAAGCCTTTGTGCTATGAACACTGGCAGGCTCTGGCCTTGCTTTTCATTGTGCAGCTTTCTCCACAGCATGGGGAGCAGGTCAGGAGCATGGTAAAGGCAAGACCCCACAGGTGACCTTCTCTACTCAGGCTAGGGTTAAGCCTAGGGATAGTATTAGGACTGTATATATATTGAGAGAAGAGAATCCTTAAGGAGATACCTCTGCAGTTTTTAAGAGTGTAGAAAAGTCAGAGTTTAGGCAAAAATGAAGATTATGTATCAAACCAATAAAATTGCAACAGCAGGAAGGAATTTGTGCCTCTGTCTTCTGAGAATTGAATGCTGAATGCTTTTTGAACCAGTTAAGGAGCCATCTTGTTAGCCATCAGCTCCTCATGTGCTCATGAACAGAATTTAAGGAATGACTTGAATAATTACATTGCTGATATTTTGTAGCCAGTGTTAAATTATTGTTAGGGTTAATGACAGATGAAAAAAAGAGGGATTTAGGGGGAATTTCTGAAGTATGTTCTTCTGGACTGTGCCTACTTTTCTTTTGTTTTTTAACCTGATATGTAGACAGTAGATTGTCACTAAGCTTTTTTATAACTAGAAAATGAGGTACTAGGACAAAACCTAGTGTGTCCCATAACACATCCATTCACCTGTGCTAGACTGATCTAAGTTCAAATTTTCACACCAGGACTTGATGAAATAACTTTTTCCCTGTCATGTGTATGAGTAGTGAAGTGAGTTGAAAACATCTGTAAACTGATATTCATTCTGAGATACATTAATTTCTAAGATACTGTGTGGGTTAATGGGAGGGAAGGGAAGACAATCTACAGGCAGAATGAGCTGGTTGCTGTGGAAAGCCCAGACTGTGTACGGTCTCCCTCTTATCTTCCAGAAGCAGAGAGCACCAACACGGAGTGACTGTCCCTGACTGCCCACCGCATGCTTTGGGAGTGCCACAACAAAAGTGTGTTCAGTGGATACAGAGATGAGAGGAAAGGACTTGAACTTTTTGGTGGGAAATATACACACTGCTGATGGTGTTTCAGCTGCATTGTCAACCTGAAAAAGGGGGGACTGGTATGTGTTAAAACTGGAAAGTCTTAGCATGGGGAAAGCAGTGTAAACTTACTTTACAAGCTTCTGTTTTCATGTTGCTCCTTGAAGTCATAGGTTTTTCTGGTCTTTACATCATTTCAATGCACTTGGTAATGACAACACATATGGATTTCAATAATCAAATAAAAAATACTTGCCAGAGAAAATGTTATTTAAAAGCTTCATAAAGCAACTTACCTTACCAAATTATAACTTTTCATCACTTACTCTTTCCCTAATATTTTCTATTTTTATTTAAACAGGATTTTTACACTGCTTTCAGCTGCTTTTCAGTATATGCATTATTCAGTATATGCAAAGTTCAATCATCCTCTCACACCAAAGACTATTTGTTACACCAACACCTCCATTCATTCAGATACCCTCAGTGACAACACCATCCTATGGCTTGCATTTGCAGTGCTTTTCAGAACCACAGTACTGTGCTTAGATTCAAACTAACTTAATTTCATGAAAGAAAGAAAATATGGTAGATGTGATTGCAAGTGTAAGCAGAATCTGGAAACCAATCGTTTAACAAGTCTCTACAATCTCATTTTAAAGGAACCAACAGATACTAAAACTGCCCTATACCTAATATTGATTTTTTTTTTCTGGATGGCTCTTACTTAACTCTGTCTTATGATACATCAGTGAGTCACCAATATATTATTTATGAAAGCAGGATGCATTTAAGTTATCTTTAGAATGCAAGAGTACCTTACTAAAAATATAATATTTAGCAGGTTGTGCAAGGAATACAGAGGAGAGCAATTACTGCATATGGACCTCATTTTTACAAGGTGGAATAGACGATAGTCATTTATATGCTTGTATAGAGAAGATAAAATGCTGCTAGAGCAAAGATAGTGCCTTATGTACACTGGTGTTTGTGGTTAAAGAAAGTTCACACATCAATCTTAATTTTTTGGTTTAGAAATGATTAATAGTGAGACAAGGTCTCTGAGTCATAGAACAATCAAAGAGCTATGGCACATGGTGAATTATAATACAACATTAATGTGCATTACAGGAAAACTATGCAATTTTTGGCATTTCTGTTACAGGATGCTTAACAGCAAGCTGTGGTGACTTGCAATGTCTCATGACCAGATAGATGGAACTACTAGACAAACTGTGCTGGACAAATTATTCTTGTGTTATTCCCATGTAAACTGCAAATCTGGCAGGATGTTGCATGTTCTGAAATACATTTTAATGCAACATCAAATACATTAACCAAGGAAAGGAGGTAAAAAGTGTGCAATTCTGATAATGTACTTCAAAAATAGTCTCCTAGTAGAACAATCTTCTAGTAAGGCACAAGATTAAGGGTTAAACGAGGGGAAATTCGTCTGAAGTGTCTTCCTATACATGGGACTGAGGATGAGTGGTAAGAAGGAAAAGTTGGTTGATTCTTTTTCATTGTCAGTGGTAAAATAAAAGCTGAGAGAAGAGCAGTCTTGCAGGAAACATTTCTATAACTTAAAATCTCTAGAGGTGCTCAGCAATATGATGTATCTTCCTGTACTTGAGCCCTAGAGAGCTGGCAGGGATTTTCTACGTTGGGGGGTAATATTTCTACCTTTAAGCTGCATCTTGTTACTTGGAGGAGTGTGAGTCTGAATGAACAAGAGCTGGTCTGGTATGCATTGTAGGGGAACAGTGCAAATGTATCTTTCCTTCTAAGAGGTTACCTCTGACAAGACTAAAGAAAGAATGAATCCTCAGTGTAATCAAAACATTTTCCTCCTTATATGCTTCTATTAAGATAGAAGTATAGAAGGAGAATATCATGCTTGTTTGAAATTTTTTTAAAGGAGGTTTAAATACATTCTCTTTTGGCATGTGTCAAGTAGTTCCAGTTACTAAAAAGACTTAAAGCTGCATGCATATTATAAAACAGTTATTGGAAATTGTAAGTGTTTAGTAAATTCCAGTATGAATTATTCACTAATATAATACCTACTAAAGTAACTTTACATACTGCTTCCACTGATCAAGACAGTATGAAATTAGTCTTACAAGAGTAAAATTTGTTATTTATTTAAGGGGCCACTAGAGCTATGATTCTATTATAATATATGATATTATAATCCTTAAAAATGGTGCCTTCAATAATTAAAAGTCATACTGTACATCTTTCTGTTCTCAGTATGTTGCTAGCAACTGTGTACCATGTTGTTTTCAGTTTGTACCATTTGCTAAACTTTAACTTTGGTCTGGCACAATATAGTAAGATTTAGAGGGAGGTTGCTTTCTTTACAAATTAGATAAGGTAATGTATTTGCTCTTGAGAACTAGGCAAGACAAAAGTATATCTTTTCACACCTGAAGAAATCTTTATCTACAATTTAAAAATGGATCTGAAACTAGTTCCAGAAACCTTTGCATTAAGAACAGAATTTTGAAAAGCAGCCCACACCTGTCCTAGTTACAAACTACTCAAAAATGTATAACTCATATATTTTCAAACTGCCAGACCTACCCATAAGTTGTCTAAGTATTTAATATCACCAGGTGCACTGTAAGGGCCACAAATCATATTAAATTTCTTAGATTCAGAGCTCTTGGTGCTACTGCCTGTTCTGACTCCAGGCAGATGACTGGGTGCAAGGAACTTTTTCCCAAGGGCGCCTCTCATCTTTACAACCAGATCTAGAATGCCATTGAAGGATGCTACCTTAGAGAACCATAGATGGGATATGACTAGGAACTGCAGAATAGGGTAAAGGAGCAACTGGAAAAGCAGCTGTGGCTTCTGCATGTGAGAACTTCTCCTAGAAAAAATTATTTGAGGAGGAAGAGGAAACAATTAAAAAACCAGTGTCTCCTTCTTCTCTCATATGAATGAATGAGGAATTTAGTGTTTGAAATGTTTATGTTCTCCTTGAAGGAAAGATATATATATATATATATATATATATTCATACATTCTCTGAAATTTTATTTGTAACACACTCACGTCCAGGTCTCTAGCCATTCTTGGAAACAAAGAAAAACACATTAGGCTGACTTTTACTTGACGTGCACAAAGAATTAAAAGATAAGTTGTCATTAAGTAAGAGACTGTTGTAGTTCCTTCAGAGTATGCTGGGCTTTGTGAAACTGTCTGTACTGAGAAGGGAGAGAGCAAGGCTAATAACATTTGCTGTGAGAACTTCACTAAATAACGCAGTGGATTTGATTAATGCTTCAACTCTGTGATTACCTACACATATGACATGAAAAAAGCATGATGTTGTATGGAAGGTGTAAAGTACTGAGAGCTCAGCTTTAAAACAGGCACTGGATAAAAATACAAGTGTAACAACTTCAAAAATGCTTTGAATTAAGTGTCTTGGTACTGACATTTTGTTAGGATTAATAGAATTTTAGCTTTCAGTAAATATCAACTTCATAGTGATCGATTTTATTGCCAAAATATAGCTTCTCATTGTGCAAGTTTTACATTTATGCTAATAAATAAAAGTTTAGTAAATGTTTGAAAAGGCAGGAATCTTCCTGATGATAATGTAAATATGATATTCCAACTCTGACTCTGTTAGTTTTGCAACATCTGTTCTCATATTTTAGGTGTGCTTGATGAAGCTTGATGAAGCTTGAATGATACTGAATAAACTGCTGATCTTTCATCTTTGGTTCACTGATTCAAGCATGCAATGAATTGCTGAGTAAAGTGAAGGGTTTTTCAGGTCAGGCCATATTGCATAACAATGAAAAGTTGCTCATGCCAGAATCTCTGCATGTAAACTGTGTCTAGACTGAGTAAACACAGAGGGTTCCCACAGGTTTTGTTTCCTGTTTATTTGTCAAGACTGAAGTCTTGTTCTTCTCGCTTTTTCAGCTGTTGCCTACGGTAGAGGTATTACAGCTATCACAGCTGCCTTGAATCTTTCATCCTGCTGTCATCAGGGTATAGCAATACTTTCCTTCAGAGCAGTGTTTGAATTCTTAGAAAAGTGATTTCTTTTTGTCGGTATTGTTAAGGCTTAGGGGTAGCTTGAGAGTGTATCAGATGAGTTTTTGCTGAAATCCAATGTGATGACAAAATTATACACAGGAATTATGCCATGCAACTCTGCAACTGAACAGTGTAATGTCTTATATGCTTTCTGCACCTGCTCTCCTCCCAGTCCACTCTCAGAATGCCCTCTGCAGCCCTTCAGCAGTTTCTGCTCTTTGCAATATTGATACCATCCTGTAAAACAAACCCAGATGAGCTAGGAGACTGTGCCCTTAGTCCCTGCACCACTGCTGGGATAGATTAATCATGCTGCCTGAGAAATCAACTACTCCTCTCCTTCTTAAAGCACTGGTTTAGAGCCAGGCTTGAGCCAGGGTATTGGTTAAAATTTAGGCATTTTGAAGGAAGATGTGAAGTCAAAGCAGATGCGTGTTCTTCAGCGAGCTTACAGGCTGTGGGTGTAAGTAAAGCTTGGCTATGAAGAGTCATACCCAGTGCCTTCCTCCAAGAGCCTCACCCTGCCATGGTACCTTACTCATCCTCATGCCCTGCTGTGCAGCAACCACCTGCACACCTGGATTTTGGCTATCTTCACAAGGACAGTGGCTTGAGACAGGGAAATTCACCCCCCAGACCAGACTTTATTCAAGACACCTTTATTCAAGTTACCTACAATATCTTGACCTTTTCAAGGCAGTCAGCAGTGCTGATGTTCCCTGGGCCAGTGGAAATAGCAAGTTGATCAGCAAAGTCTGTATAACTGAAACTTGTTCCTTAATGGTGTATTGCTAATGCAGGACCTCCTAGATCACAGTGGATTTGTGGGCACTGGATACAATAGAGTGTTTGCCACCTCAGACAGACAGCAGTAGGCTTTACACTATCTACCTCCTTAGAGACACAAAGCTAGTAGCGTTTAAAAAGTCATAGAATTGCCTGCATTGGAAAAACTTCTAAGATAGAGTCCCAGTGTTAACCAAACACTTCCAAGTTGACCTCTAAACTGTGTCTTTAAACATCACATCTGCACATCTTTTAAATATCATCGTGATGGCAACTCAACCACTTCCCTGGGCAACCTGCTACAATTCCTGACAATCTCTTCCATGAAGAAGGTTTTCAATTCGGAACCTCTTGTGAGTTGATTTGAGGCCATAACCTCTTGTTCTATTGCTTGTTACTTGGGAGAAGACACTCACCTTGCCATAGCCTCCTTTCAGGCAGATGTAGACTGTGCTAAGATGTTCCCTTAGCCTCCTTTTCTCCAGGGTAAAACACCCCAGCTCTGTTAGGTACTCCTCGTAAGACTTGTATTTGAGCTGATGGTGCTTGTCTTCTCTAAGGCTTTATTATCCCTATGCAGATGACCACAGGCCACACAGAAATTCAGGGTTATATACGTATGTGAAGCATCTGGGCTGTAGACTTCACCCAAGGGAAGGCTTGACGATTACTTACACTGGAGTCTTGTGGGAGCAGATCAAGAAGCAGTTCTTCTGAAGCTCAAAGACCCCACAGCGTGCTTTGCATTCAAATGCACATATCACCGTTCCACAAGTTTACAACAAAAGCTGTTCTGAACAGGTAGGGATGCAGCAAAGAAAATGGCTGTAGGCTCTCTGAGAAAACACACACAGGCTTGCTTGTGTTGCTGTGCATGTTTTTAAACAAAAACATCCTTACTGAGCAAACAAAAGTTAAAGTAGCTATAATCTCATAAAAAGTTTAAACAACAACAAAAAAAGTAATAAAACCGTTTATCCCCAGGGAAAGAAGAAGAAAACCACTATTCCCAAAAACAAAAATCTCAAAAATAAATTTAAAAAGCCTTTACTTTTAAACAACTCATCCTTAAAATAATATCCCATAAGTTGACATGACCCATAAACACAACTGTAAGAAAGCAACAAAAGATGGGAAGGACTTCACAATTGCAAATTCCTGAGTGGCTGCTATTTGTAAAAATTAAAAGCCACATAAAAACCTATTTTCTTATAGAACAAGTCTCCATAACATGACAGGAGAGACTCCTCTCCTTAAATAAATTATAAAAAACCTTATTTTAAAGATAGTAAACTAACTAATTTCTCTCTATACATTATTAATATAAAAGAAGAAAAGTGTAAAGAGAAAGAAAAGTGTTATAAAAGTTTACTGTAATTATTATTATTATTTTTCTAGTTCTATTAATACAGTTTTCTTTATACCCTTCAAAATGCAAGCCCACTTTACTCTTCTCCTAGTCCTATCTCTCAACCACGACAACAAAAAAGTATATTCTAACAAGTATACTAACATTTAACCAACACTAAACCCACTACATTATTTAATACATTAGCCAAAAAATCTCAAATTAACAAACCAAAACTACTACAGCTGCCCTATTTAAGGTATATTTTGTTGCTTGTGAGAACACCCAACTTGTTCACACTTACCAACACTGTTCAAGCACAGGTGTGCGTGACCCATTGTAACACCCCAAAATCTTTAAATGAAAGGAGATTTACAGAGGTTCCTTTTCTCTGGGTTAAGCACACAGGAGAAATACCCACCAGATATTCTCAAAAGGTCAAAATGATACAAAAGTTTACTGGGAAAATATAGAGAGTCAAGGAACTTTGGAAAAGGATTTAGTACAACATCAAATTAACAAAACCCACTTATCATAGCGTTGAATTAGCCTATTCAACTTAGCAAACTTGAAATCCATTTGATGTTAAGTTACCCAAAATGCTCCACAAAAAGAGAATTAGGATAAGAAGAAAGAGAGAAACACAAAAAATATAGAGAGACACACCTAGCTACCAACTCCTGGATTCCAGCACAAATAAACTCCAAGAGGGGCAGGGTTAAGACATAGGTTTATTTCTCAGTCATCCTATTAAAACTCAGGAATAAGTGGGCCCTGCCCCAGGTGTGACTCCGGTCACTCAACCACCCAGGAGCTGGGTTAGCATCGCCTCCGGGGTGTGATTGATTGATTGATTGATTGATTGACAGACACTGCGGGGATGGGATGCTCCAGCCCTGGGTTGGGAGGTGTGGTGTGTGCAGCAGGGCACTGTCTGCCAGAGCAAGGTGCATCCTCCCTCTCTCTCCCCCCCACATCCCAAAATATCTCGAGACATCTTTCCCAGCCCCTGCCACCCGTGAATATCCTGGAGTCCCCTGGTGGGGCAGAGGAAGGGGGAGTCTGTCCTGTGCCAGAGGGAGGACAGTGCCTGTCCCTGCAGAATTCAGCACACACTTATATCCATGTATCCTTGTGCTCAGCACAGCTCCGACCTTCCCCCCTCTGACACACACACATCCCTGTGCACCTGCCCTACTCACTGCTGTGATCTGGGCTGATCACACTCAAATGCAAATTACTTACTTTTGTGAAGTTACTGAACTAACCCAGTGACTCTTCATTGGTGCCTATTCATTACTTACCTTTATGAAAACTTTGGTGGCCTTCATAAATAGTCCCAATAATTTTGTTTTTCATCATTTATTCTTTAACAAAAATGTTAAATAAATTAGGGACAAATAATACAAATTTCAAATCAGTCTTTGTAGAAAACCTCTATTACATATTGCCATACATGCATTTTCTCTTTGCAAACCCATTTTAAAAGCCATTAGTTAGCAAGATTTGAATCCATTTAATGTTTTCAGGCTAACTTAATAACTGAGATTCTTGTTTCCTAATAAAAATGTGAAATACTATTAATACAAATGCCTGACAGAATTATTTAAAAATAAAAAAGAATACATTACTTACATGATTTATCAACTAAATCAATAATCTAGGAAAAATAACAGGTTTGAAAAATTTTATTTTTCATAAAATAAAGTTGATATTAAGAAGCAGGGAGTAAAATTATTTATTAATGATGATGTCAAACATTCTATCATTTAGCTTGGATTGAGATTTGATAGGTAGTTTGCCCTTTTAAAATATTGGCTTAAGATTTTTTTCCAGTTCTCTGTAATTTCCCCTGTGTTTTAAACTTTATTAAAAGTCAACATACATAGTTGAGAAAGCTTATTTGATGATTCCTTTTTGGTGGTTTTAAATGCATGTGGTTCAGGCCTCTTGGTAAAAAAAAAAGAAGACAAGAAAAAAAGATCTTTCCTGGTTTCTGCTTTCACATTTTTCAGAAGACTTTTGGAATGGAACCTTTCAATTCCACTCTTTAATCAGGTCAGTCTTCTCTCTTGTGAATGCTGCGGTATGCTCACTAAAATCAGATCTAGCTCTTCTCTGTTGTCATGAACCCTTTCCCCACCATCCAACCAGACATTCTACCGGTTAAGAGGGTTCTAACCTAACTGTTCAGTAATTTGTCCAGATAACACTATTGTGTCACTTCATTCTTTGTATCCAAATAATCAAAACATATCCTGTATACCTGTATTAAATATTGTGCATTATACCTGTTATTTCTGTATTCTAGAAAAGGAATAAGGCTCAAACAGGAGGGGATCTATAAGTGACTTTTTAAGAGAGAGGACAGCACTCTTCACATAGCCCTGAAAGGGGATAGGTTCTATGTAGAATAAAGCCCACAGGTGATCTTCCTCAAATGAATTTCACACCTGAATCTTATTTGCTTTTTTAGACAATGTGAGACTAAATCTTGAGACTTTTCAATATCATTCTACATTATCTGAGTGCCTCCCACTATAATGGTACATCCAAATTACAGCACAGAAATCGGACAGCTTATTAAAATGCAGTGCTATTAACTCTTCCTGCATGTGCATCAGTCACACCAAACAGCATGGCCTGAGACTACTATTCTATGCTTTAATTTGGAAGTATCATGCTGAGCTCCATCTTACACTACATTTCTAACCAAGCTTCTAATAAAACAATCTAATCAGCTAAAACAAGATTATATAGTAACAGTAGAGGCATAGCATGAACATCTCATCCCTAAAGAATTTCTTTATTAAACCAATTTTGTTTCTCTCATTAATCTCATTGAAGATTGTTTGGCAATAAAGAAAGGATGTAATCTGCCACTGAATAATTGCTTCAGACTCTTCAGTCGCCATATCTTCCTTTTCAAAAGGCTTTCCTCCTTGTGCTCCTTCTGGCTACTTAAATAAAAGGCAAGCTGGGAGAAAAGAGGTTTTGTAGATTTTTTAATAAGCCTTTTAAAAATGCAATAAAGAGAATTCAAGTTTTTTTCACACATGCACAGCCCTGGTTTTTGAGGTTTTAATTTCCAAGTTTAAGGCTCCTCCCATTCTGTGTGTTTTGATCCTGACAGTAATTTCTCAGACAGCAAAGATTTGTTTCTTTGCATTATCTGTACCTCCTGGCAATGAGACAAGCCTCAAACTGTAGACTTCCAGTTGCCTGACTGTTGAATGAAGTCTGACCCCCTAAACTCTGAAGAAGACAGAGCAAAATAGAATTTATTTAGCCCAAAATGTTAAGAGGTAATTTGTTTAAAATAGCTAAGATGAGAAATACTTAATGTCACAGCTGAATGCTTCTCTGTACACTCATCACTCTTTCTGAGTAGATGGGAACCTCTTCCCCACCTCTCTGAAGAGTGCCCTGAGCAGCAGAGGCAGTCTTGTGCTCTGTAGTATGACTCCTCTGCAAGACTATTTTACTTTCAAATCTAATTAAATACTCATCTGGTGTCTGTTGAAGAGAGCAAGTAGAAGTGAGTTTAGCTTCCAGCCTGCTGATAAGGAAATTTGTGCAGAACAGAGAGAAACTTGTGTTGTTCACTTTTCTCCAATACTTATTTAATCTGAAATACTTGTGGATTCCTTAGCTGCAAGTACCCCTTCCCAGCTGACTACCATCAAGTAACACATCTTCACTGAATTGTCCATTGAGCCATTGATTTTTTCATGCAAGATGAAACAGCTTCTGCAAAAGAGACAAACATAGACTTAGATTACCCAGGAGTCTGATTGCTGGATATCCTACAGGGAGGTAGGAGACAGGGATTTAAGACCTGTCAGGCAGAGGAGACAATTAGATCATACTTTTTTGACTGAACGCTCAAGCTGTTTGAAAACAACTTGAGACAATGCCTCTTTCTCTTCTAGCTGTATTTTTGTGTAAACCTAAGCTGTTCAGGATTCAAATCGTTTCTTCACCCAAATAAAAGAAACATGCTGTGTCTGTGAATCTTGGGAGATTTGTGTAAGAGAAACTCATAACTGCAGTGGCTGAAAAAACATTTCTATTCATTTCCAGAACAGATCTGTAAGTATAAGGACCCCTACTATCAAAACCTTTGATAATGAGGGAGTTTGGCTATGACCAGGATTTGGCAGTAGCGTAGTCAAAATTATTAAGCGCAAGATTTTTACAAGCTTTTATTACAAGCCTGCCTTCATTTTGCTGCACTCCAAACTCTAAACCTAGAAACAAAGTAAGAAAATGCTGTTTGTTCCTATATGGTTGTTGTTAAGTATGGAAATACTTCACAGTAATGAAATTCCATAATGAATATCATAAAGAAAAATTTCTAAAGTAACTTCCTGTAGATACCATGTCCTATTCAGTGCAGTGCATACTGTGGTGCTTGTTTCTTTTATGATATTTCAGAATCTTCCCTTATTGAGAGCCTTAAGTTTATTATGAAATTTTTTCAATAAATTTCTATTGACATCCTGTAAATCTTTGACTTTTCTTTATGGAGCTAGTTCTAAAAGCTGTAAAATTCACTATAATGTCAATACATCTGTTTTAAAGTTCAATCACACGTATTACTCACCATCTGAAATGGTTCTATAGGTTTATGACTTTCAAGAGTAATACTAAACATTTAAATGTCTATGAACCACTGTGCAGCATTAAAGGCTGTTGAGAATGACATTGAAAACAATATTTTCAGGGGTATACAAAACTATGTATTGTGTTAGCTTGTTCTCTATGTTTTTAAGGCTGATAAATCTTCCTCTTGCCATCTGTTAGCAGTTGAGGGGATCAGGCAATGGACCATAAATGCTTTGTGCTTCAGCTACCAAGCCACCTCCCCAGTCTCTTACCACTAGTCATTCTGCTTCTGTGCTGCAGACATGCTAAAGTCCTGAGTGCAGCACAGGAAGGGTGAAGCAAATTTATGTGGCCATATTCTTTGTTCCCACCATTGAGGGTGTGCTGCATCCCACAGTTCTAAAACAATTTGCTAGCTTCACTGTAGAAAGTACCTCAGCCTTACCTAGCAAAACAAATTCCAGACTAGGGAAGTGCAGAGGTACATCAAAGGTAACCCTCAAAATAAATATACCCTTTCTGTGACATATCCTCTTAGACAGCATTTGTCTTCACTCCATCATAAGTTTGTCTGATTCATGTTCCTGTACCAGAATGGTATCTACTCATGCACTGTATTCAAACTCACTCAGTGAACAGATTCACTACTCTCATAAATTAGTCACTGGGAAATGTTGTCTTGAAGTGTATACGTCTTTAAAATACACCAGGCTCCTGTCAGCAATCTGATAAACTGTCATTGATTATATTCAGGGGAATATGTTATTTTAGACAATACGATCACCTGGTCCTTGTGAAAGCCATCATCTTTCTTTCCAGTAACAGTGAAGAGTATGACATGGAAACATAAGGAATATCTGATTTATTCTCTGGTTCCCTGAAAATTTGAGTAGTGATTTTTTTCTTCAGGTGAGTGATAGAGTTGGGGATTAAATTTGGATGCAAACTCTATTTTACCTATTGTCCTCGGGCAAGAAATCAATATTGTCACAGGAATTCAGAATTACATACAGTGGTGTTAAAACTCTATTCCTGCTGCAGGAATGAAGGTCTAGGTGCCCTTGTGTTTCCTCCCAGTTTGCTTTGTAAATGACATGTATTCAATTGCAGCCTTGCTCTGTCCATTCCTCTGTGTCTGTGCTTCTTGAAAACTTCCAAGGCAGGAAAATAGCATTAGTCTAAGAAAGGTGATTTTTGTGACATATCCAAGCAGAATGACTAAGGAGAATAAAAAATGGCTATCGTGCCACTCCATGGTTTACCAAACATCAGAGAATCCAGAAATGAGAGCATACTTACAAATTCTGCATATGATAGCAGATGCTTCATTCAGATTTCACTTTTAAATTCACAGTAGACAGAAATACATCAGAAATCAGTCTTTGGATTTTGCTTTAGAACTATTTGCTTGGATTACTTTGAAATTTTAAGAAAGTTCATCCAAAAAGCCCAAGAACTTTAGATACTTCGAGAAAGTTGGGAAATAAATGACAAGAAAATACTAATTTCCATTTTAATTTTGTATAAAAACTATAATTAATATTAAACCTCTACGCATTGTGGTCTTCATATCTACACACAGTATTCAGGACATGCCAGGATCTGAAGATGTGGGGTTAGATAATCTCTGTCACAATGAGCTGTTTTAAAGATATGGGACATCAATTCTTGTAGTGTTTATTGTCTGAATTTGAACAATCCTGGAGAAAACATAGGTGAAAAGAACTCTGGAATCACCAATATACATTAATTGAACAATTTAAGGTTGTTTTTTGTAATTTTACATTTTGCCATCAGGGAAAAAAATTACAGTTCCCAGGAACATCTGTAAATTGGTTTGAATATAGAAAGTGATAAAGGAAATACCCTGGAATTCAACCCTAAATCATACAAAACCATAGGGTATAATTAATTATATAATTATTTGCATTAATATTCTAAGGAAATATCTTCTCATCATTCAACATGTCACAAAAAAAAGGAGTAAATTTGGCAAGCAGGTATTCATACAACTGTGCATCTCTACTTACACTGCCATACTCTATATATGTCTTGACAGTTCCTTTAAGGACCCCACTATAGTGTAGGAGAGTCCCCCATAGCTAACTACATTAATCCATCATTCCCATACACCTGGGAGATTGTGAACTGGCCAAACACTGCCACCTCTGCCTCTTTGACAGGTGTGAACAGCTGACATGGCAGCTACTACATCCAAATGACAACCTTTCCTTTCCAAGGAAAAATCTTACCTGGGCTCTTTCCATTATCTAATTTTAAAGATCCTTCTAGGCTTATAGCATTTTGCATCACCTGTGTTTGATTCCAAAGCTATGGGTAACTAACCAACTCTGTCTCAAAATACTTTGTTTCTGTGGGATTTTAAACTCAAAGGCAGCAGCTTTTGGCTGCAGTGTGCTTGCATCAAGATGGCTTGGGACCTACATGGGTGAAGGGCAGAACTGTACAAGTCCTGGGCAAGGAATTGTTTCTCGGATAAGTAGACCCTTGTGTAAGATTTATGAAGGAGGAAAAAAATCCAAAAATCATGTAAATATTGTGTTAGCGGAGTGTATTATTGCTTTGGTAAGAAAACACTGAGATTACTCCTTGTTTTAACTAGCTTGTTTTAGAAGAGAGTTTACCATTCTAGAAGAAAGTTCATCATACTGCACAGAATTACATTTTCATTTACTGTGAGGAATACAGTTCCTTCCTGATGCCCCTCCCTGGAGCTTCTTACTGGTTTGCTTAAGTGGTTCCCCTCATTTGTGAATGTCATCTTCAGGTTGCAAACTCTTCCAGTGGGGAGCTCCCTATGAGAATTATGAGCATCTAACACAGGACTGTGAATTCTAGTGGATGTCTTAAGACTAATTGTGTGTGTCAGTCACAATATGAATGTCACACACGTTGAAATAGGCCTCAGCAGCTTAGTTAAAAACACAGAGGAAGCCCATGTTACAAAAGGAATTTTGATTCAAAGCACCAGGATACCCCAAAATTCTGGGGTTGGTTTGTTTTTTTTTTTTTTTTTTTTTTTGTTTGTTTGTTTATTTGCTACTGTCAGTCAGTATATTCTGATCCATCTGTTCAAGGCATTGTAGCACTGATGTCTCGTGTCCCTCAATCCGACTAGTTTTAGTTTAAAACTACTTCCAAAGTATTTGACCACCCAGTGGGATTATCAGAGTCCAGCTCTCACATGCTGGGGTACTCATGTGCTCTCACATTAATTAAACAGAAAACAGGAATAGGCCGTGACAGCATATTCAGCTGGGGTACTTTCTGATGAAGGTTGATGAGGATTTCACTGCAATAAAGATAACTGAACTCAGTTATAATACAATTTAACTTTGAATTTGTGAATAGTTAGTATAATAAATAAACTACTTGCAGGGGAAAAAAAAAGAATACTCACCAGTTTCTATGTGTGTGCTATTTTCAACCCCTTTTCAGAGTTCACAGGTTCTTTCGAGTGTTTATGTCCTTTCATTTTCTTCACAAAGGAGAAAAAAAAGTAAACCAACAAATTATACTCAGAGGCAGAAAAATATAACACTAATGAGAGTTAGGGCCTTAAGATGAAAATGCGCAGAGATTCCAGCATGCTTTACAATTTACAATAATGAAATTTCAGATATACAATATTAGTATCGAATACAAAATTTTAATCAAAAATTGATTTGGTTCACAACCTGTTACCTGTGTTGACCAGTCTCTCAGGAACTTCAATAATCTAATTTTTATCCAGGGCTTCCAAGAGGTCAGAAACAGAGGAAAGGAAAAACCTCTCCATTCATTGGTTTCCAGCCTTGTCTTTATAAGCAGACAGGTTGCGCCATCCTATTCACGAAGTTTCCTGATTCTTATTGTTTTGTCATACAAGAATCCTTTTCTCTTTTTGCCATATATATATATATATATACATACATACATATATATATATATATACATACATGTAGTTTTCAGTAATTCACTCCTGTACTAACATTTGCCCTCAGAGAAAGAAGTTGTTCTGATGCCATTTAGGTTTTGCCTTTTGTCCTTTTATATGTTCTCTGTATTCTTCACACATATATTTGTAGCTCTGTAGCCTATTGTATTAGTAGCCAGTTTTCACAGTAATTTTTCATGGCCTTTCCCTAAGCAGAAAGACAAATTTCCAGAGCTCCAAGGCTCAAGAGGTACAAGGCTTTGTGTTCTCTTGGCTTTTCCTGGGAACCAAGGCTGAGAACACCTCTTTGAGATACATTTTCATAGACATACAATATACAAAATACAAAATACAGCTAGTGCTGAATGGGGGCTCCAGAGAAGGGGCTTGACCTGGAGGGATATTTCATCACCACTTGTCCTCCTACTTGATGTTTTTCTCAATTATTCTAATTTCCTAAAACCTAAGAACATGTACTTACCCCGGGGGGGATGGTATCCTTCCTTAACTGCCTCTGAAGGCCCTCAAATAAAGATCCCCTTTTACATTACTTCCTTACTAAAATTATCTCGAGTTTCATTTCCAGGTTGGGAAAAAGGCAACAGTTCTTCCCCTTGTCAATAATCATTCCTCTTGTATATTTAGAGAAAACAAAATCTCTCCTCTCAGCCTCTGCTTTACAAAGCTAAATGAGCCAAACTGTTCTTCCTTTTCTCACTCAGTGAACATTCCGTGTCTCTGGTAAAACTTTGCAATATCTGTTTCACTTTACATCAATAATTATTATCAAAGAGTGAGTTGATTGTATTTATGAATTTAGGTGAGGACATGAAAAAAATCAGAAATAGAGAAGATCTGTTAGATCCATATTTGCATCACTTTACAGATTTTTGCCCCCTGGTATGTTTTCTACTATGTCTTTTCTGAAATATCTCCAAACATGATCATTCTTCAATTAAAAGCTCAATCAAGAGATATAAATCAGAAATAAACTTATTATAAGGAGGTAATCCCCAATGGTCATCAATTTACAGATAAAAATTTTGTTTTGCTTTTGGAACTCACAAGTGAGCAAGGATTGAAGACAAACCTAACTAGAAATAATGCTTTTCTAAAAATTTTTAAAGTTTTTATATCAATTAAACTTTACTTTGCCTGTAAGAGCAGAACTTATACTTCAGGCTCTTGTACAGAAACCTTATTTGAGTCAAAAATAAATAGCATATGGTGTTTCAAGATATAGAAGAACAATGGTAACACAGGTATTTATTTTATGAAGCCCCACAAATTTTCTATCTGCCCCCTTTTTTGGAATTTACAACAATGTAATTGATAATTGTATATCATACATTATACATCCAAAAACATAATTAAAGAGATTTCTGTCCTAACACATATAAGGAATATGCCTTTTAAAATGCTAGCTTAAGGATACAAGAATCAGGTAGCTAGAATTCTGTGTATTGAAAGAAATTTGAGAGATGAACTTGTTTGACAAAGGATCTAAATGCAAATGAGCACCAAGATCAAACTGCTATTAAAATAATTTCCATCTAGGCAATGTAGCAGAAATAGTGGTTAAAAGCACGGCTAAAAATACCTACTGTGACTCAGAATCTTTGAAAATCCACAATCAAAACAGCCAGTAATGTGCACCTGTGACCCTTTACTTGTTTTAGCAAATGCTTTATCTTCATTTCTGAAACTATTTGCAAAGCAGGACCTGAAAGCAGAAGATGCCAGAAGTGTCCAGCCTGCTGAGGAACAGCAGGTTTTTGCTGTCACAGAAACACCATCAGAGCCCCTGTTTGCATTGGCTTAAATATTACTTAAAATTATGATTTGGGTTATTTGCTGCCATTTACCTCTGAATCATTCAGCAAAGAACAGATAATGGGGACCAGAAATTCACAGCAGCAGCAAAAAGTGGTATGGACATTCAAGCCTAAGTATGGCAAAATTTATTGTGAGTATTTTATCAAAAACAAAGGTATGGAATTAAAACCTTTAAAAATTGGGTTCAAGAAACAAAATACCTCTGTATTTTTCCACTTATCTCTCCAACATAGAATTGAAAAAATCTGAAATATTTCACTTTCATAATTTTGAATAATTTTGTTCTTATTTTGAAACGAAAATTTAAAAAAAATTATCCATAGACATTTTAAAGGAAAGATATATATTTTCTGTAATGTCAAGATCAGATTGTGGAGCAGAGATTTTTTTCTTCTTTTTATTTTAATATAAAAGGGAACAGTAGGGTTTTTTCCTAAAGAACACACATTTTTGCCTTTTTTAAAAATTTAATTTGGTAGGTCCTTATGCAATTTCTATCAAAATATAGACAATTTTAATTTTTATTTAACCTAGTTCAGCATTTTCATGGTAGCTGGAGAATTTGGTTGTCTATTTATTTGTTTTTCTAGTCTAGCTTTAAACAAAGCTGGAGTTGAATAAAAAAATTTCAGCATCTGGGATATGTTTACATTGTCTGAGAGCAGACATGTCAATTGTCAGTTCTGGAATCCAGTCATTCCTTTTTTTACCTTCAGACAGAAATGCATCGACCTAGTGATGCAGCTTTCACCAGAAGAGCATGGCTGTGGTCTTCGTGATCCTAAACTAAAACACCAATTTGATTTTCAGTGGCATCAACAGTAAAACTTCCATTGCCATGATACTTTGTCAACAAACTCCCAAGGACACCTGTGACAGCTAGGAATTGTAGCTAATGCTTCACTCTAGGTAGTTTTTTTTCTTAAAGCTTACACGAAACATGCAAAAGAAATTTGGCCAGTTATGCCCAAGGTGAAATCTCAAGGCAATTTTTTCACAGCGATTCCATGACTGAAGTACTTAAGGGGCACATTCAATCAAGTAGCCAGATTCCTTCATCTGCATTGTTATCTCAGCAAACTCTACAATGCATGAATGTTTCATGATCTTTTTTGTGCTTTCCTTGCCTTATAGCATCCTCCATCCATGTCCTTAACATTGCTTTCGCTGCATGCCAACCCTGCATGGAGCCTGAATACAAACACAGAAATGCCACTTCATGTACATACCCATACCAGCTATTTCTGGGAAGCCTATATGTCATTATATAACAGCACATATGCTATAGATCTAGATTTTGGTTTAACTAAAATAATTTTCTCCAGTGGCTTGAATTTAAATTTTGCATTTGTCCTTAAACAAGCTCAGAAGTAGTTTACCTTTTGGCTTACTGCAACTCTGTGTTTTTCTGCCAGAGTCAGAATATCAGGGATGACATATAGTATTTAAGAAGTGAGATTTCACATTTATTTTTCAATTGGTTCTAGTTTGCAGTTTCTTGAGATTTATTTTAAATGGTGGTACCAGTTTTCTAGGTGGTTAAAAGCTATACTTTCCAGAGCTGATTGAAAATTCATAAGGTTTTATGAAACATGGTCATGTCTCTCTTTTTCAAGCATATAACTAATTCTCCTTAGAACAGTATCTGTGAGATATTGCTATTATCAGCAAGTCTTATTTTTCAGTAAAGGCTAGTGAAAACCTTATTTTTTAAAATTTGGTTTAGTTGTTTGTTTTCTGTTTGTTTTTTTTTTAATTAGTGGGTTTTGCTTTATAAATCCACATGGAAATTGCATGGAAGGAAAGCTTTTATTTAGTTCCAAAGCTGCCTTTTTTTTCCCCATGGTATATTCCTGTTGGTTATTAGAGGCTCCCCTTTTAAAGATGATCATACCTTGATTGCTGTTAGCTTTTACAATAGTGGGATATATGATTTCTGTGAAATCATAGATGGTACCAGCATACTTCTAGTCTTTGCACAGAAGACAACCAATGGCTCAGTCATGTTGGTGCATGCTGCTGGCCAGGCTCTGCTGACTACCAGTCTCATCTTCCTTTGTAAACAACCATATGGTTGTTAGAGATTACCAAGGGAAAGCAAGGGACCATATTAGATTGAATATTGATCTCAAAGTAGTATGCTGCACTTCTCTCTTTGGTTTTTAATAGCAGCACTAATAGCACACTGCTTTTATTGCTGCACTCTGAGACAGATGCTGCCAGCAGCTTCCTGGTGCAGAGTACTCCACACGCACTTCTTCCCATATAAAAAAATCTCATATTCTATATTTATTTTGGCTATGCCCTGCAATAATTAAATAACAGAAAAGCTATGATTTTCTATTTCTCTGGAGCCCAGCTTGAGTAACCTTGAAGGAAAGCTAGAACTGATCTATGATTAAATTAATTTCTGAAGAGAACTAAGAAAACCTTTCTGAAGCATTTACTACATTTCCATAGTAATATAAGCCTGTGACTGTTTTTATAACACGTTGTTCAATTATTGGTGTCTTCGAAAACAAAGCAAATTATACTCATGTATACAAATTTGCATAATGTGTGAAAGTAATGCAAGAACTGAAAAAGTTTCCTATACTCTACTGAGAACAGCTCACAAAAAATTTTGCAGTAAAATATTCACTTCCAAGCCCCCAACTGTCTGGCAGAACTTTCAGTTAAAGAAATAAAGGATGGATATTCAAATTCAATGTCTAAGGAAAAAACCTTCAAAGCACAGAAAGGGCAGTAAAAAGTAGCTAACTTCAGATTGATTGTGAGAAAATACTGATGATGGTTGTCAACAAATTTCAAATGCTGGAAATGCTAAACATACTCTAAGTAAAAACACATTCCATATTCCTCCTATATTACTATATAAGGCTATTTTCCTTTCAATTTTATAAGGAATTAATATGAAATGTATTGTTTGAAATCCAGCTATATTTTGCGTTGTTTCTTCTAACAATTCCATTTCGTACGTGCAAAACATTTTTGCAATAAAGAATGCCCAAACACTTGCATTGGTGTCAGTGCATTTTCTGTGTAGCAATGGCAGGATGAACCCTTACAAACTCCTCTATCAGGAGGCTGTAGAAAATCTGGGGGTTGTCACTGCTTTCCTCTCATGGACTAAAAACTGCTGCTCTGAGCTGTTAGCAACAAAAATGGATGTTTGACATGGTCAGGGAAGTAGAAAGCATACCATAAAGATAATGAATTATAGAAGGATGTGTTTCCAAGGGTTTCAGCACTTACATGGGAGATAGGATTTTGGCCATTGTGAGTTCCAGTTCAGGGGAAGCTATTTATACCAAGCGTCTGAAGGCTTAATGTTTAATGAATATTAATTGTGGAAGTGGGAATTTTTTATATAACATCTTGGTTTACCAAATATAAAGAAAGCTTCTGCTGCATAATCCTTAAATTCTAAAAACAGCATCACACCATCAGCTACCTCCAGAGTTAACAGAGATCACACTCATGGTTGAAAGCATGGATATGATCCATCCTGGAGATCACACATAATTTGCTACAACTGAATTTATCATAGGTATTATCTAGCCCAGAATACTGTCCCAGAAGTAACAGGGCATACTGTTAGAAGGCAGTATATAAGACTAAAATTTTGAAGTCTGTTCCCTTAGTACTGTCCTAGAATTCACAGACCTTGGATTCCAAGGACTGAAGGCACTCCCTGGCCTTTCACACATATGTTGCCTATGGGTTTTGCTGGTCCTTTTTTTGTACCTGCTGGTCTGTCTACAGAACTTCTTGGGGTTATACTTTCCAGAAGACCACTGTCCACGATGTCAAGGCGAGGGGGTGAAAGTACATCTTTCATCTCTTTTTACACTTGCAGTAGTTTCACTGAGTTTACACAGTACTGTAGGATTTGGTGAAAAAATAATTCTCATCCACCTTTTGCCATATGTACTGCTTTCACAACTTTGTAAATCCCAGCCACATGGCCCTTCATGCTTCTCTTCACATGGAAGAATCGCAGGCACTTCACTGTCCCCTCATGAGACAGTGGCCTGCTAACAGCACTTACCTTTCTCTGTATCTTTTCCAGCTCTGTCCTTCACGGTCATGGATGGAGCCCAGCCCCTGCTCCCAAGGATGCCTAACCCTTCATTGGCTTTTTTGACTACTGCTACACATTGAACTGGGAACTCAAGAGAATGGTCAACAGTTTTTTCAAGATATTATTACTGAGTTATAGCTGAAAACTCTGAGCTCAGCAAACACTATTTAGACTATTTCCTCTAAGCCTATTATCATATGCCTTGTGATTCCTTCTCTTTCCCCTTCATTCCAGGGACTCCATGTAATAGTCTCAGTTTTGCATTTGTTCTCATGATGAAGAGTGTTCTGAACTCCCTAGACAGTAAGAATCCCCAATTGGAAGCTACTCTCCTGAGACGCAGGATATCTTTCAGCCTCCTGATTTACCCAGAGCTGTATGATGGTAAAGGTGCAAACTGTTCTAGGAAATTCTCCAGAGGCTGCCTACTGCTCCTGCAGAGATCCAGCTGCAGCCAGAAATACATTATCCCCCTGTTATCCCAAATCTGAGACTGCATTCAGAAGACTGCCTTTTCTATTTCCCCTGCTGTCTATCTCAAGATCAATAGCTTCAGTTGAAAGAATTACATAATTTTCCCCCTCTCACATTGTACAGTTATGCCTCCTGCATAGCTTACAACTTTTTGTAATACGCAGTGTAAAGGTGGCTGTTAGACACAGGCTAAAGAATATAGTGTATCTCATGCCTTAGGAGAACAGACAATGAGGAGAATGAGGAGAATTAGTGAACATGTGTAGTGGGCTGACTCTGGCAGGATGCCAGGTACCCACTAAAGCTGCCATCTCTCACTCCCCTCCACAGCTAGACAAGGGAAAGGAAATAAATATTAAAAAGGGTTCATGAGTTAAGAGCTAGGAGAGATCATTCATCAAATACCATAGTGGGGAGAATAAGGCTCAGGTTAGAGATATTAATTAAATTTATTGCTAACAAAATCAGAGCAGGATAATGAGAAATAAAATAAAACTTTGAAAACATCTTCCCCTCACCTCTTCCTCCTTCCCAGATCTACCTCATCTCCCAGCTGCTCAAGGAATGGGGGTTATGATCAGTTCATCACCTGAGGCTTCTCCTGCTGCTCAGGAAGAGGAGGGGGATCCTTCTCAGAGGAGATAGTTCTCCATGTGTGTCCATCTCATGAGAAACATCTCTCTGTGAACTGCTGCAAAATGAGTCCATTCCATGGGCAGCAGTCCTCCCAAAACTGCTGCAGCGTTCCATGGGGTGCAGTGCTGCAAGGACAGGCTGCTCCAGCCTGGCACCAGGGCCCCTCTCTCCACGGGCCTCCCACAGGATCACAGCCTCCTCCAGGCATCCACAGCTCCAGCCTGGGTCTCCTCCACAGGTGCAGGTGGATCTCTGCATCCCTTTGGACCTCAGTGGGCTGCAGGGGCACAGCTGCCTCACCATGGGCTGCAGAGGAATCTCAGCTTTGGTACCTGGAGCAGCTCCTTTCCCTCCTTCTCCACTGACCTCGGTGTCTGCAGAGTTCTTCCTCTCACATATTCTCACTCTGCTCTTCTCTGGTCATGGTTACAACTGCCGATATACCTTTGTTAAATTTCTTCCTAAATCTGTTATCACAGAGTTATTACCAGCATTTCTAATTGGCTCAGCCTTGGTCAGCAGCATGTTCATCTTTGGAGCCTTCAGGGATTGGCTCTGTTGGACATGGAGGAAGCTTCCAGCAGCTTCTCACAGAAGTCACTCCTGTACCTCCCCACCTTCCTGCATGCCCTCCCCCCATTACCTTCCCCCATATCAAAGCTTGGCCTTAAAACCCCAATACAACGGGATTTATTCCATTTTTAATACTATAATCTTTGTGACTTCATCTGTCGTATTTCAAAGTACTGCTGTAGTTACCTACACAATCTTGTCTAATAATCTATCCCATTGTATGTCAGTCTGCGAGGGAAATTGCTTCCTTGCTCTCACTTTATTTGACAGTACTGACAAGTAACACTTCCTTTCCTGATTATACCCACCTACGTGTAAATGAGGGTTTTTTCTGCAGTAGCTTTTGCTGAAGGCTGTCAGAGTACCAATGAAGATAAACTTCCAGTGATCTCTCATGTCTAATGAAATAAATGAAGCTTTTTGAATGTGGTTTGAGTATACATACTATTGTACATTATGTCATCAGAAGAGCAAATTATCACGATGCAGGTGTTGTCTGATATTTTTTCTTAGAAGTAGTTTAGTATCTTGTGAAGACACCTTTTTTTCTTTTTTTCTTGTGAAACAGCAATTTTCTGTATTGATAAAAACAGAATTCACTAATACATCTGAACTCCTGCTAGGGTAATACAATTTTAAGCTCTGTAGTATCTATATAAATCTTAAACAATCTTATTCTTGCTGGTCTTTTAGGAAAGTAGAGAATGATAAGCCACAGCTTGAAAACCCCATCAGAAATTCCCATTCACAGATACTTAGGTGGCTTTTAATTTCAACAGCTCTTAGTTTTATAACACAGTAGCGTCAGTGAGCGGTGATCATGTAATTTCTCTTGCAGCATAGATCTTCCAGCCTAGGAAATTATATTCAGGAGGGCTGTTCTTCACGTCCTTTGCCTCGGACCTGTCACATTCTCATATGACTGCTCTGAGCTTCACGGGAGAGTTCCTGCGTGTTTGTCACTCCCCAAGCCTGGTCCGCACAACCTCGCACGCCTCGCAGCAGGATGGAGATGTCTCCAGAGAAACACCGCATGAAAGCGCCTCTCGGCATCCTTTCCCTCACTACCTAGAACTCATTCCTGAAGCTGCTGCTTCACGAGGTGGCCTGGCCTCGAGGTAAATGGCCCGGCCCGGCGCTGGGGTGAAGGGGAGCAGAGCCCGGCAGTCGCTCCGTCAGACGCTCCCAGAGCGCTCCCGGCTCCCTGAGCGCTTCGGCGGCAGCAGCCGCAGCCGAGCGCACCGCAGCGCTCCCGCCGCAAAGGCGCGGGCAGGACGCGGGCGCGGTGGCGCAGGCACCGCAAGGCACCGCCGGCATCTCCTCGCTCCCAGAGCCCCTCTCAGCCGGATCCGCGGGCAGGAGCCCCGCGGCATCGCAGGCCCCGGCCGCAGCGCTCCCCCTCCCCCTCCCTCCCTCTCTCTCTCCCCCCCCCCTCCCTCCCTCCCTCTCTCTCTCTCTCTCTCTCTCTCTCTCTCTCTGGCTCCGCGGGGTGGCCCGAGAGGCGGGCGGAGGCGCCCCTTGCCCGGGGCTGCGGGCACCGAGGCGGCCGCCGCCCCTTTAAGCTCCAGCTGTTCCTTTCTGCGGCTCCTATTTTTAGCCCGTCCTCTTGGTAGCATCCAGCTCTGCCCCCTCTTTCCCCGCGCTCCCCCGTCCCCCCCGGTGGTAGGTTCCGCACGGCGGGGCACTGAGCATGTCCGAACGCGCTCGGCAGCGGCCGCCGCGCCGGGGCTGCGCTCGCTCGCGGCGCGGGAAGGAGGGCGCGGGCGCCGCCACCCGCAAGTAAGTTTGTCCGCGGGCGCGGTGCCGGCGCGGGCGGGCAGGGGCAGCCGCCGCCTTGGTGCCGCCTCCACGCCGCAGGGGCTCGGGCTCGGGTTCGGGCTTCGGCACCCCGCGCCCCAGGGGGCTGGCGCCGGGCGGGACGCGCGGCAGGACCGGCTGCTCCTGCCCGCCCGGGCGCCTCCGTGCGCGCCTCGGTGCGGACGCAACTTCTCCGCTGCCCGTCCCGGGGTCAGCGGCTCGCGGCCTGGGGCGCCTCGGCTCGGCCACGGCGGGTCCGCGCTGCGCGGCTCGGCGGCGGGAGAGCGCATCCCTCGGTGCGTGTGCGGTCCGAGCGCGGCGCGGTCCGAGCGCGGTCCCCGGCTGCGAGCGGCGCGGAGAGAGGCGGGCGGCTGCGCCGGCCCCGCGGAGAGGGCTGGATGCGAAAATACCGAGCGAGTGTCGGCGCAGCCAGCGCACCGTGAGAGTCAGCGAGGTTGCGGTGTTCGAAGGAGTTTCTGATTTAACGGATGGTACCGCAGGAAAGAAACAGTTTGCGGAGAGAAACTGTAATGACACAGGGTTTTTTTGCTCTCTCGTGCGGCAGGTTATTCTGGATGCTCTTTCAGTTTAGAAGACGTACAGTATTTTAACTTATTGTCAGTAACCAACAAATACCGAAGTACACCCCGAGATTTTCTGCCTCTGAAAATGGGATTTTATAGTAATTTTTAAAATGCTTGTTGTGTTGTTCCGTTAACACGTAAATCGGTTTAACGCTGCGTGTTCCTAATACTAGGGAATGTAAAGTTTTTCACCTAACGTTGAAGGCGGCATGGTGTGGCTAGTTTCTTTTCATGTGCTCTAAACCGAGGAAAGCTTTCAGAAGCTGATTCCCTATTCAAAGGAAGCTTCTTGATGTTTGCAAAGTTGTATTAAGATAGTTTTCCAATTAAAAGCATAACAGGGGAAGGGGACTTTGAGGACCTTATCGTGTCACTGGTAAAAGAATTGTACTGAGTAAGGTGTTCTTGGTGAACAGTCTGTCTGGCTATGCCTGTAGGTGTTGACAGACTAACGCCCCGACTTTTAAGCCATACTTTTCTTTGCACAATGACTTAGATTTGGAGTAGTACTCAGACATGAATATTCATATAAGCTTAAATGCCTGCACGTTAAGCCTCACTAGAATTTAGGTGCATTTAAAAATAGTTACGGACTCAGAAGGTGCCATTCCTCCTGTGTACATTATTGCGTCTGTTAAGTAGCGTTATGCAGTGGGGACGGGAAGGCTGCTGGATTCCGTACCTCTGCAAGTTCTCAACTTTTCCCTTCTCCCAGATAAAACTCCCTCACCTCCGCCCGCCAAGGCAGCGCTCCCAGAGTAACAATTGATCCGTGGGTTTCTGAAAGCCAGTTTGTGTGATTCGGCTCTGGTTTGTGCATGAATAAACTGCTGTCCTGTCAGCTTCATTTTTATGGGTGTGCAATAATGGAGGAAAATTGGATTTTTGAGTTGATGCTTTTTGCCTGCTGCAAAAGACTACAAGAGAATGCAGCAAGAAAGAGCAGTCTATGTTGACAGCATAGTGAGAAATAAGGAGGGAAATTCTTGTGCATGTCAACCTGCCATTCTTCTCCTGTGATTAGAATTGATCTGAAATAATAGCAGGTATTTAAGAAATACATTTATTTGAAATATGAGAAAATATCAAAGTTGAAATGTTTAAAATGCCTTTTCTTATGTTCTTGAAGTAATTATTTGTTTAATTATTTGGGTTGTGTTTTACTGTTAGGATGTTTCAATACTATTTATTTTAGTTCCAGAGCTCATGCATATTAATAGAATTATTTCAGCATCCTAACCAGATAAGGATTCTTTGATAGTCAAAGCATATGCTAATAGAGCATATAAGGATATCCTTAAAATTTATGCTGTGAATTATAATTCCTGTAACATCTCAGTTGATTCTTTTTTCTTGTCCAGGCTTGAGCCCAACTAGTGGAGATGAGAAAATTATTTGAGTAACAATGGGGTTACATATTAGTTGTTTGAGAATGTTTACTTAGCAGCTGCAGTGTTTGCACAGCTATGTTTCTCTTTATGCCGAAAAAAAATAACTAATCTTCTTTCTCTCTCTTTCTTTCCCTGAAAACTTTTTATCTCCACTGTTTGCTTAATCTAAAGAAGTATCTTCTGTGGGTTTGTTTGTTTGAACAAAATGCGTCATCTTGCATTGGAGGAAATATACATACACCTCCTGGATTTGGGGAGAATAACAGAACTATGGAAAGAAATGTAAAAAATACTTCTTTTAGTTAAATTTCATTTAAAAACTAGACCCCCACTTGGTCCCCCTGCCCTCACAAAGAATCCACAAAGACTAAAACCCTGATAATAATGACATAACATTTTCATGGGAACGTGATGATTATTTAAGGATGGTAGCAGAAGGCAGTAGTCAAGGATCGTCAGCACTAATGATCAGCTGTTAATTCACAAGGTCTGTGCACACTTCTTTTTGCTGATGAGCTACTGTGACTTACTTCTTCTTCATCCTTTAGTGAGCTGCTGCTGTTTCTTTAGTAGCAAAACCATTAAATTATGCGTACTATTGAAACATATGGGAGGTTGGGAGGTGACAACCTTACAGAAGCAGACAGTTACTGCTGACAAGCACGGCTGGGTGTCAGATTAGAACAAGGTTGTTACCTGATTGTGAATGGCTTAGCTCAGGAGATACTGATACTTTTGTTTAGCAGAGCCTTTACTTAAACGTGGGATCGCTCCCTTGTTCATTGCAGCGATATTTGTTAAATAGGGTGTCTCTGGTGTGTGAATTGTTGCCATCAGAGGCAGAAGGAGCATTTTGAGATAGGCAAAGAGTAGCGCATGTTTTGAAGGTGTGAGGAAGACCTTCAGGTGTTCAAAACACATTGCTCTCTCAATATCATCAGGGGTATTTTATGCCGGGGCCAGATGCTTGTGTGGCTCATGTAGCAGTGAGCTGTAACTTACCCTGCTATTCTAGCATCTGCTGCAGCAAGTTTTTCTGAAGATCAGATGTAGATAGCGAGAAGGTAGCTCCTGGATATCGTGTGATGTGTCATGCAGTTTAAGACAGGAAGTTATTTGATCTGCAGTTTAAAATCTTTCGGATAGAGCAAAGGCCCCTGTAAGAGAAAAACCTTATCTATGGCTGCAGTAGTGAGTTTCTCCTCTATGTAAAGCTACTGCTTGTATCTCTCAACTAGGCATTGAAGGAAGTGATGACCTCCCGCTTTCTTACATTACTCTGGCAAAACAAGGATTGAAGACATTTTTAATTTCTGGGGTTTTTTTTTCTTTTCTTTTTTTTTATTCTGCTACCTATTAAGGGTAAAATGAGAAAAGGAGAGAAGTGGCGAAAATCTTAAACCTGTGTCAGTGTTCTGTCTTCCACAGATATTATGCTGAGGACTGATTTGAGGTTTGGCTCCCTTACTCTTAAATGTCATGAGGACCACTCAGTCCCATTTTCTAACTCCTCAGAAATACACTTATTATCTTTATGATTTCATGATTGAGAAATCATAAAAGGGGAGGGGTGTTAGACATGGGAGCAAAGGGAAGAGAGGACAACTACTTACAAGCTGAATGTGTGTCATAATGGAGTTCTCAGCAAAGCATGAACACAGAGAAAAAAACACTGCCTGTCACAAAACAAAGGATTGGACTTTCTCTGGAGTCAAATAAAGGAATATGTGTATTCCTGAGGAGTAATACAATGGGGCTGAATGGTCCTCATGACATTTAAGAGTAAGGGAGCCAAACCTCAAATTAATTATCAGTCTTGCCCATACTAGGGATGTTAAGATGAGGGGAAAAAATGGGATTGTATGAGTTCCTTCATGAATAGCTTGAGAATATGAAAGGTGTTTCAGTCTCCTCTTTATTTTATTTTTGGTGGAGCTGGTAGTTTTCAGGCTTAGGTGATAACACTAAATCAATTTATATATTTCTGGTGAGCTTTCATTCCAGATGATTTGGGCCCTATTCACTACCTTTCCCCACCCCAAGGTTAGTGCTTCCTGCATAATAGTTAATCAACATTGGAAGCCTGACTGATTTGAAAAGGAGAGTTAAACTTAAAACTTGCGAAGGAACAAGGAGATTTTTCCAGGACAGCCATGGGCATTGTAGAACTTGAAGGGACCTTGAGGGACTTGAAGTGACTTGCTATGTAATAGAAACTGGATGACTCAAGTAAATTCCTAGTTGAATGAGACTTACCACTTAGAAAAAAAGTTATTCTTAATTTAATGTTTTGGAGTAAATCCCTCTCAACACTTGAGCATGCTTCCAAATCCATTGTGCAATTTCCAGTTATTAATTAGCCCAAGTTTTTGCTATTAATAACTAATTTTTAGGCTAATGTTGTTTTTATTCAGCTTCCAGATATCAGGTCTGGCTATTTGCCTGTTCAAAGAGCTACTTATTGTTCAGTTTTTTAAATGTAAGTCTGTATCTATTGATGAAGGCCTCTTGATATGACTGAGTTCATCACATCTTTTGCTCTTTATGTATTTTCAATCCTGTTTTATTTTTGTGTCTTGTCAGACTGTTTTCTGTCTCTTGGAAGCTATACACCTATTGCACCCTTGATGCAAATGCTTTTCCTAATGTGCAGTAAATGGTAAGGACAATAATAGGAATAATAGGAAGGAGAGAATGCAAAGAAATCTCTGATGGTGAAGTAGGTACAAGATGTCTTATGCTTTTTTGGTAAATCTATCAGTGTTCAACAGTGAATGATGAATGACAGAAATTTTGAACACTAAGCAGAGCTTAAGCAGACCTTAGCAAAAGCAACACCATTTCTCTGGAAGATAAGATCTTTGTTAGGCTGTGAATGGGAGCATTAGTTGTTGGAGATCCACTGCTGTGGTTGACATGTTATTCAGTCATCAGTGACCAAGGACTAACACTGGGTCAGCCTGGGACCTACACCCTTTGCATCCCTGTGAAGAACAGTTGACATATTTGCAATCATGGATGTAAGGTGTTCCTTACTGACCATGTGAAACAAAGCTGTAGCAGTTCTGCATCAGACTCTGGAAGTATTGCCTTCTGAAGGTATAGGCACCTTGTTTGTTCAGTTGATAGAGTTTGTACACACTTTTTTTCTGGGAGGTGTTCTTGCAGCCATCAGGACATAGAATCAGAATCCATCCTGTCTGTCTTCAGTGGGTGATCTCACCCACCCAAGTACCAAAGTTGGAGAAAAAATATGCAACATGAACACACAGCACAGCTGCTTAATTGATATGCTTTTTCTTTCCAGACATTATGTATACAATTCTCATTCATTTCACTGTGAACTTGACTTATGGAAACAGAAAAGAATTGTCTGCCTCCTGTGTTCCTTCATATAAAATGCTTTTGGGACACATAAATGCGAAACAAATTTCATAGTTAAAACACAGTTCAACTGAAACACTTGCGTGGATAAATAGTATCCAGAAATCTTTGCATAAACTTTATATATGACACGCATACAAAGACAAGACTTTTATACCATAGTCAGAACTGTGTTTTTTCCCCAGAGCATAACACAATCAGATTCTATGAAGAAACTTCCTAAAATAACTGCAAATACATTATTAGATGCTCCTTAATCTAACTGTGGCTATACAAAACCTTAGTAACAAATCATATTTCATAAATAATACAGCGCATACTAAAAATGTGGGTATTTATAGTCACTGCAGTGCAATTGGATTCACTTGCGAGTCTTCTTTATACTTCCTTTCTGATTTTAAATTATTAATACTGTTCTATTTCAGAAATTGATATTTGTATACTGCTCATGTAAACCAAATATATTCAGTCATCTGGATTTTTGACAGTTGAATTCCAAGTGGTCTTATGCGTTTTGTTGCCCAAAAAAAGCCAGGGCATCCATGTTGTTGATAAAAGGATATTCAAGATGATTGATCAATTCAATATTACATCTTTTGTAGCTTCTGAACAGAGAAACTGTAACAGCTTTTAAACCCTCTTTAGAGAAGGAAACTACTCTTATCCAGGACTACAAGAAGCAATAGTAAGAATAAAGGATGCAATGGGAAAGAAAATTATTCTTCTGGCTTTAATTTTCCATTGGGATCTTATTGTTAGTGTCTGTGGGTTTTCAGTAATTTTCTCTGGGATTACTCTCTTTTCCCTCCTTTTTTCATTTTTTCCTGGAGTTACTGTAAACACTAACTGCGGTGAAATATTATAGGCACAGGAGTAATGCTAATTCATTAGTAGTCAATCTCACTTCTACATGAAACCTCAATCCCTTTGTTGTACTTTCTGCTTGAATGGTTTTCAAAGAACTGCACTAATTTTGTGTGTGGACTTTACTGATAGAATTCCCACTCATACCTTCTGTTGCCATTACTATATTGCCATGGCAAAAATAAATCGTGTCTTTATTTGTATGCAGTTTCCATATGCCAGAAAGGATGATAGCAGCAGGAATTAGCTGGTCCACATGGAATGCTTGACTGTGAAATTCTTTCCATATGTAAACTGTCATAATTTCCTTTTTTTTTAATTTTTTTTTTTCTACTGAGGTATGCCTCATCTCAAATCTTATGTACCTGAATTTGTGCTCCACTGCAGTTTTACCTGAAGCAATGAGAGACTTAGACATGTCTGAAATGGGAATAGTTGAATAGCTAAGTGTAAGAAATTGTATGGAAAGTTTTGAGGTTGTACTAACTGAAGTAGTAGTTACAACTGTAAAATTAAGATATTACTAGCTGCACAACATAGCACAATATGAGAAGATAAGTTCATTCATGTTGGTGAAATACTCTGACACTGTAGTGATGATCACCTTGGAGAGGCTTATGAGGAAATTGATACTTCTGGCATCCTAGCAGAGCTTACCTACAGTACCCTAAGGCTGTAGGCTAAACAGCTCTGATCAGACTGAACACCAAATACCTTATCTGCTTACTCAGTAAATGGTGGTGTCTGAGTGTTGGTGGAAATAGTCTTGGTGGAAAGTGCTCTGTGAACACACAGCTGAAAATTGTGTAAAGCTCTCAATCTCTCCTTTTGGTGAAGATTGTTTAGACACTTGGTGACCTGTAGTTCTTATCTGTTTTGAAAATAGCAGCCACAGTATATGAGGTGTTAGCACCCAATGAAGTCCTCATCAAACTGCAACCAGCCTTCTGAATTGGGAGAGAAAAAGCTCCTTGTACTGATAATGTGACCATGAAAGAAGAGATCTGTGTTAACAATCTGCATAATCATTAGTGGGAGTAAGTAAATACGGACAGCAGTGAGACAAAATTAAGTTGTCCTGATTTTGGTGAGTGTGATACTTTTCCTTATACTCCATAAAGGAAAAGGTAGCAAAATCATGTTATGTGTCTGGTGGAACTCTAGTACATATGTACATCATATCCAACAGCACTAACAGAGGTCTGCAAAGCGGTGAAACCCAGTGATGGAGGCAGTGGTTGTTGTTGCCCAGGAGGAGGAGAAGCATGGCAGGGTGGAGTTTGCAGTGTTTGGAAGGAGAGCGATGCAGTGATGAAACGTAACCAGACATTATAGCTAGTGGCCTTGGAGATTATCGTGATCCAACCCCCCTGCCTTGGGCACGTCTCCCACCAGACCAGGCTGCCCAATGTCCCACCCAACCAAGCCTTGGACACTGCCGGTGAATGGGACATCCACAACTCCTGTGAGCAATCTGTATCTGAGTATTTACCGCGACACAATGAACAACAAATTGTCTGCACTTCTGTAACAACTGTTGCAGTAATTGTTGCAGGAAATTTTGAGTGAGGCTTAGATTTTATGCAGACAAAAAGCTTGACCTCACTGAAGCTTTAAAGGGGAGGTATTGCAGATATAGTAATATTGAGAAACACCCAGAAAAGATACCCTTACCTTCCCATATGTGTTTTCTCCAAATTCCTTTCCTTCTGCTTTCTCCAGATTTCAGGGTCCTGTTTGTCAGACATGGTGAAACTGTAACATGGGCTGAATACAAACTTGTTACTGCCTTTCCCAGTATGCCCTCAGTCACTTCTAACCACTTCTATTTTGCAGGTGCACACACAAAGGCAGAGGTTTTGTAAGATTTTGCTGCAAAGGGCTGTAAAAATAAGTTCTCCCAATTTATTGATATTTCATCTTCTGTCACCTCCTTTGGGAAACACAAGAGACCAGTGGTTAGAACCCATGGGTCTTTCTTCAGCTGAAATAAAGGAAATCTTGAGGAAATATGAAAGCTGTCATTGATAGGGAGGAAATTGTTCCATCTCCATGATCTTTAAATTCCTGCAACTGCTATTTGCATCCTGTTTTCTACTTTCCCTTTGCATTTATTTTAATTGCAACTCACTAAAACAAAAGTACCTGTCTCTGTTGCTGTCTGAGTGAATCCAAAAGGCAGAAGAAGGAAAAGAAAAAAAAAAGGAAAAAAATTCATTTATTTATTCCACTTTTTTTTTTTTTTAATACTCAGTCATGTTGCATATCAGTTTTCTGGTTTTAGTTTTCCAAATGTATACCTCTGTGTAAGCCAGTGGCTCTCTAGATAATAAGAGGATTTGGTCTTGATAACTTCCTATGAAAAGCTCTATAACTCTGTTTTCCAAAACTATGTAAATATTTCCATGTGTATTAATTAATATTTGCCAAAAGAAGCCAGTTTTATACCTGTGTGAGGGCAGAAGCAGTCACCAGTGTGCTTTAATCCCTATGAGTTACGTCACTCCATGTTAAGTGAATGCTGAAATACTGACACACGTAGCCCAGAGAAGCCCCATCCCTGGAAGTGTTCAAGGCAAGGCTGCTTGGGAATTTGAGGAATCTGGTCTAGTGAAAGATGTGCCTGCCCTTGGCAGGAGGGTTGGAATTAGATTATCTTTGATGTCCCTTCCAACCTGAATCATTCTATGATAATTATTAGAAGGATTTTAAAGAGTAGTCTGAGAAAAGTGGGGTAAATGAATATAAATTGTGCCAATCTTCAGAGCTACAGACTGATATGGTGTGAAGCAGTGAAACTGGTGTAAGCAGCTTGTAGTGTTCTAGGTGCTTGTACCTGACATTTTATACCACAGTGCTTAAATGGTGGCACCATGCAAATTTCAGTGCATCAAGCATTCAGTTTCCATGCCAGGATTGTATTACTCAAGTTTGTTTGGAGTTCTGGACTGTTGCAATTTTAAACCACTAGTGTTTTGTCCTGTGTCTTTGTGTAGGAAGATTCTCATTTAATACAAATTGAATTGTGATAAATTAATGATTGTGACCAACTCTGAGCTGTAGGACATTTGAATCCTGCAAAGGTGCTTATGCTTAAGATATAAGTAACAGGCTGACTTGAAAGACAATCTTATTACATCTTCCAGTCTGTTCTTGGTGCATTAATCGTACCTCCTCATAGGTAAAAAAAGGTCAATGATAGCATTTTCTCCAAAGAAAACAAGCTTATCATCCATTTCTTGATTGTGGATTACAAACACAACATTATTCTTGAAGGACTGCAGAATGCAACCTTCTAAGATGTTTTCTCCAGACATCTATTGCCTTGTGCAAGAGCAGTTAAGAGGAACACAGGCAGGTCTTTGTCATTCTGGTAAATCATGACAGCTAAAACAAGATTACTGTCATTGTTCCCTAGCATGTGACATTTAGAAAAAAATTCTTTGCTTGAAACTGTAATTTTTTGTGTTACTTGTTTTGATATTGTCTCAACTAGACTCTTGATGGTGAAAAGAACATACTTGTAGTGATGCATAAATATATGTATCCCTTTGTATGAAGATAAAGTTTGAGTCTGTGCAAATTAGCATTTGCATTTATACAATATAATAATGATTTAATGTACTTGTAAGAGTGCATGACTCCTAATTATGAAGAACAACCCTGGATGTGAGGTGACCATTTGGATCAAAACTTTTTTCTGCCTACCCCAAATTATCTAGACTGCCTCTGCATACTTTGGCTTTCTTGAATCTTTAGTTATTATGGGTACGCTTTTAGTATTGCTAATTGGCCACACTATTATTTTTTTTTTTTTAAATGCTGATGCAAAAAAGTAGTTTATGTGAGAGCACTAAGGGAGTGTTTTAAGTATGGTTGTACTTTGGGAGCCTAGTCTCATGAAATGACTTGAAAATGGTTGGTTAAAGGTGAGCTACAAGAACAGCATTAATTTCAACCTTAAATTAAGGTATTAACTAATAGAGCTTGTGACAGGAGATTACAGAAACTGTAGCTTCATCTCTTTCAGAGTACTTCTACATTGAAATTCATGCCTAAATTTGTGGGTTTTTTTTCCTTCTTGCATGCTATGTTTGGAAGTTCTAGTTCTGATCTTTCCTATCATCAACAGATGTTTTTATTATGAATTTATGATCTAAACACAATAAAATTGTACAAAGCAACAGTAGTCCCTCAGTAAAACAAAGAAGTTTAACCCTTCCCTTAAAAAGCTGCTTCATCAGGCTCAAGTCTAGGACAGGGACAGACTTTGATTTTATTTTAACATATTGAAGATGCTGGATAATTTTCTCTTGAACAGCTCTACAAATCAACAAGTGAAAAATAGGTTCTTAAAATAGGTCAGATAGTGTATTGCTAGCAGTTTTGAGTCGTGTATGGAGAATATTCCTACCTTCTGTTTGTCAATAGAGAAGCAACCATTACGTGTTCATATATTTCTTATCATTAAATCCATGTTTATTTTTTTGTCTTCTACATTCTGGTTAATTGGTAGAACTAAGTTGCCATGAACTGGATATGCATGCTACTAAAAGTATGAGTTTGTAGTTTTTTCTTAATCATCTTTAAAAACACATAGGGCTTTTTCTGACGCAGCACCACTGTTTTTATGATTTATTTTTTTTACATGCAAGTGGTATGTTGCTAAATGTTGCTCACCCCAAAGGACAAAATGGCAGCAAAAGCTATTGCTGTTGGTGTTGTGGTCAGAACTGAGGAACAAATGCCTCAGTTTTGTTCTTCGCAATGTCCAGCCTGAAGGGGCAAGAAAAGTAATTTGCACAAGTTTTTTATACAGTAGTACTAGTAGTATATTTTGTGTAGCTCTTTTGTTTCAACAATTTCAAGTAGCTCTACTGTGCTTGCCAGTAAAAGAAAGAGATTACAGGAACAGAGCAAAAGCCTCCTTCATTTTCCTCCAATTAATTTGATTCCTGCTAAAATCCTGTTTATGTTCGGAAAGGAATGACCTTGAAACATTGTAGTTCACTGTTCAAATCTTTCAGTAAATATTGGCTTATATACTGGGTGACCTGAATAAAAATAATGAGTAGACAGTAGAATCTTTTGTTGTTGAATTTCTCATCTTTTTAAGGTATTCATTTTTTCACGTACCTCTATTTGTTGTCTGAAGGATAAATTTAGCATTGTGGAATCAATAATGACATTTCCCATTCCACGGTCATAGCTCTTATTTAATGCTTTCAGCACAGTCATTTTTATAGATGTCTGCATAATGTATCAGCATGGGTCAGATTTTTGTCTGTGACTCAGGAACTGTTGTAATTATATTGGTGCAGGAAGCTCCATCTCTTATGAGGATATAGTCATGGCAGTGAGCTTTCTACATGAACGGAGAATTTTTAAGCCTGCACCAACATTAAATAAATAACCTCTGACAAGTGTTGAGATTTTATTTCAATTGTGTGATAATGTTTGGTTTCTGTCAGAGGGCTCTGTTGTTCTCCAGCACCCCCATTATGTGCATGCATTTGCAGTGAACAGAAGATAATTTGTGCCCTCATATGCTCTGCTGGAATAGTGGTGAAGTAATTTTTGTAAGAATGTACACTGTCAGTCCCACTCCTCTTATTTATGGAATTGCTTTGCAAGTGCCATGGTGGAATATTACTGGAAAAAGTGCCTAATGCAGACAGTCTGAAATTATGTGAAAGCTGCTTGTAATGGCTGCACTTTAATACCTGAAACAGAATAGAGGAAACTATGCACAAGTATAGAGAGCCTGAATCATCAGCTGTTGGTGAAAAACTTGTGTGTGCATCCAGCCAGGAAATAAAACAGTGGCTTCCACTCTAGTTCAACAAAGCCATGTGAGTTTTAAAATCTCATAGGCATGGGTTTCATTATTACAGTGTATTAATTTTATCTGAATTAATAGCAAGGAAGCAGTATGGTTTTACATTAACAAGATGTACAAAGCTGAACTAACAGGTGTCTGCACGGCCCATGTCCTGTGTGCTGCCTGCACTTTCTGGGATGATGCAGTTCTCAGGTTAAAAGTGGACATCACAGCTAAGAAGGGTAATAAGATAAGCCCCTTTTAGCTAAAAAAAGAGCAGTGCTAAGCTTGAGGATGACGCACATGTAGGCTTTCCTTTGGACTTCCACCTGGAACTGCAAGAGTACATAAAAATTCTCTTCCTCCTCAGCTAATGAGATCTGGGGGTTTCCCATATTGGTTACCTGCTGTTTTAATCTGCTGAGAACAGCCTCCTAAAGCAGGCAGGTTTCTGACCTTTATTCAGTGATCTGTCGGAATGTTTGGTAGGTATTATGTGATGTCTTTGCTCAATACTGATTTCCATTCTGCTATTATAATCCTAAAATTTAGACTACTAAACAGTGGAATGTGCAGTGTCATTTTAGTAGCACTCGAGCAAGCTGCACTTTTATTATTGATACCATTGTTTACAGAGTTGAATCTAATAATAAAAAATAAATTATTACTTAACCTTTTTGATGGTTTCATATTAATAATGGCTTGCAAAAATAGAATGTTAAGAAGGAACTGGATATATGTTTCTTAGGAAAAAGAATAGGAAAAAATGTAAAAGCAATTCTAAGTTTTAATTAGAAAAATATTAACTGTAAAATTAGCTTTATTACAAACGCATAACTAGGTCCCATTTTCTTTTTCTGTTTTGTAGTTGAAATGTCCCATGGGAGCATTTATACATCTTAAAACTCTGCAAATGGAGACTTGAATACAGGCACCACATGTTTCACTTCTCTCTTATTGATTTTATGGTATTATCAGCACTCACAAATAGACAATTGCAAATCTATCTTAAAATTGATGTACTCGCCATTTTCATGATATTCTCCCATGAGGCTTCTCTATCTGAGATCTGTCTTTTCAATTATCATTTGCTGTCATTCAGCACTTCTTGCACTTTAATATTATAATGCAAATAGCTCTGGATCCATCAAGGTTTATTTCAGTCTCTCTTCTGTTTACATGCTGTTTTCCAGTCCCAAGTAGTTTTTAAGGAATGTTCTCAAACAACTTGATTGGTAAAGGCTCAGAAAGCAATAGTAGCAGGTCATAATTTCAAGGTTCTCTGAAAAATCAAGTAGTCAGATTGTTTCTCTTTTGAATTTTAAGTGTGATTACAGCTTCGTTAGATAGGATCTAGGGCTTCAACAGAATCTAATTTTCATGGCATAAATTATTTTCAAAATAAGTAAACTCTAGTATTGGTAGCATTTTTAGCATTCCTAGTGATGAAAGCAAAACATAATGATTTAAGAATATATGCAGTGCTTGTAGCTCCTGTCTTATGCCTGTACAAGTAATTGGCCAGAAAACAAAAGGAATATCACAATAAAAGGTTCATATAATTGGCTACTCTGTTTCAATGCTAAGATCAAAGAAGTAATGTTTGTGCTGATATTTTTCGCTGAAAAAATATTGGGTCTTAGCTCTTCCTAAATAGAATAAAATTCGGTCATTGCTACACATGATTTTCTGCATGCTACATGTTCATAATTTTTTACATCTGCTAAATTCCTACTGATTTGTAAGTTCAAAACTACTCTTCACTGAAGCCAGTAAGAGCTGTGTGTGGCGATGATGGTTGAAATCAGAAAGTTGCATGCCAGGGCACAGTATACACAAGTATATCTCTCCAGCCTCCCTCGTTTTATTCTGCATAGCTAAATTTGACCTTTGCTCTTGAATTTTCCATGGATGGTGATTATCTTTCTATCTACGCATGACCCTGACTTCTTGACATACTACCTTATTTTCTTAAATTCAGCCCTCACAAATACTGTGTCTTTATTTTTCAGGTTAAATTTGAGAATGGCATCTTTTGTTTTCATGTTCTGTAAGTGGCAGTATGGGTAACTCAAACTCTTTAATTTCTTTTTTTGTCTGTGTACATGTTATAGGAAAACTAACACACAGAGTAGTTGTTAGGTGTTTGGCTACAAAACTAGATTCTAGAAGCATGATAAACTGAGCATTTTTTCTGGTGGGGTATTTTACAGTGATCCTTTGGCAATTGATATAACGTGCTTTTAAATTTCTCTTGTTGTGGTCTTAAATTTCCTGAGTATCTAAATATGAATCTTATGCCTCCTACTTTTCAAAATGGTGTAGGTTTTACTCAATTACTTCCTTGTCAGTGTGATTCATATATTTTCTACAATATCTCTCATTTGACAAAGCAAACATTTGTGCTGTTTCATTACTACAGTGGTGAATTTTAATTTGCTTTATATTTTAATTTCTTCTTGAGAGTGACTTTACGACTTCAGTTTTATGAATCAAGAAATTCCCTGCTGTGAAATCAGTCTCCTTTTTTTGTTTGAGTGAAGCAAATTTCTATGTACATGATAAGCACTGAACTGATTTTACAGGCTTTTTTTAGGAAGTTTGATAGGATTTTTTGATCCAGCTCTGGCCTTGTCATACCACATTTCCTTAGAATTTCTGTAGTCTGTGTTTTCGTGAATGGTCTGATGTTAATATCTTGAGTCATTCATTGTACATGTTCTTCCAAGTGCTTAGGATAGACTGTTTTAGACATGTATTTAGGGTGCTTAGTGGAACCTGAAGTGTTCTATTCAGCTCTGTGCTTCTTCCTCTGTCCAGATTGGAGGGGGTATAATTTTGGCAGCAAGATTCCATGCTACTAGTTGCTCATTAAGTTGAAAGCTCCATCTGGGTAAGATATCAATCCAAACTGTGATTCTGGTGCAGCTGGTTTTGAAGTTATTTGTTTTGGACTGGGACTGCTTTGGCCAGTGGCATGTTAAATAAAGAGTGACTCCTTTGGAAATCTTTCTTAGTATATTGAGATGTTTACATACAGTTTCAGACTGTTTCGTGTCCTATTTGACCTATGTTGTCTCAAGTATGTCTGTGATTTTGTCTCTCTCTCAAACACAATAATTTTCATGTGGATTCATCTATTTTCTTTCTTTCTTTTTTTTTTTTTTATTTAACAGGGCCAAAAATAAAACTGATTTGACCTAGATTTCTTGCAAATTCTTTAGGTTCTATTGCATATACTACTTGGAAATTATAATTCAACTTGAATGGGATGCTTTACATTTTTTTTAAATTGCATTTTAGCCAAGTATTGTCTCTTCCATATGTAACTGAAAGTTGGTAATTTAGAACCAGCCTTTGGTGAGCAATTTTTTACAATATTTAAAATTCCTGTCATATAATGAAGGATCACTGTGAAGTATTCATGGAGGGTATAGTTTCTTCTGCTGCTACTAGATTGGTCTTGAGATTTTGTTTCTAATTACCAAAAAAAAGCCCAGCAGCATCCTTTCATATCAGGAAGAAAACTAGGGGAAAATGTGGCATTGAGATAAAGCAAAAAAAGAATATATGTAAGTTCTTCAGCAGTGTTTTGGAGACAGTCTTGTAAGTTGCAGTAAAACTACAGAGAAAAAAAAGAAGAAAATAAAATAAGACTATTTTTGCGGAAAGAACGATCTCTTCTAGCCTTTACCTACTTTTGGCTGCTGCAAAATACAATAGTTAGGTCATAGACATATAGCAGCAAATAAAAATGTAATAGTTTAAAGGTAATCCTGATCACAGACAAAATCTGATACTCAGTAGACTCTGTGAGTGACTTGCCCTCTTCTCATGGGGGTGTGTTCCTTCCATACAATCTTCCTATTTTCCAGATTTTGCCTACCCCTGATTGGGAAACTAATTTCTTGCAGGGATGCCTGCTAGGAGGCCCCTCTAGGAGAAGCTGTGGACCCGGAGCATCCTTCTGACACCATCTGGGCCACTTTATTCACCTGTAGTTCATCTTCTTAAACACATGTACTGATACTTGTTCATTTCTATTTTCTCTCCTTTGTGCATTCATAAACCAGCATGTCTAGAACAGTGATGGTTTGCATTCTCTTACTCAGGAGTATATAAAGGGCTCAGAGCAATGGTTATTCAGTTTATTAAAAGGCAGAATGTGTAAATCAGTATTTTTCCTAAGTTCTGTGTATGTGTAATATTGACTCTTTAATTTGTATCATCTTCTGTACCCTTAATTTAATCTTAGTGAAAGGAAGGATGTCAGCTCTAAAAACTACATTTAGAGCTCTGAAAAACAGCATTTGCTGCAGAATAGGATTTCTGATGGAAGCAAATATATTCCAAACAGCAGTTCTGTTTCCCAAAAAGGCAGGCCCACTGTAATACCCTATGACAGAGTGACAGGGCAATCCAGGCAGTCTGTTTGTCTCACTGTAATTTGCTACATATACTTAGTCTTGAATGGCTTAAAATGAAAATCTCCATAAACCTCCATAAGTGGGGTGTGTGCCCCACTAGATTTATGCATTTAAACATGGTAGTTCTGTTCATTCATTGCTGGCCAAAGAGTTTTAAAATTCTGGTTTGCATACATACATGTGCTGAAGGCCTAAGTTATTAATAAAATATAGTAACTATTTTTTCAACTTTCAGAAATCCATTTAGGTAACAGATGAGACTACAGTTGATATGCCTGGATAAATGAGTTGTGATTCCCATACAACTTTTTGGATATATTGTGTGCATTCTACTGTAAATTCAGGAAATAGGCGGGTTCTTAGTGAAGTTTACAGTGTCAAAAACAGAGAGTGATTTGTATTCTTTGGGCTATGTTCTTTAGCTATGTCAGGATGATAAACAGAAACTCCATGTTAATCTGACTTAGTGAGGAGCTTTCAGGATGCAAGTTAGCAGATTTGTAATCTGACTGTTTGTAAACAGATACGGTTGTTGACCTTGCTCGTCCTGGATGTGCTTCATCACTATAGCTTCAGAAAAGTATAATGCATTTTCCCCATTACCTAAATTGCTCAAATAAAAATGGAAGCCAGAGCTTTCTGCCATAGATTTCTCAAATAACTGCATTATCCCATAGCTGAGGGCCTAGTGCTGTTTTCATGTTCTTATGCAATGCTTTTAATCCTCAGTGATAGGCATCCTTTAAGAATTAGTGTCCACTTTTTCACTCCCATTATTTTTATGGGCTCACAGTGCACATACACTTGTGCTGCTTAGAAACCACTGTGTGAAATAAATTGATTCATAACAAGCTGCATTTAAGTGTTCCGCTGCTGGGCCTGTTGTCTTTTTTCTATTACGTTTTTATTCCTGCTATTATTATGCAAAATAAATCATGCTTGTAATTTAGCTGGCTAAAGAAAGGTGAACATCAAACTCTTAAATTCTACCTCTTTAAAGTGCTGTGTGTTAATTGGGTTTCTCAGTAGAAACTGCTTTGAGAGACAATATGACTATATTATAATTGTGTGAAAGCAAAACATCTGCAAGACTGAGGGAACATCAAGTAGGTTTGTTTTCTAATAAGGTACTTAAAAAGGAATTAAAATTATTAAAAAGATATTACTGCTGTGAGATGTAAAATAATAATGCAGCTGCTTGTAGTTTCCATTTCTCACACAGAAAGCAGAAGTTACTTAGTGGGAATCTGAGACCTCTCATCCTTCGAAGTTTGTTTGCATATCTTTTTCTTTCTGAGATTAAACCAACCAAAAAGGTACCAGGTTGGGTAATACTGTGGTAATTTTATCAAGAAAATAGGACTAGATTTAACAAAGACTACATATTTTTGCATTTTCCTCGACCCAGTTTATGGCCTGTCAGTCATATCTGTTCTTGTGTCAGTGGTGCTTTAGTTGGGCAGTGGGATAATGGTATTCCTGTTGCCTTTTGTACAGGAAGTTAAGTCCCTGGATAGCTTTTCATACTCTATATCCATTCAGAGTATCAGCACTTGATCCATGAATCCTAGCTGCAGAGTGAGAGTGTAGTGATGTCCGTGAATCTAACTACTGCTCTGTAGGAACTCACTTTCCTTTTACATGACCATTTAATCTCATGATTTGAAAATGTCAAATCCAGAATCAAGTAGCTGGACGATGTGAGTTATTCAGAAGTACTGGCTGCAGCCAATTCCCCCTACTAATAGAGAAGTAATCCATTTACTCTTTCTTCTCCTTTAAAACCAAAAGTATACTTGAAGCTGACCAAAGAGCACATGACTAAATAATATCTTTATTGGAAGAACTTTTGATTTATTTTATATTAATTGCTTTGTGAAGTCTCCCAGTGTTGCAGGAACTGCTGTATTTCTTTACTTAGTGGACTCCTGCATCTTCCCAAAATAAAAGAGTAGGCTCTGATACTGGGGAATACTGCACCACTGCAAAGGTGGCATGCAGCACATCATGTGCTGGCACACTGTGTCTTGCAATCAGTGGACAGCTACTCTGTAAAGCAAAACTGAGTAACTCTATAGCAGACTGAAGCATCTGTCACACCTGCTTGCCTGTCTTGGCTTCATCCCTCTTGCATCCCTGATATCAGTGTTGCCTTGCATCACTGGAAAAGCTGACAGGCTCCTGGAAGGTATTTTGGGTCTTGCCTTCAGGTATTTTAGTCCTTCACTGAATCTGCTGTTACTCAGTGTGGAGAATGCCAACTGCTATCATTTTAATTCACACTAGATAAAATCTGAATTTGTTGAAGTGAGTGGAACTACTTAACTAGGAGGAAATCTGTAAACAGAGTTTTAAAATCTGATTCAAGGAAATCTGGAAGAGACTTACTGAGAAGCAGGAGAATGGCCATCTTGCAAAGCACCACCTTTTTCACTCACATTCATGTGTGTGCACAAATACCCATGTGCACAGCACCTTTGTAGTGTCTCTAATGAAAAATTTGCAGTCAGTTGCAATTTGGCTTAACATGCCAAAATAACATGCCATACTGTGGCCCGATATTCAGAGAAAGATTTTGGATCTGAATTACCCATTTTTCTACATAAAATTATTGGCTGTAAGCCTATTTTGTTTTCTTTTTTTTTCATCAGCTAATGGCCATAACTGACTTCAACGGCTTTAAACTGAAAAAGAGTAGATTAGATAAAGTAGAAATTATTTTCTGTGACATTAAGAAGGGTAAGGCATTAGAAGAGTTTGCCCAGAGAAGTAGGGGATGCCCATCACTGGAAGTGTTCAAGGTCAAGTTGAATGGAGCTTTGAGCACCCTGGTCTAGTGGAAGGTGTTGCTGCCCATGGCAGAGAAGTTGGACTCTAGATGGTCTGGTAAAGTCCTTTCTAACACAAACCATTCAATGATTCTTTGGCTTCAGTGCAGCTTCTCCAGCCATTTTAAGTAAGTAAAACATATTCAATGACAGTGATAATTGATCTGCCTATCATATAAGGAACTATGAAGCAGTTTGTAGTGTGTTAAAGACCGAAGTGTTACCTGCTTATATTCGGTTTCTATTTTGGGAAAACAATGTCATAAATGGCAGAGTTAAGGAGAGAACTGCACAAGAGAGGTAAGTAAGCAATGAGCAAATAAAAATTGCATAATGGAATTGGTTCCCTGAACATGATACAGAATAAAAAATGTTTACCAGTGTTCATGACTAAAAGGAGAACCAGGTCATTCTGCCTTTCTTCCCTTCTGCTGCCACTGTAAACACTCACTCCTAACAGACCCTCTCAAACAGTTTTGTGTTTTTAGGCATTATCTTGCACGTCATCATGCTACTACATGCTGCCTTCCCTACTGAGAAACTATTACAGCACGCTGGACAATAAAGGCTGCCTGCTGTGATGAATGCTGGCTACCCAAGGGCAATGACATCCCTCCTGACTTCACTTCTGGGTTGCTGACTGTGCCTCCCAGCAGACCTGTATGAAAGATCTTAAGAATAAACCAGTCCTCACTTTTGTTACTTATTCATAGCTGGTGAAATAAATTTTTTAAAATCCTAAAAAGAGGAAAAGTATTACAGTTCATTGTTGTGTACAAAGTATCCAAAAATTAAAATTAATTTTGTTAACAGGCAGAAGGAAAGGCAAGTTAGCACAACTGGAGGAAAAATGTTATTTTAGTCTTCTCTATACAGCTTGGTGACTTTACTTTTACTTTTTGCTTTTTCTCAAGTCTTAAAAAATGTATTTCAACATTTGCCTTATGTATGGTTGCTCCATCCTGCTCATAAATAAAGCTGATTTAGACTTCCTATTGATCAGATTTTGATTTCTTCTCTCAGACAAAATAAATCCAAGAAGGCCATGATTATCTGCTTGTAGGAATATTCTTTTCATGTATTTAGGTAATTGCAGCAGTAATTTTATCAGTTCTGAATGCATTTGGAATTTCAAAGTATTTCTAAGAGTCAGTATTCTTCTGTTTTTGTCGTCTGGTACTTGATTTTTATTCATTTTACATTTAGTTTTTGATTTGATTGGTACCTTGAAAAGTTTGTGGCACAAACTGTAGCATTCTGTAGATAAAGATTTGGAAAAATCCTTTAGCTTTTGTTACATTATTTAGCTTTCAAATGCTGTCTTTGGTTTTTTGTCTTAGAAGAACACTGCTATAACACTCAACAGAAGGAGGATGGCTGTCGAGGTTAAAAAAAAATCTTAGGGTCAATTCAATTATCCTACAATGTTTTCCTTATCTTCAGTGATGATGTGCAATGCTTTTGTTACATCAAAGCTACAGTAGGCTTTTGACAGTTTGCATCTAACAGGTTGTTGCTAATTCTTTCAGAACCTACTATGCAACAGACATATTTGATTCTTCAGGATGAAAAGGAGACCAGAATTACCTATTTATTGCTAATGTCTTACTCTCAAAACCTGTTGTTAACTATGACTTTATTGAAGCTGTGGACTCTTGCAGGTAGTGACATGGATATGCAGGTTGTTGTCCAAACAGAACATTCCAGTATCCAGAACCTGGACAAAGCAATGCTTTCCAAAGATTCTTAAACAGTTGTGAAACATTTTGATTTAGAATAATGTGCCAGGAAAGAGATGCAAGAACAGTTTCACTTGCACAGGCTGAGAGATAGTTTTTTGATTAGGTGTGCCAGGATTTGCAGCATGCCTGCAGGTTGCCTGGTTTTCTGGCTTGCTGAAGACTATGGCATCTCTACAACTGGGATTTCCTGGGCTCAGCTCCCAGTGTGGCATTTTTGCACTTTTTAGGAGGTACTCTCAATGGAGTCTTTTGAAGCTATTCCAACAGTTGAATGTGACTCACTCGGGGAGATTTTACCCCAAAATCATTAGCTTGACCTTTGTTCTTAACCAGCTGTAATCAGTTTCCCATATTACCCAAAATGCTTACTCTGGTTGCAAAATCCTGTAATACCTACATTATCCTTGCTAAGGACTATTTTCAGTTGTTCTAGCAGCTGTCTTTTAGAGTGCCAGGGATGTGCCAGGGCCAACAGATATGATAGTCTTACCTCTTGGGATACTGTCTGCCTAAAAACATCCTAGAAAACAAGGTTGTTGATCCTGTGTTTGAAGGTAGCTTGGCAGTCAGGAACCTGGTCTTCATTATAGTTAACCGATATCTGAGCAGCCCTCTCTCAAACAGAACAGCCATCTGTGTTTGGCACACCTGGAACCCAAAGGGGCTGTTGTCTGAGCTGGTGTGCAGATGGGGAATTCATGAGCACTTGAGAAACTGTAAGCCTGAGACTGAAAGTTGTGACTTGATAGACTGGATTAAGCTGCCTCTTAGTTTATCCGTTCCAAATATTTTGAGATAAATAATTGCTTTTACATGGATTTGAGGCAAGAAAGAGCTTTCCAAAGGAATACATGAAATAAATTTGGTGAAATCTAATGCTTATGGTTTTTTCTCCTGAAAATGTACATTTCAATGTTGATAATGCTCTCTTCTGTCACAGCAAATATTTTGAGAGTTTCACTGAAGGTAAGCATGTATTAATCTAGTTTTCCTATTTCATTTTCATCTTACATAGAGCGCCACTAGTGACTTCAGGAAAACCCAACTCCAATAGGATATCAATAGTAAAAAGAAGAGGAAAAAAAGGCAGTTCATTCTTGTGACGCAGGACAAGTGCAGTACTCACAGGTGATGTTGTAATTTGGGACTATGAGTTATAGGCTGTTAAATGTTCTAAGCCATGTGCTTGATTCAGCAAGTAAAAAAGACATTTGCCTAGTAGTTTCCTGGAGATTTTATTCTTACAAAATAAAGTTTCTGAATCTCCAGGAGATCATTGCACTTCCAGTACCAGTCCATGTTTTGTTTCTCTCTACCAAATGCAATAGTTGGTATTCAGCTTTGAAGAACAGATCTGAAGAACAGATATGGTCCTTTGCATCCCAAAGAAAAATCTTTGGTTGTGGAGAACCCTTGGTGATTTCTACTGGACACCAAGATAATGATGTGTACTACAGAGGGGATTCTGCATGCTTGAAGTAGTGACCTATAGACCTCATAAGCGACCCTTCATTTATCCTGCATCATGGCTACCCAAGAGATGGTACCAAACTTTCCAAACAGTTAAAATGAGCTGGGCTTTTTTCATGGTATATTTTTATTTGTGGGTTTGTTCCCTTTCATTCCGACCATGTATCTTGTACTCTTGGCAAAAAGATCTTTTCCCCTGCAGAAATTGGGTAAAGTACCAATAGATACCAAAAGACATCTCTCCAACTCTTGCATTTAATCTTGGAAGAGTATCAATTTCCTTGTCAAATTTTGAGTAGTAAAATTAGGCACGTACAAAGCTCCTTCCCTGTTCTTTTTTAACTTCAGCAAATTAGGAACTATTAAAATGAAAATAAAACTTCCTTCAACTTCCTTGCATTGATTAGGCTTTTTATAATCTGGTGGTGTTATTCCTTTTGCTGCAAGAGGTTTATATCATCATTGGTGAATGGAGCAGCCTTCATTTCAATTGTAGAATAGGCACAAGTGTTTATATTAATGATCTATAATTCCCATGTTTAGCCTTCTGCTGGGAGAAGTTAGATACCATGCAAAAATTTCTTGGCACATACCTTCAAATGCCAAATTAAATATATTCTTTTTTATTAATAAACTATTTGATGTGAGTAGCCTTATGGGCTGTTCGTTCCAACAGCCTATGTGGTCTGAGAGATGTTCTTCTATACTTGAAGGGTTCATAGTAATACTCTTGATGTCTCCTCTGCTACCTTCCTAATCATAAATTTGACATGCCTAAATGCCAGATTTTGAACCTAGGACAAAGTTACACAGGGCACAAGTATAAATTATGAGAGGAGTGGCTGGAGAGCTGCCCTGCAGAAAGGAACCTGTGGGTGCTGGATGTGGGGCAGCGTGTCAGTGGGAGTCAGCAGTGTGCCCTGGCAGCCCAGGCAAACTGCACCTGGGGTGCACCAAACACAGTATGACCAGCTGGGCTAAAGAGGGGATTATCCCTCTGTACTTGATGTTGATGTGGCTTCATCTTGAGCACTGGGCACAGTTCTGTACCCCACCATTTAAGAAGGACTTGCAGGTGCTTGGATGTGGCCAGAGGAGAACATATCTGGTGAAAGGATGTGTTCACCATCCTGCCAGGAGTGGCTGAGAACTTTGGGGCTCATCTGTTGGTGACCTGGACAGGACCTGAGAGAACGGCCTGAAGTTGTGTCAGGGGAGGATTAGTTAGAAAAATATGATACCAGAGGGTAGTTGGACGCTGGAACAGCTCTCCAGGGAAGTGGTCACAGGACCAGCCTGACAGAGTTCAAGCAGCATTTGGATGATGCTCTCAGGCACATGCTGTGACTCCTGGGGTGTCCTGTGCAGGTCCAGGAGTTTGGCTCGATGATCCTTGTGGGTCCCTTCCAACTGAACATATTGTATGATTCTATGTTCCTTGTTTATAAATGTTTTTATGTTTATAAAGCTGCTAGAGAAAGGCTTGTATGACATAGATGCCCGTTCAGAGATTTGGCAAACTTGTACCAGCTTAGGACTGTGCAGCAGCTTTCTTTAGTTGTCTTTCTGGTCAAAGGCTACATTGTTGTTGCAGAATATGAGATTCTGGCAGTCTAGATCTGACTTTCTTTTTTTTTGTCAGGGGGAGGGCAGTAGAGGAAGTGAATTGAAATCTACTATAGTTAAGAGACATGTCAAGGAAATACAGAAACGTCTTGCTTTCTTGTGCAATTCAGATAAGATATTTCTTATCTGAAGATGTAAAGGATGGGAAAGTAATTTTAATTCTTTTATTCTTTGAGTTGTTTTTTTTTTTCTTACCAGCTCTTGGCCTGAGGACAGCAGAGGTTAAGAGCAGTGCAGTATTTCCTGTGCTTCTACATGACAGTGAGCAGTGTGATAGTGGTAAAACATGCTGCGTTCTGACTACCTGTTCTAGCTTTAATGTCAAAGATATTTTGGCCCCCACAGATGATTGATGGACTAGACATTTTATTGTTTTTATTTATTAGTCAAACCTTAACACCTATGAGCTTAATAGCTTCCACACTAAGATATATAGGAAGTTGGCTGAAGCAATCACATTAGTAAATTCTTTTTGAGAAGTGTGATATGTTGCTGAGTTCCAAGAATTTACAGATATGAGACAGGGAATGATTAGCTGTGTAGGAACACTAGGAAAAAATCATGAGAGAAGAACAGCAAACTGAAAGTTAGCTACTGATGAGGAAGAAGAAAAATATCAAAATGGAATGTAGAACCAGCATTGCTACATGCAATACAGTAAAAAATTCCTATTTTACTCAGTCTGCACTGAGTACCATCTCTAGTTTTGGGCATCCATTATAAAATATGAATAAGGGTGGTCAGAAACCTAAATACTATGATGTCTAGTAAAAAATGAATTTTAAGTGGATGTTTTGCGTTAAAAATAAACACTGGGCACACACAGGAAAAGCACTTAAATATATGAAGTGCTTTTTTGAGAAAGAGTTCTATTGTTCTCTGTGTCTGCTGAGAAAATAACAAATATTGTTATTTGCCTGAGTTGTGGCAAAGAAGTCTGTTTTTGGGAATATCTAATGTTTAGAATCACAAAGAATTTCAGGTTGTACAGTCTCCATCCTTTGGGGTTTTTGACAATGGGTTATAGTTAAGACAATATATATTAGAAATGGCTTAAATACATCATATTTTGCTTTGGACAAAGATTAAACAATAGGTAGTCTCCTGATAACTTTTAGCTGTTTAGCACTCTTCTCTGTTCATTAAATTTATGACACTCCTGTTATCCACTTATTGTTTGCTCTACCTGTCTGCCAAATAGAACCTTAAAAAGCTGAGCATGTTCTTCATTGAGCATATCCTTGGCTGGTTTCAGTTTTGGGGGTATTCCTGTTTTTTTTCTTTCTATTTTTTACTGACTTTGTAAAATAAATAAATGTGTCTTCTAAGAATAGTATCTTCTGTGAGAGTTAATTTTGTAACTTCTGCTTGGAAAGAAAAACAGTAGAACTTGGTCTGTTGATCTTTAGGAGTGGAAAGTTAGAACTGTGGTTGCAGCCAGTGTCTTTCAGGTACTGAGAGAGAACTTAGGGAAGAATTACCTTAGGGGCCACAGTCACCCATAAGCCTTTTCTGTGTATATATGATATATTCACCTTAGCTACAGCTGTGCTTGGTGGGGTGAAAGCTGCATAGTGCCAAGAAGTAGAATACTTTAGTTATTTTTCCAACTGAAAGGGTAAGCTTTGATCTAAAAGACCTCTTTACTAGTTCTTACAGATCTGGCCCAAAATTTTGGTCTGAGAGTGACACAGTCTATAGGCCGCAGCACTCTTGGATCTGATTCTAGCTGCAAATTTCAAAAATATGTGGCTTTCATCTTCAAAAGGAGCAGAAGTAGAAAGCAGCAAAACTGGATCTATATAATTTGTGAAAGGAAGATAAGGTACTGTAAGTATTTTATATTGTCATTTCTGTATTTGTGACTTTCAAAACGTAGAATGAAAACCATTAATGTCATTAAGTGAATGGCAGTGAGACAGCCACAGTGATTATGGATGAAAGGGATATTTTGGTACTGATAACATGGAAATAAATAGGTAGACTTGGCAACTGATCAGGGGAGACTTAGTAAGTGAACTGAGAAGAGCTTTATTTATTACAGTTAAGAAAATCTGCATTATCATATCTTGGAGTATCATCTTTGACAAGCTAGTGACTAAGCACAAATACTCTTCACATTGTATTGAATAAATGTATTTTTTATTTTCTTCTTTTTGAATAACAAGCTAAACAAAGTGAAAGTGTGTGAGTGTCTATTTAATAGGAAGTTGATATATTGAAATCACTATTTCTGTGTAGTTAACTGACATCTTTAACTTAGATATTAGTAATTACCACTGAATCTGTAGTTAAAATGAAAATCATTATCTCAGCATTAATTTAAAAGTCAAAATTTGAAGAACAGAATCTATGTATTCCTAAGATGACTTCACTACTGTTGTCTCTAGCATCTGTAATTAGGTACAAAAAAGCCCCTATTATGCCTCTTTTTATGATAATAGCTAAAAAACTCATGTACTTGATGTAGTTTTTTATCTATCTGAGTCATACTCGCTCTGGTCTCTTGAATTAGTTCAGATAATTACAGCCAAAGCTCACCTTCATTTCTCTATCCTCCAGAAGTTGCTACCTTTGGTCTGGTTAACTAGAGACTCCGGTCTGTAAAGTTCTGTTCCCTGCTGCTGACCACATTTAACTGACATTATTTTATTCTGAGGAGAGAGGGTGTTTATCATGGTGTGTAGGGTGTGTAATCATATTAAAAAATATGATACTTGTGAAATACTGGATTGGCTTACGGTGTCACTACATCTCATAACAGAGCAAAAGAGTACGGAAAAGAGCAGTTTATCAGCTTTGGTCTCAGGAACTGTCTTATCTCTACATTTTTATTTGTGTGGAATTACTTACGATCCCTGCATTCCTCCCTCTGTAAATTATATAATTGTGTTATATTTTGTCTGCAGCATTAGCAAATGATATATGGAAATCTTGTACAATTTCTGAAATGGCTTGTAATCAAACTGGGTTTACATGGCAAGGATTTGGTAGTGGGGGAGTTGCAGGGGTGGCTTCCCTGAGACGACACCAGGAGCCATCCCTATGTCTCACAGAGCCAGTTCCAGATTTTCCAAAGTGAACCTGCTGCTGCTCAAAGCTGAGCACATCAGTGATGCTGGTGGTGCCTCTGTCATAACAATTATAAGAAGAGGTTAAAAAAAGCTGTGGGGCAGCTGTGAGAGAGGAGTTAGAGGAAGAAGAGAGGAACAACTCTGTAAATACCAAGATGAAGAAAGAGGGGGAGGAGTTGGTCCAGGTGTCAGAGAAGAAATTCCTTCCAGCCTGTGGGGAAGACCAGAAGAAAGCAAGTTGCCATCCCTCAGCCCATGGTTCCCCATGGTGGAGCAGAAATTCCTTCTGCAGCCAATGGAGAGCCCATGCCACAGCAATGCCTGAGCTCTGAAGGAGGCTGCAGCCCACAGACAGCCCATGGAGAGCAGCCCATGCTGGCACAGGTCTTCTGGCAGGACCTGTGAGCCTGTAGAGCCCCGGTGCTGCATCAGTCCATTCCTAAAGGACTGCAGCCCTGGAAAGGACCCACACTGGAGCAGTTCTTGAAGAACTGGTTCTTGTGGGAAGAACCCCACGCTAGAGCAGGAGCGGCTGAGATGCAGCATTTCAGGGTGGCCACAAGCCCTATTCCTCATCCCCCTTGCTGCCTGAGAAGGGAGATGGAAGTCAAGAGTGAAGCTGAGCTTGGAATGAAGGGAGGGGCGTGAGAAACTATGTCAAGCTTTAAAAGTCTTTGTAAATAAAGAAAAATAATGAAAACCTGATCAATCCTGGCTACTGCCTGTGAGTCTTTTCTGTATTCATGCTGTTTTCTGCACATCCACTGCTTAATTAATAATAAATAATTGATGGTCCAATTATGCCTAGAGAAGGACAAGCAGTTTTTAACAGACTTCCCCCCTCCCCCCATTTTAGATTTCCAAGGAACTTAGATTTTAAGACTGTCTAAAAGATGTAGAGGAATGACCCTTTATCCTGAAATCGTAGGAAGGGAAGTTCTATGTGCTACCACAAAGGTGAAGGAGGGTACAATACCAAGGGCAAATGGTTGTTTATGTTTTTCTTTTTTTTCTGATTTCAAAATCAATACATTTCTTTAGCATGCCCACAGAGAGCATGCAAAGAATTTTTTTCCTATTGCAGTAGTTAGGGTTTATCTTGAATTGCCTACAGGCAGAGGTGAATGATCCAACAGGGAATGAGTGATAGAGCACTGCTACACCACCACATTGAATTTATTGTGCAGATTTAGTGTCAGAAGCTACACTTGCTGTTTCCTTCAAGCAGAAAACTATCTGTTATCCTGTCATTGTGTTTGTACCAGAATTATATTTTAATTATCCCAGCTTCAACCACCATTTTGCATCCCCTTCTATGTTTTCCCATCTCTATACCTAGACTTATAGGATCATGGGATAACTCAGTTCAGAGGGGACCTCTGAAGGATTCTAGTCCATCCTCCTGCTCAGAGCAAGGTCATCTGTGAGGTCAGTGCAGGTTGTTCAGAGCTTTATTCAGATGGGTTTTGAGACACTTGACTGAGCAAGGCTGCTCGGCCTCTCTGGGCCATGTGGTTCAGTTCTGACCTGGACTCACTCCAGTTTATCAGTGTCCTCCTTGCATCAAGGGCAGTCTGCAGAACTGGGTGCAGTATTTCAGGAAGGGTCTGATGACATTTAATAAAGCAGTATGATTCCTCCCCTCTGTCTGCTGGCTATGTTCCTACTAATAAAGTCTGGAATGCTGTTTACCATCTCTCTGCCTGGACATGCTGCTGACTCATGCTCAATTTGCTGCCCTTCCAGCCAGGCAGTGCCCAGCCTACGCCATTGCAAGAGTTACTCCCTTCCTAGATACAGGACTTTGTCCTTGCTGAATTTCATGAGATCCCTGGCAGCTCATGCCTCTAGCATCTCTGTCCAGCTCTCCCTGGGTGGCAGCCCTGTCCCTAAGCATGTCAACTGGTCTCCCCTAATTTGGGGCCATCTGCAAACTGGATGGTTGTGCATTCCATTGCCTCCTCCGTGTCTTTGATAAAGATCTTATTGTGTAATTCTGTATGAACATCCTTTGCCACATTTTTTTGCTATAATACAATTGTTTCTTTACTGAAAATATTTTTATTCTTGATCATTGTGCTCAGAACAGATTTTCATGACTTTAAGTAGTCAGTGTGAATCTCTGTAAATTATGCTTAAATATATCTGCTGCAAATGAAAACATTCACTGAGATTTTGTGCCAGTTTAAGTGGCATCTTTAAGACATTTTAGAAATCAGTATTGCTGTTAAGAAGGTTCTCATTTTGAAAGTCATAGCTGTCAGAATTTATCTCCAAATTATATTTTGCATCTGCTTCTGTGCAAAGTGGCTATTCAGAAGAAAGTGAGGGTTTTCCAAGGCTGTTAGGCCACTTTGCCCTGTGAACAGTATCTTCCATCAGAGAGGGAGTAGGTTCAGCTGAAAGGCAGCAGCTGATGCACAGTTACTCTCAATAAGCCAGTGAAATGTTATGGGAAATACTTCTGTGCAAAACCAGAAAATTTCTGTGCAAAGGAAAAAAATCCAAAGCTTGAATTAGTGTTTCATTTTATATATTTGGTTACTGTATCAGTCTTATTTTTTCCAGAAAGGAGCCTGGAGGAAAAAGAAGTTGATGAGGCCAGCGTAGTTTCTGCTGAGATGGGTAGCAGCGCTGGGTTAATGGTTGAACTTGATCTTAAAGGGTTTTTCCAACCTAAACAATTCAGTAATTCTGTATCTAGCACCTTCATTTACCTACTTCTGCACCAGTCACCTTCAAGTGAAGGGAACCTGCTTCGGCTACTCATCTATTTTATACCTGTTGGTTTCCCTCAAACAGCTTGTCCTGTTTCCTGAGAACTTCAGTACCTTATGGCAATCCATAATATTTTTATTTATATCCAAAAAGAGACAGAAAGCATGAGAGCCCTTCAGTTAAAAGTTCTTGCAAACATAAAGGCAGTCATTCCTACTAATGTAAGATGCTTATGAATGATGTTCTTTAGTGGAAAAGAAGATCATTAAATGATTGAATAAATTTGGCTTACAATTTTCAGTGACAAAGTTCCACTGATGCTAGCGTTCATAAGTGACTGTGCCATTTTTAAATATAGGAGTTGGACTTCTAGGTCACAACTTAAATGCTTCTGAAAATTTAATTTTGGAGCTTGAACCTTGTTATTTCTAAGAGAAAAGGAATGCCTGACTCAGATCTCTTAGCACATTTACACATTTAGGCTCCACATTGTAAAATCAGCTGTCTGAATGACTTGAGACAATACATGCACTGGGGCAGAGGCTGAGTTGCAAACGTTAATCTCATCCATGTTCCATCTCTGAGCTGCATATCTGATAGTGTAGGCATAGCTTCTGGTTAGCCTGACAGCCACAAGTAGGCAACTGGAGGGTGACTCCTCAGAACATGCAGGAAATGTGTATGCCCCAAATCCATTGATTTTCAATTGGAGTGGACACTTGGCCTACTTAAAGCCTTTAGAAATTCCCAATCAAGACAACTAACTGGAAGCAGGCTTTTGTTTTGCTCTCAGTGTAGAGGGACTGGTGTTAGTAAGTGCAAGGGAGAATAATTGCATGGGAAGGAAAATGTACTTCAGGCTGATGATGCTTGTGCTTCTTACCCAGCTGCAAGGCTGTGATTCTGGAACAAGAGGGCATGGAAAGGAAGAGGGAGGTTGCCTTCCACTCATTGCAGCTGTACAAGTTAAGGAGACACACTGAAACAACAACAACAACAACAACCAAAACAAAACCCAAAAAAACCCAAAACAACCCTACACAAACCAAAAGAGAAAATGCTTTAAGAGCAGCTGGTAAATTGAGACAAAAATGTCATTGCCCATAATGAGATACAGTGCTGTGAAAATGCTGCTTCCTCATCTGGAAGTAACAAGACATTTCACCTGGCGTCATTTTATCTGATCTGACACGGAGATGTGAAGTCCCCCAGAGCATCTTACAAATTTAGAAGGGAGATTGTAGACAAAAAATTCTCCTGTCAGTCAAGATCATGTAATCACAGCTTCTTCCTGATGGACAAAACGTTTGCATTTAGATAACACATTTACATTTAACAAATCAACTAAACTAGGATAGAATGTCTCAATTTGTAAGCTATTTTTGCTTTAAACTTAACATTTGAGAGAAGGGCAGAAAGGTTTCATTAGCATCAATATTATGCATTCTGAGGGCAGTGGGTGTGTGCAATGACAATCACAAGGGAAGTGAACCAGGAGCTGCTGCATTCTCTTGTGAAGGACCTGGTGGCTGATGGGGCTGGCACTTTCCAGGTGCTACTTAGCTGCTCCTTAGGAAATGATGGACCAGAGTGCTGTGAACAGGTGTTGCAAAAGCTACTTGATTTGTGGAGCTGGGAGGGTGCAGGGCATCCAGAGCACTGCCTGGGCTTCTCATCATTGTTGCTCTTCCCAGTTTGTGCAGAATTTTGAGTCTCTGCTTTCAGTTCTGCTGGGAGCTGCTTCTGGCTGCTGTCGGGAGTGGCTGAGTCCTGCTTTGGGAGGGTGAAGCTGCTGGGGAGCAGCAGCGTCAGCCTTGCCACAGCTGTTAGCACAGCAGAGACATGCAGCATCTCTGCTCAAACTTGCCTGCAGTAGTGTGGAGGGTGGTCTCAGCACCCCACAGGGCATGTTCGCTGTCACAGACTGGTGTTGAAACCCTTTGCATGTTGGAGCCCTTGACTTGGGTGGCACTTCAAGGGACACTGCTGCTGGCCTGTGTGGGGCTGCAGTACCCCAGGGACCTCTCCTGGGGACCCACACAGTGGGTGAGGCACTGACTTGCCTGGGGAAGGAGCTGCTGCGGGGCAATGCTGCCACTGAGGGGGACCTGGCAGGCTGAAGAAATGAGCTGACAGGAATCTTATGAAGTGCAGCACAAGCACATGCAAGGTCTTGCCAATGGGGTGGAATAACCTTGTGTAAAATGATGGGATGGGGATGGAATGCCTGGAAGGCAGTGGTACAGAAAGGGATCTGAGGGCCCTAATGAACAGAAATTTGCCTGAGGACCAGCAGTGTGCCCTTATAGCAGAGAAAGTCACGGGTTTGCCTCAGCTGCACGGGCAAGAGCTTAGCTGGCAGGTCAGAGGAGATCCTTGCCTTCTGCTTGGTAGTTGTGAGACTGACTGTGAAACACTACGTCCAGTTTTGGGCTACACAGAAAAAGAAGGATGTCAACTTATGGAGACCAAATGAGGGACTGTAGCAAATGGCATTAACAGAAGGCTGAGAGAACTGATTCAACTTAGGGTCAGGAGAGGTGGCAAGAGTACTGTCAACAAGTACCTGAGTGAAGGGTACAGAGGAGATGAAGCTAGACTTTTCTTGGAGGTATGCAGATAGGATAAGAGACAGTGCACACAAGGAAGTGTCATTAGAAAAGTCTCATATGGAAAAGTCTCAATAGATTTTAGGAAAAATATTTTTACTGTGCTGGTGATGAGGTGCAGGAACTGGTTTCCAAAAGAGCTTGTGGACACATTCAAGACCCAAGTGGACCTGAGCTACATGCTCTAATTATACCTGCTTTGAGCTGAAGGCTGGACTAAGCAGTTTCTCCTGACCTAATTATTCTAATATTCTGTGATCTCATATATTTATGTAAAACTTGGAATTTCTTTATACTAATACTAATAAAATCCTGAGCTCTGTATTAAGTAGACCCACATCAGGAAATTTCTTATTTATAACAATGTTTTCTTTCTGGCAAAATTATTAATTTAGTGAGATAGTCATGCAACTAATTGAGCACCAAAACACAGTTAATATTTAAATTTATATAGCTATGTTTCAGACTGGAAATTCAGGAAGACCTGTTTAGCTGCTTTAAAGCACATGCATTTCACTTAGGCACTTGAATTTCACTGTAAGAGGGAGGGAATTTTAGATGTTGCACTATCATATAGTATTATGCCTAACTCTTTTTGAGTAACTGCTCTAATAATGTCAGGTTTAAGCTTTACTAGTAGGATCTGGTCTTTGGTGTTTTTTATCTTGTGTTTGTTAGCTTTTGCCTACTTTTGCTGACATTTTTATTTCTGTAAAATTTCCAGGTATTCTCTGAAGTTTCACTGGATGATTTACTAATGTACTTATTGTTAATGATTAAAATGATTAAAATCAATGATTAAAATAATGATTAAAATCAAGCTCCTGACTTTCTTGATTTAAAAATATCTCTTTTTCTTCTTATCCAGGTCAGTATAAGCAGCCTGTGCAGAGCACTGCGTTCATAAATGTGAAACAAGCCCGCACCATCATGTTTGGCACTAAGAGGTCAGTTTCCACCACTTTTGTTAAGCTTTTCATCTCTAAAAACCAAAATAGTATGGCTATTTTGGCTAATCTGAAATTTTTGCATTTTCTAAAATTATTTTTATACAAATCACATCAGCTAGATATATTACTTTTTCTGTTATAATGATTAGGTTTTCTTTGCTGTCAAGCTCTGGTCTACTATGTCAGGTACATGGCATGCAGGCCAGGGAGCCTAAATGGCAAATAGGATCCCCAAGGCAAGAATGCCAAATAAGACACTGTACCAGTGCTGGAGGACATCCTTCCTGCTTTCTACTATGGAAAATAATACCAGGACAACAAAGCACAAGTGTAAGAAAAGTTCTTTGTCATTTTAGGGAGACTGTACTGATACAGGGTAATGTCCATCTCTTACTCTCTGTGGTTCAAAGCCGTAGTCCAAATGTCTCAAAAAAATCAATGGTTTTGAGTCCATGATATCTACCTCCTGCATCTTTGACAGTGTGCCCCTGCTCCCCCCACAGTTCCTGCAGCCACATGAGCCCTCATGGCACCTGGAGGAACCCTGTCAGGTTTTCAGCTGCTGCACCTGTGGGTCTTCTGCAGGGGAGTGTGATTTCCCTGCGTAACAGAGATACTATAGACCATTGCCCTCATTGTGAACTCCCTGATTTTTGTGCTTGTTGGCAGGCTCTTGGGTTTTAGTAGAAGCTAGTAAAAGACTTCAATTCTTGTGCCCAGTTGCATGGTAGCCTAGTGAAATGTCTGCCCTGTGCAGCAGCAGAGCATCTTTAATCTGGTACCTGGAGAAATACCTCACTCTTCTGAATTTTTGAGAAGAGGGGAGGCTGACTTACCCATAAGAGGCATGTATGGAGCAGCATCTTGCATGCCTGCAGGAGTCAGAGGCTGGTAAATGATAAGGAAAATGAGCTTGGTTTTCTGAAGCTCCTGCTTGAGTTGCAAAAGGCTGCAGTGTGAGCTACTAGGGTGCTACCAGGAGCTCCCTGTTCCCCTGTGCCCCTGCTCCCATGGCCACGAATTCAGCAGAGCATTCTGTGTCTGGCTGAAGTGGGATTGGCAGCCCACTCCAGACTGTTACCTCCTATACAAGATGCAAATGCAATACATTTTTAGAGTATCTTTCCAATGAAAAAGAAAGTTTGTATTTTTAGATACAGAGAGAACTGTTGTTTTGTCAGCCTGATGAGTTTTGAGATAACTGCTGAAGAAGGTACAGTAACAGTTACAAACTTCTCATTTGGGGATTTCTGCTTTCAGTTAGTTGTCTCTGCAGAGTATTGACTCTCAAGTAAATCAAAGACATTCTACTGAGTGAAATAATTTATTACATTACATTATATTTAGGTGTGTTCATTCTTTTTGCCAATGTGTAGTTTAACCCCTTATGAACTCTCTGGCCAGGCCTAAACAATTTTTTCCTCCTAGGATTACCTCTTTATCTTTTCTTAGTGTTATAAAACAATGACAAAATTAAGAATTGTGTTTGATTGGTAGGCTTGAATTTTCATTTTTTACCTCTTCCTCACAAATTTAATCTTGATTACTATGCAAATGAAAACTCCCCATAAAGAACATTACAGACAATGTGAAATTCTCTTCCATGTCTGCAAGCAAGGTTTCATGAAAAAAGGTGCATTTGGGGAAGAGAAGTTCTTTGTTTCTCCACTGTATGGTGTTCTGCTATGCCTCACTTTATGCAGGCTGTTCTGAATCACTTACAATAAATAAAGGATGTTTTACTTTCTGGAGGGAAAGAGCCATAGTGAACCTCCAAAATAGTAGATGTGTAGACTGGGACATTATATCAAGTATTCTTGAGATTGGTACCATGTTATAGTTAGGCAGTGATTGAGTGCTTGTCAGATGTTTTGTTCTAACTGTTTCAGTGCATTTTGAATTTATTTTTCACAGGGAACTATTTATTGTGACCAAGAAAATCTTCAGGCTCTATTGATAATTTTTAAAGGTTGTAAACTCCTGTATATAAGCTGCCTCTGTCGATAGTTTTTGAAATCTTGGTTTGATATACTAGTTCTTTTCCTAAAAGTAAATACTGTATTAATTTGGAAGTATAATGAAGAACAAATGTATTTTTTGGAGGAGAGGATTACTTAAGGTTTATTTTCTTGAAAAAAATGGTTTTAATTTGTTCTAATAATACATTACTAATTATAATCTCTATTAAACTTTTCATGAAATTGTGTAACTTTGACTCAAAAATGGAGTTACCTTCTGTCACGAGGTCATTGCAAGTTATCAGGTGTATATAGTATCTCAACTGCTTTTTCACTGCTAACTTTCCCTTAATTTTGCATGAAAAGTTAATTTTTAGTGGATAGTCCCTGTTGGATGGGTGGTAAAGTGACTCTCCAACCACAACAGCTTTGACAAACTTAATGTATGAGGCAGATATTTCTCAGATGCTTTATGAGAGACTGTGTTCTTAATGTGAACTGACATAGCTAATGAAGAGGTGAATTCCTCTTAATTTCAGTTTAATTTGAGAGCTGATCCCATAATTTTAAATATTGAACTGTAGTGGTTTCTTTGTGCTGTTCTTGTATTCTGCCCTCATCTGTTTCTCTATCATGCTAATTTTTCCCCAATTATTTTAATCTACAATAAACACCAGCATTGAAATAGCAGAGGGCAGTGCATAATACCAGTGTGCTCCTGAGTAGTGTATTATTCATGTTGTGTACTTATTTCCATCTTTCAAGAGCAATTGCTGATACCACTCTCTCCTCATGTGGAAGGCAAAAGTATTTAAATAACTTTAGTATTTTACTTTGTGGGAACCAACTTTGTATGGAAAATACTCTGCAAAGATAGGCCCAAATCAGTGCAACCTCAGGATCTGCAAGGTCAGTCTGACTGTCTACCTACCATGTTGTCATGATGTTCAGGAGTGTTCTTACCTGCAGTTATTTATGTTCTGCAGTTTGGAAACCTCGTGTTATATAGCCCATTTAAAGTGTCCATGCAACTGGAGAGTATTTCTCCTGTGTGGCATGCCCAGTTTTCTTTTACTTCTCTAGCCTAGATTGGATTGATTCAAAAGATAGCCTAAGTGACAAATCCAGCCCTTAGAGCCAAGCCATTTGGTCCCTAAATGAGTTTAGCAGACTGAAGGAAGCAATTGTGAGAAACAGGATGTGAGGAGTACAAGGACATTTGTCAAAGTGTTTGTGTGATATTGCTCTATTCCTGGGGCTGTATCCATTTGTCCCTTTGCTGAAGAGCCTTGCACATGGCATATGTTTGAGTTGGTCTTGCAGACAATACCACATTGGTCCTGTGAAGTCCACTAGTCCTGAGGGTCCCCTAGTACCTCTGGGTAATTACAAATTAGCTGCCACATCCAACTCTGTTTCCTGCAATAAGTATAGTGCCTCCTTCTCCTCCTTTGGTTTGAACCTCAGGAAGGTCCACAGAGCTGAGGGTGGCTTTTGTGTGATCTGCTGCCAGCACTTAGGCAGTTGATGGGTTTTACTAGATTTAACTCAAACTATTTTGGAGAAAGAAAGAAAAAGGAAAAAAAAGAGAAAAAAGAGAAAAAAAACCCAAAAAACCCAAAAAACAACCCAAAAAACCCCCCCACACAAAAAACCAAACAAACAAAAAACAAAAACAAAAAACAAAAACAAACCAAAACATAAAAAAAGCCCCCAGATTTCTAGGGACCCTGATTGCCCTGCTATGAACTCAACCTTTATTTTACTGTACTCTTCTTTGTGGAGAGCATTTTATTTATAGGGTGTGATTCCAGCTTGAGGCACTGTGGCCAATGCAGCTGGTAGCTTCTGCTGGGTGCTGATGGCTGGTTTGGTGCTTTGTGATGGTTGGCCAGGTCAGTCTTGGCCAGTGGCCCAAGAGTTTCATAACACAGCAGTTGTTTCCGGAGGCAAATAGTTTTCTTTCCAAATCATACTCCAATCAGCCATCCTGGAAAGCTGTAGTCAATTTTCTTAGGCCAGGTCTGTCAGAAGCAATTTGAGTCCTGTGATAAATAGAAAATAAACCCTTCTTCCAATGTCTAATCATATTGCTATATTTATAAACATATATAATAGTTAAGCTGGACAAATATTATGATTAGTATAGGAAGATGATGAGATTTGCAAAGACATACCAGCTTTTTAGTTACTGACAATTACTGACTTCCTCCATATCTGGTTTTGATTAGAAAGTTAAGGAAATAATGTTTATTTATGACCTCCTGATATGAACAGATTGTAATTTTTTTTGAGATTGTTTTGAAGATAATATAAGCCTACTTTCTTCTTTTCTTATTGCTGTATGGAGACTGTGTTTACACAGGGCTTCTGAATTTCATGGTTTTAATTGCATTAGTCCTGGACTATCGCTGTGCTTGTTCTGATACCCCTGCCAATTTCTAAAGCATGGCCAGTGGATGCCCACAAAGCTCTGAACACTAGGAGCATATGCCAAAGCTTTGTCTTTGGGATTTCTAAGTGTACAAAAATAATTATCTGGTTTGGCCTAAAGTCACATGGTGCCCACCATCCCCTTTCTTTTGCTTTTTAGTTGGAAGTGACACTCCTTGAATGAATCTATAACATACTTTGTGTCATTTTCTCTGTAGCAGAATTAACTTTTTTACTGCTGAACTTTGTTATGGTAGTGAACTGCAAAAAAAGAAAGAAAAAATCTATTGACATGGACTCTCTTTAAGTTTACTACCAACTACAAAACATGAACTTTTAATATCTTGCACTGTTTTATTTCTTAGGGGTTTGGAGGCTGACTAATGTAAAATGGTAATGCAACTGTGAGACCTGGATTTTATTCAGCCAGAACAGACACAGTCTAGAATACAGATGTACCTGGGCAACACAGTTTGTAACAGGCACACATGGGGGCACAGAGCGAGGAGCAGAGAACTTGACACTGTGCAAGCAGTAGCCAAAACACTGATGTGTTGTCAACAGTTTTTTAATCACAAGTTCAAAACATACCACCATATGGTCTGCTGTGGAGAAAATTAACTGCATCCCAGTCCAACCCAGTATGATGTCAAAAGGCCAATCAGTGTTCATATGCTGAAGCTTAAGCTCCAATAGAATGATTATATATATAACAAAAGATTGAAAATACGTATTTTTAGTTTAACAATCCATCCAATAAAAATTTGGCTTCCTATACATACAAATAAACTCAGAAAATTTCCACACAATAGTGAGTGGTTTTTAAAAATTTGCTGTAAGCAACTGCATCCTTAATTAGAAAATGTGAATTAGTACCTGAATATATTATGTGTTTTAAGAGATGAAAATATAAAAGAAATCTAAGTTTTTCTAGACTGTTAATATGTTCTGTTTTATTTTCAAATCATTTAATTTCACAATAAGCCTCTACTCTGCATCATGTAGAGCCTTTTAAAGGCATTTAAGCTAACCAGCTAACTTGGCATGTATATTTTGTTAGAGAAAGCAATCTCTATTTCTACACCAACTTCATGCTGTAGGTCTAATACTCAGAAGTATTTAATTATCCTAATGTGTTTATTTGCTTTATCTTGGAGTTTCTGTAGAAATGTCTGATTATTGCTTGTGGATTATTTAATTATAGGATTACACTTGCACTTCAGCTATAACCTTTAGTACCATGAGTTCCTTCTTCAAAAGGAAGAAGCTTTCAAAGGCTGGCACTTGAAAATATGAACAGGACCTAATATCTGAGTGATGGGAATTTATTTTTATTTGTTTGTTTTCTTTGCAGTGGAATGAAAGGTGTTTGTTTCTCAGTTGATCTCAAACAATAAATGTGTGAGCAAAACTGCAGACACCTTTATTATTGTGGTTCCAGATCCTTTATGCTTTAGAAGATTCAGGAGGCACAGAATTTCTGAGCAAGACCTTAAGATATACTGTGTGTGTGGCTTGGCTTTTACTGTACAAGGATGTGTTTCCTTTTACACCCTGTTCAAGTTCCTGCTGAAGGGCAAACTGCTGCATTTCCATAATCAGTGCAATTCTTTTGCTTCTATTCTAGAAGTCAGGATTTCGCATGAATTTCCTAATAATTCTCTTCAGCAAGAGTATGCAGAATGAGGAAAATGTTTTGTTTTTCTTTTTTAAAAGTGCATTTGGAAGGAAAATATGCCCAGGTATAAGCTGAAGGTCAGCCTTGCTGAATGATGGAGTCAGTTGAAGGTATTCATGCCCCAGTTCAGTCATTTCTTTAGGCACAGGAAAGCATGAAGAAATTTCTCAGGCAAGGATGAACTTTTCCTCATCCTTAGATTCCATGCTGATCTTGGGCCTCAGTACCCTGCAGATATCTGCTGTTAGTGGTACATATCTAGCCTTAGCAGAGCTGCTCCTGCTAGACTCTGGCTGCAAAAATAGCTTAGTAGCATTTCTCTGATTTTTAGGAAATGAAGTTCTGTAGATTAGAGAATTATTATTGCTGCTACATGTGAAACTTACTCTCAATCTGAAACCACTCTTACTTAATTCCAACTTCAATGTGAAAAGCTCACGTGACAATCAGCACCTAACAGAGCTAAGTGGCATCATCCAACCTCTGCTGCATTTTCACATAGAAGAATAGCTACACTGGTGGTCAGAAATACATTTTCTCTCAGGGTTAGCTTGCTAGTTACATGTCTGAAGCCTTCTGAAGCAGAACTGGTATCATATAATGAAAGTGGTTGCTGTTTCTTACAGACTTTTTATGATGCTTCTGGCAACTACATGAATTCTCAGATGTCTCCCTTTTTTTTTTGGACGCTTTTTTAAATCCCTGCCCACAAGGACAAAACTGTATCAGACCAAAAGGCTTTTCTCCCTGTTTGTTATTTCTTAACAAAAATCCCAATATCCTGATAAAAACCAAACTTCATTTCACAGTGTGATATGTCTGCATCCTGCTTGTATATGTATAAAATTCCCAGGTTAAATTTTCAGCATGGTGAATAATAGATACCTACACAAGTCCTATGCTTTGCTAATGGGATTTGTTTAATGCTGCTCCCTGATACTTAAACACTCATACTGGTGATGTATTGAATTATGGTGTTGCAGAAGACACTTTGGTAAATTGTGCTCTGATTGTGTATTCAGCAGCACGAATCAGTCCCAGGGAATGGGACCAACTCACCGTCTGTCTGTGTTGTATTGCTGAAGATAGTGGTCATGGGCTGTTGGCTCTGTATTTATGTGGCCATAAATTGCCTGTTTTGCTGACACTTTAAAGTAAATGAAGGAAAGCATCAGCACTGCTGGCTTTCTGGCAGGAAGCCTAAGAGCAACTTGGTATGCCTTATGTGTCTAACTAATGCCACTTCAGTGGAAAGTTTTAATTAAGTACATGTCTGTGTGTGCAGAGAAGAAATCAAAGGCATTTGGGGAAAACAAAGTGTATCTGCTCCAGAGTCATTGAGGAATAATTTGGTGGGAGTACTAAAAGGCTTTCAATTAGTTGGAAAATATTTTCTTAAATATTATCAGAAAGGACAAAAAAATGGTCTGAAGGGAAGGCTATAACATTGTTCTGTAGATTTAACCCATTTGCCCCATACTTAGTGTATGGAGCAAATGAGTTAGATACATGTCATGTACCAGTTAGAGGAGAAGAAGTTGTAAAGCTAATCTGATAGGCTGTATTTCATTAAGCTCCCTAATTGTAATTATTAGAACACTGGAAACTGGTTTGTCTAGAGCCAGTATTTTAGATTCGTCCTTTCTTTAGCAGTTTCTAAGCTTGCAAACATCCAAAAATTCAATCATACAAGGAAAATTTTTATAGCAAATATTTTATGACTAGGTAGCCATATTAAAATTCTAGCTGTTCAAACTGAACTTATCACATGAGAATTTTAGCCCTGTTTCCTTGTTCTCACAGATGAAGGAAAAAAGTGCTCTCAGTTATCTTCAGACTCTCTAGAGGGATTGTTCTTTATCAAAAAGAGAAGTTCTGAGGAGTGGGGATAATTCATTTACGACTAGATCTGGTCCATGATTTATCTTGGTTTATGTTTAGTATATAATTTATTGTTCTGTCTATATTACAGCAAAGCTCAAAGGGGCAACCCTTTTTTTTTTGTACAGGGCTTGTTTTGTCATATTTTATTTGCCTTAATTCCTATATTCTTTCTAAGGCCTTAGTACAGAGTGCTTTCCACCCTTTTATCCATCTTTCAGCCAAGGTAGAAACCTGCTTTCTTGTTCACTAAATGTTTTTCCAGAAGAAATGGAGTATTCTCAACACCCAATCCAAAACTCTGCAACAAACAATATGAGATGCTGGGGACGACCATTAGCTTTTGTCCCTGTTTGATGTTCCATCTGTAATGTAACTATGAGTTATTCTTTGCATTAAATAACCACAGTGAAAGAACAACACTTAAGCCTTGTCATGTTGTCTTTTCTTCCTTTGTATGACATCTTAGTTTAAATGCATGTTCTTCTGTGAACTGTACTGTCAGATGGAAGCTTACCCCATTCCCAAAGCCCCATTTTTCTTTGTTTTTCTTAACATGGGCAAGGCTATTTTCTGAACACATAGAATTCTGAGAATTCTGTGTCTGATTTCCCAGTATCACAGGGATGTGATGGGATGATTCCTGTGACTGGAGTATTGGAATGGAAGGATACATGCTCTGTAGGAAGGGCAGGAAGGGAAGATGAACAGAGGTATCACCCTTTATGTCAATGACCAGCTGTACATGGAGCTCTGGAATGGATGAAGAGCCAACCAATGGCTTATGGGTCAGGACTAAAGGGAGGGCAGGGACAAGTGACATTATAGGATCTGCTACAGGCCACCCAAGCAGGAAAACTGAGTGGATGAGGCCCTCTGTAGATAGATATGAGCTGCCTCATATTCTTACAAGCCCTGGCTCTCATGGGGAGCCTCAACCACCCTGATAGCTGTTGAAGGGACAACTTAGCAGGGCATGAAAAATTTAGGAGGTTCCTGGAAAGCACTGATGGTAACTTCCTTCTCCAAGGGATAGAGGAGCCAGCAAGGAGAGGTGCTATGCTTGTTGTCACCCCACAAGAGAAGCTGGAGGGGAATGTGGAGCTCAAGGACAGCCTTGTCTCCAGTGACCACAAAATGGAGTTCAGTACCCTTTAGGGCAGCAGGGAGAGTGCACAGCAATCTCACTACCCTGGACTTGAGGAAAGCAGACCTTGTCTCTCTTGAAGTACCTGTCTTGGAAGAGTACCATGGCATAAAGACTCGTAGGGAAGAGGAAATAAAGAAAACAGGTTGATATTTGAAGATCGCCTTCAAAGTCAGAAGAGATGCATCCCAACAAATAGGAAATCAGGAAAAAAATATTTGGAGGCCTGTGTGGATGAACAAGAAGCTTCTGGGTAAACTCAGACTCAGAAAAGTGTGTGGAAGCAAGGACAGGTGGCTTGGGAGGAATGCAGAGAAATTGTTTGGGTGATCAGGGGTCAAGTGTGGAAAACTAAAGCTGATAGAATCAAATCTAGTCAGGAACATCAAGGACAACAAGAAAAGTTTCTATAGGAACATCAGTAATAAAAGACAGACTAGGGAAACTGTGGGCCGGCTCCAGAAGGAAATGGGAGACCTTGTTACCTGGGGTATGGAGAAGGTTGAGGTATCCAATGCCACTTTTGCCTCAGCCCTCACCAACAAGTGCTCCAGCCACATTGCTCAAGTGGCAGAAAGCAAAGGCAGGAACCAGGAGAATGAAGAGCCACGTGCTGGAGGAGAAGATCGAGTTCAAGACCATCTAAGGAGCATGAAGATGCACAAGTCCATGAGACCTGAGGAGATGCAACTGTGGGACCTGAAGGAGTTCTCAGAGGAGTTTCTAAGCCACTATCCATAATACTTGAGAAGTCATAGCAGTCTGGTGAAGTTCCCACTGATTGGAAAGTGGAAAACATAATGCCTAGTTTTAAAAAGGGAAAAAAAGGAGGCCTGAGGAACAAAAGGCCAGTTGGTCTCACCTCTGTGCCTGGCAAGACCATGGAACATATTTTCCTAGAAACTGTGCTAAGGCACATGCAAAATAAGGATATGATTAGTGACAGACAACACAGTTTCACAAAGGGCAAATGATGCCTGAAAAGTTTGGTAGCCTTCTATGATGGGGTTACAGTGTTGGTAGATAAGGGAGAGCAACAGATGTCATCTACTGGGACTTGTGAAAAGTATTTGACACTGTCCCACACGACATCCTTTGACTCTAACATGGAGAGACATGGATTTGATGGATGCACCACTTGGTGGATAAGGAACTGGTTGGTCAAAATCAAAAAGTTGTTGTCGAGGGCTCAATATCCATGTGCAGAGCTGTAAAAAGTGGCATTTTTCAGGGGTCAGAATTGCTGAGCGCTGCTGTTTAACAGCTTTGTTGAGGACATGGGCAGGGGGTTGAACCTGGCAAGCACCCTCGGCAGGTTTGACAATGACACCGTGTAGTGTGATCAGCACACTGGAGGGAAGGGATGTCATCCAGAGGGATGTGGGCAGGCTTGAGAAGTGGGCCCATTCAAACCTCATGAAGTTCAACAAGACCAAATACAAGGTCCTGCACAATGGTTGGGGCATCCTCCTGGGCAGAGGATGGATTGAGAGCAGCCCTGAGGAAAAGGACTTGGGGGTGTTGGTGGACTGATAGCTTAGGATGTGCTGACAATGTGTGCCCACAGCCCAGAAAGCCAAACGTGTCCTGGGCTGCACCAAAAGCAGCGTGGGCAGCAGGGCAATGGAGGTGATTCTGCTCCTCAGCTCTGCTCTTGTGAGACCCACCTGGAATGTTCTGTCCAGCCCTAGTGTCCCCATCACAAGAAGGAAATGAACCTGCTGGAACAAGTTCAGAGAAGAAAAGCAAAGATGGTCAGAAGGCTGGAATGCCTCTCCTGGGAAGTCAGTCTGAGAGAGCTGGAGGCTGTTCAGCCTGGAGAAGAGAAGCCTTCAGGGAGACCTCATAGCACCTTTCAGCACCTAAAGATGGGCTATGGAAGGGCTGGAGAGGGACTTTTTACAAGGATATGTAGTGGTAGAACAAGGGGTAATATATTTAAACTGCCAGGGGGTAGGTTTAGATTAGAAATAAGGAAGAAATTCCTTACTGTGAAGATGTTGAAACCATGGACCAGGCTGTCCAGAGAAGTTGTGGGTGCTTGGAAGTTTTCAAGGCCAGGCTGAATGGGACTTTGAGACACCCTGGTGTAGAGGAAAGTTTTCCTGCCTATGGCATGGGTATTGGAACTAGATGACCCTTCCAACCCAAACCTTTCTATAATTCTATTCTAATACCTTTCTCTATTCCTGCTAATGTTATGAAAATGTGAGTCTGAAGACTGAAATGGGTAAAGCTTCCTTTAGCTTGTAGACTTCTTTCAAATGTATATAGTAGATGGGGAGTCTCCTGGCAAGGGGAGAAATAAATGGAACAGATGCACAGTAAGAGCAAAAAAGCTATGAAAGTAGTTCCAAGAATTTAAGATGGCATTAAAAGGTCATTTACCTTTTGGCAAATCATTGCATTTTGCCTGACTTTTATTACTGTGAGAGATGAGAAATATGTTGGTATTTGTTATGATAAACTAGCTGTAAAAAGAATGATCTTGTTTCTCTGGGTATTATGGAGCAATGCTAGATGCCTCCACAGCTCATGACAAAGACAGAAAACCTTATGAACAACATAGGGAAAATCCAGAAATGAGAAAAATTATGTATCTTAGGGTATTCCAATTAAAGTAATGAATGCTGTCAACTTAAAACCTTTTTCTATGGTCTTAAAACCTTTATAAGATCATTGCTTCGCATTAAGATAGAGCAGTGGTCCAGTTCAGAGTGTAGGAAGACATGAGGAACATTGCCCTTACCCATATATAGGCTTGCAGACAGCTCCTCAGGCAGTGCACAGGCAAGGTCTGGAATGTTTTGCAGCAGCATGTGAATGCTGAAACTTCCAGAAAATGTCCAAAACTTTTTTTTTTTCTTTTTTTTTTTTTTTTAATGGGAAGGTGAAAGAGTTTGCCACAAGATTGTATGGTCTCTGTCCTGGCAGACAATCAAAACTGGCTGTGGCTCTGAGCAATCTGCTGCAGCTGAGCTGGCTCTGAGTGGAGAAAGATCCCAAGAGGTCCCACCTGCCCCAGTGACCTTCTTGCAGGGTATGAAACAAAGAAATACCTCTACAATAAGAAACCTTTTTACCGCAAATTTCTGGAAGCAATGAAGCTTTGTCCCACTGTTTGTCCTGCTGATTACCACTGTCTGTATTGATTTCTGTCTCAAGGTTGTTCTTGGCCACCCAGAGGATGCTGAGCCGGGCTGACCATTGGTCCGGTCCAGCATGGATGTTCTTGCAAATGTTAAGAGGATATTGGGCTAGACTGCAGATAAGGAGCAAGTCTAACTGTGGAGGACAGATTATTTAGGAGAGGAGAGTAAAGCAATGCAGCTACACCTGTGATCCAGGCAGGGCAGCAGCCAATTTCCTTTGACACTGAGATTTTGCATGAGGTTTTGTTTTCTTAAAATTTGCATGATGTAAGACTGGTGAGTCCTCCTTTTTAAGGAGACATTGAAGAGCCTGTGTGCTTTGGTGAGGAGGCTGTGTAGCTATCCAGCAGCAATGGGGACCATCCAACTAAGAGTGGGAGCTGCCAGAGCCTAGCAGTAGCACTGGCACTAGCACTGAAGAAACGGGAAAATAAGTTAATTCCAGTTAAACATGAGTGTGACATTATGACTCTGAGATAAGGGTTACTATTTCTAGCAACAAACAACTAGTGATTTGGCTGACAGTAAAAAGACAGTATTACCTTTAAAAGGGGAATGTGGCTTTTGCAAATGGAACAAGACTAGCTCAAGGACAGGCATGCCTACCAAAAAATGCAGTCTTATCTAATAATTTTTATGAAGAGCACTAGCAGCAGAAAGAATAACAAATTGCCCCATATTCTGACCGTGTCTCTCTGTAGGAGATCCAGATGCAAGCATGGCTTGTGGCAGGTAGCTTTTGGCCACTGCTCTCTCAAAGGTCTCTATGCTATCCAGAAACAGCTCCGTGTTACTTTCACTTTCCAGGCACTTGTGTTTCCTCATGTCAAAGCTGCCCTTTGGGCTTGCCCTTCTGCAGTATGACTTATGCCAATAGAGATACAGGATGTCTGTACTAAGAGATGAGCTCCTACATGCATCATCTTTAATACAATGACTGACTTACATTGTCTGAATTGGTTCCAGTCCATAAAGCTGACATTTAATTAACATCAGAGTTAACCATCAATGTCCTTAACAGAGTTAGTCCAATTTTCATGTTTTAAGAACTGTGAACAGCATGGAACCCCAGGTTCCAAATACACCTTTCAAGGTGTATTCATTAAGGTAAAAAACCCCAAAACCATTAGTGGCTGGTAATGTATTGTTTCTCAGTAAAATAAGGGCAAATTCAGACATGCTTTGAACTGTCAGTGTAGGCTTGTTTCAATGACAAAGGGAGCAGGTGAGCTGTGGTATCCTGATTATCCTTTTCACTTTAGTTTAAAAAAAAAACAAATTTGAAAACCAGAAAGTGTTGGAAATATCCTGTCCTATCCACTAATGAGCAGTAGAAGTAATGAGATATCTCAAAACTTCCTCAGTGTCCACATACTTAGCATGTACTTGTCTGAACTTCATCTAAATCTTTTCAAAGTGATGTGTGGCTTTGGTGTCAGGAGAGAAACACTGGAAGTAGTTTCCATCTATTTCAGTCATTCAGTGACTCATACTGAGTGGCAAGATCAGATCAGGCCTGGGTATCTATTATTCTTTGTGATGAGCAGATGAGATGGTATCTGCTGTGCTGTATTCTCCCCTAGTTCATGGACAACATTCTTAAAAGCAGGATGAGGAAAGTTTGCGGAAAACCATTTGTTTGTGAGAAAAAAAATTATCTGAAGGAGTAAGCTCTAAGTGACAATATCCTCACATGTAGAATGGTGCAGTAGTGGTAATGGTGGAGTCCCAGCTTGTCCATAAAATTATCTATTTCCCTGAAACCCCTTCAAGGGGATTTCAAAGAGTGTGGAGTCTGCCTCTGTTCTTTCCCCTTCTGGTAAATAAAGTCTCTGCTCACATGTACAGCTCTGGCTGATTCCTTATTAATTTAAAGGTTGTATTTAATAGAGGCTTCCTTAAAGCAAACTGGCCTTTGGTAAAGCACAACAGCTTTCTGTGGCTTTTACCTCCTTTTTGCATTGGCACCCCAAAATACATTTGCTTGAAAAAGTGTATAGTCCCTTTCCTAAAGAAGAGAGAGAAAGAAGAAAGAAAATATTTGCCATTCTCTGTATTTATTTAACAGAAATGCTGCCTTATGCACCATGCCATAGAGCAAAAAAAATCTGAGCCCTTTGTTTTTCTGTACTTCTCACCTTGTGACATTTTCTCACAGGAAATATTCACAGCACATGCATATGTTGAGAGTTTGGTCTCAATCCTCGTGACTAACAATGGCTAAGATATATGCAGTTTCTATCTCAGAAAAGGCTGATCATGTGCTTCCTTTACTAATGAAAATTGTTTAAGTCTGAAGATCTTGTCTAGCTAATATGATTATTTTGGTTTTAAACTGACTACAGAACTGCACATATTCATGTGAAGAGTTTCCTAGTGTCACTAAACAGCATGCATGCAAAGGACTACAGATATCAGCATTGGATTATGAAATACCAAGCATGCTGATAATCAGATTTATTTTTAAGTGGCTGTTTTCTTCCCCTCAAATACCTCGCTAGATTTTGCCTAGTCCATCTTGCGAAAGTTTCTGAAAGCAAATTCATAGGAAGAGACTTGTCTCCACAGAATTAGTTTCTGTCAGTTCTGTAAGGTTCCACATGTTTTGCCAAAATTTGGTACATATGTGTAAAAGTGACTGTTACATACATAACATTAATGAAGGATTTGACAGATTATTTTGTTCATTTCAGGCCTTTAATTAAGGAAAAGTGATCTGCTTGAGAAAAGAAATTGAACTTTATACAGAGATTTCCTAATGAAGTCTTATGGCCTCTGTTGTTTATGATGACCTAGGATTTAACCCTCCCTCTCCCTTTTTAGTTTTGTCCATTCTTATAGTCTGTAATTATGGAAAAGTTGGCTTGGAAGAATATTATGGAGTTTTTGGTGCTTATTTTGAAAAAACAAATTAAATCTTACCTGCATATATAATTTACCCATTACAATGTGTTACTAGAGGGGAAATGCTGTTAACTACAAATTAGAAAGAGTTCTAGGCTGAAGAGTTTTTATCCTGTGGCTCTGTGCATCTGTAATATTGGTGCTGTTTCACAGAAGTTTTGCATCATGGGATGAATTCTAGGACCATTGAAGTAACTTGTTAACTGCCCTTAGAATTTGGGCTTTTCTTGTCCTGATTGGTTGCAGGAGCCCTTTGTAGTTCTCTCTCTGCCCCAAATGCAAGCCTCTCAGTGGGGATTAAAGTAGGGTCAGGAAGGGATTGTAGAAAAAAAAAAGCTACATTCCTGAATAGGTATTTAAATGCATAATTATTTAATGTTCTTCTCATTTGTTGTTTTCTAGGATGCTTAAAACATCTCATACTGTAGGTAAATTTGTTCTGATTTATATGAACTCAATATTCATATTATAATTGAAATTAAGCTAAGGAGGTTCAAGATCTCAATATTGCTGTTTATCTTCTGACATATAATTATTTAATGGCTTATATGTATATCTATGTATATCTCTCCCTCAGCTATATTTTTTTCTTCAAATTTTAGAAAGCATCTACACTTTTCGTTTAGATCAAATTACTTCTAATAATATTGATTTGGTGCCTCTATAAGATAGATAGTATTATTGTATTTACTATTGTAAATTGTGTTGGTGGGACTTGGTGATGTTGATTTCAGGTTTCATCCAAAATATATCCCACAGGAAGACCAGCCAGCTCTGCATCCTGCAGCTTCAGAGTACTTTATGGAGCCGCCTATTGATTTTGTTTGGCAGATCCAGACATGTTGGACTTGCTGTATGCTCATAGCAGGCAAATGTGCTGCTTTCATAATTCCTGTACTGGTAGAATTGCTGTCAGGAATGTGGAATTACACTTCAACAGTTCAGGAGATGAAAGCATGCCTCTATATGTTGACAGCCTGTAGTGCTGCTTGCCCAGTAAGAATGGATGGATTAACACCACCCCATAGGCTAAGTCCTGGAGAAAAACAGATGTATATCTTCTGTACACAAGGTGTGGTAGAGAAATATTTCATGCAGGTAAGCACTCTACTCAAGGACTGTTTAGTAGCAGTTGTAGATGGAAGGAATAAGTTACCTTTGTCAGAGGTTATGTTATTTTCACTTAATTAAGACACTACTTCAGTTTCTTTCTTCCACTGGGATAATTATCTATTAATTCACCTATTTTAGCTGCTCTTTTATAATGATCTAATGTATTTTCAGAGGTCATTATTGTATGTCTGCTGAGTGTTTGCAGTGCTGGATATTTAACATTAACTAAAAATCCTAGTCTTCCACTTCATTCATGGGAAAAAATGTTATTCTGACTGTTTGTGACCTTGTTTCTCAGGAATACTTTGTATTCTATAATTTCATTTAATGTATATTTAACTGTAAATATAACATGAAAATTTAATTTAGTGATTCATATCTGCTTTTGAGAGGTTTTTCAATTTTAAAATATCAAGAAAAAGCAATATCTAGAATATTTTGGAAAGCAAGTTGAAAGTAAGAAAAAAACATCTAGCACTGAGCTGGAAGCTGTAATTTTAGAAAACCTCTAGAGCCAAAATAACTGCTCACCTCTGGCAAAAGAGGGAGAGAGGGAGGTTTTGCCTTCTCCATTTCGTGCTCTCCTTTGCTCATGCCCCTTCTCCTGCGACTGAAGCAAGTGCCAGAACCCTGCAGCTGGTTGCCTGACAGGTGGATGCCACTCCCTAAAGCAGCAGCAGCCCATCCTGGGGCAGTAACATTTCTCAGTGCACAGGTGAGGTGCCTGGCTCAGCATCCAGCATCACAGCCAGTGCAGGGAAGGTGGGGGACTGGTGCAGCCGTGGGGTGGAGAGCAAATGGAACCCTGCCAGATCCTGGGGGTTGCACTATGAACTGCTCCCTGCCTTAGGTTGAAACTATTAGATTTTTCCAATTTAAGACACCATTTTTGCATTTTAGAATAGAACAGAATAGAAAGTTCGGTTAGAAGGGACCTGCAGCGATCATCACATGCCTGACCAATTCAGGGCTGATCAAATGTTAAAATAAGTTTTTAAGTGGTTTGTCCAGACGCCTCTAAAACACGGGCAGGCTTGGGGCAATGACAACCTTTCTGGGAAGAAAGATTCCAGTCTGTTGTCACCTTCTCAGTAAAGAAGTGCCTCTTAGTGTCCAGCCTAGTGTCTCTCTTGACACAGCTTGGAACCATTCCCGTACTGCTTTGTCTGCAGATACCTGGATGATGAGAGCAGCACCTCCCCTTTTCCTCGTCAGGAAGCTGCAGAGAGGGATAAGTCTTCCCTCAGCCTCCTTCTTCCCCCCGCCCCAAAACAGACAAAATCAATCGCAGCTCAAAAGCCGGGTTGTCAGAAGTGGGATTCGAACCCACGCCTCCAGGGGAGACTGCGACCTGAACGCAGCGCCTTAGACCGCTCGGCCCTCCTGACCACAGGATGTTGTGTGGTGGCCCTGCCAATCTCTATTGGTAGATATTTTTAGTGATGCTATATTGTTTTCACAGGCACAGAGGCTGGTAAAAAAAAAAAAAAAAAATCCAAATGAAAATATATTCGGTGCTGACTCTCTGGCACCCATAATAACTGATGTTTATTTATGCATGCATCTGTAGCATTCTGCGAATGAGTTAGTGTGTTGAGAAAGAAGCAGGTATTTTTGCACATATTACATATGCCATGAGGCAGACATTTGAAGCTCCACAGATGTAATAAAAATATGGTAGGATCTATGTTTCACAAGGACTTTTTAAAGACTGATTTCTGTCCTTTAAAGTCTCTGAAAATCCCCCTGAGATATATAGACAAGTTATTAATGGTAAGAGTTCACTGATATTTGAAAGGAGACTGTGACATTGAAACAAGTTGTATGTCTCCCTGCTGAAAGTTTAAAAAAAAAAAAAAGTGCTTGAACACTGGATCTAGGAACCTCTAAATATACAAATTTGGTCAGGATTTGGGAGTAAAAGTAAACATAAAAGGCAAGAGGTGTGCTTGTTTGGAAGCATCAGGTTAAAGTGCAGTGGCTCTTTTTGGAATAGCAACTTACTAGAGAAAAAAAAATGAAATGTGATGACCAGAAACAGACTGTCAGAAGTGGCAAATAAAATATTTTTATTTAAAATGTAAATTAGTTTTACATTAAATAAATTTAATTATTTACTTTAATTTTTATAACAATTCCTTAGAATCTTAAGAAGCAATATTTTACAATGACAAAAAAGAAACCAGTGGCTGTCTCTACTAGACTGGCCAAAAATTGGCACTGGTTTTATTTGCTACTGTTGCTTCTGTATGGAGAAACCAGTTCTTCTGGCTCCAGTTTGTCAATGTCAATTTCTCAGACTGGGGAGCCCAAAGTGCTGGGCCCAATACTTTGGTGCTGTCTAATGCGTTGAGTTGAGGAAAATAATGACTTGTCTTGACTTATTGGCCATGTCCTTCCTTGGAGACACACAAGTTGAGTGGACAAGGCTCTCTCTCATCCTGACTTCAGTCAGTCCTATCTTCAAATTCAACTTTGCTTTGAGCAAGACATTAAAGCAGGTAAGTGCTAAAGGCCCCCTCAAACCCTTTTGTTGTTCTACAACTATGTGCCATAATTTTGAACAAATTTATAAAACACTGTGTTGTAGTTATGTCACAATGGGCACAGCTGCTGTCACCACCAGCCATTTAATTGGCATCCCCACCAGTCCTTTATTCACGACTGTCTCATGCTTTCTTTCACAGATCCCTCTCTTATGCAACTCTGACTCCTTCTCTTGCAGGCACCTTCACACAATACTGTTTCCTTCTCTTATAGCAGCTCCACACAGCACTGATGCCTCTCCATTCTGCATGACTGGCTGTCCCTTTCCCAGCCACCCAACTCTGACTGTCCCCCACACATCTTCCTACCTTGCCTGTCCCTTACCTCCTCACAGCACAGCCAGCAGCCTCCTTCTCTTACTCCAGCAGGCCCCTCACTCCCAAGCTCCACCTCACACTCCACGTGCCTGTAACTGGTTGCCAGCTAACCCACTCTTTTATATCCCAAAAACTCATTAGGCAGGCACAGGCATTTCCACTCCTTGGTAATCAGTACAGCTGCAAGTCACTGGGGAAGATTCCCTCCTGCACTATCCTTTCAGCCTAGCTACCCACAACAATGCTTGTGAATTAAGAGTATTAATTCTGTATCTTATATATGCTGTAATGTGTCCTGAACCTTTGCACTTCTATCCTTGTACTCATTCTAGGGCAATAAGAAGCCTTGTCTGAGGCCTAGCAGAATGCCAAGACAAGCCTGTGTAACCAATATTCTTGTAACATACTGGAAATGTTATGCTCCTTGTTATGTTGGGAGTCAGGAGATATGCTGTAATGCATTTCAGCAGTCTTGGTTGACTTACTGGAAGGTGCAGTTTTCTCATATTTAAAAATAGTAATATATTTAATTCTATAGAAACAGGGCCTTGGAAAGGTCACAAAACATGTTTATTTGTGCTGAAATAAGAGTCTTAGCCAATGTGGTGCTGTTTGCTTGAATGGGTGATTGTTTTTTTCTAAACAATAGCTGGTGGACTGAACAGAAGTAGGCTTTTTCTAGCTTTGATATATGTCAAGATGGGCAGAGTCCAATAAGCAGAAATACAGATGGCAGAAGCTTGACCATCAAAATCTACTCATAATATAGTAACTCCAGAATGAGCAGTAGTTGCAGCCTACACTATTCCTGCTCTTAGCACAGAGCTGTCTGGGTCTTCAGCCTGCAGCTCCAAAACCTTGTGTTCCCTACTTCAAAACATATTGATGATGTAAAGCTGACTAAATGTGTCTTGAATTTCTGGGAAATTAACTGAATAAGTCTTAATTTAAATCAGGTCTAAGTCATAAAAATAACATTGTCCATTGGCTTCCAAGCTGGTAGATCACATAAGAAAGCATAACCAAGTACAAACCAAACATACAGTGACCGGTGAAGAATGTGCTCAAGGATACTGCTGGACAGCTCTCCCTTAACAGTGAGCATTTTTTTGGCCCAAAACTTCACTAACTACAGAGCTGATGCTCTGTAGCATTACCTCTGTTCCCTAAAAATCTGAAGATCTGGCTGACTTGCTGGTCGAAATATAGTGGTACTTGGTATGCAGTTGCCATACTGACTGAATTGAGCTCTAGTAAGTGAACTGAAAACCTCAATAAAAATGCCATATTTCAAAAGTTGTATGTATTTCCCAAATGCTTTGGCACAGACTTACGTAGCTACCTGTCCATCACACATTCAAACTCATCAGACTTGAGGCTGGAGGTTGTTGTGTTGCAGGATGTTGATGGGCCCCAGATGATGTGTTCCTATCCACTAAAAAGAAAGTCCCTGGGATATTAAGTGCATTGATATTATCAATTGAAAAGGTTTGCTCTCCTGTTTCCTAGGTACTTGTTCTGATGATAACAGGTGAAGAAGAAATTCTTTGGCAGAGGTATCACTGTCGATATTTTCTCATATTTGCTCTGTGTGGTGCCCAGCCTAATCAGTGATTTGCTCTGCTGTCAGTATACAGCAGCAGTTGATATATTTAAATGCTGGGTCCAGTATCTCCAGTACTGGATATAAAAGGCATCACAACATGCCGTGATATGAAAGACCTGCCTCACACCTTTGCTTATCCCTCCTGTTACTTGATAGCCCTTCCTTGGACATTTTGGGTTTCTGTCCTGCTTTAAGTAAAGCTTCTCACAAAGTGAGAGCATCTTTTTTACTTTTCTTTCCTTGAATAGGAGAGTTGCTTTCCTCGTTACATTTCAGGTGTCTCCCTGGGGCCCTGAAAGAATTCAGAGAGAATGACCATATCCAGTGGGACCAATGCCTCTCCTTCCAGTGAGAAAATAGAGCATGTTATATGGGTGATAATGAGATTAAATGTGACTTCAAATAATGATGCCTTTTCACTATTTTTATAACTTCACATTTTGTCCCTAGCTCTACAAAAGTAGATGCACTTGACTTTACAGGTATCTCTAATCCTGTTGTCAGGTTCTGGTTGTACAAAGAGAAATATAAAGAGAAGCATAGACTGAAAATGTTGTCAAGAAGGTAGGGAGCTCTCTTCCTGCCCCCTGTAATCTTTAGGAACCAGACTAATTTATATGAAAAATATATTTACATCAGTAGCAGAAATATATTATAGGCTGGAAATGAGACTGCTCTGCATCAGAACCATGTTGTCTTAGCTGCCAGCTGACTTTGCAGCAGAACCTCAAGTCATGTTGCAGTCACAAGTAGGAATAGTAATAGAGGCTTTTTCCTGGACATATTCCCTCTGTTCCAGTGGGAATTAGAGACATGAGGGGCACAACTGAGAAAAAAAGTAATTGTCTTACTCTATTCAAAGTATGTTGAGAATCATCTTAATTTAATGGGTCTTTCTTGTTAGATAACCCATCCTCAAAACACCTTATAAGCAAGAATGCACACGAACCTCCTTTGAATTAAGTACATTCCCTTAAATTCCCCAAATAATATCTTCCTTTTGAAGATATGAAGCAGATTAAATGTGTGGAACCATGTGGTGTTTATAGGAGATCAGAAATACTAGAGAAGGCTGGCACAGCATAGCATAGCATGTCTGCACTGTCTGTGATAATAAGAGTAGATGCCTCAGAAGCATATGTTATCAGCAGGATCCAAAAGAGATACAGCATCAATGTGTGAGGCAAAGGGGGTAAGATTCCTTCTCTTCCCCCGATATTGGTGCCGAGTATCAGCTTTTCTTTCCTCACAAATCACTATTTCATCAGGAACACAAGCACCAGCTGGAGAACTCATTGCTCTGTGATTGCTGCCTGTTGAGGTGGAATAATTTTTTTCTTAATACTTTTAGCTCCAAGTGAAATTGAGGAGTTCTTCAAAACAAAAAGATAGAACTGCCTTTATGTCTTTATGTGTCATGTCTGCTGTTCACAAAAGTCATGGGTGTGGGCTTTTGTTCCTGCTTGAGGTAAGGCATTAAGAGCTGTGAGGTTAGTCGCTGGATTTCTTGTCTGTTTTCACTAGAACACATTCAGATGAAGAGCTGAGCTCAGTTCTGTTCCCAAGGTGACCTCTTCCTGTCTGGTAACCATCAGCTCCCATGGATGGAAGTAGTTACATTTATGATTATCAGTGCAGGGTATGGATGCAGGTTTGTATTTAACATGGCTGCAGTAAAAGGTAACTTGATAGCTGATGCTGAGGCAGAACTTGACCTGCAAAATCCTAATTACTAATTGATGAGTAAGCATCTAACCTGACTTTCAACTTCCAGCTCAAGAGTTCAGCAGTGAAAAATATCCTTGTGCTTGTTAGGAAAAGTGAAAAAGGAAAAGAACCTGTAAATCATTGGAGATGTGATAAGCATGGAAACTTGCAGTGTCAGAATAAGTATGCTTTATTGTTAAAGAGGACTTTATTTTTACTTTTATATAGAAAGTTTCTAAAATATTTGAAGCAAAACTGCACGTTTTTACTCTATTATAAACTTCTGTTCTTATTTATAAAGTCAATAACAAAAAAACTGTTGAACTGGAAGGAGTCTTGTCAATTATTTATGTTAAATCAATCAGATGATGTTGTGTATCCCAGACTCTCAAGTGGAAAAACCAGTGACAGAAGTAGTTTATAACATAACCCATGGTGGAGGCCCTACGTCCTCTCTTGGCAGTTTCCAGGAAGGCTGAGGTGTGGTACAGAGGTTTTAGCTTTAACAGGGCTGAATAGGGTTTGGCTGGTAGACCTGGCTGTGGAGAGCTGGATGTAGCTAATAGAGGATTTAGTGAAGGCAGAGCTCAAGAAGAGCTTTTCTTGTGCTAGCTAGAGAAGGGAGTACCATATGGGATTATCTAGTGTTGCAGGTGATTGTCTGTTACAGATGTTTTGCAGGGTAATAAACAAGCTTTGAATGAAGGACAGACAGTACCTGACTGGGGCTTGGTTTCTATTTCCATGTCATAAAGCCACTTCCTACTTATTAAAATTCTATGGAAAGAGTAAATCCCAGTCCTGTTGGTACTGGATATTAGTTGTGCTTGATGCCTCCTTTTGAACACTGCACCCTTACTCTCCTCTCCAGGTGGAATGCATGGGATCTCCAGCCACTTGCTCTCTGATACACAGGTGAATGTTTTTTCTGAGGTGCAGGGGGAATGAACCTCCAGCTGATCTTATATAGGTCTATTTGCAATAAAAAAAGAGTGCAACCAGTGTGCAGCACTGCTAACAATCACACAGTAAAGAAATAATAATGATATTATATAGTATCTATTATGTAATAAGAACACTAAAGTATTGAATAATTATTAGCTTATTATAAAATGTGGAAGGTTTCTTAAGAGTGTTGTGTATTTGGAAAGTGGGTTTTGTTAATGCAACTGTCAATACTAGAGTCTTGTGACTGTGTTATGTAAAAGAAATAATAAGTTAAGTGCAAGATACTTCACCCTGCACTGTGTACAGGAAACATAACAGAGTAGCTGTGAAATATTAGCCATCCCTTAGTCTTCCCTCTTTTTCTAAAAGCATGATATTTACATGTTTACTTTTCTTATCCCAAAGAGACAAAGTGCCCTTTTGTCTTTCCCTCAAAAGACTTTCTATTTGCATTATTAATATGTTCCTTGCATACTGTGAAGAGGAATATCTGCTTCACTCTGGTACCCAGGCCGACTCCCTATCGACTGCTTTTCAAACTAACCTAAGAACTATTTATGTTTGCAACAAAAAGAAAGCGTGCTGATTTGGAGTGTGGTTTTCTTGTTGACATTTTAGAAACTGTTCCAGGCTCTTCTTAATATTTAGACAAACAAATATGTTTGCTTTTTTTCTGGTGCTACTGTTGACATTTCCTAAGGGAATTGCTGAAGATGTTAACAGCTTCCCAGCACAGGCGTGCTGTAATGGAATAGTTCTTTGCTTGTGGCCCTGACATAAATTCCTTTTAACTGATGTTTTTGCTGAAAGTAATGTGATTGTGATAACTAATGTGAGTCAGGGTAAATGTGAATCAGTCCTGGCTATTTTGGGGAGCATAAATGTCTGCTAAATTCCTCAGTGTTTTGCTTCTTGCAGATATAACCATGGAAGGTACCAATTTATTGTGTACCTCAGAGCCTCCGTGCTGCACAAATACCTGCAGTGCAGAGCAGGAAGAAGGTCCATGAGGAGCACTGGTAATTGGTGAAGCCTGAAGGCCAAAGCAGCTTGTAATTACCTGCAGAAGTTGGTCATTTTGGGGCTTGGCTAATTTTGGAACCAGTAGCCATGGAAAACAATCACATGGTGGAACGTTCCCTGGTACGTGTAGTGTGTGCCCCAAGGGCACTGTAGGTTAGGCACAGACTGATGTGAGTTGAACCTGTGCACTGCCATAACTTTACTACCTGGTCAGTACAAACAGGGTATAATTATGTTACCTATTAACCCAGGGCTGTCCACTTAGAGAATTTATATAATCTTTTATGGGTGAAGGTTTTGAAGAATTTTTAAACTGGTTGGGTTTTGTTTTGGAATCCCAGATTAAAAGTCTGAGGCTTTTACGTGCAACAGCCTCTTTAGCAATTGTCTGTAGTAAAAATGCCTGTGTTGTTCCTACAAGAATCAGTTATAGCTTGCAATCTTTTAGCAGCTGTATCTTTTTCTGACTGGTCATGTATTGCAGCTATGGAACAGATTTTCCTCAAAACCCATTGCTGTTTTAAAATCTTTTCAACTGAAAAGCATCTCCATCTCTGGGATTATCCTAACCTCAGTTATTATATCATCTGCATTGTCAGTGAAAGTGTAGAGGAACTTGTTTGCAAGACAGTCATGCAGCAGCAGCATTTTGGCCATGTTTGTTCCATTCCTGAGCCCTTTGGCTGAGGCTTCAAGAGGCAGTCTTTGTTGGTCTGCGACTATTTCTCTGCCTTGAAAAAGAACAAAAACTGTCAGGAAGAAAGATACTCATCCTAAGGGTAGACTCCAGTTACATTAAATAGAATAGCAGCCACTTGGAGATGGGACTGGAAGGCAGCCAAAAGGACACTGAAATTTTTCAATAGTCTGTCCCTATCCCTGTCTTCCAGTGATCAACAGAGAATGTAATTTCAACCTTCAAACTATTCACTGCAACCAAAGGGAACTAAATGCTGCTCTGGCTCTATTTTAAAGAGCTTTGTAACCTAGATGAGAAGATACTCTTATTTTAAATGTGTATGTTGTTCTACTATTGCAGTAAATCACTGCAGGTATTATTACTTATTGATTTAAGTAAATTGTCCTTTTGGCTGTCCTGTATGTGTTTCATAAGGAAAAAACTGACCTTGACCTGTGGATAGAACACATTTTCAATTAGTGTTTTGATTAAGGATTTCTCAGATGGTCCTTCCTGATTGTATCATTAGCTGGAGGCAGTTGGCCAGGAATAGCCAAGTGAAATCATGTTTTGAGGCATTAGTGTCGTGACAAGATCAAATGGCTTTCCTTATAATGCCTGCAAAAGGGTTTAATTGTATGCTGTACCTTCTTTATGAAAATTTCTTAGATTTATATATGTAAAGGCAGATGCCCTGTGCCTTCTAGCAATGTTACAGCCTCATGGATCTCCAGCAATTTCAGGCATTTATTTGCAATATTATTTTTCCCTTCCTTGTGAGAGATCCCTGTACCCTCATCCCACTATATGGGAGATGCATATGGGTGGGTCCTATCAGCTAAGTAAGATCAGAAATAGCTATCAGAATAGGTCTGCTGCCACTTGGTTTCAGGAACCACTCTTCACTTCCCAGTGGAATCCCTATGTATGTCTCCCAAGGAAGAGTAGAAGCTGAGGCCTTTTAATTTACAACCTTGCATTTTAGTAAAAGCAGGGATATGGGAACATAAGAAAAATAAGAAATTGCATTATATAGGTTAAAATGGCATTCCTACTGTCAGATGTTTGGGAACTTTTAAAAATTATGTTTATTCTAATATTTGTGCAGTGCAGTGTTTCTATTTTCTTTCCTTCTGAAGTGTAGAGTTGTATTTGTATGCTGTTTAAAAAAACCTAACGCCCTATCCCTTTTTTATATACATAATGGTAGTGAAATAGTTGCTTCAGTAGATAGGAAAGCAGAGAGGTGAGAGGTGTCCTCTATGAGTATGCTTTGGATATAAAGAAGTAGAGATGACATTTGACTTCAGAAAGATGATCTGTAGGATTCAGAAATTGAGAATCATAGGTACAATAGGTATACACGCTCAGCTTCCCACAGAGTAGCCTGCTCTGTTTTTTGAGTAAGTGTCAAAGCACAGCGTAGCTAAATGTTTTGCCCAAAGCCCAGTGGTGCAGCCCAGGCCATGGGAGAGTGCCAAAAAGTATGGCACTTATAATAAGATGTATGGGGTGTTACACAAATGTGGAGTGTTATCTGAAGTAGCCAGTGATCACAGCTGGTAATTTTGAAGAGCAGCAGTTACCACTGTGAGTAGTACATTAGCTTCAACAGAAACTACTTGGTGCATTCAAGAGTAAAATAATGCCCTTCATTTTTTTTCACTAATGTAGGAAGGGCAGCTTTCTGCTGTGCAAAAATCTGGATATACGGTATGTTCACAGCTGAAGTGCTCTTCAGGACGGATAGTTTTACCCAATCAATTTTTAAAATGTTTGGCAGATGCAGGAGAAAGAGACATCTAATATCCACTTTAAATTTGGTATTTAGTAAACATACCAAATCTAGTGTATGGCTCAGATTTCTGTCTCTCACTGTGCTTGTGCAGAGTCTTTTGCTTTTAAAGACCATGATAGATGAGGTGAAAATAATGGCAGATGTTTTCTGTAATGTGGATGGCATGACTTGCTGTCATGGGGATCCTGGAGTTAAAATGGGCACTGCTGTTATCCATACCTATCCCAGGAGAAGAGGGCTTTGTTCAGCCAGAACTGCATCTTACACCTCAGTGCCACAGACCTGCAGATGCTAATTACTTCCTAATCTGTTTGTCATTAAATGGCCATAATTTTTTCTATTATTATTCTTTTCTGAGCACAACTAGTTCGTTATTAGTACTCTGCTTGTTTTTTTCCCCCTCACTGCACTACAGTGAAAAAATGAGGGCCAAGAAGGAGGCTGAATAAATAAAGAAAGGAGATGAAGAAAAGAGAGGTAAAAGGAGTGAGGAGTGAAGGAAAATTAGGGACAGAGAAGTTACACATGTATAAATATTTTGATGGCTCTATAAAATGAATAGACTTAGGATTATTTATTAAGGAAAGACATAGAACATAAGAAATTGCAATTTTTAAAATATGGGGAAAACGCTCCAGGTGTCTTACATCATAGTAATAAGTTTTAGTTTTTTTCTAAGTACTTGAGTTTAGAAAATAAAATTGACACAAAAATAGAAAAAGGAAAACTGAATAGTTGACCACAGAATCAAGAAGGTGACTGAAAAAGAAGAAAAGCAGAGATGGAAGGCTACCTAAGTCCACTTTGCCCTAGTGCATTTTATGTTCTGAGTCATACTTAGGGCCCCAAACATTTCAAAGAATTTAAAAGGTGATTGTTTATGCCTACTGAAAACACATGTATTTTTTTAACCCAAAAAGTTAATCAACCTGTGTAGCTGATTTCACAGAGACAAAATTTCTAGGGTGTTCAAAAAGGCCTTCACATTAGTCAGCAGCAAAGAAACACTAAGGATTTTGGGAAGACAGTATGATGTTTTTTCCTAAGGATTGTGGGGAAAATCCCTATTGCTCAAGGAATGAAACTTCTAGCTTACAACAGTCTGGAAGAAGCTTTCCTTGGGTTTTGCTCATGGGTGCTGGCTGCACCATGTTTGTCAGTAATAGGACCCCTGTTCTGACTGTAGTGTTTTACACTGGCTTTTGTGGTGTTTTAGTTCTTGTTTTGCGATGGGGCTAAATCACAAAACTCACGCTAGAAAAAAGCAGCCGAAAGTGATACATCATTATAAAAACATTATGATCTGCCAAGGTTACTTCTAAAGTCGTGGCCAAGCAAAAAGGAGACTGCAGACATCATAGTTACAGCCTACCACTCCATCCACTTCCCATTTCTGCAGTGAAGGAAAAGCTTGTTAGGTGAAGGTGTAATGAATCACATTAGTTAGCATTTCATCTGCCATAATGGACCACAATCAAAACTTAATAATTCATACTTCTCTGTGAGTACAACTTCATTCAGTACAACTGAATGAAAATTTACTCACAAGATGAAGACATGTATTGCCATTTTTGCCTCTATAGTTTTGTTTTAGTTTTCTTGGGTCATAACAAGGGGGTGCCTTTTTATTACAGCAAAGAACTACTTCATCTAATAGGAGAGTCTTTGCTTTTTTTTTCCTGATTGTATTTTGTTGATAAAAAATAGTTAAATGTTTGCTTCATTGGGCTGATGAAAGGAGAGTAGATGTTTTCAGTGCTGAAGTATTGCTTTTTACTGCTTCCTGCATAGCCATCTCCATCATCTCTTTGCTCTTAAACTTGCCAATTCTTTTTAATGTGTTGCTTTTATGTGTCACCATGAGGTGGAGTGGGATTGTTCCTGTTCTCTTGATTTATTTCACTAAAATTACTGACTTTTAAACTCTCTTTTAGAGTTTAATAATAGCCACTTTTGATATAGTAACAAAAAAATAAGCCTAGACTTTCAAGACTATTTCAAAGCAGCTATAAAACAGACTATCAGATTACTGTTCACTTGATATGATCGTAGTGATAGAGAGATTAAAAGAAATTTGCATAACTTTTCAAACAAGAGAAGGAAAAGACAAGATTGATATCATATCAAATGGGTCGTTGAAGAGTTTTGCATTTATTTTCTCACAGTTCTTTCTGGCCTGCTGGGTTAGTGGAGGAAAACAAGCCATGCTGGACTCACTTCTTCCTCTAGGTTGCAATTTTCATCAGGAAAAAGGATACTTGAATCAATCTGATTATTTCATGGTTGCAAACCATAATTACTTCAGAGTATGATTTTCAGCTAAGAACCGTAATGGCATTAAAGTTAAGAAGTCAGAAAAACATTGGATTAAATGTAAAGATAATGTCACATTGGAAGAGCTAATTCCTGAAGTGCTACTGAGTCTTAAATTCGCTTTGTAGCAAGAAAAAATGTTAACTCAGAATGAAAGGTGAAAGAAAGCTCCTTTTCATTTTGCCCTGTGAGCAAGCTAGCAGAGAATTTTCACAGCCTTCCTCCCATTTTATGTCTGGACTTAAAATAGTCACATAAAAATGTAGAAATTATCAAGTATTACATATAAAAGATGAAATTCATATGTCTGATTTTTTTTCTGATGGACACGTGTTTAGTACTCTTCATATATGTTTAGTAGTGTAGAGCAATTCTCTGGAAAATACAGGAAAGAATGTGAAAACTGATAAAAGTGAAGAGAGTTTGAAGAAGGAATATGAAGGAGATGGATTGACAAGCTATGGAGGCAGTTTGGATCCATGAGAATATGGTAACACTTCCCAGTGGCTATACCCCAAGGATACCAAATATAACTTTATTCCTATTTCTGGTTCCCACTCTCCCTTCACATGCATAGCCCAGGGAGTTAACAGTGAGCTTTCTGGTCAGAAGATTAGACCTTCATCTGTAAGTTACATAAGTTAATGCTAAGTCCCAGCTCTAAATAGTTTTGGGCAACACAAGAGAGGCAAGTCCATTCTTTGTGTAGGTGAAAGTTCATTTACATATAGCTTATAGTAGGAAAAACTTCAGAAAAAAAGGAGCCTCATTCCCAGAGGAAATTACTGCAGCATGTAGTTTGATAAGGAAGTTTTAATTTTCCTGCACTGGATATCTTACAAAATTGCCAAGAATTTTGCTGCTGATGTTAGAAGAAGCAAGTTCAATGTCTGGATGATTTCTTTGTTAATTGATGTTTCTGCTCAGAATTATCTCCTTATTGTAGCTTGACTTTATTCTTTCTCTTTTTTTTAATCACAATTTATGATAGCAAAAAGGCTTAGAAAGGTTTATTAAACCTGTCTCTCTGCCACTTTAAAAATGTTAACCATGTTCCATCTTTATAATGACTGCTTAAATACCCCTTTCTGTCATGCTTCTTTTCTGACACTTCCTTTCTGAAAGGACCAATAAAATAATTCTAAAGGAATGTACAAACATATTAGGGGAAGGTTTTTTCTCCTCAGTATTTCCAAGAAGACAGCCCCACTTCTGGAGCAGGAACACTATGATAATATATCACAGGCTTGTTATATCAATTACTGTACAATATATCACAAGCTGCTAAGGTCTTGTTTTATAAAAAGGCTACCAGTTGTAATGGCACATTGAGGATATTTAAGAGCACTCATGCAGAACCCACTTTGTCACTGCTTTATCGTATGTGAGATAACAGCTCAATAAATATTCTGGGCCAACCTAGACAAACTGAAGATTAAATATGAAATTTAAAATACTGCTTTGGTTTCTTGCCAAAAGTATTGGACACATACTATGCATTTACAACTCCTGCATGATTAGGATTTGAGTTTTGTTACTTAGACAAATATTGTTTTGCAACATTAATTGCAAGCTGACTTCAAATTATTTTAGTATAATTACTACCTTTGCAGAGTCAGGTTTTAAACCAACAAACATACATGACCATTTATTGCTCATTGAATAGGATTTAAATCATTATTAGAATCACTGGAATATGGTACAAACTTAGCATTCTGACTTCAAAAGGAATTGCACATTTAGGCAATTCTACATTTTCTTAAAGCCAAGCTAAGCTGATTCCACATGACAGTGGTTTTAATGAGGCTCAATAAACAGTACAGTTTGTAACCTCAGGCCAACTGCTGAGCAGAAGCCAAGAGCAGTGCTACAGCTTTAGTGAACCCATTACTGTGAAAGATGCTGGATCCTGGAGCAGCCTGAGTCACTCATTGCACAAGAGATGAAGCTCCAATAAATAAAAAAGAATATCTAAGGTGACGGGTGACAACTTCATGCAAACGTGATTTTCTCTGATTTGACAGTGCCTTGATAAAGTCTTAAGGCATGTGGCTTACTAGCAACCATTTAAATTTTTAGCCGTTGAATCTTCTGTTCTACTTACAGACATTAGCATTTGGGGCTTGTGGTTTCCTATAGGTATTAAAAACTTGCTTTGCTTATGTATTGGATCTAATTCTCAGAACTACTCAAGATCTAGAACAGATCTGATAAACTGTTAGGGTAGTCAACAATGCTGAAATGCATATGTTTTCCAATTGATGGTTATTTTTGTTAGTTTCTTTTAAAGGTGAATTGATATAGGTTGTTTCCTACCCTTAGGGCTGATCTTAGACCATGTTCCCCCACCAGCACATTCACTGACCCGGAGCCCCATGAGAGTCCTCCAGAGCAGTCTGCATCCCCTGTGAACGAGGTGAGGAAATGGTGGTTAAAAAAACCCCAGAGGCAGCATAACTCCTCTTTTAAGGTGCTATGGCTCTCTTAGTCTTTATGAAAATATTTCCAAAGGGTATCTGGAAATATGGTAAACAGATTTAGGGGCTTAAAAGAATAGAAGAGCAGAACTGAGATATTTAGTCTTGATGTGAATAAGGGGGCTGAACCAACTCTATGGATGTTTTACATGCCAAAGGCATAGACCTAAATAAACAGAAGAGTTGGTAGCACAGGACAAAAAGTTGGTCTTGCACAAGAAAATAGGCAGAAATGAGTTTACATTGCTGGGAATACTATAGTATCTAGTGGGTAATTCTTGGACTTGATCTTAAGTGTCTTTTCCAACCTAAATTATTCTGCATAATGTGCTGGACTGTTTATTTGTGTTTCCCTGAGATAATCTTATCAAAACCCCTTAAATCTAAGCAGTTAAACATGCTTTCCAAATCTGTGATTCTTATATAAATTTTACCTGTCACCTTTGTAAAGTTGCTGAATCACAGTTTAAGTGGTTAGTGCTGAACTACAAGCCGATAACAGGTTTGCCATTTACGCTTTTGATCTTCAACCTCATAAGACACCAGAAAAAGATGTTAAGATAACACGGAGCTAGGGCAAAAAGATTCTGCAATCAGATTCTGTTCCTTATTTAGTGCAGTTAAATTACCAAGTGGCAACAACAAAGACTAACTTGTCATCTACTGACATTTATTTCAGTGGGAAGCAGGAAAAATGCAGTGTTAGAAAGTAATATCAGGAACATTAGGGATTTTCAGAGATATAAAGAGACAGATAAACACAACAAAAAATCAATATGCTTCATGTCCTCAACTCTATCTCCACTTTCTAGAATTATATAGTTTCTATTTACAGTTGGGAAATATGTCCTCAAATACTGGTGACATCGCAAGAAATGTTGTGGGGAGCAGACAACATCATCACACAGACTATGAAAGGACAAACCACAGCTTTTAATCAATGGAGGAAGGGAAATGAATGTCACTAATATACTGTTCTCCCTTAGAAGGTGGCAGGCCTGATACACACAGACTGATGGATGGATAGATCAAACACTTGGAGTTCCAGGCAGCAGGATCCATTATGTGAGATTAAACAAGGGTTGCTACTTTGGTTTTGCAAGCAGATTGACAGTTGGCATTTGAAATTGTCTTATAAATTGCTATCTTTCATGTTTCTTCACAGAAATATAGGGAGACCAGCATGAAAATGGTTTTGTATAATTTTATATGATATATAAATATGATATGTTAATTTACATTATATTTATATAATGATATATAAGTATTACAATCTAATATTATATGTTTATGAGTATAATTATTATAATATAATACTATATATTATATTTATATATTAAATAAATTAAGTATATTTATACTATATTTATACAATTTTATAGTTGCCTGTTGAATGTCCCTGCCAGGTTAAAATGCACATATGGAAGAAAATGGTCATGGTCATCTTCCTAGCCTGTGGTTAACCAGATGCTTTATAGGCCTAAAGTTATTAGCAAAAAAAAAAAAAAAAAAAAAAAAAAAAAAAAAAAGGGCTGGTAACTGATTGTAACATGTTATTCAGGACTAATGGTAGATCTGAACTTTAAATTATCTTGTATTCTAAAGAAATTGACACCTAATGCCTTTTCCAGTGTTGGTATTCCTGCACTCAGAATAAGTGATTGCTGACCTATGAAAAGAAATTATGTGTCTGTGCACAACTCCAGAATTTCAGTGGCTTCACATTACAAGTTGCTGGGTTATTTACTGAGTCATAATTTATTGGTGTTCCCCATCTCTGCAAAAGTATAAAAGCACAAAAAGCTAAAACAGACTATAAATCCAGAACCTGATCCCTTCTGATGCTTATCTGTAAGTTCTGTGGCCAGTTTTCCTGAAGACACCCTATGGGGAGTCAAGGATCACTCCAACATTTTGTTGTACCTTGTGATGTATTCCTGCCACTATGATAATCAGTCAAGAGATGAAGTAATCTGGTTTTGAGTGGAAATTGATGAGGCACATATAGTAGTCCATGCCAGGCCTCAGACATTTTCCTGTAATGAAAGGAGAGCTCTTCCTGCTTTCCCCTATTACTATCCCCTTTGTTTGTGGTGCCTGGGACACATTTTGTGTGGGTGTGAGAATTGTGCTGGTGGAGGTCTCATGATGTTGCACCATGATTGTGATCACCCATGCCTGAAATCCCCTACCCACAGCCAAATGGGGGAGAGGGGGGATCAGCCACCCTTGTACCACCCTTCATTTTGCTAACAAGGCCATGCAGGAGGATATCTCAGTAATCCATCTAGGGTGGATTGATGGTACCAGGAATGGGGGGGGTAAGGAGGGCTGGCTGTTGATATCTTCATTGATTTATTCTCTGCCTTGGGAGACTCAAGCTCACATCTGTGCACTTCAGTTATTAAGAATTACGTTTTAAGCTCCTAACTGCAGGCAAGTTTTTGAGTAAGTGGAGTAATTCTCGTGATCAAGGCATGAGCTTTATTTTTTCAAAATGACATACAAGTATCGATTCCTTTGTCTGCTGAAGCTCCTCTCTCATTCTGAATAGCAGAGAAATAACCATCTTTCTTTTTTTCTTCTCCAATGAGATTTACTGTTTGGTTGATATTCCTTTTAGAAGGAAGCTTAGATATGAAAGCCTGGGGCAATGATAATCTGGAAAAATATTTCTATCAGTTTCTATGAACTTTACTGTTTGGGTAGAAGGACTTCATTTGGCCTAAGCAGCTATCCCAGACTACTGCAAACTGGTAACTGCATAAAAAACTAATAGTATTTTGTTAAATTGTCCCTTGAGTCATTACTATTGTACACCATTGTTCTTGCTGTTGTGATTTTTTTTCTCAAATAAGAAGGTTTGTTTATTTATTTAGATCCTGATTTTTACACACAATAAATGAGAGACAGTTCTCACTGCTAGGTGAAGACAGAACTTCAGAATAAAGTCAGATACTTTGAAGTATTTTTAACTAGTGGTTCCTTTTCAACCAGAGAGTAGAAATGCTCACAAGGAAGGTTAGACTGCAAGACACCTAACACTCTACCCAGGAAGTATAAGGCTGTAAGTGTTTGTGGGAGTCAATGCTACCCTGTTACAAAGAAGGATATCTTCAACTCAAGTTGCAAATCTTGTCTTGTAGGATTTTTTTGCCTTATTGTAAGTTTAGTTTTAGGGGCTGTTTTAGCTTTAGGCCTTTTTTAGCCCATTTTATATGTGGAAAGTAATGGCTTCATCAGTGAGTCTGATCATCAAATGTTAATTAAATTTCTAATTATTTCTAATAATAATATAAAAAAGAAAAATGTCATATTAAAAACCCCTGTCATATTTTATTAAAGAAGCTGACCCTCTAATTTTCCTGTTTCTGCAAGAACTGTAAAAATGTCGCTTTAAATTAGATTGCAGCTTATTGATGGACTGCTAAGTACAGTAACCATTCCATCCTGTCTGTTTGAATGCCAAAATCTCCAGCTATACAACATCCTGATGAGTATTTCTACCACAGCTAAAGCAAAGTCTTTAGCGCTGGTACCTGCACTGAGAGTCTGGATTTAGAATCCCTTACACCTGAAAATTTGTAACTAAATTGGTCCAAAATTGATTAGCTGGAATGCTTATGTACAATATTTCACACACGAATGAGCAGTTTTGGTGCTGCATTTGCTGTGGTGATGGCAGAGACTGTGCTGGGAACCTTGCAGTCTGTGTGGGGCACGTGTCTCACACTGCAGGGTCACAGCAGCAGCTGATGTGCTGCCTCTGCAGAAGGAAAAAGGTCTTTTTACCTTCCCTTGATTAGCCAGCAAGGAGAGGAGAAGAAGCCAGTGCTGAGGGCTGGAGGCATTGCTAGCTTAGGCAGCCCATGGCTCTGTGAGCAAAGCAGTTTGTCAGAGCCTTGCAGAGCTTCACCTGAGGAATATTGTAAGAGACAGTGTTCCACTAAACTTTGGAATAAAGAGCAGAGAACAAGCATGGTGATTACTCCCTTCCACTTCCCATTTCTCTTGAATGTGAGTTAGCTGCCACCTAGAAGATCTGAAGGATATGGAGAGAAGAAAATTGCACAAAATACTGTAGCAGTTACCATCTTCTATCCTGAAATTTGTAGAACCAAACGATCCTCATAGGTGATTCAGTGAAGAGTTGAATTCATTTATATTTGAAGGGGAACTGGAGTTTTTGATACTTGTATCTGATTTTTTTAAATGGTTGTGTAGTCTTCTGAGTGCTGGCTGCTGACAGACAGCAGAGAAGCAGCAGCAGCACAGCTGGAGCAGGTGACATTTCATGTATGGGGCATTTTCTGCTGCTCACTTCTCCACTGTGAATCCATGAATGGTTGTACTGAAAAAAGGAGGATAGGGATGCACAGCTGCCTGAATAGCTCAGCCTCCAGCATCAACAGTTGCACTGAAAATGGCATTGAAATGACATTGGCATTACCTGGAGGCAAGGAGATGAACAGTGACATTAAAACAATGAAAGGAAATAGAAGGGTTTTATGGATAAGGGTCACAGTTAGAGGTCTAGATGTATGTCCATTTGATGGAAGGTGGAAGGGGAAGAGGTAGAGTTGGAGGCAGAGCTGACACTGCTAAACCCAGAAAAAAGTGCAGTTACAGCAGTCAGGTGATTTCATATCTCTGGAGCGATATGAAATGTGTGGCAGGTTTGCAGTCACAGTGCTGGCTTTGTTGTCACTGTCTCCCAGTGGTCAGAGGCACAGTGAATAGATGTTCCCTTCTCCTACCCCAGTCAAAGACCAGCATCCTCTGAATTAGCAAAATCCCAAGCTGCCTCATTCTTGTGTGCCATTGCTTTGACACAAATGGGCTCAGGGGAAAAACGCAAAACCAACTAACTAATAAGGTGAAACAGTATCACTAATAACTATAAATTATCTGCCATCAGCTGTCCTGAGCAATTCTAATCAGCTACCTGCACCAGCTCCTGTTATTAAAATCATGTTATAAATGCAGGCTTGGATTTTGGAAGTTAAAAACAAGCAGTGATATAGGATCAACTGTGACTGCAGAAGGAAATATAAGTAGTTTCATGACTACATATGGTCTATGTTTTCAATGGTGTCTATCAGTAATAGGAAGGTAAAAAGAGTCTATGGAGTTGAAGACACTGCAGCAGAGCTTAGGGTCTCAAAGCCTCACCTTTTGTCAAGGGTATTGCAGATGCTGCTAAAGTGGTTTGCACATAAATATGCTCCTTGTAGTGATGCCTGTTTGCGTTTTGCCTTTTTTTTCCTTTTATATGTTCTCTGTGTTCTTCACACCTACATTTGTAGCTCTGTAGCCTATTGTTTTAGTGCTAGTTTTCCCAGTAATTTTCCACGGCCTTTCCCTAAGCAGAAAGACAAAACAAATTCCAGAGCTCCAAGCCCCAGGAGGTACAAGGCCCCAAACCTATCTTGGCTCTTCCTGGGAATCAAGGGTGAGAACAGCTCCTCAAGATACATTTTCACTGACAAAATACAACTAGTGCTGAATGGAGGCTCCAAAGAAGGGGCTTGACCTGGGCAAGAATTGAATCACTACTTGTACTCCTAATTGGTGCTTTTTATCAATTATGCTAATTTCCTAAAACCTACAAATGTGTTTCCACTCCTGGGAGGGTGGGCTTTTGTGGGTATCTTTCCTTAACTGCTCCTGAAAGCCTTCAAATAAATATCTTCTTTTATATTACCTCCTTACTAAAATTATCTCGAGCTTCATTTCCAGGTTGGGAAAAGTGCAACAGTAGCTATTCCATGAATATATGATAGAGAGAGGAACTTTTCTTGGAATAGGCTCCTTTTAGTACTTCTGCTGTTTTGCTGTTTGTTTTTATTTTTATTTTTTTTTCTTTTTTGTTGTTGTGTTGTTGTTCCCAGCAGTAGCCTAAAAATAGTTTGAACTGCTGTGGTTCCATACTGATACCCAGTTCAGGTGCATGGTAATAAAATTTGAGTAGAAGCTCTGCATGTGTTTTGTCAGGAAGATGTTAAGGTGCTTGATTATTGTCTTTGCATGCTGCTAATTAGGGCTGGTATTTTTAGTTGTACTCCCAGTAGGAATGGCACACAGTTCTTGAGGACTTCTCACAGACACCTTTGATTGCTGACTCCTTTGGGGAAGGGCTACTACAGAGTTACAGTAGCCATCCCACTAAGGTTAATGCATGCTTTACTCTCATAAATCAAATTTCCAATTAAAAAAAATTCCAGAAACAAAACAACCTCCTAAAACTTCACATCCTCTTCTTCCCAATGAGATACTGATTTTTTTTTTTCCTCTGGAAGTTCAGGGGAAGGGACTCTGGATGTATGTTAAAGCTCTCTTTATAGAACCATATTGACCTGTAAGTTCTTGATAGGGGTTTATCTTGCTCATTGCATGTGAGGATTGTGGCATTTTTCTTCTTTTGTTTTTATAACAGTAGGAAATGAAAGAGAAGTACTTCACAGAGCTTGTAATATACTATGCAACAGTCTTTACGAAAATCTGCAGAGATGCTCAACTAAGAGTTCTCCAGATCAATTATAAAAGGAAGAGGGGAACTTAAAAGGATGTATTTTTTTTTTATTTTCTAGTTATTTTTATTTGCTAAAACAGCATATTTAAATATGTCACGTGTGAAATGATTCAGCAGATATGATATATATAAGGTATAATACTAATAATGATACAAATAATCTGAAATAAATAACTTGTGGCACTAAAAATCATACCTATAACTAGATTTTTTTGTTTCTCTAATATTCCAAATCAGAGCTACTATTGCACAAAGGGGTATGAAACAGTCCTGTTGGGCATGCAAGGTTCCTCATGAGCAGTACTGAGTTTCTAAGGTATGACTTTTACTAGTATTTGAGTTTTGGTGGGCCAGAGCCCTGGGGATTAGAGCTGTCAGGAGGCCTGGAGAGTGCTTGGCTTGTGTTCTGGAGAGAGAAGGACTGCTCTGATGTATTAGGAGTGGATTCCAACTGACATGCAGAGTAGATGCCTAGATTATTCTGGAAAGATTTTTTTTTTTTAAGTGTTGGTTTTGTTTTTCAAGCCCAAAGTAAACTCAGTTTTTAACCATGATTTCAGGAGTAGTTTTTGCTGTTACTGAGACTTCTTAGTAACTGCATTTTTTGGGTGGTAGTTTTTAGGGAACTAAAATACCCCCAAAACGGAGCACTTTATGGATTTTTCTCCAGTAGTCTTTGTCTGGAGAAAAAATTATAAAACTTTTTTTGTACTACATCTCTGCTGGACACTGCAGTTTGCATATTATCCTGTTTTCAGAGTCTTTGCCTCTCCTGGCTTGTATTTCCAAAACGTGCCAGCAGTGGAAGCCAGGTGGGGGTACAAAGTGGTGGCACCAATATGAAATAGGGCATCCTGTGGGCTCTGGAGATGCAGAAGGAGCAGCAGCTGAAAGGTGACAAATCCAAGAAAGTTGAACTTTCTGTGTGTAGACCTGGGAGACTTTGAGCTAGATCACAGGTAGGTCCTGAATTTCTGCACATTGCTCTTCACTGTGCTTTAACTAAAAATATTTTCTGGAACAGAGAGTGCAGGCACCTTGCTTTGGACTTTCCTAACTCCCACTGTGTTCAGTGCATCTTTCTGTTGATGAAAGCAGAGCAGGTACCACTCGTTGAACAAATCAGGCTCTTTTGTGGAGAAGATTACAGAAACAGTCTAAATGTCAGGTGAATGTTCTGGGCAGAAAATGAGAAGCTGCTGCATGAATGCTGCAGACTGTTAGCAGAGATAGTTTTTCTCAAGGAACATAGGAGGTAAGAGGAGGGTGGCAGAGAGGAGGGCTCTCCTGGGGGCTGTGTGACCTAGATGGGTGGATCATAAGACCAATGGATCTCCAATTCATCTTCCTAAAACACTAGGAGTACTTCAACTAAATGCTTCCATGTAACCTCAGTCAATTTCTACTCCACAAAAAAGTTTTCCTTCAAAAAACAAAACCTCATAATTGCTGCTGTCAGCTTACAATGACTACTTCTGACCCATCTAGAACATAGAATATTATATCCCTTGTGATAAGGGTGAGTCTGGATAAGTTTTTAACCACATGTAATTTTATGGTATACAACAAGAAAATTTGTGATTTATGTGGTCTTGTCCTCAGTAGCATTGTAGCTGGACTGCTTATCACCTCCTATATTCTCCCTACAACTATTTCTATAAAAGTAAATGAACAATTGAATGTACAACTGTACATTCTTTTATAGAAATTTTGTTGCTGGGGCATAATCAAAAAAAAAAAATTAGGAATTTCCTCAGTATAAGCCTTGTATTCACATTGGCACTGAGACCTTTCTAATGTCTTTTCCCTGCCTCAAATATAGGCAGACGTTTAATTTCTCTTACTGTCTGGAAATTTAATCTTTTTAAGATTTTGTTCATACAAGCTCTGGTTAGAACTGTTGAATCCTTTGCATTTGTTTTCAGGACTGGAAAGTAATTTTCCTCTAAGTATTTTCTATACATAATCATTTAAATTCACTGACAATTCACCTTTCATCCTTCCCTTACAAGCTGAGTAGATTGAACTCCTTTAATTTAGCATCGTGGGGCTTATTTTTCAGCTGCAGGGTTACTTTTGTTCTCCTTAGAAGTTTTCGGGAAGTAGAAATAATAAATTTTATCATTGTAAGTGCCATTTTAATCTGTTGGTGTTTTAATTCAATCATATACGAACAGAGAAAGATTAAACTATTTTTACCCTAGCACCAGACCCAGGTTTTATGAGAAAGCAGGCGTGGCTTTAGATAACCAAGTCTGTCTTTGAGCTGTCTCCTTCCAATCCAAAATCTTGCAACCTTACTTGGGAACACATTATCTCGGAGAACAAAAAATGAACACTGAAGTGACAAAACTTTTTCCAAAAAATCTTGTTGACTGGCATTAATTTGTTTTCTTGCATCTAATTGGTCATCACTGCGATGACAACAGTGAAAAAAAACCTTAGAGGTCTTGAATTTTTCTGGGAGTGGTAAGGATATGTTTAGCAGTAAATTCTATCACATTTTAATGAAGAGAAAAGATTTTTTAACTAGATTTTGAATCTAAATATAGACATTTACAGTTAATTTTAAGTGTGTAAGAGAGGAGGGGATGGCCTTCTACCAAAAGCAATGTTTTGTGTTGCTACATTGTTCACTGGAGCAAAACACTGTTTGGGGTCTGATTTGATATGCACAATTCTTTATTAGAATTACCGTATAAGAAAAGAGTCAGTGACTTTCACAGAATCACACTGTAAAATCTACTATAAACAAGAAAGCATGTTTTCTTAATGCACTTGATGCCATGCAGTGATATATGTTCCCAGATTTTATTTGCAGGGCGGTTCTGGGCACACATTCTGCCACGTGGATCGAGAGCTGTCTCGCAGGCTGTCAGCAGAAAAGGCTGATCATCTCTGCAGGGAGCTGGTGCCAAGCTGGGTGCTGCAGGGCTATTAATTCCAAACTCTTCCACCATCTGCTTTCAGGAAATAGAGAGGGGAACGTCACTGACCTTCGGGGTGTTTTTGCCTTTGGCTATTAAACAGTCTTCGATAGTGCTGAGCCCTGGCTCTGAGCTCTGCCTGCAGTCCCTTTCTCTCACTCCAGTTCCTACAGTGAGCTTGAAGGTGTCCAACCCATTAGAAACTTCTAAGCACATTTTTTTCTGAGTATTGTAAAACTAGATAGAAAATTATGGAAATAATAAATCAGCCTTTTATATCCAGTGAGTAAGGCTTCAAAAACAAACGAAGGAATGCATCCAGACATTTCTTTAGAAGTGTGAGCACATGTCCCAGCTGCAGAGGGACTCCTGCAGACTGAGGTAGTGTTGCTTACTTCGCAGTGATGCCATGACTTGCTCATTGTTGTGTGGTGTAGGTCTGCACTAGCTATAAAATCCCAAGGAGGTATAAAATGGTGAAGAAGCCTAGCTGCTTGTGCACAAACTCAGCAGCTCTTATTGCCCATGTGTGGCACTGAGCTGGAGCAGGCATCCTGCTCATTTTGTGTCCCCAGGAGTGGTGACAGTCGCATCCTGCTCATTTTGTGTCCCCAGGAGTGGTGACAGTCTCTGCTAGCCTCTGATACGGTTACAGAGTCTGGTTTCCTTGGTCTGGAGGTGAAAGACTAGGAGGGATAGCTAAAGCACTGGCACAAGAAACAATGTGGAATAATGCTTAACTGAATACTGGGAGCATCAGGAAGTCCCAGGCTTGTAGGTCTTTGAGAAGTTTTTTGAACCCCCCTAAAATCCTTACTAGAGGGTCGGCCTGCTTTAAGATATGGGTGGACAGCCACTTCTGCCTTCTGCCAACATTGCCCAGCTATGCAAAAGAATTGTGGTGAAAATAAAACAGCTGCATTACATAAACCTGAATGCCCTTCCAGGTGGGAGAGAAGATGAAGCCTAATTTTACTAGTGTGGTGGTCTCAATGGCCTTTTTTTATCAGACACTATAAGACTGTCAGCATGGGGAATGAAATGCATTTGAAACTCATGCACATCTGCACTGGCCTCTCGCTCTTGCAGGATTTATTTTTGACTTATTCCATTGTGCTTGGAGTGTTTAAAGTGTCGTTTGCAAAAATTAATCCTTGAAATGGAGGAAGAATACTCATTGCATTTGCAGAAATGAGTGGGGAATAAAATCCTCATTCAGCAGATATTGCAGATGTCACATTGTGCTAAAAAAATGGCAAAAATGTTGACTGGTTTTAGTCTAATTTTAAAACCACATAAAATTAATGGTCAATAGGCATCCATGGCCTTTGAATATTTTCAAGAGAAGCTTTGAATTGACTATGGTCAATTTGAATAGTAAAATAGTTTTTAAGATAAATACTATAAAGAATATTTTATGGACTTCTGAATTCTGTTTTGTTCTTTTAAATGAAAGGTTAGGAATGGACATATTTGCATGTTAATTTGGTAACATTTCTACTTGAAAAGCAGAAGAAAATATCTGTTTGTATTTAAACTAAATTTTGATTAAAAGTTTATAAATAACTAAGCAAATGGTTTGAGTTGTTTTTTCTCATGAAAAAAAATAGGGACATTCTAACCATTGTTTCAGTCTGTGACTTTTTTCTGAAAAGCATATTTTTTTCATTTTCAAGTAATGAAAATTTGAGACTGATGTTTTAGGGAACTATTCTGTGGACCTATTTTTTTTTTTTTTTTTTTTGCACTGATAGCTAAATAAGTTCCAAGAAATTGTGGCCAATGGTAAAGCCAAACACCTTTCTGAATGATTTATAACTTTATCATCTTATATATTTATTTCCTTTTTTTTTTTAAGTTAGAGTTTTATTATGTCAGCATCCAAATAGTGAGTCTGCCACTGTAAAGCTTCTATTCAAAATTGGAGACCTATTGTTACTAAAATACATTGTGTCTGCTAGAGCCTGCCATTAAATGATGTGCTGGAAACAGTTCAATATTTGTTGTACAATAACATCAGGGAAGGGAAGTAATAATACAGCGTCCTCTTGTAGTAACTGAGCAAGTTATTAGTCTTAGACTAAATGCCTTTGTGTGAAACAACAGTTTAGCATTGAGGTTTTCTGTGGTCTTTTGTCAGAAACATTATGAATAGCAAAGAAGTTGCTGGATCAGTCCTTTTACTGCTGTTCTGCAAGAAAATATATTTCATCACATGATTACGAGTCTCACATGAAAATACTATTAAAAGAAACAGTCTTAAAGTCTTCTTTAATCAGTTTTGTCCTCAGATGGGTGTAAATGTGTGCAAGTAAAATTTCAGCAGCATCTTACCAGTTTCTGATTCTCCTGCCTTCTCCCAGAGGCAGAACTGCAGAGGCTGAGGCGTCTGCTGCTGCTCTGCAGAAGGACAGAGCTAATCATTATATTGGCATCCAATCTCTCCCTTGCATAATTATTTTCCCTTCCCCTCTTTCCATATTCCTTCTGTAAATATTAATGTGTTGTCTTGTTTTAATTTTAACACTGATCTTTTCCCCCTAAGACAAATTTCCTGTAATTATTTATGGTATTACCTATTTCTGAAAAAATTTCTTAATGCTATAATCTCAGTTTGGGGATATAAAACAAAACACTTCTCTTTCCTTGAAGTGAAAATGAAGGAAAGCTAGAAATGTTTGTTTATTAAAACATTCAAACTTATTTATAATTCAGACAGCAATTCCTGTCTGTTTAGACAAATACTTGTTCCTCTTGTGAAGGTGGCTCCCAGTGCAAGGTGGTAGACTGGGTACTCCTGCCAGTCACTTTTCATCAGTGATTTAAAAGGCAAAAAAAGTTAGTATTTTGGACTAGATAATCTTGAAAGTAAGAAAATCTAGTAAACATATGGAAACTTTCACTATTGTGGTACTCTCCTCATGAATAATTTCAGAAAGTTGGGCATTGTCACTTCTATCCTTTCATCCCTCAACACAGGCAAAAGACTTCCGCCCCACAAATCTCCTTGTGGTGCACTGAGAAGCAAAACTGTGCAGCAGCAGCACTACTTTTTAGGTTTGCTTGGGGTTTTTTGCCTCGTTTTAGGTATTAGTTTCTTCCTTCCCTACTGTACATTGCTGCAGAGCAAAGCAGGGGTCCTTTTCCCAGCTTCTCTTCTACTCTTCTTTCTCCCTCTTCTCAGGTCTTAAGGTTGCAGAGCACTCAGGCTGTGTGTGCAAAATCTACTGATGTATTTATTGATCTTATTTCAGTCTTTATGAGCTGTCTGGAAGGGAACAATGTAAGAAAAACACTTGCATCCTTAGTTAATTTGCTGCTAACTTGGAGTAGATGCAGCACTGCTGTAATTCTTACCAGGGAATCTCAGACAGATCCTTCTCTCAATAGGCACGTGTCTTCCATAATCATGCTAAATTTGTATGTTTTCTTTCGTTTTCACAGTACCCTTCATGGTAAAATAGGTTGTAGATTACTTTAGCTGTGTTTCTGGGTTTGAGTTTGTTTCGGCGTAGGTTTATGTTTTCTTTTTCTGTGTCTCACTAAAAATTTCTAAGCTGTTATTAGTACAGCACCATTTTCCAAGTGAAGAAATAAATGTCACTTGACAGTTGACAACTACTTTTAGACAGAAGAAGCCATTACTGCAGTGGCCTGTGGTGGCAGACAGAGTGACTCTGACATCGCGAGCCTGACCTTCACACGCCAAGTGTTGGTCCAGCTGTTGTGTTTCTGCCAGTGATGGCTGGGGTCTAGCAACAGCAACATGAGTGTGAAACCCTTGTATTCAGGAGGGTCATATATCTTCTGCCTTTGTGCTGTTTAAATAGTTGCTAGGGAAGACAAAAGAAGGCCTGTTTGGAGAGGAAGGGGGTAAGAGACAAACTGGTTCCCAGTCCATCCTGCATGTCTGTAGCGCAACACGGCAGCAACAAATGGGAGATAGCACAAATGGGAGATTTGTTTCTTTTTTAGTTGTACTACACTGGTTTTCCATTTGTTTGTTATCGTGAATGTAAACTGCAGGCTTCTGTGTCTACATGAGCCCTTGGAATGCATATAGAAAGAAAATGTACATTAGGAGTGGAGCTAGAGCTGTTTATAGCAAGAGGCTTTTAGAGGTTCTTTTAGCCTAGAGAAACTTACCTCCATGCACTGATTATATATTTGCTTGAATCTTTTCATTATTAGCCCTAATAGGATCATCCCTGTTTGGGATGATGACAGTCATCACCTTCCAACTCACTTTACTGCTCTGAGCAGTTTTCTGTTGTACTGTGGAATAAATCTAGTATATCAAGTGCATTGGAAATTTAGTGAGAAACAGTTATTTCATGTTTCTTCCATCTGTCATGCTTCTCAAACCTGTAACATGGGAATAACATGGAAAGTAAAAATTATAGGTCCTATAAGTCCTGGATAAACCTATAGGTCCTATAAGTCCTGGATAAACCATTAGCAAAATATATCTGCATGGGAACCATGCATGGATATTTCTGAAACTACTACCACCACCATGGTTATTTCTCATCAGGGGAAGTTCCTTTTCTTCTCAAGAGTCAAATATAAGAAAAGAATATATGCAAACTTAGAATGAGTGGTGGATAGAAGTCTACTCCAAATACATTTGCAATTAGATCTCCTGTTTGTTTGGACTAGTTGGATTTTTATGATGTGAAAGACAAGGTGCCAAGCAATACTTTGCTCTAGGACCCAGCTGATGAACATTCACTGCTGGGCTTGGGTTTCTTTCTTTTCCCTACTTCTTGTCACTGCTTCTTTATGTAAGCGTAGGACACTTTGTCCAGTTTTTATCCATGAATTCTCAGATTTGGATTAAGTCTAACAGCTTTCTATCCCTTTGCAATTAAACTGTTTCTATGCACTGTGTCACATGGTAGGCAGTGACAGAAGGCTGTAACCAGCAAGGATTTTTTTTCCCTTGGGAAGACCCTTTGAACACAAAATGCTTGTAAGAGACACATGGTAACCAGCTCAGTATAGACTCATAGTTCTTTGGGGATGTATTGGTTGAGCAAGTCAGTGATCTCCATCTGAAATGTGGGCTTTTGTAGGAGTAACAATGCTGCATGAGTACAATAAAACGCCTGAAATCACCAGTGTCAGAGAAACGAGAGAGGAGGGCAGCAGCTGACGTTGGTTTCACGTTCCTCAATCTGACAAATTCATGTAGCACGGACATATGGTCTGGTTTTAGATCCCAAGACACAAGAGTCTACATCCACTGTTCAGTGGTGAAATATGAAAATACAGCCTGCATTTCAAGGGCATCACTCTTAACTGTGCCCTGGGCTGTGCACATGGAAGTTGTCACAACAGCTACAGCCTTTTAACTAAAGGCCTCAGAAGGAAGGTCTTTATATGTTTGTTTCTAAATTGATAGGATCTAAAAGAAGATCAAGAGTATGTCATGGTGCATACAAATAAAGAGGTGCTTATGTTGATGCCCTACCACACAAGTGCCATGCTGACACAGATCTATGATTTCCAAGTTGAGCTTTCTGAACAAGTGTGTTTCTGTGCTGGAACAGATCCAAATTGCTCATATCAACATCACAAATGAAATTGTGTGAAAGTGTCTGTTTTCAGATTAGAGTCTTCTATTTTTTACTTTTAATTTGGTATGTTCTTTCCGAAGTAACAAAAATGAACCACAAGTAACAAAAATGTGCCATACAGAAACCTTTCCATTGAAATTGATACATCCCTGTGAAACATTGTACCCCTGATGGAACAGCATAATTCTGGGGGGGAAGGGGGGGGGAAAACCCCCAACAAAATGCCAAAAGCCACCCAAAACATTTTTTGTCAAGTTTTAACAAGATCTCATCTCTTTTCAGAGGAGTTTCAGAGTGAACAGATTAATCCAAAATATTTGGTTTCCTTTTTTTCTCTTAAGAGAAAGAAGAAAAAAAAGAATATTTTTTCTCTAAAAATATATTTTGACTGCAGCCCCCGGCCTTCTGACACAGGCATGCATCTAGTACTGCCTGCTAGGTGATATAAAAAATTACTGGCCTGGAACCAAATGTCTCGTTGAAAAATACCATGAACAAGGTATTAAAATGTCATTCAGACTTAAAAGTGTTATCTAGAAAAGTTAAACGCCTCTCTATGTGCCCTTATCATTTGCCTTTTTCTAATTTGTCAGTAGATACTAACAAAGTCTGTCTCCTCCTGTTCCTTGGACTGCAGACCCATGTATGAAAGAACAAATTGACAAAATTGTGCTTAGTCCAAATGCATGATAGAAGGGGATACACAGCACTCGGGACAAGTGCTAGTGCTTGATGATGTTTTTGAGGATCAGATTCATTGGCATGTGCAATCTGTTACACGTATCAGTCAAAATTCTGTCCCTGCAATCATTACTTCAGTACTCACAGGAGCACTATATGGTGCACATAGGTCTAATAGGTTAGAGCCTGTCTGCTAAAAGATACACTGCTGCTTTAATGATGTTATAGTGACATATTTCACACTGCTTGTTTGAAAATACCAGGTGATACATTAATTAAAAATTTTATTTAGTATATTGATCAGCTTATTTAAAAGCTGATCTCAAGATCTCTCATGAGACCCCTAGGATTTCATCCAGCTCTGGGACACCCAGCACAGGATGGGTTCCAACTCTCCATGGCAGAGGGGTTAAAACTTGATGATCTTTAAGGTCCCTTCCAACCCAAACCAACCCCTTCTATTATTCTATGATGCTATATTCTTCTCAAAAATCCCTCTCCAACTTTCTCATAGGCTCCTTTCAGGAACTGCCTTCCTGAAGCCCTCCCTTTACTGGGCTGAATAATTCCAATTCTCTCAGCCTTTCTTCACAGTAGAGGTGCTCAATCCATCTAATCATCTTGGTGGCCTCTTCTGGACTCTAACAGGCCAGTGTGCTCCCTGTGCTGGCATTCTACACTCTATGGAACACTCTGTGTGTGAAACTGAAATTTATTTTGGTGTTCAGGGCTGAACCCAACGCAGAGTGACATCGGACATACTCTAACAGGTGATGTTACACATCTGTGGGGCACAGGCGGACCCGCACTGTGTCCTTCCTTCGGCCCATCCCGCCCGCGGTGCCGGTGCTGCCCCTGGCTCCCCGGGACCCGCTGAAACATCTCCGTTCTGCGGAGGGAAGGGAAGGGAAGGGAAGGGAAGGGAAGGGAAGGGAAGGGAAGGGAAGGGAAGGGAAGGGAAGGGAAGGGAAGGGAAGGGAAGGGAAGGGAAGGGAAGGGAAGGGAAGGGAAGGGAAGGGAAGGGAAGGGAAGGGAAGGGAAGGGAAGGGAAGGGAAGGGAAGGGAAGGGAAGGGAAGGGAAGGGAAGGGAAGGGAAGGGAAGGCACCGTCGCTCCCCCGCCCCGTCACGGCCCGACATCGAACAGAGCTGCGAGCCCGGCGGTGTTCGTGCTCTAAGGGCGATTGCAGAGCCGCTCTCGGTCCCCCGGCCGTGTTCGTGCTCTAGGGGCGATTGCAGAGCCGCTCTCTCCCCCTCCCGTGCCCTCCCGGCTGTACAGAATGCTCTAAGAGCCGTACGTAGCTGTGCTTCAACACCCGCCGCCCGCCATCCGCGGGGATGCTGTGGGTGCGCCGGTGGCGATCCCCCTCTCTCCCACCGCAGCGGGAGATGGAATCCTGCAGGGGTGGGATCCTTGCACAAGGTTATGGGACCCTTTGCACTGAAACAGCACGTAAAATAAATAGTTCCTCAAGGTGACTTGTCCCATAGGTGCTTCCCTGTCCACAGGCTGAGCCAAGCCCAGCCCTCCGCATTCCTGGCTTTGTGTTCTAAAGGATGCTCCGCTCTGTTCCAGCTCCGAGCGGCTCTTGTAGTGCCACGGAGGACATAGCAGCACAGACAAGAGATTGACTTACTGACTTTTTACGTCTTTGGATGTGTCTGGACTGTCTAAAAATTTGCATAACTGCTGGGAAGGTGTGGGACAAAAAGCTCCTTTGAAATTGGAAAAAAAGAGTTTGTGGTTTTGAATATGTAGCATGAATGCCACAAATGAATGTTTAATTATCATAGTTTTCTTTAAAAGAAATAATATTTCCATAAGTTGCAATTAATTGAAGATATTTGTAATTGTGTGAAAATTTTAAATATTCTCTTTTCTTAGAGAAAATATATTTATCTACTGAAGCTATTCTGATTATAAAAGGTGATTAACTTCTTACGAAAGTTGAAATAGACTATTACATATGCCTAGAGAGGTGGTAGATGCCCCATCCCTGGGAACAGAGGTGAGGTCAGACAGGATTCTGAGCAACCTGATCTGGTTGAAAACATCCTGCTCATTACAGGAATATTGACTAGATGAGAATTAAAGGTCCCTCACAACCCAGACCAAACTCCTAGCCTCTATGGAAAACTATCTGTACCTGCAGTGTACTTAGAGAGCCCAATGAAAGGTGAATATCCTGGAAGGACTATCAGATGCTTTTACTTGGGACTTGCAGAGGACAACTATAAAACTGTAGTGTTGTTAATAAATCTCACTAAGTGACAGCAGTTGCATTTGCAACCACACAGATGTACCTGGTGTGGTATTATAGCCCTCTCATCTCTGCTCTCTTAAGAGTCTCTGTTTCAGTAGCCATGATCCAGATGTGTTTGCTCATTCATACCTCCTTGGACAGAAAGTAGAATGTTAGTAATGCAAAAATGTTTCACTTTCTCCTCCTGAGTCACTGCTTTCCCCCTTCCTCCCTCTGCATCACTACTTTGTATAACAGATATCTTATGTGGCTTTTCCCCTCTCTGAAAAATGAAATGTTTGCTCCAAGAGAACCTGTAAGGGTGGGTGAGCCAGGCCCATCTTTGTGGCTTCTATTTCACAGACCTCTCTGGAGATCACTTGATATATGTAAAGTTACTTGAAAGTAACTTCGAGGAGATGTGAATGAACATGATTTTACAATTCTTCCTTAAAAGCTTCTTTATAAGATCCAAAGAAACAGGTTTTTTTGTATCTTAAACCAACCAGTGTGTGTTGGGTGCCAGTTGGGATTGTGGGGTGACCTCTCTAAGGACCCACTACAAGGCACAGCTGAGCCCATAGGCCAATGTGGTGGGGTAAAATATTTTAAAAAGGGCAGAAAAAATTGAGGAAATGGAAGAATCAGGAGTGAAGTTGAGCCCGGGAAGGAAGAAGGTTGGTGAGGGTGGTTTTAGGGGTTATTAAATTATTTTTCACCATCCTACTTTGTTATTAATTTGCAATTAAATTAATTTCCTCAGGTCGAGACTGTTTTGCCTGTGATGGTTATTGGTGAGTCTCCCTGTCTCCCTGTCTCTTCTTGTCTTGACCCATGAACATTTCCATCTTATTTTCTCCCTCTGTCCTGCTGAGGAGGGGGAATGAGAGCAGTTGGGTTGGCACTTTACAGACAACCTAGGCCCACCACACACAACCATCAGGTGCTGTGAAAGAGACCATGTGGGTAGCTAGGCTGAAAGGATAGTGCAGGAGGGAATCTTCCCCAGTGACTTGCAGCTGTACTGATTACCAAGGAGTGGAAATGCCTGTGCCTGCCCAATGAGTTTTTTGGGATATAAAAGAGTGGGTTAGCTGGCAACCAGTTACAGGCACGTGGAGTTTGAGGTGGAGCTTGGGAGTGAGGGGCCTGCTGGAGTAAGAGAAGGAGGCTGCTGGCTGTGCTGTGAGGAGGTAAGGGACAGGCAAGGCAGGAAGATGTGTGGGGGACAGTCAGGGTTAGGTGGCTGGGAAAGGGACAGCTTGGGGTTAGCCAGCCATGGAGAGTAAAGAAGGAGTCAGAGCTATGTGGAACTGCCTCTAAGACAAGGATTTGGTACTGTATGAAGCTGCCAATAAGAGAAGGAGTCAGAGTTATCAGAGAGAGTTCTATGAAGCAAGGAATCAGAGTTGTAAGGGAAGAAAGCTGTGTCCATCTTGGCATAATAATTGCAACAAGACTAGATTTTAAAACAAATATTTGGAGTGGATCTCTAAGATTTAAAAGTCAAACAAAAATGCATGTCTAGCATAATTTTTTGTACTCCACAGATCAGACTCAGCACTAATATTTTAACCCTTGTTTGCAAATGCAAACATTGAACAATTTTAGTTTTGTGGAATGAAGAAAGTTTCAGAGCCTCTGTTCTTCTTGGTGCTTAAGATGTTTATTTTGGTAGTTTTAGAGACCTTTTTGTGGTGTGGGCTCATTGGTTCTAAGTAAACTCCAATGTTTCGTGGTCTGTTGTTTAAGTTGTCTCAAGACCTGATAGATCCATCACTAACACCTAGCACCATGTCCAATAGAAATGTGACTTGTTATGCCAGTGCATGAGAGCTGATCTTTGTCTCAAACAATGAGAGCTCAGTCACTTTGGACAAACAATTTCCATGTCATGGGTTTGACTTGATCTAAGATATGTAATGAGACAGAAACTCTAATGTATTTTATACTTCTAGCTTTGCATGAAGAAAAATAATAAGAAATTTTTAAGTTACTGATATTGTTGTTGCCTTTTTTTTTTCCTCCTAGCAGGAGGAAATTATCAAGCAGGAATATTTTGCCTTGCAATCCTTGGAAGAACCTAAACAATAATTTGTAACTGGGATTAAACAAAATAAGTATCTGCTCTAGTTACTTAACTAAGCATTTAGAAGAAATTATGCTGTTCAGGCAACTTCATGTAGCATCAAAACCAGGATTTATTTCCCCAAATCCTATTACACTCAAGGTGTCATAAAAGAAGTTATCAGTTGTCCTCCTTTCCCCCCCCCCCCCCCCCCCCCCCCCCCCCGCATATGCTTTCTATGCAATCAGGGGAGGCATTAGGAGAACAGGCACATGAACATCAGTATATAGATGCACTGAGCATACACGTGCACAGTAGCTCTAGACTGCTAATTTTTTTAAAGGAGTTCCTGCTTTGTTTTTTTTTTTATGGATGATTTTGTTTTCTCTCTAGCTTCCACTACCCTTGAAATTTTTTACTCAAAGTTTCATTCTGGTAAAGCAAAATTAATGGCAATATTAGACTAAAACTCAAGAAGCATATAAGCAATATCATTAGCTATTTCTTCAGATACAGATGTTTGATCTCTTCGCAGTGCCTAATTTCAATTTTGTAGCCATTTGAGGACAGTTCTGCTTTATGAGCAGTTCTAACAAAAGCAGTCTAATCCCCAGTGCACAGCTTCTGCTCAAATGAGCTCTCTGCCTGAGTTCAGAGTATTGCACGGTGTTTGGCATACAGAGTTGTATTCATTTGCATCATATTTTGCTGGCAAATTTTCCCTTGTCACCCCTCTTATCAGGAGAGAGAGTAAATAAACCTCAAACAGGTAAAATCAAGCTAATCAGTAGGCAACTGCTGTGTCTATCTCTTAATGTATAAATATGATGTATAGGGACCTAGTTTAGTGATGGATTTGTCAGTGTTATGTTTACAGTGGGACTCGATTAGCTTACAGGTCTTTTCCAACCTAAATGATTCTATTATTTCATTTTCCAAAACTTGAAAAAAATTCACGGAGACTGAAATATAAACTGATAGGCCTCCTGGAATAAAAAAAGAACCCATACATGATGGTTATCTCAGTAACGATGCAAGTCCCCAAAGTAAAGACCTGTACAGTGTATTTTACATAGTGAAACTATATGCTAGTTACAAAAAATGTGGGGCTTTCCAACGTATCTCCACCAATATAGTGACTTTTACTATTTTAAGCTGCTGAGATGATTAAGGGAAGAAAATCAATAGAAGCCTGACCCAAATGTTTCCTGAAGTAATTTTTTTACCTAAACTTTTTTTAAACAGAGGTTAAGATTTTTTTTCCCTAAATGACTTAAACTTGTCTAATCTCCTAACAACCTTAATCAACAAATTTTTGATAAAAATCTATGTAAGGCTAATTGGTTTGATATTATTGCTCTTAATGCCATGGCACAGTTCTTAGCAAAATATCTTCATTCACATATCATGATACAAGTGCATACGAGCAATATGAAAATATGGAGGTGTGTTGCAGGGAATAGGTGTCTGTATTGTTACACTCTGTGGTACTCAAGGCCCATTAATGCTACCTTGAAATTAAATCAGAAGAATTCGTGCTGCAACAGCATTTCTGAAAGGATACCCAGCCTAGGACATGCCCAGTGGGACCCTTCTGCATGTGCTGACCCACATTTCAGGGAGCTGTGCATCCCCCAGGCCTCCTGTGCAAGAGCCCCTGAGCATTCATGCCTTTTTGGCAGGCTCTGTCCTGTGACTGCTCCCGGTAACCTCAAACTTGTGCTCTGGTTTGGGAGGAGTGAGAGGGAGCTCTGGCTGCAGCCCTGATCCCACAGATACACAGCCCTGCCCAACAGGTCTTGCCATCCTCAGCCTTTTTCAGGGAGTGTGAACTTGTTTCTCTTGAACCTTTTCATGGTCACATAGTCCTTGGTGGCTTCTTTGGCAGGAGGATTCCTGCTTCATGCTGGTAAACCTGCAGAACTCCACCCAGCACTGCTGGACATGCCCTTTACTCCTGAGATTGCTGTCAATAGGTAGAAGAGCACAGGCAAAGCCTCCCATGATGAAATTACCCCTTCCTATCAGATGGAGGCAGCTGTCATGCCTGAGCTGGCAAGATGCTGTCTTGTGTATGTAATGGGTACCCTGCTTGTGCCAGTGACTTCTGCTACAGTATGCAGTATAAGAGCACCAGGGAACACAGTGTGATCATGCAAGTTAAGCTGTCTAGATATGCTTTGACAGACCTGAAATGATTTGTACAGGGCTGTTACACACCTCACAGCTTCTAGGCAGCAGCAGCCTGAAGGGCCCTCTTCTCAAGTTGTTTTCCTTGGTTTGCTCTAAGCAGGTCCCAGGGGTCACTGCAAACATTAGGAACTAGTAGAAATGTTAGGCTAGTGAAGGTTTAGATCTCAGTGGCACTTGGGGAGATGGAGCAACAAGACTGTCTGTGATGTGAAACTTGATGGGCTCTCTGCTCCCTGACGTGCCTTGGAGCTTTATTCTGCTGGACCTCTATCTGCAGCTAGGCATGAGAGAGACATGCAAACTTGTCTGCAGTAACAAGTCCTGATATATTCTGTGCACCCCTCAGAACTCCTGCCCTTTAGAAATGAATGTTATTTCAATTTACAGTGGCTGCAATTCTTTTCTTATTTATTCCTCTTTTAATCTGTTGGGGCTTTTTTGTTGTACTTTTTGCTTACTTCTTTTAAAAAGATGGTGATGTGGCTCTATATTTCTTTCCTCCTGTCCCAGTCTGCCTCCAAAAATCAAAAGAAGAATGAAGTTCCTAAGTCCCATAATATTAACGTAATTAAATTCTCAGTGTGACTGTAATTTTAGGCTGAAGCTACATGTTCAGACACATATTTGCAGAAAGATTTTTTGGTGTGACTGCAATTTTAGGCTGAAATTTAATTTTCAGGCAAGTATTTGTAGAAAAATTTTTCTGTTGCTGAATCATTGATTCAAGATTTATTTCTTTGCATTTGGGCAGTTAAAATGAGAAGTCTGACCTCTTAATATCTTACATCTTGCAGATCTTTTACCTGGGGACTTCGTGGTTCCCTTGCTGGGTTCATCTGGGCATCTTTAAGCTAATTAGTTCCCTTTCAGCAGAAGTGCCTCAGGCAGTGCTAGGGTCTTGCTCATTCCTGTTGGCTGTTTACCTTTTCAGTTTTCTTTTTAGTTTCTTGAACAGGACTATTTGAATTAAGTTATATTAAGCTGGAAAGTGGAAAACTGTGATGAAAGAAACAGGAACTTGATCTAAATGGTTTAATATTACTTTGTGGAGTGGCCAAAGTCTGAGGCACCTCTCCCTTAAGACAGAGTTTTGAAGGAAGGGAGGACTTTTTTTGCCATGGAAGACATTTTCTGTGTGCCCTGGGTTTTTTTTCTCAAACATGATGATATTTTAAAGGTTAATTCATATCATAAATCATATGAATTTGCATCTCTTGTCAAGATCTATAGAGCTGACACTTCTCAAATGGTCAAGAGTGTAATTTGATCCCAGAGATGCCTGCATTTGTCTTACTTTGGGATATATTGTCCCTGCAGCAAACTGGAGCCTGTCCTAGGGTTCAAGCTCCTTTTTTTAGCAAACTGTCCTTCCTTAAACATGAGTAGAATTGTTTAACTCGCTTTTGAGAAATGCTTAGTTTGTTTGAAAATTAATTTTGTAAATTCATGTCTGGAGCACATCTCTTTTGGGTAGGGCAGTAGCAACTGGCAGGTTTTGTTTGGCCCAGCAGTACAGATTTTAGCCCTTTATTGGCAAACTTGCACTGTGCCTTATGACCATTTCTAAGTTGAGGGGTGCCTGTCTTCTGCTTCTGAGCTCTATACAGTCTCAAATGAGGACCCTTCTCACCCACATGTCTGTCTCCTTCTCAAGATCTGGGTGAGGTCACTGCTATAATGGCTCAGATGCCAACCAGTGTGCTCTGTGAAGCTTCTAAGTTCTCCTTGTCTCACCCACTTGGATGTAGTGGGAGGTTGCATGTTAAGTTAGGCTTCAAAATAAGACGCATCTGCCTTTCTTAGGGGTTACAGAAGGGAAAGGAGGTGATGGAACCTGAGAGTTCACAAAAGATTTTGTAGTATGTTAATGGTGTGTCATATAGCTCTTGGGAAATAAGCAATTAGGACACCCATTCAGAGGATCAAGGGAAAGCACTATACTATATCCTGGAAAGGGCAAATTGTGTTCCATGGTGACAGAAATCGGTCTTTCAAACACAAAATGTAATCCTTTGGTCACTCTTGCACTGTATAATTGAGCTGTGGTAGTTTGTTAACCAGCAGATGGATCTGGCCTAGGTTTCTGCTTGACCACTGCAGGAGAATCCAGAATGCATGATTATTACCAGTGCTGGAACTGGTATATTTTTTTTTAGCATGCAACTCAAAGTTAACATATTTATTTCAAATTATGCTTTCCTGAGGCAGTTTTGTGTTCAAAATACTTAATTCATTTGTAATTCTATAATTCATCATCCTTACTTTGAATAACGAATAGCCTAGCACAAATGCCCTGTTTATGGAAAACCACATATGGAAGTATTATAACAAAGTGAAATTAACCACATGTGGAAATATTATAACAAAGTGAAATTAACTGCTTCAATTTTTGTTGTTGGTTTTTGTTTGTTTGTTTTCCTATTTAAAGTACAACAACACTTCAGCAAAGATACAAACCTGGATTCTAGCTGCACAGCCATCTTCAGCTGTCTGTCTTTATGTGGAGAACTTCCAAGTGGTTTTTCACATTTGCTGTAGCATGTACTTACCAATGGGAGTGGGTGGTTGCTGTATATAGCAAAATTTTGGTATTAGTTAGGATTTTTTTGTTTAATTAGTTTTTACTAGAAACAGGCAGAGCAGGGAAACAAAGCTGCTCAGAGGTATGGCATGACCTCCCCAGAATCAGAAAGTGTTAGGGACTCTTGTTCAAGTAGATGTAGAAATATATTTGCACACATAATGTCTCTACAGCATCCATTGCACTTAGCTATTGGTAGGTTTGAAACTATTGCCCAGGGGCATGCAGGTTCTTTTAAGGATCCTTGGCAGAGTAAGGATTGGCCACAGGGTTGTAGTTATAATTAGAGCCTTATTATTGCATTATGATTTTAATAATCAGCATAGGTTATTTTATCTGCTATTTCTAGCAGTTAGTGCAGCTTAGCTACTCTTAGCATAGCTTGCGGAATATCCTTAGCAGTTGTAGCTTTCAGTTAAACAGAACTTCTAATAATTAGTGTAGCTTTCTTGCTTTCTAGGGCTTTTCATTACCTGGACCTGCTACAGTTTGGGTCAAACTTTTCATCGTCTATATGCGATACAACAGCCACAGGCTGGTCTTAGACTTGACCTAAAGTAACAGGAGTCACTAAGTCTCAGAGGAAGCAAGCAATAGCAGGGGTGCTCCAGACTGCCAGGGGCCACAGGTTCTCCTGTCCAGCAGCAGTTCCAGTCTGTAATCCACTTAGGATGCTGGATTTTATAGGTAATATCTCACATGCTGGTACCCTTCCCTATTCCCTAATGGGTGTCCCCACAACCTGGTGACAGTGCTTGTTGGGCAAAGGGTCCTCTTGTACTGCTGACAGGAAGGTGACATCTTCTGTAATGCGGTCATCACATCCTGGTGACAGCCACAGTGTGGAGAGGGGGGGTTGGGGTGTGATCAGCACACTGACACATTGTGGTGTTTTTCATAGGAAATGGTGGTGTTTCTGCTAAACATATTCCCAGGCCCAGGAATGGGGTACCAGACACAGAAACAAAGGAACTTATTTTTCACCCAGACCCAAGTAAACTGCCAGAGGTTCCTGCAGGGACCAAAAGTATAAGTAGGTTGGAAAAAGGATCAAACACAGTGGTCCAGCTGTAGTCTTTGATATATTCACCAAGTTCTTAAGCTATCAATTTTCAGCAGGACAAATACAAAGGAATGGTATGTTTGCCATTTTTCTTATGTTCTCTATGTAAGATTCAGTTTTTGGCTACTCTTGGGAATAGGATTGATGAAGAGAGTTTCTTAGACTGGCGTTAGAGTTATGCTAGGTATTTAATGGAAAGTGAAACAATATTTAAACAACAAAAATAATTGTCACTTATTCTGCTGTTGTGAACATACCTGCTTAGCTGATCTGTGCTGGACTCCCTTTCTAAGGCTCTGCATGTAACTCGGAGGGCCCATATAATATTGATGAGCCTGTGTGTTGATTTAGGAACCCAGGGTTGCTGCTTGGTCCCTTTGGCACCATGATTTACAGTGATTTCCTGGTGGATAAGATGGGAGTCTGCTGTTGGGAGTTTTGACTGCTCAGCTGCACATGTTTGCTCAAAGATAGAAATGTAGTAGCTAATACCCAGTTACAGGCTGTTGGATGTGTGGAATAGAAAACTGCCAATAACAGTGCTATTCAACATTAATGCTTGGAAATACCAATTCTATTTAAGATACCAATGTATTTAAATATTTTGCAAGTGAACTGTGTGAAGAGCATATGCCCCTTTGTCTCACAGTCAGAAAGGTGTTATAACTGTACTGTTATGAAACTTGCATGAAAATCAGGATTCTTGGTATTCAGGAACTGTGGGTATCTATTGAGTGTCCAAGAGCTTCTGCCTGTAGTTGTTTTGTGTTTAATTTGTGGTCAAGTAAGGCATAGATCTTTTAGAATAATTTCATGTCATTTCAAGGAGCTTTGTAGTAGCTGTCTGTAATATATTTTACATCAGGACTGATAATTATTTATGTCGTTTTATAATGCTGTGTTACTTTTGTTTAGCATCTTGTTTCCTAAGCATATTAATGTTTTCCTTGAAAACTATATCCTGCAGAGAAAGTAGCAAACAGTAAAGCAGGTGTAATGTAGTGTTGTATGTGTTTGAAATTGCCAGTGCTCACCATGTGCCAGATATTAGGGGAATTGAAGAAATTGCTTTTTCTAAAGTTACTAAAGCCAGTTAGCCTCTGATTTGATGTAAAGAGAAGGAAGAGTGATGGTACTGAAAAGTATATTAAGATGTAAAATAGCATAGTATGCTTCTGAAGTATTGTTTTCATGGCATATTTTGTTGTTCTTTTGATGCACTGTTTTAAACTGATATCTCCTCTGATTTACATTTTTTCTTGTTTTTAATTAGAGCTTTTACAAAATTACAGAAAAATGCTAAATCTGAAGAGATTTTTAAAATGACATTATTTCTAAAACAGAACTGCCAAAGGTTTTGATTGTACAGCTATCAAGAGAACCAAGACAAATAAATGAGATATAAATAAGTGAGATAAATGGCTCTTAATCTTTTGATTTTCAGTGGGGCATTTTCCTTGGTGTGTCAGTGTCTAACCAAAGCAGTTCTCTGGGTAAGGGTGCTTAAAATCAATTCTGCTCAACAGAGCTGAATTCCAGCATGTTTTGGATCATTCCCTGGGAGAGATAAAAGCTCAAAATACTTTGGCGTTCAGTGTTACCTTCTTTAGTGTTTTAAAGTCTGTATGCACATTATATGTAATGATATTTTTGTAGGATTTTGCTTAGCTTATACATCTAAAGAGCTTCTGTATTACTTTTGTTCACATACATACAGATTACTAGAGTGAAAGAAGTTTTCAACACAGATATTCATTTACAGTTCTTATTAGTCTGGTGAAAATTTGCATTTGTAGAAGTTTTGCAGTGGTAGGCTGTGAAAATTTTCATGACAGTCTTCCATGTTTTTCTTTATTTAAACTGCATTTAATTAATTAATTTAACTGCAAAAAGAAAATATGGAAAGCTACAATCAGATAAAGCTATATCTTTTTTTCCCCCATATTTTGCCTAATTTATAGTAAGAGATTGATTCTTTTGAGTGTAGGAATCTGTATGTTAGTGCCCAACAAAGATGATGTTGGAACATGCTGCTGTGTTTTGTCTGCCTACCTTCTTTGTGTAAAAAGACAATTTCAAGCACCTTTGTAAAACAGAGGTAGGTTTTTATACCAATCCCAAACCTCTGCATTTGTAATGAAAAAAAAAAAATCTAAACACGTCTCTCAAAGGGGTCGCAGTGCACCTTAAACATCAAGTGTTAAGACTCAGTGTCTGTGTAGACTGCCTTTACAGAAGCAGCACAGTAAATGAGTGAATTTGAAGACTGAATTATGAGGAAATGCAAGCACTGTGCTGAAAGGGAAGACCCAAATTGTGTACAGTGGTTGCTATTCCTGTGTCCTCCATCACCCCGGCTGTCATCCAATACCAGTGACACATGCAGAGGGCATAGCTTCCCACTCTGTGTCCTGCTATTTCTTTCTTTCCACCATTGCTATGACATGCTTAAATTACACATTACAAGAACAGTAAAACTGTCCAAAGCCTGAGCCCCACCTAGTAACTGAAAAATAGAAAACACCAGCCAAGCAGAAGGTGAAACAAAGCAGGTGAAGCAGTTATTTAGGAATCATCTATTCTAGTGTTCTGGATTTATCCTTCTGGACAAGGCTGACTTTACTAAACACTTCACTGTGTGAAACAAGCACAGAACATTTCCAGAAGGGAAACTACAGGTTGGAGACAAGGATAAATTCCCAGCTGCATTAGGAGAGTGAGCACAATCTATTTTGTCATTAAAACTTTTAATGAGAAGTTAATTAATTCTCATTCCATGTTCTCTCTGATACACAAAGCTCAGGGTCTAAAGCAGGCACACATTTTCTGAAGCCACACCTGCTTCATGGTTGCCAGAATGTGCTGCAGGACTGGCTGTCTGCTGCTAGTGCCTCACAGCTCTTTTTATAGCCAGTGCAGCCTTGAGATGGTGAGGAGCATGCTTGTGTGAGACAGTCTGTGAAAAGAGACAGAAATATGCAAAGTTATTTGCACGTTTGTACTTTGCATGGGCTGAAAAAGTGCCTCAGCAAACAAAACACAGCATGGACTTCCAGCTCTGTGCAAGGAAGAGTGTGGTAAACTTTTCCGAAGGAGCTACTACTAAGGGTTACCTGAGGATCTGGAAGGAGGGGGTGGGAAGGAAACCTCTTGTGATCCTGGAAAATTTGAAGATAGAGTTGAGACAAAAAGGGAGGACTGCCCAACTTCTTTACCTTTTGGCATATCCATAGATTTTTTTTTTCCATTATCTCTATTAACTGAGGATGTCTCTATCATTTATCTGTGCCATCATCAGTGATAAAGCTCAAGAGATGGCTTGCAAAGCAGCACAATCCCTGTCCTGAGCTCTGTGTTAATGTAGCCTTCAAAAGAAACCTTTGCAAATCCCACATCCCAACACCACAGGGCTGTGGTGTTGCAAAAAGCCTTGTCATCCTAAGTGTGTCTCATATTGTATGGTCACCACGGAAAAATACTGCCTATATGTTAAGAACCTGTCTGAGCAGACAGAAGTGGTTGTGGCCAGGCCCTGTTTATTTCAGCAGCTGAGGAAACTGGGGTTGTTTAGCTTGGAGAAAATGAGGGGCAGGAGAGAGCTTATCACTCCCTACAAGTACCTGAGAGGAGGGTGTAGCAAGGTGGGGGTTCATCTGGCCTCCCAAGTAACAGGACAAAAGGAGACAAAAGCTGTATTAGGGAAGTTTGGATACTGGAATTTTTTTTTCCCAGAAAGAGTTGTCAAGCATTGGAGCGGGCTGCCCAGGTAAGTGCTCGGAGTCACCAACTGCTGGAGGTCTTTTTAAAAGACATGTAAATGTGGCACTGATAGAAATGGTTTAGTAGGGGACCTGGCAGTGCTGGGGTTACAAACAGCTGGACTCAAAGACCTACAATTTTTTTTGGTTTTTTATCTTTATAAGTTTTTTTTAATCATCTGTCATCTGACTTAAGCTCAATTTAGCATATAAAAATACTTTAATTTTGACAGTTTTCAATAGTACTGACAGACTGATGTCCATTTATTGAAATGAAATTCCTTGATTTCAGATGTCAACAGACTTGTGGAATAAACAATCCCATTTGAAAGAATATTAGGGCGAGACATTTTTGGGTAAGACAGTTTGCTTGGATTATAAATTTGCAGCATTTTTGGACATGTGGTTATGATAATCTTTTAAATATTGAAATTTTAAAATACCAAACCAAATGGTATATTAATACAGTGTTAGACTAATGTATTTTTATTAAAGAACAAGAAGTGCAATAAACAGCATGCTCCACTATTTACAGTGATGACATGATAATGTGATCAAGGAAAAATATATTGCGAATACTTGAGGTCAGCATCATAAAGGGAAATGTTTAATGAAATTGTCAGTAATATAATCATCTTATGATCAAGCACATTAACAGAAGATTGTAAACTTTTAGAATATTAACAACACTCATCTTACTTCAGTAATGAAATACTCTTGAGGTAAAAAAGAGAAATGTGAAACCTCTAAGGAAGTCCTGACTCCTGACTGTGCTATGCAATGAGCAAAGACTGCCATCACAATATAGTTTTTTTAAAAGGTAGGTATATTGCTTGTCATGCAGCTCTTTGGTGTATCTGAAATTCAGAGCAAGGCTAAGTGATTTCTTTGTGCAATTCTCCAAAATATTGAATTAGAGAAAATTCTTAACCTTGTCTCTCAAGCCTAAATATGATTGTTGCTGTGGGTGTGTGTGCCTCAGCTGCCTTCACTGCTGGTGTGGTGTTTAGGAAAACAAATTGATCTGGCAAAGTTTTACTTTGCTTGTAGGGCAGACAATCCAAGTGCAAGCGAAAGGAGGCACTCAGCTATCAATTGCCCCCTAGGCTGGTATCCAAACAGGGAGCCTTGCTCTTAGAAATTTGTTTCCTCATGGGACAAATTTGTTCAAAGTGTTGCTGTCCCCTCTACTATAAGATATGGGTGTTTGTCATTTGTTTCAGTAGAAAGGAAGATAAATTAGCTCAGCACAGTTTACGAGAGCACTGTGGTGAATTATCACATCTCAGCAGCAGAGGCACAACTCCTTTAAATCATTGCTTCTGCTTGATAGGTGAACATTTGACCATATCCTTATGCATGACCTAGATTGCTATTCTGAGAACTTGCTCTATAGACCTTTTATAAATTTAAGCAAATGCATGAATTCTTGGTTTCTTTGGGGTAGAGAGAATCAGAATCTCATTTGCAGTTACCCATCCTCCAAGGCTGTTTAGTGCTGCTTAAACCAGCGGGCATACAGAGTTTGGTGCCCTAAATTCTAACGCATATAATGTGTATCCCTGTAGAAGATTTGCTCAAATTAAAGTAGCTTAAATATTCATATGACCCAGCTTTTTAGACTAATTACAGAGAAAGTAAATTAAAATATATAATCAGATCTTTGCATGAAGTACTGGAAGAAAGCTTTGCAAAAATTCCTCTGAGAAGAAAAAGTCAAGAAAGGTTTTGCATAGTGCTTTCTAGTCCCTTTAATCTTGAGAAAAAATTTTTACTTATGGTGACAAAACTGTGCAAATTGTCACTAATTATTCTGATTAGTTTGTCTTTACTTAGCTTTTATGAAGGGCAGGGAAGAGGAGATTTATCTTGGGGTGTGTTATGTATTTGCTTTGTCTTGTCTCCTTTTCTAGGGGATAGGAAACGGCATGAAGTAGGAGTCGGTGAGACCCTACAGTAAGTGAAAAGAACAAACACTTCCAGATGGCATAAAAAGTTATTTCTCTGTCTCTTTCCTTCTGTGGGTTGTTGAGACTGTCATGAGTACATAGCAGCAGAGTTCAGGAGTAGCTGGTATAGGATGGTAATGACACAACTTTCTTCTACTCTGTATCCAAACAAGAAACCAAAGCCATTAGTGATAATTTCATATTTGCCACTGTGATCAGTAGATAAATTGTGCTGCTCTAATTATGCAGTCAGGAGTAAGAAGCAACCCTCTTTTGGGTTATTTGAGCATTATTACATTGGTTCTACGGTCCTATCAGCCATAGTTTTGTCTTTTATGTAAAATGTCAGTGCTGAGGTGCCATTTTTGAGGCTGTAATGTCAAGACAATCCCTATCATATTTTCTGTGTGTTTAAACACTGCACACTGTTATAAAACTGTTTTATATTTAAAAGATCTGTGTTAACTAGAGGTGTACATTGATAAAATGATGGAAACAGCCAAGTCACTTTGATTTTATTGCTCAACTACCTGCTCTCAGAAATTAATACATTAGCTATCACTTCACCCCACCTTCAAAGAACAGTGCTTAAACCTTCCTGACATCTTTTCCAAACATCTTCTGTAACCGCACATAACTTATAAACTTATGAGTCATCCTGTTTTTAAACCTAGTGGCTCTTCTGCACTGAATAAATAGTGTTAGCTGAGAAAGGAAATCTCTCTTCAAAGAGAAGCTGAACACGTTTTTAGGTTTATGCTGTCATTCTCTACGTCAGCAGAGCCAAGCTTGCGTAAGTGTGTGCTCTAGATGCATTTTGTGTTCTCTGGGGTTTGCAGCACACATCGTGTAAACCAGCTGTTCTTACTAAGACATGCGTTCCTTGAATAAGTAGGGCTGGACTGAGCTCATAGTTTGATGTGGGCCTTGGGAAGGAGCTGGTGATTTTGCTGCACTCCCAGCTGGGACCTGTGGTAGAGCTGATGTCCTGGCAGAGGAAAGGTAAGGAGGATGGTGTTTCTCAAGGAAAGAAGCTGAAATTTTGCAGATCTGCCTGATCCTGGCTGATGTAGTATATCACTGAACTCTCTGGACAAGTGTTTGAGCCACTGCAATTGAGGTTGGTCAGCGCTGTGGTACTTGCATGGTGTCATTTTCCTATCTGGAGGAAGCATTGATGCCAGCTGTTCTTGAAGTTATAACTTTCCATGTATGGTGTGTATTCATATCAGCTGCTCTTCAATTTTGAAGTCACTGACAATAGGTGAAGAAACAAACTATGAGAGCCTACTGCTGAACAGGCTGAGAAATGGGGTTCAGATCATTGTTCTTAAACATACTGCTCAGTCTAGCTGTGTTGCAGGGATTTTTCTGAATGTTTTCTACCTTATTAGCCAAGTCAGGCTGAGGTAGAGCCACTGATTCTGAGCAACAAAGAACCAAGAGCATGCTGTAATGTGTGTTGTAGCCTTCCAGCATATCTGGCAGGATGTCAGACCAGTATGTCTCTGCCAGCACATCTCTGATCAGACCTTGAACCTCTCTTTTAGCTTCAAAGCTCTTGGAAGGGTTTTCCTGAGTTGTGTCGTTGGATTTGCCATGTCAGGGGGTGGTAGATCTGCCTCTACCTCTGGTTCCTCTCCTGCAGCTGCTGTGGGGTGCTCTGGCCTTTGGGGAAACTGTGTACAAAGTTTTGCACTGTTGAAGCTTACTTAGGGTATATAGGGATTTGCTGTGTCTAAAAGCATCCTGATTGATATCCAAAATGTGTTCGAGATTTATGTTCTCCAGTAGTTTTGGCCTGAGATTGTTAGATGGGATTAGATTGTGTATGGGAAAGTTAAGGAGCAGGTAGATGCTTGAGACTCTGGTTTTTTTTATGGAAGAAACTCTTTGGAAATACATGAGAAAGTAAATCACCCAACCACTGAAGTCCTCCGGAGTTTGCTTTATTGCCAGATGAAGTAGCTCTAGTTGAACACCTGAATTTTTCTATTGCTGGTTTCAGGCAATACTCTGGAGTGTTGTCACAATTGCTTTCATGCCTTTGGTAACTCACATCAAATACTGTCAGAGTACAGCCTGGCTGTATCACATTTACTGAGTAATAAAAGTGTCAGTGAGCAGTAAAAGTGTCCTGCAGCTATTCTTGGTTTTTCTTTCAATGACTATCAAGAAATTTTGAAATCCTTTGATCTTCTCCAATATACCACCAAATCATGTATATGAATGTATGCAGCAGGAGCTCAGGTGGACTTTGACCTCCCCAAGAAGTCAGTGAAATCAACTTCTGGAAGAACTACCCTGTAGAGCCTAGAGGTCTGTGGCCAATCTACCCCAGGATGTGCGGACTTGGGTACCTGCAACTTCGTGAGGCTTTTCCCTCCTCTTCTAGCTGAAGCTAGAAGATGCAAGATGAAATTGAAATAGGGATGGGGGAAAATAAGGCCTGACTGAAGAAACTACTTGTTTTACAAGCAGTTTCTCAAACTTTATGATTTTCCTAAACAGGTCTTGAAAAACAGGTGGCCAAAGCAATCAGCTACATTTATCTAGAGTCCTTTCCTGCAGTTAATATGCATTAAACTAGGTAAGTATAAAGCTAAGAAATGGCACTTAATAGGAATTTTTAAATGATAGAATAAAAAAAGGAACACATTTTATTGGTATAAATCTAAGAAGCTTAAAAACTTTTAGGAAACCTTATTTTCAGAAAAATATGATCTGTCTCATGTTAGATATCAGTGCAATAAGCTATTCCAGATTCATTGATCCTCTCATAGAAAACCACTACTCCAGACATAAGCAACTGGTTGCAGATTAATAATTTAATTACTTAATTTTCTCATTTAAGTATTTTCATTAGTTATAATAAGAGTTCTATTTAATTTTTTTTTTGGCTAAGGTAGATATCTTACATTGTTTATAATGCAGCATGTATTTTAAAACCACCCTCCATGCTTCCTATTTACAAAAGCCTTTTTCCAAATGCTTTAACTCTTTGGTGTATTTCTTACACTTGGCAGTTGGTGCCCCTGCCAAGGTTTTGCCTGAGGGAGGCTTTGGGATGGGCCCTGTGAGAAGAGGCTGGGGCTGCCCTGTGCTCAGCATAGCAGATCCCAGCCAGCCCTGCACTGGACCCACCCTGGGGACACCTCTGTGGAATCAGCCTGGAAAAGGCAATAATTTGTCACCTTTAATTGCAAAAAGTGTGTGTGCAGGTAGCCATTTTTTACTCACGCAGAATTTATTTAAAGTTTTGGTCTAAATTTGATCCTTGCTCACAGTTAAACCTGTCTAATGAGATATGAATTGTGACAAGAAAGCTAAAAGGATTTTGAAGGAGGTATGTTATTTTACAATTATGAATTTCTCCTTGTGAAAGGGATTAAGCTTAGGGTTCCTTCAGCCTCTCTTGCTCATCCCAGCAGGTACTTGTCAGGCTGTAGCATCCAGACTGAAGACCACAGGAAAAAAACTTAAGAATTACAGAAAACAGGAAAAAGCTTTTGTTTTCAGAATAAATAGTGCTCTAGCATGGAATATTGCCATTTGCTTGATTCCCAGGAATGAAATAACAAGGGAACCAAGATATTACACTTTTTTTTTCCTCAGAGTAGCCATATGTTTCAAGTTACTGCTAAGCTGCTAAAATAGCTTCTGGAAGAGTCCAGCTGTGTTGTAGAGAATGGGAAAGACTCTTGGTGCAAAATCAACTAAATCTTGAAATGCAGAAGTATCACAATAGGTTTGTTTCTTGGACACTTTTATTGAGAGGAGTATTTGAATTTAACTCAAGATATGACTGTTAGAGCGTTAATAGAAGCTGGTAAGTTTAAGATTCACATTTTTTCTGTCTGGTGCCTTTTAAAAATAGACAGGTGATGAAAAGCTTTATTCAGTTTTGAGAGTATGACCCATTGTGTGTTGCCTTTATTATGAATTGTGGGAATGGAGTCTTCCTTTGTGTGCTCATTTGGAAATAGAAAATAGATTGTATTTTAATGCAGTCCACTTGCTTACTTCATATTGGATGCAGGAAAATATGTTTATATATATTCAGTATTTATAGCCTTTAAAATGTTCTGAGTTTTAAGAGAGGGAAAGGAGATCTATAGGGCAGTTTTCACTGAAGTCCAAATGACTGTGGCTTTTGCTAAAATAGAAAGTTTTCTCCTAGATTAATCACTTTACTGTAGTATTTGCTGTGTTTTCATTAGAACTGATGAAAATAATGCAATAAATATAGCAAAAGCAAATCTCATACTTGTTATTGTTTAAGAAAATGGGAAGTTTTTGCTGTTAATTTCTAAAAAGTAAGAAATACAGGGTTTTGCGATAATTTTGTCACTCCAGTGGCAAACTGTCAGTGAATACAGTCTTTTTCATTAACTTATTTGGGAGGGCTGGGCATCACGGGTTGAACACGAACCAGCATGTACCCAGGTGGCCAAGAAGGCCAATGGCATCCTGGCCTGTGTCAGCAATGGTGTGGCCAGCAGGAGCAGGGCAGGGATTGTCCCCCTGTACCAGGCACTGGTGAGGCCACACCTCGAGTGCTGTGTTCAGTATTGGGTCACTTGCTCCAAAAAAAGGTATGGAAGCGCTGGAGCATGTCCAGGGTAGAGCAAGGGAACTGGAGGAAGAGTCTGCAGCATGAGTCTGAGGAGGAGCAGCTGAGGGTGTTTAGCCTGAGGGAAGGGATGCTGGGAGGAACCTTATAGATCTCTACAGCTCCCTGAGATGAGGCTGTGGCCAGGTGGGTGGTGATCTCCTCTCCCAAGTTACAAGTGGTGAGATGAACCTCAGGCTTTAACAGGGGAGTTTTAGATTGGATATTAGGAAAAATTTCTCTGATGAAAATGCTGTCAAACGTTGGTAGCGGCTGCTCAGGGAAGAGATGGCGTCACCATCCCTGGAGGTATTTAAAAGATGTGTAGATGTGGCAGAGTAAAGCAGCCCAACAGTAGTGTAATTAAGCCAAGTAGACTGTAGACAACGACATTCCTTGCTCTTCTGTTATGTTTTCTTAAATCTTCTCCAACAGACATGTTTCTGTGAAGAATCATTACTCCCTCCACTCTTGAATGCAGCTGACATTTTAAGTTTCTGCTTGAGTGCCATGCTAACAGGCTGCCAGGTCCAGTTCTACTTTGTGTTACTGGTTCGTTTGGAATGGAGAAAATTGAGAGGCAAACTGTCAAAACTCACCTTGAAGAGAAGGGCTTTGCCATAGTAATGCAACAAGAGAAGAAAAACACTTTTGTCTACATATACTGTCAATTCTAGCCCTTTCTTTTCTTTGTGTCTTCTCCAATTTTTTTTAAACTGTTTTGGTTCTGACATTATTGATACCCCATTCCTCTGGGCAAGTGCAGACCCACAGGTTTTTTCTAGATTGTCACATAGGAAAGACATGTGACAAGTCCTGTAATGTCAATCTGAGCCCTCTGTGCAGCCAGTGGAGGCAGAATTCATCCATGTCCACGTGATGCTCTCTGACTGCTGATTATGCAACATTATGATGACAGAGCATACAAAAGTTCCTTCAGAGTGAACAGAAGTTGACAAAAAACTTAATCAGTTGAGATTTTTTTTCTAAAACATCCCTAAAATAGTGTTAGGACATTGTAAAACTAAAATAATTGCAAGCTCTTTTTTGTAGCCTACTGAGAAAGGAAAATAGAAATTAAAATAATGCAATAAAATAAATGAGATGTAAGAATGAGAAGAACAAAAAAGTTATAAAGGAATGAGACATAGGATATGTAGGAGAAATGAAATTGAGAAAAATGAGTGGTAATGTGTGGGTGCCAAAATTTATTATTCTGTTGAAGACCAGTACAATATTCACTTAAAACTTGTGCAAAATATCAAGAGCAAGTGAAGAAGAATTGAAAAAAAATAGTTGAATACCCAATTAAAAAAATATAAGATAGGATTAATTTCATGTAACCTTACATGCAAGTGCATGTAGTTTCTGCTTGTGCTTGCACTGGAGTATGGAAGTCTGATATTCCCTTGGTGTAAAGAATTAACTGCTCTGAGAATTCACAGTACCTGTCAGATATTAAACTGCCTGACCTGGTAGAGTCCAAGGGAGGGCAGAGTGGCCCAGTCAGACTAAAGGAAAACTGAAGTTTGCTCATGGCAGAAGGATGTCCTTACTATGCAAATACTAGGTTTAAATGTAGGATTGTGAAATCTTTAGAGTTCTTCCAAGTATTTTGGGATGCAATGTACATGTTGTTGCTGTAGAATGGTCATATCACCCTCCACATAATACAAGGTGGTGAATAAATTAAAAAAAAAAAAGTTATTCAGATTTTTACTCAGCTACTATTTGATTTTATCCCTCAGTTTGCAGAGACAGATATTTTTATTAGACTTTGCTTCTGTGCTATGGAAGATTTATGAACAGCCTATATTTAGAATTATAGGCAGTTATTTTAACAAAATTCAATGATAGAGTGACAAAACTTTATTTTAATTTTCCGTTCCTACCTATGGCCAAGCTTTATTTCTATGGTAAAGCTCTACCAAGTACCAAAAATGAGCCTGATTCTCATTCTCCTCTTCAAGCAATATGGTGAATAAATAAAGGGATGTTAACCAGGGCTTAGATAGGGCTTAAGATCTTGAAGTCCATGAATTTTTCTGCAGTTATGTATCAGTCTCATATTCCTGGCAGAATGGAGTAGTGAGGTTGCAGTGGACATTTGTCTGGCTGTAGAGTCCAGCCTTGATCAGACCAGGTCATGGCAGCAGGGAAAATGTGCCACAATCTCTACTGGCACTTGCTGTTTGTGTGCCTACAGAAAAGCAAGCCACAGTTCCAGCCTCACGAGTCCAGTGCTGCATCAGGAAAATGGTTCTGTTTCTTTTTCTAGTGGTACAGGAATTTGGCCCTAATGTAGCTTGGGTCAAAATAATGTGCCCTGAACAGAGTGACACTGGTCTTCATGTTGCCGTCCTTTACTTGCACCAAAGGAACCCCTGGCGAGTTCACAAGCATGCTTCTGCTGCCTTTTTTTCTTTTTCTTTTACCATAATCTTTAAAAGAAAATAAAATGTTGATATTAAAAGTAGTAATGCTTTGTTTTCATTCTTGCAGTTTTCTTTTGTTCTAAGGGTTTGAAAAATACAGAGGTCCAGAGGTACATCACAATGTATACTTAGACCTTACCTGCTGCCAGTCAAGCTTTGGTAATCTAGGACACTGTCCTGAAAGAGAATGCACATGTACTGAACATGCAAAGAGAAAAACTATAAATAACAGATGTATGTCCATCATCACAGGTAGAAGGAATACCTTTGTGGTGTCCCTGTCCATTCAAAAGAGTGCAAGACCAGATCCCCCAGTCAGAGGAGCTGCTTGGTATTTACTCTCTTCCCAGAGGCTTTTTGAGGATGCAGTGTTAGCAGGGTGTGACTCCTGCCTTTCCTTAGGAGCAGTGGTGGCAATTCCAGAGCTTTCTTAGTGCCTGAATTCTCTTCCATATTGTCATGCATGTTTCCCTTTGGCCTGATTTGTGCTTGCTCTCTCTGAGATGGGTGTTCTGCAGAGGTGGGGGTACAGATAACAGTTCCTCTGGTGTACACAGATACCATTTCTAATTGACAAACTGGGGAGTTGAGGTGAAGCAATGAGCACTGGGAATGAGATTCATCTCTGATGAAGGGTTCAGCTTGGGTTATGTAGGTTCTTCCTCTCTGTGTCCATTGAGTGGACAGGCTCAAGGTGTGGGTATGCTGTGATGCCATTCAGCTGTGGGTGGTTTCTATGCCACAAAGCTTTAGAGGACACGCTAAGGAGCTCGTGTTGTTTTGGGGAGCTGCTGGTCAAATATGATGCTATGAACATGAGAAGAGAGAAGGTTGAAGAACAGTGGCAGGAAATGTAAGTGTTGTGAAAGTGGCTGCACAGAGAGGGTGGGAGCTTCTCAGTAACTGTGATTTATTATTAAACAGAACTGCCACAACCCAGCTTTGTTTCAAATATGGCTTCTTGGGGAGCGAGGAGGAGGAGATGGTCTTCCAAGGAAAGTTCAGGATTTGTGTGTCCATGCACCACATCGCCAGCCTCTATCTCTTCATCCTGGACTTACAGTTCAATTTGTCTTAATTAGACAGACCACACATTCCATGTCAATGGATCCTTATTTAATGTCATAGACTTATGGCGAAACCCAAATTGGTCATATCAGCCCTTAGGCTTCAGAGAGAGAAAAGACAGTAGGTTTTGTAAATGTGGCTCTCACTTTCCAGAACAGCTCTGTGTCCCAGTTAGCTGCCTACACCTTGTGTGGCTGGTGACTTCTGTTTTGTCTTTAGTTTATTCTGCTCGTATTTGATGGTGAATATGACCATGGAAGATGAACAGCAGTGGAAGATGTTATAGATGCACCAAGAAGAGAGGTTTGGCACAGTAGCTCTCTTGTGTTCTGACTGGATTGTTACTGATTTTCAGTTCATCATTGGTTTTTCTACTTACAAGTGGAGGTGTTAGCACCTGTCTGGTAAAGATGGAGGTTAAGGCATTTATTCTGTGAAAAAACCTAACTCAAATCCATGAGTTTGGAGGTTAATACTCAATTTACATTTTGGATGCTGAAATTAAACTTTTCATTCAGTGCAAAAAAAAACCCAAAAATCAATATTACTTAGCTTTGGTTCTGAGCACTAGCTAGCATTGGTTTCAATAGGTGTTTCTGGCTGTTCAGTGTTTTTGAACACAGGATGTTCCTCTAAATGGGAATACTGCAATTCATGGCCTGAAATAGTAATTCCATTCTACCGCTCAGCATCTGATTGCATTGCCTTTGAAAGCAGAGAAAACTGCTGAAGAGAAAGATTTGTGCTGCAGAGAACAGAACAGGGAGACAACTTGTACTTTTTCAGTGGTCTGAATCTAAATGTTCCTCCTGAATGCAGAGGAAACATGCCAAAGAAAATAATAAGAAAGAAATATGGTACTTCACTTTTTATCCACTGAATTTGGAAAATACCAACTAAGCTGGTACACTTGATAAAGCTTTGCCTTCCAAAGCAGTTTAGTATATATGTACACTCATTTTCCCAAAAGGTTATTGCTAAAACTCTTGCTAAGACAAAATAAACTGTAGCATCCATGCCACGAATATCACAGTACGTAGTCTTTTCCCTTATTTACTTGCTTGTGCCTCTTAGCCTTCAAAATGCTATTCAGTTTCCTTGCACACAAGTTCTTGAAGCTGGAAGATCTGGAATTGAGCACACTGGATTTGTTGTGTGTTTGAAAGAAGGGTGTTCCATCCACTTGGTGGAGATATGGAGGAGGATTAGGGGTAAGAATGGAGAAATAAACCTGTAGATTTTCAGCTGCAAGGATTCTGACCAGTGATGCAGTAAGTTCCCAAGTGGAAAGCTGAGTTTAGGCACTGTCTAAATTACTGGAGGGATGTCATTGCCATATCAGTTTTCTGGTGTATCTGCATTCATCAGTAGATTTTACAGAGAATGGACTTCTTCTGCTCCACATTTCTAGACATTAATTTCTGCCCAGCTGTATTCTCTTGTTTAAGGGCGTGTGCCTCAGTGCTCATACCTCTCTGTACCTTTTACATTGCAAAGGAATAAGAGAAATTGCAGTGGAGCTTTTCTGCTAGAGAAGATACCATGCAATGTAGGGTTGAGTGTGCAAGCAGTACTGTACATGGAGCTTCTTAGAAAATAACAAACTGAAAATATTGCAGCATGATTGGTGCAATTTTTCTTATTTTTTATTTTTTTTTTTTAAATAGCTAGTTCTATTTTGGGTAGCTTTTCTTTTTATGTCCTTTATGTAATACAGAGAGGGATGCTAGCTAATAATTTAATTTAGGAAATGAGCCTTCCTAATGATACACTTCTGTTTCATAAATATCAAGATGAAGAAATTTGATCTGGCAGTTTGCAATGTGGAAGAACAATGGACAGGGCCTGTGTTGCTTATATGGCTGTCCATGTATTCTCCTTGAAAGGACAGGAAGAAAGACACCATTGCAGAAAAACAAAACTGCGTTAGTAATGTTTTGCAACAGCATAGGTGTTAGCACCATGGGCTACATAATGTGATTTGTTTTGTTTTGAAGGTTATCTTAATGATTGTGCTGTTTCAGTAAGGACAAATGATGAACCTAAGGTCATTGCTGATATCAGTTGAATTTGCCTTCAACCTTTTAAAAGTGTTGAAATACAATATATGTTCCTTAGATGTCACTTCTAGAACAAAAATTTAGACTAGGAGTCAGCATGTTCCCAACTGAAACCTTTATTTCAAGATGCAACTAAAAGACCAAAACAATGAAAATAATTACAGTTACAATTTTACTGTATATTTTACTATTACGGCCTTTGGAACATTAATTTTATTACAGGAGCCAGGAATCAAATAGAAACCTAAATGCCTTTTAAATTTTTTTATGAAGCTTTGTTTTAAAAGACTCTTGTCACAAGGAGGGCTCACTGTTACATGATATTGAATGTAACAGGTTTAGGTGTTGTCAATGATCCATCATCTTGTGGGGAAATTAACTAAGTTAGTTCTTATTTTCTATTCCGTCTTCCTGTAAATGACAGCTAAATGGGAATAAATTGTTTCTCTGTTTCCAATTGTTACTTTTAGCCACCTGCTTTCTGAACTTCAGAGATACTTGCTAATAGCCCTGGTGTTGCTTTGCTTCCCTGCCATATTTGTAGTTAATGTCAATGCAAGAAGTTGTTTATATCTCAAACTGGTTTTCTTCTGGGAAATTAGGGATGTATTCCTCCTTTCAAAGATGACCTTCAGTGTTTCTGTCCTTCCTATAATCAGAAAAAGGGTAATATTGCAGTTCCCCAATTTCCAGCAGGATTAAAACCATTTTGTTCTCTGTAACTGCACAGTGTGATTCATGGGGTTTATTAGGCAGAAACCTTTTGCAAAGTTTCTTTAAAACTGCAGCTTCACAAGCCTGTTATCCCTGATAAAATTTTGTGGTTTGCCATATTCTCACATCTCATGTGTCAGGATGGCTCTAAGAACTAACTAGTACACTCAACAGCTGCTGGTGAAAATGAAGAGTGTGAAAAATAAAATGTGACTTGAAGAAAAGCTGGATAATTCCTATTTATTTGATTCCCCTGGATGAGTCACTGAACTAGAAGTGAGGTGGCTTGTGAGGAGGGAAGGTAGCTGCTTCCTAGGGTTTTCATTTCAGTCTGTCCCTGGTCTATTTGGTAGGATGGGCAGAGGATGGGCAGGAGATGGGATAAGAGGCAGGGAAAAGCAGAAGCTTTCCTTCTCCACGGAGTATCTAGAGCTAAAAACCCCAAATACTTTATGTGGTTCCTTGATGAGTCTAACAGTTTTGATGAGGGGAGTTGGCTCCATCAGTGCTAAGGTGGCCTCTTTGGCAGTCTCAAGTCAAAGGATGAAGGGAATAGAAACTTGCATCTGGAGAAGGAAATGTTCAACCTTCTCTTTTATTAATTTCAGAGCTGAATTGTATTTTAAATCATGGCACTGATTAAGCAGTCTCCTGAGTGAAGCAGTTGTGAAGCCACTGACAGCTCTGGAGTGCCAAGAAATAAACTCTCATGAGGACAGACAGGCCCTGACCTGAGAAGGGCTGATGTCAGTGTCATGGGAAGCGGCTGCTGAGAAAGGCACTTCAAAAATGAATTGTTTTAGCTGAGCATTCCTGATATTAGAGGAGCGCCATGGAGAAATTATATTTGAGTGCTGCTGTAATTTCTTAATGCAGGTCTTGTTTTGCTGAGATTAGGAAAAAAAAACAGCTTTTCTTTTTGGTATATGGTGTCTGAAAGTGCCCACCGTTTCTGAAGCAGTTTTTTTTTTTTTTGCTTTAAGGCTGCTGGTAGCATCCTGTCTAAGGTGCTTCCAACTTCATGCTGTGGTATTAAGGCTCTCTCATTTTCTTATAAGTATGCTAGTGGGTAACACAATTCCAGTTGGTTTATAAAGACATTTATAAACCATTTATCCACATTTATAACATTAACAGAGGGGGTACCTTTGGTTTTAAAGCCATTTGTGAAGAAAAAACAACAGGAACACAAAAAGAAGCATGGAACACTCAGAATGGGTCTTTGGGGTGGAAAAGCAGCTTGCTAGAGCAAGAGAGACAGAATTTGAAATCACAAGGCAGGGATGACCCATGTCTTTTGGCCACACCTTTTGTGATAGAACCCTGTATTCCTGAGTGAAGGCTTCTGTCGGGGGTGATCATTTCAATCTGCTGCTCAAACAAAAGCCTAAGAAAACAAAATGGAAGTGATTTCTTATCAGTGTTTTGTACAGCTAGTTTAAATAGATTTTGAGCTGTTATTTGTATTCCTGATTGAAAAGCACAGGTTACTGCATCTGCAGTAGTTTCCAGACACTTTTGCTCTTGGATTCTCTCCAAACTCTGATTGCTTATATTACTCCTCCACCCATTTTTTCTTCTTAAAAAAAAAAAAAAGAAAAATGAAAAAACCTCCTGCAGAGAGGAGTCCATGTGAAACTAATTATTGAAGTGGCTTAGCTCAGTTCTATAAATTTTCCTATCTGCAATTTTCTTATGTGTTCCTTTAGTCCTGAAATCATAGAGCAATGTGAATGGAGATGTATTAAAGAAAAACAAGGAGGTTAGGATGGGGGGAATCTTCAGAGTAGTGCCATTTTCTTCATGGAAGCATGAGGAGGTATTAGAAGAATGCTAAGTATGGGAAGCAGGAGACTGGCTGTGGTTTTACTGGGTCATCCAGATGAAAGACATCACTTACTGTCTGCTGTGCCTACACATCCTGAATCATGGGCCGTTCATATGGGTGTGAAGATACGGAGATGGAAAAATCTGTAGTGAGTTAATATTGTCTTCGTGTGGAAACTTTTTAGACATTTAGTGTCAGGATGAAGTGAAAAAGACAATAAAAGGCAGGATTGTTGTTCTTGCAATTTTGGAGATTCTGACAAAATCTGGAAGCAGCAACTTTCATTTTTAGCTTTGTCACCCCTGATGAAACACAATTTTATCAATGACTCTTTCTGAGTAGCGATGAATGACTAAATAATCTGTGTGAGTGGTGAACTGAAGCACTGATGAATAAACAAGAATGTCAACTGTAAGAAGGTAGGGATGTAGTACTTCCTGTAAGAATCCTTAAGATGCAAATGGAGAATGAGTCTCAAAGAACATTCAATCTAGCTCCACTAATGACTAGTGAACAAAATGAGAGGAGAAAATGTTTTTTGGACCAACATGGCTGTCCATAAATCTAGTCTCAAATACCTACTGACAGTAGAAAGTTTAAAATCTTAATATTTGACTGATGAGCTCATTCACAGTAGAGAGCTTTATCTTAAAGCTTTGAAAATGCCTTCCCTGAAAACCTTGGAACTGTTTTTTTTTTTTGTGAAAGAAGCAGCCCCTCAGGCTTATGAGGGGTTGTGTGATACATATTGAATATATGCATTCAAAAGTGTGTCTTGGCATAAAATTGATTTGTGCCATCTCATTCCCTCCAATCATTCCAAAAGACACTGAATTTGCTTTGTAGTGACTTGAAGATCTCAGTTATACATATAATTGCTTCATGGAAGGCAGTTTGACAGAAAGGTACAGTGAACGTGTGGGTACTTTAAAATGCAAAGGCATTTGGGGTTAAAAGAAGGAAGTAAAGAAAGAAATATCAGATGGCATTGGGAACTATTTGGGAATTCTGCTTTGGGATTTTGGTTAGGCTTTTTCCTAGGTAAATATAGAACTTTATTAAGAAGTTCTCAAGCCCTTTCTTTTTCCTTAACGAATCTCTGCTAGGACCTGCATTTCACAGAAATACGTACCAGTGTTGTAGCAGATTAAGGAGATCAGGGCTACAGTGAAGGAAACCTACAGAAGCAGTGATTTGCTGCAGTACAATATTCTCTTACAGCCCTGCTGCATTTTTCCAGTCATTAAAATGCTGCTGCTGTTTGAGTGGGGGGAAATCCTGAAATGGCTGAACAAAATGCAGTGAACATTTCTTTATGTTTATGTTTCTAAAAGATACTGAATATAATTCTGGGGGGAAAGGTGCTCTCATGAAAGCAAATTTAGCAGATGCCAGGTTCAGCTGGCTGCTGTCCTTATCACGCAAAGTTTATTGGTAAAATAAACTGCTATTTGTTTTCCTTAGGAAACATTGTGCAGGTAGGGCAGGTTTGTGTTTTGCCAGCTTGCAGTGCTCAACAGTCAGCCTTGATTTTATAACAGACCAGCTCATCAAAATGCTTGTCGTTTGCTGATGCTGATGATCAAGCAAGAGTTTTAGCTCTTGGCATTCTCCTCAGTGCAAGGTTTTCCTTTGCTGAATGTGGCAGTGGTGTTTTTGTCTCCACGTGCTTGTGCAGCTCCAACCTTTGCCCCCAGGATCTGATCCAGATGTAGTTCTGTGCCTAAAACTTTGCAGACCTAGGTCTGGTGGACATCTTCATAGCTGCTATCTGGATGAGCAGGAGCATGATTCTAATTTGGCACTCATTCAGTGAATTCTCTTTTTATGTACTTTGGGCATGTTTTGAAGGGGTTCCTCTTCATCCATTACACCCCATTTACAGAAAATGTCTCTGGAAGTTCACTTCACTTGTATATGAATCAAATGAGAATTACCAGATCTCTTTATTTTTTCATGGTGACCCATGTTTGACTGGATAAAAAGTGAGAGCATGGTTATGAATATTACAAAAACTATTGTGTGGATTGTATAGGTTCTTTTATGATTCCTGAGTCAGTATCATTATCTCTTTTGTTTTTTCTTGCTAAGACAACTGGAAAATGAATTGGGTCTGTTGACCTTTCCTAATCTGCTTCCAATCCTTTTCATGGGGCCATTTTCCCTTAGAAAAGTAAAGACTGATCCAAGTAGTACTGTGCTGTGTTTCCAGGGTAAAAAAAGCATATGCTTTTGGATTGTTTGGCTTTCTAATTCCAATTAATCTCCATGTTGTAAATTGTTACCATGTTACCTATTTACTATTTAGCATAAGCAGAATCAAAAGATGTCATCAAAATAAATTGTCTATTAAATTGTCTTTTTGCTTCCTCATAATGGTATCTTGAAATGATCTGTGATTAATCTTCTCTTCTCTGCCTGTCCTTCCATTTCCCTCCCACACTCCCTTTTTCTTCAAAGTTTCATTGCTCTTTTTATTTTAAAGTGTACATATATATAGATATATTATGGGATGGAGATTTTGGTTCCTGTAGAGGTTTTTTTTTTTCTTTTCACGTCTTGCAATTGATTTTCACAGAGTGGGATTTAAAATGTCGCTGGCCCTATCAGCTTTTCACTAAGTTATATAACTTCTTGATTTCTCAGCACTCTCTAAAGATGAAATGCAGTGGCTGCAGCACAGATGAAGATATCAGTTCTCATACATAACATACTTTATCTACCCTTTCTCCACTTGTTTGTTACATGCCATTTTAGAGAAGGAAATTACTAATTTCTACCATATTAACATTAAAAACTTTATATTCTCAGAATATATGTACTTCAATGATTTATTGAATTCCAAGCCTTCCCCCTTCCCCTTCCCCCCCCACCCCCCCACTATATACTGCAGAATAAATGCAATGGAAGGTCAAGGGACTCTATTTTGTTCACATAAATTATGAGTACAACAATGTTCTAAATACATATCTTCTGGGCACCCAATTATCTTTGAAAGCTGTGGTACTGGATCAGCAGGAGGTCACTGTAATGATCACTACTAAGAAAGCCACTGGACTGGATTTCTGTCTGATTTCAGGTATCTCCAGATGAATCTTTGTGGTTGCTTTAAAATATTTCTATGAAAATACAAATCTGTCATTAATCTTACAGCCAACCAAGTCTGTTAATTCTGGAGTTGGTTTACCAAAACCATATATTTTTCTAGAGGGAATTAGTAGTTTTGGGAAAATTTGGGAAGCATAATAATTTCCCAATCCAGGCTTGACTACTTCTGAGTTTTGACTTTGTTGGAAAGTTGGGGGTTTTATGCCTAAACTATTCTGAAAGTGGAAGTCTTGGCTTCGTGAAACATTGGAGGTCTTTGCTCATGCAGCTAGGCTTGAGTATTTATGCTCCCAGGGTTTCCAGGAGAGGATTCTGCCTGGTACATGCAGCTGGAGCAGAGCCATCCATCCAGCACAGTGGGCAGGAGCAGGATATGCTCAGTGAGGGCAGGTACCAAACAGTGCCTCCAACATGTCTGGATGGACAGGAGAGTGAGCAATTCTACCACCTCGTTCCTTTTCTATTCCTTTGTGTTTTGTGTAAACATTTACACAGGTTTTAATAGATGTGTTCTACCCCTAATGTGGTAAGGAGTTGCCCCCAAGTTTACTGGATCTGAACTAAGTATTTTTTTATTTTCTGTTGATTTATATTCCTAAGTTTTTTCCCTATTTCTTACATTTTTCACATGTGAGGTGAAAGAGGTTTTACCTTTCTCTGCCTAATAGCAATTACCAAGGCTTAGCTGTAATATTTTGATTCCCTAATAGTTCCTTTTCATAGAAGATTAACCAAGGGAAAAAAAAAAACCCACACACATTGTGAGATTAGTTAAATACATGTTGAAATACTGCCAATACTTCCTGCAAAGGAAATGTGATTTACTGATTCTCATTTTAGCATTTAGACAAAAAGCATCTGATTTATCTAACAGGACTTCTAAAATCTTGGCAGTTTTATTGCTTGCATCTAAATGTAGCTTCCATGTTTTAACTTGTATGCTGTTTCCTTACAAATTCTGATCAGGTGGTTGTTTTACACTTCTGCCTTGAAGCTGAATTCTAGTTAGGAAGCTAAATACACAAATGTTTCCAAACTCACTTGCCTCATTTCACATGCTGTGGCCTCATTTGTCTTCTGGACTCTGGTTTTGATCCTCTGAAACTGTTTAAATCTCTCCTTGGCTTCTTTTTTTTCACACTGTCAGGCACTAACTCCTCATCTCCTGTATTTCTGTGTTTATCTATCCATTGAGGTTTATATTTGATCATGGGGATCTTAACCTGGCAATGTCAGCCAGGCACCAGCCTTGAGGTCCTCTTTGTTCTGGACTAGGGGGAAAGAAGCTTCACTATGCTTTGATAAACCTCATTATAGTGCTTTTTCATTGGATTCTTCTTTCATTAATGTCGTTTACTGTAGCTATAGATTGCTAGTGTCTGGCAGTGGGTGTAGCTGCAGTGCTTACTCTGCTCTCTGGACTTACTGATTTAAAAATTATAATAAAAAACACTGCAGGGCAGCTGTGTTATGCAATCTCTTGTTTCTATGCTTGTCCAACTCTATTTTGTATCATTGGGAGCAGAAAAAAATAGGAAAAGATTGTTGCTTGTCACAGGCATAAATCTAAATGGTGGTTCAAGGGAAAGGTCATCCATGTCTGCTGGAGAGGACATGTGTTTACTTTGGCATGAAACTGAATTGTGGCTTTAGAGTGTCTTCTTGAATCTCAGTATGTGCTGCCTGTGAGTCCCACCTGCAAAGGGAAAAGGCATGAGTGGTGGTGAGGCCCTTCCCAGCAGCTATTGATGCCTCTACAGAAGCAGATATGGCTGCCTGGGAGCGCTGCTTGTCTTCCCCTTCCTTCCTCTTCTTCCTTTCCTCGCCCCAGCGTCTCCCCCATCTGCAGTTGAAAGGTTGAGAAGATTCCCAGTCTGTGGATAAAGCTTGGTCATCTCGTTTTAACCTGTTGTGACATCACTGCAGGGTTTGTGAGACCTGCCCTTCTTAGTAGCATGTTCCTCCCTGCTCTGTCCACCAAGACTGTGGTGGCAACTGTTCTTAAATGTCAAGCAGCTGCTCTGTAAATTACTGGGAACAAAAGAATAAAACACTTGTGCTTACTGCAGTGTGCAGGTCCAGGATCTGTGGTCCCAAAAATCCTCCCTATGCTCCTGACAGAGAGTGCTGTTACTGAAGATACAGCAGCTCAAACACTGCTGACCCAAGGGAGTTCGTTGAAGCACAGGAACACAGAGGCAAGATGTGTCCTAAAAAAAAGGAAGGGAAAATCTGAGAGGGGTAATTTTTCTTTGATGTTGCACTGAAATGTTTTACTTCCCAAGATCGGCGCCTTAAGTCAAGGATCTGAGCGGGCTTGTATCATCCTGGACACTTCCTTGCCTCTCAGGCATCAGCAACTTCATGTTTATTAATGCAATTTCTTACAAAGCTTCTAGATGCACCATAATCGATACTTTAATGTTTAAGTGCTTTTGTGGTGTAGTGGGTTGGTAGATAACTCCACAGAAGGATGCAAGCTGTCTGCTCTTGAACTTCAGCATGTGCATGTTTCTACTGAGCCAAGCAGTCTTTGGCAAGCTGTGACCTGCCTCCACAGCTGGTTCAAGAAATACAGTTCTGCCAGAGTAGGATGCTGAGAAGAGCCCAGGTACCTTAACCTCCTGCAAGTCAGATCTTTCTTTTTGCCGTTGACGTTAAAATTGACAGCTGGAGATTTACGCTGCACATGTAAAAAAGGTTGAGTGGTATCCCTTGACTAGCCATGGGGGGTACATTAATGGTCACTTCCTTCCCAGGGTGGAGACAGCTGAACCACCTTGCTGGTGGCCTCAGCATCAGGCAGGGACCTGAGGATGCCATGGAATCTGCCTGCCAGGTAGCTGGGAGAGACTCAGGACTATACAACTGGTCTATTAAAGGCTGAGCAGTAACACACTTCATGGTGCTGCTCTCCATTTTAATTTGACTGGCAACATTTGTCAGAAGAAAGTTCAGCTTCTGTAAAAATGCTGACAAACTTGATAACTGCGGTACATTATGTCAAGTCGGGTTTATTAAGCACACAAATTCAAAATGAAACCTTTTGTCTGTAGATAACAAAATGAACTTTATAACTTATAAAATACAGGGGCACCTTCCTTTTTTAGGCTATATCCTTTCCTAATGTATCCTTTCCTAAACTATTACCATGTGGTATAGAAACAAGGTATAGATTTTTTTTCAGGAAAGTCTGAAAAATGTCTTTTGGTGCTTAAATATTTTTTAAAAGTAGATTTTTAAACATATACACATTTTAAAGAATCTTACATATTTTTATAAATCTGAATTATGTAAGAACTGGAGGACATACGTATTTTTTCTGTGTTAGCTGTAAGTGGAAGGTCCACCCTGCCTGCTTGAAGTTCAGGCAAGAGGGACACCTGTACCACCCCCAGCAGTCCACAGCCACAGCAGCAGATCTGGTGGTGGCAACATTTTCTGCCGTCTAGAAGTGCCTTATTTTCAGTAATTGGGAAAAATCAAAATGAATCATGGCATTTTTATTGAAGACAGGTATTTTAAATTAGTGGAAATCTGCTAGCTATCTCTTCAGTGGCTTCTGGCAGCCAGTGATACACTTTGATCATGCAATGCAAGCACGTGTCTATGCCTGCTTGAGTCACTTCATTTTCTCTTAAGGATGCTCATGCCCTGGTTCCCATCTGCAGCTTCTGTGGTTCCTGCTGCTTGGTGCAGCAGAGCTTCTTCTGGAGCACAGACTCTTCTGCAGCCAATGTATCATCATCATTGTGGGCTGTGCCTGGAGGGTGAAGACATTAAGAAATGTCTTTACAGCCTTTATACTCTTGTGAACATAAAGTAAAAAGTTGTTGAAAATGTTCCTCCTACTTCCACAAAACCGAGAAACAAAATAGTTGTGTGGGTTTTCCATTTGTTTTTAAATAAGTAAGCAGTATTTCACAACCTATCTGTTCTAAAGTACGTTTCTCCTTTATATATAGATTCTCGGTACAACCTGTTATTAGTCAGCTTATCAAGGGGCATTTCTTACTTCTTAGGATGACAAGAAATGAAAACATATGCCCAAGATAGCATTTTCTCAGTAGGTGCCATTAACAGACTTCCCATTTTCTATTTGTGTCTCGTGGGCTCTTACCAGGGCTCTGGATCTCTATCTGCTGTGCAGCTGCAGTGTCTGAATGAACAGAGCATGGGCTGGCATCCCCACTCAGCCCCCTGGGCCATTCTGGGAGCTCTGCTGCAAATGTCAGTAGCTTCTTGGCCCTGTTAAAGAGCCTGGGTGAAAAGAGAAAGCTGGCTGTAATTAACCAGAGCTCAATGCTTAGAGCAGGAGGGTCTCCTGACAAAAGGGTGGGAGGATAATTTTGTCTTAAGCATAAAATATTTCTGTATCTTTGAAGATCTTTATTTCCCATCTAGTATAGGCTAACCTGATTTATGAATAAGAAATGCCAAAGAACAAGACAAGAATTTTTAAAACCTGTGTGGCCAGTACCTGGTGAAACTCTCTCAAGGAAAGAGAGCTTAAATTAACATATTTTCAATGGAGGATGTGGTGTATAGATCGAATATTAAAAAAAAGCCAACCAATTTAAAGTTAATTTTATACTGTCTATATGTTTTCTGCACACTTCACTAAAATGCTAAAATGATACTTACTATTCAAAATACTTGAATTATGCATAAGTTGGAAGGCAAAAATTCAATTCTGCTTTGGCAATGATGAGGGAAGATTTCTCATTTTGCCTAATCTCTAACTTGCCTTTGACACAGAGGTCTACCTGATGTGATTATATCCTGCAGAACACTCTGAGAACCAGTTTATGTTCCTGGCAAGAAGAAATTTTAGATGTTTTAGCCTCCTCACTGAGACTTTGCCCAAAGGCACTTTAACCTCAGTACAAGGGTAAATCTTGTCGCTCAAGGAAGATGTTCCATTTGGAAAAGTTTGGATGATTTCTTGTGGGATTGTGCTACTGCTGCCCTGGACTGGCTCCCCTCCTCAGCCCTGTTATCTGTTGGCAGCTCACAGAGCATGGTCTTTACACTCTGCAGCATGTCTTAATGCTCTCACTAAGGACTCTCTGGCTTGCTGCACCTCTGGCCCCAGGGCTGGCATTCCAGCTGCCAAGCAGCCCCGTGTAACAAGGCAGAGGCTGTCAGGAGACAGTGCAGGATGCCCAGCTGCAGGAGGAAGGCCAGACCAAAAGGTCCCCACTTGCCTGGGGGCATTGCAGCCTCAGGGCCTTTGTATCTGCCTGGGCTCAGATGTTGCTGGCTGTATCTCAATTGCTGATGGTTTATTATCAATTCTGCTTTCACAAAATGCCTTTATCCCTCCCTGAATTTTCAGTGATGGGATCAGAATGTCTTATCCCATTTATAGCTCATGGAATAGAGGTAATAATGATGCATAAATTAGGTTTTTTTATTTCAAAAGAAGTCTTAAAGTTTTTTTTCAAGCAGTATGATCTACTGGGCAAGGCAGAAGAATTTGCAGATTTGTGTTTCCATGTCTTATGACAAGCATATCCACAGCATGCTACTTGAACCTGAGCTGTGGTTGCCTGCTGCGGGGATGATTATTTGTTGAGGTGGTAGAACTAGAACACACAAATCTGTGGTACTGTAAGAGCACTGTAACTTTCAACCTGCTCTGCCATCTCGTCAAGAAGTTAAAAGGCCCTTTTGCTTCCAAATTTGACTACCTAAATATATGCATATTATGATTGCATATAGCACAGAAATCTCGGGAACATTAAGTGCCTGGGGATATTGCAGCTGACTTGTAAACAACTCAGAAAACAGTCAAGCGCAGGGTTGGAATCAGAAATGTAAATGCAATTGCCTAAATATAAAGTCCATGGATAAAACAGCATTGTTGATGAATAAATTACTTGCAGCTAGCACAAAAAATAATTGATTCTATGACAAAGTTAATTACATGGAAAAATGTTGTGAATTTGTATGGCTTCACTGTAAGCAAGGTATTCTATATGTCTAGGAGTATACCATGTAGCTCCCAAACCACTGGATACACTGGATACGTACCCTTGAAAACTCTCAACTCAGTGTATGGGAAAGAAGATGGTAGTGTAGAATGTGATCCTCCCCAGTATGGAATGTGTGACAATCTCACAGTAATTTTCAGGGGAATAGGATTTGGGTGCTGGTTGCATAGCCCATAATAAAGTGACTTTCAAAAACGTCTAATCAGGCGAAGCAACGAGTTTCCTTAGAGATAAAATCTTAAAATAGTCTGGACAGTTTGAATCTATCCTTAAAAGTAAAGCTTCAATAGATATAATCCTGCAACATTAATGTGACAAATAAGAATGAAATAGAAATCATTATCACTTTTCAACCATTATGTAAAATTTTTCTTTGCTGAATATGACAGAGCTGGAAATTTCAAGACCCATGAAAATTGTACTGAAGTAGATTTGCATAATGCACTGGAAGAGCTTTTGTGAACATTGAACTAGTGGGAGTTATTTAAATAACAGTATAGCAGCTATTAACAAAATAGTGAGATTCAAAATAGTAATTTACTTTACGCATCTCTTCTAAAACATGTCCAGAATCAAGATATCTGTCAGCAAATAGTACAGCACTGCAACCCACCCTCTCAAAATTCTGAAAGAACAGATCAAGAAATTCTCATCCCTGACAAAACACAAACCTTAGTAGTAGAGCATATTATTTCCACATGTAAAGCAGCTCTGAAATATTATACAGCCATGGAGAGACCATATGATCTTGAGCTGTTAATCCTTACACAGGCTTAGGCAGGAAAAGAAGAATGAATTGTGTATGCTATGACTATTTGAGTTGCATTATGTATTTAGCATGATTGCTGCCATTTTTCTCTCCTCCATCATCATCATCACCTCCCTCCCTACTCCTGCCATGCCTCATCCTCCTGGATGTACATCTCCAGGCCCATGTGTGGTGTGGACAGTGCTTTGACTCCTTTGCCCGTGGACTCACTAACACTTCTCTCCCAGGCAGTGAGGATGTCTTGTCACACTTGAACCACAAGTGGATTCTGGATTCTCCCGCTTGGAATTCATGGATCTAACCTGGCAGCAACCAATCTATATGTCTTCTGTAAATGATCCTCCAAGGGTTTACCTGTAGCAGTGCTGTCATGCTCCCAGGAATAATCACAAGGTTTGTGTTCATTTTTGTAAGTCTTTATTCTGTGTTGTGCCCTTGAAACCCATGAAGTTCCAGCTTTGTCCATAAATCTTATTAAAAGGGTGTGGGTTGCCTGTTCCACACAGCAAAAAAAGCTATTTTTCAATTATTTAGACACCATTTATCTTCTCCTTCAAGCCTGGTCAAAACGTCTGGTTTAACATTGTCCTTTGTTATAGAGTGAGGGATGTTTTCCTATGTGCATGTGCTGTGGCCGCTTCCATAAGGGTGGCTAGGAGATGGAGAGAGGAGGTGGTTTTGGTTTGCTTTCTGGTACTCTGACCATTAACAATTGCCGTGTCTTTGCAAGGTAATTTTTGGTAATGTGTATAAAGGAAAACAAGGGTGTTTTGTATTCTTCCTCTACTTGCTCAAATACATAATGCTGGGAATATAAAGCAAATACCATGTTGAAATGCCTCTATTTATTTTTCAGCTAGCTCTCATGCCTGCAGTGTTTTCTTTGCTGAAGCTGGGCTCGGTGTTACGTTGTTAATACATACCTACCACTGTGAATTGCTTTGTGGGCTGTGTGGGTGTGGATTCGTTCCTAATCCTTTGGTGTCGCCACCCATGTGAAGATCACGTTGTGTTTGCTCTGTGCCGTCAAATGATCTCATATGCTGCTTGCATTTTCTGAAAACCCTGCTGCATGATCAACACATTAAGGAACAAACTGAAGGGCTTTTCTGCAGGTTTTTGTTTGTTTACTGTCAGACATCGATTTACCGCCGTCCTATATTCTAGTGTGCTATGTGGTGTTTGGTTTCTTTTCTTCTGCAATTCATAATGGCCAATTTAGATTTAAGTTGCAAGTCTGTTGCACTTGGTTGCCTGCAGTACTTGGTAGTGGATAATTAGTGATAATACAAAAGATGGAGCATGTACTGAGCTGCTCTTTCCCTGTGAAAAACCTCCACCTTCCAGCAATCCTTGGCTCAAAGAATTTGTTGAATTACCTGCATGCTTCATAGCCTCTAATGGATGCTTTCTGCTTGACTTGTGTCTTTCTTTTCTGTACCAAGTGATACTTCTTGTCTGTACAATTATTTCTGTCATGCAATTATGTATACCATTCAAAGAAGTACTTAGCTCTGTTTGCTGCAAACATGTTGCTTGCCTTCCTTTGGTTCTTCTGCAATTTCTATCAGTGTAAAACCATTTGCCTCCCCCTTTCTGATTGTTGGCTGATTGTAGAAATCCCTGAGCTGTTTCCCTGCTGGTAATTCCTTCCTACAGTCTATTTCATCTTGTGCCATGAGGAACCAACTCATCATCATCACAGGTGGTTTTTTTTCTGTGCCAGTATAATTCTGCTATCTTCCTTTTGGGAGGGGATGGCCAGAGCCATAACCAGGTCATATTCAAGAGCATTAAACAAAATATTTTCTAGCAGCCCTCCATGGCATTGCCTCATGCTGCAGGCACGCAGAAGTGTTGGGTGTTAGGTGGAGCCTGACTGCAGACCACAAGCCTTTTACTTGATCCCTCTGAAATGCCAAAGCAGCCAAAAAATGCCCCAACCATGTGCAAATGCAGATTTCTGTCCTGGCTGTGGGGGACAACCAGTGTGTCCACAGGAGAATAAAGTAAATGTCTTAGGAGAATAAAGTAAATGTCTTGGGGGCTCTCTGTGCAGATGTCAGGGGCTTAGGCCTTCTCCTGTGTTTAAGTTGTCAGACCTTAGCAGTGTTGGGTTTAAAACAGAAGTTTACTTGGTTTACCTGTTGGTTTTATTTTTATTTTTTTTTCAAAATCAGATAAAACCTGGCTGTTGACATCAGTTTGAATCACATTTCTTGCTACAAAGAACTCAAATTCATAACCAGCTCTTCAGAGCATTCAAAAATACTAAATACATCTCTGAAACTCTTGAAACAAGAGGTTTTGCCTCTCCTATTAACTGTGTAGTAAAATCTCTGCAATAGTCACAAGGGGTGCAGAGAAGGGTTTTTTGTATTCGGTAGATAAGAATGAGCTAGGCTTTCCTCCAAATCTTTGTTGTAGCAAGGGATTTTTACTTTTAAATTCTCAAATATTTAACTGTAAAGATTCCCACCTCCTGAGATGCTTCTTATGGTTCTTTGGTTCCACCATAAATGGTTTAAGTGTTTCCCCCCCCCCCTTTTTGTTTCAGACTGGACTGCAAGCCATAATGGCTTTCAAGATCTCTTTAGCAAATAGTGTCTTTTTTTTTTTTTTGTCATCCTGCTTTACAAAAATGCTGTTTGACATTGTAATATTTTTAAAAATGCATGGATTTTGTTAGGAATGGATTAAGTTTGTGATAGTGAATGCCAGGAATGAAATCCTAATGCTCATAAATTCTACAGCAGAGTTTCTGGGTAATTCACTAACCCCAGGACTTCCTAGATGTATGGCCTACCAAACACCTGATGACATTTTTATTTTTGAGGGAACTGGTAAGAAACTGTTCAAAGTGACCCATTCCTGGGAAGTGCTGCTGGGGAGCTCAGGTTGCCAGCTGGGCAGGAGGAGGTCAAAGCATCTGTCGGGTAGTTTCTAAGATGCAGTAGTACATTTTGCAGCTGTATGCAGAGGAAGGACAGAAATAAAGTGCAAATTCAACAGCTAGTCAGTGTATATACCTACAGGGATGTCATATCACGCAGCTTGGAGATGAATATTCCTCCTGGATTGGCTGAAAGAGCAAACCATCAGTGATTAGTAACCAGAGGGTGCTGAGAGGCAGATTTGGGTTTTGTGCCTCTGTTCAGTAGATTAGAGGTACCAAGGCTGTATATAAGGTTTCCAACAGCTGGAGTTACTGGGATGAGCAGCATATGTCCTAGGAAGATACAGCAAGATAGAAATGGAGAAAATGGAAGTTTAATGGCTTATTAGCAACAGTGCAATTGAGCTACACAAACAGGTGCACCAAATATGTGTTTGAACAGGGCTGTGTCAAACCAAGGAGCTGCTCAGATGTGTTCCAAGCAAACACAGCATCTCTAGACCCAGTCACCAGCAGCTGAGTGACCCCAGCTTTGGCCTTAGGATGTGTTGTCTTGATTACTTGTCAACAACTGGTCCTTCAGAGCTATTCTGTGTTAGCTTCTCCTCTGAATGAGCCTCTTTTGCTAGGAACGTGTCTGTCTCTTCTAACATCCCGAGGAGAGCACAACCATAATTCACAGAAGCTGCCAGAAAACAGCAGCAGTAACCAGCTCAGGGTTCCACAGGTCCCAGAGAATGCAGATTTTCTTAGTTTTGTTGCATGGTTTTCTCTCCCCTAGGTTCCTATGGCTTAAGGATAGCTGCAGAAAAGGAAATTTTTGTCCCTTCTACTTCAGATCTCAGTCAAGTTAGGACTTTGTCCTTGCTGTCAGACAAGCATTTCCCAGCCCAACCAGTGCAGAGCTGTCTTTGCAGCATTGTTATCTGGCTGCCAGCTGGGAGGCTGCAGCAAGCAGCAGCATTTTGTGACACCAGGCAATATTGAAAGACCTGTGTTACCCATTGTTGAAAAGTTAGGTGAAGGCTGGTACAAAATACGTAGAATAAAAGAAAAAAAAGATTTGCCACAATATTTCTTTTATCTTTTATTTATTTTTCTACAAGCAGGCAGCCTGAAATAAAGCAAGAATGAAGAATGTGATCCCAAAGCATTTCATGTTCAGATTCCTTTCTGATGAAGAATAAATCATTTCAGCGCAACAGTGCAGCTGTAATATATATAAAAAAACCCAGCAGAAAACCCAAAACCTAGTGCAACACAAAGCTAGTAATAAAGGAAGGTGTTGGAGAAGGGTCAGGCTCATGGAGAATTCACTCTTTTGGCTTTAAAATGCCTGCAGAACTCAGACTTACTTGCAAGACATGGGGGTCTACTGAAGATACAGTTCAAAGACTGCAGTGTTTTTCAAACTATTTGCTAGCCATGGCTATACCAATATACAATTCAGGTGGGCTGAAGGAAGATGCATTAGAGTAAGCTGTTTGTTTTTGTCAAGTCATTGCCATAAAATTGTGTCCTTGCTTGAACCTGTGTCCTACTCAGCAGACCCTGTTATTGCAGTCTGGATTAATTCAGACCCTGAATCTTTCTGTCTTTCCTGCCAGAAAAAGCACTGTCACCATGGTCTCTCAAGAACAGTTTGACAATATTACATGCACTTGTTCGGCTGTCATACTCCTGCTTTGTTAATTTTGGTACTTATTTCTTTGGAAGTCTTACTTTTAAATTATTCTCAATTTCAAGAATAGATAACTTCTTTGACATTAATTTGCTACAGGCATTTTAACCAAATCTTTTATTAATCATAAGTCACTTGAAAAAGGCCATGTGAAAATCTTACTGCGCAGATGACAGGTATTATCCCTTTATTCCTATGTGATACTAGAAGAATAGACAGTGTATTTGTAATAACAATCTGGTGTTCCCCACAGTGCAACAAGCTATTTTATTAGCTACCACCAGACAGCATTATTAATTGGACTGTCCTTCAGACAGCCTTGGTGGTGAAAAACGTGTTCCTAACACAGCTGAAAATATAAATCATAACAGTATTTTTCAATTTGTAAAATTTATTTTCACTCGCCTGCTGTCTTCCTTTGGGGCAGAACAGAGACTTGCATAATGCAGGACATATGTACACTTATTGATCTGAAGGCTTCAGGATTATGGAGAGGTGCTAAACATTTTGTAGCCTCTTTGCCCACAGCTATTTTGCACAACACAGAAGCAATACCCTGCAATCCCACTGAAAGCTGTGGTCTGAGGTAAAGCATTACTTTTTAAAAACTAGTGGTTTTCTTCTCAAAAGTCATCCTTTAAATCTTCAAAGGTTTCTAGTTGTGAGGAATTAAAAAGATTTTATATCACCTGAGAGATGGTATACTTAACAATGTAGCAGAATAACATTATAATGGAACACCATTCACTATTAATGATTCAATGAAATATTCCAGCCTTTATTTTGGGTAAATATATTTGACCAGCTGTAGGCTTAAAGCTATAAGTGTTCAACAATGGTCTCAGTTTCAGAAGCATCATTTCAAGCAAAAGATCTTTATTTTCTTCTTACACAATGTTTACTCAGAGAGGATGCCCTGCCCATTCTTGATTTTATATGTATCAGTGCTCATAATGCTGTTAGTTTATCCCAAGCTGTGTCTCCACTGACTCCATATGCGGGTCCATTGACCAAGACCCTTCAAGCAAAGATAGTTTTGTCACAGTGACAAGTTCTTCCCATACCTATAAGGCTCTTTGAACAGCAAGAGCAAACGTGGGCAGCTGGTTAATGTGGAGCAGTAGCTGTTCATTGTTTCTAGTAATGTCACTCTTATAAGTCATTAAAATAAGCTACTGGTGTTTCTGTATGAGCACAGTGCAGAGTTAAAGCAGAAACGGTGGAGGCTGGATGCTGCCTACCTCAGAACTTTCAATGAGTTCTGGAGTAATTAAGGACAAACCAAGAAATAAAACTACAAAGGTCCAGGGTCTAACTCAGAAAACCCATGAACCTGAATCTTCTGGAGGTTGGAAAGGTATCCACTGAGAGACTTGTTGGCAATATTAGTTGAAATGATGCAGTACAGCCTTTCTGATATGTAGGAGGGATAAATGTCCCTGTCAGCCTGAACTGTTGGTGCAGAGTCACTGGAGTTAAGAACCACTACTTCAAATGCAAGACACCTGGGACTTGTCCATGAAAAGGTTCTAGTGAAAGTAGCCTTACTGAATGACATAGAGAAGCTCAGTTCTAACTGCCAGTTTTCTAACTTCTAGTCCTTTCCCTGGACTAAGCAATACCCTGTATGGGTATAGTTATTTTCCCTCTTAGTGTTATTCATAATATTCTATATAGACATTAATACATTGACATATCTTCCAGAGGTTGATCATGACCTGTGTATTTTGCAATCTGTTTAGAGCAGTTGTTATTATTATGACAATATTTAATCAGATAATATCTTAAACTAGCAGATTCCATTCTCAGTGGAGTAGTCCATGCTGTTTAATTGCAACCAATACCTGGAGAAAATGTTTGAAAAATAAGTAAGTGCAGAGTTAAGAAGGGGCTGCTTAACATTAAATTGTTAGCCTAATAAAATTGTCCTCAAGCATTGCAGGACTTTATCACTTTACTTCACTTACTTCAAAATTTCAGAGTTGTTATGACCCCTTCCTCTGAAATAAATATCTCACTGCAATGTCATAAACCTTTTTTATTTCCGGGATCAAATACTGTAGTCAGCTATATTCCTTTATAGAGACCTAATTTAAGAAAAGGATTGACAAAATCCAATGGGTATGCTGTGAACTTCCTTATAACAGGTAATTTGTCTCTATTCAATAACTTCACTAGCATAGTAAACTCTATTTCACATTGCTAGAGATAGTGGAGTTATCAGAACTGAGGTGAATCAGTGATGGGAGTGTACTCACACCACTCCAAAGTAGGCTTTGAGAGTTTGTTAAGTCTTTCCATCAGAACTTTGATAAAATGTCTCGATTGAGAATGATAATGCCATTTGCCTCCACTTTAAAAAGGATTTTCACCACGTCTGGAAATACACTTGTGCACAAGTTGTGATGTTATGTCTGGTTGTGTGCACAACTGGAGGGGTAAAATGCTAGATTCTGGATGTCAGGCTTAGGGAATAGTGGTTAATAATTCATACAGTACCTGGATGCCAGTAATGAGTTGAACACTAATCCCTTCTACAGAACAGAGAATTTTTTTTCCTTTTTCCACTGCTATTGCAGTGCAAAAATTATACCTGGAGTTAGTAGGATTCTTGAAAAAGAGTGTGTTGAAAATATTGCAGAATGGTAAATGCAGTTGTAGAGCTACATCTGAATTCAGAATCTCCTACATCAATTCTTTACTCTCAAGGCTTTCAGTGGTTTTGTGCAAATTATTTAATTTCTTTGTAGTCCCCTCATCTGTGGAAACATAAGCCAAGCAATTTAAAGATAGGGTGAGAATGGTGGGCAGCTTGGCTTAGAAATAGATTAGGGACTGATCCTTCAAGCAGCTCTGCATCTGATCTGAGGGCAGTTTACTCTTTGCTGCTACATGGGAGATGGATGTGCTGTAACTGATTTAGCAGATCCTGAAAGGGGAAATTAATGCAAGGCCTCACTTATCACTGCTGTTCTGTGTTCAGCTGTGACGTGCACAAATTATTGTACAATGAACAGTGGAATATCGCTGTTTTTCAACACCTAATCTAGGTATAGAATGATGATTAGTAATGCTTTACTGTCTTAAATTACCTCTAGATTAAAGAAAAAGTCCCAGTCGGTGGATATTAGTGGGCCAGGATGCAACCCAGTGGCAGCTGAAGCTCAGACACCTCCACCCAGCAAATCTTTACCTGCCACTCAGACAGCAGCTTCCGAGGAGGAACAGGACAACACCACAAACACCCAAAGGCGCAACCCGCGGAGGAGTGACTTGAAGAGATTTTACACCATTGGTGAGTTTTCTTTCACAGAAAAAAATCAAATACACTTGATGCAAAAACAGGGTCTGACTGTTTATTTGTGGTTTATTTCTTTTGCTTAGTTTCGGCTGGCTGCTAAGTTTACAAATGCTCACAGTGAGCAATAAATTATCATATCTTAGTGCTGATGTCAAATTACTCTAAAGAATTAACCTGCTTTATTTACCTGAATTCTTTCTTACTCTTTTTTTAAGTATTCCATAAGAAGTATTGAAGGAATCACAAAAGCAATTTTGAAAGGAATGCTTTAAGAAAAATGTAATTCTTACATTATGGAACGGATTTCCTTAAAATTTCGGCAGAGATTGTTTGGAAGGTTCCTGATTAGAAAGGATTTCCAGTTTGGAGAGGGAGGAGGCATACTGAGTGTGAAGAATTATTTAGAATTATATCTTTCTCTGAATATTTTGGTTTTCTGGATCTTCATCTGAGATGTCAGCACCTCCATGAGTCTTATAAAACCATCTTAGGCACCCTGGAACATGTTTTGCAGCCTGCTTCCCCATAAATAATTTTGAGATTGTGCTTGACTCCTTTTGGCAAGATTGGAAGGGACCACAGTGGGTCATCTGGTCTGATCTCCCTGCTTGAGCAGGCTCATCCCAGAGCACATAGTACAAAATTGCATCCAGATGGCTCTTTAATATCTCCAGTGAGGGATACTCCACAACCTCTCTGGGCAACCTGTTCTAGTGCTCAGTCACTGCACAGTAAAGAAGTTCTTCTCCATGTTCAGATGGAACTTCCTGTGCACCAGTTTCTGTCCATTGCCTCTTGTCTATTGCTTGGCAAGAGTTTGTGAGCTGATGAATTATTGCAATATAATGTGATTGTTGCTTCTGCTTCAAGGGAACTATTTCCATGTATTTAACTTGTCTAAAAGATAAAGAAAAATGTGTTTCCTTAGAAATCTTTCATTCTGTTATGTCTGATCCCTTGAAACTGGCTGTCATTGTAAGTTATGTTGCTTTTAAAGAAGGAAACTTCATTAGCAATCTACCCATTTCAATAATGAAGTCTTCATTTTAAGTGGTGAGTGACTATGTGTTTGCATTTTTGATGCCCAAAAATTTTGCTCTGTGGTAGTGTTTTTTTCCCCTTCTTTTCTCCAAATGATCTTACAGGAATATCAAAGATAAGACAAAGTTGCTTTATACATGAAGCAGGATTTGGAATGTGGGGTAGGTTTCATAAGAGTAACAATGAAAGTAGAAATCTCACATGATCAAAATGAGTTCTAAATCTAATTCAGTATTAAAACATATTATTGCCAATTTGACCATTGAGTTCAATAGTTGAATATTCTGTGAGCACCCACAGTCTGCATATGGAACTACAGATTAAGGGTTGTGTTTATCTACTTGTTAAATTTGATTCACTGCAGTTTCTTTTGGGACTCTTTACACAATCTTTATAATGTGAACTCCAATCTCTATGTGCTTCAAGTGATCACAAGCACTAGTTGCTCAGGATGTAACCCCTGTGCTGGAGTAACAGAATGTTGTTCATACATTTGAATAATTTTTTGGATATTGTGCAGCACTTATTGACAGACTTGTTGACTGGAAAAGGCCTCTGAAGGTTGTGTAGTCTGGTGTCCTGTTTAAAGCAGGACCTCAGCCAACATCAAATAAAACAGCCAAGGCTTTGTCTTGCTGAGTTTTGACAGTCTCCAGGGGTGGATACTCCACTGCCTCTCTGCCTGTCATGCTGGAACATGGACAGTGTGTCCACAGACAGCAGCAGTCATGGGCAGCTTGCCCGTAAACAGATGTTGATGTTAGTGAAAAACAGTTGTAGACCCTTGGGAAGTATGAGGGGAACAGACCACAGAAAGTGGGAAACTTGTGTGTTTTTTCCAAATATCATCTTCCATTATCCTTGTACAGAATATTGGGAGAGTCCAGAGCCATCTGGACAGACCCAGTATGGGAGAGGTGTTGGTTTTCTGTTCTTATACATACAACCTTGTCTTTGGGACTTCTCTAAATCACAAATATTAAGTTGCCAGAGCCAGTATTACTGCATAGTGCATTATGCTTGACTTGCTGACAGGCAAATTAAAGAGACAAGGGTTGCTCTCTATCTTCTCAAATGTTTGATGGCACACGTTCCTGATGACTGTGAAAATGAATGGTTTAATCTTGGACAGCCCAGTACAGATACCAGATGAACATGTTTACTGCAGTGACTGAGTTGTTCCAACATTGAGTCAGACTTTGGTAACCCAAAAGAATAATTATCTTCTTAGAGCATATGTTAATTTATGACCTATGTTACCCTCTTGACTTAAATGAAATTTTCTGTGACTTGTCTCAAAAATAATTTCAAATAGTTGAAATCTAATAAAATAATTTGTTAGTTTCTGAGGATGAATGTACTGACACACCTGTAACAGGCCCATATTCTAAAATAGAAAAAAAACCCAGATTACTGTGATTTTTTGCACATGATTGGCTGTTATGTAGCATGAAAAAGCACATTAGATCTGTAGCTGGCTTAATACAATGACATGGAGGTTTACCTTGTTGTGTCCTGGTTTTCATGTTGTTCTACTAAAACCTACCTGTGTTCAAGATCAAGTAAATGGATTAAGAAAAACTGTTAGAAAATTAATGTTCTCAGCTGGCCTTTTTCTTTTATTTTAAAGTTAGTATTCTGTTACATTAACCTCAGAACAAATTGGCAAATGACAGTGTTTATGGCAGTGAGTAACTGAGCTTGAGCTAACAAGTGCTAAATGTGTTTCGTGTTACTCTCTTGCTCCTTAAGAATTTATTTTAAGTAATTATAATGATGTGTAAAGTACTTTATAGATATGACAACTGAGTACAAATACATTTAAAAGTATCACATATATGTTTAGACTTGTGCATATAGACAGTTTAGGCTTTGGAATGGACCTGTCAGCATCACATTGTATATTCAATTAAAACATATTTCAGTGCCTAGCTGGATTTCTTAATATCTGCACATTTTATTAAATAGCCATGCATCTTATGGTTATGTGTAAGAAATGTGTAACCAGTTTTACTTTATCAATTCATAGGAAGTATTAAAAATAATCAAAGGTTTTTTAAAAATATGTGGGTTTTTTGATTTGGCTATGCAGGAAGCACTTCAGATATCTTCCTATAAATCACACTCTGCTTTGCAGATCCAGAGATGTGAGCATTTACCTTGCACACATATGCTTTGCAGAAGAAATTGTAGCAGTTTGTGTATGCTTGCAGCCACTGTGAGTAGGCACAGGCAATTGTCTAAGAGGTTGTGTTTCTAAAGGCTCTCTAGCATAAGAATATTTTTAATTTATTTTTTGCCACCCTATGTGCACACAGATTTACCCAAATCTTCCAAAACTGATTTAGTAATGAGGAAGGAATATCTGGTAATTCCAAGAGATTTTAAAATTTCATCAGCACTGCTCCTACTTTAGACAGCTATAAACAAGTTACTTATTTTGCATTTCATCTTTCCCACAGACTACACTTCAGGTGCTTTCCAAACTTAGTGAGTCTAGTTGCACTTTTTAAAAGTGGGGGGAAAAGTAGGTAAGAAGGAGAAGAACTGATAGAAATAGGCAATGGGGAACAAGTTGTGTACTTGGTTGAAATGAGATAAAAAATGGAGAGACAGTGAGGGGGATAAATAGCTCTTCCATATGGCAGGCTCAGCAGGCAGGAAGGCTCCAGCACCTCCAGTGCTGAACTGGTGTGAAGAAATTGAGTGGGAACCTCTAGATTAATAAGATGAGTGTAGGAAAAACAGTCTGCATGGTGGGTTGGATGAAGTTTTTTGTAGAACTCTAGAAACAGCGCCCAAGACACTTAAAAATAAAAACCTAAAATTAGACTTTTTAGATGCTTCAGGCACTTAAAAATTCAGGTCACTTCTTTCTGAAGTGCTTTTTGTTGAGCAACTCCCTCAAGAGAGAAAAAGAAGGTGCCTGGGTCTTCAGCACTCTGGAAAAAGGGCTGGACTATTAAACTATGGAGAATTATATGGGTAACTTAAATTCAAAGAAGTAAGGCTGTATCAGCTGAATGCCCTGTCCAGCTCAAGAGCTATAGCCATTCCTGGGTGGCTGCCTCATAGTTGTGCTCTTTGTAGGACCCAGCTGAAGGGTTGTAGGACTATACTTCATGATATGATGCCTCAGGACATGTTTTTAGCAATTTATGAAGGTGAATGAAGTAGTTAATGTTACCCTATAGAGACATACATTTGAGGTGTATACTCAGCTGTGCGAGCCTGGTGTATAGTGCTGAGATACCTCTAAGAGGACATACCCAGTGCACTGTCTACCTAATAACCCTGGTTTTGTAGATGTAAAAGGCCTTCTTTTGTCCTATTTGTTATTAAAATAAAATTGCAGCCCTGGTTTATAAATATATATAAATATATGATTTAAATACATGATTTAAAAACAAGAAGGTTGCATAAAATATTTTTCTGATCAGGCAAAAGGAATTATGAGAAAGGACAGAATTTCATACTAGGAAATGTTATAGTACAGTATTGGTGGGGAGATGAGGAATGCAGTCTTTTTCTAGATTTTAATTTTTTTTAAAATTGTATCTTCTTGTAAAAGCCTTAATGCAAGTGTTGCTGTTCAGGCTCTTGCTAGCATGGCTCATTTACTTTAAAAGACAACTATCAACTGCCCCAGGAGACATCTTTTGTTGGAAGGTGCTGCTGCTACAATTACACACACTTAGTAGTTTAGACAGAATGCCAAAATATGTGTGTGTGTACATAATATGGAGCATGAGGACACCTGGGAAATACTAATTGCCAAAGTTCCCTTCCCTACAGTGGTCCATTTTTAAAAGAAAATGCTTTCATGTTCCACTTGATAAAAAAAAAAAAGAAATAAACCTTTTTCTTCCTTCATACTCTTGCAAATAATGTCAGTAGAACTTTTAACAGAGAAAATATTTTCTGCTTTCTTGCCATATTAGTACTCTGAATTAACTAATATAAAATCAGTGTGGAAGAGAAATTTTGGGATAAGCAAGTCTAAATTAATACATATTAATTGACTAAGTTTCCAAAACAATTGTCTAGTAACTAATGCCAAAGTGATAACTGGGAAAGGACTGATTTTCATGTGGGTTCCTAATCTTGTTTGTAGGAGACTAAGTTTCAGTGGGTCATCGCTTTAAATTTTGCTTGGATTAGTTTGGTCATAGGGATCACAAAACGGTTTGGGTTGAAAGGGACCTTAAAGTTCATCTAGTTCCAACCCCCTTGCCATTGGCAGAGACACCTTAACACTAGACCAGGTTTCTAAAAGCCCCATCCAGCTTGGACTTGGATACTTCCAGGGATAGGATGTCCACACCTTCTCTGGGTAATCTGTGCCAATGCCTCACCACATTCACAGTAAAGAATTCTCTCTAGTATCTAAACCAAGCCTCCTTTAGTTTAAAGCCTTGTCCTATCTTGAGGTACTCTTGTTTTCAGTGTGAAAATCCCTTCCTGCTCTGCAAGATTTTATTTAGGATGCTCTAGAAAGATATTATTCTTTTTAGAAACCATTATCTGATATTTGGTGTATTTACCATAGAGAGGTTTTCCTGCAAAGGATACTTCACTTTCATTCCAAATTATGTTCTTAGCATTTGGCCATTGAATATATTTACTTCTGCTCTTCTGCATAATTGAATGTAATTTCTTTTTGTAGTGGCTCCCAAATTATTTTGCTTATTTGTTGCTGATACTAGCAAAGTACATAAAATGCATAGGTATATTAATTGTTTGACAAGTGGTGGAGTTTGACGCACGTAGTGCTGTAAATTTCAGCTGCATCTTCTCCTTCTTAGAGAAGGCCAGATGGGAAATGGAGCTGCCAACTCTGTCTCAGAGGATCCAGATGCTGTTCGGACACATTTGCAGAATTTGACTCTGTCCCATTCACTCCACTTAAAATTTCTTTATTGAAAACTTAGTACTTTTTGAGAAGCATCATTCTGACTGCCTTCTTTCAAATATCATTTCAGAAACTTTTAGAGGAGTAGGCCATTTTCCTAGCACCACCTCATTACCTGTTTGTGAGTGATAAGGGAAGGGAAATAATTTGTGGAATGTGTGGATAATAAGGAAAGTGTCTCTCATAGCAACAGTAACTATGCAAAATTCTTACTCGTTCAACCTTTCTGAAGATTTTTATTAGTGATTCAGATCACATAGCTACTCTGGATGAGCAAGCATGTATTTATTCATGTCTTTGTTTGTCTCTCTTTTAGTATTTCAAACTTGGAGCCATTAGAAGACAGTTTTTTAATGTTGTATCCTTCTTTTGTCCTTTACAGATACTCTGCATATCCTTTGAATATAAATGAGTTCTGAGCTATAGAGACAGCATCCACCAAAAAAAGTGATGCTCATTAATGTCCTTTCATCTCAGTATTTCCCTTTTCTTAGCATCTGGTTTTGGTTTTAATCATATAGAATGCTATCGTATCATCTGCTGAGTCATTTTAGGCAAGAAATATTCTAGGATTTTCTAATTTTCTTGCTTTACATCAGGGTAAAGATGAAATATTTTATAGATCTGTAGGCAAGCTACTCAGCTTGCAGGATCAGCTAATGATATGTGCACTTGGGAAACTAAAATCTGAATCTCTGTGGGAAGAAAAAAAAACTGATCTGACCCATAAGCTCGCAGCTTGTAGAGGTTGCATCACCCTCACTGTCTCTCATTGAAGATTTTCTGTAGAAGAGAAAAATGACTGAAAAAAAAAAGGACATGATTTCTAACAGTGTGGCTTGAGCAACAGTCTCTTGAGCACTGGGAAATAGCAGTGTCTTCTTCTTACCAGTGCAAGAACAAAGAAGGAAAATTCAGTGATTCAGTGCTGAAATAGCAGAGGCAGATCAGACTGATACTTTTGAATCTGGAGACATCGTTCTGGGAGAACAATAACTGCTGGTAGTGGAAAAGGGCTAAGTCAGTGATTTTGAGAAAAATCTTTATCCATTGAAGTTCATGGGACCCATTGGAATACATGGTAAAGATGCTGAAGGAACTGCTGAGGTCATTATGATGTTGAAAGGTTATGGAGATCATGGGAGGCCCATGACATCTTGGAAAAGATCACTTTTCAGAAAGGGTAAGAAGGATTTTCCAGGACTGTTCCATAGGCTTGGCTTCACTTCACTTCTAATGATCATCATCTTCCAGAGCAGCCCTATGTCCGTGTTGGGGCACTGTGGCCTAGGTGGTTGGAAAAAACTCTACTTCATGGCTGGTAAAAACTCTAAAGGCAGCAGTCAATAAGATCATCAGGGGCCCTGTGAGGAACAACTGAGGGAGCTGCAGAAAGGACACATTGAGGGGCACCTTACAGCAGCCTGATGCTGTCTGCAAGGAGGCTGCCAATGAGGTATGTATAGCCTGCTCTTTGCAGTGGTGCAAGGCAGAACAACGGCACACAACCAGCCTAGAGACTGAAATACAAGAGGTTTAGACTTAACATAAGGAAAAACTCTTTTTCCCCAGTGCATGAGAATGTACAAGGAGGTTGTGCGGTCGCAATCTTTAGAGTTTTTTAAGACCCAACAACTCCACTTTCTATAAGTAAAAGGAATGTTAGCACACCAAAGCACCTGTTGTGATTATTCGTATTTTATTCATTCTGAAATCAAGTGCAATGTTTTCACACAGCTTGATAATTCTATATAGCTAAAAAATGCACTAAAACTGACTATAAAAATTGTTATATTTTATAGTTGAAATTTAAGGTAGCTGAATTTTTCTGATTCTCCACTGTCAGGAAAAAAAAAAATCTTGGCCCAAGGGGACTGTAATATTTCTGTTATAGGGATTGTTTCAGTTTTCTGCATATATATTATGAAAGCTATGATTTTGGGTCATTAATTAGAAACCAAACTTTATTGATGGTGTCAAATGTCCTCGTATGTTTTTTTCTTGTACCCTTAAACTTTCTTTAAATCTATGAAAAACCCTGCAGAGACGAGGGGTTTGGGTATGTAAAGGATCAAACCACAAATACTGCTGGTAACCTGTGACTTCCTTACCCTTAGAAGCTAACACTGAGATGGTGACTGAAGCCATTGAGTTTCCTTGCATACAGCACGTATGTGAGCATGAAATCTAAGATCAAAATCTGATCTTATTTATTGTAGAATAACTGCACTGAAACTGAAGTCAGTCTGGAATAAAGGGACCAAATCCAGCTGTTCAGTGATGCTGGTCCTGAGAGGCACCTCAGTCTCCACCACCAGGTGGCCTGTGCTGCTGGGGTGGGACCATCTCTCTCCTGTTCAAGGAGGTTGTTTTGCTGCAAGAATGATCAAATTCAAAGATCTAGTTCAAGCCGTTTATACTGTGCCAGAACAGACCTTACCCATTGCCTAATATTTCTTAGTCCTTAACATGAAGGGCTACCAAATATCTTGCAGCATGCACTGGGCTTCAAACAAACGGTAATTTTATTTCTTCCTTTTTAACAAATTTTTACCCTTTCCTGTATTCATGTTTTCTGATTATTTATCATATTGTTTTGCTAGATGTTGATAGATAAATATTGCTAGATAAAGATGTTACTAGATAAAGATGTTGCTACATAAAGAGTGAGATGGGATTTTCAGGAGATAGATCTTCTGAGTTAGGATCACCTCCAGGACAGCTTGCTCAGAAGGTCCTTTTGGATTTTAACACACTGGTTTGTTGTTTTGCTTCTTTCCCTCAAAAACATTATGGGAACTGAGAGTTGTCACTAAAACCTGATTTTTATCTTGAACCAGGAAAAACAGTTGGATTTTATCATGGAGTTATTGTACTGTTGAACATTCCATAATTACAGAGCATTAGTATGCACATAGCAGTATGCAAAGACTTTGCAAGCATAAAATATTCAACACGTACAAAAAATTCTTTTTATAAATTTAGATACTAATTGGCCAGATACATTCATGAAAACTAAATAGTGGCAGCAGCCTGCTATGTTTCCAATGAATCTCATTAATTAATATGCTTGAGAGATTCTTTTATTCTTTTAATTTGTAGGAGATAGAATGACAGTCTCTTTCCTCTGCCAGAGGAAATGTGGCAAGCGTCACCTGTTCTGAGGGTTGTGGACTTGCAGTTTCTCAGGCACTTTTGCCATACATTTGTTTAGGAACCAGTGACCACTTGGGTATAGAATCAGGTGCTTTTGTAACCTATCTACACTTTGAATTATGTTTTTCCCTTTACACTTTTATGTAAAACAGTGCTGAGATTGGCTCTTTGATAGTTTGCCAAGTTTCTGATGTTCTTGCTCTGAATAAATCTCAGAGAAAATAGCTCCTCCCCACAGTCATTTTTTAAAATATAAATGTACTAGGAAATAAAATTATGATTTGAGAAATTTGCTTAGATTCCATCAACAAACTAGATGACATGTTCTGTTTAGAAACAATAAATTCTCATTTTATTAAAACATGAGACACTGATTGTTCACAGGTGAACATTTCCCAACAGAGCTGTTAATGTTAGCATCAGTTAGGTACTGAAATCCATTGGGATCTTGGAGAGAAATCATCACCAGTCTGAACCGTGAGAAAATGCTGAATGACACCACTGCTGACTCTCAGCTAACAAAAATTCATCTAGTGGTTTGGCCCAAACTCTGCTCCAGTAGAAAAAGATAAAATCCCTGTAGGATTGCAACTACATAATGCACAGTTGAGTTAATTTTGATGCTTTTAGTTAGAGTAGAACAGCTTTGTTGTGTTGTCTGACACTGATCTAAATCTGCACTGATTTCTTGTGATTTTTAAAATCAATATGAAATGCACACATTTCAAACCTGTCAGATAGAATAAGAGAATATACCGCATGTAAAATAGAAAACTTATTTCTTATTCAATGTTTGCTGGAAAACAAACCAATCCCAAGCAGTTTGGCCTTCCTTAAATACCACATTTCTCTGCTAGGGTTACTAGTGGGACTGTAACTCATGACAAGTAAAAAATATGAGAGTGAAGATAAATAATTTGAGAAGTAAAGGGCTCACCTTGAACCCTGCAGCAGGCTCTTTCAAGGGAGAAGAATTTATTTTTCCCTGACAAGGTGGTTCTGAAGGATTGCTTTCTTGAATGAGAACATATATCCAAGTGGAATAGTGTAGTCTTAGGAATACCAGGTCATTGTTACTTTTGATTGTAAATAACCTTCCAGAAAACACTTTCCCCAATAAGCCCCATTAATAAATGTGGATTGGGTTCAACTCAGTGTCTCAGTGTTCATTGAGTGAGGTTCCTGCATTTGAGGGTCTTTAAAAAGCACCATCTCTTTCACTGTTTTACTGCCATATACACCATCAAAATGATTTTCTTATTTCATCTACCAGAGACAGGAAAAGCATAACTTCATTTTCTTTTAGATAGTTGGCAAATTTCTTCTCCAGAACAATAAATATTTTTCTTCACTCTGCTAAGAACAAGATGCTTCAAATTCTTTTGAATTATTTAATTTTTGTATTTTTCAAGGCGGAGAGTGTGCTGCATGACAGTTAGGGACAACTTGAAAAAAGGACACTTAATTTTGTTTTTTAAACATGAATAATGGAACTGTCTTATGTTGAGAGGGAACAAAAATTCTTTATTGCAACTTCAATCTGTATTACTTAGCAAAGAAAGGCTGAAAGATGTTTTCATAGGGTTGAAATAAATATGTCTGAGGTATGTATATTTAATCTGAATAAACAAAGAGTTACTAAACTCTGCTTGGGTAAAGAAAGAGGTGTCTGACTGTTGGGGTTAAGGTGTCAGAGAACATCAGAGAAAAGGAATGGCAGCACCACAGACGTGAAGAATAGAGTGTCAGTGAAGCACCAATACAAGAAGAGGGCAGCACAAGACTAGTGTGCAAGTAAATGAGCGTGGAGCCCAGGCAATGAAGAGGAGAAGAGCTATCAAAAATAATCACTTGATAAAAGCACAAGTAATGATACAGAACATCAGAAAAGCTGTGTCTCATACCATAATTCAGTGTTCTGTTAATAAAATCAGCCTTCTCAGATCCTTGTTCTGCTGACAATGTTCCTATCAATCACATTTGGTATTAAGACTTTTTTTAATTTTAAGGAACAGGGAGAGAATTTCTAGGTAATGTACCTTGTTAGCAAAAATACAGAAATCTCAATTCTAATATACTGATAAGCACTTTGCTTCAGTTATAATTTTGTGAGGTGGAAAAGGTGAAAACATTTAGCATGTTTTAGGTACCCACTGCCTTGTAGACTTATACTTGCCCCTTTCCTACTGTCAGAATGACTTACATGTGAATAGAATATAAAATAGAGGGGGAAACCTAAATATAATTTGATTTTTAGTTGTTAGAGACTTCAGTGGGGTCATGTTTTTCTAACCAATACACATAATACGTATGAATGCAAAATTATGTACAGTGGTATCTAACCTCATACACTGAAGAGGTGTCTGTTGCTTATTAGCATGACTGATGTTTGAGTTTTGAATGTTCATCAGCTGCCTGTAAATTAGGATACTATCTGAAGTAGGAGATAGGAGAAGCAGGTTTGGTCAGTTTTAGTTGGACTTTTTTTGCACAATGTATAGATTATTCTATTTTTGTTAAAGGAAACAGTTAAAATATTATTTCTAGAAACTGGGCAGATTGTTAATATTTGTAGTTATTCTTATTTTCTAGGGGTTATATTATATGATCTTCATATTTATCTGCTCAGTGAAACGAGTTCCCTTAAAACTCCCTCCTCTGCAGTAATACAACAGCTTTCCTCTGGTATTTGTCCCACTGAAACCTCCCAGGTCTTCAGTTAGCTTGCTACTGATGGAAGAAGTATCAGAAATATGAAACTTACATGCAAATTGCTATTATCTATACCAACACCAGCCTTGAGATAGAGTTTAGATATAAGTTCTTCCCAAATGTCAAGCCAACAAATGCCTGTTTTGGGAGACCGGCTATATTTTGAATTCCAAAACAAAACTCAGGGTCTAGGTCAGTTGGTTCCCTCCATCCCAAAGTTTCCTGGGAGGTTACCCTGTGTAACCCCAAGGTAAATGCAGCACCATGTGCACTCCCAGAGCCCAGTGCTGAAAACAGAGATGTAGCAGGCAGTATAACAGTGCCACCAGGTGATAGCATAAAATGTAGGGTTTGCTGCTACAGAAATTTGGTTCCACAAATATTTGCAGATCAGCTCTGTTGCAGAGCATCGTTTTCCTCCCAAGGCTAGTGTTTGGAAATCTTCAGACATAATTAACATGTTTCTGCTGTAAGTTCCATCATAAACACAGTGCCAATGTCAGGGGGCTTTTATAGATATTTTGTGAGGGAGGAGGAGGAGGAGGGGAGGAACAGATTTCTTTTGGGGTTCTTTGCAATTTTTCTGGGTTTCAGGGCATGTTTTGGTCATGGTAGAAAGATCCACCTCTTTGAACTTGCTTACTTCTAATATAGCACAGATGAGAAAAGAATCAGGACAATGTTCTAACAAATATCAGTCTAATGTTATTTTTGTGACACCCCAAGGCATGTGTGATAATTGTTTTAATTGTTACGATGGCAGTTTGAATTTAGGTTATTCATAGAATGGTAGAATGTTAAGGGTTGAAAAGGACCTTAAAAATCATCAAGTCCCAACCCTCACCCCCCACTACTGAGGTTGCTCAAGATCTTATCCAACCCCAACACTGCCAGGGAGGAGGCATCCACAACCTCCCTGGGCAACCTGTTCCAGTACCTCACCACCCTTACAAGCAAATAATTTCTTCCTAATATCTAAATTTCCCCTCTTTCAATTTGTACCTGTTGCTCCTTGTCCTATCACTTTAGTTCCTGATGAAGAGTCCCTCCCCAGCTCACCTGTAAGGCCCTTCAGGTACTGGAAGGTTTTGTGAGGTTCCCATACAACCTTCTCTTCTCCAGGTCAAACAGTCCCAGCTTTCTCAGCCTGCCATCTTCATGGCCCAACTAGCTCCAAGAGTTCCATGTCCCTCTATTACTGGGTGTTGAGATTGTTGTGGGTTCAGGTCTTTAAAGGCAAGAGCAGTTGTCAGTTGCTGTAAAATTGTTTATTTGTAGAGGCACATCAGTGTCAAAGACAAAGAGTCCCAAACAAAGTCTGTGCTAAAAGCTTTCTGGCAGAATCCCAAATAAAAGCAGCTCCCTGGTATTAAGTTCTGAGTGGAGGCAGGCACAGCAGTTCTCTGGTACAGAGTCCTGAACAGAGGCAGAAGCTCTCTTGTCTTCCTTTTTCTGTTCTTCTCCTCTTCTTCTTCTTATTTCATGTGGCAGAAGTGATGATGATGATGATGATGATGATGATGATAATGGTGGAGCAAGAGAGAGCAAGAGAGCTCTCACTCCAATATACAGATTTTTATTTACAAATTACCCAATGAGCTAAAAACACGAACCTGAAGTATTTCTTCTAAACCTATTAGAATTCTAGTTCTAAAGTGCAAAAGTGGTGTTAATCCTTACACATAACTTATGAAGATAGCCTATTTTTCACACAAATAATTCTGTCTGTTCTGTAATGTAGGCAATGTTCTTACTATGTTTTCATTATGTCTAGAGCTATGTTTTTGAACTCTCACTGAAGCTTGCTCTTTATACTAGATTATAAGGCTTTTACTCTTTAAGGCACTCAAAGCATGTTTTTACTTACTTAAAATTTATACTTCTACTTCATATCTATGCAACTTAATAATATTTCTACTTAAAACTAAAGCTTATACCTCTATTTCATGTCTGTGTGATAATATATATTAATATATTTTAATTTCTCTAAAAACTTTAATTCAATCCTTGCATTCCGGTCTCTCTCTGAGGGACTCAGAGTCCTCCGTTTTTCACACTCCAACAGCTGAGGTCCCCAGAACTGCATGCAGTCCTCCTGGTGTGCTCTCACAAGAGCAGAATCACCTCCCTTGACTTGCTACCCATGCTCCTTTTGATGCAGCCCGGGATTTTGTTGGCTTTTGGGGCTGTCAGCTGTCAGGCTCTACTGCCAGCTCACATTGAGCTTTCCATCAACCATCACACCTATGTCTTTCTTCACAGGGATGCTCTCATTCAGTTCTCTGCCCAATCTGTGGGTGTGCCTAGGACTGGGATTGCTGTGAGCCTGGTGTAGAACCTTGCACTTCACTTTGTTGAACTTCATGGGGTTTGCACACTGTCACCTGTAAAGCCTGCCCAGGTTCGGTCCCTCTATATGGCATCCCTTCCCTCCAGTGTGCTGACCACACCACACAGCTTGGTGTCTCCAGCAGATTCATGCTGTCCACAAAAATGTTGAACAGTTCAGCATCAATTAATGGTATTTGAAGGCAGATTTAATTTATGTGTGACATCTGTGATGATCCTGCTGGAGTAATTTATGTAGAAAAGTACCTAGGAATGTGATTCCATCCTAGTGGGGATATTCATATTAACAAAAGGAGGTTTTTGCAACTCTCAGGAGTTTTACAGCCAACAAGTGTCAGTTGTTTGTTAACACTGTAGATATATTAGCACAATGAACCTGTTGTCATTCGGCCTACCATCATAGCAAGAGAAAATTGAATAAACTGAGTCCCTAGCAGTATATTCAGGAAATATATTCAGGAAGTATATTCACTGATCAAAGTCATACAGAATTATTAAGGATTTTAAGTAGTTTACTCTTCAGCTGTATTCAAGTTTGCTAATGACAACAGAGTCTTCAGTTAAAGTGTAATCAGATTTCATTGCTTGAAGCAAGCTGCCCCCAAAACATATCCCACTCAGGGAAATGCTGTAAGTTGTTAAGGTAATGCATGGTGGGAGAACCAATGTTTTCAGTTTGATATTTGTACTCCCTCTACCAGAACTTATTTCTTCCTGGGGTGCAAGGATATATAAGAAACAGAGAACAAGTTTTCTCACTCTTGGAAATTACTGTTCTTGTACAGATGAGAGAGGGAAGATGATCCCTTCCCTTCCCTTCCCTTCCCTTCCCTTCCCTTCCCTTCCCTTCCCTTCCCTTCCCTTCCCTTCCCTTCCCTTCCCTTCCCTTCCCTTCCCTTCCCTTCCCTTCCCTTCCCTTCCCTTCCCTTCCCTTCCCTTCCCTTCCCTTCCCTTCCCTTCCCTTCCCTTCCCTTCCCTTCCCTTCCCTTCCCTTCCCTTCCCTTCCCTTCCCTTCCCTTCCCTTCCCTTCCCTTCCCTTCCCTTCCCTTCCCTTCCCTTCCCTTCTATAAGCTTCTATAAACAATCTAAGTTGTGCTACTTGTCTTGAGGTTTATAAGAGCCTTTATCTTACATGCCATTCTGATATTTTCTGTGATTTTGGAGTGAACCCTTTTTCATTTGAAGAAGTAGGATTGTATATAAAATAAATACATTATAAAACTTTCTTCTCTTAATAAACAAAACTTGGTAGAAGCGTACTTTGTAGACAGCTGTAATATTTGCTGGTGGTTAGAGGGTGTAAATGTATTTTTTTTCTTGTTGTATTTAAGTGACCTATAAAGAGAATGGCTTTGGTCTGTTTAGTCCATAATCCAACAAACTGTTCTAATACTGCTGCCATCAACACTACAGGAGCAGGTTCAGCTCAGACTGTTCAATCCAGATGATTTCTGTTCATCATGTTATGTTTCATCTTGGGTTTTGTTTCACTGATGCAAGCAGGATTGAGCAATTTGCCACCATCTTTCTGAGCAGAAACTCACCAAAAAGGCTGTTGAAATCAGAGATAAATTAATTTCTTAAGAAATCAAGAGTCTTTCTTCTGGTACTGTAATGCTCTAAATTTTGTATTTGAATATATACAAATTCCTGTTCAAGTAAACTGAACTACTCCCATGGAATTCCAATTCAGTCACTGCAACCATGGGCAGCTGTCCTCTGTTGTGTGATTGCTGATCCCCTTTGTTTTCATATGCTGATAAAACCAGCAGGTAAATTAGTTTCTTTGCAAGGCAGATTATTTGCTTTACTGTCATAACATTCCTTGTTCCTGATTCCAGCTCATATTTCTGGACTGTGAACAACTCTACAAGTGAGGGCAGGCTGTCCTAACCAGACAAGTAAAATTTCCTGATAAAGGACAGTGCTGGCAAATGATAGCTTGCACCAACTGGAAATACTAGCAGAAGTCACCAAAGTTGGAAGAAATTTCAACAGGTTTAGGGTTTGCAGATATGCTCTGATACAGACCACATTAGTCTCTTCATAATAAATTATGTATTGGATATTAGTGTTTCTTAATGACTAGTGATGTAAGAGCTTTTCAAATGCAGCAGATATTTATGTACTGCCATCATTCAGGGGGAGGAGAGGTTAGTGCATTGCTCATCCCACAGGGAAATTAGCTGTTACCCAGTTAACCACTTCAAAGCCTACAAATCTGATTATCAAATTAGATTAAATGCCTTTCATTTAGCTCTGTAGAATGCATGAATTCAGATAATTTAAAAACATCAAGTAAGCTTCACAAAACTTGGGGGCAGAGGCAAAAAATGTGTAATTCTTCATGTACAATATAAATATAATCTACCCTATGTTCAGAGGTGAGTCCTAGATGAAGGTATAAATCTGCACAAAGTGTCAGTGTTCATAAAGTTGACTTTGAGTTTTCTTCAGAGCTTTAAACAGAATGTGCCCATCATTTCTTCACAATGCTATTCAGGAGGCTGTAGGCAGTAATGGAGAAATTGGCTTCACCTGCACAAAGGTGGTGTGTTAGGAATTACAGTGATTCAAATACAAGTATGGAATTATGTTATCAGCAGGAGCAGTCTGGCAGCTCCTTACCTTCCAGGCAGGATGTGTGTGTGCACAGTGCACTACCCAAGCAGAGGGGTGCATGGGACAAAAGTTGGTTGTTTGTTCCCTTATTTCTTGTCACAACAGACCTGCACAAAAAAATAGAACTGTAAATTAGCCCCACTGAGTTCACAGCTTCAATCCAAGAACTGGAATTCCTTTTAAACTTGAGTAATTGCTAACTTATTCAGAAGTGTTTAATTCCACTTTCTCCAGCTATTTACCACTGTGGTGCCCAAAAGGTGTCCACATCTGCTTTTGTACCCTACAAATTATGCTGACTTTTAATAAATGGGTGCTTTTTAATAATTGTTTACTTTGTCTGTTTTTTTTTCTTTGAAACAGCTGAACAACACTCAGGAAAGAATTAAGCCAAACTACTTTGCAGGGTTGTAGCTAACTAGGAAAGGATCTGTTTTTTGCTGTTTGCAGAGCTAAAATGTCACCTTCTTGGAGACCACTCACCTCTTTTCAAACAAAAACATGCAGTGAGAGCGCCATGTGGGAACTTCTAGTAACTTTGTGAATCAGGATCTGATGACTATGAAGTAAAACTTCTTGAGGCACAAAAGGGAGTGTAAATTATGTTCTGGTTGGTGTATAAAGTAATCATAGCAGCAAAGGAAATAAACCTCTTCACTCCAGGTCTGTCTTGTACACGGTTGTACAGCTGTTGCAGTTTCACAACCATCCACCCCAAACCATCTGCAGACATCTGTCCTGTGCTATGTGTAGTCAAATCTAAGAGCTCTTAACTTCTGCTGTGACATTAATGTGGCAGAAAAATGCTTTTCCAAGATGTGTATAGTTACAGCTACTGCTCTAGACTGTCAGTATGAAAGCACAACTTGTGAGACATGAGCTATATCTATTGTGTAAATAAATTATGTGATCTTCATAGCAGTGATAACACAAATAGTTTGTGTTCATATTTATCTAGTCAGGAGATGTAATGTGGAAAAAGTGGCTCATTTAAAAAAGATACTTCTGTTTGTTTTGTTCTCAAGCCTTATAATATTTTAGTTAAGAACAAAAACTTACCTCCAAACATTCTACTGATGACCACAATGAATTAACCATTTCCCTTATCATGTCAGGTTTTTCAAATGTTTGACACTTACTAAAATTTGATAATGAGGACACCCCAACATTGTTAAAGCCCATTATTTATTTTTTGAGTTAAAATTTTTGACTGATTCAAGCTGAGTATAAGATTACTTTATTTAGCAGTGGCAGCATGTGTAATGAACACAGTGTCTTCCCAATACCTATCTCATTTAGCAGTTTACAGGTAATACAAAGTGGTCAAAGTCTTAATAACTCTGACATCTGGGAGCCCTATTAGTGAACCTCCAGTGCATGGTGCATTAAAAGCAGGACAAGGGACCCACACTGTCCTTTCTTCAGCCTCTCAGATTTCTCATCTGAGATAAACAGCACAGAGGAAAGGGTGATTGTGCCCATGGTGGGCTTGAGCTGGCCCTGTGGGAGCTAGAACCAGCTCAGGAGACTGGTCTGAAGACACCTGTAGTATTGCCTGTAAATACCTGGGTTTGTGTATAAAGTGATACACTGGGCCAAAGGGATCCAGCATAGATGTTAAGGTATAAATGGATCCTATACAGAACTGTGTCTCTTCTACTCCCACAACAGCCTTTGCCTCTCTGCACAAAGCTTTGCTGTAGCAGATGAACTTACCAAACCTGCCTGCCTGTAAGGCAAGTGGAAAACATGCTCTTTTTATATTTTAGCAAGCTGAATAAGATTTTTAGTTGGTCCGTTAGACAAGCTTTAGTTGATATTTTTGACGTCCTGATGTTGTAGATGTTAGTGATTTCCTACAGTTTATTATTTATCTATTGTTTTTGTATTACACAGTTATTTAATGATTTTGCTGTAATGTTTAATGTTTTATATAGCAGTTTATGTTTTATATGAGGTGATCTTATTAGTGCAGCCAGAGGAATGTATATGAAAAATGTTCCAAATCTGTTCTGCTTTGCAAAAAGATAAACAGCAAGTACCTTACAAACTCATATATTATAACCATGCATGCTCTCAAGAAAATCTCTTTCTGAATATTAAAACTGCAGGACCTATATATTTTTTCTTTGTGTATGTTTAATAATATCTCATTGTTAAGATATTTTGAATTTACTGAAGTACTTACTTATTCTTGAGAGGTCAAATGCTTTTCAGTGACACCGTAGAGAATAAAAGCAGCTTCCCAACTGAACACTGAATGTTATATTTTAAAATAAAATTTTAAGAAAATAAAGAAAAGAAAAAATATTTAACCTGATAGGAAAAGTAGTGTTATACTTATCTGAGTTAATATTCTGGAATTATACCAGTAAGAGCTTGTTGAATTAACGAGGGGATATCAAGTTTTACAACTCTGGTCACTAGCCCAGAACTAATTTAGGCTGGTGCACTGGGTAGGATCTGTGCCTCTGAAATGAACTGGTGATATGGGGATGCTTTCTACTCTTCAAGTGAAAGACTATACCAATTAATACTGATGGGCTGCTGTAGTAGCAGCTGTGGCACCGAGTCAGAATGGTGGAGAAACATAAAGTAAACATTAGTCTCTCACCCATGAAGTGCACTCTCCAGAGCACTGTTTAACCTAATTGGTAGGTAGGCACTGAGAATGTGCTCAGACTGCAGCAGGGCAGTCTGTCTATCATGTTGAATAAGCAGGGTCTCCAGTCTGCAGTGCTCCAGACTAATATACCATCATTGATTTTATATTCTGCTGGAAGTCTTGAAGAACAGGTACCAAGTCAGCTGTGTGTGGCACAAGGAAGCATTTTCCTTACTTATGCCAGCAAAACCTGCAGCTCAATATGAAGGTTGCCTTACCTGTGCTTGTACCTTGGAGGGCTATCAGGCACAATGACACCACCCCAAACTTGGACCATTTAAGCATCTTGAATGCCAAAAGTCAACACAATATGCCGTTTTATTTCCCTTTTCTAAATATTCAGTTACTATATGGCTAAAGACAACATAGCTGTGAGTTTATGACTGTATAAGAAGACATGCATAATTTAGAATGTGCATAGGGATTCAGGGATAAACTGCTTCCAACTTTAAACTGGTTATATGAAGGGAAAGGTTGCTGAGGACTTTTTTTTTTTTTTTTTTTTTTTTTTTTTGGTGAACCATCCTGCTTGGTTGAAGCTGGAACAAGACCCATGCGGGCTTGTACAGAGCAGAGGGAGCAAGCTCTGCCTCAAAGTCCTTAGAGCAGTAACTTCCAAAGGATGGGGCATGTGTGTGTTCCCTAGGTAAAAATATCTTCTCAGCACCCATCACATTTTGCTCTAGTTTTATTCTGCCCTCAGAGCACACAGCTGGGCCTTCAGGGTTCAGATATATATTTAAATGGCTACAAGATCTGCAGATGTGACAGACTGAAAGTTCATGTGACACAACATCAGTAGAAATGAGGTAAGGAGGGGTCTGCAATTTCCATGCATACAAAAAGAGATGAATAATGGAAGGATGAATTAAAATAAAATAAAATGTCGATTATGAATGTCTTTGCAGAAACCACAAAAATTCTTTAAGTTCCTGTGAAAGTGCACAGAACTATGCTACAGTGTTTGAAAATATTTTTAACCTTAAAAAATAGCAACATCTCAGGCTTTTGTTTGGAGGGGGGTGTTTTTGGTTGGTTGGTCGGTTGGTTGGTTTAGTTTGTTGCTTTTTTTGTTTTTTTTTTTTTGTTTTGGGGTTTTTGAGGGGTTTTTGGAGGTTTTTTTTGTTTTTTGTGAGTGATTCCTTGCTAGATATTTTAGCCCTACTTTTCTCTTTTAGTTTTGTGTTCCAAATGAGATCATTCCTGTTAGCCTATGGAGTTCATGTAGGACAGGGAATTGCAGTAGTGAACTGTGGAAACAACTTGCGTGGTGACTGCTTCTTCCTGGAATAGCATTTTAAAGGGCACAATGTGCTCAGCAAACTTATTTCTTGACATATGATGTGGATAACTTTCTCAGGCATGGGTCAGGCACAAATCCTGCCATTTGACCTGTCACAGCCCCCAAATAGTGTTGAAGTCACGCCTGCAAATACAATGGAGTCAATTTGCTTGCCAAAATTGCTAAGGACATCTATCAACTAGATGGAATTAATCAGATCATTGCCAGAGTAGCAGAGAATATAATTGTTCCTTGATGAGAGTTCTAGGCTTCTAGTTACACAACCAAAATGGCACTTTTCCACAAAGATATCTTCAGATGGCATTTGCACGCCTACATCCCTAGCGGTGCCTGGTTTCACTTCTTTCTTAGCAGGGCTGTATGAATTGTGTGTCAAGCACAGATCTGGCAGTTCCAGTATGTTTTCAGGAGAGCTTATAAATACAATGTTGTGCCTAAAATACAATGTTGTGACAGAGCTTTTCTTTTGCTAAGTAAGTTTGTTTTACCATGTTAATCATTCAATTTTATATGAGATGTTAATGGTATAATAATTCTGAGGAAGCAATCATACTGCAGTGTATTTTAAATGAATTTATGCCTTAGTTTTCTAGAAATATAGTAAACTGTTTGTCATTACCTTTTGTTTTTCAATATCTGTGTACAATAGTAGTACTTAAAAATATGTATTTAGTTACTGGTAATAATTATATGGGTTTAGAATATGATAGTTTCATGATGTAGAACTAGATGCCAGTGGTGTTAATTTATGACAGAGGAAAACATATTAGAGAAAATCAGAAAAAAAAAACGGAATTCATTTAGGTTCTTTTTTTTTTTTTAAGGTTGTTGTGTGGGGTTTTTTGTTATTCATTGATGTGTGTTCTCTTGCATCCATAGACTAGGTTGATTTTGAGCTTTCTGAGGACTGGTGAGTATTTTAGTACTACCTGTTAAGGTAAGTGCAGGATTATCTTTAGGAAATAATATTGGCAAAAGTAGTAGGCTCTGAAAGAAGAAGGAAAAAAATAATAACTTGACCCCCAAAAAATCCATGCAGCCTTTAGTCTCTCTGGGAGAGTGGCTGTTTGAGGATTTCTCTCCAATAGGCTGCTTTTATCTCCCAGGGGACTGGGCTGGGGAGGAGAGGGACCTGTGCCCGTTGGACAAGGGAAGGTTTGCATGTGACCTGTGATGCAAAGGCATGAGAGCAGCACTGAGTGCAGCTGCTTGGGTTGCAGCAGGATCTGCTTGTCATCCACGTCAAGGACAGCCTGGCTCTCTCCGAGCTATTTTGCATCTTTTCATTTTACTTTTCAGTACTCTCATTTCTGGAAGACTGTATTATCTTGAACAGAGAGGCACTCGGCTGCCTCCAACCTAGCTGAGTGAGGGCTGAGGAAGCCATGCATGCTGAGAAGATTGGTGATTCTGGGAAAAACAAAACAAAACAACAAAAAAACGCCAGTGATTCTGGAAGGCCAAGTACAGCAAAGGAAACCCCAGTGGATTTAGCACACTCTGCAGAGCCATTTGTATGCCCATGTCACGACGTGCACAGTGTGCTTGTGAGCTGCCTTGGCTGTGCAGGGTGGCTGCCCTGGGTAACTCAAGGGGTCGGGTTGTCCACAGATCCTGGAAGCAGCAAAAGCAGTGTTGCCCTTGAGTTAATGAACTGTGCTGGCTCCTCTGTGAGTTTTTTTCAGGCAATTTCAGATACAGTGGAAGCTAATGGATGTGCTGACTTCTGTTCTCCCTGGATAAATGGGGAACGAATTAAAGTTGTTGGGATTTGTTTGTTTGGCTTTTGTTTTGTTTGTGTTTCCGTTTCTTTTTGTTGTTGTTGTTGTTTTGTTTTGTTTTGTTATTTTTTCCAAATAAAATGGATGGGGATATTAAAAGTACCCCTTCCTTAGGTTTTATCACGGCAGGATTGCCCTGGGCAATCCTTCTGTTGTCTCGTTATCTCAGTGCACTGAGGTATTCAGCCTGGCTTTCCAGTAGCTGAATGGGGCTTGGTAGCACATCCATTCAGTTTATGAGCTGCCATTGCCCAGAGGCACGGTCTAATGCTGTGCAGGAGCAAAGCCTCGACTGATGGCAGTCACTGACACCATCTCTTGTTAAGATTTCTTCATGTCTACATGGTCCATCCAGACCAGCGGGTTCAGGATCTCTTCAGTTGATCCTTGAGTTGATCTTTGAGTGATCCTGAGTGATCCTTGTCCGTGTCACCCCTGGGCTGGGGAGAGCTGAATTGATTCCTGAGCACTACTGAGCTTGTGGCTGCTTTTGCTGTCATCGTCTGGAACTTCCCCTGCAATGTAAGTGTCACTCAGGCTCTGTCCTCTCTCTGGTACCAGGATGCTTTGAAATTAAGCCCTTGTTGCCGTGCTTCAGATGAATTGGTGTCCATGCATAGAATTCATTGAGAGATTCTCCATTGCTTCTTTGAAGTATTTTATGCATAAAATAAAGGGCTTCCCATTCATATAGTTAAAGTGCACGGAGTAAAAATTGTTGCAGCAACGTTGAGGGCTTCCCATTTATGTAAAGTTCGTGGGTTAAGGATGACTGTAGTATCATTGCCTGGATGTCCCATATGCCAGGACTGGGTAGGTGCAATTCTAGTATTGTGACATCTATTACCACAAAAAGTTCGTTTAGAAACGAATATTATTCCTTAATAAGGAGAATCGCTTATTACTTATTTAAGCGTGGAAGAGTTGTATGTGATCTTTTCTGTTCTTACCTTGTTTTCTACATGGTTACAAAAGGTTAATTACAGAGATACCTTGTAATGAAAGCTTATTTTAGCCTTCTAAGCTTAGGCTTATAGCTTGTAATATTAGTAGGTATGGTTGAGGAATCAAGGAATACCAAAGAAAATCCCCAGTTTTTGAGAGAGGCATAAACAAAACTAATGACAGGAAGAGCAAAAAAAAAAGATAAAAAAAGGTGGAAGAGATGAATAGGAAACTGAGTAGACCTCATACTCTAGGGGGCCAGAATGCCTTGGATAAACTGAAGCTACATAACTGATGTTAGAACAGCTTTATATATATGCCTTACATTTTTTGGTATTCTTAACCAAATAAGAACATAACTCAGTTTTCTTTTTCTGTATATATGTACACAATGTAGTATTTTTAAAGTCCTGTCTGTAAGCTCAAAATTATAAAGACAGTTCCTTAATTAGACATGAAGATTGTACCAGAGTTTACATAAATCCATGATGTATCTGAAGGTACTAAGGTGTTGGCCAATTGTAAGGCCTCTCTCTCTCTCAGTCTCTTTGAAAGGCCATGCAGATCAGGGAGATTCCTGGAGAGTCAATAAAAATAAACATAAAATAAATAAAATTAAAATAAATACAATAAAGTACAACAAAATAAAAATAAAAATAAAAATAAAATAAAATAAAAATAATAAAAAAATAAAAATAAAAATAAAAATAAACAAATGCACACCCATCCTCAGGAGAAAGGATCTGGACCAGTCAGGCTCACCTCAGTGGGAACAGAAGCCACATGCAGGCCCACGGATGCTAAGGCGTGACTGGGTACACCCAGCATGGGGCTACCAAGGGCAAGCAGTGTCTGAGAAACTGAATGCATCCTCTGGCAAGGTGACTGGATCACTGAATGGAGGGACAGCAGTGAATGTTTTGGAGTGACTTCCAGAGGCTACTCCTGATTTAATTAGACTAGAGCAGACTCTCTAGAAATAGGTGGAGGGGTTTTTTGAGAATAAAATGCTAAGCTAGCAAATGGAAATCAAATAGACCTGCTCATTCAAGGCAGTAGGAGCTGTGCAGATGGGATATATGCGGCATTTAAGTGCTGGCCAGTGAGTCCCCTGACATTTCTTACATGTTAGTTTAGGCTGAGTCTGAAGTGCACAAGATATAATTTGAACACTAAGTCTTTGGGGTTCTTCCTACCTAATCAAATAAGAATCAGAAATACGTATGGAAGAGAATATTTCGGCCTGTTTCTAATGCAGGTAGTCTAGAAAGCTGGTGTTACAAAAGTATTATTTTCCTGCCTCTTTTTTTCTTAACAGAAGAAAACCTTTCCCCCTGGAAACAGGATAACCCCTGTGTAATCCATGCAATTGATACTACCATGTCTATAAATGGTATTGGAGTGTAAGTAGAAAACAGATTTTGCCAGTCAGCACAGGGCTGTATATGAGTGTAGACTACTAACTGGGTGCACATACAGGCTATGCACTCTTGTTTGGGGAAAAAAGAAAACAAACAGCCTTGTATTTCTTTTATAGACTTTTAAATTTTAAAATATGCAAGAAATGCTCTATTACTTTCTGGGGTCAACTTTGCCATTATTCAGGTGAGAGATGCAAGCACTTTATATTATCAGAGCCTTCAGACCAGATTTAAGGGGATTTTAGGCACACAGACACCATGTTAGACCTCTGCAGAGGAGTGATTATTTTCTATTCTTTTCAAAGCTTCAGGTTGAAATCCTGAACCCAGTAAAATTGATAGAAAATTTTGTTGATTTCAGGAAAATAGGATTTCAACTTTACAGTTTCATCTTGTGCCTATGGAAGTGAATGAATAATGCCATTGATTAGGATGAGATCAAGAATGAGTCACAAACCCTCTGTAGTCACTAATGGTAAAATATAGATTATATCCTTTTACAACCTTCTAGGATCTTTTTCATGTGAACTTCAAAGAAATAATGATAAACGTATAGATAAATAACCTTGGTAACATCTGAAGAGAACAGTTTTCTGCCCTCATGTCTATGGCAGATAACTGAGCTTTATTACTAAGCAGAATGTATATTTTGGGGGGCTGTTTGTTGGATTATTTTGTTGCTTTTTTCCTTCCTTTTTTTTTTTTTTAATGAGCCAGTAGTTGTTTACTAAAGACTAATTAGAAGAAATTTGTCAGCATTTGTGGATTTGTTTCTTTCATGATTCAGGAGATAAGCTTGCTTTGTTCTTTCTCTTTTCCTCTCCCTCTTTAATGAAGTGTTTCTTAATAACTACTGATTGAAATCTTCTGCACCCATGTTTGATGACAGTCAATTTGGGACAGAGGTCCCTTCTTACTGAATCTATTTCTGTCACGATGCATCTTGCAAACAGGTTGGTCAAAAGCTTGTGTGAGATCCAAAGTGTGTCTTTGCACATCGGTGCACCTGTGTGTGCCAGGTCAGACTGGGGTGAAGGGGCAGTGCCTCACACCCTGCAGGCTGAACCCTGGCTCACTCTGGAGGTCTCCTGCACTGCTGTGTCTTCAGGGGTCTGAAAGTCCCTACTCCAGAAGCCAAGATTCTGACGACCTGATACCTTTTCCTGAGATGCAGAAAAGTCTTTATATGACCATACCAGTGCTTGGAATTAACTCACTGTATTTGCTATGATGCTGGAATAACGAATTTCTGCAAGGAGAAATAAACACAGATTTTGCAGGTAAAATGAAAGAGAAGGACTGGATCTTGTTTATTTGTCCAATTTGCATGTCTGGTTTTGCTTACAGCTAGTGTGACTGACCCTTAGGTGGTCAAAGAAAAATAACATACTTCATAAGGAAAAAAAAAAATCTCTAGCCCTGATTCCATGAGCTGTACTAGTACTTGGATTTGGGGTGTTTACTTGTTATAGGTCTTATTGGTTTATTATTCCTAATTTTCATCCAGGAATAAGTCTGTTATCCAAGAGAAATTTAGTTCAATTAAGCAACTGAGCTTTTAGTGTTTCATTATACTCAGATGCTGATCACCTTGAAATTTTAATACAACCAGCAGAGAGCTCATACTGTGACAACCCATTGACATGAATGGGCAAAAATTTTCCTCCATATTCTGTGCTGGAAGACCTGATGCACTGTCAGTGCAGGGAGAACACAGGGATTTCCCCCTGAGGTCGATGTTTGGATGAAAGGTGAGAAGCATCTGCCTTTCACTTTGCACTTCAAGCCAAACCCGTTCTCCTGAAACACATGGAAATCAGCAGCAAAGGAGCTGAATATCTAACATGGGGCTGCCCCTGCTGCCTCCCCGATGGTGGGCTCAGCTTCTTGGCTACAAAGCGCTTCTGTTGATTATTTTTCATCAGGTCTTTCATTTTGAAAAGGCAGAAAAGAAGGGACATTGCTTCTTTTTAACCACTGAACTTTGTTTTCCTGATAGTTTGTGCTGTTAGAGAGGTGGCTTAATGCAGATTTCAGTATTTTAATTGGGTGCAGCAACAACATAAAAATCTACTTTTCTTCCTGCATAATGCAAGACTGATTTGCAGGGTAAATGAAATTGGTTTACGTTAAGTTGGAAGTTTTATTAATAGTGAACAAGTTACTGTGGAGTACTGAAATTGTCTACATCCTCAGACTCCACAGAGCAAATACAGGAAGTCATCTGTAGATATAGCTGGCAATCAGGCAGAGTCCCAGCAGGTTGCATATGTATCTTCTCAATTTCTCAAATAATGTAGACATAACATGAAAGACTACCTCAAAAATCTCTTTATAACATCTTCTGCCTTAGTGCTGCTACCTCTAGTTTGTGGGCAGATTCCTTTTCTTCAGCAGCTCCAGCCCCAGATCTCTTGTCCCATTCCTCACCTCACAAGTGTATTGAAATATCCATGCTTTCAATAACTGCTGTCTCCCTTTGGGCACTAGTGGTGGGGCATCTCCAGCAGATGTGGGGATCCTCACAGCCTTGCTGTGGCTCTGCACACAAGCAACCTCTCCAGTCACTGTTTCTTGCTGTGAGCATTCCCCATTTGAGCCTTTGCTTCCTCGTAGGTACAACCTGAAATACCAGCTGACAGGTGCAAGTTTTGTGGCTCTCCTGCTCCTTGGAGCAGGCTAACATAGGCAGGGATTCTGCTTACAGAGTGCTGGTTGCCATCCACTGTAGCTGTTCCCTGTTATGAGACATGAAGAGTGACAGATTTCTGCCCATGTAGATGATACCAGCTATTTTTACAATGAGTTTTTACATTATGGTTTTGTATTTGTTAATAACTGATGTTCACCTAATTTAGATTAGGCTGTTTTGATTTCTCATTTGACCTAAATTGTAGCAACAGCAGTAGTACTGACATGCACTATGGTTAAACCCTGAAGGCACATGAATGCTCAATAAGAATATGATTTTCCTTTCACATTTCCAGGGTTTGAACTCTCTCTCATAGCATGCTTCTTTCTCTTAGGTCATGCCAGGTTATTCCTGATGCTGCTTCCTGACTTAAAATCACTTGTCTGTGATTTTAACTATAATGCTTTGCTGTAGTTCATCAGAGTAATTGTTATTTCAGAAGAATCATGTTGCTCCACATTAGTAATTTAGAATGTATTGGAGAAACATAAGCTTATGTGTATGCATTTATATTTTAAACTCTTCAAAATTAATGTAGGAAAAAAAAAACCCCTGAAAAAATAGTGTTTTGTGAAAGGCACAGAGAGTTAGTCATCAGAAGAAGTTACCACATTTTTCACTCTGGAAATAAACAGGTACATGAGGGCCAAACAACTTACCAGAAAAAAAAGATGTGTATCATCATATGAAGTGCCTTCAGGTAACATAGGTTCTGATCAAAAAAGGGATGAACACTTAAGGAATCAATTTGATTCTTGGCAAAGAGACCTTGACAAATCAGAAGACTGGACAAGACCAACCATATGAAGTTCAGCAAGGGACAGTACCAGATTCTGCACCTGGGATGGAGCGACCATGGATGTATGGACAGACAGAATGAGATGCTGGAAAGCAGTGCCATGGAAAGGGCCCTGGGCCATGGAAAGTTGGATACAAGTCAGCAGTGCCCTGGCAGCCAGGAGGGCCAAGTGTGTCCTGGGGACATCAGGCACAGCATCACCAGCCAGGCAAGGGAGGGGTTGTCCTTCTCTGCTCTGAGCTGGGGTGGGCTCACCTTGAGGGCTGCGGGCAGTTCTGGGTGCCACAGTATGAACGATTACAGTGTCCAAGGGAGGGCAACAAAGATGCTGAAGGGCCTTGTGACCCTGTATGAGAAGAGGCTGAGGTCACTTTGTCTGTTCAGCCTGGAGGAGACTGAGGAGAGAACTTATCACAATCTACAATTTACTCGTGAGGGGAAGAGGAGGAGCAGGTACCAATACTTCACTCTTGTAACCAGTGACAGCGACAGGACTCATGGAAATGGCATGCAGCTGAGCCAGGGGAGGTTGAGGTTGGATAACAGGAAGAGGTTCTTCACTCAGAGCATGGTTGGGCACTGGAGCAAGCTCCCTGGCAAGTGGCCACAGCACCAAGCCCAACAGAGTTCAAGAAGTGTTTGGACAAGGCTGTGACCATGTATTTGCACATGACATGACTCTTGGGGCTGTCCTGTGCAGGACTAAGGGTTGGACTCTGTGATCCTGGTAGATCTCTTCCAGCTCAGGATATTTATGATTCTATTATTTCATTATCATATGTAATTCTTCCAAATTTCTTTATGACTACATCTTTTCCAACTTCTACTCTTTGCTTCTGGTATAAGCTGGTAAATCCTAGTTAGGAAGGAGTGTATTCTGGTGTTGTCTGCTTGCCTCCAGAAGGCAAAGAAAAGTCAGTGCAGAGTCAAGGCACATGCATATAGCAAAAATTAGTTCAGATCAGCTGTGCAAGAATCTGAGCATAATTCAATCCAAATTTGGTAAGTGTACAAATAAGTCACTCTTCAAGTAGCATTCACACACACCTGTGCTTTAGTGAGCAAGGCACAGGTCAGAACTAGAGCACTCACGCTGGGTCCCATTCCTCCCCTCATTCTCCTTCAGCTACCTTGTAGCCATCCCTTCCAATGTGGATCCCAGCGCCCTAAGCTGGTGGCTGGTCCCCTCCCTGTGTCCAGGAGAAGGAGGGGCTGGCTGGAGGGTGGCTCATCAGGAGGTACCTAGGGCTTCAGTGTCAGCTCTTCATGCCTTACCTGCAGCTGCTGGGCCACCACTGCCAGCACAGCCATGTTCAAAGGAAACTGCTGCACTGAAAGGGCTTGTGGCTCACAGAAATAACGTGCTACTTCATACTGGACTCAGAGGAATGACCTTTTTGTTTCTAACGGAAAAAAGAAACAGGACAGCACAATATTTCGTGGTAGGTTTACACTGTAGGATGCAAAGCTTTTAATTATTTTTTTACAAGATAATTTATTTTAACTTAAAAGGGAGAACTGTGTGATAAACTTCAGAGATTTGCATTTTATTTATCATTCATTGTAAGTGAGCAGGAGAGCTACACATTCCTCTTCTGTAAAATTGCAAGGTAGTGCCTGTCTTTAAAATCAGGGGCCTTTTTGGATGACAGATGATAATGTTACATGTCTCATTACAAAGCTGAACTGTGCTTTATGGCTATTTCCAAATATTGCGGATAATTTTAGTGTTCTACAAAATATGCCTGAACATGCTTTATCCTTAAAAAAATGGGAAATCATTCAATATGGGCTTGCAAAAGCAGATTGCAGCTTGGCCTGCCAAAGAGTTAGCTAACAACAACAATTTTAATGGTCTGCTAATAATGATCAAGCAACACTGTGATGGATTTATTACTGTAGAGTTTTTTGATTGCTAAAGAAAATGGGACATCAGTTTAATGCTGATAATTCAATTCAAATTTCCTTTTTATTTTTCATCTGGCTCAGCATTTGTTGCATTTCAAAGATACAAAATTAATTCTCTACCAATAACTGTGTATATTTAGAAGAAAATTTATTTTTACATTGGTTCTTACAGAAAGGAATACTAACTTTGCTGATAAATGAAATCGCTTATGAATTCCAAAATGTATATTCCCTCATGTGATTTTTAAAATGGATGTGAAAGTTCTAATTCCTAGAAATAAAAAAAAAAACCAGTAATATAAGTTTTTCATGTGAAAAAATGCTTTTTATTTTTCTTTGAGATGTACAGTTAGGTAAATGTCTCACTAACTTCAGCAGGGATAATAGCAAGTCAGCTCTGTTATTCTAGTTGCAGATCTGTGTATGTGCATTCACAAAGCTATGTAAAAATGTTCTAGTGAATTTATTTGGGTTGCATGATTAAATAAAAGGTGGAACTTTGACCTTGCTGTGAAAATGAAAATCTGTTTTCTGATTAGTAGTTCTCAGAAGCTTGTCAAAGCTGTGGAGAAGGAATTATGGCTGATTAATGAACTTGCACTTGATTCACTTATGCGTCTGATGCAGGAAGGTGTGGGCAGGACATGTACTGCCTGTGGCTAGAGCAACCAGAGCTATTGCATGATTGTGGAAATTACTCAGCTGTAAGGAGTGGGAATGAATGTAACACATTCTTTTTGTATGCATAATTTGCCATCTCTCCTCATTCATGGCACTGTGACCATGCAGACCATGATGCTGCTTTAGCTTGATCTTTAGCTCAGAGTTGACTGCAGACTGATGTGCTGAGATATTAAAACTCCACTGACTGTAGAAGCCTTTTTGAAACATGAACTCCACAAAAGGATATTGCACTTTTTGTAAATTTACTTTCCTTGAACAGGTTGACTTTTATGGTTTCAGTTTCCGTAGGCACCTAAATTCTCCCTAAATTTGGGGAGAACAGGATCCTTTGCACAGAGCATGCAAAGAGGAAATACATATTGTATATGGACTTAGTGTCTTAGTTTTTCAAACTTGTTCTTGTTACTTCCTATATGTATCAGACATGAAAACCAGATGACAAGAATGAAATTTAGAATATCAAAACATGAACAAATAGAGTATGTACCTACAAAAGAAGTCCATTTAAATATGCTAGATTGATTAGATCTGATATAATTGTCAATCAGTCCTTTCCAACCCCAAAGAATATGATGTTTGCTGGAACACACAGCAGAGTTGCAAAGCAAGGCTATTCCCTCCTTCTTTAGATACTTAATTTTTAACTGCCTTTGCTGGATATACCCTGCCTTTGGAGATTATGCTTTGTCTGAGACCATCCACATCTATATACATTAACATGCAACAATTTATGGACTTTGGAAATACACATCCAAAAAAACAAAGTTTCTATAAATCTCTCATTCAACCAACCACTTTCTTGTTCAGGTATGTGTTCTGAAGACCTGTTAGAGATCTCTTTTCAAGTACCTTGAGCCCACTTGGTATCTTGCAGTAAAGGAAACATTTTCTTGCTTCCAAGCCCACTTTATATGTGATTCTCTGTTTTGTATGTGATTCATCACCAATACCAAGATCAGCCTCTTGTCCTCTACAAAACTCCCACCTTTCCCCCAAAGAAACAACATGGTTCTGGCAGCAATATTTGCTCCTATGAGTAGCAAAGGAGCCATCCAAAGAAAACCAACCATACTCTGTAATTTTCCATCAGCCTCCAAACAATAAGAGGAGCCTCCTAATGGATCTCTCAGAGGCCCCTGGCCACAGCCTTGCCAAGTATGCACGTCCAGTGCACATCATCTGTCCCAGCTCAAACCCAGGCTCTGCTAGGGCTGGCTTTTGAGATAGTCCAATGCTAACTGAGCAAACTTTGATTTGTCTGTGCAGCATACAGTGAAAAACTACCTGAACCAAAACTGACTCGAGGTGAAAAGTTTAGGCCATTTCATTTTTTTCTGAACCCTCCTACACATGAAAGTTTGTGAGCCCTGAGGCAGCACAGGTTTGTGGGTCACTACATGGGAGTGACCTAAGGCATTCCCATGCCAACTTTTTATCCCAAGGTGCCAGCGAGTATCCAGTGCAGAGTGCTGCAGAGGATCAGTAGTCCTGAGGTCTTAGTGAACCCCTTATGCCTGTTAAGACTTTCTTCCAGCACTTTTGAGTGCACCCAAGCTTATGGATTGTGTGATGCCCGGGATCTGGGCATGTGGGTGAAGATGTAGACATTAAATAGGTGTGAATGGGACAGCTGGGGATAACCTGGAGACAAAAAATAGTAAAAGACAGTTTACAAAGCTAGACCAAATGTGGACAGATAGTCAGAAATTACAAAATGTCATTGAGGTAATTTTGTTGATGTAGTTGGTTTTGTTTTGGCTTCTTTGCCTGAAGAATACTGGAGGAACAGAAAGGATCAGAGCTGATCTAGCTGTTTTAGCTGTTCCCAGATGGTGGCTGGCATTTTAGGGACATTCTCAACTGGCATACTTCAGACTACTGATGTGGTTACTATGGACTGTGGCTTTGATGAACCAGGCTTAGAACAGCAGGGATTCAACTGACTGTAGATGTGATTTAGAATTGAACCCTATTTTTGCTAAGTGTCTAACCATACTTAATTTCTATAAAAGTAATTGTGAAAACTGTAGATTTCTTTGGGACTACACTTAACTGTTTCGGGAACAATTCTGGTATTTCAGAGTTTTATACAGAAATTTTATCTGCTATATAAAGCTATGCAGCTTTGAATTAAAAAAAATAAAGAAAAAGTGAGAACTAGAATTAATTATTTCCAGAATTCCATATATTACAGAAGATTAGCAAAACAGTTTAGTACTGAAAATATTTTATTATTATAATTTGAAACAATCTGCTATAGGGGAAAAAGATTAAAAGATGGATATATATAAATGTATAATGTCACCATAAATTATTGTAACATCCAGCTATAAATGATACCTGAAATATGAAAGATCTTAGCAAAATATTGAAGAATTATTTGAGTTTTTTCATTACAAGTAGCAATGCAAGTAACATTTCTCATAAATGTTTTCCTCCTTTGCCACAAGGAAATGTTTATTTTATTCCCTAAACAAATTTGATGCACTTCATATGTTTCATTATTTAGTTCCATTCCAACATGTGCAATTTTCCTTTAAAATTATTGTGATATCTGTATACTTTATATTTACTGGACATTTGCAGTCCAGGCTAGTCTGTGACAGATTAGTCTTAGTCTTAGAATCATAAAACCATAGAATAGTTTGGGGTGGAGGGGACCTTTAAACATCCAATGCCCTTCATCTTGAGCAGCAGGTTAAAGTGTGAGCTTGATGCTGTCTATTAGAAAAAACTGTTAGCAATGACAGAATTATCAAATGTGAAATCTTAACTGAATGGAAGTGTTGGCTTGAAACTATTCCTCAAAAAAACAGCAAGAGCCAAAAAAATAACTTCATTATATACTTTCAGACAGGTCCAATGTTCTAACATAAAGTTTCAACTAGAATTGTCTTTTCCTCATTCCATTCCATATCAAAGTACTACATTTTCATGGAAGAATTATTCAATTTACCTTCAAAGGATTAAAATATATCATAAGTTTTATTAAAATACCTTTATTAAAGAAAAACTTTTGTAGTCTACTGAATCATCAAGAATGAGGATGTCAGTTTTGTAAATATGAATTAAGGATTGCATTGCTACTGGAAACTTTGCAAGTAGTTGCAAACATATTATCTCCTTATAAAATATAGTTTTAATTTAGTACATAACTAGAAAAGTTGTATTTGTGGCTATGAATTCCTCACCTCTACAAAGATTCATTACAAGTCACTATTCTTATGTTTTGCTTTCTACAATCCTAGGACATTTGGATTTGATCAGAATGTCATCACTGCCACATTCTGCCATAGTAGGAAGATTGGAGTTGAGTTTTAATATCGTAGGCTTGGCTAGTTAATGAAATAGATGCATTTACTGGAATATGCACTTGAGATTCTCTTGAAAGGAATCCCAGATCTAAAATTTCCAAGACAAGTTGTAATATTTCCACCCAGAAGACCAAACCTACCATCTGTGAAGCTGAAATGCAGATCTGTAGTACACAGACCAAGATAATGTACAAAATGTGCATATTGGCAAAAGTCTGATGAGGGAAATCTGGGGTTGGGTCGGATAACAAACTAGTACTCACCTTAGTGCTGAGAAATTCTTGTGAAGTTCCTCCACTGCTGGCAGCTTTTGGCTTGGATTTTCAAATGGCTCCAACATCTGGCTCCCTTGTGAATTTTAAATGTGCTTTGCTTAAACTGACTTTGTCCTGATGGGAATTCCTTTTAGCATTAATATTGTACCCACAAAGCATTTTTAGTCAAAACTTACAGCTTGTATCCAGAGTACTCAGAAGTCACCATCAGCACAGAGTAACATGAGCTGCTCTTACTCCTTGAGTGTAGGTTCTGATGCACTGCATCATTTGTTATAGGAAAACAATTCTGATATCTTTGAATCACCTTTAATAAAAAGGAGAAGCAATTTAAAATTAATGCAGTCTTCTCCTTCAACACAAACTCAAATTCAGGGGTTGAAAAGTTATGAAAAATGTTGCTTTTTGCTCTTATTTAAGATCATAATTGATAGAGAGGGACCATAACTCCTATTTTTAAATCTGCTTTCCTTGCCTAGTTCTGCATATCCTTTATCCTCTATTGATATGGCATAAATAAATTTTTAAGGAAGAAAAGTTTACATAGAGAAAGCAACTACATTCTCTTACATCTCCTCTGTAGGCATATAGGTGCAGTGCAAAAATTGAAGGGAAATAGCAATAGAAGTGCCACCTCCAAATTCAAACTGCACTGAAGAGTCTCTCTCTAGAAGGTAAAAGGGACTGGAGGAGAGTAGGGAGAAATCACTACTCTTGTCAAAAGCCCTTCTGACATTTAAAATCTTTATTTACTGGTAAAATTTTTGGAAGAAGTAGCAGATACAGCTTGTGATGGAAGTTTCTTTATGCCAGTATGATAATTGTCAGGAGATACAACTTTGAAGACTCAGAAGTTCTCAGTGTTCTGTCTCTCCTGAAGGATCTGCCTCTGGTAGACCAAGAGGTTCTACAGAAACAAAGTGAAACCAGAATTTTAGGGTTCAGACTGGTGCATCCAAGTTGAGTCAGAGATGATCTTCAGCTCCTGCCTATAAGTTTGGCAGGAATATTTCTCTGCACCTTTTACTAAGGAAATTACAGAGCACTCTTTCAGAAGCATAGTAAAATGAGAACACTGTGTCTTTAGAAAACACACTTGGATAAATTTTTGCTACCTTAAAGCCAAGTGGAGAACAAATATATAACCTCTGTTTTAAAATGTGTGGTGGGTTGGGGGTTTTTTGGTGTGTGCCTTCATGTGTTACCCTCATTCATGGCATCATGGAAATATTGTGGGATGAGTCACATAACTGGAATGCTGCAATGGATGGCTATTAATTCCTCAGAAGGGACAGACAAGCAAAGGGAGGTGCTGGGGTAGCCCTCTATGCCAGGAGTGTTCTGATTGTGCAGAGCTTAATGATGGTGAGGATATGGTTGAGTGTTTCTGGTTAAGAACTGGGGGAAGGCCAACAAGGCAGGTATCATGGTGGGAGTCTGCTTTGGACTCCCAACCAGGATAAAGACACAAAATAAAAATTCTATAAACATTCTCATATTCACTTTCCCTTGTTGTCATGGGGGACTTCAACTTACCAGATTTCTGCTGGAAATACAACACAGCAGAGAGGATAAAAACTGGAGGTGAAGGGTTTGGAGCACAGGTCTTATGAGGAACAGCGGCTAAGGGAGCTGGGGTTGTTTAGCCTTGAGGAAAGAAGGCTCAGGGGAGACCTTATTGCCCTCTACAACTATCTGAAAGGAGGTTGTGGCCTCAAGTTCCACCACAGGAGGTTTAAAATGGATATTTGAAAAAATTCCTTCACTGAAAGGTTGTCAAGCATTGGATCAAGCTGTGCAGAGAAGTGTTGGAGTCCCTGTCCTTGGAGGTATTTAAGACATGCAGCTGTGCCACTTGGGGACATGGTTTAGTGGTAGATTTGGCAGTACTGGGTTAACAGTTGGACTTGATGACCTTAAAGGTCTATTTCAGCCTAAACCATACTATGATCCTGTAATTCTATGATTTTGGGACAGACAGCTCATGTGGGTCTTCTTAAAGCCACTGACTGACAGTCTCCATGCAGTAGCTTAGAGGTCTAGGCATTTCTGAGGAATTACTTAAGATTTGGTGCTACTAACTAAAAGAAGCTTGTAGCTGTGCTTGTGATCCCCACCCTTCCCAGCCGGATGGGGCCAGGATCAGTGCCCCAGCTGGGACTGGATGTGGCAGAGACTTCTCTAAACACACCTCCACATGGCTGCTGGCCACTGTTTTCCCCAGGCCTTGCATTCTGGAGGCTCTGCCCTTTGCCAGTCCATTTCTGAGGGGATGAAAGAACATGTCTTCTGATGCCTATAATAAATGGTCAGCATTTTTAAAGCAAACAACTTTTGATCCAATAAATAAATGAACATTTTGTTCATTAAAAAGAAATCCTCTAGAGGGTCAATTACAAAAAGAGAGCTGTGTGTATAAACTCCTTGGAAATACAAAATTCTGGGCTTCCTCATTTTGAGTTTAGAGCAAGTTCTGTCTCCAGTGTGGCTCCAAGGGAATATTCCCATATATGGAAATTACACAGCAGAAAAATACCTAGAACACCCAGAATCACCTGCAAAATTCTTGTTCTTCTTTCACAGGAATAATCATATATGTTTTTTGGACACCAGAAAAATTTATCTAAGCATTTTTTTTTTACAGGTAATCTTTTCCAATCCTGTCCCACTCCAGTGCTCTACTGCCTGCAGGTTGAAGAGTTCCTCAAGAAAAGGCAGTTTAAGTTTGATGTCAAAGATAGACTAAAACTTGAGGATGAGACTTACCTAAACATAAAAGAGTCTTTGCAGCTGACACTGAGAGAGCCTGAGCCATGGAATGACTTGCAGCTTTGCTCAGTTACATTATATACAAAGTTCTGTACGAGCATTTGTGAATTTCTTTTCAGGTTATGCCATTGTTGTTGTCACATGCGGCATCAGTTTCTCATAATCCATGTCAGTGAAGGCTGTGAGTCCCTCCACAGAGGTCAGTGAGTTTATCACAATGCCAGTGGAGAAGTTCCCAAAGAGGAATGGGGAACGTTGAAATGTCTGTGCTTCCTCAGCAGGAAAATGATAGTCTTGTGCCAGGGGCCAGATCAGGGACTACCTAAGCATTTCTTGGGTTGGGAGCTGGGCTGAAAAAAATCAGATTAGTTTCTGTGTCCTGGTGGGAGGTGTGGAGGATATCCCCCACCATGTTGTTTCCTACATGGAAATTGGAGCCATATCTTCCAGCAGAGTATCAATGCTGCAGAGAAAAATAGTAGAAAGAATTGCTGTAATCAGAGTGTGCAGAAGACATAATTTCTGCTTCAAAACATTTTTGAAATCGAAAATCTCATCTTCCAAGTTGGGGTGCTGCAAAATACACACATGTCACCTCATCATTTCTGAGATTTTTTTCTTGTGCCTTTGTAATTTTTTTTCTTGTCATTCTCTCATTCTCATTCCAGTAGGCATGCACTGTATCACAGCAGTGCCTGAAGAGATGTTTATACAATGTGAGCAAAAATGTACTGCCAGGAATAGGTAGCTTTGGAAGTAAATAAGAAAACAGAGAGGGGAATATAAAGTATTTTCTAGGTATTTAGATGGGGTGGAATACAGGCATGTGGTCACAGAGCAGGAGTGAAAGGTTGGACTTAATGTTTCAGTAAAGTGTGAAAAATCACACTTCCTAGGCTTCCCAGAGAACTGATGTTATTCATGAGGAGATCCTGACCTGCTTGTTACCCCCTGCATGCTGTTTCCTGGGGGTCACCTTCTCCTGATCAGGGATTCCATCAAAAACAGAAGTGGGGGAGAGCATGAAGTGCCTCCTGTGAGTCCTTCACTTGCACCAAGAAAAAGCTTTAAGGAGAGCAATAAAAATTGCATTAATCTTTTCTTCTCTTCCAGTAACTGTGCCCATGCCTCCCCTACTCCTGACAGTATGAAATGTGTGCAATTTTTTTGTGTAACAAGGGAATCCTAATTATGGAAGCACAGACTGCTAGATAAAGTGGTCTTTTTACAAGTTCTACCTTTTTTTTTTCCCCCTTAAAACTCTACCTCTGATGTCTGTGATTTCAATGCTGTGTGGATTTTCAGATTCTGATTTCCATGTCTCAAAGACTTATTATAGTCTCCTTCTTTTTGCCTGCTCACTGCAAGGTTTTCTTCCTTTTGTATAAAGGGAAATTTGTGAGCTGTGGAAAGAAATGCTCTGGAAATGAAGTAGCTAACTGTACTTTTTGTGCCTTTTAAGGACACAGTTTCTTATGTGCCAGAGAAGAGGAACCAGTGAGTAAACAAAAAGGAAGAAACAACATAGTAAGACCTCCTGCACTCCAGACTATGACAAATATGACTGTGAAGCCAAAGGCCATGGTGTGGCCTGAATACTTGCCAAAACAATCAGTCACTTATATGGCCTCGTACTGGTATTACTGGCTTACAGGATCCCTATTAATAAAGGGGTTTGCATAGGAACCAATAGCAAGGTGCATTTTTGCACAGATATCAATTGGAACATTCCTTTAAACAAAGTTTGACAAAATGTACTATATTTAGACTTGTACTTTTCCACTGTCAAGATGTTACATATCAAAACTCGGCAGAATGTCCTCAGGGAGACACACATTTCTGTATTCTGTGAGGAGGCAAGAAAAGGTGTGGCTGGCATGAACAAATCTTGGTCAAGTGCTTTCTTTAATTCTTCCTCTGCATGCTGGGTTAGCTCTGAAAATAATTGCGAAGTAGAGAATGTTTCCTTTTAACTTTTCTCTTGATTAACCCTCTGCTGCCCAGGGTACTAGCCAGTTTATTACCATTTGGAAATAAGATCTTGCAGTGGAATAAGAGAAGCAAAGTTCAGGACTTGCAGTAGCACCACAGGAGTTCTGCTGTAAAATCTCATTGAGCCCCATTCAGTGCTTTCCTTCTCACTCTGTGCTCTTCAACCAAAGCCCCTCTTGACCTAGAAACAGAGCTGAGTTAAGAGTATGACTCAAGGAGCCAGAAGGAATTGGCTCAGAGCATCTTTTACATTTTTGACCATGCCCCTTCACTAGATTCATATTCCTTGGAGTCAAGCTGTTATACCAGTGCCATAAAACACTTCCCTACTGAAGTGATATTCCTGCATGAGACTGCCCTGTGGAGAAGTTTCCAGGATATGATTTATAAAGCTAACACCAGAGATTGTACCTTCTTACAGGTCAGTAATGCAAGATTTGTTCCTGTACATATAAGGAATTCATTCAGGGTACGTGACTCATGGTACTGTGCCCTTTCTTTGGAAAAAAATGTAACAATACTTTGCCCTTTCTGCAGGAAATCATATCAGATGTGGTAAATAACTGCTTTCTTCACTTGTAAGTTTTGTCCTGCAGAACAATATCTGTGAGATGTAATGGAAGATATAGCCTTAAATGTTCATGGCCTTTGTCAAACCTTCTTAACAGTGAAATAAAAGGCCACAGGACTTCACTTCTTATAAGTGGAGCAGTTTTTAGCTTCTTCCACCCAGTATCCATCCCAAAGGATCCAGTACATGGTCCTTGATAGTAAAAGGAATCAAGTGAGACCAAGAGTTTAAGAAAAGAAGCCTCTAAATATGCTATTTGATACTAAGCTAATACACAATTTGGTGTCTCCTCAATGCAGCTTCAGGCACTTTAGTGTCTATCTTTAACATCAACTGTGTAAAACTATAAATGAAACTATATGAAGCATATAAAACTATATGAAGAATTTAGCACGGTAACTCTGAAAAACAGCTGTACTTCATTCACAACATCTAGCATAATATGTCCTTGAGAAAACTGGGTGAGTCAGGCAGTTTATTACTGTTTTCTAGCAGTGCTGTTTTAATTGACTGCCATATTTTGAAAGGTAATATTTTTTGAGGGGATTGTTCATACACTTTCTTTCAAATACTTTGTCTAATGGTCATGCAAAAAATAAGATTTCCAAGTAGGCAACCCACTATTTTTTATCATATGTGACAACACTTTGTCATTTACAGTTTTCTGCTGTTTCAGTGCTGTGCTATTTTCATCATTTATTAGAGAAACCAAGCATTTTCTCCCTAGATCTGAAAGAGCTCAGTCTCAACTTGTGCAATGCCCTCTTTTCACTGAGTGCCCCATAGTTTTGTTACAGAACCAGCACACTGAGCACCTAAAAACTTAATTTAGAGATGTACAGTAGCATTAGTGCATTAGTTAAAACATTTCCTGTGTTTTATATAAGTAAAACCATGAAAGAGGAAAAAGAACAAAGGACATCAGAGGAAAGTAAGTCACTGAAGTACAACAGAATCAATTGCTTTTTACTCTGCTGTAAGTAATGAAGTGGCTCACAGGATCCTTCAACTTTAACTAATGGAAGGAGAATCTATTGTATTTACTGATAACTGTTTGCCGAAATTCAGGGTTTTTTTCCCTCCTAAAAACATTATTTTGATCCGTAACAGGGAGGAAATGTGAAGTATCTCAAGTATGTTTGGGTGAGATCACACATTTTTCAGCATGAAAGAAATTGAGAAGACTGTAATCTGAAAATGGCTTGGAGATCATACCTATGGATCTATTTGCACTTAGACTAATATTTGTATTTTCTTCTTGAAGCATGACTTCTGGAAAACAAGAGGCAAAGATGTTACAAAAAAACACTTCCAGACACTGGAGATCTGTCTGAAGATCCTGTTATCAAAGAAATACAACTCTGCATTACATATGTAGCTGGCAATAAAATATTTTTTATTAAGTGTGTTTTGTGTTGCAGCAGGGCTGACTGGCCAGCATGGTTATGCTTTCGTTGGCTCATAACTTCCATAAGATTATGTTTGACACTAAGTCTGAAAAAGTGTTACAAAAACAGTTCATTTGAATGAGAGTGTCAGAACTTAGTGGTACTAACATCTCGCTGTATGAAAGTTTTTGTTTAGAAAATGGAAAAATTAATTTAGGGGAGGAAAGGACAATATTGCTTGACAATAAAACAAACCATAGCTCCTCTGCTATTTAATATTTAGGAGAATGTTTTACCTTCAAATGATGCAAGATGCCTGTGTAAAATTCAAGAGGCATGGCAGATCACAAAATTTAGCAAGAGTTTCCTATCTGCAATATGCTATGGCAATCTGCCCTCAAAAGTCTAATAACCTCTTTCAAAAGACTTCTGTGATTGTGCAAGCTGCACACAACTTATTGCTAATTCTTTTTCTTCAGGGTAATAATGATGATACTTGAAGAAGGTTCTTGTTATAAAATCAAATGGAAAAGCATTTGAACAGTCAAAACACTGCTGTGGGTATCAAACATGTGTGATACACCCTGTTTCCCAGGACAGATGTTGCCTAGACTAACCACACAGTGATGCTGGTTTGTTGACTGAGACACCATTGTCCTGATTCAGACCAATTTACAAAATGGAAACACAGCTTCTTCATCCAGACCATTTGGTCATAATGTGTCACAGGCAGCATTTTGTTATGATGAACACACACCATTACAGTGCTCCTGAAATCCCTATTTATATCACCACTAGAGGCTTACTCCCCTTTGCTATTCCCATAGCATTCTATTCATGCTGCCAAACCACCCCTCCAAGGCCCTGCAGCACTTTAAAGCTTGTTTTGCAGGCTTACGTGCAGTCCACGCAGGAGGGGTGGGGAATGTTTATGTACAAGCAAGTGCTTGTGTCATCAGTGTGAGTAACTTTGGAAAGTGAGTGCCATAGCTAGCTCATGTTCCTTTTAAGAGACATGTCATCATGCCTCTTAAAAGTAATATTACATGTGAAGACATTGAGAAATAGTGAACTTTAATGTGCTGTCTCAAAGTTCTAATTGACCTCAACATTTTTGATCACATAAGTAGACACTACATGCATAAGAAAACATATAAAATGAGAATTTATCTTGTTTTCTACCTGCTAGCTTCAAAATGTAAATGCAAAACATTCGTCTTCACAGAAGTTACAGAAAGGCCAATATGATTCAGTTTAAAACTTACTATACATCTCATTTGAAAGATTACTGTTTTTCTGTGAATTGCAAAACAAAATACCTATCTGCTTCTAGAAGAATTATTTCTTGAAATAAAATATTTAATGCCAGAAATGGTGTTTAGTTTGATGTCCTCATGCAGAGAATGATGAACACAAAGTACACGGTAAAAAGCCTAGAAACCTTATGGTACTGAGGCTAAAATAATTTTCAGGGGGGAATATCTAGATTTAAAAGTTGGTCATTTCGTGTAACTTGAAAATGAGCATCATATGAAAACAAATGATGCATATTTATTTATTAAGGCTTATGACAATTGAGTTTCATAAAAACACATAAAATAAAATTCCTTTTTAAAAGTACAAAACCCAACAGCCAAATAAAGAATTATGTACAAAATAGAATAATCAGGTAGAATATTCTTAATCCAGAGGACATGGGAAGCATGGAGGATATGAAGAATGTAAAGTATTTGTAGGTGACAAATGTGTGTGTCTACAAATAATGTAGACATTATGAACCTACTAATTCAGACCTGTGATGCCTACATTCACCTTTGAAGCAAAATCATTTAAGCAGAAAGTATTTCAGCATTAGGAAGCCATGAATTTAGTTTGCAGAAATCTGTTTAAATGATGAATTGTTTGGGCCACTGGCTTCTTTTATATCCATGTATTTCATTCAGCTGCGTACAAATCTCAATGCCAAAAAAAATCCAAATTGTCTGCCACCCTTCACTTTTCCTAAAAATGTTGACAGTCATAATAATGATGGTATTTATTGAAATACTTTACTAATTCTGATAATTCAGTATCTGATTCCTGTGTTCTCTGGTAGGATGAAGAGCTAATTCTCTGCTGTTACTCTGACTGCACTATTAAACTATCAGAAAGGTGCTCTGAAAAAGCAGCCAGCAGTGCCCATGTTATCCCATACTGTCCCAACAGTAACAAGGGAAGAATGTGCTAGCATCAAGATAAGTAAATTAAGAGGTAGCCTTCTACCAGGGGATACCAGCTAGGAGTTGATTCAAACTGGTAGAAAATAAATGATAGTTCCTAGGTAATTTATCAAAGTGCTTGAGAGTCAGAACACCTGAGTATTGAAAGTTTAAATCACAAGTGATCACAGCTCCATGGTACAGTCCTCAGGTTCATCTTCATTTGGGCATGGAACAGAACTTTTGGGGAAAACATTATAGTCACACTCAAAGTCTCTGTGCTTTGCTAAAAAAAGCAAAGTAACAGCTCCCAGTGCTTTGTGCTGTGCATCAACACTAAGAAAACCATCCCTCTGAATATATTTTAAAATTATTTTAGCTCAATCTTGCACCTTTCTCAAGTAGGAATTTTGTACCTTATTAGAGGAATGACTCTTACACATCATAAGACTTTGGCAAACAAACCTTGGATATTGCTGCTTTATTTTGGTAAAGTACCATTCTGTTTGGTAAATCATACGTGAACAGACCATTATATTTGATGGTAAACTGTTTCCAGGTTGATTTTGAAAAAATTAAATATGCATAGTGGATTACAAGCTTTTCTCAGTACTCCTTTCTTCTGTAGGCACTTCATCTCTTAATTGTAACAGATTTCCATTCCTGACAATAACTTTGCATGACAGTAAAATATTATTTTGGATTTCAAAAAGCCGCCATAAAAGATAATATCTTTTTCTCCTAAAGGCCTTGAATTCTGAAGATTAGCTTTAATTTTTGAAAAGCAAAGAATCCCTTATCCTACTACTGCACATTGAGGGAACAGTGCTATGAAACTCCTGTGCCAACTATTTGAATTACAGAGTGAAAAGCAGCATCTGGGGAGTCAGGGCACGAGCAGGCTCCTCTCTCTGCCTGCCAGCAAGCTTGGCAGTGCAGCTGCACCAGCACAGAGGGATATTTGTGTGCTAAATCTAAACCTGCTGTAGGATTCATTCCCTGATCTTCCAGTACCACAGGTGGCTTCTCAGGGCAGTCTACAGCCACTATAATATAATATACCCAGGATGTTTGGCAAAATCTCCTGGTTGTCCTCCAATGCTTTCTTTTTTTCACATTTGTTTCCCTGTGTAGAGTACAACTTCAGAGCCCTTAAGACTTAGACATCTGAGAATGTTCTGATAGTCTATTTGGATTCTTTTCCAGAAACACTTTATGTTCATGACTCCTCTTTAAACTAAGTTATCAACACTGGTACTTGGTGAGATTTCCATTTTCTGGATAAGACAACTGAGGTGGAAAAGCCACACCATCTTATCTTCACTTCAGGACATTAAAAAGGCAGAAAAAATTAAAGCAAAATAATAGCTTCTCTCTCTCTCTGCTTCAACATCTATAGCAATTGAGGAGTTATGCATCTACCTGAGACTCCAGACCTGCTCTCCTGAGCTTCCTCCATCTGCAGAGGTCATTCCCTTCAGACTGCAAGTGACCCAAGGAAAGCACTTGCCAAGAACTTCTGCTGGCCCCAGAGCAGGGGGACAGAGGGTATCAAGGCAATCCTTACATCAGACTGGCTGGGCAGGGTGAGGTGAAGGTAATGTTTTACTCATGTCCAGCTTGGTGCCCCATTTCCACAGTGGCCAGCAGCACGTGGTAATTAGGGAAAGAATTTAGAAGAAGTCAAGTATGAAAGGACATTTTGCTGATATTTCCTCTGAGCTTTAGGCAGTCTGTGGCATAGGGATTTCCAGAAACCAGAGTTTGCATTTGAATTCTTTGGCTTATTGGGTCTTGATGGGCTTGCTATGAATTTTTCTAATTACTTTTTGAACCATTCCTAGTTTTGTCATACACAAAATTCTGTGGTAATGAATTCTGTGATTCAGTTATGTTGTGTAGCAAAATGCTCCCTTTTAAAAAATCTTCATAGTAATTTCATTAGGTGCCCCTACTTGTCTAATCATGAGAAATGTGAATAGTTTTTTCTATAGCTGATCTATTATTTTTTGATCTATTTTCTGCTTACCTATATTCTATTTTTTTCTCTGCTTTCCTAGAAAGCAGGAGCTCAACACCTTCGTTGCTTTTCGCAATACATTTTTTGAATACATTGCATCTTTTTTTGAGGCAGTGTGATCAGCAGTACAATCTATATTCATTTGAATATAGTGAAACTATATTTTTTCTAATAATTCATATTTATTTTGCCTTTTTGATGTTTATTGACTGATATTTTCATATATCTCTAGTGGATAGCTCACATAAAGCTCATCACTGTGTATGTAGATACATGTTTAGGCACTTAGAAGAAGACTTGTTTTTACTCTGCATTTCTCAACAGTGAATTTACCTTGCTACTTTATGTTTTGTATTATGAAACAATTTTTAACTCTTTTCAGCATATTTTACTTTTCCACATAATTTTGTACCATCAGCAAACTCCATCACCTTCTTATTCTCTCCTTAAACTAATCATGCAGTAAGTTCAAAAGCATGCATCTCTGTTGGGCTACATTGAGAATCTTTCTTCCTCTGCTGTGAAGTCTGGGCTTTTGCTTACTGTACTTTAAAGGGTATTAAATGATGAGCCATCTTGTCCTACAACAGCTTCATTTCCTTGCTGCAGGACTTTGTAGAAAACTTCCTGAAAGTACAAGTACACTGCTATCAACAGATTGTTCTTATCCACATGATTGCTGGCTCCTATAGAAAGCTATAGATTTGCCAACCACGATGAAAACAGTTGTTGTTTTTTTCTGTTTTACTTACTCCAGATTTCTTCTTACTTTATTATTACAATTTAATTTCTTCATGAAGTGTTGAGTAACTCCAAAGCTCCTTTAATACCACAGAGTCCATCAAAGCTTTCTGTGAATAAAAACAAACAAACAAACAAAAAAGGAAAGTTACTTATAAAACAAGCCTAAATTCTTAAAAGGTTGTGGTGCTGGGCTTTTTCAGAATTGCTTTACTGATCCTGTCCTGGCTTCAATAGGACAGAGCTCATTTTCTTAGTAGCTGGTACAGTGCTGTGTTTTGAATTCAGTATGAGAATGATGATGACACACTGATGTTTTGGTTGTTGCTGAACACTGCTTACTCGGAGTCAAGAACTTTTCACTAACTCATGCTCTGCCGGTGAGGAGGTGCAGAAAAACTGGAAGGGACCATAGCCAGGGCAGCTGACCTAAACTGGCCAGAGGGATATCCCATACCCTAGAATGTCATGCCAAGTGTATGGACTGGGGGAGCTACCTGAAGGGGGCTGATCAGTGCTCGGGAAGGGGGTCTGCAGGTAGTGAGCAATTGCATTGTGCACCGCTTCTCTTTCCTGGGTTTCACATTTCCCCCTCCTTCTCCTTTTTATTATAATTATTATTAGTAGTCGTTCATTATTATTTTTACTTTGTTTCAGTCATTTAACTGTTCTTATCTCAATCCATGAGTTCTATTTCCTGATTCCCCTCCCCATCCCATTGGTGGAGAGGGGAAGGGAAAGTTCAAGAGAGGATCCTTTCTTTCTAGTGGTACAAAGTCTGGTGCATGTGCCTCAGGGATGGTAGAGACTGTCTCCACCTGTCAATCTCCTCCTCAGAGCCCCAGATTCTTTTTAACCTTTCTATCCCCTCTATAGCTCTGCTTTAGCTCTGCTGGAGCAGCCTTGGGGGCTTCTTCAATGACACTGAGACACCAGCCATACCCAAGGCAGAACTTCAACAACAGATTAGTAGGAGCTCAAGCTCCAGTTCCAAAAACTGAATTTTTCCTTTGTATTTAATACAATAATAGATCAAGGATAGACAATAGTTATTTTTCCCTTCTCACTGAGGTTTGCTGACCTTACTAAGGTTCATGACTAAACTAGAATGCTAGATATATTTCCAACATAGCATAATTTATTAATATTAAGACCTATAGTTGGAAAAAATAAGCTTTTGACTTCTGAGAAATACATCAGCCTGGTTCCTTGATAAAAAGCATGTCACTAGTGCTTCTCCCTTAAACCCTGTCAGTCAAATTACTTACAAATTCCAAGTCTTGATCCTGAAGCATTGGCATAAAAAACCTTGACAGATAACCATTAATTACCTATGAAAAGAACTGTTCTTTTGAGATTTTGTACACAGTATATGTTCACAATATTTCATCCTTGGATGAAAAACAAGGGAATAGAAGGCAAGACATGCCTTTAGTAATTTAAATGAAGTCTACAGAAGATCCCATCTAAACAAATAGAAGGAAATTAATAAGAGACAAGTAGGCAAGTAGGATCTGTAAAGCTGTGTATGTGCACAGGTTCTCAGTGGTGTGTACAGCCTTGCAGCTTAATGCAGCTGAACACAAGAGAGACAGCATACTGCAAATCATTTCAGGGCAAATTGTGACAGTAATCAAAGCCAAGATAATAAAATGTGGGAGAGACGCAGGAGTTAAGATAGGAAATCTCAGGGGAAAAAACTACTGAATAAAGGAAAAAGTTTCTTAATTCAGAGATAATACAGTAATGGACAGCCTTCAAATTATTTAGCTAGCTAGAAGCAATGGATTTGATTTTTGAGGATAAATTGTAGTAATTATCTCAAAAAGGACAGTGAATAACCATCCACAAGTTTTCTACATGATATTATGGGAGCAAATGAATCAGGCATATGCTTGTGATGTGGTGCCAGTGGGGGAGGGGAGAGACACCAGATGTTCCTTAAGAAGCAAGATTTAACAGGAAAGAAAAAGCAGAACTTCCTCCTAGTAAGATTAACATACTTCTTCTGTGTTTTCATTCAAAAGAAAATTTCAAGAATGTCCTGCACAAATTTAGGTGGCTCAGGAAAAGGTATGTACAAAAGGCTTTCATGTGCTTACTTTACTTAAGGGAAACAACCACAATAAAAACAGGTAGCAGAGATTGGAACAGAATTCAGTCTTTTTTTAACTAATCCTTAATCCTAGAATGCACTGCCTAAGCAGGAGCAAGTAAAATAGAAAATCAGTAACTGTTATTAGAAAAAAAAAAATTCCAATCAGAAGCATCAGCTGTTGCCATTAGCCTTATTCAGGTTTAAGATAAATTCTAATGATATTCTGGACCCATTTTTCTAGTAAATATCCGTGTACTTTAAATGGCATTTCTACACAGAACCAACTGCTCATCACTGCTCTTAAGCCTGTGTTTTCCAGGTGTCTGAGAAGAATAACTTTGTTCTAGTGAATTGAAAGAATCTTGTATCTTAGATACCTTCAGGTCTAAAGGTTGCAATGAAAACACATAACCTATTACTAAAAGCCATAATGCTTTCTGAACTGGAAACTCATTTGGTGCCAACCTAACATAATGAGACTATGCGACAAGCAGTTAGTTATTTCTTCAAAAAGACAGAACCAGTTCATTATATCACTTTAAAGACATTAATTTGAAGATTATTAGAGTTATAACCCCAAGGACTTTGGATTTCTAAAGTATGTGGCTTTTCCTATAAACATGAGGAATACAGCTGGTTATGAGGTGGTGAGATATCGATCACAAAACATTTTTCATGTTTTTAAAGTACTGAATCAAGGCTTTCATTTGAAATCTGACTTGTGTTATGATTGCTTAGTCTTCAAAAATGGTATAGAACCAGACTGAACGTTAACAGCTGTACTCTACCAGAGGGACATTCTATTTTATCATGAACCAGTCAGTCAATGTAAAAAGTGAATTGGAATCTGGCTCTATTGTTTCTGAGTAAGTACAAGCAACCTCCTTACAGGAATACAGTGCATTAACAACTTGATAAGCATTTAGTGAGTGTTAAGGAAAAAAATAGTTGCACTTATATGGCAAAAAAAAAAAAGTTAATACTGTTTGCTTATGATGCAAATACCTGATGCATAATCAATTTTCTGTACACCTTTCATAAGCAATTATTTATCATTTGCATAATTTATGCCTCTGTGGAGGATGAGATTAGCTGGTAAATACTACGGAGTCATCAATTATATTGTCAGTGTTTTCCACATTCAGTTGCAAAACACATGATGAAAGGAAAAAAATGTCAGTGAGTTGATGACACAAAGACAGAAGACATGTCTACTGAAAACTGACTCTGTTCAGCAAGTGCCATAACTAGTGAACATCCTTAAACTGCAATGGGTGTCTCTATGAACATGCATTCATATCACCTTGGGTCCAAATTCAACTTCTTACAACTCCCCGAAACAGAATGTTCTGTTTATAATAAGCCACTGCTGACCAGATAAATATGAACTGAAGACCTGGAGGTCATTTCATGTTTATTTGATAAGGTAGTCTATATAAAGAACTGTGTAATTGCAGCTGAAACTAAAGGTCTGCTGTGAACATGAAGAAGTCCCCATCTGATATGCATTTGTTCTCAAAGCCACGTTTGAAAACTTCCATGTTGATATCACTGATATTCAAACAAATGTTGACATGTTACTGTGGAATGAATAATTTCAACATCCAAACATAAGTATACTTTGGGAAAATAAGAAAAATACATATATAGTCTTAGAATATTCATTTTTGTAATGCCAGTTCTTTCACTGTTTTATAAAAAAAAATCATAAATACAAATTGGACGGTGACTATGATTCTATAATTTTACAGAGAAGCTGTGTAACTGCAGGCAACAAAGCTTGTTATTTACCTGAATCTCTGAAAATTCAGACCACATGCAGCTGAAACTGGGGACATCCAGAAGTGTCAAAAATTGTGGTGTGTTTTTGAAATCTGATAAAATTATTTTGCAAGATGAGGTTAAATGGAGTAAAATACCCTTAATTTATACTCACTTCTGCTGGGTTTCATATGCTTAGTATGCATTCCTGTAACTATGCTATGTATGCCAGTACAGGACACTTGTGAATTGATTAACATTTTTCATTTATATGTGTTACAGTAATGCCCCAGATTTGATTGAACATTTTATTTGCATGGTGTTTCTGTCATTGCTGTCTAAATTTAAATTACTGTATGAAGATATTTGAAATCTGGCTAGAAAAACAAAAATTGCTTTGCCCTTAAAGGTGAAATGGACTTGGGCTGTTCTAATTATAGTCTCTCTTGGAGTAGATTAGATACCAAACAAACAAACAAACAAAATCATAATATTTATGTATTCAACTTATTGGTAAGAAGACAAAATCACACAGTGAATGTTACAGTGCTTAGTTATTATGAAATTAGACATATGGAGCAGTCCATCTTTTGATGCTAAAATATATTGTAAGGGTAGCTGAGAAGCCCAAGGTCCAAATGTTCTCCTCAGCCTGGAGAAACTTCCCATCTAGATGTGGTACAGCTTCTTAAGAAATTAAAACTTTTTTGAGCCATATTTGAAATACTAACATAGCAGGCATTTGATTCCGTTTTCTACTAAGAAAACAGCTCTCCTACAAGAGATGCTCTTGCAGCTTCCTGGTTTTTTCAGTGTTGTTTCAAGAGTAATTGTATACAAAAAAATAACCTATACTTGATGTATCCCAGTTCAGAATCAGGGACTGCCAAATTCCCTTGTTGCCCATGTTTATTCTGTCTTGTCCCTTCAGAGTGACATTTTCTGCTGAACAGTGAACAGCATCAGTGGTCAAGATAGAGAATGTAATTTCAATCTTACAGGGAGCTGTAAAATCAGAATTTTATCCCTACCTGCTGAAGTCTGAAATTCCAGCTTTGCCATTTCTGAAGCTAGTATGCAGATGTGAGTTTCTTTCTTGTTGAGTGCCTAATCTGAAAAGAGAACGTGGTACTGTGAAACCTTATGAACAGCCAAACCTAGCCCACAGTTTTCTGTGAGGAACCAGTTTCAAACACACCCATTTACTTAGTGTCACCTACTGGTTATCTCTTTTTGACTTCTCCCAAATTTATACTGACACTGAATTGCCCTATGGAATAATTTGAACATTCTTAATCACAAAAATAGATCTGTGCAAATGTTTTTTTTGCTTCTAGAACTGTGTACTTCCATTCTTCATCATTCCAATTAGTTTGCTCCTAGGGAAATAGGCCTGAGAATGTGGGAGTTCTGCATGCCCGAGTTCTGGTCCCTCCTTCAGGGACTGCACGTGCATTCTGCATTCTGTTCAATTTTTACTGAAACAGCATTGGAAACAGAGCACAGTATGTTTTTCTGTGAATTAAGAGTTTACCTTTTTCACAAGGAAACAAAACCCCAAACAAATCCTGAATTATTTTACAAAAACAGGTTTCATTAAAAATTAAGAAAAAGGTTAAGCTTTTAAGAAGGTCTAATTAAAATTCTTATTTTTGCCAATTGTGGGGTTTGCAACACACAAATGGTAGTGTCTTGACCAGAGGTAGTAGTTTAGAATACTTAACAAAGGCATGCAGCATCCTCATAGTGTTACATGGCAGTCAGTGCCTCCAGAATGACTAAGGAAGCTTAAATGGGCCATTTGGTTCAAGCTGCCAGAATTACATACTTGCCTAGAGGCTGTTTATATACAAATGAACGCTGACTAATTGCCAAATGACTGACACCAAGACTGTTGCCTCCAAAAGCATGTACAAACCTCCTTTCTCACAAAATGGAGTGAGGGGTTTGTGTTGCTGCCTGCTGCACTTCTGCCTGCAGCTTGGTTGCACTGCAAATTTGGCAAGACAAATTTATTGAAAGAGGCCCATATCCTGTACACCAGGCACGTGAACTGGCCCAGCCCTAAGGAAGCTGAACAGCATCTGTTGGCATTTTGCTGGACTAGTAGCTACAATTTGCACTTATTTTCAGAAGCAACAAATCTGTCCCTGAAGAAGTTATATCGCTACCACTTGCTATGTTTTAATCTTTTTATTCTCATATGAAATACTTTTATATATAACTATATGCGCAGACTTTGGAAATACTCTTATCCCATTGTATCCTTTTCTATCTGACCAAAATGGATCCTTGGTCTCTTTCCCATCTTTTAGGATGCAGCTCAATCAGGAGCACTACCTGCTCTGGTTTAGGATTTGGAGATGTAGCTACAAGACCAGGTTGTGCAACAGATTAGCATAATGTGTTATGAAATATTACATCATAAATGCAGACATATTCTGTCAGACACTTCTGCCTCAATTGAATGTAAATTTGTGTATAATACCAATATGAAAGCATTTAGTTAATTTTTACTAAACTAAAAGGTACTTTTAAATTGATCAGCTTTACAACAAAGTTCATGTTCACAGTTCACCTGCCAAATGAATCCTTGTGCTTACACTTGCAGCATGGAAACAGAAACAAGCAATTAAAAGCAAGTAGGACCAGTTCCTTTTTTTTGGAGGAACAGTTTTAAATGGCTGAGTTACAGAGACACTCTTTTCTCCACTGATACCACAGGCCAGAAGATAAACCCAGAAGAGATCCTTGTTGCACATTCAGAGATCAAACACAGATTTATTAGTCCTGCTCAGCAAAATCTGGGCTGTTTCCAGACATTTTGAGGACAGAAAGGTAGAATGATCTGTAAAGGTGCTCAAGATCAATGTAAATGTAAAAAAAAAAAAATAGCATTTAGAATCCAAATTTAGATTGGATGTTAGGGAAAATTTCTTCATCAAAAGGGTTATCAAGCCTTGGAACAGGCTGCTTATGGAAGTGGTAGATTTACCAGCCCTGGAGGGTGAGGAATTTAGGGACATAGTTTAGTGGTGGACTTGGCAGTGCTGGGTTAACAGTTAGACTTGATGATCTGAAGGGTCTTTTCTGGTTCTATAAATATAAACCTGAAAGAGAAAACAAACAAACAAACAAAAAAAGGACTATTTCAAACCACAGAAGAAATACATGCGATCAATACAATAGCAGAGGTGTGTATGTGGCTGGAATACTAGTGGGAAACTGATCTGGAAGTTTCAAATGTGCTGATCGTCACATTTGCAAACCCATTTCTCGTGCAAAGGTGTAATAGATTTTGTCTAAAGTATAATCAGCAGGGCAAAAGACCAATCATAACTTTTTCATGGCAGAAATCCTGTCACATAAAATGAAAACTAATTACAGTGCTTAGGGCAAGACATATCTGGTTGACAGAATTGTTTGCATTCTAAACATCTAGTGGTACTTAGACCATGCAGTGACTCTGCAGTTCCAGATTTATTCACTAGTCTTGGAACTGACAGATTACTCATCCATTTCTACCGGCAGATCTTGGGGAAAGGAAGGAGGAGCTAAGTCTGTCAAAATTTTCTTGTTCTCTTTCAGCGAAAGGTTTTATTTGAAAAAAAGTCTTGAACATCATTATCTCCTGAGCAAGAACTGATTTGAGTAGTAGAAAGGTTGATTTGAGTGTACTGTTTAAATCAAGTAACCCTCAGAAATCAGCACTCTAAAATGCTGACGTTAAACTCTGATTTAATTGAGCAGCTGCTACAAGTGAATAGGAGTTGAAATAACTCAGCACTTTGTTCGACTGTTCTGCATGTACACAATAGATTTGGCTCAACAAGAGCATTTTTTATTAAACAATGCCTTCATCTGCAGATAGATGCAGCATATAATTGCATTGTATCATATCAGAATATAAGCACGTTAGCTTATAGCTCTATGTTCTCAAGGTCTATGGCACAAGTATAAATATCATTATATGGCTGTTCTTTCAGCCTCAATACATGCAGAACATGTCGTAAGGGAGATCTTAGTAATGAGATTCGGTGCCTTAGGTATTTCGTTTTCTGTGAAATTGTTGGATCATGTTTCGATTAGTTTTTTCTTTCCAAAACTTAAGACGTTTCAAGAATTATGGGGATGAAGAATGCAAATTAATACCACAAATCAAACGTCTTTTTAAAAAAGAAAGTAAAAGTGCATACCTAGTAAGTTTCGCTAGAAGTCTAAGGTGACCTAGTGGGTTCAAAGGTTGAACTGTGTCGATGTCGGGTATGGATGCTGGCAAACACCCGAAGGAGGGCAGGGGACACGGTGCTGGCTGGCACAAGCAAGGACGATGGCATCCCACGGCAGGGACACTCGGGAGAGAGGCAGGGCTCGAGCACAGAGCAGCAAAACCACACAGTGTCAGTGGCTGTGCTGTTCTACACTTACAGCGCAAAACATCTTCATATCCACGACTGCGAAAAGTGTTAACACTAAGAGATTGCCTTGATTTTCACGCTCGGGAATGCTGAGACAGGAAAGCTGGAAGTTCATAGAAAGCGTTGCAGCACGTGGTTGTAAAGCACCGAGCTTCCACGAAACACAGCCAACACCCCGAACCGTGGCTGAGTCCATAAAGACGTACAGGTGGCCGTGAGGCTGCCCGAGGCCAGAAGGAAGCGGTGTCCCGGCTGTCCCGGGTGTCCCGGCGACATGCGCTCGGCCCCGGCCCGGCCCCGCCCCGCGGCGGCGCGGCCCCTTTAAAAGGGGGCGGGGCCGCGCCAAAGTTTGCCCAAGTTGCGGCGGGGGCCGGCGGCGCGCGGGTCCCGGCCCGGCCATGGCGCCCCCCGGCCGGTAGCGCCGCCATGGACTCGCTGACCGCCCTCACCGGCAAGGGCGGCCGCCTGCTCCGCGGCACCGCCAGCCGCCTCTGGGGCGCCGTGCCCGGCGGCTTCCTCCACGGCCGCTGCCAGGATGGCCGGAGCCGCGGGGAGCCGGGCCCGGCCAAGCCGACGCCAGGTACCGCTGGGGAAGGGGCCGAGGGTGGCCGGGGGGGCAATGGGCGGCCCGGGCCTCCTCGGGCAGCGGGCTCGGCCCCTCGCCCCCTCCGAGCCTTCTTGGGGCGTGGAGCTTCGGGGGCGAGCGGGAGCAGCAGGGGGAGAGGGTCCGTTCTCAGCCGGCAGCTCGCAGCCGAGCCGGCCAGGGGGATGGAGAGCGGCTGGTGCCCCGCTCCCGGGGCGGCTCCAGCGGGACGCGGCGGGGGAAGGAGGCGCGGGGCGGGCGGGGAAGAGCCGGCGCATGGGCCGGGGCCGGGCACTGCCGGGGCCGAGTCTAACAGCGGGAAACCGACTGAGCGTCTTCCTAGTATTTGTGACACAACTCCTACGCTTCCTTTGCTAACTTCCCTCTCCCGGTGTTTTTACAGACCAGGGTGTAGAAAAGCACCTGGAGCACGAGCTCCTCGACTAGAGATGTCCTTTGTGTACGAGTTTGTTTCTGCCTCTCAGGTGCTCCTGAGGAACGGGCAGCATTACTGGGAAGTAGACTCGGGGATGCTAAGGATACAGGTAGCACCTCTGCCGCTCAGTGGCCAAACTGGTCAGTTAGGAGACAGGAGGTGACTCCTTGTCCTGTGCCTGGGAGTAAGAGGGCTGCCGTTGTCACCCCTGCTCTTGATGCTGCCGTTGTCACCCCTGCTCTTGATGCTGCTGTTTGGGCTGTTGGTATAGGCATTGTTAAGTATCGGATGTGAGCACTTGTATTGGCAAAAAAACCCCATGAAAACTGGAGGGGTGATCAGTGAATGGACACACACTTGTTTATGCAGAAGAGGAACATGCAGTGAGAACTCTAGAGAGGAAATGCTATTGTTTGGGAGTTGAAAACAAGTCATGACATAACTAGTAAGAGCAGCATGATCTAATGATTGCTTGGAAGGAAAAAGGCATGAAGTTTAGTTTGTGGAATTGTTTTGTAATAAATAAAGAGGGGTATATACAATGAATAGTAAGCGCTGTCCTTTTTTCCCTGTTTTGAGAAGCTGTGTGAGGTGGATGAATGAATGTTTGTTATAGTCTTTAGATGAGGTTGAAACCAGGTCTCTTCTGAAATTAAATATTTAAATACATTAAGTTTTTCTTACTATATGTTATTTTGGAAGAGTAAAATAGTTGTTTTCCCTGAAGGTGATTTGCAGAAAGAAGGGAAACTAGGTCTTCTACTCAGTGTAACAGGCAAGGTAATAGGAATGCCCATACAGCCAGGCAGATGCAGATGGTGTTTTCTTGTGTGCATTAGGTCACACTTCTTGCACAGAAAGGATAATTGGCAACTGGCTATATTTACACTGCCACTCTTTATTTATTTTATGTCCCTCCCTGCCGCATATGCAGGGAGAGAAAGGGACAGTAACTTGTTTTTCAGCAGTGAAATGAAGTACCTTGAATAGGCCTCTGCAAACAGTTAAAGGCTTTTTGACAAAGATTACTTACACTCTTGTGGAACTAAAATGGCAGTAAAATGCTTTAGCATTTTCTGGTCTTTTCACCTCTTACGAGGCCTTGTGTTCAACTGTTAGTATAAAGCATCTCCTGTGATACATGGAATTTCTTAGAGAGAAACCCTCTACTTCCCCTCTTCACCCCCCCCACCTTTCTTCTGGGAGAAGGGATTAACTTAGACTGCGTTGTAATGTTCTGGGGTTTTTTTCCTCTAGCTTTGAGCGGCAAATGTATTTTCTCAGATGCTTTCATAATGTAATGCTTAAAATTTGTGCTAATGACAAGTTCTAGAATTCAGGGTGAGGTTCTGTGTATATGGACTTTAATGTGCCTTTGTCCTCCCTGGGCAAAGCGTGCACAAGGCAAGTAGACCTTGGCCCTCCCATGCTGCCTTCCCCTTCACAGGGTTTCTGTCAGTTATGGGCAGAAACAAATTCTTGTGACTGTGAAATTCTTCTGTCAAGTGTTTTGCTGGCTTTCACAAACTACCTGTGCCCTGGTAATTGGTGCTGTGGAAGCTGTAACAATGATTACAATGCTTCATTTGAAATCAAACTTCTGTATTAATTAGAGATGGGTCCCCTGGCATTAGCTTAAGACTTAATGGAGATTCTAAACGCTTAGTCTCTGCAGTGTTCTGGATCTAGGCCTACCTATTGCTGTAGTTTTCCTTCGCCATTTAGGACTTTCAGTGGTGGTTTGGTTTATTTTGTGCATGTTTTTGTTTGTTGTTGGTTTTGTTTTTGTTTTTGCGTGGTTCAGTTGTGATCGTGCATTACTTGTTAAGAGACTAGTTCTTCGTAAATGCCTTAAAACCATGTTTGAACTTCTCTGGAACAAAACCCAACCTTCTTTAGCTTGTACAATGAAGTATCTTAATGCAATTAATGCAATATTAGTAATTTTACCTTTACTGTTCTCATGCTCATCTTTTTGAACAGTTGAACAGCTTCTCTATCACGTTTCCAAGTTCAGGGAGGCAAGTCTATTCAAATGCTGTGCTTTAAATCACTTATTTGGATACATTCAGAACAATCTCTAGTATTTCTTAGTAGGGAGAAAGGCTGCACTGGAAGACTGAATAGTGCCATAGGAGGCTATAAACCTGTTTATCTGGTTTACACTATGTCAGCAGCCTAGTCAGTGAAAAAACTTCATAAAGATTTTCTGTCTTTTAATGGTTGTGATAGAAGATAAAAATGCAAATATAATCAGAAAGTCGAGAGAAAGCATCTGGCTTTAGTAAAGACTCTGTGTCAGTGTGTAAAGTTAGTCTCGCTTTAAAAAAGGTCTGTAGGCTTTGAAATATAACTTCTGATATAATCTATTGATAATTTATAGGAAGAGCTAGTATGTATGTATTCAAGCCTGGATTTACCTAGAAACTTTAGCTAGAACAGTGTCACTTTCTTGTTTGTTATGTACTGTAGGTGTTAGCATGCTGAAGTTGCCTGTCGTTTTAGTTGCTTTAAGATGCAACTCGAGGCTTTAGGGAATGTGTGATTAAGAACTATCTTTTCTACAGAATTAACTTGAATGTTCAGTTTAATTTGAGTCTCATTTATACAGACCTTTTACTTAAATGAGCCAACAGCACATCCCATAGTTGAGTCTGCTGTTTGCTTTGCTCTGTAAGGAGAGTGTGACCAGCAGTGAGTGACATATTTTTGCATCTTTTCCATGATACTGCTGAAGCTATACATTGAATGTACACTTTGGTTTGTGTACCCCTGTTAAAGAGACCTGAGGGACTACGGGGGTCCAACCAATGTATTTAGGGGCACAGGACATATGACCTGAGAGGAGGGGTTGAAGGAGCTGGTCCTTAGTGATGTAGAGGGAGTCTGACTCAATCTAATTATGGCCTGCATCTACCTAGAGGGACACACTCTTCTCAATGAAAAGAGATCAAGGAGGAGCAGCAGCCACCAGTTTTGGCATAGGATGTTGAAATTGGACAATGGAAAAATACTTCACATGGAGTGGTCCATCACTGGGATAGCTTTAAGCTGACCTGATTTGATGTTGATAATAATTCTACTTCAAACTGGAGGCTGGAGTAAATGTATTCAAGAGGCTTCTCTTCTGGATAACCCTTTGATTCTGTGAGGAACTTTCATACCTGGAGTCTTATGCTTCTTCCCTCCTACATATTTCCACCTCACTTCTCTCTGTGGTCACTTCATGGAGGGATAAGATATGCTGCACAGGTAGTGCTGACTTCCTACAGTGTGTCTCATTAAGTACAGAAGTTAAATAAAAATCAGTGATTCAGACACTCCTCTCAACCAGTCTGTCAGGGAAGTTCTTCTAGCTGCTTTCTATTGAAACTTTTGTTGTTGTTGTTGTTTTTCTCCCTCAGGTTCAACTTGATTGTTCAGTTCTGAACCCTGTGGCCTGTGGGCTTATTTACATTTCTTTCATACCAGCTTTGGAGTCTTGATTGGTAAGGCGACCATACCCAGTATATCCAGTAAACTGTGTGGCTTGTCAGTCCTCTGTACGATAGTCACGGTAGCAACAGTACATTAGAAAGATAAATATACAGTGTCAACTTATAATACATTTCTCAAGTCCTGCTGTAAAAGTTAGTATCTTTCTTTGTAAAAGTCTGTCTTAGAGTAAAGCAAGTATAAGAATAAGGCAGATTGTTTTTCCTTTCATCCTTATTCAGTGCCTCATTTTTAAGAAATTGCCAGGTGTATGATAAAATAGCGAAGAGGATTCAGGCTGGGGAGATGCACTTCTGTGAGTTTTCTTGTACACACTGTTCCGGATGAAGCACATATGAAATGTACCAACACCCTTTACAAAGGCACTAATGCTTCGCTTTCATGTCTGAAAATAATTCGGTTGGTACAGGCATAAGAAGCAAATGTGATCTTGGAATGTATCAGGCTGGTGACTCAGTCATCTTGTGATATGTTAATGTATGCACAGGCTCTTGTTCAGGCTTCTGTGCTACTAGTGTGCAGGATTTCTTGAGTATTCCCTTGGTACATGTGATGTTAAATGATCTTTTACTTCAGGTTCTGCTCTGTACTATTGCATCGTTCCCTGCTTTTATTCCTCCAAGCTTTGGAACTTCAGAATTCATTGTGTATTCTTTTGCCCAGCCTTTGCTTTGTCTTTCTGAATTTGTCTTCTGATGTGCAACTGAACTGTGTTAAAATCTACTCCATTGGGATCTCATTAATATATCACTCCATTCTCCTGATTTCTAGTTTTTTCTTCTCTTTACTGAGTTTTTTTACATATTTTACAATTCTTTATCCAGTTTTTGCTGTTAAACAGGATTCTGATGTATCAAGTGTTTAACTGAAGTTTAGTTTATAACCTAATCTAGCAGATGACTGAAACATATTTTTTCTCTGGTATTCTGGTATCCTTTGACTGTATTGCCTTTTTGTTCTAATGTGCCACATTGGTTGTGTTTTTATCTTAATTTTTATGGCCAATTTAAATTCCTAGAATGCAAACAGTTTAAAAGGTGATATTTTATTGAGAACCTGCATACTCATGGCAGCATTTCAGGTCTCTGCATGTATGAATAATAAGCTTCTGTTCATCAATAAGCAGCATGCCTTGTGTTTTATGTATAAATCTCTCTGGCTTTGTTTGGTGGGGTGGCCTTATGTATCTGTGTTGCCTGCCAGAAAAATGGAAGGAGTCATAGTTACAGATAACTCAAATTGCAACCAAGATCATTTAGCTCCACTAAAGTAGCAGAGATAATGACTTCAGGTTAGGTTTCTCAGTACTTTATTCCACTTTGGAAATGTCCACAGATGGAAACTGCACAGCTGGACTGGTCACTTAGGGCTTTTTGCCTTCTGTCTACTCAGAAGTGTGCTTATTTCTTTGTCTGTTGCCTTTTGTTCTACTATGTCACTGAAGAAGCTGGTTCTGTCATCTTGACGCCTCTAGGAAAGCTATGGCTGCTGTTACAGTCCTTCAAAACCACCACTGCTTCAGACTGGAGAGGCTCTGTTTTCCTGGCCTCTTCTCACAGCCCCCAGCTACCTTGGTGTCCCTTCACTGAAATAGTTTTGTTTATCTGTGCCCCCCTTATAATGAAGAGGGGCAGGGAGAGGGACACTAAAGCCAAAAGCAATTGGAGTGCAAGGATAATAGATATGCTCTGTCTGATAACCTCTGTTTGTAGTAATGCAGCTGAGGATGCTGTTGGCCCTCCTTGTTTCCAGGTCATGCTTCTGGCTCCTTCCTACCAAGACCCTTTGGGTGGTTTTTTTCAGCAGAGCTGCTTCTTGGCTGAGCAGCACCAACTGTACAACAGCAAGGGCTCTTCCTTCCTGTGCAGAAAACTGTTGTCGTGCTGAATTCCTTAAGGTTACTTTCAGCTTGCTCTCCAACTGTCCAGGTCCCACTGGACAGCGATCCTGCCATCTATGTTGACTAGTACCCCCAGTTTATCTGCAAACCTAAGACAATAAACTTGTACAGTAAGATGTTTACTAAGGCTCTGTAAATGACTCCACATCCACAGCAGTTCCCTTTGCATGTGGGCGGAGCAGTTGTAGTGCACAAGTCAGCAGGATAAGCTGACTGATTTTGAACTCTTAGAAGGGATAGATATCATGGGCTTAAGTGTGATAAGGCAAAGTGAAAATTCTTGAAGATGTGCAAGGCTGTAACTTGATATTGCTGCTTGATGGTCAAACTGCTTGTGTGGTATTGAGTAGACTTGAGTAAGTACAACTAATTAGGCTTAAATATTTGAAAGGGGTGGAGAGTTGTTACTGGAGAAGTTAACTTGCTGTATCAATAGTGAGACAAGATTTTTGCGAGTTTCCATTGGAAGATGTATTTGCACTGCAGTAAGATTGTACAGAAGGCAGAAAATGTAGTTGGGTAGTTTTTAATGTATTAAAGTATATACATGTATATTGCAAATGGAACAGGAAAGGAAGTTTATTGTTGGTTAACACATACGTGGCATAATCTGAAAATTTGGTAAAGTACTTCTGTTCACTTTGTGAAATCTTATTTTAGAAGAAAGCCCATGTGATGCACATACCAGTAGTGTCATGCACAGAGAGCTTTGTCTTTGAGACATTTGAAGAAGTGTCCTAAGTTTGTCTTCAGTTGTTTTTATTCCTGAAATCATAAATTTAATTATTACTCCTACATGCTCTGCATCTGACTGGATAGCTGGATAGCAGTGTCGTGTGTTAGGGGGATCACAAAATGAACTTGGATTGATGCTGTTGCAGGAAAAAGCTATTTTGATGTGTTTGAAGTGCTAATGCACTGTTAGCAAGGTCTCAGATTCATTGAGCTTGGGGGTTTGCTTGAGAAAAATGTGAACAAAAGCATCATATGAAGAGCAATGATAAGGATCAAGAGTTTGAAGAGCATGACTTGGAAAGACAATCACAGAATAAATAGCAGTTGCTTAGCAAGAAGAGACTGAAGGAGGCATTGACATTGCCTTGGTCTGAAAATCTACCTTTTGGGCCTAAAAAAACCTGCAGACTACAAGTATTTTGTAGGCTACTGTTAGGGCCTCTGTTTCTGGTTCCTAAGACATTGGAACCTAACTGAAAATAATATTCCTGTAATTATCGTAAGCATATCTAACTGCAGTAGGGGGAGAAGGGTTAATGAGATGGTTGTTGACTGAAATGGAGTCCCTGCTGTTAGGAGAGTCAGGACACCAGGTCTTATGGTATATAAAGATTTCCTACTTTAATCTCTTTCAGTTCTTTATGAGTAGATTATAATGATCTAATTGTTAGTGAGCAGAGCTAATCTAATAAAGATGTAATATCTGTGCTTCCTGTTTTATCAGTTAGTGAGTTGTTTCCACATACTGCTAAATAAAAATGTATTTGAAAATATTTCAGACTGCTTTTCTTATTTTGATTAATTACCCCATATGTGCTGCACAAGATCCTGTGAAAAACTGTCCTAGACAAGAATTTGACAAAGTTGCTGCCTTTTCCTTTTTTTAACACCTGTGAATCTGTTGTACAAATGTGTGTTGGGGGGTGAGAGGGTAGATGAATAATCTTGTTCTTAACTTCTTGGTCATAATAAGTTCATTTATTAATTTTAAACAATTTGCAATAATCATGGACTTGTCCAGCTTCTTTGCTTTTTCTTACAGGATTCTTGTTTGGTTTATTAATTGATTTGTCTGGGAAAAATTACTTTTGTTACTTTTGTTCTATTGAAAGTAATAGAATAGCTGCTGAGAAACGTTGCAGGTTGAGATTTAATCTTATTGTGCTGACGTGAAGGATAAAGGAAAGTGCATATGTTTTGCTCTATGCAGAGCTTGGAAAACCTCCTAAGCAGTTCTTAGCTTGTATCCTTATGTTTACCAGCTTTTAGTGCCAGAAGTCCAAAGAATGTGCTATAACTATCAATAAACAGCAAACTGACGGTCTACAATTAAACTCAGATGACATAATAAGAAATGAGAAATGCCACTCTTGTTATAATAATTTGAGCTAGCCCTGCCACAAGAATATTTTCAGTTAAGCAAAATTCAGTGGCACAGGGTCATATTGAGGCAGTTAATAGAAGCCCTGCTATAAATGTTGGAATTTGACTTTAGTTGTTTTCATTTGAATGCCACTGACTATTTCATGTTTTAATGTCAAAGCTGCCTTATTGAAAACTGCATCTTCCTAAAACATGATGTTCATAAACTGACTTTTCCTATCATGTATAAGTATGTTGGAGCAGTAAGTCCTCCTCTCTCTGTTGAATGATTATATGTAATTGTTCTTATGCTACAGTCATTTAACTGCAAGATTCTGAGCCCATGCTTTCAGACTAAGCATTGGTCTAGTGTCATTTTGAACACTGTGTTCTATGTCTTTCTAATTCTAGTCTTTTAAATCCTAGCTGAAATATTTTCCTGTCGTTTGTGGATCATTGCATGCACTTTTTCACTTCAGTGTTTCAAGCTGTTGTGGAAGCCAATCCAGTCCTGTGAAAAGGTAGTTGAGAATTAAAGCATGAATCCTGATGTTACAAAAATTCTTGTCCTCTCTGTCTTAAACAGCCCAGTTAAGAGCTCTGATAGCATAGCACCTCAGATCTCATGTTAAACAAGTTACTTGATTCTTCAGGTTGTGTTCAGTGTGGTCAGTGGTCTCAGGTTTTTCTTGGTGTGGGCTGAGAGCATCAGCCTTTGTTATTCTCACTGGCTTTCTGCTGGGAAATGGAGGAAGGGTTCTGTGTAACTTAACAAAATTAGCTCCTGTGCAACAGTTACCTGGAAAGTAAGTAAAGTGAAAGCATCAGACTGATTCTTGTTGGGTGTAAGGACTTTTCAGACCACTGCATTCTATGTTGGCAATTGTTTCTGCTTGCATGTGCTTCCTAGAATACCAGGGGTGCTGGAATGGCTGAAAGATGCATTTACTTTGCCCTCAAAAATGAATAGCCTGCTCATTTAGTAAGAGATAGAGGTTTTGTAGTGTGTCATCAGGGGGGTTGAATTCGTGTTTCTACTACTCTGACCTATTTTCACAGCTGAAATACATCCTAGTTTTCTTTCTGAGAGGTTAGGTCAAAACTGATGTGTTTGGTTTGAACAGACAGCTCGAGTGCTTGGGCTGTGGGCAGAGGTGTGGATTTTGATAGCTTGGCCAGCTGGGTAGTGAGCACACATGGAGCTCAGTGTTGCCTGCCTCCATCTCTTGTTGACTCAGGAGACTTAACATCGTGTCAGGTTATGAAACACTTGAATCCTGTATCCATATAGTGAGGGGGAGGTAATGGTTTCACAGACTGAAGAAGTGGAAGTGGGCACTGATAGGAAGGGTAGCATTTACTGCCTTAGCTATGGGATGGGAGGACATCAAAAAAATGCTAACTGTAAACTCCTGGGAAAACTTGTGGTGGGAGTTTTCCTGGCTTTCCTACAAGGTGCCTTCCCTGCCCCTACCCTCTGTTTGATCTTACTTTCCTGAACTTACTAGAGTTCTTTCAAATACCTGAAGATGGTGGAGGGTGTAGAATGGAAACCATATGAGACGTGACTGGGGTCACTTGATCTGTCCAGCTTGCAGAAGAGGAGACCTCAAAGTGATCCAAAGCTTCTTCAAGAAGGGAAATGGGAGACAGTGGCACTGATCTCCTCTCTTTGACCAGTGATAGGGCCTGAGGGCCATGTCGAGGGAGGTTTAGGCTGGGTATTAAGAAAAACTTCCTCAAGCAGAGACTGACTGGGCACTGGGACAGTCACCCCAAGGAAGTGGTTGCAGCACCAAGACTGCCAGAGTTTGGCCAATGCTGTCAGGCACATATAATACTTGGTGTTGTCCTGGGCATGGCCAGGAGTTTGATGCAGTGATCTTGTGAGTCTCGTCCAACTCTGGATATTTTATGATGATTATGTGATTCTAAGTGTAAAGCAGCAGGTTCTTTTGCTGTGAAGAACAAATAATTTCCCATTTTTATTTCTGGCATAAGGAATAGAAGTGGGTATTTGTGCAAGATGTCATTCTGCTGCTCAGTTATTGGAGAGGGAGAAGATAATTTATCTTGACCTCTTAAGTCATACCTGTCTGCAACCTCTTCAGACACTTGAACCAGTAAGAAGGAAAAGTTAAATAGGGATTGAGGAAAATGCCCCACAAACTAAATTGGGCTATATACAATGGAAGTGTGTGTACATATTTGTAGTATGGGGCTTCTTTTACTTTCCTCCCCCTCATTAGATGGAAATAGAAGACATCTTGTTCTGAAAGAAGGGTTCACCATTTGTAGATTAAGGCATGTATGGGATCCTCGATGAGGTCAGTCTGTTTTCAGTTGCATTCTTGGACTTTTTCTTAGGATTATTTGACTCAGACTGCTCCTGGAAGAAAATGACTAGAGTATTGGCAAAGCTTTGATAAGGTCTGAAACACTTGGAACTGTTACAGTCAAGCAACTGTTAGGTTTTCAGTAGGTTGCTGAGCTGGCACCTGTTGTGCTGCAAGTTTAAGTAAAACCTTTGGTAACAAAATATTTGACCTAGATGAGGAGAACATGGCTGCTGCAAAGCCTGCGAACAAACTTCTGGTGTTTTTATTGTTACTGAGTTGGCTTTATTTCCCTCAGACATTTGTAGTATGTTTAAACTCTAAGAATATAATCAGAAATTAATGTTTCTTCCAGCTAAGTTTTAAAAAGCTGCTATTAGTAAATAAGATGTTCTAATATATTGAATGAAGATAGCAGTGTGCAGAATTAACATATAGGTTTTTAAAATTGCTAGAAACTTTTTAGAAGTAGGTTTAGTCTTGCATGTCATTCATAGCTATAAAAACTTAGCATAATTATTACCACTGATGGATCAATTTTAGGTATGGGCGCATTCTTCCTCAGGCTTTTTTCAATATATAAGAAAGGATGAATTAGACCAGAGTTTGTCTTTTTTATCTATAAAAAAGTACCACAGGAGATTATTTATGTTGGATCTGCTAGAAATCACTACTTTGTCCTGTGCAACTTGTCCTATTTAGCAAATGTAAAATATTTCTGAAGTAGGTTTCTTCTGGTTTTTTTTGAGCTTTGTTTCCTCTTTTTTTAGCAGAACTTGCTGTGTAATTTACATTGTGTTTTCCCTGCCCTCTATATCTTTATACTTTTGACTGTCCATATAGAAATTTAGAAGTGGGTGTATGAAAGTTGTGCTAACACTTGTCTAGTTTCTTTTCCAGTGTTGCAGTCGTGACACTAATTAAATTAATAGTTCTCTAAAGATGCTGTTGGTTTATAGCATGTTTCCTTAGTACTTCAGGTGAGGCTTAAATAGATTACACTGTTTTCTATTATCAATGTAGCCATGCTAAAATATTTTTTAAAAATACGTTTTGAAACATTTAATGCCTCTTGCTTCTGTTTGATTTGGCTTGCAATATTTTAGCAAATTATGGTAATGAGTTTGAATGTATCAAAATGGGCATATAGTCAGTCTCATTGTAGCATGAAAACTTAATGCCTCATTCATTAAGCATTTTGAGTTCCTTAATAGTAGATATTTAACTGCTGAAGGTGGAGGTCGTGTGGTGAATGAGATTCATCTAACAAATCCATGTGTGTGTATACATGCAGGTATTTAAACACTCACATTTCTAGAGAAGTATGTGCTTTTTGTTGAACTGTATCACTACACTGGTGCATAGTGATTATCATAAATATCAAGCCAGTTAGTATAAAATAGTCTATACTTTAGTTACAAGTGGTTGTTTTCTTGGCCTGTGAAACAAGTCATAAAATAGTGCCCTAAAAAAACAAACATGGTTATTTGTGTTATTTATGTAGAATCTTTTGTGCTTATTTGCTAGCTCTGTGTTTGCTACAGACAGTGTAATTATGAATTTAATGCTATTTATTTTATAAAAAAAGCTTTCAATACTTATCAAACAGCGACAAAAATCTTCAGTGATTAGATAAAGCACACAGGAACTCTAGATCATCTCCCCTCAGATGAAAGCAGACAGGGTATGATACAAAATCAATTAAACACATCAGTTCCAGAAGTGTTGCTTGCCTAATGGAGTCAATGTCCTATTTAGTCTTCATTAATCGCTTCCTGGATAGCAGCAGGTACTTTTGCAGTTAGTTGGTCTCCAGTTATCAGTTGTTTGTATTGGTCAAATTCTTAAAGCATTGCAGAGGAATGAAGTCCCTATTTTAGCAGCTGGTGTCTGTTGGAATCAGCAGGAGTAAGCTGTGTAACTGGTGGATTAGATGTCTGCCCACGGGGCTGTAGTCAGCAGCCTGTGACAGTATTGAGAGAGGAAAATGAATTTAACACACGCATTGCCTCAATTTTTTTCAGATGCTGGCCAGAAGAAGACCCCAGACAAGAAAGATGGGCGACGAATGTCTTTTCAAAAACCTAGAGGGACTCTTGAATATTCTGTAAGTTACTGCTTTATTGTTAGAATGTTACTGCAAAGCAGGTGCAGGCTAAAAAGTTGCGTTACAAAATATAAGCAAAACTAATGTGTATTGCCTTTAATGTTAGAATCCTATGTATCTGATAGTTTAGTTTGACAGTCATTAAATCAGGGAATTAGCTGGTAGTACTAATGCTGTCTTTTCCCTTTAAATGCTTTTTTTTTTTTTTTTTTTTTTTTTTTTTTTTTTTTTTTTTTTTTTGCTTAGAAATCCCAAGCTAATCAAGCTGTTGACTGGTTCTCTTTTGGGTAACTAGTAAGAACAAATAACAATAGTTATATAATTATGTGCACATTCTTTGCTTTTGGCATTATTAATAAACCCCTGCTGTCAGGGGAAGTAACAGAATAAAGTTAGGAAAGGACGCTGTATCTTGATACTGACTTTCTGGTATTCTTCTAATAATTGCTGTAGATCTGTGCCTTTTACTGTATAACTGTTTCTGCTTCAGTATGTGAAAATGGAGACTTTCTCTCCCTGTTCTGTTCTTGAAATGACCCTCAAACTGTGCTGCAGTCAGCTTTCACATTTGTGGTTACTAAGGGAAACAGAAGTGGGAAGTATCTGTCTTGTGTTATGTACTGGAAATACAATTAAACCTATAAATAATGCTTACAGAGTTTGTTAAAACAGGGAAAGTCTGCCATAGTTATCTTTGAATGCTTTTGAAGCTGGACATGATAAATAAAAATGAGAACTTCTTTATGCAAAGTCTTCACCTGACCTCTTGGTGTTCTCTTGTTCCAGGAATAAGAGACACGGGGAAGACTTAACTCTGTTACATTAAGCCAAGCTGTGATTATTGCTTAAGTATTGAGAAGGCTGTGATAGTCTTTTGGAGAGAGACAGAGTATGTGTGTAGTGGATCAGGAATCATTTCGTTATCATATCTTTTATTGGAATTTGAATATAATTCTAGCCTGCTCTGAAGACTTCCTCGAAGCTGAAATTCAAAACAAATTCTTGCTGCTTAGGTTCTATCAGTTGAAGAATGTTAATGTAAGTGTGGCTGTTGTTGTTATATTAACCCCATTTGATCTGAAATACTGAGAAAAAAACAGTCAGGTATAGCTCTGTATTACTGGCATCCATACTCAGTGAATTCTGTAATTTGCCTCTTGCCACCATGTGAGTGCTTTTACTTTGGTACTAGCATTTCAGGCAAAGTAAAAGCAACAAGCTTTCAGTTTTTTAATTTGGTGTGTGTTTGTCAGGTTGCCATGTACTTTGGCAGGTTTTTGTGTTCCAGTAGGTGGAGTTTTAGATCCAAAAATAGCTTTCTTAATATGTACTGAAGTATGCATCACTTCCTTGTGAGTCAAAAAGATGATTCACAGGAATCAAAGGCTTTTTGTCCTTAAACTTAGCCCACCTTCTAAAGGAGCCTGTTGCATGGAACATGGTGCATTTCAGCTTCACAAATACTGTGTTCTTTCAGGTCATGCTGTACATTTCACTCATGAAGTACCTGAGTAGCATCATGGTTAATGTTGGGTTAATGTTTTGTGCATATATTTTAATATAATGTGTAGTTATAACCTTTGGGAACTGAGCTCATGCTCACTGTAAGAGGGCTCTGGTAGCTGTTATGGTAATTTGCTACTGTTGTTACTTCACTATATGTGAAGAGGTGCACTTGTGTGGTTTCTGACTTAGCATTGTGACAGGAAGTAGGACTGAAGCATGTGTACACACGCATATACCTACATGTGTTGCTTCTTTGAGAAGTAGGAGCGAATGAAGGCAGAAGCCAGACTCCCTCTCACCTTCTAGCATTGTTGAAATTAGTGGGGATTTTTGCCTATTTAATATAATAATTTGGTACGTTAGTTTTTCCAGTAGCTACATGGTTTTTAGGAAGGAAGGTCATATTTGTGAAGTTCAGAGTGAGTTGCCATTTCACTTGTGCAAACTGTGGGATTTTAGTATGGAGTAGATTTCACACGATAACTTTTTAGGAAAAAAAATTACTATGGGACAAATAATAAAAAAAAATTTACTTTAAAGCTAAAGACAGAGTGCAGTTAATGATCAAGATTTTAATGTAAAATTCCCAAGGCATGAAAACTTGAACCTGCTGTTCTGTATGTAGCAGCAGCAGAAGAATTCAACATATATGGTACTAATTAATGGAAGTAAGTCCTGAACTTCTTCGAAATGTTACAGAAAAAATGGGTTCATTTTTGCTAATACTGCTTAGACAGGGAACAGATATCTTTTAATAGTTTCTTTTTCTCAGTGTCAGTCAGCATATTAGATGCAAATTGATAGTCTTATTTCAGAATTCACAGTTGCTGCTGAAGCCGTATGTTTTCCCCTTCAGCCTTTTGTATTCCATGTTATAGGAGCACAACTGGTGCCTTCCTGTAGGTGTCAGAAGAGCCAGCTATGGGTGAATAATGGAGCATGAGCATAGTATTGCCTACTGATCACCAGTGATTGCAGCATGCTAGCAGTCTTGTGACTTCAGTGAAAGCCTTCTTACTGCTCTTATTTTTGAGGAGAAGATAGAAATAACTGTGGCTATTTACAGAGAGGTTTGATTTTTGTTTAAAAATGCATTTGTAAGTAAGCAGTTGAAATGGATGATCTAGTTAATCAGTGTTGGAGGCTCTAATGTAAGACTTCCCTTCATCTCTGGGGATTGAAGGCTGTGCTCTTCTGAAGTAGTGAATAAGTACTTAATAAACAGATCATGTTGTCCAGGTTATTGGAAAGAGCCCAATATCTATTCCTGAGGGTTAAAGAAGCCTTTAGTAGACCATAGCCTCAAGACTGAGTTTTCAGCCTGTATATAGAGAGTGCTGAGGGTTCTCTTCTGGTGCCACTAGTTCTATTGCCATTGTGAGCTTTTACGTGCTATTTAGAAAGCTATACACTTAGGAATTTTGTTTTTTTATTTCTTGGCACTTCTATTTCAAACCTAAGGAGTGTGTTCTTTTTTGGCTGACACTTTTCTTTGAGCATGCCATTGCCATAATCTTTTAAGTTGTTTTAGGGAATATGGGAAATGTAGATAATAATGGTGATGTTACTTTATCTGTTGCCTTTTACTGATTATTTTTAAAGTTGGCTGTGATATTTACAAGGTTTGTTTTACTGGTGTTGCATATTATATAAAATAGGTGTGGTATCAATTAATTAATGTAGTCATAACTGGTATTTCTAAAGGCTTGGGTACAGTGCCAAGTTGTTACTTACTCCCTTTTGTTCTCACCTTTTTTTTTTTTTTTTAGTCTTCCCATCTGTTTAATTTGTTAGTTTTTTTCAATGCCCTTAAAATATTGTTTGATTGTTTTCTGACTCTTGGACATCTAGTGCTGAAATAAAAAGAACTTTTTTCTGTACTCTGATTTATATGTATTTGATGTTTAATTTTTAATGGAGGAATCAATGAATTGACAGTTGAGATGCAATTACAGTAAAGTTCATTAAAATACCAGTAGACAATTTGGTTTAAAATAAAGTTATTTAAAACCTATTCTAGCTGTTGATCTGAGGGAAATGAAGGTGGTTTGAACCAGAGACAGTAGTGGCTGAAGTTCTGTCTGCTGTATACATAACTGTACCTGGGAAACATGGCTGTATTCTCAATGAAGATTTAATATTCAAATATTCATATAAGATTTTTAACATTCAGAATAGTATTTAAGTAGCTAATTCCATGTATAGAAAGTTTTTTTTCTGAAAGAGAAGGAATAACTTCTTGCTTTCTCTTACAGTAGTGGAATGATAGGGGAAAAGCTGGGGGATCCATGGTGTGTGGTGGCACTATTCAAAACATATTAGTTCTGTGCTTTTCTGCTAAGTTATTATTTGATATTTTGCCTGTTCAGATGCTGCTTTTTAGAATATTAGAGGCTGTGAGAACTGGAAAATAGGCCTTTGAATCTAGGAGGATACTTCAGGAAGTCTCTATTACGTGAGCAGTGTCTGTTTTGAGAAGATATCTCTGCTGGTCCCTGAAGACCCATGTAGTGTGGAAATTTCCCTGTGCAAACTTGACAGCTGAATAAAAAGGAAGCTTATACTTGCCATTGTGTTTACCATAAGTGAGATAAGTTGCTAAGCTATCTCACAAGATGTTTTTATTTCAGAAGGCTGTAAAGAGTAAATGCACTAAAAGGGATTAAGCTTTGTGGTTTGAATGCTTTTCATTTGTTTTATATCATAAGTTAGTCTAAAATCTCAATTGCTTCAGTCATAAAGTGATGCATAAGAAATACCCAGCAGGTAACTGCTGTCCCTCAAGGTACATGAGAGCATACTTAGGCAAAATGTTTGAATTTCACTTTACAGTTTGTTTTAGAAAACTTTCTGTATTATGTAGAGCCTCTGATGGAAACATTACTGTTAAATGATTTGGTGATTAGTTTTGTTATGGTCTGTTAAGCACATAGTATATATCTGGTCCCATTACAGTTCTGTTTTGATTTCTGCATTAGTACCAGTTAAATGTGGCTTATGAAAATAGTTGTATTTTTTTGTATATCTGTCATCATACAGTACAGAATAACTGGGATCTACTGCTGGAACTACTACTACAGTAGTCTTCCATACTGGAAATACTAGTGTAGAGAGATGTTTGCTGCTTTGTATAGTTTATTGGCTTCCTGTACAAATAATTCTTATAATAGGCTTCAAATCCTGTCTTAAAAAAAAATTGCCTTTTCTTTGGCAATACTTACATCTTTTTTCTTAGTGAATCTAGGTTGACAAGTGCACCTTTATATGGAAAAGAATTCTCTAACTCTGCTTACATTTAGCTGCAGATGTATCTTAGCTTATATAGCTTCATGTTGTCTTAACTGATAAAATATTTTTTTTCCTGGTACAGTGTTCATGAGGCCTTGTGCCATCATGCAGTAAATCTTTTGGTTGTTTGTTTCCTTGTATCACTATTATTCCTAAGGCTATGAATTCTTTATTCTTAAACAGTCTTTCTGTATAATACTTTTTTCCTTTTGCTTTCATCTGGTAGCTCATTTTGAATACACTTTGGGAGATGGAGGTCTCCAAAAAATCTGAGCTCAGAAAAAAACTTTCCTTAGTTTGGAATCACTTTCTCAAAATGCTTATGCTCCATCTGCTGTCATAGTAGTCAGCCTGCTTTGCTTCAGCGTTTTTGCATTTTTACAGTGATGGATTTTAATTGAAAGTCAGAGTCTAACAGAAGCTTATTTCAATAGTAAAAGGGTATGTTTATAGAGAGAACTCTTCAGCTTTTCTGTTGGTGAGGAGTGGAGAAAAGCAGTTGAAGAGGGGGAATGAATTCTGTGAACCCAGTCAATGGTGTATTGCACGGTAGTATCCAGCAGTGAATTTGTAGATCAGAAGTTCTGGTGCAACAGCTGAGCCTACAGCTCAAAATGTGTGACTGGTGCTTCTGGCCACCTGGAAACATAGTGGGAAGGCAGGTACTTTTACATGGGGTTGCAATAGACTAATATTTAGGGGGTAGGTATGTTTTTTGTAGTGGGTTTATCGTTTTGGTTTTTTTTTGAGGGGTTGGGCAGTTAGAAGAAATTAAGATATTAAAGTTCATCAGAGTCTTGGTAAATCTACACATGCTAAAATATGTTAGACACTATTTGAACTAACTGCTTACAGATTTGTTTTGTTTGTTTTTGGTTTTTTTTTCCCAATTGATACAGGTGGAATCAAAAGATACTTTAAACAGTATTGCCTTGAAATTTGATACAACACCCAATGAACTGGTTCAATTAAATAAGCTTTTCTCGAGAGCAGTCGTTCCTGGACAGGTACTATTACACTATATGTGTTACTTATACAACAAAGTCCTCTTTTACTGTATTTCCCATTCCTACCAGAGTGCTAGAGTACTTCTCGTACTGATTTTCTTATTGGCTTTGTCTAAGAGTTTTTCCTTTTTCTCTAGTCCATTCCATGTGCCTATGAAATAATTGCCTAAAAGGAAACATATAAGGAAGCTTCCTGTGTCCTTGATTTAAGATCAGAGGGCTTTTAAAACTAGATGTACTTAATGGTACAATAATAACACTTTGCAAATATTGCAGGCTGTTTACCAACTCTAGCTCAGCAGATACATTCAGGATACAGCATTCCGTGCTTTATTACATTACAAACAACATTCCATGACCGCATATTACTGCCTGCAATTCTGTTTTAGTAAATTGAATAATGTTTCTGTTCTGCTCTGGAAATTTTGTTTTTACCAGCGGTATATGAATTACCATTCAATTAATATAGGTCCATTATTGCCTTTTTTCCCCTCCTGTTTTTGCCTTCAATTTTCACTTCTTGAAAGCGAGGCCTGGAAACAAGTGTTAGGTAAACTGTAGTATAAGCCACTGGCCATTTGATATTTGCTCTTTCTTTGATAAAGTTATGTGTTCATTTTTGATTTCTGCAGAACTTTCTCTAGACAGGTTGAATGCCTACCATGGCAGAAATAATGTGTTAAAGGTGTGAATATGTTCAGTTGAAATTTTTTTAATATATTCAGTGAGTCTATTTCCTCACTGCTCAGATAGTAGAGTCATTGCAAGAGAAATAATTGGACACATCTTCCTTGGACACTCTTATTTATAGCATGCTGTATACTTTTAATGCTTTCTAGCTGAACATCTTCCTTGGTTATGTCTGAAAATCAAATCAAAATTATATCAATATAGCTTTTAAAAACTTGAAATGCTAAAATTTCAAGTAGTGGTGGTTTTTTTTTTTCCCTTCAACTCAATTCTTTAAAAACCAATGGGAGCAGGAATGGTTCTGTGTAGCTTATTTTGAGAAACCATAGTAAACATACCTTAACTGGTGGGAAATCTAAAGTAAATCTGAAAACATAAATAACTTCTAACTGCATTATATCTTCTTTGTAGATTTTGTATGTTCCTGACCCAGACTACATTTCTAGTGTGGACAGCTCCCCCTCTCTAAGTCCTGTAAGTCCCCTATCACCTACATCTTCGGAAGCAGAGCTTGACAAGGCTGCAGTAAATGTAGGTATACTTATTGTCCTTACAATTAACTTTCCCTGACAAGATAAATGTTAGAGATACTATGCTTTCTTCTTAAATTATCTTTTTGTTTTGGGGAGAAAGTATTAGCTTAGAGTTGAAAGTAAAATAGTTCCTTTTCAAAGGTAAAGATTTATAAATATGAGATTTTAATCTTTGTAAATTATAGCTTTCAATGTGAAAACTTGATTTGAAGGCAAATTACTTGTAGCAAAATACTGTCATTGCACACTGAGATTTTAATTAGTTACTGTTGGATTTCTGTATTTGTTAACATTTCAGAGCTTGTTAAGCATTTGTCTGTAATCTTACTGATAGTTTTTGTAGAAAAGATGTATTGGCAGGAATGCTCAGGTTCCCCCTGCTTGCTCTAGAGTGTGGGAGCAGCTTCTCTAGTTCAATGTTGTGCAGTGAAGTTCACAAAGAAAAGGGGGTTTCTGTGGAGGACTAATACAGAACTAATTGTAGCTGACTTTTAATCAGTAGTTCTGCATTTTTAGACTTTCAAAATGCTAAGAATGTTTAGCCATCCACATTGCACTGTAATTCAGATTAAATGTAGATTTTTGGGTAGGAGCTGGCTTTGTGAAAGCATATCTTTGCAGGAATACTAGTTTGCTGTCAGCAGCATTCCATAGGGAGCAGTCCAATCAGGAAGATTCAGTATTTGACCCTGAGCTTCTCTGCAGTTCTTGCAACTATGTTCTTATTTGGATGCTTCTTCATGCATCACCACTGTTCTTGTCCCAGTTACTATCTTCTCCTCTCAAATAAGAAATTTTCTTAGTAGCATATTTTGACAGTACTCAGTCAAGCTGTCAAACATCTATTCCAGAATTGTGTGCTCAAAATTCATGAAGGTTTGAAACAAAGCATTTATTTATTTACCTCTATTACTTGGTCCAGATGGGTTTAAATAAAAAGGTTTTGCTTTGTTGCTGAACAGGTTCCCAAACTGCATTGCGGAGTCCGATGGCCCTTCTACTGAAAATTACTGTTTGTTTTTGATACCTTTTTTGTCTTTGTATGCCAGTTCTTATGTCTGCTGTCATTTGTGCTGAATAATTTATCTTATGTTTGATGGCAAATTGAGGGTGGTGTCGCACAGTAAGCAGACTTGGCTGCAAGAATACATTCTTGTATCATATATCTTGGATCCTTATCAGTCTCAGAAACATGTAACTACCCATGTAACATACATTGTGAGAAGTTACTCCAGGGAAAAATTACCAACTTTGCTCTTGAAAAACAGAGCTTTTCCTACGGATTCCATGCCAGAAATATAGCTAATTCTTTTTGTCAATTATTTTGTGTATCTCTTAGCAGATAGTAGATAAGGAGATACTTGTAATTTGTTTGAAGACTTTTTGACCGTATGCTCATATTGGAGATAAAACTTGCAAATGAAAGCACTAAAGTGAAAAACCTCCTCTGCAAAAGAGGTGTAGTCAGTCCTGTGTTAGCAACAATTGGAATGTTGAATTTCATGTAACTGACACTTTATTTTGTGCCTAAGATTTTGTGCATCTTGTTACATGTCATGGATTGTTAAGCAGTTCTTAAATGCTTCAATGAAAGTCAGATTAACAATGAGACAATATATAATAGTGGTTATTTTGTTTCTGAGGCTTTTCAAAGTACATCTAAGGAAAAAAAAATATTTGTCAAAAAAATCAAGGAATAGAAATCACAGTGTGGACTGTGGGCGTTTGGTTTTGTTTTCAGTCTCTCCAGCAACACAAAAGGAGCTCAGCTTCTCTGTGAGCACTTAAGGCTGGAGGATTTTGTTGTTCATCATAGCACCTGTCTTTCATGTTTTTCTTCTCTTTTTGCTGATTGCTATCATTATGAAGAGAAGAAATACAAGTATACATTCTCTAATGCTCTCTTGATACCTGTCTTCTTTGATTGTCCTGCAGTTTTGACTGCACATTTGCAGTTTAAATTTGAACATGCTTCAAGGTAAAGATGTGTTCCTCTGTGTATATAATGTAAAGGAGTCTTCTCTCTGCGCTGGTCAATAGAATTAGAATTTCTTGCTACAATTTAATAAGAAGGCTAAAAAATATCTGAATGCCTGTTCAGTCAAAAATAACCTGCCATGTTCTCTTCTTGTTCCTCTGTTTTATTGAACATTGGAGCAGCTTAACACAGCTGTGTGGCTTGGTACAAGCCCGCATGTAGCTGATATAAAATCTGCATAACCTTGTTCAAGTTGGGGTGGTTTTGGTAGGTTTTTGCTTGTTGGTTTTTGGATTTTTTGTTTTGTATTTTGTTTATTTCTTAATTTTGCTACACTTAAGGTAAGATTTTAGTGGTTTTAATTATTGTAAATTTCAATAATTTTGTTGCTGTCAGTGTGCATGTAAGAACTAGCCTAGATTTGAAGATTTTCTGTTGCTACAGAGTTTTGGAAAGATTTCTTCATTCAGCAGTCTTAGGCACATATTTGAGAAGATCCTATATGCTTTGCTACCTATAAAATTTAAAATCCACTTCAAAACAAGAGTGTCATCATTAAATTGGAATGTCTACTATTGTGATAGTGCATTCCCTCTCTGCCGCTTCCTTTCCTAATCCATACTGGGATCTGAGTTTGTGTCATGTGGCAGTATGATAACTAGCTGGTTTATTCAGAGTGGGCTTGGATATAGCTGAGCACTTTCAGAGCCACTTGCTGATGTATGTGTCACAAGAGTGACCCTATAGTTTTTGGTAGGAAGGCATATGTAGAAGGAGAATTAATCTCTAGGAGGTTTATTTCCTAATTATACCTTGATTAGCTTTTTCAGCAGAATTCAGTTTTGTTTTGTGTATTGCTTTGGGGTTTTTTTGGTTGATCTATAATAAAGGTTGAAAGATTCTAGCAAAGGCTAAAGTAGTGCTAGAGAGATGATGAACTGAAACACTTGTGCATAATGTTCCTAGGTATGGCTAAAGGCATTTATATGCAATCTGTACTAGTGACTAGAACTGAACAGGAATAGCAGAAAACCAAAGGGAATGTGGAGTTCCTGTTTTCTAAAAATAGTAGTATTTTATTAGTAACAAAAAAATTGCAATTATGTATGAAATTGAAGTCTTTAGATGTGGGTGAAGCTCCAAAACAGGGTTTCTGTGCCCATAAAATAGGCTTTGGTGAAGTCTGTCTGTTTGTTTAGTTCGAAAACAAATGTTTTTTTGTTGTCTGTGCTGTCCTTGGTAGGGTTCCATGTTCACTACTTAGTTGGATATAGTAGACAGTGAGGTAGATAGCTCTTTCTGTTATTTTGCTGGGGAAATAATGAAGGAAATCCTCTGAAATCCAGGAATGTGAATGACAAACATGATTGGAAACAGCCGGAGAGTTTACCAAGGCTATATCATACCTGACAGAACTGATTGCATTCTGTCAGGAAGTGACAAGCTCAGCGGATGAGGGAAGAGCAATGCATGTTTGTTACCGTGACTAGAGCCAGGCCCTTGACACTGTTCCTTGTTAAAATACTGGAAAAACTTGAACTGGATGGGAAGAGTAGAACATGGGCCTGAAAAATTGCCGGGATCATTGTGTTCAAACTTATTCAGCATTTGTGTCTGATTTTTTTTTTTTTTTTTTTTCAGATCTTATGTAGAATCATTGAATAGGTTGGGTTGGAAGGGACCTTAAAGATACCCAGTTCCAGCCCCTCTTCCATAGGCAGGAACACCTTCCACTAGACCAGGATACTCAGCTCCCCATCCAGCCTGGCCTTGAGCTCTGTTTGCTGTGGTGATGGTCAGTTTCAAATCCTTGAAAGTCACTATTGGGGCAGTTATTTTATAATCTGCTCATGAGATTATGGTCAAATTACACAGCAGAAAGTCTCCAGAAGTGGATATTGAGAAAAGAATGTTAAGTTCTTTGTTTCTTTCTATTTTTTTTCAGGATTCAGATGGAGTCCAACAGAAGGAGTCAGCTGTTTCACCAGCGCATGCATGTGTTCGTCCTTCAAGAGTGGTATCATCTACCTCCGAAGAGGAGGAAGCATTTACAGAGAAATTTCTAAAAATTAATTGCAAGTACATAACTAATGGCAAGGTACTGAAACATTGGGGTTTTACTGCTATTGTGCAGGATGTAATAATAAAGCATGTTCAAAGTATAAACATAGAGTAGACTTTAGGTAGGGATGAATAGATGAATCAACTCATGTGCATATTCCTGTATAAATATACTCATTTTTTTACTCACTGTTTCCTTTGAATTCTCCAGGCATCTTGTTCAGGACATGATGCAAGCAGTTGATATGTGACAGACATCCCTGATGCTGTACTGTTACATAATTCTTGTATGTTGAGGGCATGAGGTCTGTTTGTTCCTTAAGATAGTATCTCTCATAAGTCATTTTCTTTACTTAGAGTAGAGAAAAACCTGCCTTAAACTGTACTAGGAAATGTGCAGTTGCGTAGCTTTGCTTCCTTTCTAAAATCTTTTTAAAACAGATCAGGGCAAGCAGAAGAAACCTGATTCTGCAAACAAATTCTGTATTGTTTGTTTTTTTTTCTTTGAAGCAGTTACAGTTCTCTCAATAGCATCATTGCGCAAAATTACTCCAAGTTAGGAGTAACTTAATTGACCTCTGTTCAGTTCATAAGTGCATAAGTCCTGCGCAGACTTCTAGGGACTAAGGTAAAGTGTTTTGATACTATCTCAGAACACTTGACCAAAAATTCAAAATTTATTTCTCCCCTACCTCACAGAAAAATTACTATTAGACACTTTGTCTATGAAAAATGCCTTCAGTCAATGAATGCAGTAAAATTCAAAGTACTTGTAATACTTCCTCCTTTGCCTGAAATTCAGGTGTGTATGTAGAGCTATCAATGTTTTTGTTCAGCAATAGGTTTACAAATAAGGTACACTAATGATAAACAGATTAAGAATCTCCTAGAACTGCAATTTTTGTTTTTTTGTCTGATGGAGAAAGGGTTGCAAATCTGTGTGTCTAGGCTTGAAGCCTTTTGACAATGTGTGTATTGAACTACTTGTTAGAAGTTGATGAGGCAAAAGCTGCTTTGTTTTTTGATGAGGCAAAAAAAGCTTCGTTTTTTACTTTGTTCTACTTTGCAGGTAATTTTCTTCGCTTACTGTATTGTCTGTAGGTGAATTTTTTAGGTTGATCCTAGGTACATGCTTATTTACCAGTGTTAAGTGCTGTTATACAGAGGAATTGAGACCTGTGAGCCTTTGTTAGAAAGTGGATGTACTGGAAAAATCTGGGGTTAAAATTTGCAGCATATTATTCATCTGCTGTAATTTCTCCTCAGAATATTACAGGGATTATTAATAGCATCTGTCTTTGATTTGCAGCATTACAGCCTATATTCTGTTTCTAAAAAGTTTTATAACCCATTGCAGTGTCTATCCATAGTTGGGGAGGTGGGTGGGAGAAAAATGTATTCAGACTTGCTCAGACCGGAGTGTGAGATCTTTTAAGTTTAGCATGTAATTTATAAGAATGTCCTCTTGAATATTGTCTTGCTCCTTAATATATTTTCTCATGATGCAGAATAATAAACTTCCAAAACCTTTCTGGAGGAAGCTAAAAAGATTCATCCTCTGCTTCTGAAAGTGATTATTGAAATTCATAGTTAGCCATTCTTTACGGCTTCAGCTCTGAAGTCCATCATCACTGAGTGCTGCTTGTAAACTGAAATTTAGTGAAAGCCTTTTTTCAGTTTGTCTATGCAAGAAGGCTTTCATTAGCATAAGATAGTCACGAGTGTGACTAAATCCACCTCCAATCATACACAGAAAAGGCAGTCTTAAAAAAATGGGACTATCTGAAGAAGCAGAGAGGAATTCTCTGAGGAGCAGTGGTTGGAACCCAGCATGCTTGCTCTGTTCATTGTACTTGCTCCGTGTTAACTGGTTCTGGCTGCTGATAGAGGCCTGTTGAGTGCAGTAAGGGACAGGGTTATGTGAATGCCACATTTTGTACAGACAATAAATCAGTGCAATCTGTATGCTGCAGTCACATCTTGACTCACTGCTTCCTGCATGTGTAGTTGTGCCCTGCCTTACAGCTGCACTGTTGGCTTCTGCTGTAGAAAAGTGTGCTGCTCTGGGTTTTTTTCACTCTTTGTACTGTTCCTCGAGGTGAAAAAGTACCCTGCTTGATTGTAACTGAAACTAGTCAGGAAGGTTTGGAATTCTTTTACTTTTGCTAACTTAGTTATCTGTTTTGGAATGTAGTAGTTAAAGAAAAATTACTAATGCTGAGACTTGAAAAAACCCAAACCACTAACCTGGAAATGAAAGCACAGAAAGCACATATTTATTATTCATTAAGTGGAAAGGACACTGAGGTTCAAAACTTCTACAAGAAACAAAACATAAAATAAATGTTAATTTCATTATAAAAGCTTAATAAATCATAAATTAAAGTTTTTATTCAACCTTGTGTGTGCAAGAATTAATGGAGTTCTTTAGAGTACTTATCTTTGAAAATGTCTTGTTTGGAGTCCTTTCAAACTTTCTTAGTGCTTCACTGAACTGCCTAATCTTAATGTGTGGCCTTACCAGTGTGATACTTTAGCTCTAAGCCTCCCTTTACATTTATATTTATAAGGATTGTTCAGATTTCCATCTCATGTACTGCATGGGAGTTAGAGCTTCCATTTCCTGAAGTGTAAAGAGTTTTAATGGTAAGAAGACAAAACTGATTCAGGACTTAATACCTGCATGTGCAGTTTAATCTACTTTCAATATGTATGTGTTTATGTATCTGGATTAATATTTTCTGGACCAGCTTTAAGACCCAAGGGACCTATTTTTTTAAAAACCTAGGATGTCCACATGGCTTTTAGTAAGAGTGGCTTTTCCTTTTGAGGATCTTAAATCTGAACTTCATCTGAACAGAATTTTACTTCATGTCTTTTAAAGTCTGTTATGTAGCGGAAACTTGACTTGTCTAAGTGCTGTTTTGGGGAGTTTTGGTCCAGAACCAGAACTTCCTGTTAACAGTATCATGTTGAACTACTTAGTAGCTACATGCAGAGTCTAATTTGTATTTCATTTTCATAGACAGTATTTTTAGTATTTTTCTCTCAACAACTACTTAGTAATTATGGTCCAAGAGACACAAGTAATTGGCTATTTTGTGGAGGATGTCCTAAAAATCTTTTTTCCAAAGATTCTATAGAAAGCTGTTTATAGATGTTCATTTTTTCCTTTTTTTCCTCAAGGACTAGGATATTAGGAGATTAGAGCAAACATCAGTATACTGGAGTCATGTAGCAGTTGGTAGTGTGCATGCCATTGTCCAGTGCTTTTACTTGGACTTGTACTCTCATTTGCAGACCTCACTCTTTAACAATGCTGTTAGCACAAATAATTAATGTGGCTATTTTGAAAAACTGAATTTGTCAAAAAATAAAGTCAAAGAGCTGTTTCTGAAATGTTAAGTGAGTATTTGATTTATTTTAAATGGATCTGGGCTGAAGACCCAATGTAATAATTCACAAAGGAGAAGCTGGATTCATCTTCTTGTCTTAATAATGGTAGACAAGGGAATAGAAAGGGCTTTGTTTTTCATAAACAAGCCCCCTTGATATTCTTCACTTTGAAGAATATATTCATACTGAAAAATTAAGTAGCCCTACCAGGTCAGAGAAGGAGCTTTTGGAGCTTTTTTCCTGCTCCAAAAGCAAGGAACCAAAAAAATTAGATGGGAAGCAGACTAGGTTCTCAGTCATCTTTGGTGCCTGTAAGATAGCAGGGGCAGTTAGCTTGTTGGAAGTAACTTATCCAGAGCAGCATTACAGAATCATTTAGGTTGGAAAACACCTCTAAGGTTGAGTCCAGTCTTTCCCTGATCACCGTATTGTCAATTAGGCCATGGCACTAAGTGTCACATCCAATCATGTTTTGGAATCTCCAGGGATGGTGACTCCATGTGCAGCCCATTCCAATGCTTAACAATCCTTTTTGTGAGGAAACTCTTCCTGATGCCCAGCCTAAAATTCCTCTGGCACACCTTGAGGCCATTTCCACTGATCCTGTCCCTGGATACCTGGGAGAAGAGGCCAATGCCCACCAGGCTACAACCTTTTCTCATGTAGTTGTAGAGAATAATAAGGTCCACCCTGAGCATCCTCTTCTCCAGGCTGAACAAGCCCAGATCCCTCTGCTGCTGTTCACAGGACTTCAGTCTCTAGACCACTCACCAGCTTGATTGGCTTTTATGGACTTGCTCCAGCATCTTGATGTGCTTCCTGAATTGAGGGACCCAGAACTGAGCATAGTGTTTGACATGTGGCCTCACCAGTGCTGAGTACAGTGACAATCACTGCCTGGTCCTGCCAGCCACACTAATCATACAGAGATGCTCTAGGTTTTTTTTCTGGTGTCACTGTCATTACCCATTCCTGGGTATTTTATGAGACAACTGTGGCATCTGCTGCCCTAGTGCATAACTGTATGAGTAACCAGCCAAGTTGTTTTAGAACCTTAAATGATACTAAAGTGCTCGGGAGTTCATCATTGTGTACTCTGATACATCAGTTGTCTGTATATTTTAGGAGTGCTGACATAGAAATCTGTCTGATACTTGCTTAATAGCAAGCCAACAAGGAAGTGAAGTTTCAGGTACATAAAGAAGCACTTCTCATCTTGACTTATGCAAAGCTGTGGTGTTCGCTCTCAAAGGCTAAATTTGCTGCAGTTTCCATCTCTCAGGGAAGTCTAGCATAATGCAATGAGCCATTCTTAACCAATTGGCTAAAGTGCTCCCACTTGTATGTTTTGTTCCCATGTTATCCTTTTTTTTTTCCTCCCAGAATAGCACTTGGTTTCTGTCCACACTAGAAACAATATCTATTGAGTAATAAGTTTTAAGGAAGCTTTTACTCCTGCAAAGAAGTTAGAAGGTAGTAAATACAGAAGGTATTTGTCCTGTAAGAGTCACAGAAATTGTAAGAGAAAGTGTCAGAAATGTTGGCTTGTCTGAAAAAGTGATTAAAATCTGCAGCCAAACCAAATGTTTATTTAACTGGCTCTTACCTGAGCATTACTTAGCTATCTGGCTAAACATTTGATGATCCTTTAAAGTAATAATGAAAAGTGACAGAAATATTAATGCTAATTAGTGTATTAATAAGAATTTAATTTTTATTAATTTGGAGCAGCAGTTCTCTAGAAGAGTGTCCTGAAGTGTTCATGTTACTGTGGATCATGTCTTGTAACTTGTGAGCCAGAAGTGCTGCAATGTTTTGTAAATAGATAAGATGGAAATAGGTCATATCTTGTAAAGACGCTGTAAATCCATTGTTTTGAAGATCTCTATAATCTTTCACTTCCTTATAGTGATAGCAAGTAAAGTGTTTGATCAGCTATACAGATAAGTCTGATAGGTCTGGGTGTTTAATTCTCAATTTCTATTTCTGTAGTAAATTTTACATGGAAACATATTTTCCAATTAATTTTCATGTTGAATGCCTGCCTACCTATTGGTGTTGAGTGTTTTTTCTAAGGTCAAGATAAGCTTTTATTATTTCTAGCAGTGTCTTTGAGGTTGCAGAGGTAGGCTTTAGGAGGTTTTGTATGTGCTAAGGCTATGTCAATGTACCATTGGGATTCTTTGCCATTAGATGGATTGTCAGTCTTCTCTAGGAAGCTTCTGTTTACAGTAGGATATCTCAAGCTTTTTATGTAGTGAGCAGCCTCACACATGCACAGATTTTTGTCCTTAATGTGATGGTTCCTTAAGATATTAACAAGCCTGGCTTGTGGGCTTTGGGAGGGGCACGTTGGTGTTTTCTGAAGTGCTAAAACTGAGTTTGAAACAAGACAATTGAAATGAGTGGTTGTAGGTTCTTCATACGTATTATTATGATGATGTGACTCTTCAGATAAGCAATGTCAAACATATGAAGCTATTTTTCTTTAATCAATTTTGCCTGTGCTGTCAGCTGAAGCAGTCTTATCTGTGCTCTTGGAAGCAAGTTATAAAGCATTGGAGCTTGTTGACGTGAATGATATCTCAGTTTTGAGAGCATACCCCTTGACAGAAAAATAAAATCTTTATTGCCTCAAAAGCTTTAGCTCTTCCTGTGTACTTAATTTATCAGGAAGGTCCATGAGATACTGAACAAATGAAGACAATATTATTCTAGAAATTAAGAGCTCTCTAATGAACTCAACCACCTTTTTTTTCTTTCTGAGTAATACGTAATTGTGGAACTTGGTGTTGACCACGTAAATCCTTCAGATAGAGCAGTCATACAGCCTCACTATTTTTTCTTCAGCCTGGCTGTTTGAAGATCCACATGCAGTATATGGGCAGCGAAAGAATAGAATAGGATATTTGGTTGGAAGGGATCTACAATGATCATCTAATCCAACTGCTATCAAGGCCATGACAATTTCTGGGTCAGATCTAGAGAGTATTAATAAAATTCCATTTTCATGACTATTAATGAAAGAGCTCAGATGTAGAAAAGATGTTCCTTTTTTGTTTTAGTTATGTACTCAATTTACAGAAGTTATGTTTGTTTAAAGAGAAGCAGTTGTTCTTCTCATAGACTCAGTGACTTCTGCAGTCATGTTAAATTTGTTTCTAGACTACACAGATGTAAAAAATTGTTGACTTTTCTTGGCAGCTGTCCTCTTGGAGGACAACCTTGAAAGTCTATTTCCACAATACAGTGCAAGAAAAGAAATGCCCATAACAGTCTTGTTTCAGTACTTTAAAATCTTGGAAATAATGTAATGTCTTCTGCTGACTTCAAAGTCTTCAGCACAGGTATTGCTCTCTAAGAGATGTACATAAAATCTGATTAAGCCCTGAACAACTAAGAGACTCAAATACAGATGCTTGGGCTGCTTTTGAGACGTATCTTCATTTTTCCATATTAGAAATAGCCTTGCTCATTGTTGTAGATGTTAATATTTTTGTTTTGGTTTGTGTTTTTTATAATTTGTACTTTTCTTTTTAGTCATTGGGATCTTTGTTTTCCTACTGTGAAGATCATCAGCCATAACTTGGTAACAAAATTTCTTGAGTTAGGAAGAACTGTATCCGTGTTTGCACTGTGCTAATGTCTTCTTGAAACAAAATTGAAAACAATCTCCTCCAATACACACTGTTTGTAGTAGTTGTGAATATTTTATCAGTAAGATAAATATTTAATTCCGTCAACAGCACGTGACCTGAGTTCTTGCATGGAAGTTTGGAATGTCTGTCCAGATTTATAAAGTCTTTGGGAGTCAAGATCTGTTACTGAAGTATTTTTTAGCTCAAACTCTACTATTCTAAGAGTTAAATGAATTTCTGTAGCAGGCAATTGTTGTTTGCATGTGTTTCTAACTTTTGTTCAAAAAATGTTCAGCATATTGTAAATTAACTTCATTTTTTATACTTGTGTTTTATAAGAACCCTACAATTCATAGTATGAATATCAACTTCAAAGCTTTTCATATTCAAATTTTAAACTCTGCTTGCATTCATATACTGCAGTAGTATCATTGTGATTAAAACCATCCAAAGTTTCGTCATTGATAATCTTAAGTATTTTTTATTCTAATTTCTTCCTGTAAGTGTTTGTCCAATCAATGTGTCAATTAAGTTAGAAGGACTTGAATCAACCTCTCTGTTACTTTTGTGTAAAGCAATTAAGGTAAATGACAGGTTTTGAAGGTCTCTCTAAAATACTAGAAAGTGAGAGAGAAAAGAGTCAAGTTTTAGACAAAAAATGCTTTCAAACTTACCAATTTAGCCCTTATCTGGGAAGGATGTCTCCTTATCTCAGAGGAGCTGTTTAGTGTATTCTTCAGTGTGTAAGGACTTCTCTTACTTTACTAAAACCAGTTATTCTTTAGTTGTGAGGAATAAAACGGTTTTCTTTTTGGAAAGCAGGTGGTTTCCCAGAAAATGTTAGCTTCTTGTGTTTAACGGTGTCTTAGTAACATAACAGGTTGCTTAAATATAAATAAAAAATGGCTTTAATTTAAAAAAAAATTGAAAACATCTTTTTCCTACTGAAAAATGAAGAGTAAGCTGGAATTTGAAGGAGGAAAATTACCACTTCTTTTCCCTCTCATTTTAGGGTACGGTCAATGGTGTGCTGCTAGTGACGCCAAATAATATAATGTTTGATCCTCATAAAATGGATCCTCTGGTCCAAGAGAATGGCTGTGAAGAATATGGCATCATGTGTCCAATGGAAGAAGTGATGTCAGCTGCTCTGTATAAGGAAATTGTGGACAGCAAAATTAAGGAGTCATTAAGCATGTAAGATAGAACAGTATTTGTAAAGCTTTGAGTAAATCTGAGCTGTAACCATGTTATTGACTATACAAAACTAGCAAGCCAGCATTTTCCTTCTTTTTCCTGTTAGGAAAGAATATAAAAGATTGGCTTGGAAAGAACCTATGGAAAGTTTACCTTTAGTTCTCACATCCTGTATATGAGAGAGGATAAATCTTCTTTTATATACATGGGTTCTAATTTTCTCCTGTTGTGTCTTGTAAAGATCTGTGGTGGTACATCGTTTCCTCTGCCCCTTCCCCACTATGGAAACAGTAACAGGTGTTGTTTGGTTCTTCAGTAATTTAAAAACTGATGTTCACAGTAATAAAATGCAGCTTTGACAATTTTAGGTATAAATTTTTATTGTTTAGCATTTTTCCCTTGCTTCTAAATCTGGTTGCTCTATCAAATGGTTTAAACTGGTTTTCCAAGATTTATGTATATTAGCATGGGCCTAGGAGTATATTTTTCTCCTTTTGTGGCTAGGGGAGAGACTGCATGGTCACCTTTAGGTGTAGGCTTTTTTTTTTTTTTTTTTTTTTGGAGTAAACAGTGAATTTGGATTGGTGAGCTCTAAGCACTGGTGTTTATTGCAGCAGGCATTTAAAATCAACTTTGAAGAGCGTTATGAAAAATTTTTCTTCTATTCTGTTTTTTATGCTGAGCTTTTATATTGTCATCATAAAAAGATAAATTTTTTTGAAAACCAAAAAGGATTAGAAAAAATCATGCCACCTTTACCTATCACAGCCCATAAAGCTCAAACATTTGCAGACTGCCTCAATTATCTAGCTGCAGGGAACTGGGCTTCTTTAACCAAGAGAATGTAGAGCTATTTACTTGATATGTGACACTATTACCTACTTAAAATAGCTGCATTTTTTAAGATACTTAATAATGCTTATAAATGCCCTCTTACAGCTCATATAGGTAGTACCCTAAGCACCTCTTTCTTGATAATCTTAACTAGATGGACACTCAGAAGTAGTAACTTGCCTCATACCATTTTTAAGCTCAGTTTTGGCATAAACCTGAGAGTGAATTGGTGTCTCGGTATGATCTTGTTTGCTGCCCGATGTCACATGTCTATTGAAAGGGCAGCTGAAGTACATGTTGCTATAGTGCTACTTTTGGGGGTTTGGATGAACAATGATGATGCCTTCGGGATGATTTCTTTCTGGAAATTTATTTTCCAGACTGAGTTTTAAAAAGTTGCTCACAGTTCCTGTTTCAGTTGATGCACAGTAGCAAGAATTAGGTGATTCTATGCTGGGATCATGATATTGCAGTTGCAAAACAAGTATTTTTCTAAAATGTTTAGTTTGTTAATGACTTTATAATGCCATTGATTTTTGTGCTCCTGTAGCACATGCATTTTCTATTTTGTTTATAATATGAATGGAATGGAATGGAATGAAAATGTGTCTGCTAATAAAAGGTCACACTCTGCATTCAGAGGCCTGCATGTTCCATTTGATTTATCTTTCTTGTCAGCTTTATAAACTAGTGGATGGAGCTAGCTGCTAGCACTTTCTTCAGTCCCTGTACTTCTTTGCATTAGCCAAGTATGTGGCATATTTGTAAATCTGGGGGAAAACAAAAATCAAATATTTTAAGCCTGTAAACAGAAGTCCTAGCAACTTCAGCTATATCTGACAAGACCCAAGTGTCTTGTGGTATTTGATACTTAAATCATGTTTTCGCACTGTTTTTTTTTTTTCCCTACATATTCCCCTGTTTTAGTTAACCTTCTTCCACTCTCCCAGTTTTGCCAATTGTCAAACCTGCTTAAACTTGGGAAAGCACTCTTATGTTTCAATATTCAGACTGTTGATATGGAAAATGGTCATAAGCCCAATGGATGCTTTGGTTCTTAAAACTGAAATTTTGTGCTGTAGGGTTTCTAAATATAAGCCACAATCTATGCTGCAACTGGACGAAAAAATGTCTGACTACAAAGAGAAGTTTTACGGATTTCATGAACCTTGCATTGTGCTTGTATAAGAGCACCTATAATGAGCATAATCCTGAAAATTTAAAGAAATAGCCTAGTCTAATGGGTAATGAATTCTAAAGCTGAATCCACATGCTTTGTAAGCAAAATTACACTGTCAGCTAAAGCTTATTACAAGTTTTATGGTAACACTTAGATAAGAGGGTGCATATGCTTTGCAAACACTTTGCTGAGTTTTAGCAGCATGTCAGTAATATGATGTAACTGAATATAAAGTGTTGTGAGACTGTGGAATGAATTTGTCCTTAAAAACTGATTAATGTACAAACTTTTTAAAAGCATTTAGTACTAGGCAATGGAAGAGTTGGCGTGCTTCTGATAGCAAAGAAGTTGACGTTGAGAACTCTAGTCAAGAGTGCATTTCAATATGAGAATATTTTGTGATGGCTGTGTACTGCCCAGAGTTTTTTGATAACAGGGAAAAGCTTGAGTTATGTAGGTCTACTTGAGCATGTTTATAGTACCTTTCTAGTCTTCTTCTAAAAGTCATAGACTTGGTAGTTAGTTTATTTTGAAAGGCATGTTTAAGCAAGATTATTTCCTTGGGGTAAAATACATTTTTATGCTTGCTCTTTTTTTGCTGATAACACTGTTACCAGCATCTTCAGTTGTATCAAGTAATTTGGGATTGATTTTGCCAAATAGTGGTATCTTCAAAGTTAGGTACTTGCCAGAGACACTAAACACTGTTTCAGGTATTTTCTGTGGGCAGAATAGTGAGACATAAATTGATAGTTCCTGCTGTTCTGCATTTACTGTCTTTGATATCTGAGGTTAAACCAGATAATTTCTGCCATTCAGCTCTTACCTCTGAGCTAGGTGTCAGCTTCCTAGTAGGGTGGGACATGTCTTTACAATTGTACTGACCTGTTGGGGAGACAAAACTTAAGACTGTGGATGATTTTTACCTTTAGGGATTATGGTTGTGTTGTTTTTTGTTGTATTTACTTTGGCTTTTATTTTATTTTTACACTTCAAGTGTCCCTCACAATCTTGTTAGTTTCATAGGAGAGTTTCTTGTGAAAGTCATGTCATAAGCTTGGGAAGTCCCAGCTATGTTACACTGGCAAAAGATCAGACATGTTTGCCATTATGCGATCACATTTTATGTTTGTTATTACTAATTGTTACTAATGCTCTGGATTAAGTTGGTTTTTAGGGTGTTTATTTAAGAGCTTGATCAAAAAGCATAGTGAAGGAAAGAGCTTGATACTTTAGAGGTACCTCTTTTAACAACATCCTTATTTTGCTCAACAGAGATGTAGAACAGCTGTCAGTAAGAGAATTTGGCCATTCCAAGAAAGCTGCGAAGAGCAATACAGATGACACGGATTCCAGGGTTCGGGACACGGGCAATGACAGTGCTAGTACTGCCCCAAGAAGCACAGAGGAGTCTCTCTCAGAAGATGTATTCACAGAATCAGAACTCTCTCCAATACGTGAGGAACTTGTTTCCTCAGATGAGCTTCGACAAGATAAATCTTCTGGAGCGTCATCAGAATCTGTCCAAACAATAAACCAGACTAGTGCTGAATGTTTAACAGTCATTTCAGACTCAAATGAAGCTGCCAGTGACTTAAAGCCCAGTGCTGAAGTGGTTGGAGATGTTAAACCATTTGGAACCCACTTAGGTTCAGAACATGCTAAAAGGTCTATAAAAGGGGGACAAGAACCTGGTGAAAATACTGCAGATGTCCTCCAGCAGTCTTTACAAAGATCACAGGGTAGTGAGGAGCACAGCAAGGAGACAGAAGTCGCCAAGGATCACAGTTCCTCAGTAGGAAAAAAAGCAGATAATGAGATGGAAGAGGAATGTCTGGGTTGCGAAGATACTGCAGATACCACAGACTCTAAAAAGCAAGAGACACCTAGCAAAAGAAAAGCAGTAGGAGAGCAAAGTCAAGACTCAACTTCAGAGGCAGAAGTTGAAGAACTCCGCAAGCTCTGGAAGACTCACACTATGCAACAAACAAAGCAACAAAGAGAAAACATGCACCAGGATTCACAAAAAGAAATCAGTCAGAAAGCTGTATGTGTAGGAGATGGGCGGTCAGAAGGTGAGTGAATGGGTATTTATGGATATAGTATTAACCTTCAGATTTGTAGTGTATCACCCTCCAGTTTAATAGAAGTTTTGGATTTTTTTCATTCTGTACAACATCTCTGTGTGCTGGTTGTATTATCTTGATTTATAATCTTCAATGAAGGTAATCTTAAATTATCTTTATTAGCTTGAAGATACTCCAAAGTGAATTTCTGCATAAACTATTGGAGAAAACATTGCTTAGGAAACTGAAAACATTAATAACTTTGTAATTCTTCCTCAATGAAATTATATTTATGGTCATATTAAATCACAGTATCTTTGTAGGAGACTTGCTAAAAAATGTGCTTTAGCTATCAGTTAGCTGTTGCTTAAATTTTGATCCCAGTGTACATGTGTGTGACTGAATTTTAGGGAATTAATTTAATGTTGTTTGTGATACGTCTGCTTTGTCATGAAGTTTTATGGTGTGAGCCACAAACACTGGAGTTTTAACGCTGGGTTTGATGCTTTCAGAATGTTCTTTCACTTGTGTCTTGTCATACTTTGATGCTGACTAGAACAAGGTTAAGAATCCAGAAATCTTAGTTCAGGACAAATAAGGGCTAGATGGTAGGAAACTAGTGCTGTGGATACAGGGAAGGGCTAGGTTTTATTTCTTGAGCACCTTGATTCTTGTGCAAAGATCAGAGTCTGGGATTATTAGTTGGAAGTTATACTTAAAAGTCTGTTAAAGTTTTTATTGTAGAGAAATATGTGCTTCTCGATGAATTTGATTTGGCTTTCTAAAAAACTTGCAGATTATTTTCTGATGTCTTCCCATCTGACTAATGGAGATAACTGAACTATTTGTTTTAATTGTGCCATATTTGGGAGATTAGAATAGAATCTATTAGTGTGTGACAGGCATTAAAGCGAAGTGCATTTGAAGGTTAAATTCATTATGTTAATTATTAAGGTTGAAATTATATTGAATTGAATTCAGTTGTATAGAATACATTCTTTGATTAACAGAAATTCATCTACACTTAAAAATCTTATATAATAGTTTTTGCTTGTTAAATTTTTTGGGGTTTTTTTGGTTGGTTGGGTTGGGGTTTTTTCATTCTTCTTTTAATGACACAGCTGAATTTTGAAATTTGAAGTAGATTAATACTTGAAGCATTCTGTGCCAAGTTTCTTTTATGCCCTAAATATTAGAAGTAGTCCTCTGACAAATGTCATCTAGCAGTATTTGCTGGTTGTGACTTTTAAAAAATTCAGGTACTAGGTGTTCGTTGGCACAATTGCAGCTCTTCTTACAAATGAATATTTGTAACTCAGTTGCATGAAATACATTAGTCTTGGATTTTTGTTAGAGTGTATCATTGAATGACTACAGGTTATTCACGTGTTGTGATCTGTATATTTATAGAGTAAATACATATATAACCAAAAAAGTGTCTGCATACAATCCTACAGGAGAATGATGCCTAGAAACTTCATATGCACGTAGTGCTGCTGCCTCACTCAAGGTTAATGGGGTAAAGTACAGTGAAAAATACATAAGAAGCACAAGATCCTTTTTTGGAGATTTCTACCAATTCAATCTAACTTCAGTAGGAATTATTACGTTTGTTATTCTTGCATACTGTATTAGCAGAATGCAAATAAATGAGTAAATTATGAAGTAATATTTCTCAACCTAGATAGATTTGGTGAAGCTTCTACAGGCACAATTAAACAGAGCCAAAATAAAAGATTTGTTGTAAAGCTCTTGGAAACAATCAGACTGAATATGACATCTGTTAGCAGTAGGTCACTAAAAATGCCAGGTCATTTGAAATATAGTAAGCATTTTCAAATAGCCTTTCTCAAAATAAACTCTGAAGTAGTCATACTATGAGTCTTGGATCAATAACTTATCTAGACAGTCTTTGTCTCTTTTATGTAGCAGGAACTTAGCTGAATTTTTTCTCTTTCGGGGTAGTTTTGAGACCTACTTTTTTTGAATTTTGCAGAGGTCAGATGTTTGTGTTTGGAGTTAATTATCTGAATGTTGAGCAGGTGATGCAATGCAAGTAGATACTTATGAGTAGACTAGAATAACTGAAAAGGTCTTGCTTGTGTCTTTTATTGCCCAAGCTTCTGTTTTTACGGACACCTTTGTTAACCACTGGACTGAAATAAAGCTAGATGTGGTTGATACTTTGGAGAAGTTGTAACAATCTATAATTCCATGTGTGTATAAACAAGCTAAAATATAATTAATGATAACATGTCAAAATATTTGCTGCTTATCTTAATATTGGCAGAGATTGAAAGGAAAGACAAGAAGCGAGACACAGTAGCCATTGCTGAAATCTCATTAATTCTGTATCAAATATACAGGAAGATATTGGAGAATTCACAAAAAGGCATCTGAAATAGTCTTTTTGAAACTTGGAGCAGGGCTCAATTTATCTTATCTAATAGCTGGAACCTTAATCCCACTTCTCTGAGCTCAGGGAAGTCCTAATCTGCTGCCTCTGAAGGACCAAAATCACAAATAGCAAATTGTTTAAAGAGTATTTATCTATTACTACCGCAGAGTTTGCATGTTAGTCCTATGAAACAGATTTTTTTGTTTATTTTTGTTTCTTTTTGGTGTTTTTTTCAATCTGACAATTTACCTTAGAGCTTCCAAATAATGCATGTTATTACAGCTAACTTAGTATACTGTATGGTACAGATGTAATTCTAAAATGTTGACTGAAAACATGACTGAAAATGAGTAGGCACATGTTTAAATAGTTACTAGAAAAATAGTCGTTTGTGGAACAGTGCTGTTCTAAACTTCATGGTGAAGATCTCATTGAGAAAACATAGTTGCAATGTTTATAGAGCAAGAAGGTGATGTTTTCTGTGCCTAGTGGATCTGGTCTGCATAAACACTGAAGGAGAACTTCAGCTGTGAAGAAAAGGTGTGTCCTGGGAAGCTGAAACTTAGTTGTATGTACATGTAATACCAGAGCTAAGATAAACCCTTCAGTGTCATAACTGATCATAATAACTCTTCAATTTACATTTTCCTTTCTTGCTTTAAAAAAAAGTCTCTTGTGGCTGGAGAATTGGACAAATAATCTAGTAAAGAAACAATTTTAAGAAGGCTTCTTCCTTTGCCTTGTGCTGACTTGACAATTTGGACCTCGAGGGTAATCATATAATTCTATTAGCTCAATTAAATACACTACCAGAGAGAAAAATCCTGTACTGCAACATCCAGTATACTTCATCCTGAGGTGGTGTTCTTACCACTAAGGTGTTTGATATAGCTAGAAAATTAAAATTAATCTTAATCCTGTATCAGTAGGGCCAGAATGTTTCCCTTGTAAATTACAAGCAACTAACAGCTCTGACACGGGTGAATCAAGCCAAAACACATATTTAACACAATATCATTTTCATGTATGTGGGATAGGTGTTTAATAGTGGGAGGGTGCTGGTTCAATGTTGGGAGTATGCATCAAGAATACCTTCTGAATACTTACAAGCATGGATGAAATGCTGTAGTAATGTTGTCTGTAGCTGGAAGCAGAAATGAATTTTAGAATTATTTAGTGTGTTGTACTCTGAAGTTAATTCTGCTGATGTGATTTTTGTAACAAAAAGGGCAGGTTATTATTACTACTTATCTTACCCCATCTCCCATTACTTATATAAAAGTCCTGTATCCCTCAATTGCCTAATATAAAATTGGTTAATTATTTTGTGAAGCTCTTTAGTACATTGTGGATAGCTTACTTTGTCTTTATTAATAGGTTCTTCTGTTGTGAAAGAAAAGAGACGGCATCGTTCTCATAAGTTTCTGTGTCTCAGGGTTGGAAAACCCATGAGGAAAACATTTGTTTCTCAAGCAAGTGCAACAATGCAACAGTATGCACAAAGGGACAAAAAACATGAGTACTGGTTTGCTGTTCCACAAGAAAGGTAAGAAATGGGTAAACTTTAAATCACCAACTGACAGTAGGTGTTTGAGCTTTTTATTTTTTTTCTGCACCATTCAAAATTTTGCAGTGACTGTATCTCTCTAAATAATCACAAAAAAGGATCAGTGTCTGAGAATGCTGTTGATTGACTTGTATTATATTTGCCACTGGAGTACCTCATTACCTTACTGGCTTTTTATTGATTTTCTTCAGTTACTTGTAAGTTTGGCAAGTAATTTCTTATTATATCATTTAGACTTTTGTTTGTAGCAAGTAAATAATGAAAGAAAGATTCAAGTGCTATCTGGTGGAGTCAGTAAGTTCTGCAGCAAAATTTCTGTCATTATCTGTGCTTCCTATTATTTGAAACTTTCTAAAACTCCTCTCTGAGTTCAGAAGAGCTCGCTGGGGTTCTTTTGTCTTATCTTTGTGTATGGAACATAAAATCTTTCCATGAATCAACTTAAGCATGTCTGCTGGAAAAATACCTAAATTTGTTGAACTCATTCAAAGATCTGAGATGTTCATGCTCACTCACTGGTACAGTCTTGTATTCAGAAATTATCTTTGCTGCTCTGACTTCTTTTCAGCCTGAAAGTGGTTTTTAGGGGTGTTACATCCTTGTCATAGAGCTGCGGGAAAAGAAAGAAACAAAAAACTATCAATTATCTGGTATAAGTACCTACCCACCATGGTCAAGTCACTTTTCCATCTTTCCTTTTCAGCTGAATAGCATAGAATGTCTGGTTGGGGCACTGCAGTTGAGGACAGATATGGATCAATTGGAGAGTCCAGAGGAAAACAGCAAGACTGTTTAATGCCTAGAAAGTGTAGCATATAAAGAAAATTAGAAGTGAGTGGGGTTCTTTAATTTAAAGGGAAAAGGTTGATTGCAGGCACAAAATTATTTTATACTGAAGTTGGATGGAACAAGAAATGCAGGGTTGTGGGTTTTTTTTCATGTCCACTGTGCATGGAAATGTGTGATGGGCTGAAATTGCATCCAAGTGTTATACTTATCCAATAGGTAGAATTGAGTCAGGCAGTGCATCACTAACCTGCTTTTAAAAATCACCCCTGCTACCTCTTCAGTGGTAGAGAGAATGCGGAGTTTTGAGTCAAAGTTTGTCCCACTAATTCTGCTGCTGTTAAACCTGTCTGGACCAGGAGTTCTCTTGTGGTTACAATCAACTCCAATCTGCTCGTTGTAGTAGTATCATATTTAATTTGAAAAATATAAATGCTTCATATATGGCAGTGATATCTAGATTAGTTCATGAAAATGATTACTGTCTCTTTGGTTCATTTTCTAATGTAGCAAGCACTTTACTTTGGCATAAAGCAGAATTGATCACCTATTTTTGAAGAAATGGTTCTTATTTTGCAGTCTGTAGTGATCTCCTTGGAAATTATTTCATCTGTGAAGGGTGTCTCTCTCTAACTGAATGGGGCAGTATAATATCAGTATCAGTACTTTACTCATTTGACGTGTGTCCTATGTTTTTTGTAAAGAAAAAGCTATGTCCTCTTAGTGGGGTGTTCATTTTCTTATTTTGGTATTAGTCTTGCTGAGTTGTAGTCTGCATAGGTGAAAATACTTAGCGCCACTCCCTTAATCTTTGTCACCGAGTAGTAAGAGAGAAAAGTAGGTATCTGACAAACCAGCTTTATTTTAATATTCTTAGTCTCAAAGGAGCCAGTCTGGGAAGGTGTGTCTTAGAGTTCCTTAAGAATCAAGTTTCATGTACTTTTTTTTAACTGCTGTAATTATATATAACTCAAAGTTCTTGAAAAATTAAAATCGGGACCTAAAACTTTCATACTTGTATGACAATGTAAAATTGATGCTTCATTCAGTGCATGAGGAGTCTGCAACTTTTTTTGTTTGCACTTCTGTGATAGAATTGACCTAACCTTATGTTTCCAGAATGTTTTATTCTTTCCTACTGCCAGAGAGATTTGTTCCCCACTTTTTTTCCCTTTTATCATTGTTATTCACAAACCTCAGCCTTAACAAGGGTGACTTTAGGTAACTGACCCTGTTCAGACACTGTTACTACAAACCTGTGTGTGGCATTCTTTTAGGTGGAGGCACATGAAAAACATAACTACACTTCTGAGAAACTTTGCAGTTCTGTATCTCTTGCTGTTCAAGTGTTCAGTTTTTCAAGGATTATTAAGGAAGGAAGAAAAAAGGCTCAAATATTATTCTTCATGCTAATATGGTCCGCAGATATAGCAAATATCTGAAGACATAAGGAGTATCCAAACTCTTGTAGCCAGAGCCATGAAGCTCTAGCTCTGAATCTCTTTTCCACAATCAAGAGATGCTAGTGGATGCATTGAAAGTCCTTTTCCTGAATGCTCTGTCTGTGCACTTGCAGCAAATACAGGATAGACTGACATCTGTTAGGATTGCAAATAACTTCCTCCTGTGAATTTGGGTGATTTTGCTCTTCTAAACTGGAGAACAGTGCTGTTTGTGGCACATTATGTAAAAGGATGTAACTTTGAATCTTGGTACTTACTATAGGTGGAATAGTCTGTATTTTATGGTTTATATATATATATATATATATGTGCATGTTTTTAGCTGTATATCCCCACATCTGTAGTACTTCCCACAGTTTATATAATTCTCATTAAGTCTTGGAAGTGCTCAGCTGTTCTTCAGGAGTGAGGAAAACAGATATGCAGACATTTTTTAATTCTAATTTTGTTTGATTTTATGTAATTCTTTCTAAATAAAATAAAAAAAAGTCTTAGTGTTTTGTTTTGGGAGTTACTTCAATTTTAAGCAGATGTCCAATGGGACAGAAGTGGTTGAAAGACCATACTTCTATATGAAATCACAGTTAATCCATTGCCCACTTGTTTCCTGTTTGTTTTTTTTTTCTCCAGAGTCAGCTTCATATATTTGAAAATTAAAAAACAAACAAACAAAAAAAAAGCAAAAAACAAAATAACCTAGCTAGTTTTTTCAATTATGTTTCTAGTATCTAGTAAAATATGAAATAGTATTTTTGTTTTAACTTAATATTATTAGACGTGACCGAAAAGATCACAAACTTACCTTATTTTGCTTTTGTGTGTTGTGATTTGTCTTTTCTAGGACAGATCACTTGTATGTCTTCTTTATCCAGTGGAGTCCAGAAATATATGCAGAAGATACTGGGGAGTCTCTTCGGGAACCTGGATTTATAGTGGTAAAAAAGAAGGAAGAGCCTGAAACTAGTGAAGAATCAAGTACTGAAGATGCTGCTAAAGAATGGGAGGTAAGGAAGAACAGTATCAAAGATTTTTTTTATACATTCACAAGAATATATTAAAATATTATTAAATATTTTCCAAGAGGAAAATTAGGATTTTATCCACTTTATTAGAATTATTATCATGATCATGGCTGTTCAATTTATGCCATCCTAATGCTTTGCTCTAACATCAGATCAGGGCAACATTTCACAATTCCAAATCATTTTTATGTGGAGCAAATTGTAATTTAAAACTCTTAAGGAAAAGAATGTGAATACAGCAACAAAGTTGGAATTTTGGTGAAGCAGACTTAATTTTCAGTCTCAACTTGTTTTCTTATTTTGATTATTCCTGTATCTAGAGTGTTTAGTATTTATTGACAAGACTCTAAAAAAGGGATGGGACAACAAAAGCAGAAAGGAACATCTATTAATGACCTCTTTTTCAATAATTTAGTGGTTACTTTCTCAGTTGTAATTTATTCATGCATTAAAATGCTGAATTTATTTTAGAAATATATTGTAACTGGGACTATCTCTTCTTTTTTTTAATAATAAGTGCATTTCTCTCATGTGAATCTGTGTCCACTGTGTTTCTATGGACACATCTTTACACGTCTACGTGGTTTTGTTTTGTAGTGTACATGCAGTTAAAGCACTTGTAGTCTTGTACAGTCAAGTGTTGGTCGAAAGTTTGATTCTTGTCGTATATATCTTGTAGAAGTATCCTATCAGCACTGTCTAATTGAGTCTTGGGGCAGCAATTGCAGTCTCTGACTGTAAGATTTCATTTTGTTTTTCTTCCCCCTACCCCTACCCTGCAGTGGAACATGTTGAAATTAAGGAAGTCTACACTGTTTTATGTAGAGCATAAAAGAAATTTTAAAGAACTGCAATAGTCTAGCTACAGGTTTTCTGCTTAGCTCCAAAACTTAGAGCCATAGAACTCTGAATTCAGAGTTGAAATGTAGCTAGTTGAAGTATTAGGCCGTGGTTGCAAAACATTCCCTGCAACTGAGTGATACTGCATGAAGCATTTTTGCTTTGAGACATTGAAATTAGTATCATAAAAACATAATCTCTTTCATGTGTGTATTTTCAGCATATATATTGCTTGAGTTTTTACCAGCAATGTATTTTGGTGTTAATTCTTGCTCAAGTTTTAAAACTTGGCCTTTTGGGGCATGGAGATCAGTGGATAGTGATCTATATTATGGTTTAAAGCATAGTATATCTCTTTTAGTGAGCTCTTCAGTAATTTAGCACCTTAATATAACTGCAGAATAATTTCCATAGAATATACTGAAAATGGTTTTTTTCCATGATGGAATGTGGTTGGTTTTAGAACCTATTTCTGAAAGTAGTTGAGGCAATATATTTTATGCAAGGATTAAAATCTAAGTTATTTACCACAGAATGAGACCACACCTTAAGGTTGTATTTAGGTCTTTTCTGTAAATGGTTGCAGGAAACATTTTGAAAATATTGTTATTTCTATGTGTTATGTGAAACTGTTGAACTTGGTTCTCTTAATATTATCAAATAATAATTTTCTAGATTTGCATGTTAATGTGATTAGTGAGATGGATAACATTATAAAAAAATGTTTTGCAAGTACAAGAAACATGCTAATGTTGTCTTTTTTGCATTTTAATTTGAGTGCTGTGACTTCCATGACTGACTTGTAGCACAAATCTGAAACTCTTAAACTGTCTAATTAGAAATGCTTGACAGTACTGGATAGTTTGAGCTGTCATTACATAAAACTATTTTAGTTGCTTTTAGCATGTATGCTAGAAAACATGAGTAAATGTGGGGAATTGTAGCCCTTATTACAGACATCATACGCATTATTTCCACTGAATTTGGGTTGTCATTTCAATCAATATACTACCTTCAATGCAACCAGCTTTTCTTCTGTCAGTTTTTGCTCCGGGGAAATCTAAAATAGCAGATGAACTGTATTTTTCTGGGTATTTGGCTGAAAAACAGGCTGCCTTTTTCAGATCACAAGGATGGGAAAACTCTGGGTGAGAGGGAAGTGGAAACGCATGACAAAGTACTGTTGATCTACCAAAGGATGAAGGTAGTGGAGTACCTTTCTTTTCCAAAACGTGTTCTCCCTGCTGTCATTGTACAGTATCTTAAAACTAGAAGAACAGGGAAGAGGATTAATGGGTAACCCAGGTGGTGCTTTGAAACAGCTTTGATTTCTTTGCTAGTTCTGTTAAAACATTCAGGTGCAGCTGCAACTTTTTATCAATAGACTTTGAGAAACTGTATGTTAGTTTAGTGGGAAAGAAATGGGAGGAAGTAATAAGCAAAGGCAAAGATCAGTAACATGAAACAAGTAGTAGGTGTTGGTTTATTAAGTTTATTAGTAAGTAGGACCAAACTCTTACTCAAACTTCAGTTTTTGTCTGCTTGCTTCTACCTTGATCAAATACGGCATTGTACATAGTGTCAGGAAAAAAACGTCCAGCCAATCCTTTAGCTTTCTCTTTTTGTGTTGCACCCTTGATAGATAACTGATTTACTAGAAATAACTGAATGTACTGCTGTCTAACTGTAGGGTTAGTAAAGGTGGCTAATTCAGGGTTAGAGTTTGAAGCAATCTATCTGAAGCACCTTGTAGCTGCAGTTACTGGTGTTGTTGCTTAGTGTGGGTCTTCCAGAGAGGACTCTGCCTGTGTCATTTGCAAAGATTTATGAAAAGGATACTTTTTTACTTAAGATCAGTTCATGCTAAAGACTTGTCTGTGGTATCCACTAGAAGCGAATAGGCAGTAACTTTATTTAATATGCTAAGAAATGAAACTGTGATGCTAAGTTCTCAGTTGTGTTATCCCCATCTATTTGTCTCAAGTATCTCTTATCTTTTTCTTTAGTGAATGGGCTTACACCAAGGAAGAGGCTGTTTTGAGTCATGTGGGATTGTTGGGGTGGTTTATTTTTGTTGTCTTGGCTGTGTTTTGTGGTTGTTTCCTGTTGGTTTTTTTACCATCTATACTGAGCTACAAGGTATATTTATCATGGTATTTTTTTAGTTGCTCTAAGTTCAAATGCTAATGGCTTTCTATATTTGTTAGTACAAATGATGAATACTGTTGTGTTAATAAACAAAATTGTTCTAAGCATATTCTCTACTTGCATCTAAACGTGGCAAGACTTGACAGCAAGCTGATGCCTTCTGTTGTGCAGTGTCTCAGAAGCAATTTCCATTGGTACTTACGGTCCAATCTTGTTTCCTTTTTAAGTTCAAGTTGTGTGTATAGTAGGCTCCTATTTAAACCTGAAATCTGTTAAGGAAACAGTTGAATTGCTCAACCTTAGAGTAATTCTTGTTTAGTGTTGATTTTTCCTTTCCCTTCCCTGTTATCTGTTCTCGTTGCCATTATTCAATATTGAGTTATACTTAATGTCCATATAAATGTAAATACTCATTCACAAGATGTTTGAAAACAGGAAATTTCTTGTCTTAGGACCCACAAACTGGTCTTAAAGTACTTGGAAGCTCATCAGTTTCATTTTTTTCATTAACTTGTTCATTTTGGAAGAAATAATGAAAATTTGTTTGATTTAAAACTGTCTAGAAGTTAATTTCCAAACTGAAGCTTGAGTTGATAGATAATTGCAAATATTTTTCCTAGACCTGATAGGTCATGTTCTGGACTTGCATTTCATAGTAGTTATCTTTGTTTTTGCCTGTTGAATGTCTGTTGAGAACACGGATACAACGCTTCTGGAAAGCAGTAACTCGCTTGTCCAGCTGAATTTCAATTAGCACTTAAGATGTGGTTTGAAAATGCCTGCTAGATCAAACCATTAATTGCAATTGAAGTTCTGTCTTCCGGAAATGTTATTTGACTTGGACACTCAGAAATCTAACATTCTTCCGAAGCTGTAACTTCTGGAGTGTCTCAGAATTCTATTTCTGTGTATTTATGGAAATGTGAAAGTCACGAACAATGTTTGTCTCCTGGTCAGATAAGCACCTATGTCCAATATCCCAGTCTTGAAACCTTTTTCAGATGTTAAGTTCTGTATTGGATCTGAACTGGAACCTACATTCTGTATTGAAGTGGATACTGCAGTTTTAGAATGCACTGCTGTCTTAAATTTTTGTGTTCTTAATCATGTTCCTTCTATAAGTTTGCTTCCATTCTCTACTGTGTATTTCAGTGCTTGGATGCTGGTGCAACATCTGCTTGTTGTGTCTTACATTTTAAAATGTGATATGAACATAATGCTGTATGACAAGCTGGATAACACTGGATCAGCAGAGAGAAGAGAAAGCCTGGAACTTGTAGGCTTCTTGAATGAAACATTGCACAGGATGTGTAAGGATGTACCGTGCTAAGTCTTCAGAATAAGAATATTTTTTCCAATATGTTTCTAGAAAGGCTGTCTATGATAATGAATTGGATATACAAGCAAGATGGTTTAGTTGGTTTTCACATCGTGTGTTGTCAGTTAAGAGATTGGATGTGTCACTGTGCATGTGTTGCTGTGCATTACCACAGAATGTTTAATAGGCTTTGCTCTTGTACTGGAGGATGAGTCTCTTCAATTCTAGCAGTCATGTGCTATACTAGAAATGTTTCTGTCAATTTGTTTGTGGTTGGAAAAGGACTCTGTCTATTTACATAATCCAGTGCTCTTTGCAGAGATTGGTAACTTTCATTCTAGCTTTTGCAATTAACTTGAGTGGTATTGTACTGTCTCTCAACTTCATGCATTAGGGTATTTCTTGATTTGCTGTACTACTTAATCTATTTTTGATCTGTTGTCACTACTTAATTGAATCTATTTATAACTTGTAAGTGGGAATTCAGAGGTTTTGATGATTTGGAGCTGTCCTGTAGTTGGGATAATGAATGTGCAGTTGTAATTGATGACTATTTCACATATCTAATAGAGGGATCTGGGATGGTCCCTCTGCTAAGAGTTAAAGCAGAGCCATTCAGCTAAAAAGCTTATGCCTTTGACATTCTTAATGGCTTTCAGCATACCTTTGAAAATCCCCAGGAAAACTTTGAGATGGAAAAATACTTCCTTTCCCCCCCCCCTCCCCTTTCCCCAAGTTGCTGACAGGAAACAAAGGATGGCTTCTCAAATTAGACTTCCTTTCTTATGGAAACTTTCTCAGCCAACTAAGAAGTTGTGCCAGTCCATGTTGTAGTGACACTACAGGAGATAGCTCTTCGTCATGTTTGTGTTTCTTGTAACTGTAAAGGGAAAAGGGGTCAGACCTTACTTAGCTGTAACCCCATGTTAGCTTCACTTGCAACGTTTTTTACAAAGACACGCTTGTTCTAGAAGATAGAGTAGTCATTTTATATAGAAGCCATACCTGATTTTTAATTTTTATTTCAACGGCGTTCTGATGTCATTACGCCTGAACTTGACACTTATGTGGAATCAACAACAAGTTGTAAATAAACTGAGTAAATATGTTCCCCTGCCTGTCCTGTTATCCCGCTCGGCTAAACTTTGTCTCTTAAGAGGGATGGAGCATGGGAAATATATTGTCTACTGATGTAACCTTACTCAGAAAGCATGAATATTTAGTGTGGGGATTGTAGAATTCTGTGTCATGACTTTTCTGTTGCTGTGGTTGGTAGCAGGACATTGTTAGTGACTATGGAACAAAATAGTTCCATCTTACCCAGCTGCAAAAACCTTTTTCACATCCGGTGTCCAGTCTTCCTAATGAAGTTGAGGGTTACTATCCTTACTGCCCTGTTTCAGTGTTATGTAATCTTGTCATGTGATAATTTGAAATCTGGTATGACAAAAGGTCTAATCCAGGTAATTGGTTTGGAATAGAAATGACATTCTGTAAGTTGTACCTTTATTTGTTGTCATTCCTTTTTCTCTGCTTACTACTGAAGTATTTTTGAGGTGGTTAATTTATTAGAAGAAACAGCATTGGGAGGTAAAATTACTGAAAGGATTATGCACGTGGATTGTGTAGAGATCTTTATCTTGGTTGTAAATTGACAACGACAATATTATCATTCAGTGTAATTAGATACATTCTGTTGCTCTATTGTCTATGTAAGAAATAGGTGGATGCTCTTAAGTGTTTGCTGCTGTTCTGCACAGGGGTCCTGTGTGAGCTGGTGCTCCTCACTAGTATCTTTTATTAAGAGCACTGATGGCAAGGCCAACATTAATTACAACAAGATATGAGATTCTGATCCCAGTTAACAGATCAGTACTGTAATCCCCAAATGCATGAAAAAAGTAAAACGGCAGTTTATTCATCTTTAACTAAGTGTTGCTTAGTTGTCAGATTTCTCATGTGGGCTTCTTTCTGTGGCTGGGGTGGAGATCTACCACAAGTGACAAGTTTTGCAACTTTCCTGGGTGTGCTGTGTCTTGGTGCTGCTCAGGTTCTCCCACCCTCCCTCTGCAGCAGATGTTCCCAGCTGAGGGCAGCTGCCAGCTCATGGGGGCTGCTGCTGCTGCTGCAGACCTGAGCAGCAAAACACGGTCAGGGCATCTCATAATGTTACTTGTGCATTCATTCCTCTTCAACTTTGCAGCTGTAATTAAATGGAAAAACTGAGTTGTCAGATTGAAGAGAATTTTATTGCTCTCTTTTCTTTTGAGCAAGTTTTCAAAATCCTTTTGAGAAGGTCTGGGAAAAGTAATTTTTATTCAGAGAGAAGCCTGAAACTTCTAACTGAATTGTTAGAATTGTTTAAGATTAAATGTTACAGGACAAAAAAGGGTTTGATTCATCAGATTCTATTCTTCCTTCCCAGCTTTGGAGAAACAATGCGTTGGCTCTTGTTAGGGAAGGGAGGTTTTTTTTCTTTCTCTGAAGGGCAGGGAAAAGATGACTGATAAAGTAGGCTGTGGAAGAGTTAGTTGTATCACTAGCTTTTGCTTTCTTCCTTAAATGTTTTGTTTCCAGAGAAAGTTTGAAATATTTTTGCTGCATATTCTCCATTCCTTTAAGATTCCCCAGACTTGGCAGAGAAGGGGGTGATGTCTGTAGCTTGTTATATTTTTATGTTGATGGTAATTCCCATTTGAAACAAGTTTTAAGGGTGTCTGGTTTTTGTTCTTGTTTTAGCCCGTAGTATTAGTTGACTTGTTATTGAAAAATAAAAGCAAGCAAAAAAACCTCAAGCGCATAAATAGGCATATGGCTTATTATTGTAATCATACACCATTTGACTATATACTTAGTCAAATCATTGTTACATGTTTGAATTTCTTAAATACTATCTTCAATGTTCCAGTGATAAAAATGTTTTCACTTGCCACCTTAATAGTTCTGATAAGTTAGAACACTTTTACTTTTAGAGATGCCAGCTCCCAAAAAAGTTTTTACTGAAAATAAAAACATTTTATCCATTGGAATGTTAGACTCCAGTGCAAGGTGTTCCAATACATAGCTTGCAGTAAAATACAAGTTTTGATCCTGGTTTTCTCTGCTTGGTTGTCTTGGCTTTTAGATCACAGTGCAAGAGCCTGAGTGAACAATGATTTAATGTTCTGTTACTGTCCCTCACACTTTCGTTAAACTGTGTGAAAGTTTACTACTTTCACACAGAATTTGGAGCATGGGTGCTCTGGAGACTTTTTGGTGGTTGTTGTTTGTTTTAGGGGATGTTGGAGGGGGGAAGGGAGGCGTTTAATTTTGAGTGTGGGTTATAAAGACTGCAAGTGCTACTACATGAAGATTCTTACTGGGCTGTCATGCTTTTTACTATTGCACATGCCTGTTTAAATAAACATCCCTAAGGGAGAGAATAATCATGACTCCAAAAATACTTTACTGAGACTAGCGTTTAACCCATACAGCAAATTTAGCTTATAAATAAAGGATTCATTTTCTTCTTGTAGCTTACAAACTGAAAAGGCTGAAATGCTCACAGTTTCCAAATGCTTTAAATAGGTCCCCCCCAAATCCTTTTTTTCTTATTTTAATATTTTAAATCTTCACTGACCACTCTTCTGTTTCTGGACCCTAAGAAATGACTGACAGGGTTTATATAAGGTGGTCAGCATAAGGAAGGCAAACTATTAGTTTAATATTGAATGCAAGCATTTTACCAGTAGAAATTGTTTATGAACCATTACCTTGTAACAGAATACTGCAAGCAGTTCTTGGGGATTATTTTTGTGTTCTTCAACATTGTGTATGAAAAATTAAGTTCTGTATCTTTAAATATTTTTGCCTTTTAACAAACTAGTGCTCTGCAGCCGCCCTTGAGCACAGGAAGCCTTCCTCCTTGTGTATCGTCATCGTTTGCGATACATCCCCCTGCTGAACACTCCCTCATTTGCTCCCTGCCTTGTCAGTCAAATGTGAGCGTCCAGCAAACTATCCTGTCACGGCATTGTGGGGCTCTGCCTGTGCCTGGAACTGACAGCAGGTACAGAGAATGCTTCCAAACAGCCTTCAACCGTGGTTTTTGTTTCATTTCTTTTTTTAGTCTCATTTTATTTTTGGAAGGGAAATGTCTCGTCTCTGGTATGGGAAGAAGGGAAGAAAGCACCAGCCAGTTAATCGTAAATGCACTCTGGTAATTTTAAGTGTAGTATGTTCATGTCTGTTATTGCGGTCTTTAAATTTTGTGGTGCAGGAGCAGTTTCTGGAAGTTTAAATTTTTAATGTGCAAACAGGATGCTAAGTCACAAATTTTGATTGTTTTTGGAACATAACCTAATTACTGGTATTCCATTGGCATTAGATGAGAGAAACTACTTTGAGCATTAGGGGGTTCAGCAGTTTTAAGGTGGGTTTTTTTACTTTCTTTTCCCTTGGAGTAATGCGGTTTTTGTTAACAAAAAAAAAGATGCTTTATGGCGAAGTACCAAGAACAAGAGTTTGCATGGACATACAATTAGAAGTGTAAATTTCCTGTCTTACAATTACCTTCTCAGAAGTCAGTCAACCGTATAAAGGTTGCTAATACTTCTAAATTCATGGACACGAGTACTGTAGTCCCATTCTCATGTTTATAGTGGAGCAAAAAACATGGGCTTTGCAGTTTATTAGATTTATGAGAGGAACTGGGTTTTTTTCAGTGTTGTTTTCTGCAAACAGGCTTTTTGTAGTACTGTTTAATACGTAGTAGTATCTAAGGGAAAAGGTTTGCAGTGAGACTTGCAAAACATCTTCAGGATAGCAAAGAAGTGATCTTGATGATATATTGTGCTTTTTACCTGCTGGTAAATTTGGAAGATAGTTTTCATTTAAACTCTCCTTGTGATAGGAGAGTCTAATTCTTAAGAATTACATCTTAATGGGTTTTCAAGCATGCTTCTTTCAAGATGCTGTTGAGTTGGGGTTTTATTTTTTCTTTATTAACAGGTTTTTGTTCTTTGTCTTCTATGTATTTTTTAATCTTTATTTTTAGCCAGGATACTTGCAAAATATGAAATTGACTTGTTGCAACAAATGGTTCTATAAAATGTGTGATCCTAAATAAGAGCCTAATACTTAAAAAATGTGTTGTTAACTTTCCGCTGTTGTAGTGGAGTAGAATGGATATATAATACCTAAGTGAACTGAAATGTTATGCTAGCATACCCTGTAGCAGTGTGAAAACCATCTGAAGCTCAGTTTACAAAGAATGTGGTTTTTATCATGTATATATAGATAAATAGCTATAACTTGCACAGAAGTTTAAAAAAGTATTAGTATCCCTTGTTACAGTAGCTTCCCTTAGGATCAATACTGAACTTTAGCCAGAGTCTATGTTATTAAAAACAATAGCTATCAGCTTTTAAGGTCAATTTGAACTAAAAAAGATTCTGTGAGAATAAGAATCAACTTTGCTGTGAGAGAGGTAGTGAGCAGATCATTTTAACATGCAAAAAATCAAATTGGAAAGAGGGTACAAAAGTATCTGCAGATGGGGTTATTTTTAAAATATTGCTATGTTGATAAGCTCTTTTCTTCAAGCTGGGATTTTTTCTTCAATTAATCTTCATAAAGCTAATGTGCAAGTGTTATCTTTTTAGAGAAAGGAAGGAGTATTGGTCTAATTATTTCTGTTACACAAGACCAGTGGCAAGAATATTGAAGAGACTGGCAGTATATAAAGTATACATGTTTCTGACTGAATCTCATTAATGTTTGTTCTGAATTTGAAGGAAGGCTCATCTGACATGAAATAACAGTTGCTGGCCTAAATTAAGTGATACAATAAAAGAAAAATGCTAGATTGAAGCAACTTAGTTGCCTTAGATTGTTTACATGAATGGCCTTTGTTACTTTCCTGATGATACTGTTAATTTGAGCTGAGCCTTGAAAGGGTTTGGTACTTTCCCAGGGTAAGAAATCAAAATTTTGATGACTAATTGGTGTATTATGCTCCCACTTTAAAAAGCCAGTAATGTCAGCCTCCCACATTTTAGTAAATGTTTGGTATTCACTGTCTCTATTTTATGGCAATACAAGGGATGCCAGTAAGTTTTTAGAATGTCAAGAATGCAGGCAATGGTTCTTCCTGTTAAAGCATTTCAGACAAAAGACATCAGACAATGCAAGGGAACAAAAGGTGGATTGCCTTCTTTGGGAATGCTTGGCTGTGCTTTGCACAGCTTGGATAGGGGGCATGGCCAAAGGGGACAAAAACCAATGAAAACTGCTCTTGGCTTTTATATTCTCGAGTTACTAGCATGCAAAGAGAATTAAAATGTTGGTTTTAATGGCTTGATTTGTTTGAGACTTGCACAGCTTCTGACATTCGAGTTACTGGTTAACTTTATTTGGTAAGCTAATGCCTGTATTACTTTGGCAGTTATGAAGGTGTAATAATAGGGGCTTACATGTGAAAGATGAGAAATTAGTATTTCTCTGTGGATGTCAGAATTGCAAGGCTGCATCAATTCATTAATGCTACTGAAATATTTTCAAATCAGTTTTCCATATTAAGCTTTTAGAGTAATAGAGTGAACTAATTATATAATTTCAATAATAAAAAAGCAGAGTGAAATCCAGTGCTTTCTTATACAGGTCACTTGGCTTAGAACCTTTCTGTGATGACAGATATTTGCCATACCTATTGTCCCAGGTAATTTGGGGGTTTATGTATCATGTTTGTGCTTTTGCCATGACCAGAACAAGTCCAGAGGAGGGCCAGTAAATTGATCCAAGGGCCCCGTGTTTTGGTATCAGCTGGGCACCTCTGCTAGGACTACAGGCTGAAAGAATTGGCACTGTTCAGCCTGGAGGAGAGAAGGCTCTGGGGAGGTCTTATGTGGCACCTTGAAGAGCCTACTGGGGCTCTCTTGTAAGAGAGCTGGAGGGGCATTTTTCCCAAGGGTGTGTTGTGATAGGACAAAGGGGAATTGCCTTAATCTGAAGGAGGAAAGGTATAGATTAGGTACTATGAGAGTGGTGAGGCACCGGAGTAGATTTCTCAGAATTTATGGAATTCCCATTCCTCAAAGAGTTCAAGGCCAGGCTGGATGGGGTTGGAGTAACCTGGTATACTGGAAGGTTCCATACCCATGATTGGTGGGAGGGGGTTGGCACTGTGTGATCTGTAAGGTCTGTTCCAACCTGAACTATTCAATGATTATAGTTCTTCCATTTAATTATTTGGTGTTTTATTGTTTGCATTTTTAATAATTATGAAGTGTTAGTCTACTTGGACAAAGTCAGCGTAGCAGAGGAGTTTTTGAAAAGGTTGATTGATTAGAAGTTAAAGGAATAAAATGAGTAGTAAAGGGTTATATTTTTCCTGTATGTTTTCAATGATCTGTGGAATCTGAAGTTGATCCTTAATTGACTTTCTCTGCTTAAAGCAGGACACAACTATTTTCATACTGGGCTGTTATTCAGTATTTCTAGGCCTGCTTAATGCTTTCTTGTCATACCTTAGAGGATCTTTTCAGGGCAGTATAAGAACCAAGATGTAACCTTGCTCATTCTGCCTTCTCCTGTAGTGGTGGCTTGAACTCAAGTACCAGGTGCTGTGGTTTCAGCAGTTGAACCTCTGGTTTTTCTGCTTGCAAGTGCTGAAACTTCCTTAAATATTTTTGCAAGGGAGCTGGGTTTTATTGGTCATGGTGCTACAGATCTTTTTTTATTTGGGCAAAATTAGTTGTCTGGCCTGCCTCGTTAAGAAAGTTATTTTCTTAAATGTAATTCTTAATTCCTTGCACAAACACCCTAAACTGTTTAATGTTTTGCATGTTAAATTTAGTTATCTTGCTGGCATTATCATATGTCTCATATGAGTGTTTTCTCATATCTTTAAAAAAATAGCTTGTTATTAAGGTCTACAGACTTGATGTAATACTTTGTGTGCTTCAGGCTTTGATTGCATTCTTTTCAAGTTCATTTATTCTGGTTATTGCAGATACTTCAGTTTATCTTCAGTGTATGTTAATTACAGCTTGGTACGGTTGCTATGGGCTTAGAGCGCTTTGAGGCAGGTATTTAACAGCTCATTCTGCAAAGCTGTGGGGACAATATTGGTCACAGGGAGAATGCTGCTGTCATGTGACCTACTCAGCATTTCTGTCCCTGCTCTGGAAAACACCCTGGTGTGCACAACAGTTTGGAGAGGGACAGCTTAAAAATACTGAGAGAAAGAACCATGGTGGCAGTCAAAACAGCAGACTGCTGTCATTCTATGGTCCTTCTCTGCATAAAATGGCCAGCTGCCATCCCTTCTTGTCCTTGCTACCGGTAGAGTGACAGGGAGCAGAATTGACTCAAAACCACACAAAACACAATATTAATAGCTTTGCAGCCACATGCTTTGAAAATTTATCAAATTAGATTAGTCTTAAGGTTTGGGTTTTTTCAAATGATACCTTACAACTGTTTATCTGGTGTGGTATACCCCAGGAATTAATGCATTTTTGTGATATAATCAATATGTCCCAAACAGTCATATTTGATGTGATGGACCAGACTACTTCAATATTGTCTTCTATCCAGCAATCTAATATTTTCTGGAGGAAACTAAATTTGTCTGAAAAATAGTGTTTTCTCTTAAAGTGTTCATAGCAGCATTCAGTTCGCATAGGCACCTTTTTATTGGAAAGGATTCTAAAGTAACTTTGTAAGAAAACTGCATTGGGCTTTTATTCTTCAATTAAATATCCCGAAATATTTTTGAATCTCAAGAATTAATGTTCATTACGTTTACAGTTCATCTGAGTTTACACCTATGTGTTAAGATTCAAACTAAAATTGTTCAGTTTGTGTTTTCTTAATACTTGGTTGTTTTTTATTCTGTGTTGGTAGGGAGGTTATCTATAACTTACGATTGAAAGCCATTTCTGCCTTAAGCTTTATCTGTTCTTAACTTCCAGAAGCACTGTTCAGCTCTGATAAGACCCTCCCATTCTTGGAGGAGACAGTTTCAGCTACTTAGCTCTGAATGCTTAGCTGTGTTAGTTTTGAGGGCAGCAATGAAAGCTCCTCCCTGTTAGCAAACAGGCATGGGGGGGCAGGGGGGAGGGTGTCACTTGTGGCTTTGTTCAACTCAGAAATCCCTCACTGGTGTAAAAACCTATTTTTACATCTGCCTAATCTACCTATAGCAGGATGATATGAGCAGTGGCTGAAAGGGCTGATCAAACATGAAAAAAATTTAACTGCATTGTCATGTGTGTTGTTGAAGGACAAGAAATGTTCCATATTTGGATTTTTGTCTTCACTTTTATTCACTACAAGGGGCCAGCATAGCTTGTGAAAGTTAGGTACTTTTGACATATCTAGAAAAAGTTTAGAAACATGAATTTCTCCAAAAGGAGAATCCCTGGCTTCTTGATTGAATCATCAGTATGCAAACCCTCAACTTACAGCATTAAGTACTAAAACTGTTGGGTGTTTTGCTAAGTGGTTAACTGCATATACATGGTGTGGAGAGTCAAAGGTTAAAGAGTCATGACATCAGTCATACAATTCATCCCATGTTTTTTCACCAGTGCTGCCAATATGAATACAATGGGTAGTATTAGATCTCTGAGGATATATTCCATGTCTTTTTAAACTTGGGATCACAGTATAAGCAGAGTTGGAAAGAACCACAAGGATCATCAGTCCAGCTCCCAGCCCTGCACAGCACCATCCCCAAAAGTCACACCATTTGCCTGAGAAAATTGTTCAGACATGTCTTGAACTCTTTCAGGCTTGGTCCTGTGACCACTTCCCTGGGGAGACTGTTCCAGTGTCCAGCCACCTTCTGATACCACCTTTTTCCAATATCCAAACTAAACCTCCCCTGACACAGCTTCAGGCCATTCCCTTGGGTCCTGTCACTGCTCACCACAGAGCAGGGATCAGTTCCTGCCCCTCCTTTTCCCTTCATGAGGAAGCTGTAACTGCAGTGATGTCTCTCCTCAGATTCCGCCAGGCTGAACAGACCAAGTGACCTCAGCCTCTCCTCATAGATCTTCCCCTCAAAACCCTTCAGCATCTTCGTTGCTCTCATTTGGGTGTTCTCTAATAGTTTAATATCTTTCTTGTACTGTGTCACCCAAAACTGCCCCAGTACTGGAGGTGGAGGTGCCTCAGAGCAGAGCAGGACAATCCCTCCCTTGCCTGGCTGTGATGCTGTGCCTGATGTCCCCAGGACAGGGCTGGTCCTCCTGGCTGCCAGGGCACTGCTGACTTGTATCCAACTTTCCATGGCCCAGGACCCCCAGGGCCCTTTCCATGGCACTCAGTCTCTCATTCCCCAGTCTGTACCTACATCCTGGGTTGTTGCATCCCAGGAGCAGAATCCTGCACTGTCCCTTGTTGTTACATGTGGTTGGTGATTGCCTAGTCCTCTGGTTTGCTGAGGTCTCTCTGCAGGGCCTCCCTGCCTTCAAGAGAATCAACAGATCCTCCCAGTGCTGTATCATCTGCAGTAGATAGTTTCAAGTCCCTAAGCAGAACCTTTTTTGTCCTAAAATACACTAACAATCCAGGCTGCAAACATTACTTGTTTTGCTCTATTCCAACCAGTGCCCAGATTAACCTTAAGAAGTTAAGCTGTTTTTACCTTTTCCTACGTGCTTTTTAAAGCAGAAAACAACTAGAGAGAGAACAGTGTCCTTCAGGAACATTTCCCAATCCTCAAAAATTAGCTTTGGTTATCCAGGAAACTGGATGCTGATACAGCATAGTAAAGAGAGCATAGAAAATAAAGCGCGTAGAAAACTCATATGGGTAGACCTTCACCTCCATACTTCAATGGAAGAATTTTATTTTAAGCAAGCATTTTGTACGGAAAACTACAGTCCAGTATCATGAATAGGAGTCTGCATCTACCTTTTATTAATGAACGTCTTGCTTTCTAGGTATTTCTCATACTGTATAGAAGACTGTTCTGCGTTTGAGAATCAAAGTTCAATGTAGAATAAGGTAGAAGTAGGTGACCAAAAAAGCAGCTGATGGATGGGGGAGTTGCCAAGGGAGTAGGGCAGGCAATGGAAGGAAAACAGTGGTTTATTTAGCATGGTGAAGTAGACTAGAAGATTAATAGGACTACAAGGAAGGAACATGAGGATATCTTGATGGAAGAGGAAATACTGTAAGCAGACTATTGATTGAACCAGGCTATAAGGAAGAATAAACTAATATTACTACTAACATTTCAAAACAGTGTTTTTGAGCCTGGCAGTGACAAAATGTTGTCTGTTTGCAAGATATATCTCAATTCCTGAATGAATTGAAGGTAGTTGCTAGTAAGCTTAGACATATGTGACTTCGAGATTCTGTAGCTCATTTAATCAAGAAGTACATAGTCCTGTCCACTGCAAAGCAAGAATAAAGCATGTTGGCCTAAACCACGGACATTATATAGAAGGGCAGGTGCTGCATCTGGTGAAGTATCTTAACATAATCCTTTGAAGCCTAGTTCAGTGATGAGTGGATAAATTTGAGACTGTATCCTGGTTTACTCACAGAACTTAGTATGAACTGTGTATTTAGTATGGACTGTATACTTAAAATAAATTCAGGGTTTGAGAGCGTGGGTCCTTTTCCTTTAAATTTCCTGTGGCTAGTTTGACATTCTATGACATGCTATTTATGATGTTTGTCATTGCATACCAATGGTCTGACATTATGCAGGCTTTTGTTCTCAAAACAAATGGAATGTAACAGTGTGCAACAAGTTCAGCATGCCAAGAAGCTATTATATTGTATACACTTGGATAGGTATTCGTGTCTCTCTCAAGCAAGAAAAATAAGGCATTGCCATGGCCTATGAAAAGGTTGATCTGAGCTAAAAAGCTGATAAGCAATTCACAGGTGCAAGACAAGTATGCATTTGAGAGGTTGAAGACAAGATGGCAGTGCCCATAAAACTGTCTATATTTCCACTATATGAAACAACAACTATATAATGTTGTCAGGAATTTTGAGATTTTTTTTTTTCCCCCTCAGGAATCTCCTTGAGTTACCACATATTTACAGCCTGTTGTAAGTTACCTGCTGCCTCACATGTGGTAGGGTGTATCTTAAAGAAGCAATAAAGCTAAAGGGTCTTCACATTGCTGCTTTTCAGGATTATGTTCATAGGTTGCTGTTGTGAACAGTGTAAATTTGCAATGAAGTGTCACAGTAAATGAAAGGATAAAACTACACTGTCGCATGTTTGAGTGGAATACTGTTAAAGCTTTATATATAGCTATTTGACTCTGAGAATGCACAAGCCAATAATGCAATTTACAACAATATTCATGATCTGTTTTAAGAGAACAGTAGAAAAATAATGGAAATAAATCGAGTGCTAGTAATTACAGATTATTCAGTAATAAAGCTGGATGTCACAAGTATTCCTTTTTCCTTGCCTTGCAGTTGCATGGGGTAGAGTGAAACATCGCTGCTCAAGAGCCAATCATGCATGAGTGAGGGCTCTGTACTCAGGACAGTGGCGAGTATCTGGCCAAACTCCTTGTAGTAGGGACAGGTAGATGGGGAGCTGCTGGACTTGTGGTTGTCTTCCTTTGCACTGTGGTAGGCTCTAGAAGTTTTTAATATGCTCTTACTACATGGGACATCCATTTAATCTCTCCACCAGCTGTTTTAAGATGCTTTCATACCAATGATGATTTTGAGTTGTTCTCAAAATCACATTATTTGCTCTAGTTACATCAAAATGACTGTTGTAGTCCTTTAGCCAGCTTGTTGCACCAGAGCAGCATGTTCTAGAGCTTTCTGACTAAAGACTTTCTGGCCGTATACCTCCTGCCAAAGTGGAGATGCCATTTGAAGTGAATGCATTGACAGATGAGCAACTCCAAAAGCTTTGGAGGGGAATAGAAAGTCCAGGATAAAGAAATTGTTGGGTGGTATTGGGATGTTATTAAACTGTAGTCCTGCTGCATTGTCTTTATCTTCACTGCCAGACACAAGAGTTAGAGCTTACTGAGAAGCCTGAGATTTGCTTCTAGTCCTCATTTAGGAAAGCAAACCAGGTTCACAGGATTCATTGAGTGTAAAGAATGTTTGAGAGGACCTTGGGCTGAGGAGTTTGGGTTAAGGCATGTAACTCAGATTGACTTTTCATTTAGCATCTTGATACTGGAAACTTTATGCACTCCTACATCAGTTCTTTATTCATCCTAGATCAGTGAGATATCTGACTGCTAGTGCCCGTAGTGTTTATTTTGTAATCTTGCTGTGTTTACTCATATGTGTAAAATCACCTACATGTGCACTGTCCTTGCAGAAACAAAAACATCTTTTGGCCCTTCTTGTTTGTTGTCATTGCGCATTTTCCTTTCATTACTCTCCTCCAGTTTTTTCTTTCATACCTTTTTACTTTTCTTCTACTGTCAGTGGAATTATTGTCTTCCTGTCTCCATATTCAGGTAGTGTCAGTGGCTGAGTATCACCGCAGGATCGATGCTCTAAATAGCGAAGAACTGCGCACACTCTGCAGACGTCTCCAGGTGCCCTCTTCAGTAGTTTAAACCCCATCTCCAGATACTAAAACATCTTTCTTTGTAGTGTCTTGGACCAGGGCAAGTCCTGCACTCAGTGGGTTTGTCTTGTCTACAGCACTACAAGGATCCAGCAGAAAATTCCTTTGTTTTGGTTGTATTTAATTGTGCAATTCTATGATGGAATCAATAATTTTGTGATGGAATTACAACTTCCACCTTTTTCTCATGGGAATTTTCTGTTAGAATTTGAAAATTTGTTCTCAGTACTGCTTGACTTGCAGTGTTGCGTTTTAACTTCTACTTTAGACTGGTGTGTTGTGTTAGAAGCTTCCCTAAAAAGAATGCAAAACAGGTGAAGAATCCAAAACCTTGTTGCATGGGTGTTTAATTTTATATAGGAATCTTTCATCAAGAATCTCACAGTACATGGCAAGTATGACACTTCACAACTTCTCTGAAATAGGTGAGTATTTTTCCCATTATAAAAGTAGGTAACTGAGGCAGTTCAACATGGCAAAGGTCATACATATAGACACAAAACAGTACATTGAGATCAGTTTGAATTTTTGAAGGTCTGTGGATATGGATTGAAACCAATATTTGCATTCTCTTTAGGTGTTCCATAGTTGTTTGAGAGTTACAAAATTGTTAGCTGCTGTGCACATCATACACGCCTTACTGGTAGAAGCATAGCTTATATTCCCTTAGAAGCATTGAGTATTTTGTTTTTCTCTAGTACTTAGCTGCTGAAAGTTTAATTTTTTTTCTGTTTTTTTATTTGATCTTGGCTTTTTAAATATATTACTTAATTACACATAAGTAAACATTTTCTTAGCTCTGATATTTCTGTTTGTTTAATAATCAGTAATTAATCACTTTGAAATGTTTTGTAAATAGTACAGTTACATAGATCTATAATGAGCATGAACCTTGAACCCAAAAGCTGCACTGTTATAGGAAAGTCAGAAATCTTGCCCCAAAAAAAAATAATTCCTGCTTGAGAACAGAGCTATTCTGTTCAGGCAAGTGGTGGTGGAGAATCCCTGTATTAATATTCTGGAGGTCTAGGAGCTCTTTCCAAAAACCTTTCACCTGATATGCTCAAACTGAAGGTTTAGGCTGACTAGAAAAATCTGATGTGATGGACTATGAACTCTGCTCTGAGGCCATTTTAGAGTTGTGGTCTCAAATGTGGTGTTGACTGTGTGTCATTTACCAATTGTGGAAGCCCCTGGAATCTGAATATCAATCAGTCTGCTCTGTCCAACTTTGATGGGAAATAAATACGAAAATTTTGAAGCTAGAGTGCTTTGTCTCAGATTCTTTTGAGCAGATACTCTTTGACTGCTTCTACAAAGCAGTGTTATTCCTAGAAGAAAACTGCTTTACATTAATAATAAGGAAAAAAAAAATCTATCCAAAAAAAGTACCCCAATCCCCCAAAAGCTCTAAACCAAGAAACTCAGTTCCTCACACCACTTGAATCCAAATTATTCAGACCATATATATATGTATCAGTATATCAAGACCATCATGTTTTGCATGGTGATCTTTAATCAGAATTAAAGAATAACAAGTGAAAAAACTTTCTGCTCTATAGTTGAACAGTGCTGAACTTCTCTGGAGCTGAAGCAGTAATATGATGGATGTAAAGCATTTAAGGTGCAAAATACTTGGACTATGAAATAACATTTTGGAGATAGCACTCTGTAAAGCAGCCTGCAAGTTATGTTTTTCTACATGAAAACAACAATTATATGGATAATTGCATTTTTGTTGTGTTATGGAAATTAGTGTTTAGTCTATGTTAGAATTATTTTACCTTCCATTGAAAAAAGGAAAGCTTCGAATTTTTTCTTGCTTGATACTCAGTTTAAGCACACCTTTTCTTGGGTTTAGAATTAATTTTGTAATGGAGTTACTTTATGAATATACTTTGATATGTTGACTTTATAAACCTGTTTTTAAGTAACAAGAGTTTGTGATAGGAACTTTTTTTCATAGTTCTTGAGGGAGATGAACGAGGTGTCCTTTTTTTTCCTCAGGTGGCTGTATTTTTTTTTAAATATTCCTATCTGTATTTCAGAATTTTCTTTGATTTGGCTTTTTTTTGAATTAACTAAGGAAGTTCACAAAAGCTTGGCAAGGTTTACCATGGTGATATTGTGAAATATTGCAGTTGTATCCTGTATGTTTGAAGTATGAGGGATGTGGCAAACTGGATTTGGTGGATATTTTCTTGAAATTTTCAGGATTCAGGTTTTCATTTGGACAGTCTGGCTTTTAGTGAAACTTGGTTTAAGCTGATAAATTTTTCCGATGTACTTAATCTTGTTAAGATTTCTTTTCCTCTCAATATTTTTAGTAAGTCTTGCTGCAGTGGCTTATCTTACTAACTTCCTCACTTTGTCCTACTGCTCTGTCAGATTTCACTGTTCCTAGTGAGTTTCAAATATCCCTGAAGCTGGATTTATAGATGGAAATCTGTTTGGATCGCGGCTATTCTAGTTATCAAAATATGGCACTTTAACTTGGAAGTGCCAGTGAGTGTTGACTGGGGTAAGAAGCTGTTGTGAGCTACATCTGATGGGGAATTTTGTGGCCTCTGCCATCTTCTGCACAGTGAATCTTTGCCAGACCTCAGTGCTCACTATGCAACTTAAGTATGATTGTTGCTTTCCCATTCCATCCTCTCAATTCTTTCTTCTTTGATTCCTGTAAGTACTCCAACAGATCAGCTTATGGTGCAGCACTATTCCTAAGGCTCCATTCAAATGGCTTGCTCAAAATATATGGCAGCAGTCTTCCCAGATGTCTACTGCATGTCTGAAAAATTTCTGAAGAACTCTAAAAGAGTATTAATTCAGAAGCTATTGAGAAATGTCAGTGCTGAAGTTTTAAATTCCTTTCCTCTCTGATTTTTTAAATTACACTTAGAATTCTATGTCATTAAAATTCAAGAACTTTTTAAGGTATCTTCTGAAAAGGATTTGAAGCCCTGCAGCTGTGTATGAGAATTGTTTGTTGTTTTAACATAAAACCATAGCTTTCTTCTGAGTAGATGTCTCCAAGTTATTGTTATATAGCTGTGTACCAGTTTTCTATGAGAAACAGTGGAAATCTGTCTGATCAAATCTATTGGATTTCTAAACTTCCAAAGGATTTGCATAATTGATAACTGCATGACTTTAAACCAGTGAAGTTTTATCTTGTCTGCTAATAGGATGGCATATACTTATTTTCTTGCTATTCTTTTCGTAGATAACAACAAGAGAAGACACCAATTCAAAACAGGCAACAAATATCAAAACAGACCTGGAGCCTGAAGCATTCCGGCCAAATCTTAGTGATCCAAGTGAATTACTACAGCCAGAACAAATTGAAAAGGTATGGACATAGATATATCACTTTTTACTCTTGCACATTAATTTATCACAAAAGCTATGGCTGTAGTGTAAAACACACCAGTAAAAAGACCTTTTGTGATATTAAATGGAAGAAAATAAACTGCATATATTAGAAAAGATGGCTAAGACCACAGAGTCTAGCTGTTACCTCAGCACTGCCAAGTCCATCACTAAACCCCTTCCCTAAGTGCCACATCTTATGCCGCCTTGAAATATTTCAACAGGGATGGTAATTCAGCCACTTCCCTGGGTACCCTGTTCCAATGCTTGACAGCTCTTTCACTGAAGAAATTATTCCTAAGATCCAATCCAGACCTCTGGTGGCTCAACTTGAGAACATTTTCTTTTCTTGTTTTGGGAGAAAAGACTGACTGTTACAACCTACTTTCAGGTAGTTTTAGGGAGTGATGAGGTCCCTCAGAGCCTCCTTTTCCTCAGGCTTAACCCCTGCTCCCTCAGTCCTCTCCAGACCCTTCACCAGCTTCAATGCCCTTCTTTGGACCCACACCAGCATCTCAATGTTTTTCTTTTATTGAGGGGCCCAGAACAGCGCACGGTACTCAAGGTGTGGCCTCACGAGTGCTCAGTACAGGAGAACAAATCATGATTCCATTCTTGGCCACCTGGGCACACACTCTTATGTGCAGCTGTCTGTAAAGCAGCACCCTTAGGTCCTTTTCCTCTTTCCAGGTGCTGTTCTCCCTGTAGTGCTACAGGGGCTTTTTGTGACACAAGTGCAGGACCTGCCACTTAGCCTTATTGAACCTTGTACTGTTGGCTGTGGCCCAGCAATCCAGCCTCTCCGGATCCCTCTGCAGAGCCTACATACCCTCCAGCAGATCAACACTTTTGCCCAGCTTGTTGTAATCTGCAAACAGACTAAGGATGCACTTCATCCTCTCATCCAGTTCATTAGTAAAAACATGAAACAAGACTGGCCCTAGTCCTGAGCCCTGGGGAATACCACAAGTGACTGGCCACAAAGTGGATTTAACTTTAACCACCATTCACCACCATACTCTGGGCCTGATCATCCAGCCAGTTTTTTTACCCAGCAGACAGTGCACTTGTCTAAGCCATGAGCAGCCAGTTTTCTCCAGGAGAGTGCTGTAGGAAATATTGTCAAAGGCTTTACTGAAGTCCAGGTGGACAATATTCACAGCCTTTCCCTCATCAACTGAGCAGGTCACCTTGTCATAGGGAAATCAGGTTTGCTAAGCAGGACCTACCTCTCATGAGCCCACCCTGGCTGGGCCTGATCCCCTGGTTTTCCTGTAAGTGCTGTGAGATGGCACTCAGGGTAACCCGTTTCATGACTTTCCTAGGCACTCAGGTCTGACAGGCCTGTAGTTCCTGGAATCCTCCCTACAGCCCATCTTGTAAATAAATGGACGCCACATTTGCTAACCAGAACATCCCCAGTTGTCCTGGAATACTGGTTAATGGTGGGAAGTGGCTCAGTGAGCATGTCTGCCAGCTTTGTCTCTTTGAGTGGATCCCATCTGGCACCATACACAAGTGTTGAAGCAGAGGACGATTCGTAGATAAAATATTGCTTTTTTTCATATCTTCATTTTGAATAGAATATACCATATATTCAGATGGACTCTTGTCTGTCTTTACCCTACTTTCATTCTTTCTTGAAAACATCAGTGAAAATGCTGCAGTTCTTGCTGTCCAGTCCAAAGTGATTTCATTACAAATGTGTTAATTGAAGTTTTGGATTAAAAAGCACAAGAACAGGGCAACAAGCAGCGTTTACATTTCAGCTTTTTACCTGCTGACTTGTGTGATCTACCTACTCAATACTAAGACATTGGTGGGACGTGAAATATTGTTATGCAAGAATAATTATAAACCTTTAAGAGACCTTAACAAATGCATGTTCTTTAGCTGATAAATCATTCTTCTTTATGTTACTAGTAGAGGAAGGAAAAGAAACCTACTTGAGTGACCAAAAGCAGAAAATACACATGTGAAACCAAGGTTTAGTTCTTAGGTTTTAAGGCCATGTAAAAATGGTTGAGCAGAATATAATCTGCTTTCATTTATGTGCAATACATTCTTAAATATAAGACATATATTAAATAAAGGGTTGTAATCTTCCTGTTAATAGCTCACAAAGTCTCTTCCACCACGGACTATTGGCTACCCATGGACTCTTGTCTACAGTACTGCAAAGCATGGCATGAGCTTGAAGACTTTGTATCGGACAATGATGGGATTAGACACACCTGTGCTGTTGGTCATCAAAGACAGTGATGGACAGGTAGGAAAATATTTGCGTGGCAGTAGGGGACCCATCAAGAAAAATGTTTGAGGAGTATAAAGGAATAGCTGATGCTTCAGTCCATCATAGGAGATAAAATTGTATGTATCAAGCAAGTTACCCTTTTCTGTATTAAGTACATTTTCTCCTTAGAAATGTTTCACTCTTCAGCACTTGTCCAATGTACTACATGTCTAGGAACTATTTTAATGATGTTAGCTGTTGTAATGCAAGAGTCTGGTAATAGCCAATTAATTTAATTTAAATTTATTTAATGAACTTAGAAACTGTATTTCTCATGTTTTAAAACTTCCCTGTGCTGGAAGGTGTTGAGTTGGAATGTTGTTAGCTGTGGCTAGTGCTTTTTGGTATATTCTGTGGCTGCAGCCAACCTCTTTCAAGAACTGCACTGCCTTTGTTACATTATTAACTTGTTCTTTGAGCCTCTGCAGTTGTGCTTGGTTTTTCTTTTACTAGGTTATGAATTTCAGGAAGTGGCTTGCATCTCACCATTTGAATAGCAAACATCCTCTCTTGAATAACCTAGTAACAGGTGAACACTGCAGGCAGTGTGAAACTTCTTGATTCTTTTTCTGCAACTCCTGTGTTTGCTTGTGGAAACATGTTACTGCTGTCATGAAAAATTGCCAGAACCACCATAAAAAAACACCACTGTAGCATTCTGTCCACTTACCTCCCCCAGTTTGGTAACCACAGTTTTTATTTTCAGGAAGCGTGGTCTCATTCAGGGGATCTGTAAACAGTAAATGAAGGGTATCTTTTCTTATTCAAGTAACAACTTGATTTTTTCACTGTTTCCTACCCCAGGGATCCCTAAAAAGAGAGATCCCCTCTAACTCTCCACTAGTAGCACACTCTTTCCCAGAAGTTCTTTACAAAGATTTTTCTTCATTTACCTTTTAATATTGGAGACAAAAACTATTGAATTGATTTGAGATGTCTCAGCAGACTCATCAGTCTCATAAATGTACTTAGGTGACTTCTCTAATTCACTTATTAGCTTCTCAGGATAAATTAGCAAGATATACCTGCTTCCTATACCTACTGATTATCTGTCCTAGAAAAAAATGTCCTTTTTCCCATGGGGCTGTCCTGCCACTGTTATGTAGTATTGTCTGTTGCTGAAGGAATTAATTCATACACTTTCTGTGTATGAGCATCTTGGCTTGTATGTTCAAAAAGTATCACGGTTGCCCTGTCAAAACATGGAGTTCCTAGATAGAACATATTTATTTTTTTTGTGAAATAAACCTTGGTGAATCTCAGCTTACGGCCTTATTCCTAGTAATACGTATGAAAGCATGCCTTGGAATTCTGGGTCAAGTAGTCACTGAACTGAGTTTTCGAGCATATGCCAAATCTTACCTAGGTTCCACACAAGAGTGGGAGAAATCCATGTCTATTCAGTGAGCAGCATATGCAGGAAGAATGGTTCAGATGAGTTTTACATGCTCAGTCCTTCAACAATGTAGTGGGAGTGGTGTTTTCAGTAGCTCTCTCGTGTTATTGATGACAAACGTCTGCATTTGACAGCAGAAAATTAATTTACACTATCCATTCAAAACATATGGAAATTCAGCACGGTCTTTCTCTTCTTCATGCAAGGATCTGCAATCATGAAAAATAAGACAATGGTAACCAGCTATGCTCTTTGATAATTAGTATATGTAATTTATTTATTCGTGAAGCTACTGATTTTTTTTGAAGAAATTAATTTGTTTTTAATGTCTTGTATCTTCCTGGCAGATAGTCCTTTAAAATTGCTTTCCAGGACTGAAAAACTCTTAAGTACTTTATAGGATAATATGTCCAGGAATAGTCCACTAGCAGTATGCTAAGATAAATTCTGCATATGCCCTCCAAAAATGTGTTTTAAGAGACCAGGTGGTTATTCCTACCCTACGCTCCAAGATCACTGCCCATTTTCTAAGATTCTAGTTCAGAGAAATCCTAAATGAGATTCAGCCATTTTGAAAAATGACAGAATTATGACCAGATAGTTTATTGACGTTTGCTGAGCATACCTGCTCAGTCCTCTTTGCTATTCATTGTTCTGCTCACTTTGTATCTTCAATGTTTATGAAAGATACTGGAATTGCCATATCCTTGGTTGAGGCACTTTTCTTTTAAACTAGAATGAATTTCTTTCCTGGGCTGCTTCCCCTGAGATATGTTTCTTTGTTGTCCCTGTTTATGAAGACTTTTTTTTATGTTGATAATAGGTTGAGTAAGGAGCTAGTGTGCCTTGTAACATTGCATAATGTTCCATTAAAGGCTCCTAACCCTCACCCTATTGAATTTTCAAAAACATTTTCCAATCTTGCTTTCTTTTTCAGATCAATTAATAATTTTATTTAAATAGCTGTTTAAAAAAACAGAGGAAAAAAACCTAGCAAAACCACTGAACTTTTGCAAACTTTTACAAAAGCTGAGCAATGCCTAGTTGGAATTTAGAATCTAAAGCCACCTAAATTGTCTGCTCCAGTCAATTCTAGGAGATTCTTTAATAAAGATGTCCATGAAATCTATACTTGGGTCATTACAATTGTTATGGATTGTGTGTCTACTGGTATGTGCTTTTGTAAGTGAACCTGATAGCCATTTAAAATTAAATTGGCACTTGATTCCTGAACATAAGTCACTAAAGTAGTGGTCTAGAAATGGGATTAATGCACTTAACCACTTCAAGGACTGTCTAGTTTTACAAAAGGTTATTCTTCAGATTGTATTCACCACAGAAGTGTGAGACATGGAACCTAGGACATGGGAATTTTAGTTATCCACCCTAACAACTAGCCACAAAAATCAGATCTCATGGAAAAATCCTAGGGACATCACTTCTCAAGAACTAAAATAACTGTTGGTAAGCAAATTGCACTTCTTCTGTAAAGTCTTATTCTTCAATTGTTTCTTTAGCAAAGAGGTGATTTTGCAAGACTCAGATTGAAGCATATAGAACATAGAGAGATTATCAAATCCTGATTCCTGAGGGTAATCAAAAGCTCAACTGGACAAAACTGAGTCAACCTAATAGCTTCAGAATCAGTTCTCCATTGAGTAGGGAATTATATGGGAGACTGTCTGAGGTTCTTAATAGCTTAATTTATTCCATAATTAGAAGTAAAGCTTCAGAGTCTCTAAAGTAAAATAGGTAAGGTTTTCTACATAGTTAGAATGTACTAGTTTTGTGTTTTACTGGGTATACAGATAACATCCCTCCGAGGATCCAAGACAAACACTGGAATAAAAGTGTTGTGTGGGAAGTTTACACCTGTGTCGAGGCTGAACTGAGATAGTTTAGGTTTGACAAAGCTGTTTGTTACTTTAACATAAGGTTAATTCCTCTCAAGGAATGTCTGTTGTTAATGACATCTTACATTTACTTCTTTTTTACGTACATTTGTTTACTAGATTTAGTGTGAGCCCTAAGGATGTTTATCTGAAGGCATGTCATAACTACTTAAATGTAGTTTAGCTATCAGAACTGCTGCAGAGTTATTCAAAGAATGACTTGAGCCCTTAAAAGAAGCTAGGTTACAGAGACTCAAATAGTTAGAGGACTAAGAAATAATTGCAAGGGTTCCCATTGCTTGAAAACATGCTTGTTGCTATTTAAATATGGAATATTATGTATTTCACCAGTCCATTTTGTTATATTCATTGATGAAACTAAATTTGAATTCAGTATGGATTTTTATGCTAAAAATGCTGTATTTAAGTTTACTTATCTGCATATCCCAAGTACAGTCTAAGGTCACAAAATGTTTGCCAGAGTAAAGTTAACAGCCAGTTTTCTGAAGTCTAGTCTACAGATCCAGATGCTTGAAATAACATAAGGGAAAGTGTCTCATCTATCCTGCTTTTTAGAGTTTACATGTGCAAAGACAGTATGAAATAGGCATAAATTACTACAGCAATTATAAGTTCTTTCTGACTCATCTTTAAATTCTAACCTTAACCGTTACATGTAGTGGAACTACAGGCAGTAAAGATCAGCTGAACATTAAATACTGTCTTGAAGTTGAAATTCCCATGAGTCCATCTAACCGTAATGGGCTAAAAAAGAAAAGCGTAACAAACTGTAGGTATTGATAACAATAGAGACTCATCTCAAGCCTTGAATTAAAAATATATAGCGAGGGGAAATGGCATGCTCTGGAAACAAGCAGGAAAACACACAATTCATTTATTTTGGCCTGATTTCTCCAATAGCAAAAATATAGTGGTTTCTTTCTGTCTTAAGCACGTTCTTGACATTGAGACCCTGGAATAATAAAGAAATCTTCCCAGTGGTGGATCCTAGATGTTGAATGAAATAATACCTCTGCAAAAAAAGTTTGGGCCAGTTTTCCTGTGAACTTGCATTAAAATAAGTCTATGGAAACATGCATCTCAGTTCGTGGATCTTCACGTCTTTAGACTGAATTTGCTCTTTAACAGTTTGTCTGAATCTGATACAGGTATCTGAAAAGTGAGCCCCTTTAGCTGATTCTGAAACTTCATTTCATCCCCTTGTCAAGTGAGTTTAAAAATTGCTCTAGAGAATCAGATTTTTAGATTATAAGCATTGATCACATATATGTTTAAAGGTAATTCTTTCCACTGTTGTAAACGAACCACTTTTACATGAGTAAAATATATTATCAGTATAGTGACATTTTGTTCTTAAGAAAGGTAATAAAAAGAAATAAAGTAGTAGCAATATGAGGAAGTTTCTCTAAGTACTGTGACTAAAGAAAATGTGGTATATGAGTCCTACTTGTCTGCTCTTTATCAGTGGAACCAAAGCAATGACTTCTCAAATGTGTAGTATTACCTGCATCAAATTGTTTGTTGTGCATACTTTTTAAAAATTAATAAGAGTTTATTGCAAGAGAATTCTTGAATTCAACAAAATGTGAGCTCATTCTGGCTCATGTCCAGCTTTTCATCCATAAGAATTCCTAAGTTATTCTCTTCAGGGCTGCTCTCAATGAGTTGATCTCCAGGTCTATAATTAAGTTGGAGATTGCCCTGACCCAGGTACGGGACCTTGCACTTGGATTTGCTGAACTTCATGAGGTTCACACAGGACAAGTTCTCAAATTTGTTCACGTCCCTCTGGAGGGCATCCTGTCCTTCTGTTAAAATTTGTCTCTGTTTGTAAGACAGGGTAACCAGGGTTTACCTGATATCTGGACTGGAATTAGTAAATTGCATGGAAAATACCTCTGCTTCAGCTGGGAACTTGATGAAAATAGCCTTGTGAAGTGAAATAGGAGTTACGTGAGAAATTTTAAATATGTACACAATGCTTTTGAGAGTTTTGAGTTCAGTTTTTATATATTCAATTTTTTTTCTTACTATGCTCACTTATTTTTGAGGAGGAGTGCTCTTACGTTCTGTTGTACCAGAAAGCACAATATCCTATCTCAATATGCTCAGAATCATGGTACAGTGAAATTCATGGAGTGAATTTCAAATTGACAGTATTTATAACCTGATTTATTAGTTACTATCATTAGATTCTTGAATTCTGTGTAGTTTCTCTGAAGTTTTTCTTGCTCTGATGTATTTTTGATACAGGTTTTTGGTGCACTAGCATCTGAACCGTTTAAAGTGAGTGATGGCTTTTATGGCACTGGGGAGACCTTTATGTTCACTTTTTCTCCAGATTTTGAGGTAAGTAGTAATGACTTTGTATGCTTTTGCTCCCTTCCACACCACCACTGCAAGTGCATGACCTTAAAATACTTAAGGAATAAATTTGACTGTAAATCTGAAAAATGTTACAAGTTGGCCCAAAGAAAGTCATCACATTAATTTTTTCATGGAATCTTTAAGTGCCTGGTGAGTCGGTTTGCATTACAAAAATTGGTAGTGTTTGCATTCAACCTGACTCTTTAATTATACCGAAGATTTTTCTACTGTTTAAATTCTTCCAGGTGTCTTTCTGAAAATTCACAAACTACATCCTTTTGAGGGGCATGTTTTCTTGGTATTTTTAATTCTGTAGGAGTTTTGGTGCTCAAAGATGACCTGGTTTGAATGAAAGCTATTTTAATTAGCTTAAGACCTCAGAGAATTTTTTGTCTGCAGCTATCTGTGTCCTGAATTTTCTGTGTCAACTTTATTAAACTGGCCTCTAGCCACCTACAGACTGTCTTTACTGATGGTTGGTTTCCCTTTTGCCCAAAAGAAAAGTTCAGGTATTTTTACTTGCTAGTCTGTTTTTGTTTTTTGTTTTTTTTTTTCTTCTTAGGTTTTTAAGTGGACAGGAGACAACATGTTCTTCATTAAAGGAGACATGGACTCTCTTGCTTTTGGTGGAGGAGGGTAAGTTACAATTAGAATCTGTTAAAAATACTTGTCTGGGCACCTTTGAAAAGAAAAATTGGAGTTGACTTCAGTTTGGTAGCTCAGGACTCAACAGTTACCAGCCAAGAAACTTTAATATTTAGCTTCCAATGCTGACAAAACTTAAACAGGAGGTCTGTCTTCCCCACAGTGTGACATAAAGTGTCAGCCCTTCAATGCCTTCCATGCTTGACTTCTGTGTGTGTCTTCCTGTATTCAAAAGATATGATTGTGGAAAAATGTAAATGTGAAAATTGTGTAACTAGAAGAGGCCTGAATTGAAACTGAACCATCCCAAAACATGCCAGGGTCTGAAGAAATCATACGTCATCTTGTTGTGTTTTTTCCCACCCATGCATATGCTTCTGGAATGTTTTCCTTATTTGTTATCAGCATTCTCTTTAGATATAAAAGCGCTATTTGTCATCTCATTAATAAAAATGAAGAGGCTGAAAACCAAGGAATTCTAATTAGCTTATTTCCGAGTCTCTGCAAAAGGGAATCTCCCAAATTAATAATAAATAGTAAAAAAAAAATTAAATCAATGTAGCATAAATTTATTAACAGCAATGAGGTACTTTTGTGTTAAAGTAATTATTTAATTCCTTATAATTTCTAAATCTTGAATGAAAAGTACATTGATAGATTCAATGCTTACTGTTTTTTGCTTTAATACATTGTCTTGCAGAGGAGAGTTTGCTCTTTGGCTTGATGGTGATCTCTACCACGGAAGAAGTCATTCATGCAAAACATTTGGGAATCACACTCTTTCTAAGCGAGAAGACTTCACTATTCAAGACATAGAAATATGGGCTTTTGAATAAGTATTTCGCTATTTCTACAGGTTATTGTCCCAAACCTGACATGAATCAGTGCAGCTTAAAAATCCCTAGGAGCAATATAATGTATTTTACTTATCTGGTTTTTTTGGTTTTTTTTTTCTAATTTTTCAGTGTGGCCGTTAGTTTTTATTTTTAAATAGCTCTTTCATGCTCTTGCATCTGTAATATACTATCATACTTTTTCTAAGCTGTAGACTCTTTTACAAAATATTGATCTTGTGGACTAAAAGTTAACATTAGTTACTTTGCATCTTGTGGCCTGCAAAATTTTCTTATCTGTATTACTGTTGCCTCCCAGGTTTCCCACACACACCTTTCCTGCAATCCTGCTAGGGGGCTGCTTCATTGAATATTATTTTTGTATTCAAATTATGTCTATGAATGAAGTTGCCCTCTGTGAACCTCTGAGAAAGCTGCGTGTGGGTATTTGGCAGCAGCACTGCAGAGCTTGGTCCAGACCCATGATGGGTTATTCAAGTGGTGCCACAAATGGGTGAGAAGCTGAGCATTCCTTCTTAATGCATCCCAGTACACACCTGCTGTAGTTAGAAGATATCCAAAGTCACCAGTGCCACTTGTCTTGTTTCTTGTTCATGTGTAGAAAAAAGTCAGTTAATATGTGTTGTAGCTGCATGCTGATTGTATTTAAAGAGTGCTTTGCACATGCTGTTAATGATCCGCAGGTTTGGGACAAATACTGACAATATTGAGCTAAGTGGCAAAGACTACAAAATAGCAAGTGAATGTAAGAATATGATAGTTCCAAAAAATTAAAAGGCTAAAGCAAGTAAAACTCAGTGAACAATTTGTAGCTATAGTGGGGCATTAAAAGTACAGAAACAGATGCATCTTTCTTCAACATAAAGTGTCAGATATATACTGTTATACTGTTGTAGCCGTGTAGCACATCAGCTCCAAGAATATAGCTTATTCCTGTCCAAAGAAAAATATTATTTGTGATGTTTTTGAGTGGGTCTATGTTGTAAATTTACAATTAGCACCAGCTCTGATTAAAATGACATCATGTATCATAGGTAGACAATATTGTAATTCAGTAGACTTGTGGAATATGCAAATTTACTGTCATGTGACCTCAAAAAATAAATGACAGGCTAGAATACAGTTCCAGTAGCTCTTGTCCACTTTTGTAGGAAACTTGATAAGCCATTGTGGCAATAACAGATCTCAAAACTGTTTGTTTCAAAGCTTTTATTCTATGTTCTGCAAAAAAAAAAACCAAAAAACAAAAAAAAAAACAAAAAACAAAAAAATTGCTGTTAAGTGTGACAGTGACTGACTTTGTGCTGAAATTTCAGCTATTTCAGACAAACATTGTATATTTTCTTGTAAATTAATGTTTAAAGTAGTTTTGTTATTATAGAAAAGTGTTGATCGACGGGTTGCTTATAGCACTTTAAATTATTCTAGAAATGGAATAAAAGCCAAGTGGGTTGGCTTACATAGATGTAGTTGTATATTTCAAAATATTTACATTTCTGGAAAGTTAAAAAAACTTATTTGAAGACAGCTTATTGCTATGGTAACAAGAAAGGGCAGATGTTTCTTCTATAATATGCTAATGCTCAATATGAATAGAAAAACAGGGCTTTGTTTCCTGTCTCTATGTATATCTCTTTATCCTTATTAGAACTTAGTACAATGTGTAGAGTAAATGTTTACAAAAAAAGGAACTGTAAATAAATTGAAATGGCTTTTCTCCCCTTTGGTCTTCCACAGCAGTATTATTGTCTTCGTGGAGTTACAACTGATTATTACAACAAAAAAAAAATCCTGTGATGGATTTCCAGTACTATAAGCTCACAGTGATGTATAGCAAATAAATCTAAATATATGTAAAAATAAAATTGAGTTGGAGTTTATTTAGAAGGTGGAGTTTGTGGAAGCACAAATGCCATTTTTTGCTGTTCATTTAACAACTGAATGTATAGGATGCATTTTCTCATCTTTTTTGGCATTTCTGAGACTTTTTAAAGCCCAGTGGGAAACAATGGGAATGAAATAGATCTTTGACCATTTTGAAGAGGGAGAGGGGCAAAGTCTGAGATCATCCTTGCTGACAAAATCATTATTTCAACTGCAGAGTCTCTATCCTGAGCTCATATTGCAAATAAAGCATATTTTAGTTTTTTTAGAGGGTGGTGTGAAGAATTTTAAGAATTATACTTTTAAGAATTAAATGAAAGCGCACAAATATCTTTAGTCGCTGAATGTTTCCAAGTGTTGGACCAGCCTCCGAAAAGCAAATAGGAAGCAAAAAAGTGGAAGTCAAAGATGGTGTTTAGTAAGCAGTACAGTAGCAATCATGCTTCCAAAGTGCTAAGTTAGTTAAGGAATAGAAGGACATTTGATGTAAAGCATAAGTGACTGTGGCAACACTTGGTGAAGCAACTGGCTGTGTAAGGGATCTGTAGAAAGTAGCATATGTCTATTTAAACAAGACGATGAATTTTATTACCAGAAGTAATTTCTGTATGACACACATAAAAGGCACTGTCCTGATGTCCCCTCTGCCTTCAATTCATTATCCTTTTTCTGCAGTACAATTCATTTCCATCTTCCTGGCACGGTTTGTTTCTGTGATTGTAAAGCATTGGGGTTTGACATTCACTGAAGACTTATGAGACCCATTATCTGGAGTTTGCTGCCAGAAGACTGTGTCTCAGCACACAGTACTTGGATGGATTCACTGAGTAATTTGATGTTTTATTTGGGTACCTGGGATCCAAACGTGGCATTCTGCAAGTAAGATCTCTTGGCTCTAAATCCTGTCTGTATTAGTTACGGCTTTTGTGCAATCTGCAAAAAGGTCATAATTTATGACATACTGCTTGTGCTTGCATCTTCCCACTCACCTGTTTATATTGCATTAGAGTTATTTCTTTGGTACAGAAATTAGAATGTCTGCATAAAATTTGCGCTTGGAAGATGAGTAAGAACACTGGCTATTCCTTCAGCTCCAAATAAAAAAATAATGATCTTGCATTGTGCATTGACTATTTGAATGTTAAATCTCACTTTTATGTTCTCACTTAATAAAAGGACAGATGTCATGAGGATATTTTACTGTTGTCACTGCAGTTTGGAGCTCAATTAAGGGAACAAACCTCCTCTTAAGAGTACATGCTACTGAAATAATAGAGCACTACACTGTGCTTCTGGAGCCGAGAAAGGAATTGTCCAGCTGATGGAGTGGTGTACACTTGGTGTTGTATATGCAAACCAAGTGCAAGCCACTCCTGCTGGCTGTCTCACTGCAGAAATGCCAGTGCCAGCTCTGCTTTCCACTGTCCTGCTTACCTTACAAGCTTTGCAATCGTAGTTTTTCTCTTGTGATAATTACACTGCTGATAGTACATGTGCTGTTGAATGCTGAACTCCTTTGTGCCCTGAAGTGTCAGCAGTGGCTTTGTTGGGGTATAGCAGCTGAAATGGCTGTGAGAAGAGGGCCTGCTAGTATCTCTCCTGTGATTGAACATATCACTATGGATAGTATGCTCTTCACTACACCTGATTTTATTTCAATAGCCTTCCCCTGTTTTAAAAACTAGCTGTAATACTGACCCTTGACTGTACAGAAACACTTACAAAGAAGGAATTTTTGCTGTGGAGGGGGGAGCTGATTTCTACTGGGTGGGATGCATGTCTAGTGAACCTTCCAGTCACTTCAAGCCACTGCAGAAACTGTGGCAAGATTTGCAAAAATACAAAAGTGTGTATAAGTCAAATTTATTTCTTCTGGTACAAATCCCATGCTGTCACTTAAGCTTGATAGCTGTATTAGAATATGAAAAATGTATGTAAGCTCCTACAGAAGAAGATAGAATTTTTTCACTACCAAGGATGTACAAAAGCAACACTAGCTTCAGACAAGAGAGTGCAGGAGCTCTGTTTCTAGTAGAGAAGTGAAACATGAAAACAAAAAAAGTTGTGAGTAAATACAGTATTTAAGAAAATAATGTGCAACCATAAGCTACCATGAGAGTAGCTGAGAGTTGCTTATTGTCTCAAAGGTTAAGGGGTTTATTTTCAGAGCAAGTCAGAACTAGGAAAGCAGGTCTTTTATAAACATTTACAGAGAATGCTTTAATCAAGCAGATTTTGGGCTTTATCTTCTCTCTGCTTAGAATATTTAAATTTGGCAGAAGTTATGCTAGTTTCAGAGGAATGTAACACAGTATAGTAGAAGAGTTAGGGTGGGTAATTCAGGGAGTATTTTTGTTTGGTTGTTTTTTTAATGAGGTCAGATTTATTATCTCCCACACCATGGATAAATTTGTCACACAACTTAATGTAAAAAAATGTTATAAAGCATGTAACCTACATGAAATGCTTCCATGTACCATAACTTATATAATAGTTAATATTTCTTTTTGACAAAAATGGTAGATTCATTTCTGGAATTAGAAGACTTTTGCATGATACTGCCTACTCAAAGATAAATAGTCGAGGGTAGTATGAGCAAAAATGCTAGTTATGTCATGTGGTTTTCTCATCCAATTGGAAATAAAATAGTTTGAGGGGAAGAATAGGAAAAAGATGGGGATTTGGTTTATTTTTGCATATGTTTTAACCCTGTGGTGACTGAATGGGAGGCTTAAGTTCCCTGTAGTGAGCTGCCAATCTGTGATTACATTGTTACAGCTGCTGTGCTTTCCTGTGGTAGGATGAGAATTCTCAGGAGCAGAAATACACAATTCACTTTACACATGCCTTTAGTGTTTATTCTTTGTACAGGTGTTTTGTATAAGGTCTGTTACCATGTACTCTGAAGTTTTTTCCTGGTGCTTTGGATGGAGAAACCTTCACAGGATATATTTTAACAGCCTATGAAAAGGAGAACATGCGATGTTTTACTTTTCTGAATGTGCACACATATTTGTTTTTTGGTGTGTGGGAGAATAACCCAAGAAATAATTAAGGGGTTTATTTATAGTTCATATATTCCTTTAACAACAAAATTTTGTCAAGACAATTAAGACAGCTATAAAAGGTCATTGTATAAAGATGTAAAGAATAAGTTAAGAATATGCAGATAAAAATTACACTAAGACATCAGTTTTTGTGGGGTAACTTGAGTAGTCTGAGATCTCAAGAAAGCATTACATTCAATTCAACTGATTCCATCTTACAAATAATTTTCTCTTCCATAGAGTCACGTAACTATGCCTCAAATATCAATGATTTACATAGATTTAGAATAGATGTAGTAGTCAGTTCTTGTATCATTAAGTTATAAAACATTTGGTTTATTTGTACATTGCAGCTTCAAACTGGAGTACCTGTACCCCTAATAAGACATCAATATTTGTTTTATCAGAGACAAGATGTTAATACACCTCTTACTTCCATAAGAAGATATTTGCTCTTTCAGTTTGAAAGAATCTTAGGGGGGGGGGGGGAAACACTTTTTTCATTACTTGCCCAGGCATCTGCTCTGAAACAAATTCTTTTGATGTGAAGCAGACACATTTTACTAGGACAGTTATTTTTACAGTAGTAGAGAAATTGATCTCACAAATCGACTAAGGAGAGCAGACACCTTACAAACATCTCAGATTTGTGAAAATACAATTTTATGTCCTAGAAGCATTAGTTCATTAGCATTTAGTCCTCTTCAGCCTCACCTGGATGGAAATAAGTTATGCCCAGGACATTAGAATGGCAAATGCTGTGAAAATAGGTCAGTATTTTTGTGTAATGTGAAACAACATTTTCCTCAAAGTTATGAATGCTATTTCTGTCTTTTCTCACAGAGCTGCATTTCAATGTAAGATGATGACAGTAGTCACTTTTTTGCTGTATGCAAAAGTACAAGTACCTGGCTAGTTTTTAAATGTTACTTATTATTTATAAGAACAGTCTCTACATAATCAGATGAGACATCGAGACATTGCGCAATTCTGCATAGAAGATATTTTTAAAGTAGCTATCTAATCAAAACTTTTTTACTCATCACATTCCAACCTCCATAAGTTTAAATATGAAACAATCTAAAAAATTAGTTATAGAAATACAATAAATATATAAAACCCCATTTATAAAAAGGATTTTATGTGATATGTAAGAGAAAGGTGTGTCAACAGTTGTATCAGCAAGATAATACTGCAGTAATAGTTACATTCTTTGCTTGTAAAGAAAACAAATGTGGTGTCCTTGATCTGCATTATGATAATTCTCCTTGTATTTAAATCAATTAATTAGGAAGTGCATGCACAGGATCATTTTTCAGATCAAAAACTTTGTCTGAAAACTTTTATATTGTCATTCAGCTTCTCATCTGGCATGTTTCATATTCCTGATATTCCAGTTTAAACAGATTGGGACTATCTTAATGTAACAAGAAGTAGAAATTGGAATTAATCTGTATCTATTTATGTTGCTATGGGCTTTTATCACCAGCCGCTTATATTCCATATAGATTTTTCTCCTTATTTTTCTTGTAGTAATTAATTGTCCTGCAGGCACTTCTGGTACAAAATGAAGTCCATTTGGATGTTTGGGTTGTCACACACTAGTTAAAAAATACATATTTCAAAAAATGCTCTCTTGTATATAGTAAACAGGGGAATCTTATAGTCGAAATGTGCAAATGCTAATGCAAAGGAGGAGAGAAGTTTTCTAGAAGCTGTTCTGGTTATAGCCTAACTTATTTTAATAAAGTAATTATGACATTATCATCTCTTCCTTGCCATAACATTTCTCCTTCAAAGTCCACCAGCCCGTGTTTCCTAGCTCTCATCAGAATCCCAACAACCTTATCTGAAATTCGAACGTATCTGTCGAAGAGTTCCCCGAAAGTGACTTGGATCTTGCCGTCAGGCCGTGGCTTGGCCATCGATTCAATGATGAAGCACATGTCCCTGATCTCCCGGTGGATGTGGGCCTCAGCTCTCTTGGCTCTCTCAGCAGTTTTGGTTCCTTCCTTTGGGTGGCCGTATCCTTCATCTCCTTTGTGCAGGCGCGTGGACATGGCCAGCTCGTGGTCAAACTCCTCGCTGAAGGGGTTCAGCTTCTGTGTTATGATGTGCTGGTCTGCCCATTCCTGCCACCTGTCCTTGAGGCTGTGCACAGCGCTGCATTTCCTGCGCGCCTTGCTCTGCGCCTCCTCGCTCAGCCGGCTGGCCCTGAAAGACACACAAACACACCTGAGCCTCGCATCTCCTTTCCTGATGCAGTTCTGCTCTTGATCGGTCTCTGCTGTAACTTGGTTACTGTGGTTTTGGGACGAGCTGGAATCCACCAGGTGGCACGAGTTCACCACTTCTAAATTAGTTCTCTAGGGGCTGTTTGTCCACGTTCAGTTTGCACACAAAGGCAAGTTCTGTGATGACAGCTTTATCCTGTCTACACTGCCACCTTTCAGCCTCGACCTGAGCCTGTTTTGACAAACTTTGCCCCAGAATGACTTAATTCTGTAAGGGAGCAAAACGGTATGTTGTTGATTACCTGCGCTTTCTGTACCTTTGGTCAGTCGTGTAGTTCCCCATTCCTGCCTACTTGGCCAAGCCTGAAATGTGCCTGCCCTGAGGTTAGAGATGCTGATTGCAGTAGGTGTGTGACCTGGCTGAAAACTAGAGGGTATACTGCCTACAAAAATCTGTCCTCTGTAATAGATGTCAATGATTATAGCAACGAAAGGCTAACTGAGTACAGTAGCACTGTCTACACTCTGTATTTGAAGTATGGTTCTGAACAAATATTGAAGTCCAAAATTCACATTCCCATGGCTAGGGCAGAAGACTGAAAGTGTCAAGGACAAAGGATAAGGAAAGACCTTCAGGGATTTTTATTTTTTTTTTCTATTTTTACACGTGTAATAGTTCTGGATGACTCCAGGCAGACACTCTATCCTCTCGTGGCCAATCTCACATGTTGTGGGGGAGCTATAGATAGTCTGAGCTAGTCTTTGTGCTGTCTACGTCCTGTCAATGTGTAGGTACAGAACTCAGCTGGGACTATGCTGTGCTTTGCCTGTGCCAAAGTAATTTGTTTTCTAATATTTTTACTCCCCAAAAGACTGCTCTGAAACCTCCCTAGTAACATCAGCTGAATATTAACACTAGAGAATCAAGATGCACTTAGCAAACAGTATACAGGGGTGAAAAGTTGCAGAAAATTCTGTTCCCCCACTGTTTGGACGTTCCTGTGTTTTCTATGAAGCTTATTGAAACAGAGAACTGGAGTCATAGAAGTGTCCCCTGTTCAGATTGGTGCCCCAGAAAAGTGTCAATATTGGGCAGGGCTATGCTAGGGTGAGAATTGCAAACACCTAGTGCCAGGGATAGAAAAAGACTTAGGAGTGCTGTGCTACTTTATTATTAGCTGTGGAGTTGCCCTAGGATTGGCTTAGCTGTATTGAGGAGCTGTGTTCAAAAAGCTCCAAAATACTCTTCCCTATCAATCTGGTGAAAAAACATTGGAATAATTGAGCATACTGAGTTGCCAAGTAAGTGCACCTTTCTTCTGTGATGTTACTACAGAGCATCCTGAAAGCAGGCAGTGTGTCTGCACCTGTAATTTTGTGTAAGTGACTAACAGGTAGGTCTTGACAGGAAAGCATTAAAATACACTATTGGGGTAAATCTAGACAATTTGGTTTCCTGACAATAAACCAAATGCTCCTCTATATGAGCTATTGTCATACAGGGAAAGGGAAAGCTGTGATCCTTTGTCCCTTTGCCTGAATTGTGCCTTCATTGTCCACAGGAACTGTGGGCACAGGGTTTGGCTGTGCAAAGGAATTTGTCTCCTGAAGCCTATGGCTATCTCAAAGGTCACAGAAACTCTGTGCTAGTACAGTCTGAACTCCAATTGAAGCTCAGATTGCCTCACTAGCTTCTTTTGTGGGAAGCTATGAGTTAAGGCAGGGGAAAAAAAATCCTAAGTGAATCAAAATTGCCTTGAAGAAGTGATGCCATCAGTCTTAGTGGAGTTTTTGAGTAGTTATCATCATGGTGGGCTTATTCCTCAGCCACAGCCAGCTGCTTCCCCTTCTCTTCAGGGACTATGAGCTCTGAGAAAGTCCTAGAGTTTCCCAGGTTGAGTGGAGAGAAGAGGGGAAGTGAGACAGCAGGAGGAGGTGCAGTCTCTGTTACTTGCCTTAATTTAACATTCTAGAATGTATTCCCTCCTTTTTCTACTGAAACTGGTTTTCCTTTCTAGCAGAATATTATTATTGCCTTCCTCATCCAAATCATCTCAGTGGCTGAAAAAACCATCTTATCTATCCTTTTGCTTTTATCATGCCTCACGTGGGCCTGGGGTAAAAACCTTGCTTTTTAAATGCCGCTTGTAATTTAACCATTTCTAGTTGCTGAAGTGCTATTTTTTCCATTATTTAGCTCAATGACGAGTTTAAAATGTGAATTGTGTACACATAGAAGCATTTTTCATGTTTCTCCTGCACCTACACAAAGGATAGTGCATCAAAAGTGAAGGTTTTAAACTTTTACATGCTTTGAGAAGTGTTTTGCATGCAATAATCAACTAAGTTAACCTGATAACCAGAATGATCATCCTAAATGCATTCTGACCTTCTAGGCAAATAATGTCCAGGTTGCATATTCACCCTGGTTCTGTCTTTAGGGGAAAAGTATGAATCCCATTTTAATGATTTGGGTTTCATACCCCTATTGTTGCATCCCTTTTGATCCTAAGCAGAAGCAGAATATCAACAGACCTTCTACTAAGGAAGCAACCTCATTCCAGTAAGCAATGAAGCTGGAAATAATGAAGGTACTGATGAGAAGAAAACAAAATTCTTGCACTGATGCTTTTTTCCTAGAATGTTGAGAGGAAAATGGGAGATATGCTTTAACAACTGCGTGCTTATAGCCTTTTTGAAGAAGATTAAATGATTGAAGAAGATTGAAATGTTCATAAAGGTAGTACAGTACTGGTAGCAGTACTGTAAGTGCAGAAAATTATTTTTGTGTCCAATTTCAGTGGGAAAAAAAAGCTGTAAGTAACATAGAGGGTGTTATTTCAATCATTTGGATCATAGTAAATATGGCTAATCAATCTTTTTTCAAGGTAGCAGCACTAAAATTAGACATGTGAGGGAAACACAAGAAAAGTTTCACAGAAGATACATAGTTGGTCTGTTTCTACTATAGCATTTGAAACTGAGAAATTTGTTTTAATTTAAATTGTTTACAGATAAGTGCTGCAAATGTATCCTTTTTCCACTGTATATTTGGAATCTTTGGTTTGAGGTCCTAACTTCTGTAAAAGGATGGTGTGCAGAATCCTTGCCAAAAGCAGGCACCACAAACTTTGAAGCCTTACATTACTGGGGAGCTTTTTTCACTTGGGCTGTTAACCATTTTCTTCTTACAGGAACTAACTGCTCAGCTGTACAGCAAAGCATCATTCTAATCCCATCTGAATAGCTAAAATAGCTCTGGGGGTGTTTGTTCAGATAGCTGTGCTTAAATGTACTGTATGGCTGAAATCCTTAACTGTGTTAGTCACAGTCTGACACTTATGATAATGTTCGTTAGTAGTGAGATGTAAAACCAAAACAGTGACCATGATAGAGCCTGCCTGCCTGCCTGCCTGTCTACACAGGGATCACCAAGTCAGTTTTGGCATTTTGATCAGTTTTTTGTCATCAACGATCCAGTTTTTAGTTTCTGAAAATGCAATTGAGATATGGGATTAGTTGAGGTCCAAGATACTGTGGAATTTTCCTTTCTTTGAATTGGCGAATTCCAGATTCATGGAAAGCTTCCAAAGAGAAGCAGTGAACCCAACTTTTGCTAAGGAATATGTGTAAGTAATTCCTGCAATATTAATTTGCGATAATATGTGTAAGTAATTCCTGCAATATTAATTTGCGATATTCTTTTCAAATTGCTCCTAAGAATGTTTACAATTTATACTTAGCAAAATAATGAATAAGTATTTGGAAATATTACTTGTCAAATATATTGATTTAGACAACATTTGCTGAAATACATTAATAGTTGAAGGCTCTTAACGAGGTAAGAGTAGTGATTCTGAAGTATGGCATGAAGTATTAAGAGATAAGTAGTTACTTTGATGAACCAGTAAATCCAGTGTGAAAATTAAATATAATTAACATCTCCCAAATATAACTTCCTGACTTTTTGTAGCAGGCACATAGTCCAATGTTGTTGAGGGAGTACTTAAGCACAGAGTGATATCTGAAAGGTCTCCTGAATTTTGATTAATTTCTTCTAAGTAACGAGTAACAGTTTATCCTTGACCACTTCCTACTACCCCACCCCCGTCCCCCACCATTTTCCTCATGGGAAGCTGTACCCCGGTGCCATTTGTGTTGATGCAATGCAGATGCTTTACTCACAGAGATGGGACAGGCCGTTTAATCCTCACAGCCGTCACCTCCCGGTCACTGTCTTCCTGCTCGAGCTTGTCCTCTGCTTCCCCATAGCCACTGTCCTGGGCATCCAGGCTGTCATCACGACACTTAAGCAGCAGCTCTCCTTTGGCCCCATCTTTGTCCTCTTCTTCCATCTTCTCCCAGCCCTTGGTCAGCTCTGATACCACATTTGAACACTTCCTCCTTATAGTTGAAGGTAATTTGCTGCTAAGAAGTTTGTCAATAGCACTTGATTCTTCTTTGAGTTTGGTCATCTCGGAGTTGCTGTTGTTCTCATATCTTTCACTGAGGAGGCTGACATCGCCCCCTCGTTCGTAGGCTTTGCTGACAACTGTTTTGGTCACCTCTTTGCTTTTAATGTTGAACATTTTGAGGTCTTCATCTGATTCCCTTGATTTTTTTTCAGGATTTCTTATTGTCACTGATCCCTTTGCTAAGAATTTTTCATCATCTTTTTCTTGGTCCCTCTTGATGGATGAAATTTGCCATTTTTCAAAGGAACTTTCTTGTACAGGCTGATCTGATGAGGCTTCTGCAGTGGGGACCCATCCAGAGGGCTCTTGCTCTTGCTTTACATGGTGGTCAGATGCCCATTGCTGCCAGCCTCGTGCCAAGCTGAAGACCTGGCTGGCCATTCGGATCTTGTGGACAGCCCTTTTCGCAGGAGCAGTGCTAGGCTTTTCTTCAGGAGCCATGTCTGCTGCCATCCTGGCTTCTCCCCTTCTTATCCTCAGCACCTTCTGAATGGATTTCCTCAAGTGAATAATGCCCTCTGAAGAGGGCCACGCAGATTTAAATAGAAGCAGGAGCAGTTGATGCCCATGGAAAATATGTGAAACACTTCTCACAAAGATATAGTATCCTCACTGTTGCAGAGGTCTTTTTTTAAAATGCGGGGTTACATTTCATCACAGCAGATGAATGATGCATGATGTGAACAGTGTGACACAGACCCATGGTAGAAATAGTGGGAAAGTAACAGCTCCTTTAGACCCCCTCCTGGGACTGCTGAATTCTCAGTTTGCTGGCAAGGGTCTTGTTCTTTTGGAAATGCAGCCCTTGGGTTAGAGATCCTGATCAGAGTGATTGAAAATGCTAAATGTGAAGGGCTGTCAGTGGCTAGGAATTTTGGCCAGAGTGGACACTCCTCATCATCACAAGAAAACAGTGGCCTTTGTCATGGAGTGTGAAGCCAGATGCAAATTATGACTGAGAAATTTTTAGAGGTATTTCCTAAAAAGGTACTGGGTGACTTTATCGTATTGCTCATGTGTCCAAGGAAATAGAGGTTTGTTAATTTTTAAAAAGGTATTTATGTGTTCTCTTCCCAGTCATTATCTATTAATGTCTCTCTCTTTATAATGTACCTTCAGGGGGGCCTGGGAACACGATCATGTTTGGTGTCAGCACTAGGGAAGAGGGAATCTCTGTGTCTGGGGATCAGTATAGTAAGTCTGACTTGATCAGATGGATGAATGATCTCCAAGTTTTAGGGTTTTGAGAAAATAAAATATAACCGTTTTAATTTCTCACTGCTTTTCAAGAGAATTATATACATCATAATTGTTTACTGGGTACAATATAGAAAAAATTCATTTTTCTAGGAAACCTTATGATTTGTTCACTCCAGAGGACTTCCTAAAGTGTATTCATATTCAAATTTGTGAAATTGTTTAGTGAATTGAGTGAATATTAACATTTTTGCATGGTAATAAATATTTTTTATATTAGAATATATATTTCTGAGATACAGTCCTTGTGATCTCTTATTTCTTAGAATTATGTTTCCTAAATAGGAATGGAAAATGTCATTGCTTTTTCAGTCCATCATACCTTGCAGATTACCAGATGACCCATGGCACTTGCCATGTGGTACTCTGAGGCACATTGAACTTCAAGGAATTCTGTTGGCTTTGTTGGTGTTACATCAGAGATAAATATGGACTCTCATACTCTGCCTTTTTTTTTTATCTTCTCTCTGTTAAAGGCTGGGCTGTTGGAAGTAGGTCAGATCATATTTAGCTCTTGATTAATGCTTTAAGACTACATACCTTTGACTTCCATGTAGAATTCCTCATTAATCTGTGGAGTAATTTCCTCTTCAAAACTGATGACATAAGTTAGTGTTGCTATTAGATATTTACTCATGCTTTTATTTTGGAAAGAAATGTGTCACCTCTGTGTACTGTACAATCTCAGCTATTGCCCACTGCGTCATAGCTGTGAGATGACATTGTGAGCTTTACCCATACAACTTGATTAAGGAGCATATGTCACCAAACATTTATTTTGGGGTCATTTTGAGGCTAATCAGGAATGGGACCTTCTTGTGCTTAGAATTCACGCATGCCTATGCATCCATGCATGCATGCAGGGGAGTGTATGCTCCCTAAAATACAAGAGGCAAGTGAAAGAAAATAATGCACATGCAGAATAGGAATATTACACCAGTTCATTATGTCATTCTGTGTGGTTTCTGGAGTGTAAGGGTGGCTGAGGGTTTTAGAATGAGCTGAAAGCTAAATACAGATAAGGGGTAAGGCCAAGGATGGTCTGCAGTGACACAAATGAATGTGGAAGGACAATCCTGAAGCATACGGCCAATAGAGACCTTTGTTATCAGGCAGGGTCAGCTCCACCCCCATGTGTCCTGGATCCTGTTTTACCTGCTCTTAAAGATTACCAGTAGTAGATGCTCCCCACTGTCTAGGCAATCTATTCTACTGGTTAACTGGCTGTATTTTGCAATCAAAGGCCTCTTCTCAGTTTATTACTGTAAATACTCTTGAAGTTCTTGAACACTTTTACTCTCATCTAATATTTGCAAGTAATTGTATTGAAATTCATGGCACTGAAAAATAATTGCATTCCTGAGAAATGTTTAGAAATTACAGTGCATTTTAAATAAGTTGTTAATAAAGAGACTTCTGGTTTTTTTTCCTAACAGACTTGACCTTGGTATACTGGTCATAGTCCTACAGACTTAATGTTTACATAGCTTAGATAAATAACAGTGATAGGTTACAGACTAATGAAAAGCACCAAGATTACATATCTAAACTACTATTTAATCCATATCGCACAACAATATGTTAAACAAATGTTTAGTTAAAATCAATCACTCTTATATTAAGATGAAGTGTTATCACAGACTTGTCCAAAGTGCCAGTGAAACTTTGTTTTAATTATTCTGAGGATAAGTATCTTTATAATGCTTAATTTTTGGATGTACAATGATGGTGCCTTGAATGTGTTGAATGTTATCTCATTTTATATGGTGGTGCTGCCAGCAATAAGTTAATTATGAGTATAAATTTTGTCCAAATCATCCAGTGATATTCATACTTTGTGTGTTGTTTACTTTGCAAATGTTTTATTGCAGTAAGACTAGAATTTATTACTTCATTATTTTAAAGTTTTATTTTTAATGAGATAATCAGCCAAGGTTACATTTCTGCTTGTAATTTCCCTACTGTGACTTCCACAAGCCCATAGCCAGCCCTAAAGGTACAGGCTGTTTTAGGCAGGCTGGACCTGAACCACATTTTTCTATGTGTCTTCCATACATCACAAGGTCACAAAACATACTCTAAATGCTCAGCAAGGCTAAGTGAGGGTGACTGTCACACGCTTTCACAAGTTCAGAAACTGTCCTTGAGGTCAGAGTGGAGGGACCATTTCTTGCAGAAGATTTATAGGAGAAAAGATAATTGGAGAAAGCATTAACTTTGATGAGCAAGATTGACACATGCTGAAGTTGTAAACTCCCTTTGTCCTTAACTCTGGCTGCTTACACTTCTGGGATTTATTCTCTTTGACACCTTTTGATAAGTCTGCACATGTCCCTAAGATCTTGCTGCATTTCACATAATACCTCTGACTTCCTGAATCCAAAGTTGAGAAGGACCAGCTGAGGGGTTGCCAGTGTCAGAGGTAAAAGATTTTGGGATTTTTTTGCTGTGTGATGGTTTGGGTTTGTTTTCCCCCTGGATGAATTTTTCTCTGTATAGTTATTAATTATTTTAAAAGCTTTAATTTTCTCTTTGCTGTTGAATGTTAACAGTCTCTGGGAGACCAGTATGCCATCTTTTTGTTTTTTCTAATTTTGTTTAAGGATAATTAACTTTAAAAGTAGAACTGATCCTTCATACATTATTTTACCCTGTCAGACATTGACATAAGTTATTCAATGTTTTTGATTCCACGGAATTTAATTTTGTAAGGAAGGAATTTACCAATTGTAAGTGTATGAAAGATACTGTCTTCCTCCCCAGAGTTAGTGCTGAATAATGAGAACAAGATGTGTTTTTTTTTCCTTAAGTATAACCAGCTGCCATTATCAGGAATCTCAGGAATTCTTTTCAGCATGACAAGTGTCTTAACATCATACGTTGCCAGTTATCACAGGAAAATTGTAAAAAGACTTAGAGTTTGAGATTTCCTTATTTTTAGGGTTTCCATCAAACAAATTCATTCTAACAACAGCAGTGAGCAACTGTGCCTCATTCAGTGTGCAGTTTCATGGACAATCCATGTCCATGACATGGACAAGTCTGAGCTGCAAGAAATAGATGCTCCTGAGCCTTTGAATTGGGTTGTGTCCAGCCATTAACTGGAAGAAGTTTATGCATTCATTCTTGCAGTTTCTTATACTTGCATCTGTCCACAGCCTTTTTTGTTTAGCTGAAATTGTGTTGTACTGAGAAATTATCCCTGTGTAATTATATGGAATTTTGAGTCTGCATTTGATTATGTGTCATCAGGATTCAACTATATGAGAGATCAGTGCTTATCCATGACCTATCATGGCAGCACTGCTTTGTGAAGGAAATAAACCCAGCAAACTGTCAAGAAAACCCTGGTCAGGACCAAGGCTGAAAGACACTTAGCTGTGGATGGGTAATGGGGAGAGGGATGATGCACTATCCAGTAGCAGCAGCTGAAGTGAGGGAGTTGTGGAGTGCAGCCTCAAAGCTCCTCTCCCTCCAGGTGAGATAGATTTAAATGCAAGGCACCAAGTAATAGAAAACAGCCCTGTAGTTTCTCAACTGGCTCAGGATGAGAATTCAGCATAATTTTTCACTGAAGTCTGATAAAGAGAGCTGGCTGTTACAGCTGATAGAAACCCAATTCAGGATGAGTTTACGTGCATCCATGTATCTTCAAGTTCCTATCCAAGCCCTGCTACTCAAGTGACAAATCACAAAAAGTGATGCTTCGCTGTCTTGAATATTTTATTCCTCTAAAGTTGTCTTCACATTTCAAAGATGAAAATTAAGACTGGGATGTGGAGCCTTAAAGCACTTTGGTACCCTTTTCCTACTTTTGCATATAAAGCCCAAAGTCAGATGGAGTTTTGGAGTCAGATGCTTGCAAGAAATCCATACAAATTTAATCAAATCTATACAGGAAATCAAAGCAGAGGTAAGAACACATGCTTTTAGTCCCATTTTACCTTCGAACATAAATACATCTCATTTGAATATCTATAGTAAATGAACAGAAACAAGTAACAAGCAATAATGAAGCAATTTTGTTTAAAAGTGTAAGCAAATGCATTAAATCATTTGCATCAGGCATTTAGTTCTACATGCATTATGAAGGAATTTCTGAAGATTATTTAAACAAGATAGCCTTTGAAATAAATCCACAAATATGTTACTATTCAAGTTTATATTGATCATATCTATTTGTCAGTGAATGGTTATCCTTTTCTGATGAAGAAAATTATGTAATATTATAAGTAATTTAATTTTGTGATTCTAACCTGATTATGTATCCTAGTTTAAAGTTTACCTAGAAATAGTCTTATGGCTTTGAGACTATGGCTTTTTTTGCTGCTATTGAAATCTGAGAAGAACACTGGATACAAGGAATTTAAAGTCTTCACATAACTTTGCAATACAAGACGGACGGGAGGCATACCAAGAAAGGAGAACTTGAAATCAGACACCTGGATGTAATGTGAGAGATGATAAATGTATTTTACACATCCACAAGGAAGAAATCGCAGGTAAAAAAAATAAAAATAAAAGCACAGTTCTGTATAGTCAAAATTTGTTACAAACAAGAGATAGGCATAATCACATCAGTGTCCTCCAGGTATTGGAGGCAGTGCTTCCATACATTGTGGCTTTTAGTTTTCAGGGTAATATTAACCATATGTTTTTGCTAATGGGTGTTTCTCAGATTTCAAGGTGACAAATGTGAGAAGAAAATAGAATTTTCACAATTAAAAAAAAAAAAAGTCCTGTCAGGGACAGTGTCCAGTTATTTAGAGCAGTACAAATCAGACTGAATGAACCACTTTATATGTGCTTGCTTTATCAATAGTCTGTTTAAAGTGCATCTTCTTCCAGGTATCACTGTGTGTGTACCACCTGGTTCTCCTGTACTGTCTTCACAGTCTACAGAATTTATTAACCTTTTAAAATCTGTCAATAAAAAGTATAAAACATGAACAGTTGTGCTTTTGATGTGTATAGTGGACCTACCAAGGGTTTTTGGAAGGATCACTGAAAATTTACATTTAGCTTATAGTAGAGCCGCTGGTTACTGTCTTTACATTATAAGTACTGTGACTTAAAAAAAAATAAACTTAGTTTCTGAAATTGTCTTGTGAGAGTGGAGTAGAAAACAGACTGCAAATTTTAGGAAATATGTTTGAATTCAAAAAACTCTACACAAAAAAAAAAAAAACCCCAAAAAAACCAAAAAAACAGAAAAATTGAGTCTGTAAATAATATAAATGCAATATTTCATTATTCGTCTTAAAATGTAATTCAGAACCAGTCTCAGAACTCAGGAAACAAGTCTCAAGTGTAATTTTGTTTTTTTTTTTATTGTGAAATTCTTTTTAATATTCACCGAGGGAAATACTGCATTTCTGTTTTAATATATCAATTGGCTAAAGCAATTAGCATAGTTTCAGTGCCTCTGTCAAAATCGTGCTCAGCTCTTTTGTTATTCCATATCCTGACACAAAGGATTATTTGAAACAATTGACGTTACAGCTTAGATTTGGACGTATCTAAGGTAAAAAGCAGAAATCCTCTTGACTAGTTCACTGGGGCTTTGCTCGCAGTGTGGGGGATCTCATTTTCAAGGTGGTAGCAGCGTGCTGAAGCTGTAACCTGTGGCTGTGATCGCTGACCTTTGGTAAGGCAGCAGAATTCCCGCGGGAGCCCTTGGCCGTGCCCGCTATCACATTCCTCTGCCGCAGCCGGGACAGATCCTTATTTCTTGGTTCTCCCGTAGCCCCCGCTGCTCTGGCAGCGCGAAGCTGTGCTGTTAGCACAGGCTTTGTTTGCTGTCTTGAACTCGGTGCGACTCTGCTGGCCGGCCTGCGAGAGGAGCGATGCTCCCTGCCGCTGCTCCCCTGAACACCGCTGACTTCAGGTGTCAAGAAGTCAGCGGTGGGAATTGCTGGAAAATCATGTGATATTTACGGTGCCATATGGATGTTTCCATGGCTGGTGACTAAGTTTCAATTGCCAAGGAAGCTGGCAATGAAGATCTGAGAAGCCCAATGATGGCCTAGTTTTCATCAGAAACATGTAAGCCACATTTGACTAAATTCCTATCTCATTTTAAAACTGTGCTACAGGCATCTGCCTTACTTCTTACATGATGTGACAGTAATTAATGGGCCATGATTATGGGGTAAAATTCTTTACAAAAAGAAGGTAAGGGTAGAGGAGTGGGAGCTTGAAGTCATTACTTAAAACTGCCCCTAATTTGATTTGCAGTATGGGAACAAGCTATGCGTTCCTCTTGGATACAAGGATACCTAATTGCTGGTAGCAGCACCCAAACTGGAGTGAACTGTTCTGCGAGGCAGTGACAAGTAGCTACTCATGTTTGTCATCAACTTGATCTTCTAACTGTGTGGCTACCTCATGCTTCAGCAGAGGGACAGCTGTGCCTGTTAATCCAGTGAATGACTTAGTGACTCAAAGTACAGATCAGTGTACTAACAGTGATTTTGAGGGAAAAATCAACTTCCTCATCCCCTTTGCAAGACTGAACCAAGCCAATATCCCTCATAATGGTATCAGCCATTTCAGCGCAGAAAATTTGAGGAGGTGGTAAATTTTCAAGGGTGGTTTTTTGATATTTGAAATTATGTGCAGGTCAGCTTGAAGTGTTTTGCTTCTCTGGCAAGTAAACTGATTATAGCTCTCATTGGACTGGAGACCTGGACCTTCCTAGCTCTTTCCCTATATCACTAGTCACTGCTGAATTAATCCAGTCTTGTATATACCAGGAAATTTGTAGGCTTGGAATTTCAGTGAACACTAACAAATTCAGTATTATCACAGAGCTCCAGAGTGCTTCCTCAACTTTTCTAGCTCTTTTCTTGAAATAAAGGAGGAACACATGTTTACATTTGAAGACTATCATGGTACTCATGATACTTGACTGGATATAGTAATTTTGGGCCAATTGCATTTTTTTTTCTCTGTGGAACCTGTTAAGGTTTGTGGCAGAGATCAATGGATCTGTCCCCGAGGGCTTAACAGGTTTCCCAATATAATAACAATGTCAGTATAGTCATATATCATATAAGAGTAATATGAAATTACTGCAGTGTATCAGTATTATTCTTTATTTTCCTCTTGGTAGTTCTCTTCAGACAGTGATTTATATAGTTCTGGGTTTACTCAGGAAAGAAGGAGAAAGTGATTGTGAGGTTTTGAATGGTAGGAGAGATGTAATAAAGACAAAATCTTCTTGTCATACCTTTGAAACCCGTGGGAATCACATGAGAAGCATTTCAGTGAGTGGAACCCACAGGCAAAGGCTGGTACGAGGCAAAGTACTGAGCAGGGGTATGTACTTCTTTCAGACCTCTCCTATTTTGTGAGTTGAATAATAAAAATGATACAGTTTACTCAAACTCCAGGGATACAGTATTCCACACAATTTGCAGCTTAGGAAGAATCCTTCCCAGGAAGTGTATCTGCTGCATATACACTGAAAGGGCAATTAAAAGAGTTGGGTGTAGGAAGAGCATTTCTCATTGTCATTGTTTAGGAGCTACTTGTTAGGTACTTCAAGGGTCCTTTCTCCTGACATTCCGTGGGGGAAGCCTTGCTGTGATGAGCCCTTAGGGCAGCTCCTGCTCATCCACCACTCCAGTGGAGTGCACAGTGCTCTCATGAAGCATACCATGCTCGTGTTCCCATGGAGTGCACAGTGCTCCCGTGGGGTGTACGTTGTTCCTATGGAGGGTGCAGTGCTCCCATAGAGTGTATGTTGTTCCTATGGGGTGTGCAGTGCTCCCGTGGGGTGTACATTGTTCCTATGGAATGCACAGTGCTCCCATGGGGTGTACATTGTTCCTATGGGGTGTGCAGTGCTCCCATGGGGTGTACATTGTTCCTATGGAGGGTGCAGTGCTCCCATGGGGTGTACATTGTTCCTATGGGGTGTGCAGTGCTCCTGTGGGGTGTACATTGTTCCTATGGAGGGTGCAGTGCTCCCATGGGGTGTACATTGTTCCTATGGGGTGTGCAGTGCTCCTGTGGGGTGTACATTGTTCCTATGGAGGGTGCAGTGCTCCCATGGGGTGTACATTGTTCATATGGAGGGTGCAGTGCTCCCATGGGGTGTACATTGTTCCTATGGAGGGTGCAGTGCTCCCATGGGGTGTACATTGTTCATATGGAGGGTGCAGTGCTCCCATGGGGTGTACATTGTTCCTATGGAGTGCACAGTGCTCCCATGGGGTGTACATTGTTCCTGTGGAGTGTGCAGTGCTCCTGTGGGTTGTACATTGTTCCTATGGAATGCACAGTGCTCCCATGGGGTGTACATTGTTTGTATGGGGTGTGCAGTGCTCCTGTGGGGTGTACATTGTTCCTATGGAATGCACAGTGCTCCCATGGGGTGTACATTGTTCCTATGGAGTGTGCAGTGCTCCCATGGGGTGTACATTGTTCCTATGGGGTGTGCAGTGCTCCCATGGGGTGTACATTGTTCCTATGGAGTGCACAGTGCTCCCGTGGGGTGTACATTGTTCCTATGGAGTGTGCAGTGCTCCCATGGGGTGCACAGTAGTCTCATGGAATGCACAATGCTCCCATGCAGGGTGTAGTGCTGCCATGGAAAAGCTATGGAAAAATTCACTTGTTATTGGGATGGGAAGACATGCAGAAGTGTGGATGCTGAAGGGCATGGAATTGAATTCAAGGTTCCTGGCTGCCTAGGCTAAATGTGCAGAGTTAAATGATGGCTGTGATGAATGCACATATCACATATTAACACAAAGGTAAATAGGCACTGTGTAATCTCCCAAATCTGAATATATGATCAGTGTTTCTTTGAGTGTTGGATGGATTTTCCCTGTGGAACACATGATACATCTTACTATATAAATTTTAGGAAGGTGTTCTTCCTTCTCATTTGGCAACTGCTAACTTTAATGTGTTTGAGAATAACAATGGCAGCAGTTTTAAAAGTACCTCTATGACACTGAAAATCAGAGAAACATCAATGTATCACAAGTTAATTCACATTAACCTGCAAAGATATTTCTAAAGCTAACTCCTACCCACTCCATTCTAACAAAAAGTTGTCTGTTTTTACTGTCATGAATAGTCCTGAGCATTTGCCACAGACCATTTATATGCATGCCTAACTCTAGAAGGACTTTAATCACAGAATCAGAATCACAGAATAACAAAATGTGCCAGGTTGGAAGAGACTGAAGTGGGTCATCTGGTCCAACATCCCTGCTCAAGCAGGGTGATCCTGGGGTACATGCCACAGGATTGCATCCTGAAGGTTCTTGGATATTTCCAGGGAGGCAGCCTCTACAACTTCTCTGGGCAAAATATTTCATCAAAATAAAACTCTTCATCCAAGGTTGCTCATGTACTTCTGTAAATGAAAACAGTAGTAGTAGCTACTATTGGAGAAAATTTGTAAGAAGCATGTGAAGCTCTGAAGCAATACCCAGCAAATATCTCTGCCTAATTGACGTTGACTTTGTGTTGGAAGTTTTGCATCCTATGTGGGTCTAGGACAGAACAAGAAGTAAATGACCTTGTGACTGTTTTAACTTTGAGACTGTTTTAACTTTGAACATGACACCAAGGGTTGCAGAACAAATAACAGGATTAAGATACCAGCATTGATCCAGAGCTTCCTTACTGAATCAGACAGAAATGTTCTCCTATTAATGAGTAGTGTGGGCAATTTCTGTGTTATCACAGAGCTATCACCTCCCTCTGTTTGCACACTGGTATCATCTATCTATGCTCATGTTTCATACCTTCCTACAGCTTAGCTCTTTTCTATATTTCAGCTGCTTTCTGAACGAGGGAATTTTCATTGCTTAGGTAGGACTAGTTCATGTAACTCCATGACTGCAATAAATCTCAAGTGTCACTTCAAACACATAATTTTTAGTTCTCTTGATGACATTTTGGATGGTAAATGAATTCCCAGTTTAAATTTTACAGCACTTCTGTCCCACATCCGTATTATTAGACCATTAAGGCACCTCAAAATCATAATCTCTTCTAAGTGTGACTGCCTTTAAAAAAAGACGCTGACCTCCAAACCAATGTAAATAGATCATTTGTGGAAATAAATAAATTAGTGTTGGAGCCAGACTTGTCCTGAATTCTTCTGTGAGTGGAGACTTGGACATAACTGAGAGATCAAGAGTCATGAGGTTAATGAGGTCATGCTGCCAGGGCCTGGTCTGCGTTTAACATAACATGAAAGACTCAGCTCTGATCCTGACTGGCATGGTCACTTAACAGCAACACCTTCCTGCCACCAATCTGTTGGGAAACCTGAACCCACCCTGGGTCAGGCATCTTCTTCTGTGTGACACATGTTCCTCTGCACGTGAAACTGCTTCACCACCTCACTCCATGGCTTTTGCACATGTGCTTGTCAAGAAGAAAGAGTGACTAATAAAGCTTCTCCTTTTAAAATATGGGTGGACTGTTGAACCCACCTAAAAAGATTGCCAAAATAGTAGCAAACAGTGTTTGATAACTCTTACTAACTGTCCACTAAGTTGTTAGTGAGCTCTATTTGAACAATACTAAATGCTGTGTTTTACATTGCACATTAAGAAGAGCTCTTATAATCAACAGCTCTTATCTGAATAATGGGTATGGTGCATCTCCTGCTGCTGAATGCTTTATGACAGCTGACCAGTATCACTACAGACAGCTGCTATCAACACTTTTTTATTGTTGATGTTCTCAGGGTACTGTGTGATAACAAACCTCAGATAAAAAGAATAATGTTTTGTTGCAGAACGTTTTCGTCCCTGTGCACTGAACAAGGAGAAGTTCCTGTGACAAAATTCCTGGATGGAGAGAGGTGCCTGGGGCAGGGGAGAGCAGGTCTCCAGAAGCACAGCTTTTTTAAACTTTTGTACAGTAGTACTCCTAATACTGTACTTCAACAAAAGAAGTGTTTTGCTTGCCACAAAGCATATTACAGTTTACTAGAAAATTTCGTGTGGACCACCTTCTCTATTAGAATATAAAGTTATAGAAAACCCAAAAGTCTATTGAAAAGAGTTCAGTCTCAACAAAGTTCTGACAAAACATCAGGAATTTAAAAAAAAAAATCATCTTTTGTTGCAACATAAAACCTTTCACTTTCACCCTCTGAAACCCAAAGAGTTTGCAAACAAAACAGAAAACAATTTGTAAAAATGGAAAACTTTTCCCTTTTAAAATATGAAAATGGAAAATATTGCAGTTAATTTTTCAGTGTGTAATATTAAATGTAACCTCACACTGTAAGCCTTACTTCTGCAATGAAAGAAAATAAAACAGTTTTTGTTGGGTTTCTTGGTTAAATAAATGCTTCTGATTCCTTCACTATTTTTCATTTGGAAGGAAAGCAGGGGACTTTATTTTTTGCTGCATTTAAAAAATAAAGTTACTTATTTCTCACACATGTATGCTTTGTGAGCACTGCCAGCTGCTGAACTAAGCTACTGCAGTCCTTGTCAGAACTCCTATCCTCATCTTGACTGTCATTACCACCCTGACCAGATTTTGTCTTCCCCAAAATAAAACTGAGGAGATTTGCAACACCTTCAGTCAGCAGTTTCCAGGGTCTGAGACTTCAGCAGTTCTGTAGTTTCCCAGAAATGCTGAAAATAACCTCTTTGTGTGTTACTATAATGACATGTAGGAGGACTTCATCTCCACACAGTTCTCTCTCCAGACATTTTCATCTCAACTTGGGCTAGACTCCTATGACTTCAAGTACTTGTTACACTGAAATTAGGCTGTTCAATAATTCTGTGGACTATGATTTCTTTTGAATTTTTCTTCTCACTGGCTGCACAAGTGGGTTTGTCACCAAACACAAGTAAGTTTTAGAGTAATTTAAACTTAATAACATTCTGTGTATGAGTGCTATAATTGTTAATTTAGATTTTACAAAGTGCTATGGTCATACTTTATCTTGATTTTTGCTTTATTGCACCTCAATGGCTCCATCTTTGTTCACTGGTATTTCCATTTGACAGAGGGGCTGTTCTGCAATATTAATTTGAATAGAGCTGATAGCATAAAAAGTTGAAAAACAGAGTCAGCATCAAAGATGAAAGGATTCTGCTTTTGTTTTGTTTTGTTTTGTTTTGTTTTGTTTTGTTTTGTTTTGTTTAAATAGAGCCTTGGGCTTAAAATTTCCGATCAAACACTTTAAACTGGATTGTAAATGCTAAATATCAACACATTTATTAACTGCATTTTACTATAAAAAAAACTCTTTTAAAGTCTTCCAAATACACAGAACATTTTAAAAAAAAGAGTGACTGTGCGTGGTGTGACATATTGAAAGACTATCTTAATGGCATTTTGACCCAAACCTTGTGATGCTGTTCCATGATCTTTTAACTAATGTGATAATCATGGAAAACTGCTGCCAGATTTGATTAAAATAAGCAGCACATCACTCAGGGAGAACTTTCTTATTCCTACAGCTAAGGCACCATAGCATGGCCAATACTGACCAAATGCCAGCTAGCACTGCCATGGGCTGTCAAACCTCTCATTCTCCAGCAACCACAAACAAAATGCTAAGATTTTTGCTAGTTTCTGTAATTGAAGGTAACACTGGATCATTCACAACATGGATTCAGGTCATGACTAGGAATGGAAATAATTTTGGAGTCAGTGATGGATGGTCCCCTGTCGGTAATAGATGCTGGGCAGGAATTGATCCTCAGTTCTTAGACCTCTCTGCAGACCACAAAAAAACACTCAGGCCTTGAGAAGTGTACTAAAATCTGATAGATTCTTCTTGGGGGTCCCCAAAAGGTTAAGAAAGGAATGTCTGCCACTAGACCTTGTCTTCTTCCTCCAGCCATATTCTGTAAGTCTATCAAAACTCGTGGGAAGCTGTGTGGGAAATGGAGGCTGTCTGGATGTCAGCTGCTGCAGGCTGTGAAGGCCATGGCTGCTGTCAGCTGTCTTGTTATCATTCCCTCTCTTTTTGTGGCTTTCTCATTGTTGACTGGCGAAGGCAATACACAAAGGCTCCTTAAACAATCCAAGTGTTCTTTCTCAGCCTTACTAAAACCTTGTCTTCCAGCCTAATGGATACAAAATTGTCCTCAGTTAAGATTATATGCTTATTTAGGAGCCAGATGACATCAATGAATGCAGATGAAACCGTATTTAGGAAGGTTCAGCCAGGAGAAAACAGTACAACTTATCTTACCAACACCAGATGTTTTCACAAGCACCTCACAAGTCTGCTTTTCTCCATAGTGGTTTTCCACAAAAAAGAAGCCAGATTGGAGAGCTTGTTCTTATTGTGGAAAGAGTAAAATTAATTGGGTTTTTTTTTGTTTGTAAATTCTTGCATAAAGCTCTAGTGTGAAGATAGTCCTTGATAAAAACAATTTCCTGGGTACAAGGAAGCTTCCAATTGTAATAATTATATATGGGAGGCAGAAGTCTTTACTGGGGCCATTCTCTGAAATAAAATTCCACAAGGGCAAGAATAAACCTGGTCACCTTCCTCAGCAAATGACTGTTCATATATTACTGTTCCTCATACAGCACCTGCTTACCTAAACTGCTTCTCTAAGCAACTCAGAGCAGCCTTTAAAGTTTAAAAGTCACATCTCAAGGAAGCATGATCAGTTTGGCAGAACAGTCTCAGGCAATATTGGTTTGCAGCTGAGAGCAGAACTTTGCCAACAAGGAATCACCCAGGGCTGGTACAAAAATGGAAAACTGCTTCTTCATAGGAAAGGCACTTGATGTTTATTTTGCTGGAGGCAGAGGATGGATTCAGACCATGCTGTGTTCCTGAAACAGGAGCCTGGGCAGACCTGGGCACAGATGTGATACCTTAATGATAATTTGTTGCTGCTCTACCTCTGACAAGGGGCTGAAGCCAGTGGCTGGAACAATCTGCTGCTCTGTGTCAGTGGTTCCTGTCTCAGCATGGAGAATGCCAGCCTTTATAGTCCTTACATCTTGAAATCATACTGAGACTACAGGATTGAAGACCGAGGGAATTTTGCATCAACAGCATGTTCAAATCCTAACTGGTATTACTTGAATAGCTTCTTAGCCACAGACTGATTCTTAGAACTGCTTTTTTTATTTCTTTAAAGTATTTTTTTCCCAATAGCTTCATTTCCCTCCCATAACTAAGTCTGATCTTTGCTGTGATCAGATTTGCTCTCCTTCCTCTAATTTGCACAGAGGAAGGGCACAGAAAAAAATAACTTTTCTTGAAAGAAGGTTCACACTATAATAATGAGGATCTTGCACCTTTTGCAGCACTCATTTCTTCCTACTGTCTCCTTGTAAGCATAATCAAAAAGAGCATGACAGTAAAGTGTCACAGCCATACACTATTGCACAGGAGGTATTAGCTGCTCCCCTTGAGCATCCTCGATAACACTGGACCATTCATATGAAAATAGAACCACTTGTTCCTTTGCTATGGCAGTTTTCATTATGCTTTCCTGAATTTAATCATGTGACAGTGGCTAGCAGTTACAGAGGGGACATTTCACCTGAATCTGTCAGTTGATGTTGTCAGCCCTCAACCAGCCTACTGGAGGATGCCCTAGAGACAGGGAGAGACTCCTGTGGCTGAGGGGGATGGTGTAATATAGTTCACATTAAGTACATCCACAGGAATGTGCTGAGGAAAAGGGCAGCAAATGTGCCAGATCACTCTAAAATCATTCTTAATGTGAAATGAGGCTAGAAAATAAGTTTAATTTACAAAATGCGGAGAGGAACTCTTAAATCAATCTAGAGACAAAGAGGTTGGAAGCACAATAAATGGCTCAATAAATACCTGGTAATTCATTGCAATTTCAGGCTTTTGTTTATTTTTTTCAGTTAGCAGAGTTGAGCACTGAAGAACACAGACACAAATCATTTTGGATGACACAGCTGTCTGATTCTTAAACAAGTCACATTCTCTCCAGGTAAACATTATTGGTATATGGAGGACATGTACAACCACTGTCCTGTTGTAATATTCTTTTGGTGTGGGTCCAATAGGCTAGAAAGTCTAGTGGTTCATTAAATATAGAGAATGTGATTCTGTGCAGAAAGAAGTCTCTGCTATCATTTAAACAGCAGGTAGGAGAGGGGTCTGCTAATTTTCTTCTGAGTTCCTTCACTTTTGGGAAATAAAGAAGCATTTCTGAATGCTTTTAATCAGCTATTGCTCTTTGAACCCCTAGAAATATTTCAGCTAGCAAACTATGCCAGTTGCCTGATTAGAACTCAGGTAAAGGGGAAGATAATTCATTTGTGGTTTATATTTAATATAAATGAAAACCTCAGAAATGTCACACCGCAAACAGTGCCACTCTGTGCAAACAGTGCTGCCAAGCTTTTCACCCGACTATGGTGGGCTCAGCAGGGGCTTCGTTGGGATGTTGCCTGTCAGGAGCTCTGTGGTTGCAGGAGCCATGGTTGGGTTGAGCTCGTGCTGCAGGCTGGGCACGGCTCACCTTCCCCTCTCTGTGACACACAGGCTCTGTGCAGGGCAAGAGAGGTGTGCAGGAGGCTGTGCTGGGGCACGGCGTGGGACCTTCACTGCGTTCTCTGGCCATGAGCTTTCATGTCTCACCGATGGCTGCCATCATCCCTGTGCACAGATGGAGGGGCTTTTTCTAAAAAGAGGTGCCAGTGCTCACTTCTGCTGATGGCTACTTGGCCCAGCTTGTTCAAGGCTGCCTTGGCCAGCCACGCTTAAGGAGAAGTGTGAAGTCTTCTGCCTGTTTCTCTCTTAGAAACAGTCAAAATAGTTTTGCCACATATTGCTAACTGCAGCAATCAATTCAACTGGATGATAAAAGCAACAGCAGCCACTACCAGCATCAGTCTTATATTTTCTGCAAAAGTTAGAAAGATTAAGTATTTGATCTTTGAGATTATCGATGTGTGACTGCCCATTTTTTTTTCCTTCTCTCTGCATATCCTTATAACTATTGGGAGTAATTTTCAATTCCCCTTTATTATTCCCCTATATCTTCTTTCCTAAATGCATTGTAGTTTAATGTCCTCAGATGTTGCCAGGGAAACTGAATTTTGAACCCTGCTTGTCAAACAAATCAAGAAGCAATTATTTTTGAAGTATTTCTATAAACCTGGATCAAAGATGATCACATGCTTTTTAAGGGAGTATTGCTAGCACATTTTTGTAACAATTACTCAGCATTTCCAGTGACGACTTCCTGTATTGTAACTCCTGCTGTTCAGAAGGATGTTTCCTTTAGGTGCTTTACTTGGTTAGTCCCAGGGAACCTGGCCCAGCTGTTTCCAAGCAGAGGGAGCAAAACAAGTTTTAGACATATTCAACTAAACCTTGCAGCTGCTTCCTCTCTACTGTGAAAGATGAAATTTTCCAGGGAAAGAAAACTCTGGCAGTAGATGTTTGCAGGGAGGAAAAAGACATTTTTCTCTCCTGGAATTTGGGCCACATTTGAGCTAGCACCTTTCCCAGGTGAAGTTGCAGCTATCCCTGTATCACATAGCTTCTCTCTGCTTGGTGTGGTGACAAGCCACATTGTCTTAGCATTCAGGGAAACTCAAATGCAGTGGATGCAGGAGGGCTCTGCTGAGGTGGGCATGCTAAACTGCCACCAAAGTTGGCTGCAGCCTGTGTGATGTCTCAGGGTTGTTCCCAAGACACTTCTGGAATGTGCAACTCCCCCTGAGGTCAGTGAGTATTTTCAGTTTGTGGCCAGGCACCTGCACTTTGCCATTCTGGCTGCTCAATGTTGTCCAGAAGTATCAGGCTGTTTCCAGCTTGTAATGTTGCTATCTATAGAGCCTTCAACTCCCCTAACACTAAAAAGAAATTTTAAATCAGTATTACCTTACACTTCAAATAGCTATCTCAGAAAAAGGGATCTAACACACCCTGTGACATACCTTTAAATAAAAACAATGTGCACTGTTTTCTCAAGAACCTTCTTATACTTTATGTTATTTATGTTACCTCCACAAGGAATTATTTTTCATCAAGACACTGTCTGTCAATGAAAGTCATTATACACTCAGAACTTCAATCAGTGAGTGGAGCCACTAAATTCTATAGGTATTATATTTTTACTATTTTGTAATGAAAAATGATTCTGTAAACCTGGGAATGAGGGCAAGAAATATGCATGAACTGGCATATGGGTTGGTGTAAGGCAGAACTTTACCACTGCAATGATACAAGATGTGGTACAGCTTTCACTGCCCTGATTACAGGATACACACAAAACCTGACTGGCTCACCAACACCCTGGAAAATCTAAAGAAAAGTGATGTGACACAACTCGTACTCTAGTCCTTCTTACACTTCTTGAAGAGCTGCTGGAAGATCTTATTATAATACCCTCTCCTAAACCAGAAAATGTATCTGAAAATGACAGGTCAAAATCTTTTTAAGATCCCCAACATTTTTATTTGTGTTTGCAACCCATAACTTTGTTACCAAAATGGCTTTCTTCTTTCATTTTTCTCACCTTTTTTTTTTCAAGATGTAACATTAGCTGTATATATGTTCATAAAGTAATATATTTCAAGTGCTGGAGATCCAACTTATTACTAAATTTCCCATTTTTGTTTAAAGTGGCTACACCAATGCATTGCCAAACTTCTCTATAGAAGAAAAAAAAAATAAAATAAAGACCCAGTAAGGATTGTATCCTGGGCTGTATCACAAGAGGTATGACCAGAAGGTCAGGGGAGGTGATTCTCTCCTTGTCTGCCTTTGTTAAACCCCACCTGAAGTATTGTGTCCCACTGGGCTCCCTTGCACTAGAAAGACATTAACCTGTTGGAATTAGTCCAGAGGAGGGTCATGAAGATGATCCAAAGGCTGGAACACCTCTCCTGTGAAGACAGGCTGGAAGAGCTGGGGCTGTTCAGCTGGAGAAGAGAAGGCTCTGGGGAGACCTTAGAGCACCTTCCAGTGCCTAAAGAGGGCTACAGGAAATCCAGAGAGGGACTTTTTGCAGAGATATTTAGTGATAGGTCAAGGAGAAATGGCCTTAAACTGAAGCAGGACAGATTTATATTGGATATTAGGAAGAAAATTTTTTAGTATGAGGGTGGCGAGGCACTGACACGCTTTGACCAGAGAAGTTGTGGAATCCCCATCCCTGGAGTTGTTCAAGAGCAGGTCAAATGCGGCTCTGAGCACCTTAGTCTAGTGGAATGTTCCCTGCCTGTGGCAGGGGAGTTGGAACTAGATGATCTTTAAGGTCCCATCCAATCCAGGTAATTCTATGATTCTCTCAAAGGGTCTGACTCAATTTGGAAGAAACATTGCTGGAAATAATGTAATGCATTTTCACCTGTCTAATTCCCTGGTAGTACACTGCAGCTGCTGATGGATGGCAACACTACTTCATGGCGCTGAGGCCCCCATGGGATCCCTGTCTTGTTGGAATAAAAGGGATCCATTAGGTGTTTGTAGGAACAAGGGCTGAGGTGCAGGACCCGTGCAGAAGGCTGATGATGGACAGTTAATCCTCAAGTGTGGTAACTGCTAAGTGTGTCTAGCCAGACTTCTCAGGGCTTTTTTGAGGAAGACAGATATTTAAATAAAGACTTTGATATACAAACGAGCTGTCAAAGGACAAGTTACGATGGTAAATTCTCTATGGTAACAGTCTTCCTGTGCTTTTCAGCTACCGGGCACTCTTCAAGAGATGAAAAATAAACTAATTTGCATCTCAATTGAGAAATAAGTAACTTTCAATGAATTAGGTCACATTTGCCATGCGGTACACAGGGGCACATTGACTGGGAGATAAAGAGGAGGGTCGCAGCGGCTCCGGCGTTGAGTAGAGCAGCCGGCGCATCCCTGTGCCTTCCTCCGCCGGAGCGGACTCCGCCGCTGTGCCGGAGAAAGCCCTGCAGGTTCGCGGTAAATTCCCCGGCAGCGAGCTGTGCAGCACTGTGACCGTGAGCACTGCGAGAGAGCAGGGACAGGGACAGGGACAGGGACAGGGACAGGGACAGGGACAGGGACAGGGACACGGGCAGGGACACGGGCAGGGACAGGGACAGGGACAGGGACAGGGACAGGGACAGGGACAGGGACACGGGCAGGGACACGGGCAGGGACAGGGACAGGGACAGGGACAGGGACAGGGACACGGGCAGGGACAGGGACAGGGACAGGGACAGGGACAGGGACACGGGCAGGGACAGGGACAGGGACAGGGACAGGGACAGGGACACGGGCAGGGACAGGGACACGGGCAGGGACAGGGGCAGGGATACGGTCAGGGACACGGGCAGGGACACGGGCAGGGACAGGGACACGGGCAGGGACAGGGGCAGGGACACGGGCAGGGACAGGGACAGGGACAGGGACAGGGACACGGGCAGGGACAGGGACACGGGCAGGGACAGGGGCAGGGATACGGTCAGGGACACGGGCAGGGACAGGGACACGGGCAGGGACAGGGGCAGGGACATGGACCTGCTCCCACCAGAGCCAGCCGGAGTGAAGGGACCTGGAGCTTCTTTGAGATCAGCACTCACTTAAAAAGTCATGGGTGTGAAATATTCCATAGTGTTTCGTGTCATTGTAGAAACACACCATGATATCAATAGAAACAAAAATACTGAACTCAAAGTAAAGCATGGACATGAGACACAGGAAAATGTAATGATTTAGTTATATTTGTTTAAATCACTTTGCTGTGTATTGTTAACTTTTGTTTTTACGTATCTTTTATTATTTTGCCACTATAATTATGTATTGTATCCACTTTTTATGTATAAAGAAATCGCGGGCTTTTGGGAACATGAACAGGTTTGTTACTGCTGTTAGCTGCTTGCTAGGAGTGACAACATGATCGAGCCTTGTCCAGACCTGGTGGGGGCTTATAGCCACTGCTGCTTGAGTGCTAGCCAAGATGTTCGGGCTTGCTCCGACTTGTACCCCAGCACGGTGGGCATGACACAGCCCAACAAGAAGCTGCCTGTAAAAGGGGCAGGACGGACGTCCCCAGTGCTGCTTACCTGTTCCATATCAACGAATTAATGAATTGCCTTATTGGTTAACCTACCCGATTGTGGTGAGGAAATTTATGACATCGGTTTTTATGTTTTGTTTTGGGGTTTGGTTGTGGGTTGTTTTTTTCTTTGGATTTTTTTGGTTTTTTTTGGTTTTTTTGTTTGTTTGTTATTTTTTAATTTTTTTTTTATTTATCAGTAAACAAGTATTTTTAAATTTCTATCAGCGAGGAGATTCTGCCGCTCCTGGGGTCGGTGTGCTTCTGTCCCATTCCCAGATTTCTGCTGACACCTGCTGGCCTCCCGCTGGCGGGAAGCTCAGAATGCTGGGGGACATCTGGGTGGGAAAGAGGGACAGCTCTCTTCTTGGAGCTTCTGCCTTCTAGGGTCTGTGCTGCCGACTGCTGAACTTCAGAGGAGAATTAGATATTTAGAACAAATATTTATCATGCTAAGCCTACATTATGCCATGATCATGGCATAAGAGGAATATCTCCCCACTGCACCTGGGAGGACTGTAAATATGATCCTTATGTACTTCAGTATTTCCTTAGGCTCTTCTGAAAATGGGACAGGCCAAGCTGGTGACAATGGAGCAGAGATCCACTTCACACCCTCTGGGGGCTGGCTCACTGCAGCGTGAGGCATCCCACAACCTACTCAAGAAGACAAGAGTTTCAGCTGAGCAGAATTTGTACAGTGTAAATGGACTCATCATATATTTCAAAATGAAGAAGCAGTGCTGGCAATTTGGCATCTTCTATGAAAGAACATTATGAAACATTAATTGTTAGATACCCTTCAGAGTTTCTGACTTTTCAGGGACACTCAGTGCAATGCTGGGGTTAAATAGATATCAGGCTGGAGAATCTAGTATTTATTTTCTAGCAAGCCAGAGTTATACAAAGACCTAATTTTCTGTTACCTTGCCTGAAATACACTCACTAATTTAGTGGGCTAAAACCAATGTGAAATGTAGATAACTTTACATTTCTCTAAATGATGGTGCAGCCAAGGTAGTAGGAGACACAGTCTAAAAGTATGAGCATAGGGTTTCATGTCCTTCTCTGCAAGTGAATGTCCTGTAATCTGAACTGAAAGAAGTGGTTTTGGGTTTTTTTTCCCCTCCCCTTTTATTTTGCAGTTTCAAACATCAAAGTTTGCAGTTTAACCCCAGCAAGCAACCATGTATTACAGAGCCACTGACTCACTCCCTTACCAAGAGAAACTGGAGAGAGAATCAGAAGGGTAACAATTACAAAACCCTTGAATTGAAATAAAGATACTTTAATAGAGAAAGCAAAAGTTGCACACCAAAGCAAAACAAACCCAGGAATTTATTCACTCCTTTCCAGAGGCAGTCAGGTGTCCAGCTATCCCCAGGAGAGCAGGACCCCATCACATATAACAGTGCCTTAGGAAAACAAACTCCATCACATCCCTCCTGTCTTTTTGTCTTCACTTTATATACTGAGCATGATATCACACTGTCTGGAGTATCCTTTTGGTCACTTTGGGTCTCCTGTTCTGGCTGTTTCTCCTCCCAGTCTCCCATGCACCCTCAACGGCAGGACAAAAGCAGAAAAGGCTTTGGCCCTATGTAAGCTCTGCTCAGCAGTAAAAAACCCATCTCCATGTTATGATGCCCAAATCCAAATCGAAGCCCTATGCCAGCTACTGTGAAGAAAATTAATTTTAGCTCAGTCTAAACCGGCAGTAATACAAACCAGTTACTGCTACTTGCTGGAATTAGATAAATGGAATATTGAATTAAACAATGCTGCTCCTCACAAACCATGCTGTTCTGTGTGAGATGCTGTTTTTGGAGTGAATAATGGTGAAAATCTCAGGGTTGCTTTAGTTTATTTCTGTGTTACAGTAGCACCTGCATTGTCAGAGTGCAAGGGACAGCTTTCACTGAGGAATAGCTGAGCAGAAGGAAAGAAGAGCTGCCATCTTGTGTGGGGAACTGAGACTGCACTAAACAAGGCTACAACTCTAAGACTTATAAAAAATTATTATACCTTTGGGAATTCATTAAGTAAAGATGGTTTCACATTACCTCCATACTTTTTATTAATTTTTAACTAATAAAAACAAATCACTTCAACCAGGAGGGCTGTTTTTCTCACTTCAGCAGCACTGCAAACTCACTGGGAGGATGCCAAGGCAGTGGGAGCAGTGACCCATCCATTCTCTCTACCAGAGATTCTCAGCAGAGAATTCTTCTCAGCAGAGTGGACTGGACACAGAACAGGAAATCTTACAGCCAGGAGCAGCAGCCCTGTACACAGGAAATTTCTTTGTGACCTTTTGTATAAAAAATAGAGTAACCACAACCAAGTTTATGATGTGCTACATGGTGTTGTTGAATCAGACAGCAAGCCGAGCCTCTCCAAGCCTCTTGGTTCCTATAGGATCTGTGTTCAGTGCTTTTGTTTTGTTGCTGGATGTTGATACTTAGCGCAAACAGGCAAAGAAATGACCTTGTCAATACTAGAAGCAGAGCAGTGTTATTCCAGCTTCTATTTTCCAATTCTCTCCAAACTCCTAAACCAAGATCAAACATGGGACCCACAGTAGCAAAATATGAGTAGACCCAAATGGACAATATTGTATGCAAAACCCTCACCTGCTCTCCCTCTGACTGCCCTGGCAAGGAAAGTGGGATGATCTGTTTCTGGAGACTGTATGGGCAGCTGGCAGTGTCTGGCATCATGTCATCCACAAAGTAATTGAACCCTTGTGAATCAGGGGCTGCATACCCCGTCTCTGCCAGTGATCAAATGTAGAATGACACCTATAGAGGCTATCCCAGATGTGCTGTTTAGAATTTATGAGATCCATACAGATCTCAGATGACAGATGATCATCACGATTATCATTGCCCTTTTGTTTGGCTTAGGATCTTCCTGCTGCATCATATGAAAATTAAGCTGGTGTCTTTTACAGCTACTAGGATGCAGCAGGAAGTACAAAAAACTCCTTGCTTCAGCTTTTGCCTTTTGAGAGTTACCAGTGGTAACCAAACTCAGGAACATGATGACCTTGAGGTAAAACTGAGTGTATACAACACCTAGGTAGAACAGTTCCCCAGGAGTGTAGAGGTGAACAATAATGGAGTGTCTTACCATGGCCTTACACCAAATAACTAGGGATGTGCTAGAATTTTATGTAAACTCAAAATCAGCCCTTTGACTGTCCTTTCATAGGTCACTAAGAAAGACCAGAAAGGAGCCACTGTCACAGTTTGTCTGGCCTTACTTTCCTCAGTAAGAGTTTGGATTTTTTGCCTTTTTTTCCTAGTAACTGGTAAGCAGATCTTACCAGCTCTTACTTCCTACCCCTGCATTTCCCTGTAATCCTCTTGAGACCCAGCACTGTTTCACTTATAGCAGGTAACTATCTTCAGTAAACCCGACATGTATTAATGGGAATAGTAGTCATCATCTACCTCTATGCTGTAAAAAAATATGCATATATATCTACTCTGATTAGATTTTAAAAGAGAACTCTGTTTTCCTAGATAGAAAACAGTTCATTGTACACAGTCTCTGTGCTCTAGCAAGACTCTACACAAGCTTCCATAAAATCTATTTATTCTTTCTATTCAGCACTTTCCAGCATTCAAATGTCTTTTCAGACACAACTGTCTCTGATGTCTCTCATGTCATCCATACCTTATGAAACGGTACAGACACAGCTTCTGGTGCAGGTAAAAGCCTTTGCATTGCGTGTCCTGTTTAGATTATAACATTTGAGAACAACTAGCCATTTTATGATTGCCTAGCAGTGTCTCACTGCCTCTCATTTTACACTGTGACACTGTGCCAATTTATACCCAAAATTTTCACTAATCATTTTGTACATAGGCATGTACCTGGAATTCCATCCTATTCCCACTCTTGGTCCTTACGGCCCTCTCCTGCCAGTGATCCCCAGTCTATTTTGCATGCTGTTTTGATCTCCCTCTAGTGTTGCTTTCCAACTATGTGTCATCAGCAAGCCCTACAAGCATGCTACTTTTTGTGACAAAATATCCAATGAAACTCCTCCCCAAACCAAGCCGCGCCGGCCTGAGCTGTAGCTCCTTTCTCTTCTCTCAACCTGATACTTCACCTTTCAACACTACCCACAGCTGTTTTCAGCTTTTCATAATTTTTTTAGTGCTTCAGTTTTTCATGTTTTATCTATTAATACCTCATGCAATAGACTATCATATTCACCTAAGTCTGGATAGAGCAGATTGCCAAGAAAGTCAGCAAAGACAGACACATTCTTGATTTGACATAGCCTGTCATTAACGAACTGATATAATTAACCCCCTAATAGACAACTCCATTTATATATACAGCTTATCAAACATTTTTGGGCTAAGAGAGAACACAATCAGACACAAATATGGGGGGAAGGAAATGAGGTCTGTATTTGTATGTACTGTTTTCTGCTTTTTAAGCTTGCATAATAGACTTTAGCTCTTCTTTATCACCATTTGATAAATATATTAAGAAAACTTCTGGAATGTGATTTCATGTTCCCATTCCCTTGGTGTTATATGACCGAAACCAATGTCTCAGTTTCCTAATTTGAACACACAGACTACATTACCCTGAGTGTGGTCATTAAAGAAATATTTCAAGCTGGAACATTAATACTGACTGTGTCATTAAGACATTTTCTTTACTGCCTCTTCCTGATCTGTTTTTTTGCTACCACAGAGAAGCTCTCAGCACACAGACAAACAAAAACCTGAGCGACATCTGTGCATTATCCCACTTGCCTGTGCTTAGGCTTATATGCACGAATCAAGGAACACTCTAATTGCAATCCTAACCACATACCAGAAACACCCATGCCTTCAAATGTGAAGTATGTGTAATCAAGTTCCAGCTATTTAAATTCAGTTCTAGAAGCAGATGTAGCCAGGCTGTCTTAGTTTATAGAAGGCCAGTAACCAATCAAGATAACTTCACTTACATGTCTCAAAAAGAAAAAGGAAAATGACTCACCTAAATGTGTCTTCTTGTGAAATTTCCTCTATGGATCAGAGAAGCTCAGATGTCTGGAACAATTTACAGTTATAAACTCTATCCTGAACTTCTTTTACTTGTTGTAATCTGTGACAAGTTTTCAATTATTTCAATATGGCTTTGATTTTATCACATCTGCTACTTGGCAAAAAGATGATAGGATAAAAAACCCAGCAAAACTTGCTGCACTGTAGAAACCAGTAAACAGAAATGCACGTAAACAGAAAACATTACCAAAATATGGTGGAATAAAAGTTACTATGTCATAGTTAAAGTAGGAAATGTTAAAATAAAGACTGAGGCAAGGTAGAAGGATCGAGAATATCTATGTAATTGCTAGGACAGTGACAATATATGGGGTGGTAATTTTTTGGCCAGTCTTTTAGGGTGGTGATAACACTGCAGTTTCCATCTTTCCCTTGCAATTTTTTCCCCCCCAGGACTAAGTTCTGAATGTGCTTTAGAAAGCACTTGATTTCTAAAAAATTTTGTTGGGAAAAGGGACAGGTATCTCAGTAGGACAGTTTTATCACTATTAAAAGTCACCCAAACTCCTGATCATAGTGGAATGACAGCTGATGGAGTTCACTTCCCTAAGATTAATTTGTGTGTCCATATCAAACAGTGGCTAACTGAAGAGTTACCTTGTTGAGTAGAGGAATGTTTCATACCTAATCCAGTTTAATTATCTCCTTGATATTCTGGGTTCTGCAGAAGTAAATAAGTACAGTCACACTATGTTACATTTAGTACTGTATCAAAATATTCCTGAGGCAGTTTGGTAAAAAATTCATTTAGAATAAGCCTTATAATAACAATCCAAAGATAAAGTTTCCTTTTGGTGAGTTTGATATTTGGCTTTGAAGTTACCTTTAAGATGGAATCGATGAAATCTTCAGCATGTACTAAGGTCACTAAATCATGCAGGTTTTATTTTCAAAGAACATGAACATTTGTGATATTCTTAGCCAGCTCAGTTGGTAGAGGCTCAGCAATTCAAGTGCTCTCTCCATTTAGTCCCTGATATGCTCTACTACAATGAAGCAAATTGCTGTGTTTCCTTACAGCAGGGGAGCACAAGTATGTACTGAGTGTTCCGGGTCAGAGGCAGTGATGTTGAGTAACTTAGTTGCTAATGAGATAAAATGGGAAGATGAAACCTCTTTGCATTTCTGTTTGCTTTATTTATGTCTTTATACACAGAGCGTAGGCTGATACTGCATAGAGATCTCTGGAAAGGCTTGCCACACTTTCAGCAGAACTATCAATCTTACCTTTGTGAGATCATAATATTTCTGTGGCATAAATCAGGACTATTAATTTCTACTCCAGATTGTATTACCTACATCCTACCAAACTTGGGATTTGAATGTAGGTCCTTGTTTGGCAGTAAAAAATTCTGTTCTTTGGCTACAGAGTTGGCCCTTTTTAAGCATAGTTTTGAAAATATAAATGCAGTGAACCATGTTACCCAGGGAATCAAAATAACATGCAATCCTAATTTATTGTGTTCAGTGATTAAACAAATAATTTTTTCCTTATGTTTTCAAACGGTCATCCATTAGTTCTTTCAAGATTGAATCTATGGTACCCTTCTAAATAGCTGCAGAAAAGCCTTTCATTAATTATCACACACAATGTTATTATTGCATGTACACTGCTGGCTGCAAAAATAATTCTTTGTGTTTCTTTGTTGTAATTTATTGCTTCTATCTTGGCATAAAATCTACTCACTTGAGCCTTATGAGTCTCTCCAGCAGTGCCACCATGTACAGAGTTCTGTCCACACACAGAACCACAGAATCACAGAACCACAGAATCATAGAACCACAGAACCACAGAATCACAGAATCATAGAATCACAGAACCACAGAATCACAGAATCACTAAACCACAGAATCACAGAATCACTGAACCACAGAATCACAGAATCACAGAATCATAGAATCACAGAACCACAGAATCACAGAATCACTGAACCACAGAACCACAGAATCACAGAATCACAGAATCACTGAACCACAGAATCACAGAATCATAGAATCACAGAACCACAGAACCACAGAATCACAGAATCACTGAACCACAGAACCACAGAATCACAGAATCACAGGTTAACAATCTGAGTTGGAAAAGTCCATCAAGGATCACTGAGTCCAGCTCCTGGCCCTGCACAGCATTATCCCCAAGAGTCAGACCAGGTGCCCAGAAGCCCAAATAGTTCATGAACTCTGTCAGGATTGATGTTCTGGTCACTTCCTTGGGGAGCCTGTTCAATGCTCAGCCTCACAGTGGGGGAAGAACCTTCTACTAAAATTCAACCTAAACCTCCAGCCTAAAGCTGACACAACCTCAGGCCATTCCCTTGGCTCCTGTCAGTGGTCACCACAAAGAAGAGGTCAATGTCTGCCCATCCTTTTTCCCTCAGGAGGAAGCTCTAGATTGCAATGAGGTCTGACCAGACCAAGTGACCTCAGCCACTCCTCACAGAGCTTCCCCTCAAGCTTTTTCACCATCTTTGTTGTCCTCTTTTGGGTGCTCTCTAGTTTTTCTTATTTTGTGGCACCCAAAGCTGCCCCCAGCACTGGAGGTGAGGCTGCCCCAGCTCAGAGCAGAGCAGGACAATCCCTCCCTTGCCTGGCTGGTGATGCTGTGCCTGATGCCCCCAGGACAGGGCTTTGTGGGTATGTTTCTGCCAGTTGAATAGCATCTCTCTTCCTTCAGAAATCACTTGAATCTACAGGAGAGTGGGGTATGCACAGAATAAGGAGAACATAATTGCATTGTGCTTTAAGTTTAGAGCTCAGTGTCTGTGCTACTGTCAGTACACTTGACAGTCTATAAAGCAGTGCAATGTGGTCCATCTTTTCTAGGTTTCCCTACTTATTTATGATCTTAATTTTTACTTCCCTACATTTCTGGTGTCACCTTTTTGGCAAAAAAAAGTAATTCTAGGTTAATTAATATCTTTAATAACAGTAAGGAAATGTTAGAAATCATTGTTAATTAACATGGACTATATCAAGACTAAAAAAAAATGGAAAGTGTTTTGAAGGTGAGGTCCTCATGGGCATTTTTAAAAGCTTTGATTCCTGAAAATTCAGATGGAGTGGTAATTCCTGCTTAGGAATTGTATTTGGGTAGTTTTCTTTTATTTTTTTTCCCATTACAAGAAAGAGAAGGATAATTTGTGGAGCTCAGTGCTTGGCCTTGCTAAAAATAATTAAAAAAAAGGGTGAGAGTTGCATAAGGAAACAGTTTGGGATACAAAATGCTGATCTCTCAAGGGGGACATAATTTAGGACATGCAGTTTATTAAAAGTAAAAAAAAAAATAAAAAAATAGGGCAAATCTTGGATTACCAGAGGGCTGAAACTGGCCAAGTTTCTATGGCCTGCCTGGAGAATGGCAGATGTGGGAGCTTCTGGGAAAGGAAACTTATGATCCTAGGGCTTGAGGCCATGGAGTTTGTTTACATAGACTGGTAAATTTATTTTGAAGGAAGGATACACAAAAACCAGAATTTGAAAAGAAGTTCTTCCTTACTTCTTTCTTCAAATGCACATGAGAAGGAAGTGAAGAGCTTTGAAGCTAGGATTTAGTGCCATACACACACCTATCTGGTTCCTCTGAGTGCATGGGATGGGCTTTGTGCCTTTGGCTCCCATGCTGCAAGCCCAGGGTTCTCTACTCTTACACTAGGGTGAGGGCTATGGTGTTTTTGTGTTTGAGCTCTGTTCATCTAGAAGATCAATCAGATTATTCTTGCTAATGTTTTCCTGGAAGATAATCTATTGGTTTAGCAGAATAAGGAGTCACTTTAAAGAATATGCAATTTACTCTTACCACAGCATAAAATGACAAAGTGGGGGTTTTTTAAGTCTAGAATTATAAAAGAGGACATGAATACCTACCTGAATGGAGCTGTTCCCTTCTCTGAGCTGGATGCCAGTTTTTTACACAGCTGCTTCTGAAGATTTTTATGGCTAAAAGAAGACTTTTATTTCCAGATTTTAGCTAAGACATATGAACTAGTTTAATAATACTCAGAAAACAAATGTTGCTACCAAAGTAGCAACACTAAATGCAAAATTTTGATTTTTTTTTCTAAAAACCTGGTATCCGGTTGTATCTTTTTCTGCATTCCTGCTTGCATTTCTCCCCATTAATTCATTACTGAATTAATATAGCCTATGCCTATAGTGAACTGCCTAGCAGACAGTTCTCAGCACACTGATGTATTGGTCTAAGGAAGCTGAAATCTATCACAGGGGAAGGCGAGCTGGATCTGATTTAAATTCACATTCAATTTCTTAAGAATACATGAAAAAAGAAAACAAGGAGAGGTAGGGTGGTAAAGTGACTAAGACTTTAAAAAGTATTCTTGACATTTTGGAATAATGATCATTGGCACTAATGCCTAAAATCTTATAAGCCACTGCCTTATGTGGATTAAAGAAGTAGGAAATCCAGCTCCCTCTTAGGCAGAGTACTTTGTAGTGCTATCTTGGTTCTGTGGATTAAGATGGATTTCAATAGGCTTTCATTTCCTAACAAATCTATGACCACCAGTGCCCTTTATGGCTCTCCCAGTGCACACTCTGACCACCTGAGAAGGCGAGAAAACACATCTTTCTTCTTGTTAGGTGGATCCAGCACTTGCAACTAGAAGTATCACTTTTATTTGGCTCTTATCTACTCATATAATTTATCATAATATAGATTAGAAACAGGGAATAGAGGCAATGTGAATCAAGGTTAGTCTGGAGTCCTTGGCAAGGCAGAGGAACAGATATGAGCAGATTTGCTTCCTTTAGCACTTTCTCATCCTTTGCTCTGGCTTTCAAGACACACATTTCTGTGCTGTGAGATGCACCTGCCTTTTGTGAACTTTGAAAAAGCTTTCAATAGCTTCGGAATTATTAACACTGTGGAAGAATGACATCCTTGCTTGAGATCAAACTACTCTGGCAATGGGGGAGTACTTCCAGTGTCAGCCAGGCTGTCATCCCTCCTAGCAGGCTGCTGTGCAAACACTGGCAGGAGCACAGTCAGCCCCCAGATTAGCAAGGACAGAGAGCTCCATTCACAACACTAAATTTCTCGCCATGTGTAGGAGAACTGTATAGACACAGGAAATCTGACAGGGGAGAGACAGATATCTTTAAAGTGAGAAGATAGCAAATCTGTGACAGAAGGTGATAAATCTGTATGAAATTATTAACTCTTCCGGGTATTGAGTCCTGAATTGTCAAAGTTATTCTCTGAAGAGCCTGTAAGATGTTTGGCAGCTGACACTCCTGGCTGGGAAAGTGGTTTTTCTCCTCCCCAAAAGGAAGGCAGTGGGTGCTGAGTGGGAGGCAGGCTGATGAGGCTGTGCTCCCAAGGGGAGGCTGCAAACAGCTTTCATGGTGCTGAGGCTTGTATGATCATGTGCTGGAGCCCAGTGTTGCTCCCAAACATCTGATACTGGGGATGGTAAACCAAGGCAGCAGTCACTGTAAAGAATGAGGTTCTGTAGTAGTCATGGCAGAGACTCTGGTTTAGGAAACCCTCTCCTTCTACCTACTTGTTCCCATACTCAGTCACAGCTCTCATTCCATACCCCAGTTCACTCTCCCTTCATTTGTGCTGCTAAAATTGCTGTTGAACAAAATGTAAATCTGACCTCTATACTAGGATATCTCCTTTAAAACTTTTGCAGTTAGCTTTTCCACTTGCCAAGTGCACTTACAGCCTGCTTGCACAAGTTAACGTTAAAAAAAAAATCTGATTTATATTATTTTCATCCTCTCTTCACTCCCAGCTGTTAGTTCTGTACCTGCCTGAATTCCCACTCCTTTACTTATGCCTGCTGAAAAAAACAATACATTGTCAATCTGGATCATAAAATGGTCAAACAAATGTTATATCCTGCTGGCATCATGGGAGTAGAATAGCAAGAATGACCATTAAAGGAGATCTGGAGACTGAAATGGTTTAATCTACACCCAACACAACAGCTTGTGTGACTTTAGTCAGAGAAATAACATAGTCACACCTGAAATGCAATTATTTTTTTTTTGTAGGAGTGTGTTACAGAAGGCGATGCAAGAAATTAGCTGGTCTAATAGAGACAGCCCTTCACACTGAGCAGAAGGAACTAGCAAAAAGGGAGTAACAGGATTTGTTTTTCTTAAATGTTGAAAAAACAGATTGTTTTTCCTCTGTTCTACTTCAAATTTGCAACAAAGATCTTGCTCTGAGGTTTGAAATAGAATCCCATGGGACTTAATGAGTGTCAAGAATGGCCCTCAGATGTGGACAAAATTCTTGTGACCCAGAGCTGAAAAGGAAGAAATTACCAGAAATTAGTAGATTTCCCTCTCAAGTAAAATATGAAGAGTCACTTATTAGTGAATTATGAAATAAGAAATTTTCTGACTAGAAATCCATGGTGGATATAGACTGTGTTTGCAATGCTTGTTTGTAGTTTCAGTTATGCTGTGGTTTAAGGTTGTTGTGTCCATGTTGGGAAAGATTCAATCATTTTTATGGAAGTTATTCACCAACTTGGATGTGCAAGTAACTTAGAGAATTTACTGTATTTTTAGTATAATACTTTAGAACAGGAAATTTTGTGACCAATCTGATGTTTAAAAATCAGTAGTTAAGGTGTGAAAATCATGTTTCTGCAATTGTAGGTTTTTTGGTGGGTGAACAAAGAGATGGGACTTCCTTTCATTTACCTGCAGAGCCTTTGATTTATGAAGCATATTATTTCATATTTCACGATGGACCTTTGACAATTCTTTTCATTGTGTTAACACGTGACTCTAAACAGAGCACTTGCCTTTAAATAATTTGGTATGTTAATAATAACTTCATCTGGAAAAGCTGGGGGAATTAGGAAAATCAAGAGTCTATTGCTTAAAGATGAGCAAGAGCAAACACACTCAGCTCTGCTTTCTGAAAGGGCTTTCTTAAAGACATAGTTATGAGAGGCCTAAAATAATATCCTCAAATAAAGATCATCTTCCTTCTCCGAGTTGGCTTTGGTCAGTAAGAATGGAGACAAGAGTTTCAGGTTTTTGACTTCGTGGTATTTGGAAGAGTTGCTTACTGGCCATGGCCATTATCATGTTTTGATTTTACTTAGAACTTTTGCTAAACTCCATATGGATAAGCTCTTTTGTGTCACTGACCACTGAAAATAATTTGAGTTTAGTTAGAATTTTTTTTTTCTGAAGGTTCAAAAGTTTTTCTGCTCTTCTTTTTGATCCACAGTATATCTTTACAATGCTAGACAGCTAGATGATGGTTGGATGAATGAGGGACCTAGAAAGACATCTTCTGTCAGAATCTCGTATTGAATTTTTTCTCCCATATGCTGGTAGTGGCACAACTGAAGCCATAGCAATAGAAGCAACTGGATACTCCACATCCTGGCTGAGAAAGTGCACCCTGATCATGCTGCCCAGGAGGAATCCCATAATCTTTAAGGGAAAGTAGCCATGTTTCTATATATTCAGTGTTCATGTGTTCACTTACATATGAAAGCATAAATAAATACTCTGAGCATCACTGGAAGTCTCAGCAAGCATCAGCACAACAAAACCCCAAGTCTCTTGACCCAAAGGAGCAGTTAGACTTATCTTTTATTCTTGGTGGCTACTGCTTGGGACTTGGAATTGGGCTGGATGCCCTGTGGTGCAGCTTTCGCAAGGCAGAAACAACTGTCTCCTTTCTCTTGACATTGGGTTAGTGGATGGGTTCAGCTGAGGAGGTTGGGCAACCACCCAAATTGGAGCAGAGATATAATAAATATTAGCCCAGTACTCTCGTGGGACATCCACAGAATTTAAAATTGGCTTCCTTGATTGGTCTCAGAGCCTGACAGAGCTTGGCAGACCCATCTATTTTCTCAGGGATTAAGTGAACATGGCTTGGATTATCTCCTTAAATATTTTCTTTCTTTTTGGTGAAGTATAGAAATTGGGGAATGACTTAAAGAAAACAAAAAGGTAAAGAAAATGGAAAGTTTGCATCCTGAATCCATATTTATTGTAGAAGAAAGGGATAGGAAAGATCTCAAAAGGTCACCTACTTAGTTTTCCTATCCCCAGGCAGGATTAATGACACATGAAGTGGAGTTCCCACGCTGCGATGCTCTGCTGATACATGAATCCCTTAAAAGTGAATGTGGTAGTGCTGCACAGTTACAGCATTCTGGGGCAAATCTTCAACACACAGGAAATACTTTTTTTAGAAAATCATTTGGAATAGAGTTGCTGAGCCTTCAGCCAAGGGAGGGAAGCTTGACTGAGGCTGTTCAGCCTTGAAGGATAGAGAGAGCAGCTCAGTGCTGGATGCATCAGCATGAATCTCCTGTTGTTCAGCTGGGCTTTCTGCCTGTCACAGCTTTCCTGGCTTGTCTCTCTTATCTAGAGCTGTAGCTACGGACCATGGGTTACTCATCCACTCTGGCTAAATTTGTCCATGTCCATTATCTGGCACTGAATCCTGGAGTGGATTAGGATCACTGTCATTACTGTACTCTGCTACCTCTCACATTTAAGTGGTCATTTGCAGGACAGCTGCCTATTGACGGCAGCAGTGCCCCATTCAAACTCCAAAAACGTGCACAAGAGAGAGAAAAGAAGATTGTTTGGGAAGCTGAAACATATTCAGAGACCATTTTAATAACTTAATAGAAAAGGTAGCTGAATCCCTGGGCCTGGGTACATTCCTTGTTGCAACTGAATTAATTCAGTAGTTTTAGTCCTCACTCTATAGATGCAGCCCCTCCCTGTCCCTTCTTGAAGAATTCCTTTATATGTTATCTATCTGCATGAAGTCATCTTTTTATTCTGACCCTCTTCGCTTGTGGCTTTTTACTTGAGGTATAGAACAACTTTCTCCATGAGTTTTACACAATTTGATCTATGCCTTTGCGTCCAGTTTGCCATAAGGCTCAGATGACCTGTGCTATGAAGAGATTCATGCAAGCAGTTTTTGCAGATGGTATAATTGAGTGCTGGTCACTTGAATGCTGATAACTTCCTGCTGTGATCTTTCATCTGTTCATAGTGCCTGCTTTGGAAACATCCTTAGTCCTATAATCTGCATTTCCCTCAGGGTTGCTAGGGCAAGGACAACACGGGTGAAGTGAAAACCTGTATTTTTTAGAGACATGTGGGCTGCCTTTTTTAGTCAGGTGAATAGGACAGAGCAGGAATTGAGAAAGACATATTTTATGGGATAAGGATGTGGAATGAATTCTCCATCTGATGGAAGGATGTAGGAGGTGATAGGGTAATAGCAAGCCTTGTGGCTAGACAGCAATTAATATCACCCACTTAGAGGGATGGCCAAGAAAGCAGTCTGTGCAGTACTGGAGATAACATACAGAGCTGCTAGACCATCAGGGTGCTGATGGCCAGTGTTGATGCAAGAGTGAAACTTGGGCTTTTATGTAAAGAAACAGGCTGTGTTATATGTATTCTATGCATTCTATGTTATCATGTGCCCTCCGTACACAGGATGGCATTAGGACAGATCTCTTACTGAAATAAAGAAGCTGCCCAAAAAAGACCTTTTGAAAAATAGCTGTGCTGTGCCTGAAAACCTTACCTCTTCTCAGGAAAATAAGGTATCTTATGGACATTCAAGCTTTTTTGTATCTGCTGAAAGAGGCAGATGAGTGACAAGAGACACTTCTAATATCTTGTCTTGGCCTATAAAGGCAAATATTTCCCTTGGAAAAAAACCTGAAAGCTGAAGCTTTCATCCCTTTGAAGAGACCATCCACAAGGAATCAATTTATGAAGGCATAGTACACTGTGTCAGTACCTTAATATGACTTTAGGATTGAAGATGTAGATTCATGACCTTAGCTTTTGATAGTGACTATTTTAGTGAGTATTTTGTGAAGAAATACAAGGTAGCTGTGCCCATGACTATTGTCATTGTCATGTCTTGCCTTCCATAGTGCAGAGCTGGGTTTCCATACCTGTTGCAGGAGTAGAAAGAGCTATGCCAAGAGATGATGCCTGTTACATACTTTTCCTGTGAGACAAAACTAACAGAAGCAGAGCTGATTTTGACTAGTGCTTGAATGATCCTGAAATTGTGTCCTTTAGCAAGGAGTTTTTTCACTGGCCCTTTCCATAGCTTCATATCATGATTAACCAGAGCCTTTGGGTGACCTGCTCTCCCACATAGTTTAACATGGTGGTTTTCAGAAGACAAGTTATCCTCCAAGAACTGCAGTAAGTCTGCTATTAGAAAACACTGTAATTAATGGATGCCAAAATGCTAACATTGAAATGTTGCATATAATAATTCTTTTTTTCTGAATTTCTGAACCACAGCAGACTGCAACAGGTCCTTAAGGTAGTAAAGTATTTGTGGGCATATAAAGAGAAGTTCTTTCCTAAATCTCATATCAGCTGATTTAGAGGTAGAAATCTGCATTTAAATAAAATATTATCATTTTTTGAGCGTAAAGGTAGAAAATCTGCAAGCTTGTGCATGGTCCTTCTGACACTGCCATAAATTGCCAGGGAATTCAGGCACTCAGAAAAGGCATCACAGTTCTCATACTGGCCCACTTCCTGGTTTGCTTCTCTTGTATCACCACACGACCTGCAGAGACCTGTCACTTTCTAGATACTCAAACAAATACATAATGAATATGGCTTCATTTAACAATTGAGATCTTTACCTCTGCAAGTTAGCAATTTTTCAGTACCTTCAGAAGAATTGTGTGCTGACTGAAAACCTTAAGAGGGAGAAATAGATTTATTTTATATGTGTCCAGAATGTGAACATATGGTACAGATAAATGTGTTTAACATAGAAAGTATGGTTATATTAAAATCTGACCCACACTTTAATGATGATATTGTAATCTATCTAGCCCAGGTTGCATGTAAATGTATGGATAAAATTTCATTACTAAAACAACTACCTGAAGTTTGGTCTGGGACTGTGAATTATATTTTTGGAGTAACTAAAAATATCACCAACACACCACTGAACCTACCTTTTGATGCAGACACAAGGAAAATGTTTTTAATGTTTTTGTCTTTTAGACAGATTGGTTGTATTTCAACAAGAAATGTTAGGAAAGCAAAATTGAAAATTAGTTATTACAGAAAGGAAAGTGAATAATTACAAAAAGAAAGATAATAAACAACTAAATTATGGCTGGAAACCTCTATGATGAGCTTCATATCAAATAACACTACCAGTTTGCCTTTAAAAAAATATTCTACAGAGTTTCAGGGAAAATTGCAAAATCGCCACCTTAACCCAGTTGATTAGAGTCTTTAGCTGCCAACAGAAAATTAATTTGTATTATTCTTGCAGTTCTAGGATTGACTCAAATGAGAATACCATACCATATGTGTTTCAAAGCCCTCTGTTGCAGAGGTCTAAATAGACCACAAGAAGTCTACCAAGTTCTTCTCCTCAAAGGTTCCCCTCCCTTCTTCCACTAGTTATCCCTTTGGTCACCCTTCATCATAGTTCAGTCATAGTAGAGATGGGAAAAGGGAAATGACCTTGGCATTAGTCAGTGATTTAAAGAAATACCAGCACAGGAACTAGATGCCTGTATTCCACAAAGGGCTCCCAGCCTAAATCCCAGATCCTTCAATCCTTCAGCTTAATATGGGAAATATAATTTCACCTATGTGGAGCCACTTGAGTACATTGGCACATGCAAAGAGAAAGAAATCAGTGGTCTGGAAAAGATTTTCTCTGCTGGAAAACGTGTAATAAGATGCTGCCAATAGCTCAGCTGCATAAGCACTGGGAGCACAGTCCTGAATATCTGCTGAAAGCACAAAAACCTTTTTTGTTCTGGTTCCTTGGCACTCATATAGCTAAGCTCCTGCAGAAATCTAGGTATGAGATGTCAGAGGAGAGAATAGGACTGATCTACTTGGTGCTTTGAATGCAACCTTTGCCTCCTGATTAAAAGTCTTTGGGTTTCTATCAGGTTTGGATTCCTTCTGTCCACTAAAATCCCCACAAACTAGGCTTGTAGTGAAAATTTCACTATGAGGCAACTTTCACCTCTGTAAACCCAGTCTTGAGAGTTAAGTGTAAGCTAGAGTTGAACAGGCAAACCCTGAGCCACAGACCAAAAATATGATTTTTGTGGATGTTTCTTCATTTGCTCCTGTTTTTTTGGGGGACTGAGGCTCATTATATACTCAACTACTGGAAGGTATGGCTGAGAATCTTGAATTAAGAAATTGCTTTGTCCCCTATCCCAACTGAGGGAGTTCTCAGCAGTGGTGACTGAAGTAAAATGTGACCAAACAGTTTGGGAATTGGAAAATACATAAACTAAACACTTCATAATGACAGCTGCACACTTTTTCTAGAAAAGTTATACTATAGGTGAGCCAGGCTATACTGGTAAATAGGTGATTTTTGCCACAGAGAATATATGAAAACCACAGGACGTTTCCAGGCGGAAATCTTCCAAACTCATCCATAACTGTCTCTCACAAAATATTTTAATGCAAAGTTTGAGAATGATACACTGTATACATTTCAATATGCATCTTCTTATAGGCTAATTAGGCTAACTTTATTTTTCAACACTCCTGGGTTCACTAGGAAATGGATGCCTGCATTCCCTTGAAGACCTGATTTTTGCTGCCTTAATGACATCTTCACAGACTGAGAAGAAAGATATTAATTTTATGTGTGAAAAATTAAATTGTTAGCTAGATTTGCAGATTTTCTTTTCATATCAGGCAGACCTTAATTTTTATCACTAATCTGAGTTTTGGAAGCCAATAAAAAGGAAAAAATTGTGAAAAACTTACAGCTATGATATTGGAGTAGTGTGTAACACAAATTGCTTTGGAGGTGAGAGTATTTAAATTTTTGCCGGTTTTTATCTGTTTCTTTTTTTTTTTGTTTTTGTTTTTGCTTTGCCAAAATCTTTAGACATAACAGTTATAGTGTAAGATCATATAATTTCATGCTCTGGGATCAAATAATTGCTTTCCTACTGTTGTGATGGCAATAAGCAGTTTCTTGTAATTGAATACATGTCATGTGGAATAATGGATTTATTGTTTTTATTTTTTGGAATGAGAATATAACTTTTCAAAACTGAAATTTTTGAACTGACTAATTAAAACAGAAAAGGAAGGCAACCTGGGCGGGACTGAGATGTCCCTGACTTGCCTGGAAAAATTCTCTGTTATGTTTCTGTGTCAGGAATCAGCCTGTAGATGTCCCCCAACACACATTGTGCTACATCCAGTGTTCGGTTCTGTTGGAAGCAGCCATCATATTTATAAATTACCAACAGCCCAAGTTAAGGAGAGACAGAGAGATGAAAAGCTGCTCGGGAATGTCTCTTCTGTGGGAGGACAGTTGAGGTAATGACAGACTGAAGAACATCTCAGACCAAGAGAAACACAAGCTAAATGAGAGCTGATAAAAAGAGATAGAAATGAGTCTTACAGAAAACTGAAGACATCAGAAAAATTGAGCCAATAATGCCACACTTCACTGTGACTCTAGATATGGAAATGACAAATTTTCCTCTGGCTTAGTGATCCAGGACTGACCTTAGCATTGCAAATGCATGATGACATGAATGCTGCATGTCCATGAAGTGACAGATTTGTCTTTGACAAAACCAGCAGGTTATGGGAAGAAAATACAGAGTCCAGTCCAAAATCATCCTGATGAACTGAGGATTTTTGGTGACCTTTACCTATGATTAGCTGATGAATTAACTTCTGAATAGTGCTTGCATCAGTGAGGGACCTGACCCTGCCTTGATAACTTAAGTGGAGCTGGATAAACCCTGCATATCATTTGTAACAATGGTGGAATCTTAAAGACTTGGTTTGACCAATTTGCAGCCTATTGTCTTCAATAAATACATGATTTCTTCTCACAGAAGACTTTGATAAATGTTTTCTATTTGTATCAATACTCATATTCACAGCCACCAAGCGCATTTGTCGAAGAGTATCCATTTCTCACAGTTTATTACTTGGTCTCCTGTCATTTTGGTCACTAATCTTCTGTTTTCAAAACTATCCAGGGAGGACCTGAAATAATATAGAGTAACTTTTCCCTCAGCACAAATAATGAAGAGTCAAAGCAGACAGTGAGTGACTTTTAGCTGGGAAATTTCACAGCACTTAGATTCTAACCTCCTGCTGTTCTAACATGGATCACAGCACAGTAAGAAATGGAAAGCTAGGAACATCCAACTTGCATATGAGCTTTCAGGTTTACCTGTGTCCCCAGTGACAGTTCTGTAACCAAGCCTGAAAGCTCCAGCAATGGACTCTCCCAGGCCTCCCTCCAGGTAAGCTATTCTGATATTTTATTATTTCATTTTTTTACTGACTTCCTCAATCTTTTTTCCTTCATTTTATTTTCCACTTGTTTTTTTTTTTTTTTTGGGGGGGGGCATAGCTAATAACAACGTCTCCAATTAAATAATTATTTCTATTGTATCAATGATCTGCGTACTGGAGGACTACTCTGCTCCTCTATCTCACTTCCATCCTCTTCTTCCTTAAGCGGCACAATTCTGTTTCTTTCATCCCTTTCTCAGTGAAGATATTTTCAAGACATTATTTACCACTTCCCTCTAGAGTTTTTCCAGGTGCTATACATTTTTCAGGAAGGAACAATGTGATATTACCTTGTGATTAGCTTGCTATTTGTCAAAACACACATAATTGTTTTGGCAGAGCTGCTAGATATTTTCTTGGCTAGTTTTCCCCATTATTTCTGCCTAAATTTAAATGTTTTGGTGACAAATAAAAATAACTGATATGCTAAATACAATTCTCAATATTTTTCCATCCACCTTTAAGTATTTTGTTTTCACACAACCTCTGAGATTGTTCAATCAATGACATTTTTCTGCATAATGGTGGAAAAACGTCCTTAAAGAAAATAAGTACATGAGTATAAAGATTTGACTCAATGATGGTCTTTCCCAACCCTAATGTTTCTATGTTTCTAATGTTCTTTATTTCAGTAGTATTTTGAACACTGTTAGGGAGGGATCTTAGTTGACTGTTACTCATCTGCTACTAATCAGAATGACATTCCCAAAGCCACACCACAAGCATTTTGATGTAACTAATACAGTACAGAGATGGAAATTGCATTCTGACCAACAGGGGAAAAAAAATGAAGTCCTGGAATAACTAAAATACTCACTCAAGAAACATGTAAAACGTGATACAGTAAAGTATTTCTAAAAATCAATTTTCCATGGATAAACAGTAAATTTTCTTCTTCTATACTGCTTATTATATAAAAGACATGTTTAAAAATTTATTTATAGTAGTTTTTAAAGGAATTTACAAAAAAAATGACAGAAAGAAGTGTGTGTCAGATCATATATCTGTAATACAGTTCTGCAGTAAGCAGTTTTTCCTTCCATGGATGATCTAAGGTAAATACATTTCTTCTAGTATATTGCTTCTGGCTGGTAAGAGGATGTGTAATTTAGCTCTTTTACTTGTAGACTGAGCCCCAGCCCAAAGGAATGTAAAAAAATTGCATCTAAGCTTTCAAGAAACAAGTTGCACACAAGGGACTTGCTGTGAAGGAGCTGTTGAAATGTAAGGTGCTAAGACTTTTGTAACAAGGTAACCACATACACTGAACCTTTAGTATGATTGATTGTGCTCTTGGTTTTTATTTTGCTTTTTGTGGTTTTACTTTTCTCTCTCTCTCTCTCTCTCTCTTTTTTTTTTTTTTTGGCTTTGCAGTGGTGATGTATTTTGCTTTGTTTCTGACACAAACTTGCAGACAAATTGTAGGGGGCAGGAAAGAGACAACTTGAACTGTCGACTGCTTCAGTGACACTGAGGGTACAAGGAACATCTCATATTTCATCAAACCCCCAGCAATCAACTAGGGAGATTGAGGAGAGCAAGTAAGAGCTGGGTCTGGGTAAGCAGCACCATTAGTCAGTGAAAATTATGAGTCAAGTGCTAAGCAGTACTTCTTCTGTAGACCAACCCCATCAAATAATTTTCAGATAAAGCCAGAGCAGGTGTATGAGAGCTGCGCTTGGTTAAGACTGATTATACACATGTTAATCAAGGACACAGGAAAGCTTCATATCAGGCTGATGTGCCTTAGCAAGCCAGCTTACTCAGCAAAGTCAGAAAAGCTGTGATAATTCCCTTAATTTCAGATTTTCACCACATCTTTTGGGTTTTCCTGGTGCTCTTTTACCACACACCCATAGAAAAGTTATTCTCAGTGCCACAGTCAAAGACACATAAATAAACTAAATGAATCCACTTCTTTTGTTGACACTCTAGAGTTGACATATTTCATTCTCATAAGACGGTGGACAAAAAGAAGTAAATGTATCCCTTTTTAACTTTTAAACTACTTATATATATATATATATATTTCTCACTCTATCTGTCAGTTACTCCTTGCTTCCACTTGTTTCTGTCTTTTGCAGGGTGAGAAGTTGACCTCATTGCTCGAAATCTTTTTTCCACTGTTGTGTCAGGACATGAAAGAAGCTAATTTCTTTCTCTGACCTGAGTAATACACAAAAATAACAAATATCTCAATATGCTGAGATCAGACACTAAGGGGAGCTGAGGAGGACAAATGTTGCATCATCAGAACTTTTCTTCTGAATTGTTTTGGAATAAAGGGTTGTTTTCTGGCCTTTTTTCTTCATAATTTAACCAAATTATATTGAACTAGATCTCTTGATATCAAATCTAATTTTTTTGCATTTATTTAGGTACTAATCCAGAAAAACACAGATTTTGCTTTAAAATTATACATGTTTTCTATAGGTAATTTCTATGAGGAAACATCACGTACTTTATTCAGAAAATGATCCTCTCTCTGTAGAATAAAGTGAGGCCAAATTATCTACTTAAGATATATGTGTTTAAATGACATATTTTAAAAATGTACAATCATTATGGAATCAAAATATGGTATTAATTTTAATAGAGTAAATGGACCCAAGGATCACAAAGGTGTTAACCTGATCAATTAATTGTAAAGCAGTTGCAAGTATATCAGATATTTGAATATAGAGACCCTGGATCACCATGGTTAATTCCCCTGATAAATAAACTGGAATATTCATTCTAAAAAAACACACAAACACACACACACACGCACACACACACACACACACACACACACACAAACACACACACAAAGTTTAGATTAGACTGTACTGGAGGAAAAAACACAACAAACCAAAATAAAACATGCGAAGTTCTGAAGCTGAAAGTTTAGGAAACAGCCTGATTGTGTAAAGTCGATTTATTTGGGAGTTTCCTGAGCCTTTCTTTTTGTCAGAGATATTGGTCAGGGCCTCTTAGTCTGGATTAGTCTTAATTATTGATAGAGAAAAGTGAACTGTTTCTAATGAAGATTTCAACAAATCACTGAAGCAGAGGGTGGATTTTAGTCTTTGCTCTCTTTGATATAAAGTAGAGAGAAGGGAGGAGAGGTTTGGTAGTATCAGGTGAGGTAGTTGGGTTTTTTTCCCAGTCCTGGTAGCTAAAGCAGCTGTTTATTTGTGGTGGATGGTCAGAGCCACTGGGTCAACCTCAACTTTTGGGTTGGCAAGTCTGTCTCAGTCCCACAGCTAAAGCTGCAACCCAACATGTCCAACTGGGCTCCCCTGCCTCTCCTGAAATGAGCTTCTGGGGCTTCTCTATAGAGTGACTGCAGAGTCATGGAAAAAACCCAACAAAACAAAAACAAAACAAAACAAAAAACCCAAACAAACAAACAAAAAAACCTCAAAAACCAAAATAAACACAAAATAAGGGAGAGTAAAAGGCTGGGATGGGAGGAGTGTTAGTATGTGGTATAGGTTGCTGTAAAGAGGATTGGAAGGAAGGAAGATAGTGCCAATGCACTGGCACATTGTTGGAGAGTTGCTGGTGTATGATCCCCAGTCTCTCCTGGGGTGGGGGATTCTGAGGTGCTGTGGTCCTACACGGGATCATGTGTTGATCAAGGATGTTGCTGTCTGCCATTTCTGGGATAGACTAACTGTGCACACTCTCTGCAGGACTCAGGACACTAACATTCAGAGTGTAGTATGAATAATTTTGATCGACTCATAAATTCAAAAGCAGGACTAAGGACTTTATTCAGAAAAGTAAAACTCTCTTATCTTGAATGGGTTTTCCTCTTAAAGTCTGCCTTAAGGTATGAGTTGAATAAAAGTTTTTCAAAATCATAGTTGAGAATAGTATTAATTAATTGAGAAGTATTTATTAACGTGAGAAGTTTGTTAACTGCATGCTCTACTAATCTAGCAGATTCAGATGCACAAAAGCTCAATTACACCCAAAAGAATGTGGTGAGTCCTTGCTGAGCAGGAGGATGTGGTTCATGTATCACTTCCCAGTTCTGATTGTTTTGTTACCAGGATCTGTTTCATTCTCACTCAGCTCCAAGAGAAGATCAGTGTGTGCTTGTCATGTTCCTATGTACATTGGATTCCTTTCGAAAACAACCTGAGGTTGTGGACAGGGAGGAATCTGTGGAATGCTCTGATATCTTCCCAGAGTATTCTGAGGATCAAGGGTGTGGGTGCACCCACTCTACATCCTCACCATAGCCAGGGTCTCTGCATGGAGAGCAGCACTGGTATCATTGTGAAGAGTAGATCTTTGCATCATCTTCAGGGACATCAAAAGTTGGGTTTCTATTGTGCTACAGGGAACATTTACAAATAAGAGACAGGAAATCACCAACCTGTGATTTACAGGACCCCTATTATCTCCATTTTTTACAATAGTGATCTAGGAGAAAGTTATAATAATTAATTTAAATGGTATTGTTCATTATAATAAAATTATACAACTTTGCTGTCTGCTTTCCACAAACATTGCACTAAAGATCCTGAGGGGAAGCTGAAATGTAAACAGTATTTTTTTACGTAAACATTCACTAAGAGTCTTGCTCTTTTTTCTTAAAAACTCAACACCAGCACTTGATTGCAAACTTAAATTAAATTGTTTGAAGAGTGGGTTTAACATTTTTCAGTACAGATAAACAACATACTTCAAAGTAAACACTCTTACGTGACATGTGCAACCTTAGAAATATACCATTTTAATCATTACTGATGACATTACTTGTTTATCCTTGGTATAACATCATTAAGTGAAGTGAAATTACCTCTGATTTTATTAATGTAAATGGGTAAATTTAAATTCTTATTTTCTAATATGTAAACAACTAAATTTCATGTGTCTCTTCTTGTGAGCAGATGAGGTGTTCTTAGATGACATTACTGGTTTCATATCTAATTCATGATCAAACTGAAAACTTTGCTTGTGTGCAAAGTGAGAAAGTAGTTTGGGTCTCTCTCTGAAATGATTCATTCTCTCACACAGGAAATATTCTCAATTACATTGCTGCCTTAATCTAAGCTATGGCTCTTCTGACTGAAAAGATACTTGTGTATTCTTCATGTCTGGGACTGTGCAGCCCTCTAATGATGTAAACCACTTTCACTGCGATGTCTGGAAGAAATGGTATCAACCACATACCATGTCTTGTGCCTCTGTCCTCCTGCTCCTCTCTCCTAAAGTGTTTTTTCATGACAAGTGTTGCAAAACAGAAGCCAGTGGGAAACGTGCTTCTGAGCAAAATAACTCTGTGAAGCAGAAAGTTAGAACCAGAGAACAAAAGGTTAGTTTTCTTGAAGAAAAGATAACAGCTTGAACCTCTCTCCCTCTTCTCTCCCCATATTAGAAAAGGGTGCACTAGTGAGGTTAGGTCAGCACACACATGTTTTAAATTAGTGGTTTATAAACAAGGAAGTGACAATTATTCGTTATGATTATTTGTCAGATAATCACATCTGTACCTAATTACCATGTATATGACAGTGTTTGCATTTCTCAGTAAGCTGAATTCAGTGAGAGCAGTTTAGATGGTAAATTGTGAACCCACATTTAATGGGTACAAATATTTTAACACAGTATACATTGTGTTAAAAGTTATAAATAAAAATGCCATATAGCTCTAATCAGTCTCACTCCTTATCTTTCACTTGCAAAGTTTATGAAATACAGCAATGAATCTTACATACTCTCTATGATGTGGGTTTCTGTCATTCTTAAAGACTTCTTATCCGATAATTTTTTGTCTTATTGTTTTATTACCAAACAGTGTTCTCTCTTTGTTAACACATACATAGCCTCACTATACTCTGCCAGGCTAACATTTTCAATATTCATCTTATTTCTTTTTTTCTTTTCCTGTAGTTCATTCCTTTAAGAACACAGGCTTTCACCAATAGTTTACTTTCCAAGGTCAGCTTTTTTAAGGTGTCACAAACTCAGCTTTGGAATACCAAGCAAAAAAATCTTGAAATGCTCATTTGAATAAAAAGAGAGGCTTTTCTTTGACATTCTTTTCCTTCAGAAATTCTTATCTCAGATTCCATCCAAAAGTGTATTTGCGGAAAGGGAAATTGTAAGTATGCCTTTACATGAGTGTTTGTTTGCCCCAGAGGTGTTTGTGCTGTCATCTCTTAAAGTGCTTGAGTTTAGGAGTCACTCAGGGTCCAGGGAAGTGTAACACATGCTTCAATTATTCCAAGGCTTTGGATTGGATTTTTGGAGTATGTGTGATGTTGTCTTGCCTGCTCTGAAAGAATGCTTTCCCAGCTGTGTCGGGGTTTTAACACCCCGTTATGTCATTCCTCTATGTCTTACAGGGAGCAGGGTAAGAAGTGTATCACCATCTTGTTTGTGGTCAAAGAACATGTCTGTGACAAATATAGACAGACTGGGAGCTGTGGGAATCCCTGGCTGGAGGAATGTCTCTGTGGCTTAGGTTTGTTTTACAGGGCCACGTTTCTGTGTGTGGTCGTGCTTTGGCACTCACACTGCCTTACATGGTGGGAAGTTTGGGGTGTTCTTTTTCAGCCCATCCACATACCTTTGCCTGCTTCTAGGATTTTTAAATGAATTCATTCAAGGGACAGCAGTTTGGCCTCTTTGTCTTAGACTCCACTGTCTAAACTGTCTCTAGCCCAGGGCTGTGAGCTGTGGCCAAGTGGGCAGCAGCACATTACAGCAGCTGTGCTTCTCAGCAGGCCACTGTGCACGGGGCTTCTGCACAGTTTCTCTTTAGGACACACCATGAAACAGAGGTCTCAAATTTAAACATTGGGTAATGCAGCAATCTGAATAGCTATAGGAGGAAAAAAAGGTGCAACACAATTCACTGTGTATTTGTGGAGCTAGTGACCAGCCACAGAGAGTTGTGATGTTACTCAACTCTAACAGCATTACCCCACTTGCATCACATGATGATGATTTCCCTGATCCTTTTTAGGTAAGATGAGACACCAAGGACGATCCCACTTTAGTGTTCAAGGGAATAAAATTAGCATATATTCTTTATCAACACAGGGTCAAGATCTAGTTTAAGTCTTTATTTGGCTTCTCAATTACCACATTTCTGGCAGCACTATGCCAGCCTCAATCTTAAAATTGGAAAATTCTAAACTGGCAGTTGCACCTTGCTGCTCAGCAAAGTGAATTGAAACCACCTAAGGCAGAAATGAACCTAAAAACCTGTTTTCCAATTTCCTGAGGATACGCTTCCATGAGTAGGTCATTGCTTTTGGGCTATCATTTCTCTTTGTGGTTCTTTGTGCACGCTTTGCAATGAAAGAGGGCGAGCTTTGCATTAGACTCAGTTCTATCCGAAGGAGCTGAGAGCTTAAGCATACCTATTGGACTGTTTTCCTGTGGCAGTTTGGATTTAAGTTAAGTATCTTCCACCAGGACTTAGAGATGGTTCCCAGTGCAAAGCACTTCATTTTCTGGTTTAAGGAACTCTACGTTACAGTCCCAAAAGGTGTTATTCAATAATTTTAGGTACATGAGAACAGGTGATATGAATCCTGAGACTTGTATGCATGAATGTTTTGATCTTAGATGGAAATTATGTGATCCGAATACATTCACAGCCCAGCAGAAACAGAATCTCCTTTATCAGAAAAAAACCAAACTGATGTATGAGAGAGAAAAGTTTACACTAAGGGCAATAGGGAAAGGTGAAAATAGTATTGTAGTGTTAATCAGATCTCTTCACAAGATTTGCATGACTCTAATATCCAAAATTAAGACCTACTGTCTACTCTTGTTTCTTTGAATACATACACAGAATATGGTCACTCAGCTGACAGCTAGTTTTAATCAGTCCTCAAATGACACCTGAAGATGGAACTAGAGAGGGAAGGGAAAATAATATCACAGTGGAATTCAATATGAGCAGCTGCTTGTACTGTCTTGTTGACTGTATTTAAATGTCACAATTTTTGTAAATGAGAGATGAATTTTATTCAGTAAATGAATTCCAGCAATTATGTGAAATTCTACTAGTTCCCATTATGTAACATACGAAACAATCACAAGGTCAAAATTTGTTAGATACATAGATTTAAAATACTGTGAGTGAATTAAAACAAATTGCTACATATAAGTAAATATGTAATGTCATAAGAGAATAATTTCTCAGAGATGAAATTAATATAAGTCAAGTAATCAAAAAGAAAATTATGATTAAACAGAAAGTTATGATTAGTATCTGAAAATGCTGAAGAAAACTTTACTGAATTCTTCAGAAAACAAAGCCTGGAAAGAAATTCCATGTTGATCAAAAAATCCAAATCATAAGCATAACAACCTGGTCTAGACAAGAAATGGAATAACCTAAATTTAATTTTATAGCAGTGGATATATGTGATTGGATAGGAATTGGAGACAATGATTCTTAGTGAAACCTGAATACCTTTGTGATACCTGAATTGAAAAATAAAGCATACTTTTGAAATGAAATTAAAAAAACAAAAGAAAGGAAAATTATTAGCCTAGCAAAGTAAAGTAGAACTCTGATGAATTTTTGTTTTCTGCTAGAAACAAGGAAAATTACAGTACTAATATTGGATTGAAAAATAATGTATAAAATTTGAAAGTGTTATTTCAATTATTATTTATCTTTAGGATAAAAAAATAGGATTACATTACATGATGTTACAGATGTGTTTTCCAGTGGAATCTTAGCCAGATCTCATAAGGTGATGAGTAAATTTTAGGTATTTTTAAATTACTGGCCGTGATAAACTGTGTCCAAGAGATTTAAAAACTATGGCTTGGAAACTGTCTCATTTATTTTTAGTGAGCCAGGGAGTACTGAAAAAAATCCAAACTAAGCTAATGTCAAGCCAAAATTGAGATATTAAAAAATCTGAATAATTCATAGACCTGTCATCATAACTTTGATAAATGATGGTATGGTAATCAATTAATAAAGAATCAAGGGGGAGTCAGTAAAATTAACAATAGTCAGCATGAGCTTGTAGAACTAGTTATATTAACATTGCATAATCCCTTTGGTCCATAGACAGAATATTAATGACATAGTATATTGAATGTGCTATTAAATACTTGAATTATTTTACCATTGTGGTTTCATTTCAGAAATCAGAGTGTTACAAATTATACATTTTGAATGGATTAAACCCTGAGTGTATGTGAATGTAAACTGGGGCTTATTACTGGCACAGAAGAGGATGTTGTATTAAAATGCATTTTTTTTAAGGTTTCTTGGTCCTGGGTTTAAAAAAATTATCATGAATGAAGAAACATAAAATCACCACAAATTTTAGTTACATATAATTCCACATTTAGGTGAGAGATAAAGCTGTTGACTGAAGTAATGTGGATCACCCTACAGATGAGATACAACCTATGAGATGCAAATCAATTCATGGCAAAATGAGAAATTTGTACTTCCTGAACTAAAAATGTAGGTCATAGTTACAATAATATTGCTTAATTGTTTAAATAGCAAAGGCTATAGTGACCTTGATAAGCACAGTCAGTTCACTGAAAATTTCTGAAGATTTTCCTTGACTGAAGATGTTAATGGAATCTTTGTATTTTATATAAAGTGAAATATTAAGAAGGAGTAGGCGCATGTTGTACAAATTAGTATTTTTTCCTCTGCAGTCCTCTAAAGACCCAGATTTAATATGTTATTTATGTAATTTAAGAAGAATATTGAAGTATTAAATGAGGTTCTTAAAAAATTCAGAGGGTAATTTGTTGTTTGAAAACTATACTTTATCATGAAGGATCAATAAATAGCCTGTTTATCAAGGAGAATATTACAGTCTGATTGAGCACTATGTGTTCTATCAGAAGAGCTCCATTTCACAGGTGGATGGCTGTAGTGTAACAGAAAAACTTAAAAGGTTGGAACTCACGAGTAGAAAAAATAACTTCAAAATAAAATTTCAATATTTACTAATAAGTAATATGGGTATGTATAAGAACAATATTCTAATGTAATGTGATATACACAAGCAATATAGCAGTAATATGGAAACAATACGAGAAAAGTTGAGGAATAATGGGAAATTATCAAAATTTATAAAAGAAATTTATCTCTGGAGATTTTAAAATTGTTCTTTCCCATCAGCAAGTTTCCATTAAAATATACCTTCATAAAGTTACGTGGCTGAGGCTGTGTAGGAGGCCATTCTTCACAGGCATCGTAGCCCATGTTTGCATCTAGGACTTGGGGAAGGCAAGGCCTTGGTCAAACTAACCAAATCAGAAAAGCAGTTGTCTTCTCTCCTCTTATAACAGAACTGGACTTTTTGGCTGAATGCTATGGATGCTCATTCATAAAGGTATGGGGCTCTTCAGTGGTAACACATAACTAAAATGGCTGCTAGTATTCCTGTTTAAATACATTCTCATTCTTTATAAGCTGAACTTCAACTGCAACTTCTCTAAGGTGAAAAATCACAATTCTTAACTGCATTATAATTTTGATTGCAAACTCTCCATAAATATAAGTCCTTGAAACTGAAGTTGTGTATTATGAAACCTTGTCCTGTGACTGTGGTCTGAGTGTATTTGAACTTCACACGTTTTCTGATGTGTCCCAGTTTTTCCTCTGTGTGTCATATATTTGGTCTGATGACACAAAGGGCATAAGATTTAGTTTCTGAAAGACCTCTTGAGTGTTTTAAAACTTTCACTTTGGTACAGTGGTTGTCATTACAAAATGGTACCTAATATATCACTCACTCCCTATTCTTACAAAAGAAAATATCTATGTATTTATTGGCAGATGACGAATTGTTAATTGCTCCCAATAGCACTTACTTCATGTAATGCAATTTTAGGGCCAAAATTTGCCCTTAGATCAACTTGTCTTCAGTGGTTTGGAGCCTGTAGCTAGTTTCTAACACCAGTAGACTCTTTTAAAGTTAAATGCCATGCCTGTCTTTGTAGCTCTTTTAATCCTAGCAGATAAAAAGTTATGCTCTGTCTTGGTACATGTGTGCACCAGTCACTTCAGGAATCATAAGTAACAAGACCCTAACTTCAACAATTCAGTTCTGAAAGGTAGATGGATTAAGACATTTTCAAGAGACAGATTCAGAATTACCTTTTTTGTAGGAGAGTTCAGTTAAAAACCTCAAAAACTCAGCAAATAAAATGACAGCTTAGAAGATATATAACTAAAGTAAAAGCAGGAGTAATGAGAAGGTGGTGAGTACTTACTAGGCCTCTTATTAGAAAAAAAAAAGCGTAATCAAGAATCAAGTTTAAGATTGAAACAAATAAGCTACAGCGGTTCACAGCTTTCTATTTAATCTGTGCAGCTCATTGCCACAAGGTGTGCTGGATGCCAGAAGTAGAAATAGTTCAAAAAGCTATTAGGTACAATCATAAGTTCAAGGAATGTTGTGAAAAGTCAATGAAAGATTGCAACCTCTGGCTCAGGGCTTTCTTAAATCACTGATTGCCAGCATCTGGAAGGATTTGCCATGGGGACTATCATGTTATACTCATTCAATTTTTATTCCTTTTTTTTCTGAAACAACTGCTACTGGCAGTGTCAGAGACAGGATCTTGGACAGAAGAATCTTTAGTCCAACCCATCACAGCCATGTTTACAGGAAGTCAAGCACAGCTTTGTTTTTTCCTAAGAAACAGGGCTTTTTCTGAAAAACAAGTTACCAGACTGTACTTTATTGCACCTGAGACATCCCATGCTAAACAGTAAAAGATCATTTACTCTGACAAGACACCTAAAAAAGGGTCAAGAATAGTTCAAAGAAAGAGCCTTATCTTTGACTTATTTTCCTTTTATCAATTCTGATTAAATCATTAATGGTTCTTCTAAAGTAAAAGTATTTGTAATATTATATCACATAAAGTCTGTCTTCATGGTGGATTTGTGTTGTCACTGTTGATTTATGTGCTTTTAATATATTAGTTTTAAATTTTCTGGAATGTTGATCAAGTCTTTAATGTAACTTGAAATGTGTTCTTTCAATGTTTTTCAATCCAATTTAAATAATTTAAAGATTTAATAATTTTATCCATCATGAATTCATAAAATTTACTTTAAGGGTTGTCTTAGCTAGATATAATTCAGTATTTTAGGTGGAAAGAGTACAACTCAATACTTTAGACATTTAAATGTCATTTTTTTAAATCACTACTTCCAAAAGTAATTTCTTTGTCTCAAAATAAAACAAAGTGTCCTGTAAAGGCACTTTCTTTCATTTCTGTAGGTACAGGTTTGGTATATTCCCATTCACGAAAATGAAACACTTTAGTTCTCCATAATGCAGCACATACTTTTCCAGTGAAACTTACTCATGTTGTTAGCAATCTCTCTTCATTACTCCACGGGGTAGCAAATGTGTGCACAAATGCACATGCATTACTTCTGGCTATAAATAAAACTAACAAAAAAGGTTCAGCTAAGCACAAAAGAAAATAAATAGAATAAAAGAGGTGTGGATGATCAAGACGTTAATGGCCAGGATTTCCTGGAACAATAGAGGGCAATTTCCACATAAGAGTGGGGCAAACAAAATCAGCTATAGGTTTGTGCTGGGGCTGAGATGCAGCTAATTTTCTCCACAGCAGCTCTCACAGCTCTGTGCTTTGCAGTGGTAATGGGGAAGGTGTTTGGGTGGTGCTGAGCAGTTCTGACACAGCACCAAGGCCCTCTCTCCAGCATTCCAACCTCACCAACAGCCTGGGGGTGGGCACAATCTTTAGAGTATTCTCAGCAACAGAAGCTGGGGAAAAGGAGGAGGAAGTAGGAACATTCCTTATTTTCTCCTTCTCTTCCTGAGCAACCTCCATGTTTACTGAAGCTTCCCAGGAGTGGGTTGGACATGGCTTGCTAGTGGGAAGCAGAGAATAAAATCTTTTGTTTCCCTCTGCTTCTGTGTGTGTGACTTGTACTTTTGCTTTATTAAAATGGCATAATGTTGACCCAGAAGTTTTTCCCATCTTACTCTCCTCCCACCATGTCCTGCTTAGAAGGGGCATGATAGGGCAGCTCAGGGGGCACCTGACATCCAGCCAAGGTCAACCCACCACAAAGTCACTCTCATAAAAGATTTGACACATTCCCACATTGCATCTCAAGCCATACTACCACTACTGAAAAGGAACAGAAAAACTATCCTGTCTCTGCTTAGAACCCCACACTGGAGGATAAATTTTACTTAACATTCCAGCTAGAATTATTCTTTCAAACCCAAAAAATGGGAAATGTGCTTTTATTTCAGTAGATCTCATGCTCCTTTCCCATTTGGCTTAAATTACAATATTAAGAAAATACAACTACCTTTTTTCTTTTTTGATTCTTCTTGTCATAATCACTGGCCTCAAAGTTTAAGTATAGGCTATTTATGCCTGCGCAGCATTCTGGGAAGGATAGAATTATGCTTTTGCTGATCTAATACCACAGTGAAGCAAAGAATCTTTTTTCTCACACTTTAAATAGGTTGGAAGGAGGAAAGAGGAAAAGATTAAATGCCAGATTATTTTATGAAGAACAATATACTTTATCCCTGACTTAGCCAAAAATGAGGATGAGAAAACAGCCCAAAAGAGGAAAATACATAGAAACTGGTAAAGCTTAACAACCTTTTATCTGACTGCCACTTTTGCTTTGCGTTACTTATCCTTGAAGTCAGCATGTACATTAGCTTGTCCTTCAAATTTGCTAGAAAATCATTAGCATGGCCATCTGTAGAATGAAGCCAGGCTGAAGCACAGGTACCAGCAAGAGAAAGTGAATCCAAACACCATCTTCACTGTCAAAATTCAGCATTTTCCTCTAGCTCTACATCCATATGAGATTTCAGCCCTCAAAACCAACCAAATAAAGAAAATATAGAGACTTAATTGGACTTGTGTCCAGCTACTTGGACACAGTGCCACCATCTCCATAACCTTCACATTGCCTACATTTAAGACTGCTTAGGTCTTTAATTTTAAAACTTTTATCTTTTGTTTCCTACCCTGATCCAGTTAGTTTGGGAGGGACTGGCATATTAAAGCGTCTGGGATTCATCAAATGTGTTCTTTTTAACACAGGTTCAGTGTGATCAAATCCAGATGCTCAACAACTAAGGTTACATATAAACTGTTCCTAGTTTTTGGCCAAAGTCATATTTATTTCCCCATACCTTAAAAGCAGAACTTCTTTAAATAGATATGATTTAGATTTAAATCATTAAAAAACAAAACCAAAACAAAACCAAAAAGATTGAAAGAAAGGAAGGAAGCAAAAATTGCAAATGAATCTAATTTAAAATGTGTTTGAGTTAGACAGCTTAGTTTATGTGCCACTTTAGACTGGATTTTCAGTGTTATCTGCCATTAGACTTCAGTAAAGCTTCTTGTCATAAGTTCCTTCTTTCATTCGCTTACGTTTTGAGGCAACAGGGACAGTCAATTCAGACTAAAATCTTTCAAGGTGGTCTGGACCAATTCAGTTCAGCTCTTCCTGAGAAGTAAGGCTGCAGAGGGGTGACATGATAGTTTTCCCATGAGAAAAATACCTTAGAGAACAGTTGTTAAAAATTCTCTCAAATCTAATGCAGTGAAATAGGACCTTGAGGTTAGGTGGGGGAGAGAGGGAATACAAGGAGCTCTGTGAGTCCTTTGGCCTTTGCAATGAAGCTTTAGCTTGACTTTAATATACTCAGTTATTATTGCTTGGGGAGCATTTTTAAACACCCCCTGATTGTATGGATGCTTGGCACTGCCCAAGAAGTGTCAGTTCACATGTTTGCTGGTGCTAAAGAACACAGAACTGTAGTGGGAATGTTCCAAATTCCAGGCATTTTAGTAGAGAGTTGATTGAGTTTTGTTTATTCCTGGAATAAAGCTGTCATTTGCATAAGTGTTGAACACATAATGTGTATCTGGTGTAATTTCTACTGCCCTGCTTAAAACCAGATCTTGTTCATCAAGGATATTCTGAGCTGAAGAAAGCACCAGAAGAAAAAAAAAAATAACTAACTTTTCCAAAACAGATTTCTTCTCTTCAGAAATGCAACAGTTTTAAAAGCTATTATTGAGTGAATTTCCAAGGTCAGAATTAAACAAAAACATTGCCTTAATCCAAAGGTATTTCTGATTTTATAATGATATCAGTGTCTCATTTCTAGTCCTGTTAAACTTCTCATTGATTCAACAGCCTGTATCACAATTTTCACAATTGGTAAAAGGTATTGACATTCAGGAGAAAAACTAGATTCTTTCTATGGGACTTCAGGGCACATTCTTTTTTAAGGTCTAATTTGGAATAATGATTTATTTTAATTTAATGCTTATGGTTCTTTTTTAAAATGGTGTTCAGAAGGATGAAAGGCAATTAATAACAAAACTCAGCAAATTCTCAAAATTGGACTACCATGGTTGAAACATCTTTTGATGGTGAAAGAAAATAATTGCCTTCTCTTCAAAGGGTTTATATTACAGCAAAGCATGCCAAAAAGAAACTCTTTTGTCATTGCTTATTTATGCTGTAATATTATCTAGGAGCTTGACCATTCAGCAGAAACCCAATTTCTAAACCTTTGCAAAGCAGTTAATGACACTTCTCTGAAGGAGACCAAGGAAGTAAACTTTGTAAGACTATTATCAAATAAGGTCTGGCTTTATCAAAACATTTATGCAAATCAAAATGCAGAATGTTTGTGATCTTATTCTCTATAATTGCACAAAATTTTCCTGTAATGATTTTTTTTGGGGGTGGGAAGAAGAAAAGCAATATATTTGCTGCTAAACAAGCCTGACTTCCACAGTTTATAACAAAATTTTGTCTTACCTTCTCTTTAGACATGCCTCATCTGCCTGGCCTCTGCTGTCCGGTACTGAACCAAAACATAATGTGTTATTTACATTGGAAATTAAAATTTATAGGACAGAAAATGTTCCTAGAATAGGAAAAGGTGGACTGGATCTCAGACTTTCAAATTCCCAGTGTAGCAGAGAAGTGTAATACCACTTCTTTTCTAAGAGGATTGAAAAATTTTTTTCAAGGCTCTCCCACCAAAAACTGAGCATGGAAGCTCTGGGGAAAGAGGCTGCTGAGATCAGGCAAGGTGGAGTTTCACATGGCAGTTAAAATAAAAAAAAATATTATGTTTTAATAAATCAAGAGGTTTTCTGGTCATACAGAAACACAAAATAAATGTCAATTTGCAACTGATTCCTTCCACAATCAACTACTAATATATATTTAATATAAAATTAAAAAGCTTGGTTGCTTAATACAATATTGAGAATCAAGGAGAAGTGATCTCAGGTAAAAGGCAAGATTGGGAAATGAAAATAATGAAAAAAGAAATATTCAAGAACTTGGGTAGAGGAAACAGGCCTGATAATGGGGGGAAATTTGTAAAGGAAAAGTTCAATTAAGTTATTTTTTTCTGTGACATGTCAAACACTTTTGAAAATGTTTTAAGTTATTTTAAGGTTTTGGAAAAATGAGAGAAAAGTGAATGAATGAAAAGACAGAGCAAATTAATTTGAATCTGAGCATCTCTATAGCACATTTTATTGCATCAAATCTTTCCCTCTGAATCCCGGGAAATACAGTATAAAATTATATATATGTTGAAGAGAAAGAGAAGGAAATACAGTAGGAAAAAGAAGAAATAGAGATTGTTTTGAATCTTCAAGTCCAAACTTCCTTCCTTTTAGCCACTTTGATTAATTGGACTTCAGTAAGAAGATGAAGAGGCAACCAAATAGCCTATTAAATTCATGAAGAGTTGCATCTATGTCATCAAAGTTCTCCATTAGGCTCAGTATCCCTAAACTGCAGCTGCTCCTCATTAGTTTAAGAAGGATAAGAATGAAATGTATGAGAAATGAATAGGCAGTCTTCTACACTTAGAAAATGAAACCTTTTTCCTCTCTGATGAGTCATTTAGATATTAAAAAAATATTGCAGGAATTTCTGCGATTAAATAACTTAGCAAAATTTAAAAAGATCTTTTTCATATACAGTATAACTCTTAAATGGATAACTGACTTTGTTATACACAAGACTGCAGCATGAATTGCATACAGTATGCAAGTCTTTCCCTACCAATGACCTCTGGAAGTTTTCCCTTAAGGAGCTAATACTTGGAGAGAGAATAATTGGTAACTGGTCTGCTTAACTCTGACAATTCCTAGGTTACCTATACACTCTAATGCAAACATCTCTTGAACTCTGCATCCTAGAATGTATCAGACCATAAAGATTCAGTAATCAGATAAAGCTGGCAGCCACATTTCTTCAGGCTTCATACATCAAAGACAGAGACAACATTTTGAGTTATTTTAATGTCTGCTGAATAGAACATTTTGAATCTCCAGTTGAAAATAAATGCTTTGTGTCACCAGTATGTATCTAATCTGTCCTAAGCCTTTTGGCAGTCACTAAAGCCACTTTTTTTACAGAAAATAGGATGAATATGAAATAAATAACATATTCCATCATGAAAAACAATTACCAAGAGGCTGATTTTTCTTCTGCTTGCACTGGTGAAAAATTCATGTTTTATCTCAGTGAGGTCTTTTTAATCTAAACACAGCCATACACAGGCAGAAGAAACTGCATCTCCTTCCTGTTGTAAACCCAGTTCCCAGAGTCCAGCTTGCTTTTATCTACCTGTGAGCATAAAGCCCACAGACATAAGACACAGATACCATTTAGTGTCAATCTGCCTGTCTCTGAGCTGAAATTTGTTTGTTTGTTTGCCAATATGTTGTTGTTCTGGTTTTTTTTTTTTTAATATGGAGAAAATAACACCACATAATTTAGAATAAACTTTTTTTTTTCAGATGGAATGAATCAAACCTTGAAGATACCTAAGATGGAAAAATAAAAAATCAAGCATATAGATGGAAAAGCTAGAATGCTGCCAGGGTCATTCTTGTCATATTCTGTCAGTCACTCAGGAGTTTCCAATGTCACAGTAAAAACCATGTCACTACAGAACGCAGGAAAGTAGGGGAATATTGGATTGAGGATTGAGAAGAGTAATGTCTTTCAATACGAGCTTCAGTTGATCTAAATTTGGACTTGGATCTGATCTCAACATGGGCCATGAGTGCTGAGAGAGCTGGTGAACCCCATAGCAAGGCCGCTCACAATCATCTGCAAAAGGTGCCTGAGGACAGGAAGAAAGCAAATGCCATCCTGGTCTCCAAAAAAAAAGGGGCAAAACCAGTGAGCTATGGGCCAGTCAGCCTCAGCTCAAACTCTGGGAAGGTGATGGAACACCTCATTCTGGAAGTAATCTCTCTTGATATGGATGACAAGAAGGTGATCAGAAGTAGTCAGCAGAGATTAGCTAAAGGTAAATCAGGCTTGACCAACTTCATTACCTTCTGCAATGAAACAACTAACTGGGTGGATAAAAGGACTAGTGAGTATTGTCTACCTCGACTTTAGCAAAGCTTTCAAAGAGACATCATCCTCATAGGCAAACTTGGAAAGTGTGGTTAGATGAGTTAACAGTGAGATGGACTGACAGCTGGCTGAACAACAAATCCCAGAGCGTTTTTGTCAGTGGCATGCTATGTAGTTGGAGATCTGCCCTTAGTGGTGTCCCCCAAGGTGCAATAGCATGCCCAGTATTGTTTAACTTATTCACCCTTTAACTTGGATGAAGGGGAAGGTGCCTCCTTGGCAAGTTCACTGGTGGCACAAAGCTGAGAGTGACCAATACCCCAGAGTGCTGTGAGCTCTTCAGAAGGACCCTGAGAGGCTGGAGAGATGGGCAGAGAAGGATCATCTGAAATTCAACGAAGGGAGGCGCAGGGTCTTGAACCTGGGAAGGAATAACCCCATGGATCAGTACAGGATGGGGGCTGACCTACTGGGAAAACAGCTCTGTGGGGAAGGACACAGGGGCCCCAATGGACAACAAGGTGGCTGTGAGCCAGAAGTGTGTTCTTGTGGCCAAGAAGGCCAGTGGTGTCCTGGGGTGCATCAGGAAAGCATTGCCATGGTGTTGAGGGAGGTGATCCTCCCCCTCTGCTCAGCCATAGTGAGGCACATCTGGAATGCTGTGTCCAGTTCTGGGCTCCTCAGGGCAAGAGAGACAGGGAGTTCCTGGAGCAGGTCCAGAGGCAGAAGACAAAAATGATTAAGGGACTGGAGCACCTCTCTTATGAGATTAGAGAGGAAAGAGCGAGACCTGTTCAGCCTTGAGAAGAAGCAACTGGAAGGGGTCCTTATCACTGTCTATCAGTACCTGAAGGGAATGTATCAAGAAGGTGGACCCAGGCCCTTCTTGGTGATGCCAAGTGATAAGACAAGAGGCAATGGGCAGGAACTGATCCACAGGAACTTCCACCTGTACATGACACATGTCCCAGTGACTGTGAACTGGAACAGATTGTCCAGAGAGTTTGTGGAGTCTCCCTCACTTGAGACACTCAAGAACCTTCTGGACACAATCCTGTGTGATGTATTCTGGGATGACCCTACTTGAGCAGCAAGGCTGGACCACAGGACTCACTGCAGTACCTTCCAACCATACCTTCTGTGATTCTGTGTCTGGGTTAGTAGGCTGGTCAAGACAATTTCCAGGTGATTCGTCTTGTTTGGTTCATTCTATACTTCAACAATATCACTGTTCAGGTTTACAAATCATGGGGATTACAGGACTGAACTGTAGTTTCAATTTTTCATAACACAGTACATCTCCGCCTACTATAACAAGTATATAGAAAATAATTCCAAAAAATACTTTCAAAAATGATAGAAACATTACAGCATTTTTTTTTTACTGAAGCCGCCAGTGAAACATATCCAAAGAGCTGTCTGAAGCTATATGATCATCAGAACTCAGAATGAGGTAAAAAAAATAAATTAAAATGAAGTCAAAACATCTGGAAATAAACACCTGGAAAGAAAGTATGTCACTGAAAGGACAAAAATTTCAAATAAATGTAAAAGAGTGTATTTAAATTTATATACTTTTACTCATGAAAATATTTGACTGCAAAAAAAAAGGATATTACTTTCTTTTTGCAAAATGTAAAAGCCTTTACTTCTGCAAAGGAAAAGGCATCAGTCAAGCAAGACCTTAATTGTAGTTGATCTGTAGTGGAAAGATCCTGATAAAGCATATCTGGAATTATGCAGACAGGACTTCTGAAAAAGAGTTCACTCACCATGTTTGCTACATTAAATAGTACTCATAAAATAAGTTAATCTTGTAAAGCTTGGAAAGTCAGAATGATAATGATTCAATGCAATAGCATCAGGAGCAAGCAGGAAACAGATCCCATCTCTCATGAGCTACAGTGTCTGACACAGAAAAAAAAAAAAAGCGTATTTCCTCTTCTTTCAACTAACTGCAATTAATAAGCAAATGATAGGATTGTTGCCATACTGCTTTTGGCCATTTAGAAATCTCATGCCAGTCACAGACTGGTGGGATAGAGACATTTTACCAAATCTGTGGAGAAAAATTATATTTTTTACTCAAGTGTCTCAAGCTGTCCTGCATTAGTCTGGGAAAAGGAAGCTGAATTTAAACACAAGGAAATGGACTTAATTGTAGGATTCCAAACTGTTATTAACACAGTAGCTGCAGATAAAACTGGAATTATTCTGTCCTATTTGCAGCTTGTTCATACCATTTGAATTCTGGCATCTTACATCCCATGCAAATCTTTGCTTATACTTGTAGCTGGGATACATAGGTTAGAGCAGGTTTACCAATGCACAGATTCTTAAAATACCGCAATTCTGTTGTATTTCTAAAAGATGTATGCATGTTTTCATTATATTTAATGAGTTCCTTAAAAATGACCATGAATACTCAAATATTAACAATCTGTGTGTAAAAAAATCATGATATTGCAATCATACTGAGAAAAAAGTAATTGTGTGAAATTATTCAAAATTTAAGACAAAAATATATGCTAAAATTATTTATGGTGAGTGGAATGCATAATTCCCTTGATTACATGTAATTACTGTCTCAAAATGAAAGCTAAGCTGATTTTTCTATTACACTTTTTTTCTAAAACTTTAAATGATCTATAATTTTAGAAAATCTAAGGTTATCATAGTTGAGACAATTACATCTCATTTTTAACAATAGATTTAATGTATTGATGTTTTACTTCTCTTTCATTTTCCATGACTACATTTCTGCATATTTAGTGTTCTATTAAATGGTTGAGACCACTCAATCATCAAGTGACTGAGATCAGGGTTGATAGTTTTATACAGAGAAATGAACTTATCTCTGTTACTATCCTGGAAACTAACATTGCTAAGGAAACAAAATTGATTGCTTAATATTTTCTCCCACAACCTTTCCAGTTCACAGAAATAACATGTTGATCATCTTTCTGTATACATGACTGATGCACTACATGGGTCTCTTGTGACTCAGTCTGTGTTGACAACAACTGTGTTTTCTTCTGTCTACAATTCTAGCATCTAGTGAGGAAAAATTTTCCCTGGTATGTTGCTTCATACAGCTCAGAAGTATTCTGCAAGATGGGAAGGGATGGTACCTGAGGAATGAAATAGCAGCCAGCAACCTGTGTACTTCCCTTGGCTCTGCTCTGCATGCAGGTGTCTTGGCAGAGGATCTTCAGATACACAGAGTGAATTTTTAACTTAGCAGGGGCTGCAGTGTGGTCAGCAGGGTCATCTTAAACTGCATCAGAAAAGGCAGTAAAACAGATTAGGGCTTTCTGAACTTCATGCTGAAGATAAGTCAGTAGAAAGGCTTGCAAAGACAAATAAATCATGATTGCTTTAGGTGGGCCATGATTTCTGGAAAGGGAGGTTGAGCAGATACCTTTTGATGGAATGCAGCATACAGGATGCTCTAAGGTGGCCAGCAGTGCTCCTGGTGAAAGGACAAAGTAAATTATGATGCAGTCCAGCCAACTGACTTAATGCCACAGCTTTATACTGTCACTCACCAGGACACTGGCTTTGAGCAATGCTGTAGGCTGAGCTGAGATCACACGGCTTTAGTTCTTGGATTGCTTCAGTACTGATTTCAGTTCTGTTCTTATTCTGCCAGCAGGAGTGACACAAATGAGACAAAAAGATACTAAGTAGCTGAAAGACAAATTCAGCTGCACTATGAAAAATCAGGGTGTAGAGAAGTTTTGTGTAATTTATTTTGTTAATACACAGGCTCATTCAACTTGCCCCTGCAATGAGTACTCTTTCCTTATAATGAATCAAAATTCACAACATTTGGTCATGAGAAACATCATTTTTGTGACAGTGTTGCTAAATAATCTAGAGAACTCAATGCACTAACTGATATTGCTTTTTGTTATGTCACAACTTCTCTGATCCTTTGGGCTTTTATGGTGACACTGTATTCTCACTGCTAGTGCTGGACATTGTACCTGTCCTTCGTGTGTGCCTTCACATCTGTCCTGTACTACAGAATATTATTCCTATAGTGGGTGAAATATAAAAACATTAATCAGTAGTCCTGCAGGATAAAGCAAGAAATCACAGAATAATTTAGATTGGAAAAGACCCTTAAGATCCCCAAGTTAACCTAACACTGCCAAGTCCACCACTAAATACCACCCTTAAATGCCACATCTATGTAACTGTTAAATACCTCCAGGGACAGTGACTCAACCACTTCCCTGAGCAGCCTGTTCCAAAGCAATGATGATGTGGAATTCAGGTTGGAAAGAAAGAATAGACTTTGATATTTCTTTTCAAAGCAAATTATATTCTTATACTGACTGACACAAGATCTTGGCTTGACTGTTAGATCATATCCTTTTTTTAATATTCCGGATGAAATTAATTGCTAGGTCTGACATTCTAATGATTTATATCTCTGCAAATTATGTTAGAGTTAACTGTAACATCATTTATCCAGTAAATGAATGTTTTGTATAAGTTCCTCTGATCGGGTGGTCTGTGGTCCAAGGGAGGGGATCTGGGTGGATGAAAGGCACATTTGTGAAAGACCAAAGGGCATTTTCTGCAGGATCAGCTCCAACTGGCAGAGACCAGGAGGACACTGAGGGATGGGAAAAGCTGAACAGACTCAAATCACAAGCTTGGGACTTTTGGCAGCTTCTGTCCCTCTGACTACCCCAAGATTTTCCATTGTTTTTGAAGATTACTTGCTTAAGGACCTATTCATCACCCTTTACCCCATCTTTTTGCGATCAACTCCTTCTTTTACCTCAGATTCTGCACTACTCTACATGTAGCAGGAATTGAGTGACTTACAGACCAGAAGAAACTGGTTCTTGTAGCTGAATTTCAATGATAAACCAATGGACCTTGGTGTCTAAATGCCCAAATCACTCTGCAAAACTAGTGTTAATGGATGCACTTCAAACCATTTGAAATATATGCATTTATTTCAAGGATTATACATCAGGACTTTGTTATTAACACATTTATTACTTTATTTTGCAGATCCTGGCCTAAAAATAACAACTTTAAGAGTCAAGAACTTGTCAAGAATCAGCTTTATTGACTACGCCTTCAAAAGTAGTGAGAACATTAAACATAATATTTTACTGGGAAAGGCTGGAAATGCAAAGCATTTTTGGCCTGATACAGTAAATAATTTTCTTTTTTTGGTATGGCAAATAAAGGCATCTCTATCAAAATAGATCATCCCTCAGGCTAGTATATTCTGCTTTTCTAAAAAAACATGCCCTTCTTCCTCAGGATACATTGGAGTGTATATGAAAGGCAAACACAGATGAATCAGATTAATAGTATTGGAGTATGTCAGCCTGAGATCCTGCAAGGATCAGGGCTTGCCAAGAGCTGGCCACAGTCAGAGTGAGAACATAAGGCTCACATTACCCCACCCTGCCCTGAGCAGATACAAATCTGGGATGTGTCAAGTGCGTGTTCAGTGCTGGTTAATCACAGCCAGAGCTGTTGCTTCCTCAGTCTCATGACTGACACCAGTACAGCATCAGCCAGGAAAAAAAACTCTCTGCTCAGAATGGCATTTCATGTACTTAATTTTGAAATAATTTCTGGGGTTATCCTCCATGTATATGTTAAATATTTCCACGGCTCCCTGAAAACCTCTTTTTTTTTATCCACCAGCCGAGACTGATTTCAGTCAAGTTTTTCTTTCAAGGTTATACCAATGTTTGTTGATTAAGCAGCTGCAGAGGAGCACCTGTTTTCAAGTCTCTCACCTATCTGTAACTATTTTTCTGATGTTTGATATATTTAAACCACAAAAGAAGCATCAGAGCATGAATTCAGGTAATGCCACATGTGAATACCTTCTTGAACCCTCCACATGGTGTGACACACATACTCAAGTATATTAATATATATACAGATAACAGGGAGAAGAAAAATCAGGATAACCTGGATAAACCACTAGTGACATTTTTAGTGTTCCTGTTAATACATTGTAGCTATTAACAGGCAAGGATACAGGCTCTTGAATATGCAGTTACTTATAGACCTATAAAAATATGACAATCAAACATTTAACAGATTTTTAACAGATTTAGATTTTTTGACTTAAAAAAAAATCTTTTATAGTTAAAATCAAAGATCAGACCCAGCCTTCATTTAGCCCCCCCTTTAGGCAGTGTAAGGTTGCTAGAAGGTCTCCCTTGCATTTCAGTCTTTGCGTACCAAAATATATTTTAAAGCCCTCAAAAATTAAGTTTCAATATTTCAGTAATCACTTTAATATCCTCAGCTATATACTAAGATAAAAAAAATACAAGCCTAATATGAAAAAAAAAGCATTTAAGCTTGAAAAGCCATCTCTTATCATTAGAAAACTAAATTTAAAAAGAAAACAAGAAAGTTAAAGATATAATATTCTGCAACTCTTTTGGGTTTGTAATGTGTGAAACAGACCTGGCATATACAGGACACAAATTAAAGCTATGGATAAATAATCATTGCTAGTCTCAATTGTAAGTGAAATGAAAGTGCAAGTATATTTTATTTTTGCCGTGGAAACAATAATCACTTATTGATAAATATGTCTTCCTATTCCAAATTACTCCTTCATATATTAACCAGGGATATTGATCTCTCCTAGTAGTTCAGAAGGTAAAGGATTTCCTTTTGTAATACCTGTTTTCAAAGTTTACCTAAACCGAGAAGCAAAACTGATGTTGGACAGCTGTTTTTTGTATCTGGATTTTCTGTCCAGCAAACGAAGCCATTGACAGTGTCAGTCACAGGACAAGACTGCCAGCTTAGCTGTCCTCGAGGGGGAGTGTTCAATGAAGAAAACGTATACTCTGGATATAAATCCCTCATACTTTATAACACAGCTCTGAAACCAAAGTTACTGAACATGCCCTGGTATGACATGGAAGAAAAAAGGACACCAACATCCCAGTTGCCCAATTTTTCTGCAAGTCCTCCAGAACTAGCTTCCATGCCTCTTGGTATCCAGACACATCAGAGGAACTAGTATGTGCTTTTGGGTCTTGATTTCTCTGCTCCCTTTCTGCTGTATAGAAAGGAATTTCCCTTCTTTCAGCCTGTGGGATGTACTTGAATGATCTTGTGGGCAGGATTCAAGACATGCCTCCAGAAGCTCTTAAGAGACTCAGTCCAGTGGGTCCATGGGACTAACACCAGGGCAATACTTCAGTTTTCATGAGGTAATGGCTTTTGCATCAGCACAGAAAGCATGACTACTCCTGTGCAGCGACTAATGCTCTGGACCAGCATGACTAAGAGTCCAATGGAGAAATAGTTTTGTGACAGCTTCAAAGTTCCAACTTGTCAGCTTTCACGTTTAAAAACTTGCAGTCTGGTGATTTATAGCGAGCATAATGAGAACATAAAAATGTTTTTAAAAACATTCTTCTTTTGAAGCAAACAAATCTCAGACCTTTGGTCAGCTAAGCTCTTCCCTTACTGACCCAAGTGCAAGCCTTTATGGAACAAGAATACAAGTTTTAGTAACGAAACAGTCCTCAGTGTGAGCTCTGTCATTACAGATGAAAGACCAGAATCTCAGATTATACTCTATTCTAACTGTAGACTTCAGGCCTAAAACAACAAACAATTAAAAAGTCATTTTAAATGCAAATAAATCTGAGGGGGGGGGGGGAAGTTACAGTTACTTTTAGATGTACTTCAAAAAAAGCCATTTAATTTACTAAGTCTTGCAAGATAAGATGTTTTTAAATATTTATAGGGAAGAAACACCCATATTCTTATGAAAAAGACAGTATTTCTTGTCCTTTACAATTATGTAGTGATTTCTAAAATGAAATATATTTTCTGGCTACTAAAAGATCCCTACTTGTCCTATACATTAATGTTAAGGTGAAAGACATATTCATTAACAGTGTAAATGACAAGCCAAAAGTGGTATGCAAAATCTCTCCGCCAGGAGTATCAGTTTACTTTTTGGATCATATCCAAAGCTCTCAAAATTCTTTGAAATTCTTCCTATTGGTTTCAACAGGGTCAGGCCCCTAAAACATTGTATCACTCTACATGTTGTTGAACCTGATACTGTTCAGTTGTTGAACCTGAGGGTCAACAGTCTGGTAGTTCAGTATTTTCCTTGAAGAGATGTTTCCATACTATTTTTATCTTCTACCATCAGTTTTATTTAAAAGCACCACATTTTTGTCTCTTGCTTTCATTTTTTTGCCACAGTTACAGAAAACTGATGTAGGCAGTTTTTAATTATGAAAGGCTCTGCTTGGCAGAGTACCATGTGTTGGGGGTTGGTTCTCTCCCTTTTCCCTCTGTGGAATTTTCCCCATTGTCATGCTAAGATACCTGTTGATCCTGGTGACAAGGGGGAGGGGAGGGAAGAGGGAACCCCGCGAGATTCAAACAGCCAGAAGAGGAAGCGGAAGGCTGGGCCTCGGCCCATTTCCCCCGCGGAGTTGGGACGAGAAGGGACCAGCGTCGGGGACCATCCTCACTGCTGTAGGACCCTGCCCTGCTGTCTTCTCACTGTGAACTACCACCATCCAGCACTCTACTGATCACCGGGACCCACACCGTGAGTGGAGAGCTCTCTCTCCATCTCTCTCTCCCCCTGGGACAGCTCTGCCATCACCCCCAGCCCTCCTGCGGCTCTGCGGGACCCGCCCGCCCCCAGCACCGGGAACTGCAGCTCAGGGAAAAGGTGCCTGCAGCCAAAAAACACTGGGACTGAGTTACTGTTCTGTTTGTGGGTAATTTCATAGCTGTTGTTGTTCTTGTTTGTCTTGTTAAAGACACTAGTAAAGAACTGTTATTCCTACCCCCATATCTTTGCCTGAGAGCTCTCTTAATTCCAAAATTATAATAATCGGAAGGAAGGAAGGAAGGAAGGATCACATTTTTTTTTCAGTCCAAAGGGAAGCTTCTGCTTTCCTTAGCAAACACCTGTCTTTCAAACTAGGACACCATGCCTTCATTCCTGCCTAATGTGTCACAGCTTCAACCTGTGCCCGAATTAGTAGCAGTAATAATATAACTAAGAAAAACAAAATCATTTTCAGACAACTTAAAGCACGCTCAAACTCATGCATCAATTAAAACTCTTCAATTGCAAAAGCAAGATTTGCTATTCAACTTTCAAAATATTCTGCTATATTAATTTAATGTTTCAAACTTAACAAAGTATTAAGTTTCATTTACCTACTTCCTCTTCTTGAGACCTCATTACAAGTTACACTGTCATTCTTGGGTTCTGTTTTTCAAGTATATTCATCTGGATATGAATGCAAAGACATCCATTGCATAAAAAAAAATTAACCATTTCTTTGAGGAGAGATATGCTTGGAAGAACAATGAACAATTAGTTGTCCACATATACAGAAATATTCTATTTGTGTTAGTAAATTCATGTGCATGTGCAAATGCAAATATGGTTAATTAAATTCTAGCAAGTCCCAGATTTTACTTGAGGGTGGAGCTGGGGCTGACAGTGAGAAGATATGTTGAAGTTCTGTCAACAGCTGCCTGTGGTATGCTGGTCTTCTGGAGGAAAACCAGGGAGATTTTATCGCCATGCCAAAATCTTCCATCATTTAAATCCAGATTGGTGCATACACTGCAAGTGGAAAGGTTGGACTGCACAGAATTATGGTTGTTGCTTCACCATTAAAGCAGTGTGCCTAACACAGGAATAAAGTGTAGCTGGTTCAATCCTTTACAAATTTTCAGAATTATTGTAATATTATTACTAGCACAAAAGCGATTTTTTTCTTTCTCCTTAGGGTTAAAAATTAACCCTCTATTAAATCATAATAAATGCACATACTCATGAAGAGAAATTTTCTTGTACTATGTTTAACATAAAGAACACCTCATCAGCATTCTAAGACTTGCCACTCTATTTTTCTTGTAAGATACCCACACGAAGAACATCCTTGTGATGTATGAGTAGAAAATCTCATTAACTTATTCAGACTAAAAAAATAAAGGAAACAAATTTCAGGTTTGATCACTCAGCAGTCATTCAATAGCTAACAAAAATGAAGCCTTTTGCATGTAGCAGCCCATAACACTAGCCAGATCTCCGTTTAGGAAGCCTTTCTAAGAATTAGGTTCATCCCATAAAAGTGACAAGAACTGTAAAAATTCAGAAATACTTTTGACATATGACTGGAGGTATCATTATATTCCTCATGCAACAAACCTTTTGGAATCCTGTTCAACTTCAAATACATGGAAAAGCTGTCTTCTTTGTTGCTGCTTGTGTGAATTCTGGCCACACACTCAAAAATATTGTGTAGGTTTCATGCCTGAAAACCAAGGTTATCTGTCTGAATCTCCAAGCATGCATAGCAGTGATTCTGGAACAGCAACACTAGCCCATACCAAAAGCAATATAATAAAATGTTTCTACTGTTTCTAATAAAAATCCTCAGAGTCCAAACTTAATTATATGTCTAAATATTGGTTTATCCAACTTAAAAAAATCTTAATCCAAGGAGATGGGAATAAATAAAGTAACACAAAAAATGCAAGAAGAATAATAATTAATGTTTAATAATATACCTGAGTTTCCTAAATTCATTTTGAAGGGAAAGAGTTGGGAAAGGTTTTATTTCTACAGCCTTGCTGTAGAATTGTAGATGACAATAGCTGGAAAACCTCAAGAATGTGATAACAATGCTTAATTTTATAAGTAGTGTAACTAGAGGTAAATATTTAAAGTCATAGTTGTCAGTAGAATACTGGATATATGTTTTAACCCTTCTGGTTTTAATGATTTTATTTTTACATTCTACCCTCTAAGAATACAGTTTTACCACTAAACGCTACCAAGAAAACCCACAAATTATAAGAATAACGGGTGTATTTGAATTTGTAATACAAATAAAAAAATGCTAGAGAAGAGCATTCAGTCTCTAGAATTTCTTTACAATGCAAATCCTCTGCCCCAAAGGCCACAGACAAATGAGCAGTCATATCACAGGTAGACCTACCATGATGCAAACTTAGACCATGATCTTCTCCAAACATACATAAAAGGTATTCACAAGGAGTACTTCATTATGAAATGCCAAAAAATAACTTTTAACTCCTAGTAATATCCCCCTAAGATGCTGAAACCACTGTATCTAAATTTTCTCTTTCTGATCTAGTGAACACTCATCACCAAAAGAGGTTAAGACTCAAAAAAATTAGAGTAGACCACATAGGCATCTAATGAGAGCTACGAACTAGGATAAGTTTTTTACTTATAATTGCTCCCTGCAACAGGTAATGAATTATATTAATACTCAAAATTACATAGTGGTAAAAAATTATTAAATTTTACCAAAATTATTAAAGAGAGTCTGTGATTAGGAAAATAAAATTCATTAATACTGAAAGTCATAATGTTTTACAATATGTAATTTTTCCTTGCATGGTGGTAAATGAAAGGTGAAAGAGAAGTTTCTGATCTAGTCTATAATATCAGTGTGCTTACATTTAAGTCACTGTTTTTTCTTTTACAGAGAAAGGAGCACAGTCACAGTGAACTTCCCAATCCTTTAAGTTACATTTCCACTGGGAGTAGTAAATTGTGTAAAAATGTGCAAAGTGGGGAGGATTTTCTTCCAAGATGGCAAAATAAGTAAGGCATTTTTATTTCAATTAAGCAATAAGTAACACAGTTGCAATGACAAAATTTATGTTTGAAATACCTGTAAAATAATCATAGTAATTGAAATGTAACAGCCGTCATATAGGATCCAATATATATATATATATGAAATTATAGCAGTGCATTATTGCAGTCTGGTGTCCACCTGTCCTGAGGAGTTATGTAGCAGGAACCTTGCTGAGAGTCCTCTAAAATGTACTAAAACATTATTAGCACAGGGAATTCTGGACAGATGTCAAACCGGTCACGGTTTCTGCAGCTAAAATGTTTCCTGCAGTAGAGAGCGTGACTGCTGGGGCTAAGGTGAGGCATTTAACCCCAAGATTTAAATAATGAAAAACCATGTGCCTCTGCTGCCGATGTGCTGGGAAGAAGGTACATTTCCCATGTGCCAAACTTCCTTCCAACACCTGAACATCCAAATATGTGCCAAGGAGTTTGTACTCCTGTTGCCCAGGAGTCCAAGTGATCTGAGACTTGGTACACACAAGCAGGCTACCCGGTTTTTGAATGTGATGCCTTCTAGGTTTTTCTTGCAAAGTGGGAGGCTAGATTGTTCATCATGATTCTGAGTGGACATCTGAGAGTCCTGCTGCGTGAAATTGCTGTCTTAAGATAACACAATGACTTTAAGTTAGATTAAAGAATAAAAATGGCTCTGTAAGTTTTTGCCTTCTCTTGGGCATAAGCCATTCTATTCATTTAACTGAGTGTCTTGCTCTCAGGGAACTGATTTGTTAATGAAATTGCTGGTAGCATGAGTAAGGTGATTTCTCCTTCTCTGTCTATAATGACTCATTTTGGTGAAAGGGAAAGATCTGGTATCAGAGCCACCCCACTTGTCTTCTGAGGAATTGAAGGGAGCCCAGAGAGGAGGGTAAATCTGATTTTACACTAATCATTATGTCTAAGGTGCACAATTTTTTTATAAAGCTAGCTGATTTTTTCATTCCAATTGTAATATGGTAGGTTTTCACTAAATCTACTGACACAGCACTCTGTTGCTTTATTACAGCTTAAAAGTCATGCTAAGATGGGAGCTCATTTTTACACAAGATTTTTTTTTTGTGGAGTTCTCTGAAAATGCCATTAAACACAGGAAAACCTCAAGATTTTTCCTGTCTTCTGTACATCTGCTGCATATTCAGTATGATGCTTGGAACAGCACGATCTGCTTGACAAAGGGCTGGGAATACATCTTTTTACTTCAATTAGCGCTTGAATCATCAGTTTGAGTATCAGAATTCCACAGTTGTTTTCCAGCTGAAATGCTGGCTCTTCCTAAATGGTGACCTTGGCAATTCTGCAAGCAAATGTAACCTTAGTATGATGAATTATTCCATATCCAGAATTTAGCACCATGTTTATATGTGTGTCCTTTCTTGGTTCTTCCTCTTACCCAGCAAAAGCTCAGAGGCTCTTCTGTTGAGTACTCTGTCAAGAAGAAGGGATTTTTCATTTTAGCAGTTGATGGTGGGTGGATACTGTGCTCTAATATAACAAATATATATTGAAAATTCCCAAGAAAATATTAGTTCAGAGTGACAGATATGAAAAACAATATTTAATATTTTTGGATCCCTGAAATTTAATTTTGAGAATTCCCAGATGTTTACATATAGTACTTTGGGAATGGGGCTCATCTTGGATTGGTAACAAGTTTATGTGAGGTACTTCACAATCTGCTAGAATGTGACAGTCCCAACACTGATGAGGGTTTTTTTTTTTTAAATAAAAAATACAAGACAGAAAATAATTAGAAAAGGAAATAATGAAGATATCACATGAGCTTTTCAGAGCAAGATAGAAACTCAGTGGTGGTATCAGTACAAGGATCAAAATATAATTTGCCTGTCCCAACAAATGCTTGTCCACATTGTAATCCAACTGACTCACTGCCAAGCGTATTTTATATTTAGCCTGTCCAACTGAAATACCTGTATTACAAGTCTAAATATTCTCACTTTTCTTTAAATTCTCCAAGGAATAAAGGCCTAAAAGAATTGGGGTTTCAAAGCACCTTGTGGTAAACAGAAGTAAGCAGAAATATTTTTGGTACCCCTATACCTCCCTGTGGGTTACACATGGGATTTATTTCACTTTTCTCAGGCATTTCAGATCTTCTGAGTTACTGAGATAGAGTTATTCCATGCTGATTAAAATAAGCAAATGACCCAAGGCATTTTTGTAAAGATGAGACAAAAGTGTGACAAAATTCGAAAGGTCATGGAAACAAGACACAAAAGCTATATTTCAAAGTAAAATCTATTGAAATCTTTATAACTAAGGCCAGAGTTGAAGAAACTTACACAAATATTGTAATTTTGTGTTGCAGCAGGCATACAGAGGTGCTCTTCTGAGAAATCAGAGAGAGTGTGTCAGTCTAAGATTTACATTGTTGAAGTCCATAAATTACACTATTGAAACAAGCTTTTTTAATGTACTCTTTTCCATTCTACTTCTGTTGCACTATTTTTCTACTGAAACTTAGTCACAGAGTACAAATATTAGTAAGCAGAATGTGACATATAATGAAAATATGATTTAGTTATGCTTGGCTCCAGTAGACTAAAGAATATCAAACATTATCACCAGAGATTTTCCTTTTATGGGGGAATGTGATACAGTGGTAAAAGAAAGCAGGGCAGGAAGAGTTTGAAGATATGCTAAATTGGCTACAGCAGTTTAATTAGGGATTTGGACATAAAATGTTTTCTGTTAAGTCCATACTTATTTTTAGCAAGTTCTGTAGCTCTTAAATTAACGTGATACACAGCTGTTTTGCAAGTATGAGTTATTTACTAAAGCATATTTACTATTGAAAGACAGTAGATTTACTGCCAAATAATGCTCCCTAGCTGTTTTAAATGCCAATAAGGAACAGACATGATTTTACTGAAGTTTATCACTTCTGTTTGGGCTGCTGGAAATTTCATAAGGTGACGAGAGGTCTTCAAGAACACTCATCTCATAGGAACAAGAGTCCAGATGTTCCTTCTTTCATTCAGCTTGGCTTCAGTTTTATGCAGAAGCTTGCATCAAGAGTGGTTTTGAGTGTCCTGCTTTGGAAGTAAGGGCTTCCTTAGATTAGGCAGCAGTGTCACCCTCAGCTGTCCTAGCTGGTCTTGTGCTGAAGATCACAATGGAGACTGCTATGTCTCAAAGCTCAGTTTGCCCTCTCAGCCATCACAGCTCACAGTTACATCAAACCACTAAGGCAGCTCCAGGAAAGGTGCTAATAGAGTACCAGAGTTGTGTTGAATGTCTTCTGTTCTGCTGCCCATGCTACAGTGTCAGTAATCGGCAGCAGAAGATGAAGGCACATAGCATAGCCTGACACCTTTACAGTCGTAGTCATCTACTTAATCACCTCATCTACTTAGTCACCTTGTTAATCACGTGTGAAATGCATGCATTTCACTTTTAGTAGTGCAGTTTCAATGCAATGTTACTAGGCAGAAATTAATTGTATTGAATTTTGCCTCTTCTGATGATTTTTACTCATTTTACTCTGATCTACAGGCTTAGGAAAGGCACAAAGTATTAGAGGCTGGAAGAATATTTTGAAATTACTAAATCATTGACTGAATATATCTTATATGTTTTTTCTGTTCTGAAATTTCTCACCAGACATCTGGCTTTGGCCTTAGTAAAAGAGAAAGAGTTTGTGGAGATGAAGTCAATGGGCTGTCTGGTCTTGGAACATAAACCTCTCCTTTCTTTGGCTGAGAAAAAACCACAATGACAGCAGAGAGATCAAGCAGTGCTTGGCAAATAAGAATCATGAAAAATAATGAAAAAAAAAGACAAGTTCCAAAAAAAAAAGGCCATAGAAAACAAAGAGAACAAAACCACAGAACCTACCACACAGTAGGAAAGTATTTCTCAGTTACACATCATAACCACACAGAAGACAGGAGATTTACAAATACAAATGTTAATACCCAAAAGAATGAAGATCACCTAAAAGTAGGATGGAATTTGACCTTCACATCAGTCTATAATCAGTAATTTTTGGAGCCAGGATGAGAGTCTGTATGATCTTCTAAGAGACTTTAATGGTACTGTCTGTTCTGCTAAAGATTGACTTTCCTTCTGATAAACAGTGACAACAGCACCAACACTACTCCGAGTTGGAGAAGCTGACTAGGGAAACAAAAGACTAACCACCCATTTCAGGATGGGCTTTTGTGAGGAGCAGAAGATAAATAGAGACCAAGGAAATAATTTTTGAACTGTCACAGTTATAACAATGAAAACATCACACTAAGAAACAAAACACATTTCTGGACCAGTAAGGTTTCATTTCATCCTTGCTGCACAGAAAAATATGTACTCCCTACTAAGTTCCTATAGGACACCCATTACCATAGTTTTATTTCACCTGTATCAGGCACAGTCAAAGATTATATCCCACTATATTGGTATTGAAGATCATTACCAAGGACCCAGCCTGTGAGTTGTGGAGTGTGAATGAACTGCTGGAGCCACGGTGTGATCTTTCCATGTCAGCCACCCATCCCACACAACGCAGCTGTGCAGAATCAGAGAGCATGCCATGGCCACACCCATCCTGAGTGTGATCTGCAAAATGTGGAGGGATGGAGGCTATATTCCCTGTCTTCAAGAAACACAGCAAGACAAGAAACTATATCAAATTGTTTTAGAGAAGTGTGCAAAGTCTCATGAATATTATTTCATCACTGATGGAAAAGAAGAATCAATATTATAATGAGTGAATTTAAACAAACTAATAACTCTGCAGTCTAAGAGCTCATACTCTGATCTTACATAAATGCTGTCCTAGAATTTAACATACCATTGATTTGTCCATTTTATAATGTGATTAATAGAATTTTTTTAGCAATTAGTTTAGTTCTTTCAAATTTAATCAGAATTCATTATACTTGCCAGTCATAGTGTATTTTACATAGTACTATAACAAAAAATGCAATCTTAGATGTTCTATACTTACCTCTTTACTCTAGGTTGAAGGCATAACACTATCAGATTTCACAAGCAGTAGCTGCTTTTTCACAGCAACCAGACAATGGCAACTTCAACTGTATTTCCAAATTAAGGAAATTAATCTTCCTCTATCCCTCCATACCTGACCCTTGCTTAGGACAAACATTTCCCAATTATCCTTACCAATCTGAGGTGTTGCAAAGGTATAAATAAGTTTCTTTTTTCAACCCCTCCTTCCTTCACCCCTTTTTTAAGTGAAGCTAAACTTCAAGAAGAAAGTTCAAGGCTGCACATTCTTTTCACATATATGCACCATTAACTGCAGTTCATTCACAGAACAAATCAGCAATTTCTTCAAATTTTTTTCTCTCCTAATGGGCTTTTTCAAATGCTTTTCTTTCAACAGCACTATCTTCTGCATCAGGAAGTCCTGGCATTCACCTTTAATTCCACACTTTTGCAGCATTGTAGCACTTAATCATCATAGCATGGCTGACATCTTTTGAGTCTTGCCATCCTGTGACTTTAAAATGCCCAGGCTTGGAACAGGAACAGAACGCTCTGACTTACATTACAGAAATTGCAGGGGTGTAAAAGGCATTTAAAAATAATGTAGCAAACACTGATGGAGAGTTTTAAAGATTGAGGAGGACTAATGACTAATTTGATGTTTTGTCTCTATTTACAGTGAAGGTGAATAAAGGTCTGGAAAGAGATTGTAGTGTAACCTTGTTTAAGTATTTTTATACATTTTATGTGTTATGTGAAAATATCCCGTGAGACATGGGAATGAAATTAGATCCTTGCTTTCCATCAGACCTCACTTTGTTCTGACTGTAAAAGTGGTCACCAATGTCTGATTTTACTGATTCCTTTTGGTAGGAAACAGAAAGATCAAACTAAGTTAAAAGGCACTGCATACAAATCTACTCTGTTACTGGGGTTGTTCCAATGAAGAAAGAAGGCATGTGACTGAATGGATCATATTGTGAAAAGCAGTCCACTTAAATGGAACTAATTCCCAAATCTCAAACCAAAACTGAATGATTGCACTATAATGTTTATTGTATTCAATTTTATGGATAACTTTGCCAGATATACATTGTAAAAAGCTATTGTATATGATAGCATAACATAAATCAGTCAAATATAATTTGGACAAGGAAAACCAGAAGGATCTGTGATGTCTGTACTGAGTTTGTGTATCTTATGCTCAGGGAGTTTTCTGATTTTGATCTTCATGAAAATGAAATCTGATTCTAAACATATAAAAGTAGCCAAGTTAAAAATGTGTTATCTTGGCTGTACTGTACATACAGCTTTGGGATGTAAGCTTTAGCCCTTTAAATGCTGTTTGGATCAGGACATGTGGCTTCCTGAATAAAATCATGACATTTCTTCCCCTCGCTTTTACTCACCCCATTTCACTACAGTTCAAAAATACTGTCAGCTGACAAAATCAGAGAATTTTATTTTTGTCTCTTGCTCCTTTAAAAAAAAAAAATCAATTCTTCAGAAATGCTATTCTGGTGCATTATTTGTAAGACAACATTTAATAACAAATAATGTTCTTTAGTACATAGAGAAGTAGTAAATCTACCAAAGATAGTTGCAGTGATTACACTTACATTTATGAACTCAGAAAAATCAATTCATCAGATTAGCTTATAATATTTAGCACTTTTACAGTCCCTTCTATGCTCCTACACTCACAATTCAAATTCCAAATAATACATGGTATTCTACAAGCACAGTCAAAATTACTTTAACATTTTATATCAAGAAATTAATTTTACTAAGTAGGAGAGGTTTTTCAGGAAAACTGACCCACAGGGTGGGAGAAGTTTTAGGTTATGAACTCCAGGGACAGCACTGTAAAATTCCTTTCTATTTTCTCAGCTTTACTGAGTACAATTGGCTCATTGGACTAGAGCTGTCAGCCACCAGAGCAAACTGATTTACCAGATCCCCTGCAAAGTACTTGTACCACACATAACACAAATATCCTGTGCTAGAGCCATGCAATTGGCTGGCTGCAGCTCCCCTGTATCAGAGACATGGACAGCATTGTGCAGGGCTTTGCCAAGCATGAGATGGACATAACCCTATGATAGCAGAAACAGCTGAATGAATGAGAAGAGAATGGAAGACTTTGGCAGTGACTCAGATGAAGCTGAACATTAGAAATAATATCCCTTTTCTTCTCTCTCCATGCAGGAGTGTTGTCAAAGAAGTGTCATACCTGTGGGTTTGGCCTAGTGGCTTCTCTCGGGCACATGGTGCATCTAGGGGAATATATTTGGAATTCCCAAAGGCAGGAGTTACATGCAGAAAATAGAATAAGAATAAGTTACATGAAGTAACATTTTACATGGGCTTCTTAAATCCTTTCTGAGTTAGGCCCATGAGCTTTAAAAAGGTGAGCAATGAAAGCTGGTGTTGTTTAGTATCCATATCCTGTACCGCATTCTTTGATGGGAGATAAAATGTTCTAGTAATGGAAAATTAAAACAAAACGATCTTGCCTCAGAGTACTTTAAAAATTATTTTACAGAGCCACTTGCAACATTTCATTGCATTAATAGTAGAAAGAAAAAGGTAATTTTCACATTATTTCCTATTGGTCTTCATGATTTTGTCAGCAAAACTATTCTGGTGACATCAGGAATATATTTCTATTGTACTCCTCTATCATCCAGCTTGTGGCACTTTCTGGGGAGGCAGGTGTTTCCAATTTGGAAGAAATTATTAAAATCTGTTCAGCTGGTTCTGCATCAAAAAACTCTGTAATGGTTTGGTTCTAGGGCTTTCTGCCATCTGAGGCTGAAATGGCAACCATCTGTTAAGAATTCCTTCTCTGAGTATTCCTCCACTGAGTAATTTTATTCATATTCTGAAGAACATCAGGAAAAAAAGCCAAAAAACCTCCAAAACTTTCTTAGTTATAACATGGTTTTGAATGGAGCTCTGAAACATGCATCTCCCAGTAGTTCTTGTTGTCGAGTTTTGGCACTTGTTGACTGTGCAGCAGAAAGATTGGTTGGCTTACCATAAAACATTATTATTTCATGCTAATGATCACTTACAGGAAAAACAACCATTGTTTTGTTTAATTCATTCATCAATGCCTAAAAGTGCTGAGAGCTCCACAGTTTGAATTAAAGAGAATTCCTGGTCTATCTAGGAAATGTAGGATTTAAGAATAGGCTTTTCTGTAAAAGTTTCTGAAAAACAAACATTCACATTCTACTATCTAAGGTCAATTTGTCATTTAGGACAAGGTTTAACTTGAAAAACTTGGGCTATCTCAAAATTAAATATCTAACCAAAACCTAGTCCTCCAGGTTTCTTCTGTATTCAATACTAAGGTATGAACATATCTACTGAACAATTCACCTCAGTGTTCATTGCCTTTGAACCCTTTCTTTGTTCTTCTGTGTGCTCTTCTCGTAAAATGAAGAGCTTAGTTTTTCCAGCTCTCTGTGTGTTTTCCCAATTTCATAACTGCTGAGGCCCCATATATGGTCCTACTAAAACTTCATTTTCAGAGACTAACTTCCATTGTGTTTAGCAACAGTGAAATTATATGAATAAATCTAGTATCATAAGGACATAGGTACAGGAATATTAATTCTATGATTTCTAGTTTCTGAAAAATGTACATTTTGGGTTTTGATTTTGCTGGTGGTTTGGTTTTGAGTTTGTTTTTGTTTTATTTTATTTGTGCCTGGGGAATTAAAGGGAGTAGATAACATCACTCTCGATGCTGTCTCAAATGACAGCCACATAAAATAACCTTTCCCCTTGAAGAACCTAAAGACTAAAAGATCTACGTGAGTGGACAACATTCCAGGTAGATACCTGAGGAACAGAGGGACTGAGTTAACCAGAACTTCAAAAGATGTCTAGAGCAAGATTTGGCGTGGATTCTTAATTTGGAAATTCACATTTTTGTGTTCATCACTGCAGCCTCTTAAGCCCTTTTTTTTTTGTAGGGCTTGTCTTTGTCATTTCAATAGAAAACTGTCAACTATCTCCTCACATCTGGAGAAGCCAGCACTCTGCCACCACATTCCATATGTCAAGCTCTCAATACATGCTTTTATTCCCAGTTTTCCTTGTCCTAAAACTATGAAAGAGGCTAGAATGTTGGAGAAAGCAACTACTAAATTGTCATGCTTATAAAATTTTAAATGGTAGGACAAAATGTTGGAATAAAAGCCAAAAGATTGTGGTAGACTGAAATAGATTTCCAGCTCTTATTGCTCACCTTTATAAAGCTCACAGGCCTATCATGGAAGGTATGAGAAGAACATGCAAAATCTTACTTTTTACTTACTAGACAAATCAAGTATTTTCACCCCTTCTGCCAGAATTTTGTCTTATTGTAGCCTTAAGAAAAAGTAGGCTGGAGGTGAGCTGTAATGACTGCCTGCCTGCCTTGCACTTCTGAAGCAGGAATATATTTCTTGTCCTCCACTTGTACAATAAGCAGTAAAATATGGTCTTGACTATGAGTTTGACTCATTTATACTTAATTGTCTAATGCATTATTTCATTATTTCAAAGTTGCTATTATATCACTAGCATTTTAGATATATATGAAAATAGAAGCTTCAGTTTTCATTTGTCTTTAATATGTGCCTGTGTCATTAGTAATCCCACAAGACGACCAGATGCCTATATACTATATGTGGATCTCATTCCTAGGCCCAGCAACATGGTAACTGTTTATAGAAATAATTTACTACCTGATGTTTTTACAGTGCCTTCCTTTAATATCTTTGTACCATCATTAAGCCACCATCAATTTCAGGCAGAGACTTGGTCAAATGCTGATCCATTCTCACTCTTCTCTTTCTGGTGCAAGCCACAAGGGGATTCAAAGTGATAGAGCACCAAAGAGCTGACACCCACAGACAGCTAAGGGCATAGGATGAATGCCCCTTGATTGTCAGTATGATAATATTATCATAGAGACAGAACAAAATGCTGGATGCTCATGTAGAAGATGGTCATCTCTCACTAGAGGGACAAACAGATGGCCATGAGCATGTGTTTTCAATCCATGAGTTTTATGGCATTTGGAAAGTGTATTTTACTGGACACTGGGGAGCTACTTTATTCTAAAGCTCCTTTTCTTGACAGAGGTCTCCTTACCAGCAGAGTCCAGCCTGCAATTTCTTCCCAGAGCCCTCTGAACAGTCTTTTCTGTCCTGCCTTCACTTTGGAATTCTGAGCCCCCGAGGGTCTGTGAGTTGATGCCCAAACTCAGCAGACCACTCTCAGACAGCTCACTGGGTTTTGGTCACCCCCAGGGATGGACACTTACTGATACAGCTTTCAGCCCTCCCACCTCGGTGAAGCCTGGGGGCTGTGCACTAAGGCATGCACTTTGTTAATTCATTAATGTCCTTTAGATCATTGTCGTAACAGAATTACTGTGACCAGGAATGCTGTTTTATGGCAAAAAATAAAACTGGAGTTAAATTGAGTGTGACAGTGACCATAGAGAAGAATAACATAGCTAATGGAGCTCTTGCACTGCTCAGATTCCACAGGCAACACTGGGATTGTAAAACAAGACTTAGTTTGATTATATGCATAGCAACAACATCAAAACTGACAGAAACAAGGGCTGTGAGATAGAAACATACCAAAACCATGTGTGTGTCAGAGGAGTTTTGACTAATGAACTGAAGACAGGAGGTCTGAAGCAATGTATTCAGTGCTAAGGTTAGTAGCAGCACTGTAACTTAGCCAAATATGATTTTCTTATCTTCATTTTGTTCCTAGTGACAGAGCTGCTTTGTTTCTCTGCTGTTGTTAAATTGAGGAAACTTAATACGAAAGAAACTTCTTTATGGAACAGCGTTGTCACAGCAAGGAAAACTGAATGGTAGGTACTACATCAGCCTTGCCACCTCCTGAGCATGGAAACAGGGACGATGGACCCAGGAGTGTGGGAACCTGGAATCAGCTGGTGTTAAGGGTGCAGAACAAGGGCATGACTTGTAAGAAGGAATGTCCCACAGCAAAATGGCTGGGAATGAACCCAGAAGCTGTCAGGGCTCTTTGCAGTGAATTAACAGAATCTCATTAGTATCCTGGTTTGAATGAAGCTTTTTGCAATGCACGGATCTCCATTATGGATAGTTAAACCAACAATTGTGACACTCAGGTTAAAATAAAAGACTTGACATACTGGAAGATGGAAATTAGGGAAGCATACCTGAGATGTTCATTACTGCAGTGCATAATGTGGCATGCGAGTACTTTCTCCATGTAATCCCTTTTCATAATTCAGAGAATAAGTTAAGCTTGCAATAGCAATTGCCATGATAATAACCAGGCAACACATAGAACATATAATAAATACTCCTTTCTTTTCAGCAAAGATTTAGGTAGAAAAAATAATTTAGGTAGCAATCAAATCAATTGAACTTGTCAGACAGGTAGATAAAAACAGTGAAAATAAAAGACTTTTTTCGATTCTTAATATTGAGCTGTCAGTATCATCAAAAAAAAAAAAGATAAATTCCAACTGTAATACCATACAGGAACCATGTTGGCACTGGTAGTATCTCTTTTGGGAAGAACAATAACCTCAAAGATTCAGAATTGGAAGTATTCACAAAATTCTGCTAACAAAAATATATTTAAGATTGAAATCCAAAGGAAAGAGAGCACGTGAGAGAAGTAAATGTAGTACTCCTGGTTATGCATGCCTAAGCCCATGTAGAAACTCTGATAAAGAACACTTGTACACTTCTATAGATTGTTTAGCTGACATGAAAACTTCCCCAAGGGAGATTTCCAATTCTAAAGAAACATCCACACCCCTCAGAAAAATCTCCCTCAGAATGTACCCAGATTTAAGGAGAAATCCTGTAAAAATAGCGTGCTATAAACTGATGTAACTCATCGTGCGTAATACACTCAAAGAGAATAAGTGGAGGCATAAGTGAAACTGTCTGTATAATTGAGTTTTTCCAGGGGCATTTTATTGCTTATTTGCACGCTTGCTTTTATTCAAACAAAGTAAAGAGTGAACTGGAAGGAAAAGAGGATTCTGATAAACTCCTCTTAGGACTTTGAGAGTCCTAAAATTGCTTTTTCTTTACCTTTACTTTCTAGGTATCTAAGCTTTTTTGTCCTTTCTATGACTGAGCAGGCTGCCACTCTCTGTAACTGTAGCTCTTCATGTAATAATTCCTCCAATCCTTGGCTGCCTGCCTTCTGGAAATACTGCATAGACAAGTGGCCTGAGAAGCTACTTGACTTGGAGAACCCCGGTTTAAATGTCACATCTGACACATTTCAGGCAGAATCAGCAGTATCCAGTAATCCTCCACATCTGGTTAGAACCACATGTAACACTGACACAGTACAAAGCTATCTACTTTACTTAGAAATCTTTCCACCAATGTCTTCCCAAGAATTACTTCAGGAACCTGTACTACATGTGTTAAAGTAGTGAAGGTGTTGTTTATGGGCATACTTCCTCAACAATGTGTACACTAAGTTAATTTTCTTAACATACTTGCTGATGCTCTCTACTGGCGCACCAGACCATAAATAAAAGGGAACAGTTTCATCAGTATCATCACTTCTCTTGGCTAAAGAGAAAGAAAATCTTAATCCAATCCAGGTATTGGTATTCCTGATTTATATGACTGTGATTCAAATGTGAATAGGGATTAAAATCAACTATGCCAGTTTTCGTAGGGTCACAATCTTAAAATTCTTCCAAACCTTGTGTTTTTATTTCTTCAGTTCATAAACTAATTCAATATGTTATCATGCTTAGAGTCAGACTTTTAAATCACATAGATTTTGTGATCAAAAGTATGTGCAGAAGAGTTTTGCAAGGAAAGTGGCTCTGTTACCACTAGATCCTGTCGAAATATAGCCAAACCACTAGAAAGCACAGTACACTAATTAGATTAGTCCAGTGTCAAGGTTTCTGCATAAAACTACACAAAATACCAGAACAATGTGGTGCTAATGTGCTAGTACTTCTATTACTATTGGTGCCATATGGATGCTTTATAGTGCCAATATTGTCATTGTCTTAAAATATGAAGGTTTCATAAACCTGTTCCTTGAATCTGTAACTTTATCCCTTAGGGATTATCTTTCACTCACTGGAAGACTTTTTCTTCCATACATGTCTGATTTCTCCCAATATTTATTTTAATTAAACTTGTCTTGAAAATGAAAATGAGAAAGTATTTCTGTCCTTAATCATAAGAAGTGTTTACTTGACACTGTTTCAGCAGGGAAATATTTTATGGTAACACATATTTTGTTGCTTTTGTTAAAAATTTAATTTCACACTGGCCATGTACATTTTCCCCTCACATTTCAAAGTGGCAGTACTCTGGGAAATGTTCCTGTTTCTTACAAGTTGATCAAGGAAAATAAGGGCAGCTGGAGAAGTTGCTGAGACTTCCCATATTTCCAGATTAGCCACTATAAAAATTAAATCACACAGAATTACGGGAAGAGCTTTGAATTTGCATTTCTTGTACTTTAGCAATATTGACACTGAGAAGACATCACTTGCAAATTAGATTAAGGATAGAATTTGTATTTGCTTTGTAAATTGCTGGAAATACACATCATGTTGCACCCCATATAACACCCAGCATAATGATGCTTTTGTTCTTGTCAGCTCCTATTTCACAAAACAAATAATCTCTATTGTATCAACTTTCTTATGGCAACATATATTAGCACATATTAGCAAACCCTAGTGTTTTGATTGTTTCCTTCTTCACTGTCCTTCTTGATTTGTTTTCTTCTTTTCCTACTGCAGTAACCCCACAACCAGCCCAAATCTCTAGAGTGTTAAATATTTATTATTCTTCATCAGTTTATTTTCTACATTTTGTGATTTGATTGCATAATATTTCAAGAACAAGATTAAAGTCTTCTGCTAAAATAGATGCACAAAAATAAAATATCAGTGTTATGTTGTATTCTTCACATTAGCTTCTCCCAACCTGTATCTCACAAATGACACATACCTCTGATGTTGGAGGTGAGCCCTCATTTTGGTTTCCACTGTATGCTTTCCCAGGTGGAATAGGAAAATAAAATTTTTGTTTTCTTCACTAAATTCCTCCCTGGGAATGGCAATGGTCTCTTGTAAGTAAGTGGAAGTTTGTTAACAGTTATACCAGTTGAGTGAAAAGAGAGGAGGATATGTCTGCAGTCTAGAGAGGAAGGTACATTTGGGATCTGAACATATATTTTCATTTTTTCAGACTGATGAACTTCCTCTGCATTGCCCTTCAAATGTACTGTCATGGAAACACTACAGGGGGGAAAACCTTTAAAAAATACTTCAAAGGATTCTTTAGATTTACATTTAACAGTCTACTATATTAATAGCATGATTCACTTTGACTCTACTGGGCTAAATGACATCATTGTTATACTGTGGGAGAAAGAAGTTAAGTTTAAGTTGGAAATAATATTGTTCAGAATCTTATCAGTAATATTTATGGAAGTATTAATATTACATCAGGGGAAAAACTGAGCTAAAATCCTGAAGAATGTGTTTTATATTATAAACTTCCATAAACCATTGACAGAGAGCAGCTTTAGCATTTGGCACAACTGTTTTCTCTCTGAAATGTTATTTATGGCAAAAGAACAAAAAAATAATTTACCATATTTTCTTCTTCTTCTCAGATTTCTTTAATATTGTCTGATATGGCATATGATTCATGGCATATGAATACATAATGTGCAGATGTATGTGTGAATAACTACAAAGAAAATTAGTTAATTCAGTATTTTAATCTTCATCTAGATCACTGTTTTTTGAGAAAAACAATCCAGATATTTTGAAAGAATGTTATTGTTGTATTATTTAGTCTTTTTGGAAACAAAAAGGATATTGAAACAAAATATGGATATTTTTAGCAATACCTTGTCTGCTGAGATATATACATTTTTTCTTTAAGAATGAGTAATATATTATGTCTAATTATTGAGAAACTAATGGCACAATTGTATATATAGGTAAAATATAGGAGCAAAGTTACTTTATATATTCATACAATTCTTTTCACTTATATTTGGCATTCGAAATAGATTTATGGTACATAGTAAGGTATTTCATTCTATTTTGGTCATATCTTTCATATGGAGGCGCTGAAGATAAGTTTTACTGTTTTCTTATGGACAAAAGTCAAGATTTTATAGTAAATTTGGGTAAAATATGCATTCAATAAGGAAAAAGTGGAAGAAAATACTTTTGAAGACATCCTTTGGAGAATAGATATAACAATTTTAAATTGGAACGGTATAATGATGACAAAAAGGAACATAATAATATCTCTTTAGTGTTATACACTTCAAAATTTCCTAAATTATACACTTTTTCATTCTATAAAGCATTTTGAGTGTCATGAGTGGAAGTTTAATAATATAATTTGAGTAAACGTAATTTTGTAGTAAAATTTTGCTATTCTTTTTGGCTTAAAATCTTCCTCAAAGCAGTTGAGGAAGTGCAAAATTAGGGGATTTGGATGTAATTGAAGGGCCTGGAAATGATATTCCCCTCTCCATTTCAGGCACAAATGTATACACATTAAGAGTCTGTGTGAGTTCTGTGACTTTGGTTATCTCTGCCCTGAACTGCCAATGTCTTTTAGGTGAGTGTGCCTGCTCCTTTGAGAAGATGCTTATCAGCTCCTACTCCGTGCCATAAAGGGTCCATGTGCACTGATACTGGGCTTTATACTTCCTTATTTTTCTGTGCCTTGCTGTTCTTGCTCAGAGCTTTTTCTTTGCCTTAGCTTTTCATTTTCTTTCCTGCAGTGGAAGTGTCTATTCATCTGCACTTGAAATGGTATCTGATACAAGTAGACAATAATTTTTGAGCCAGTTTCTGAATATATTTCTGTTGGCGATAGCTATTACCAACCAATTGAGAGATGTTCTCACTGATGACAGAAGATTTTAGGCACAATTTGTTTCTAAGAATTTTTCTTTCCTCTTAATTGAAAACTATCTATAAGGTCAATAAACTTGTTAGCTCTCACATTACTGTAACAAAGGACTGGAACACAGAAGTTCTGGGAATCAAGTTGAAAAGGAAGTGTGAAAGATAAAAATGTTCACTGCTTTCTTACTGACAGTTCCAATGGAATTATGAAGTGTCATTTGTGATAACCATGGCAAATTTTAAGGAAAATAAAAATAAGTTTAGATTTCTGTGTGGTACATCTTGATATACACACTGGATGATTCAAATATCAGAATTTCTATATACAAGCTAGGTGGAAACTTAAAATCTGGTTCTCTCACCACACTATTTCAACAAGGTTATTAATGAAATACATAGCTATACACAAAAGACACATTGAACTTTTGTGTATCAAAACATCCAACTCTGAGTCCAGTACAACAAGGACATATTGTACACACATTACCTTCTAAAGCGATGCTAATGGCTTCAGTCATTGAAATACCTGTCAGATCAGGAGAGACTGAGAGAGCAGAGGTTGTTTAGCCCAGACTTTATGAGGCTCAGGGAGGAGTGAAGAAGAGAGAAGCAGACTCTTGGCAGTGATGCCTGGTGATAGAACAAAAGGCAATGGGCAAAAGTTGAAACAGAGGAAATTCCATTTAAATGGTAGAGGAAGATTTTTTGCTGTGAGGGTCGTCAAACATTTGAACAGGTTGCTGAGAGAGATTGTGGAGTCTCCATCTTTGCAGATATTCAAAACACGACTGGACATGAGCAGCCGTATCTGGCTGACCCTGCTCAAAGTGGGTCTGCACTGGACTGGATGAGCTCCAGAGGTTCTCTGGAGGTGAATGAATGTGATCCAGCCTTTGCCATACTGCAGCTCCCTTTCTTGATAGTGGAGAAGGCTCATCATAACAACTTGCTGAAGTTTATCTGAGATTAAAGTTGCTTAACAAAATTTTTTTGCATTAAATTTTGGATTGAGTGCCTATTGCTGATATAAAGGTTACACGATGCTTCTGTTCAGCATATTTCTGATCAGTGCTTGACATATATCACACAGCTCCTGCTTTACATTCTAAATGGTAGCATTAAATGTTTAATACCATACTTAAAAATCTCTTTAAGTCACAATCTTCTTTGGTGTAAATTTAAGAAGATTTTTGCAGATGTGAATGAAGAAGTAACAGTAGCATGTTAATTTCGTAATAACAGTGTAAGGACTCAACCTAATTGGACTGAGAAATTAAAACCTTAAGAATTGTTTGAAAAGTTGCACTTATAGTTTGTAAAATAGTTACAATTTTTTATTTCATGGAAAAAAATAGTTTTTAAAAAAGTGTAAGATTGACAAATGAAAACAGTGGGGGTTGCACTATACTTGGTAGTTCCTCCTAAAAATTTCCATCTTAAAAATTAATTTATCAAGCACAAATCAAATGCCTATCTTATACTTAAAAGGTCAGAAAGGACTTTTATATTTTGAGGGCTTGTTTCCATACCCAGATTAAAAATTAATGTATAAGAGAGGTTATGTAGCTTTTGGCTACAATTCCCTTACAATATATTAATTTTAGATGTGTTAGAAGAGTGTTTCACAAGGATACTTCAAGATAATAGATTTACCAGATAATGAAAATAAAACTGCAGTTAGTTCATACCAGCATATAGAAAGAGCAGAGCAAGCCAAATATATTTGAAAAGGAGATGATAACTTTATGCTTAAAATAGAAAATATTTTGATGATATGTTTGTCTTTTGATAAAAATGTAAATGTACTTTGACTCACAGTATTTGGTTTGTCTCTCCTCTCCTCTCCTCTCCTCTCCTCTCCTCTCCTCTCCTCTCCTCTCCTCTCCTCTCCTCTCCTCTCCTCTCCTCTCCTCTCCTCTCCTCTCCTCTCCTCTCCTCTCCTCTCCTCTCCTCTCCTCTCCTCTCCTCTCCTCTCCTCTCCTCTCCTCTCCTCTCCTCTCCTCTCCTCTCCTCTCCTCTCCTCTCCTCTCCTCCTGACTGCCTGGGAAATGTGATGGGAGCTAAATACAGTATTTCAAAGGAGCTAAAACTCATGGGAAGCCAGAACTGCAGTTTGAAATGTCAGTCTTAAAACTTCTAATAAAGAAGGGGTTTCTATATCACCTTGAGCTGATACAGAAATTCAACTATTGTTTATACCACTCCAAAGATCCTTGCAGGTCTCTCTCACACCACACGTCCCAGACCCAGAAAAGTGCTGTGTCTGCCTAACATTTTTATTATTCCTGGTCACTGACTTTGGACAGCTGCAAAGCATGTGCTGTGTGCAAGTTATTTCCCTCCTTACATTGTAATTTAACAAGATAGAGCCTTCCAAAAAAGATGTTATTTGAATGCTATAAATTGTTTTGAACTGTTGTAGAAAACCTTCTGTTAGAGCTATGCAGTACTGAGTATTTCCTTCCTCCCATTTTTAAGGACATATTAAAGTGTGCAGGAAATATAAAATTGCACCAAAGTCCTTGATTCTTGTTATCATCTATAAAGAAATATTAGTAAGGAAGAGATCCTTAAGAGATCCACATGCAAATGTGCAGTCATATATATTTCTGATTGTGTCTCCATTTTCTTTCATGAAAATTGTACTGGTATTGGTCACTGAATTTAATTGCTGAAGCCAAATACATCATGACTGATCTCATTGATGGGAGATGTAGACTCACACTTGAATTTAAATTCTTACTACTGACCCTGTTGTCAGCTGAGAATCCATGATCTTGATTTGACTAGTGTTTTCTTTAATTTTAGCTAATGTATGTCACAGCTTGCATATTGAGTTATATGCTGGCATGCTCTTGTAGGAGCCAGCACTGCTGTTACCCTGTCAACACCAGGTTTCAGAAGGAATTCCTTCAGTCAGTCTGCCTTCAGTGCTGTGCCCCTCAGATTTGAAGTTCATCCCTGCAGAGGGTTGTCTTGGTGGTTCAATATCTCTTTCAGTTGTTTTCATAATGCCTTCCACTTACTGGATTACTGTTTTCTTTAGGGAGTGCCTTAGAAGGCCATTTAAAAATATATATTTTAATAGACACATACGTGGGGGGAGCAAGAGAGAGGGAGAAACCCTCTACAGGTATCTAAACTACATTTTTTTTGTGCTGCAGTACCTCTGAAGAAACTTAATGAAAGACATTTTGTAAATTATTTTTCCATGTTGTATATTTAAAACTAAAACAATAAAGAAACAAGCATTTTAGGAAGACCAGTACTCTGTCCTTAAATAATATAACAATTCACTTGCTATTGTTTAATCTATATTGAGAAAAAATACTTTGTTTTAAATAGGCATTTATTGTATATTTTGGACAAGAACTGCCAAAGTGAGAAGATTTTGGGGTGACCTGAATAATTTTATTGAATCTTTGCTACTCTTGAGTAATCTGATTAACTCACACATGTGCTAACACAGCCTTCGTGCCAATCCACAGCACAATATCAAATTATTTTTCTCTCCTTCATCTAACCTAGTTTTCAGCACCTATACCAAATCCAAACTGCCATGATGAGAGGTGTCAAGGCTGGAAAAGAGGGGTTAAAAGTTCCTTAAGCCTGAGAATATTTTGGCACAAAGGTGGCAAGATAGATTTTTGTGAGGAATTAACCAAAATTGCATTTCATATATAAGAAACTGGAATAAATCCTGCCTCATGTAGCAACCAAGACATGCTATAACTGGCAGGTTTCTTTGTGTAAATGAGAGGATGCTTTGGCTGAGCATTTATCTAATAGGTTAAATGTAAATAGAGTCCAGTTGAGAACTGAATTTTACACATTAATCTAAGTTACTGCTGGGAGTTAAACTATATGTGTCCCCTTTCTTATGTTAAAAAAAAGAGTAGGAGAAATATAATCTAATCACTTGCTGATATTTCATAGAGATGGAAGCAGGAAGAGGCTTTAGGTTTCTTCAATTGTTTATTCTTCTTTATTTTTCTTCTGAACATGAATCTCTCTTCTCAGGCAAACTGCTGTTTCAGATGCAGTCTTACTGAACCTCTGCCCAGTGCTTAAACCGAACTGAATCTGAGCCTTTTCTAGGAAGATTGGGAGGAGATGTGAAAAGTGTTTAGAACTATGATTAAAAAAATAAATGTGGTGTCTCAGCACTGCAGCTTTCACTTGGGATCCAAACTCAGGTCAGATGGGCCATCCTTACCACAATTCCTGAGAGGACCCAGCCAGGAAAAGTTCATTCTTAGGCTGTCAGAGGTGACACAGGCGTTTTACAAGTGACCCTAATGCCAGATTTGTAGATCTCATTTCCTTTAGAGACAGATTTGGAAGGAACGCTGAGTATGGTAGGAAAGGAGGAGCAGAACTCTGGCCAGGCAGCTTCCTGCCCTGTAGGAGAAACTGGATCCCTGGATGCCAGAAGAGAGATGGCTCTTCTTGCAAGAAGGATCGTTCAGTTGGCTGAAACAGGACAACCACAGTAACAGAAGCATCTTTTTCACTTGCATGAGGGTTAGGAGGTATGTGCAGACTCACTAGCAAATCGTGTGTCAGGAAACAGATTCAAAAGACTAATGAAATAGGTGTTAAAAAATTCCACTGTTCAAAGGCACAGCATGGCCTGTAACTACAAATTAATTTTGCAGAGTACCAGCTTGTGAAATTGCAACATTAGTGCATTTTTTCCTGCTTACTGGTTTAGTTGATATTTCAGCTTTTATTTGCAAGGGTTAAATTAAACTAAACAGCGCTCTTTTAATAAATAAACATCAAAAGAAAGATGTTTGCTAATAGCAGAAAGTATACACAATTTATTATAAATTATACATTGATTTTGACCAAGAAAGAACATTTCTAACCTACCTTGTAAACTTTAATTTTCAATTACACTGCCTATATCACTATGGAGGATTGACAGGAGATACACTATGGCAGGATTTTACCTATGAAATAAAATTTATTTACAGTGAAATATAATCCTTTAGAAATTCCTTGTTGTATCGACAGTGTTGATTTTTTTCTGTACCTCCTCAGCCTCTAATGCTATTGCATGTCATTGTTTAGTCGTGGTAGTTGTGACAAAAAGGAAAATGTCTCTCCAGCTGCCGCAGAACCATATGGGCTCTCTCAAGGAACAAAGAAATGGTGAAAGGAGGAGGAAAAGGAATGCAAGATGAATTTTCTGTAGGTGTTGATGCCTGAAAAAAACCCAAGGCATCATTGTCATTCCATTACCATTAATGTGATAGAGTAAGCCCACAGGTGTTTATTGGATGCTTCTTAAAGGGAAGGATGTGAGCTCTCTTTCTGCTCTGCTTTTAGAAACACTTTCAAAATCTCCCAAATCCATTAATCTATTTTTGAGCTTTTTCTTAATTTGTGAAGAAATAGACACAGACCCTCTCTGAACAAGGTTGTACAATTAGAGGCTGAAGAAACTTATATGACTATGGATTGATGAGTGAGTTATGGATAGCAGAAGCAATTTATAAAACATTCTGGCTAATATCTAAAACTAAATAATGAACCTAAAGATACTATTAAAATGTTTAAATGTAGCAGCTATTTCTGCACTCCCTACTTGCTATCTTTTTAATGCCTTCCTATATATTAGCTAAATTAGTGTTAGACACAAGAAAGTGTCATTCATTTGTTAATTGCCAATGCAGAATGACACCTTATTACTAGCTTAGATGCCTCAGTGTGTCTGATTCACACTTGAATCTGTTTAATGTCTCAGTAAAAATCATGCTTATGCACAATTTTATTTGTTAGCACAGACCACGAAATATAGTTTTGGTATTTTCAGCAGTTTTCAAAGTCTGTTTAAGGAGATTTTCCTGCTACAGAAAGGAGATTTATGCTTTCAAAGAAACAGAACACAAGTCCTCCTGATCCCATCCTGATCCTTTTCTATCTTCTCCCCCATCCATTTCTGCAAAGAGGAATCTGCAAGCATCCAGAGGAATGTCTCTCTACATTTCTGTACTGATTCCCTCTCTGCCTGTTTCTGCAGATTATAGAAAGCAAATAATTAGAACTCAGGATAAGTTAACTTCAATCAAATTACCTCATACCTCTACTGATTCCAGTATCGTGGACTAAGTCCTTAGTACAAGTGAGCTACTTACTAATGCATTCAAGAAGAAAAATTTTAACATCCCTAGGGATTTTTTTTGTTTGGTTGGTTGTTTTATAGTTTGTTTGTTTTTAGGTTTTTTGTTTGTTTGTTTGTTTGTTTTTTCAATTAAGGTAACTTTGTACTTCTCCCTTAAGTCAAATTTCCTTTTTTGAATGAAAAATATCAAAAAGAGGAACAATACTACTAGATCTACTATTAACTACAAAAGGGTTATAATATCAGCAAATCACTGGAAACATTCAGATTTGTAGGGCTTCACAAAAAAGTGTGTTAAACCAAGTGAAAACCAGTTCTAGTGCCAAAGACTTATCTCTTGACCTATGACTGTGAAAGTAACAACACTGCCAAAATAAAGAGCAGTACCTTAGCAATAGATACCTATACTGTGGATTTGAGTTAACCTCAGCTGGAGCTGGTTTATATAAAACATACTAAAGAAGCTTAATACAGAAAAAAAAAAAATTCTTATCCATTTCAGTGGCTTTTCACCGTAGGGAAATTGGTTATGAGTCTAAATGAAGGTTGCTCAAGCTTACACAGGTTCTTAGTGAATTTTTTTATTAATCAGTTGCCATGCCAATGCAAATTCTTGGTAAATTCAGCTCTTAGAAGCAGATGGGCAAAAGAGAATTAAAAAATGGTTGTGTTTCTCATTTTCTCTATATAAGGGCTTGGAAGAGCAAGTTGTATGAATATTGCTGATATCTGTAGATTTCTACATATGGTACTATTCAAATTCTATTAATGATGAAGACTCTTCTAAATTTTATTGATTTTTAAAATGAGTTCTTCTCTACCTCTACCTGGTATTAAAATCCCTATAAGAATCAGACCAAACTTCCTTGTTTTCCCAGATATAACTCACTTCAGAAGAGATAACCAATAATGCTTTCTTCTAGAAGGATAAAGTGTTCATATTACAGCATATTTAATTATTTTTCACTTCATTATTTTCTTTTACTGTGAGCAAAGGGTGCTTTTTCCTGATTTACTACTAAGAAGCAGAGAGAATCTTAATTTCATATGTAACTTAACTAGTATTTTTCCCTTTCATGCCTATATGTAGAGACCATATATATTAAGACCAAATTTTCATATGCAGACCACCAAGCAAAGCACAATATTTGGAAAAAAAAAAATAAAATTGCAGAGGAAATACTTTGCCTATGAAATGGTCTGTTTCCAAAGCACGAAGGTGCAAAGTGAGACAGGCTGAAATACCTGTATTTGGAGGATATGTTGAACAGGCAATAAAGAGAGCATCAGTATACCACTGTATACTCTAGGAAGTGCTTATGTCCTGCCTGCTCTGCACAGGCCTTGTCCTCCCATCTCAGAAAAGATACAAAACTGGAACAGGAACAGAGAAGGTGAAAGACTTTCTGTTCAAAGAACATCTTGTGCAGACTATGACTTGGCAAGCTGAAAAAGAATGTCTGAGGCTATCCAGCAGAAGCCTATAAAAGTGTGAGAAGAAGAGAGTGGAAGTCATCATTTTATCATTTCGAGTGCAGAGCCAAATGAATGTAGCAATTAACAGGCTAAAACTTGACAAAAGCAGATATTTCGTGTATCAAGTAGTCAAACTAAAAACTATTCACTAAAAGTTATCACAGACATCCCACTAATGACTATATCTCATATGGCAGGTGAGATATATGCTGAGGGTGTAGATGTTAGTTCCAATTTATTAAATCCTAGGTGGAGTCACAGTGTTCCTGTGGAGATATTTGCATGCACCTGGAAATCAGTACATATTTAACATAATTATCTGACACTGGGAACTTGGCTTAACTAGTTTATGCCCATATGCTTATCTGGCTTTGATAGTGCTGTTTAGTTCCTGAGAGCTCTGGATGATAAAATTTAAAATCAACTTATTAAACAGATTTTTTTCCCCTTCTACCTCTATTAATTATCCCATTTGATAAAAAATATTGCATAAAATGAAGATTTGTCATAAAATCATGATTTAATCTTGTATATCAGCAAATAAATACTAATGGTACAGAATCTACATCCAATTCTTAATTAGAATATTTCTTTTAATACTTTCATTCATCTTATTGCATTGCTTTATCAACTTATGTCTAAGAATCACTACTTCTTCATGGATGTAAGAGAATCTCTCTTGCTGACTGACAGGAAACCTTCATTCCTAGCTGGTGAGGTAAACTCCTCCCTGGAAAGCAGTAAGGGTGAAGGTGACATATTATTCTTGGTAGGTTTTGTTTTGTTTGCTTTTCCCCACTGGAATTCTCTCTTCTTTACAGTTGAGATAGTTCCCTTAAGATGTTCCATTTAAATTAAAGGTAAGGATTTTCATATGCAGTGGTAAATGAAAACCACTGAAACAGATTTTATGATTTGTTACATTCATGCACAATAGGAATTTTACAAAATTAAACAGATTCAACTTTGTACTAATAGCACAAAGCCATCTTTTGCCTCTGCCTCGCAATTTTACCTGTTTTGACACACTATTGTCAAATTATAGCAAACAAGATATTGTGGTAACCTTTCCACATCAGTAAGTGGTTTCATCAGTATCCTGAAACCAATACTTTGAAATTGTAGGTGCAATTCTAAATCCTTTTCTGTCTGTTAAAGTGCTTTGTAATCATTGCAGTGACAAGACATTTACCAGATTCTCTATGATAGAAGTTCCCTCTGGAGTTTTCAAGTTTTTGGATTAACTTGAATTTCCATAGGCAGCTCTTATTTCTTGTGAAAATGAGAGAAGATGTGGAAATTTCTCTATTCAAACAAAATCTCCATCAAAGCAAAAATCAGTTAAAAATCCCTCACGAGTGTTGCTTTCTGATGAGCTTTATCAAAGCTTCACAGGAAAATGTGTGAAAATGTGTGAGCTAGGATTTATAAATCCACTGTGAAAACATCATTTCTAACACAGAGATTAAATACTGTCATTAGCACACAGTATTAAAGCAAAGCTACACATCTCCTTTTAACACTGGCATAAATTTGAGAGAAATTACTTAGCGAGGCATGTGGTGAACAAGCCAAGAATTTTGCTTCCCTCCTACTTCAAGATCTGTTTCTTCCCAATGAAAGTTTGGTTTCCTTGGTGCCTGCCATACAGAAACTAAAGCACTTCCCTAAGTCATTTATCTTGCAACCTAAAGTTACAGTTGCAGAACTGTATGTTCACAAAAGTAATTTACTGCAATTTTTTGAGGCATAATTAGAACACAAGGCAGGGCTTAGTTTGAACGTAGCTGCATATAATTTTTTACATTTTCTGCACTATTTAAAACAATTAATTTATGCTGTCAAAAAAATCCAGTGTAGAGTAATGCTAATCTTTAGACTGTAGCATTCCAAGCTTGTTTTCAGGTTTTAGAGTATTTCCCAACTTGTAATGTTGTATTGCAAAGAAAAACAGTTCAATAAAAATATAGTCATTGTAGCCAGCAGCAACAAACAAGTTTCCAATATTTCTGGACCTGTCTATTTAATTTTATCCTAGCCAAATTAATTGTTCCTTCAATCTCCAGATTCTGAGAAATATAAAGAACTACATGAGAATGAGCTCACTGTGATAATGTACATTATCAGTAGAGCTGGCCTAGAGTGAGTAAAGTCTGAGCAGATAAAAAAAACACAGGTTAAATCCAGGACTGAAACTCTTAAATGTGAGGAAACATTTTCATTAGAAATAAAAATGTATTCTTGTTATCTATTATCTATTTCTCCACTGAAAAATCAAACCAGTATGCAATTTTAGTGATATCAGCACATCTTCATATTGCTGTAAATTTGTTGGTATGTCTGAACATTAAGTCTAGATGAGGATTTAGTTACATACACCGTTCTCTTCAAATGCTCAGAAATTAATTGTCTGTAATAATCAATACTTCTTGCATTTCAGAATTTGAGTGAAATTAATGCTCAGTAAAGCAGAGTCAAAACCAGCTCTGGCTGATATTTAAGGCTGGTGCAGGTGCATGCAAACTTTACCTCTGTGCTGCCCCAGCTATGACTCACACTGACCAACCAGTTCAAAATAAACGCTAACAAGTTAAAAGGAGAATCTGAAATTCTGGCAGTAGCTAAAGACAATGATGATACATATTATGACATTATTACTGCTTTTGGATGTCTTTGGTACAGAGGTAAGATAAATGTCTCTGTTTCCAGCTAGATATAAGACACTTTCTCTTCAAAGCAGCTCAGTCTGAACCCTCCCTCAGAGAAATGCCTCTTCACTATTGCTGGATGGCCCTGAGATCAGAGGTGGGAGCCATTCACATCAGAGGTGGACTTGATGATCTTTGTGGGGCCCTTCCAGCCCAGAATACTCAGTGATCTGGAAATAAATGTTAAGAATAGTAGACCCCCACCCAAATAAGTTGATCCACTTGCTCCTAAGTGGCTCCTGGGAATATTCAGGTTTCCTGAGCAAAAGTTATTCTGAGTTGTAAACAAGGCCTTCACAAAGGGATATATGTTTCCAGAAAGATCTACTGAAACAAGAGTCTGTAAAACAACAGGTTCTATTTACAGTAGTCAGACTTACACACTAATTTGGGAAAAATCTTATACTGTGAGTACCCTACTAAATCAGTTAATGTATCACTTTTACTTCAATGTGTTTATCATATTACAACAGACAGTGACAGCATGAGATCATGAACCATTAAAATTCTGAACTCCAGCAGTCCAGAACATGTTTATTTAGCTGTAGGTGTGAATTTGATTTGAAAGCAATGATGTAACTTTAAGCTATGTTATATGATTTGTTAACCTGCTCTGGAATGGTGCATACAGGTGCACCATTGATGACCATAAAGAGAATGCAGGAGATTCCTTTTTCTTATCGAGGAGTATTCAAAAGTACTGGGGTAAGTGAGCATTTTAGATGTTGCAGACATAAACTTTTTGCAAAAGAAGATATTTAGATGCCACTCCCAGATGCTCAGGAAAGCCAAGAGGGTTAATGGACTTTTTTGACTGCTACTGATACAAATTTAATATATTTTCTGACTACATATGTCTATAGGAATTTTGAATATCTCCATTCATGAATTTATTAAGAAATTGAATAATGAAACAGCTGCAAGAGCTTGTCCTTGTAGTCAGAATTAAAGACAGACAGAAGGGGAGAGGTCTCATGCAGGAGAAAGTTAATGACAAAAAAATTGAATCACCTGTCTGCAACTGAGGGTGATGATACGAAGTATAAATCTAATTTTAGTTTTCTGTGATTGCAACTCAGAAATACTGAGTACTTTCTAAGTAAGCTGTAGACATTCTCAATTGTGAATAAGCAAAAGAGCAACAGTATGGTTTGCCATTGAATTTTAATTTGCTGAGATTTTTCCTTACTGTTTTCAACTGGTTTTGCCTAAATTTTTGTGTATCATATTGTGTTAATATATGTGCATATTAGAAAACATCAGAAAGCACAAATAACTCTTTAAATCAAAGGCATGCTAAAAAGGAATGGAATCAAAATTTCCTTCTGGCAGTCAAACAGAACTGGCAGTGTTTCTGGGGGCATGGGAATATAATTTCCCATTCCCTTGCTGGAGAGCCCACTACACTGCTTCCATATGAAAATTAAAAAACTGATCAATCTTAAATCTAGTGCCATCCTGCTCCTTTGCCAGCCTTAATGAAGGGGCCAGAGAGTGGTCTCATCTCTCCCCACCCAAAAAAGCCAATTAATTAGTTCTTATCTCACCAGACCTGACTTCTCTAGGTTAGATTGTGAAGTTTCCTGCTGTCTTGGTTTGTACCAAGGAGCTTTCCTTTAGATCCTAATGCTTGTGGGTAATCCTTGCTATCTAGCTCTTACTCCAGTTGAGGCCCAAGTGATTTCCACCTCATACTGAGCCTTAAGATTACAGAAGCTCTGCTTAATTCCATGGTCCCAAAGAGTGATTTAGATTTGCTGTAAAGCTAAATCAGAATCATAATGGAAACTTAGGTAAACAGTTGTCATCATTGCAATGAAAACCTTTTTTTTTTTTTCCTAAAGAAAGGCAACTTTCTGGTAACTCTACAGAGAGATAACAAAAACTTTAAGAGAGGTTATAGAAGAGGTTAAGAAGTCTTACACTGATTTTTAAGTCAATCACGATAAAAGAAACACACTTTCTTTTTTGGCTTTCTTTCCTTCTTTCAGCTCTTCCCTCAAGCTGTCATGTGATGGATGAGATCCTTCATCAGCAGTAATACCTGATCACTTATCTGAACTCTTTGACCACTTGTATCTGCCCCAGGTCAGAGATTTCATTTCAGATGTCCCAACACAGTTGCTTAAGTTAATGCTGTCAAAATAGAAATCAACTGGGTATTATCTTTCGGTTTTGTTTTAAATAGAGGGAAGAGGATTTTTAGTTATCTTTCTGATAGTAAAGTTTAAGCCAGGGAAAATACACTGGATACTTTGTTGTTACTTCTGAAAGAAATGTGTATTGGCTTGATGTCAAAATGAGATTCTCATTTTTATTGGGTGCTTCTTTTAGTTTGGTTTCCTGACTATGTTTTATTAGTAATACAAATTCAAGCGTTTTCATTTTCAGTTGAACCAGTCTTTTACCTCAAGTACAAATCACTGACACTAGGAAACTTTAGAAGGCTTTGTTAAATCTTTCTGATGAGTATAAGAAGTCAGGAGATTGGAAAACAAAATTAAGAAAAAGAGAAATTGCTGTTAGAATTTAAAATATTTGCTATCTAATGAAAATTAAACAAATAAGATAATTTTGTTCCCTTTCTAATGGGGATAAATATATCGGAATAATATAATGGAATAAATATAACGGAACAAAAATAAATGCAATGCTTTAACTCAGAGCTGAGTTGTTGCAGCATTTTCAGTACAATCTTGAAACACTTCAGTGTGGCAGAGGCAAAAATATTTTGAACCTTTGAAAGCTGGGGGCCATTCCCTCAGATGAGGTGACAGTAATAAACCCATGTCTGGCTTTCAACCCTGCCTCAAATAATGAGCAAAATCAAGCAATAGGTCACCTCAAATACTTTCCAGAACTAACCCAGGGAGATATGTTGTAAATCTGCAGCAAATGTAGAAAATTTTACTGTTTTATTACTAATGACAGTTTATAAAATGGCATAATATTGTTATAATAGTACAGTATAATAGTTTATGGTTGAAATATTGAAAGCAATATCTTTTGCCCTCATTTTTGACAGTATCACTTAATTCCATTAGAAGCAGATCTGTGAGGTCATTTTTATTTGTTGATAACTGCAAAATCAGTTTTTAAGTGCAAATCAGTATGTAAATATATGTCTGCATAATTTCATAGTATATCTCATAGCCAGTCAAACAAAAGAAAAGAGGGCTACATCTTCTTCAAAAAATGTTGTGCAGTGTCCCATCAGAACTATATATGTATGAAAGCAATATCTGAAGACTTTGCTTAAGAAAACTCAGTTTGACTGTCATATCATTCTTGACTCAGTAGCATTTTCCATGATGGTTGTTTAAAAATAGTTTTCCCCAATTTAGTAGTCCCACTAAAAAGACCACGAGACACTCCTCTCCCCTCCTGAATGGGAAGCATAAAAGACAAAGATCTATACATTCCTTCCCATTTTCCAGAAAAAAGGAATTACTAAATGCCTAAGGTTACAATATAAGATGTACCCAAGAGTATGAATTCTAACACATCTTAATAAGCTGTTAAAAATGGTTGGGGCAGTGTTCTTTATCTTTTCCAGGAACTCATCCTTCCTCCTGGGAGGTATTTTCTGTTAATTGGCCACTGAGTCTCACCGCATGACTGATAAAATTACATCATTCTGTTGTGAGATGCTCCACCCAGGGGGAGGAGCCAAGCATTTCCTATCTGGATATAAACTGAGATTTGGAACATCAGAGCAGCCTTTTTCCACTGAATTCCCAGAGGACAAGGGCTCCACCTTGGACCACCACTGGACCTTTAAAGGAAGACTAAATCCTTCTACAGGATCACTGCTTCAACAGAACCACACCTATTACTTCAAGAGGACTGCAGCCACCATTTCATCGGACTGTACCAACAGCTTGACCAACAGGATGTCTGGCTGTATTCTGACTCTGTCAGTGCTTTTGTACTATTGCATTTTATTTTAATTTTCCTATTAAATTGTATTTCTGACTTGGGATCTCCCACTGGTTTGCTTTTGAACTAGTACACAAAAAAAAAGAATAAGAACAATGATATTAATAACAAAAGGTATAAGACAAAGGAATTATTTACATACAAAATAAAACAACACTAGACTATTTTGCCTGATGTGCTTCTCACCAGAAGGAATGCTCTTCTTCATGGAAATGAGAGTCTCTTTGCCCTGCCCCAATATTGACATGGGATGGTATCAAACATCATTTGGGTTTTGGCCACACCCTCTCCCACTGACCTGGATGCCAAAACCAGGGCAATAATATTTTTTATTATACTAGTTATATGGGTATTTTATATAAAATACTCTAAAATATTTTAATGTAAGGCAGAATATGTACTGCAAATAACTTACAGAAAAATACTTTACGATCTTGAACTCAATCTTTTTTTCTTAGCAGAAATATATGTCTTCCATAGTCTGGCAACGCTAGTGACATGCAGATGGGAAAGAGGCTGTCAGGCTCAGTAAGCAAAATGTAAATTTTACTGCAGCTATACCAATGACTTTTCACAGTTACTTGAAAAGTATATTTAAAGGTCACTATGAATCAAAGGAGGGAGATATTGGGAGACAAAATAATACATAAGTGTCTTATATAAAAATGTGCCACATAAGAAAAAAAAGCAAAACAATTTAAAGGAGTACTATTTTTATATGGTTTCAGTACTATTTCCCACTGATCACTCTATGAAACACCCATAAAGTCAAAAGAAAGCTGACCTACCACTACTAAAAATAACTCATAATGAGCTGTTAAACATCAAAGTAAAACTGGAACTACACAGGAAGATAGCATGTTCTTTCTTATCTCCATTATTTTAACCTTATGTTTCAGAGAACATTGGACAGTATTCAAGTGAGTAAATACTTAAATAAATTTTTATTTCTTATTCAATGCTTTTACAGTTCTGTTTTAAATGATAGACTGGTCGGGGAAAATCTGTTTGTATACTATTTTCTGTGGTATGTTTCTCAAGCCTATTTTGACATTTTTACAATTGCTGTCCTTGTGAATTTTAAGATAGATCAATACACACTGTTGAACTGAAAGACAAAAATAAAAATATGATAACTTTCAGGGTATGAGTTTAAAAGCTTGTTATTGTGGTCATTAAGAAATGTCTAAGATAGTATTTACAAAAGTATTTTATACAAGTGAAAATATTCACCACAGAATTTTAAAGTGGTGGACTGAAAATACAGTTCCTTAGTTCAAGGTATTTTACTTGAAGATGCAATTTCTATCCACTGTTGTAATCAAATAAATTTCAAAAACATGAAAGATTAATTGTAAAAGATTAAAATATTAAACCAAGCTAAAAAACAAGGTTTGAGTGCAATTCTTTTCTGAAGGCTTTCTAAGGACTTGTTCACTTAAGAATTAATGCCAACAAAAATGATATTTGCTTTATCCAGTTGAAAATAAATACTTAACATAGAGTATGCTGTTTAGCCAGATAAAGCACAACCAAGGGAATGGTATGAAATAATTCTTCTTAAAAACAACAACCCTTTAGTTAAGATTTTTGGCCCTAATCCTATCCTCATTAAAACCAGTGGCAAATACCTTGTTGTTTTTAATATAAAAATGCTAACATCTTTATGACATTCTGATGATACTGGAAAAGAAAGTTATCTCCTTAGAATCTCTGTAACTGAAGAAGTGGAAGACACATGCATAAAACTTTTTTGAGGATACTCAAAAATATACTTGGTTCTCAGTGAAAAAAACAACAACAACTGGTATGGGCTGAGTGCCCAGTATTTTCTGTGCAGTGGAATGAGGACCCAGAGAAGGTGAGAGATCTTGGGGTCCTTTTTATCCAAGTGAAATCAAACTAACTCTCCAGTAACAAAAACAGCCTACATAATCAAAGACTGTGCAAAAATAAGATGCCTTTTATATCAAAGAGAAGAAAATTTCCTGTGTTTTTAACTTTCTTATAAAATATCTTAAAATGTGGCAATAGAGCTAAAACCCCAGGTAATTCAAAGACAATGGATGTAGGCCAAAGGAACCGACAGACTCTATTTCCTGCTAAATGAGGATGAGCATGGCTGAGCTTGTGCCCACCCTTCTCTCTGCTGACCTGACACAGGCCAGCCCTGGCCAGGAAGCCATCCAGCAGTGTCTGGCTGTTCTGTCTCCAGTTTTTCAGCTGGAAAATTTGAATTGGATTTAACAGCCCATTGGTGCAACCTCTGGGTTTGCAGCAGAGAGCTGGGTCACATCTGGGTAATGCTGGCCATGGTCGAACTGAGTGGCACCCACCCGAGCAGGGCATGCCCTTTGCCTCCCACAACACCCAATGGTAGCTGGAGCAAATTGAATAATCTTTAGATTTATGAATAAAACAAAGGAATGCAAAGACGAAGAAAGGAAACAGGTCAATAGCTTTTAGTTTTCCTTGGAGCATGGATGATCTTAACCAAAAATCTTAACTCATATAACTAAAGTGTAATATAAAGACATGGTTTTGGCACCATTTCTTGTGAAGACAAAATAAGTATTTTAATTTCAATTTTTAGATGAATTTACATTCAAAATATGCTGTCAGGAAAAGGAAATATGTTTCCTACTCTGTTTTAAAGTGTTGATGAGTTATTGCTTTGATACAGATGAGACAAAATCCTGTGGACTACTTTGGGGATAATTTTGGACTACATTGGGGATACTCTTGAAAACTGCCTTTATTATACAGCAAAGCTTGTGAAAATATTTCAGCTTGATCACTTCTTCATGAAAATGACTATATCTAAATCTACAATTCTGGCCAAGGAAGAGAATGTTATAAATTATCTCTGCCAATATGACTTGAAAACTGAAATGTCCAGACATGAGTCTGTACATATTGTTTAATCTCTGAGTTTATAGCATTAGTCTTAGCTGGTAATAAAAAATTTGTCTAATATCCTTCTTGACTGATCTAGTCCTTGTGGCAAACTACACAGATATGGGATTACAGACAAAATCTTCTCAGAGTCATCATAAATCAACTACACTGACATGAGTTGGCAAGTAGGTAACATGAGCTTTTTTACTACCACTTAATTCTGATTATATTTAATACAGAAGTTCTACATGTGTAGAACAGGCTTAATAAATCTCTGTGATTGTTTGAGAGGAATAATTTTATAATAATTTTATATTAATTTTATAATTTTGTAATAATTTGATTTTTACTGTTGATAGGCAACCTAATAAAACAAATAGAAAAACAAGAACATAAGAAAAGAGGGACTTTTACCAAGAAACTTTATAGTCACAATAAAGAATTTATTTTAATTATTTAGCTGAAATAAATGTAATTGTAAAAAATAAAATAAAATAAAATAAGGTATAAAAAAGCTAAAAAGCTGTTTGTCAGAACTGCATGAAATGACACTGTAAATTTAAAAAGTAGTTTTTGTAGTTGTTGCTAATGAAACTCTAAAAAATTTAGATGTTTGCTTTTAAATGAGAACAGCCTTTTAAAACTATATATTTACCCTTTCTATATGGAATTTTTTAGACATTGAAATGTATTTTTTGCTATCATCTGGGTACTTTCTGGTTTGTATTCACAGGCTTGAGATATGCTGTTACACATAGGAAGTTGTCAGCATGAGCCACCCATATCACAGTTGACAGAAATTCCCTAGAGCCCATTAATCCACTTTGATCAACACTGCTGTTTCAGTTACTACTATTATATAAAATTCAACTTGTTCACAAGGCTAAATCAAGCAAGTTTTAATCATCCCATGGAAATTACTTGGTGTCTCTGACAGAATCACTTCTGTACAGAAAAGTTCTAGGGTAATTTTTTCAGTGTGCCAGAGACTTCCAGTAAAGATGGAGGAAAAGAGGCCACTGAAGTCAATAAGCCTCAAACTAGAGCCTTTGAATTTGGTTTATCTTGTACCCCAAGGGTAAAATAAGAGTAGTCCAAAATAAATAACTGAAAGTTATATTTTAAAATAGCATAAAGGGTCAGAACAAATTATCTTTGTTTCTCCTGTAATGAGTACAAAATTTGTTTGAAACTCTACTGTAGGAATAAAGATTAATAAGAAAAATTTGTGCCTTGCTTGTCTTAAGACACAAGCAAATGTGTGTAACCATTGGGATCTTCTCCATGTCAACTCTTTTTGTCTTAATTAGTGTAAAATTTCTTGGTCTTATGACAGAACTTTTGACTCCACGCAGGCAAAAGAGAAAGGGGCACCAAAAATGCAGGTATCAGAAAATTACCTTGATTTTCTTATTCCTCTTGCTGTCCAGAAAAATGTTGCTGTGTTCTTAAGAAAATAAATAAAGTTCTAAGACTGAATGAAATAAGAAATAAAAAAACCTGACCATTTACATGCTTATTAGTCATCTTCTCTCATCTGCCATTGCATACAAAGTATGATTCAATATTGCAAACTGTGGTGAGAACAGATCCATCCTGGATGGTGAATGGGGGCAGGTTCTCCTGCTCTCTCCTTCAGTGCAGGCAGTGGCTGGTCCGTGTACATCTGCAAAATGCAGAGCTGCCACAGGCTGGCCCTTCCATCCTCTCTGGGGGTGCTGCAGAGGAAGGATGTTTCTCCAGACTTCCCTTCCCCAGTCTGTTTCCTCCAGAACTTTCCTTCCCTTCCCTTCCCTTCCCTTCCCTTCCCTTCCCTTCCCTTCCCTTCCCTTCCCTTCCCTTCCCTTCCCTTCCCTTCCCTTCCCTTCCCTTCCCTTCCCTTCCCTTCCCTTCCCTTCCCTTCCCTTCCCTTCCCTTCCCTTCCCTTCCCTTCCCTTCCCTTCCCTTCCCTTCCCTTCCCTTCCCTTCCCTTCCCTTCCCTTCCCTTCCCTTCCCTTCCCTTCCCTTCCCTTCCCTTCCCTTCCCTTCCCACTCTGGAGGATAAGGAAGCTCTTATGTTCACATCAGCTCAGCATTTCCAGGGTGTTTAGGCTGACTGTGGAGCTGAGATGTATGTGGAAGTGTAAACACCTTGGTCAGGGGAGGCTGATATCTCTCTCGTACCAGAGATGTAAAAAATCAGCCTGGGCAGGAAGTGTTGTGAGCAATAGAGGCAGCATCTCAAGGGTTTGGACATGGGTTTGAAAAGATGCAAGTCGGGGGCAGTGCAGATTCAGGGGACTCTTTGTGCCTTGCAGAGGAAGCTTTGAGCCTGCCAGGGAGTTACACATGAGTATGCTGGTAGGGTTGAACTGAGGGAGGTGGCACCTAAGTGGCAAACTCTATTTGCAGTGCCCTTGTATGCACAGAAATAGCTTGAGACAATTCTTGCAACTCAACCCTTCTCATGCATTTCCCCTGCTTTTGTCTGCACAGCTCAAGGCCTGACAGAAGCATTTGCCATACTGCCAGTAGCCTCAAATAGAAACATTCAATTTATTTGAACATCTTAAAACCACAGAAGGCTTTTAAATTAAAAAAAATTAAATCCAGCTGCGTTAGCCATGCCAGGAAAAATTGCATGGGACTTATGGTCAACATGGAATTTTAGTATATAAGCAGTCCTAATGACAGAAAGAATAACTTCAGCAAGAGGTCAAAAAATCATGACTTGCTATTTATACAGGCATTCATGTAATTAACATGAGAAGTTACTTGTGTTCAGAGAATAATTAGAAATGCATATTTGAAATTTTTCTCCCAGAAAATCTCTATGAAAAGAGGGATTGGATCTTGAATGATTTCAGCTATCCATCTCAGAACACTCAGTCTTCATTATATTTTAGAGGCTTGGACTTCACCTTCATTGTCTAATGTTTGTGTGTTTAACCAGAGCATTGAGAAACCTTACACTGAATATAAGACAGAAGATAAAGGGGTCTATCTGTTGCCTTAAGACATCATTTCTGAATTACATTTCTGTGTCTCTCATATCCTTTCTCCAATGCAATGATGACTGAGCTCTCACACAATAGAAATGCCTTGACTGGTCTTGGATCAAGCACTCTAGAAGTGAAAATAGAAAACCTAAATACTTGTATTTTGTCCAAGGTGGTTTATTCTATTTATGTCAATTTTTGTGTGAAATATGTGTCCAGATACAACATTTCACTGCTGGCTGAACATGCTTTTCAGCATTCTGTACTATATATACTTGTTTTCTATGTTTTCCCCATGTATACATATTTATGTATACTTCTGTATCATTATTGTTAAACTCTATTTGACAGTCGCATGTAATTGTTCCCTGATTCTGTTCTGTTAACTGTGTAGTTTTTTTTATAAAAATGGCACCATATTTTTTGCTGTCTGTAAATTTCCTATGTAATTTTTATACCACTCTTGATTTCTTGTGTCCTAGACAGTCCATGTTAACCAATATATATTTAACTTTATTAAAGAAGAATGTGTAAGAAGACTCTGAGTCAGAACAGATCCAGATAAGCGCGTTCACTCCTCAGCCCTAGAACTTCTGAGTCTCTAACTGTACTGGGAAATGTCCTATAAATTCCTGATTTTTCAATGGTTTTGTTTTCATCTGTAACCATACATATTAGAGGCTTCTCTCTTGAAAATGGAAGATGACATAATTATGTAAAAAATGTAAAATAGCTATCATGTTTTCAGTATTTTGATTGTGTTTACCCCAGTTCTTGGACACCATTTCTTTACTCGCAGGGAGCCAACAAAGGAGAGAAACTGTATAGTCATCTATTGCAGCTTGTGTTTCCTGAAGGAGATCAAGGGAACAGATTGCGAAATAAAGAGAAAGGCACTTGCTATGAACCACACTGCTAAAAATACAGGAAATTACATTGTCATTTTGGGGTTCAGTTTTTCTCCTATCAGGTTAGAGTACAGGCATATGAAATAGCAACATACAGAGAAGAACCACTACTTTGAGGAAAAAAACCTTTCTGAATTCAAATAACCTCTTTAAATCCAGAATTTGCACTGGGTGAGGATTACAAATTACTGATAAATAGGTGTGACAAAATTGAATAATATCCATTGCTTTAGTGAATGATATTGATGGGGAAAAATTAGGATATCAGTTTCAGAAAATACTAAAAAATACTTCAGAAGCATAGAATTGAAATTAAATAAAACTCTATACTTTGCTGTTGACACTTCTGTTAAAATTTAGAGGCTGTGGTGAGGATCTAGCTTCTGGCCATCACAGACAGTGGTTGATGTCTGGTCAATTTTTGACTAGTGATGTCTGGTCTCCCAATATCTGTGAAAAGAAGGCTTTTGGAAGTGTTAAAAATCTTAACCATTGATTTCCTCACAGAAGTGTTTTTCTCTATCCTTTTTAAAAAATTTATTTCCTGTTTGATGCTTTTTCTGAAATCAATTAATTACAAGTCTATGTTGGTGGTGGAGTGGGCAAGTCACTCTCCTTGATATGGGAAAAGTCATGGCAATCAGCTGAAGTTCCAGGTGATTGAAAAATGGGAAACATTGTACCCATGTTTAAAAAAAAAATTAGAAAGGGTGACCCTGGGAGCTACTGACCTGTCAACCTCACTTCTGTGCCTGGGAGCATCATGGAACAGATCCTTCTAGAAGCTTTGCTAAGGCACATGGAGGACAGGACTGTGATTCAAGACAGGCAGCATGGCTTTGCCTAGAATTTTGAGTTTGTCCATCAGAGGGTGAAGAAGTTTCATTAGGTGACAAAATTATGTTGTTCTATGTATAATCTATCACCATTTCCCCTTCATTGTTAATATAATTATAGGGCATTAAGAGGTCAGAAAACATGCACAATATGAAGAGCACTTATTTTGTCTGGTAATTAATTAATTCGACAGGGCATAAACTTTTTCCTGCTTTTTCATTGCAATGATTCTTCCTTGGTGAATTAAAAAAACCCACATAACTTTCTATTTTAGTGGTAGTGAAGATGATTATACTCTAGCAGAAGGAGTGTTAGGAGTAAAAGTCTTTGGCTGATTTTGGAAATACTTCACTGGCAAAAAATTCTAAGCGGAGGTGTTGATACATATGTCACTATTTGGCCTTCTTTCCAACACCTGTCCAGAGATTAAGTAGAATGCAGTTTGTGCTTTGTCACTTACACTACAGATGACTTTGGCCTTCAAGTGTAACTCAATAACCTTAAAATACACAGTAGATAAACACTAAATACCAGGCTATCAGCAATTTTATTCCTGAAGGTATTATGACAGGATGCCAATATGATAATCAAGCCATCACTAAGGCTGGTGGTTTTATTTCCAAAGCAACAACTGGATGCAATTAAAAGCTATGATTTTCTCTTCTGTCATGTCTGTTCCATTTTTTAGGTCTCAGCTGAGTAATAGTGCTTCTTGCACCTCATCTGCTAGGTAGCTATTAGAAGCATGCCACTTTCAATTGCCAGATGTTCCTGTCATCAGCCTGACCCTTCAAGAAAATTTAAACCGAAAGTTGTCTCTTGTGATTTCTTCATTTTCCTTTACAGTAGAAATGAGAGAGGGAGTGATGAGTGGTTTATGGGTCAGAATATATGAAGGATGTCAATTTACAACGACCACTTTCATTTGAAATTTGTAGCCTGTTCTAGAGTTGTTGGGTATGCCTTAATAATTTCCCAAAACTATGCATGGATAAATCTAAATTCTGCTTCACCTCAGACTCTGTTGGAGGGGATCATGTTTTTAGTACAGACATCCAGCCCAGGGTCCTTTTGTTTGTTGCCAGGGCTCCTTATTCCATCAGAAAAGGAGGCAAGTGCAGTTACAGAGTGCTCCAGTCAGCAGCCCAGCATACTGCTCCTATTATGAGCTGTTTGGACCACCAATCTTTGCATTACAAACTTTTACCAGTGGAGCAGGCTCCCCATGGAAGTGATAGAATCACAGTCCCTGGAAGTTTTCAAGAGGCATTTGAAGGTAGCTTTTGGGTATATGGTTTAGTGGTGAACATGGTGCTGGGTTAACAGGTGGATTCAATAATCTCAGATGCCTTTTCCAAACTTTAGTCATGAGTCTAAGTTGTGTAGAATTGACTGAGGTTAAAATCTAGCCCAATCATCTGTTTAGCTGAGTGTTAATAAGGTTAAAAAAAACCCAACCAATCAGTGATAACCTGAAAGTTCATTTATGTTACTCAGAGCCTCCCTGTTTCCCTCTCCCTCTTTTTCTAGCTACAGTCTTCTCTCTTTGCATAGTAGGTAAATGCATTATAAATATATGTATCTATGTCTGTGTGCATGTATAAATTGCTGTGTCCATGGTTTTAGTGGACGGTGTGCCTGCCCATGGCCGGGAGGTTGGAACTAGATGATATTTAAGGTCTTTCCAATCCAAGCTGTTCCATGATTGTTATGAACAGTGTGTCTAGACCCTTTGAAATTAGCAGACAGCCTGTCCTTAACTGTGATACGTGTTTGGTCAGAATTCACTTGCAATGTTCTCATTCTTCTATATAAGAAAACATTTCATTTTAGATATCCTGATTCAGTAATAGTTTCTTGGGTCCCATGCACCAAATTGACACATTGTATTGCTTTCCAGAGGGAATTTTGTGTTTATGAGATTTGCAATCCTATTTCTTGTCTAGCACTGAATAAATTAGTAGCTGTGGATCATTAGACACTTTGGTGGTTCTGTTCTTCCATTCTCCATACTACAGACTGTAGCTCTCAGACATGTTAATACCCCACATTAATTTGGGGTAGTTACTTCACTGCAAATTGCAGTTAATGGAGGTCTCACAACAGAACATATGCTCTCAGGTATTTTAAAATCTAGCCATAAAAATGCCCTTTAGTTTCTCAGAAGCATAAAATAGGTCTGAAAAAATTATCTGGAAAAGAGGAATTTTAAAGGGTGACTTAGTTTGTGACATTTACACTGGATTTTGGAGTCTAGTTTTAAGAAGTTAGCTTATCTCATGGATTATCATATGTCCAGGACTGGACATAGCCCAGAAATTTGGCCAGGCTCCATAACTATCAGCAATCTTGTGATATTTTTAGGGGAAGTTACAAGAAAAGAGATATTGCCTGCTTTTAGCTACATCACGTCACTCTTTGCCATACAGCATAATGCATATACAGATACACATACAGACATTTTGATTTCAGAAGATTTTAGTGACAGAAAAAGCACTTCCACGGAAATGTATTGCAAATCTTTATGAATAATAGTGATTTTAAACATTTTATAAGTCAGAATAGGTATGCTGGACTCACGAACAAACCTGTGTAATATGGATCTCAATATAATGTGATAATCAAAAGATTCATATGGTGCTCAAAATAACAAAATATTCATATTTTTTTAATTCTTATTTTCTGGTGCAACAGCAAACAATAATGAAAATATTTGTGATTCAGCATGTAACTTAGAAGAAGTTATATCAAAAGATAATGAGTCCTCCAGGTTATATGTTTTAGTAGACTCAGGACTCAATGCGATTTTCTTTATTCTTTATTCTAAAATTAAGTACAAGGTAAAGTGGTGCTTTACATGGTAATTTTATTTGCAGATAAACACATACACATGCTTTGTTTAGCAATAAAAGGTCGCATAAAGCTGTTCCCTGTTTGGAAGAGGTAAGTAACCTTAAGAAGTGAGGAATTATGTTTTTAGGTTAAAAATACTCCTGCTTGATTTTGAAATGAAGAAAAGAAAGAAAGAAAGGTAGTAGGCCTAATGCTGATATTCATGTGAGGGATGGGGTCCAACACATGTGGCTAGATCTACCACCACCACTTCTCTGATATTATAGATACCCCTTATGATAGATTTGATAATAGTAAAATATTCATAGGAATTGCAGGTGGCTTTGTGTGACATTTCTGTATCTAGGTATATAAGATTATAGACCTATAGACAAACACTGAGTGTATTTATGTCCTTGAATTAGAGGTCTGGAAGAATCAACAAATATTGAAACCTAACAGGTATGCATATGAACTAGAGATAAAGGCATGTCTTATATCCTGGCACTTAATGTCGTGTTAGTGATTATGAGTATTTGCATGCTCAAGGTCTTGAAAGATTTTCAGACTGAAAGATTGAAAAGTTTCCTATAAATGTCTAGAACTGTCACCAATATTGAACATAAGTATTTAAAGAATGTTTACTTAGGTGGGTCAGTGCATAAAAAATGAACAGAAATGAACAGACTATTTGTCAACTCATTGCAAGAGTTCCTGTATTTGTGTGAGAGTGCCTATATTCCTTCATAAAGAGAGCATAAAAGATCTCTTGGGGTTTTTTTTTAGCAATGGGTAAAGGGTGAGTTGATCAGGTGTTCAAATAGAGCAGTAGTGAGATGCAGAGAATTAACTCCTCATGGAAGACAGTGAACATAAGAAAGGGTTTGGGCTATAGAAAGGGTAGTGGATATTGTATTGTATGTAGAATTCATTATTTTCTTTCCTCACTGTAGTATTTATTTACTGTCTGATTATTACCTTCAGGGCATCTAGCATATTGTGTGCAAATAAGAATGTGTGGATTTTTTGGAATAAACTTTTATAGATATAGAAAGTACTCAAGAGTGCAAAATTGGACATTTTGCTTTCCTCAGAACAGGACCTCCATAAAACCTCATAAACCATGAAATGCAGACAGCCAGCCTTCCTGGCATCCACAGTTCTCTTCCCTAGATAAAGATACTTCTTTCCAGTATGTAAATCTTCAGTACAAAACTGGCTTCAGATCTGCTAAATTTCTACCATGTAGTAACATATTGCTTTTCATTTTGTAGTGGCTACTGCCAGATTGACAACTAATTTCTTTTCTGCTGCAGATGTGCTGTTCTGGCTAGTTTCTGCAGTGACATTCATTTATTTTGGCACCTACAAACTCATGACTCTCAATCTGGCCTTTTCTTAGTACATATATTCTACAATTGAATAATGCATAAGTGTAGATTTAGCTGACAATTACATTTTTACTTCCTTTCTATTTTTAAATGCAACATTATCAGTTGGGATTTTTATTCAAATGTTTTAAAGCATGAGACTGCAATTTATAATGTCTTCTGAACATCTTCATCTCAGGTTTTCATCTCCTTTTATTATGATTTTGTACAGATGAAGCACAGTTGAATATAGCTGATCATGTGATTAAGCATACAGAATATATCTATTGCCATTGTTGCTTTTGTAGCTATTTAATTTTAATCCTGCCTCCTAATCTTCACTTTATCTGGCTTTTTATTATTACTATTTGATATTTTCCATGCATAATCATTTAAAGAAAGATTTTCTTGAAAACAAAAAAGTACTTTCCACAAGTGTAAGAACCTAAACACAAGTACCACTACATGGTTGCAAAAAACAGGAAAATGTAAAAATACCTTTTCATACCCACGTTTTTATTTGCAAAGAAATATGGTTGTGCTTCTACTACCAATGCCTATTACCAACTGGTTACAACCTATACAACATACTAAACAAAAACTAGCCAGCTGTGGAAAAGGAATGAAAAAGTTTTCCTGCTCTCAGTGGTCAGCTGCTGCAGAGGCTGATACAGTCAGTAGTGCTGCTAGTGACTGCTTCTGTTGATGAAATACTGTGATTTTTGTCATTTGTGCTTTCTCTGAGATTTATTCTTACCCTGGAGCGTGCCTCTCCATGCCACTGTGAGAGCTCTCATGGCCTGTGGCACACCCTGCTCCTGGGGAGAAGGAGGCACCTCGTGTCTTGCCCTGCTCTGTCCTGCATGCACTGCATCACCACACAAACCAGGACATGAAAAGCAAAGTTTGAACACTCAATAGCACATGAAAAGGAGGTGCCAGGAGGTGTGATGGGGGCAGTTATGGTGGTTATACAACTCCAAAGCTCTTTGCCCCCTTCTTCCTGCCATCCCTGTCCTTTCCATACTCTTTTTAAGTACCATTACACAATGGAGATTCTTTGCAGGTGGTTTAAGATCACTAAAACTGACAGAAGATGGAATTTCTGTACATTAAAGCATGACATCATGTTCCAGAGTCACATTTTGAGTCAGTATTTTATTGCAAAACTTCCATAACATAAATGACATTGTGTCCCTCTTTGTAGCACAGCAAGTCACTGCCTAACAGATGTTGAAATCTGCAGTGATTTTTGTAATTATGAAACTGGTCACTACAGCTTGACAGATTTCTCCTAACACAATGCTTTACGCTAAGACAATATTGAAGAACAGCGTTCACATGTGAAAGGAAGAGAGTGCTATACATTTCCTCTGGCAGACAAGGCTTAGTCAACATATTTCAAAGGAGAGGGCCTCATTACGACATAAAAAAAGCCCTGCATGGGTCTGTCACTCAATGCCAGTTACAATTATTTTCAGGGTTATGCAAGTGTTGATCCTGAAAATACATTATGAGGAGTACTGGTGTCAACAACTTCTCGTGTTTGGTCCTAGATATCACATGGGCTTGGGCTAGCTATTTCTTCACTCCTTCAAGTACTGATGTTTGCTTGTATCTACATGCCCAGCAAGACAAGTCAGGTCCCAAAAAGGAAAGGATCATGACTGTCTACTTCAGAAATACTCCACAGTAAATTCAGCTCTCCTTCATTCTTACCAAAGAGTGCTGAATTCTCCATGTCATGCTTTAGCTGTTCAGAGATGTTTAGCAGCAAGACTGGCTGTATAATCCAAAATACAACAAAGTGATCCAATGGTTCTTGAGATTGCTCATGCTCTAACTAGTGTAACTTGCCGCATTTTTAAAGATTTTTTTGTAATTTCTCTCCTTATATTTCCAATTATCTGGAATCATCTTAATGTCTAAAAACTCAGTCAGGATTAGGTCTGTCATGTGTTTTACACTCTGTACAGGCACAGAATAACCTGTGTATCTGTCTATTTGCACAACCTTAATGCCTCTTCCTGAAGACTGTATTCCTGACATAGAGCACTTTCTTTCTAAAAGTAAATATAAAATCCTAAGTTAATGTAACTTCCTAGGCCTTCTGATGTTAAACATCTAAATTTCAAAACTTTGAAATTGTAAGATTGCATTGTGTGTCTTCTTTTAAGTACTGGTACTCCATTTTATATGTCCTACTTTTTTTTGTATGTTTTCCATTACCTACTTTGTTTCCATAACAAAGATTTTAGAGTTATTTATGGCATTTTTGGAACATTTCAGATAATTTAAGATCTTAATTTTATTTTCTCAACACAGTGACTCTTGAATGAAGATTAAAGACCTATTTGTAGAACACATGGCATGTTCTTTTCTACTAGGCCAAAGAGGGGTATTCAAAAAAATGGAAGTAGGGATGAGGGTGTCATGCCTGCTGCAGGGGGATCTATAGGTCTCATATCCTCTTAGGTATTTGGCCTGGGTGAAGATAAAAACATCCTAATGTGAGGCTTCTGGTGACTGTCATCTCAAATTAAAATTGAGAGCTGGTATTTTAAAACTGTAAAGCATCAGAAAAGGCCATACTGCCACTGAGGTGTAGTGGAATAGGAGAGAACCTGACAGAGAGCACCACCATCAAAGTTTGGTGTCATCATTGGTAAAAGAAGCAAGACATTTCCTACAGGCACCAAATTCAATTTGAAATTCCATTTGTTACCTGTCTTTATGTGAAATAATACTGCAGGACCTGATTTTGAAACTTTCAGAACATTTCTCCATGCATGAGAGGGTGCAGATGGATGTTGCTGGAATTACAGAGGCTGGAGATAATTCTTTACACAAATCAGCTGAAGTACAGAATGCTATTTGAAGCATTCAAGCAGCATTGTCCCTTTCAGTGAGATGACCTTCAAGAGCTCCAATATACATGACGATGTATGCCACCATGTTACTGAAAAATGGCAAACTGAATTACCAGCAAGTTCATTTATTTGCATTTTTCCCAAAACCGTATCAGGTTAATTTATTTATTTATAATTTCATTACATTTTTTCTTTGTTTTTCTTACATACACAGCTATTATTTATTGCCTTTCCTCTTTAAAGAAGTATTTCCTCAATCACATTTAAACCTCCATTTATCAATAAAATATAAATATGTTCTTGACATTTTAATTTTAATTTTAGTGGAATATAGTTTATAGCTTTTTAAATTTATTCTTCTTGATCTTCATCCTTCATCAACATGGTTCCACAGCAAATTTCAGAGTCTCTGTTGTGTATAGCTTTTAATGTGTTTGATTTTTCACATTGGTTATCTGTTTAATTTATTTTTTTCTTCTCAAATATTTTATAGGCACTACACCATTGTATTTGTCTTGGCTTAGAGGTTCCATGTAATTTAAAATCCCATTGGTAGATCTCTGGGAGGAGACTGCCTTCAGCTTTCACATCCAAGAAATGTAATCCATACTGCCTTTATGCAGGTTTGCTATCTCTGTGATGTATGGCATCTGACAGAACTTCTTTGAAGAGTTGCTGAGAAATTTCTTGGATTTGGATACATGATGTAATTATAGCTTTGATTCACATGTGTGTCAGCATTTCTTTCTTTTCATTCTGCTTCCAGTAGCACAGACATCTTACCTGAAGCCTGTCCAGTGCTTATTTTGGCATCAGTCCATAAGCATGAAGGGTCACTTGAAGACCCAGACTCAGCCTGGCTTTTCCCAAAGTGCAAGTGAGCAAAGTGCACTGTTCAAAGAAGCTCACTGAAGCTCTGAATATTTTATTTTCTCAGAATCCAGAAGTCTTGTGAAGTCTAGGAGTGTCTAGCTCTTTCTTTTGCTTGATGCATTATAGTTAAACAACAAAAAGGGAATTGTTAATCACTGTGATGCTCCTGGCCTGATTTGAGCCATTTTCCATGGAGTAAAAATGAATGCAACTACAGCCTTTTCATGGAACACTTGCAAATGTAGATTTCTTGGGTGTTTAGTATTCCATCCAGGACACCATAGTGTTCCATCCAGGACACTTTTATAAATGTTATTTTCTAATGCCAGTCCAAAAGTTTTAACTTTAAAATAGTTTTGAAATTCTATCTTCAGAAGTCTATGAGTAAAGTAGATGACCACTACCTCTGAAAACTAGCCATTTAACTTCAGATTTGTGCAGCTGACATTTTGAAGACATTAAATCCTTAATTTTGCCAGAAAATTATATAAATGTCATGTTGAATATTTCAGATCTATGTTTTTATATTTATTGACTGCTGTGTTCTCTGTTCACTGCTAGGATCTATTGCTTTACTTTTCTTGAAGAATAAAATTTAAAATTGTTTGGGCCACAAAATAAAATCTCCATACAACACCAAATCATCAGATTAGCAAACGAATTTCTAGTTTGGGTTTTCTTAAAGAACAACATTCTTTGTACTGTCACACTATATTCTTCCTGTCATTCCCCATCAACTGAAATAAAAATAGTTCACTCATTTCTCTTTCTGTAAAAAATTTTCTCAGAAATATCGACTTGGTATACAAACCATGAAGAGGGCATCTCTTTCCCTAGTTTTGAAGGCATTTTAGATGATGTTGCAGCCCAGGAGCAGTTCATAGGACTATGTCTTTACTAGTGAAAAGAATATTCCCAAATACTGCCCTCTGACCCTGAAACTCCATCATCCATACCACTAAATTGCTGGACTGGTCCCCAGAACAGTCACAGCCATGACCAACAAGTTACAGGTATAAATAAGAACTCATCACAGGCCAGGAAGTATTCTCAGTGGGCAGTTTCAATATGGCCAAACATGTTTTGAAGGGAAACAGAATTAAGTATGGGCAAGGATTATTCCTTATTGACTAGTACCAAGACATACTAGAGGCTATTTCTAAAGAAAACCAGGCTTTTCCCCATGATGTACTTTCTATTGCTATTTCAGGATATTAATATTTTGCTAATGCTTCTTCCTCTTCTCTGGTATCTAAACTTCGATCTATGCTATGTCATGATGGTGCAATTGCCTGCAAGTCAACAAAGAAAGAGTACGTATTCTTACATGCGTGTCTCAGGTGACATGTTTTGAATAGCATCACTGTAAATAATCCATATTATAAAAATACAAACAAGGATGTGAACCTGTTTGCTCCAGAAACATCTATAAAAATAGGGATCGTTTCCTGAAAAAGGGGCATTTTTGTTGCATGCGGCATGCAATACAGATTCTCAGCTGTAGCCCAGGACTCAATCTGTGTGCTCACCCCACTTCTGTAATGGCTCTTGAGAAAGCAGAGAACCCAAGGAAGAGCAAATGGTGTTGTCCTTCATAGTCTGTGACATTACTGCTATCTCTGTTCCATGAACAGTAAAAAAATAGTGTCTGATTCCCTGTCTTGATTTTCATTAATCTTAATCTGACACCCAAATGAGGAGTGACTAATAAATAAATAAATAAATAAATATTTCATCAAAATTAAAAGCAAAATTGAAACATTGCTCATGATGTGGCATGAAGGAATTGACAGAATAAGGCATTAAGTTTACAGCACTGGCTAAGATTTATACCAAAGTTGAAACAGTTCTAAGTGTTATTTTCTTCTGATCGTATTATGACTGTTTTATGCACTACAGTTGCCACCCCTCTGTTACTCTCATTAGTAGAGCTGCAGCTGATGTCAGATCAAGCACAAGGGTCACCATTTTTGCCTGTTACAATGCCAGAATCCTGTGGTCAGTAATCAGAGATAACGCTTACTGCAAAATCCATTTGTGCTGGGATAATCATGTTCCTGCCAACAGTTTTCATCTGAGAAAGAAATAAAAAAAATATAAAATATTATTTGACAACAAGGTCACATTTCAACTTGTTAGAAAGGGAAATCTTCATGATAAAGGGAAACATGGGACATGAAAGATCCCCAGGGATTTTTCTTCAAGGTAATGAGGAAATTGAATTCTGAACAGACATTTAGAAATTATAAAAGGGGAAGCTGGGAGGTGAACAGTCATAACTCTTTACTGCTCAGTTCCTCTAAAATGGCATAGCTAATACCATAGACCAGTTCCAAAGCTGATTACTGAATTACTGACCAGGAAAGGAAGAAATAAATAACTATATATGCTGGAGTATAGATGCCTGTACTGCCAACCTGACAAGTGCCAACTTGTGAATGGAAACCCAAGAGCCAAACACAAAAAAGAAAAAAACACCAAACAAATAAAAAACCCCACCCCAAACAGAAAATAATAAACAAAAGCCCTCAGTGTTTAGAAATGTTAAGTGTGACTCATCAGGAGAAACTAAAGATGTGGAATTCTGTGGAACGGGGAATCAGTGTTGGAGTTAAGCTTCAAGATAGGAAGTGAAAAGCTGCTGTACAGACTAAGTCATGATCTGGTTTTCTGTTCACCACAGGTAGACTGGAATCATTTTGGAAGACTCACAGCAATGAAAATTTTTACCTCATCTTCTGTATTACAAGTTACCCAGAAGGAGATTTGGTTTAAAAGGTCTGACGAAGCACCATGTGTGTGGATTAGCAGTTGTTTTACACAGCACAGGATATTTACACAAAACTTTGTAATCCTAGCCATAATTGCCTATCCCCTTATCACAGACGAGAGGTTTCATGTTTCAAATCAGAAGAGTTTTGCCAGCATGGGCAATGTGTCAGAGTATTTGTGTTCAACAGTAGAGGACAATGCTGATATTTTATTGTGTTTAACACTCCTGATTCTGGATGTATGAGACATCTCAGGGATCATTGTTGCTTCCTGTTGGTACTGCCTTCTGCTAGCTTGCCTTTTTTCTTTGCAGGACGGACTTGAATTTAATTTAGTCTTTATTTCTTAACTGCACAGGACCACACTTTCTCAGCTGTTCTAGTTTCATGTTGCTACTGGACATGATGGAGGGAAAAGGAATATCTATTCTCTCCTATCCTACAGGAAATATTTGGGTTTTACTTCTATTCCTGTGGCAGTGAATGGAGGAAAGCAGTCTGGGGCATTTTCTGGCAGTGCAATACAAATATGTCATGAAAGATCATTATTTCATTGTTCCTCAAGAGCTTTCTTTAGGCATAACTTTGTAATTAGCTCCCAAACATACACCTGCAAATAAAATTAATTTTACATACTGGTTATTTCAGTTCTATTTCAATATTTCAACATTTCTAGCACTCCTATTTGAGCAACAAGAGACCAGTTTTTAGACCAATTCAATTTTTTAATAAAATGAAACAACAGACATTTTGTGTGTCCATCTACATTACAAAGGGATTAGAAAGTTTAAATAATTACTATATTGAAAATACACTTAGAAAGAGAAGCACCCTGGATTTTGATGATTGAAAGCTAAATGATGTACAAATTTTACTTTAACACAAGAGTGTATTCAGAACCCAGAGCTGATCACCTAATAAAAGTTTCTCTGGAACATGCCAGGTTGCAGACAATTTTGCCTTGCAATAGTAAAATTTCTGAAGTAATTATCTAAATGTAACAACTAGAAAATAAAGCAGTGTTCAGCTCTGGTTGTGTACTATGTTGCATTTTCTATGTTTTGATTTCTTGTCATTAAATTGTCTGACACTTGTCTGACTTCAACAACAAAAAAAGGATCCTTAATCCAAACGGGGACACCAGAATATATATTAGTAATTTTATTGCTATACAAAGATAAAAATAAAATAAGTTGTCTTTTCCTAGTTTCCAGATTTTCTGTTGTGTCTTCTTATTTTACCCTCAGTGGAAATGGCAGGGTCTTTGCTAATGTGTCATACAGACTAATTTCTTTTGATTCCTTCTCTAGAATTTTTTTGCCAATATAGCCTGTTCTCACCTTCATTCTTTCTCTTATGCTATATAAACCTTGTCCTTTTGACTTTTATACTTAAGCAATACATAACCTCGGATTTCAAAATGCTCTGAGATATTCTAGCTCTGTTTATACTTAACTTCAAGATTCTGCACACTTAATGCAATAATGGCCCAGCATGGATTCAAAGTTGTTCCTGAGTTCTTTTGTTGTCTGAACTTTTCCCATGTCAGAAATATAATTTTCTAATTCTGATTGGCATGAGATTCTTTTACATCCTGATAAATAGTAACTTGTATTCGATATATAACTTGTATATACCTTGTTACTTCCACACTTGACCAACCTAAACATCTAGGACCCCAGCAATTCTGTCACTTAAAAAGGGTTGGTGCATAAAAGTATGCACAAGGGAGTAAGAGTTGCTCTCTCACATGCTGTAGAAGGGATGTAGGTGTAAACGATAACTGTGAGACTTTTTAAATAGGAAAGAGGTGGTTTGTAAAAGAGCCAAATACAATAAATGTTGAGGCACCAATGTTGAGGTACAAAATGTATGTGATAGAAAAAGGTATTTGGAAGATATTGTGGTTGAAGACCTTGTGGGAAAGACAGACAGTTTTGTCCTCCAAGCTTCTCAGAGGAAATCCTGACAAATATTTCAAATTAAACTTTTAACATAATCTGCAGCTATTCCGCAAAGTCTTATATAAGCCTTGCTAGGTTAGGTAAAGAATTAAGACTTATTCAACTGTTGCCAGTTATCATCTTAGGATAATTAATTCAATGTGGGAACCAAGTTCATATCTCATCTTATCAACAGCTGAAGTGAATTCCAAGATGTTTGGCCTTTCATGTGTCTCAAACACACAATTATTTAGTGGCTCCTAGAACAGCTATCCATTAGTGCACGACTGTTTTAACCTTAGTAAAGAGATTACCGAAAAAGACACTGTTCAACAGAAAATGAATTTTTAAGGCACGTCAGCTTTCAGTTTTTTGGAAAGAAGATGAGAATTGATACAGCAGCTGCAATTTTTTGTAAAGGTAGATCTAATAATCTCTTGCAAAATGTAAGAAAATCTATGTTGATAGATTTTTGTTATTTACAAATAATTTAATATCACTATATACTTGAGGGGAAATGAATAACTTCATTTGCTGAAGTTGCTTACTATGGCCAGTAATAGAGAAGAACACAATTTTAAAATTATAGATATTTTTAAAAATGTCAGCTTACAAATATTTTCATTAGACATATAGTGTTTGTAAAATGTCACCTGCATATATGAGAAGAAACTGACACTAACATACTTTTTCCTAGACTCATGATGTGTGATCTGGCTATTTTGGAAGTAATTTTCGTGTATCTTTTGAGTTGGATCTGGAACAAGCTAACTATTTTGAGTTTTTAAAATCGGAGCTGGATTAAAAACCATTTTCTTATGCTGTATGATATTCCACATCCATTTGCTTTTTTATCCAAACTTTTTTCAGGACTTTATGTTAGAAAAAAATGCATTACTAATAATGCTTCTATCACTAAATCTTGTACTATTTATTTTTCTGGGTTTTTTTTTTTTTGCTTAGTTACTTTTTTTATAACCCCTCCATTTGTGTAGAACTCAATATTCTCTTGTCTCTTAGAGTTCAGACCTTCAATTATTTCTGCACAGCACCAAACATCTATTCTGGTTAGCAAGGACTTCAGATGACCACAATATGATGAAATTCAGATATTCCATAAAACAGTGATAACACTACTACTCACTTCAGAAGAACTGAACCTTAGGCAATGTTTTTTTCTATATGCAACTGTATTTGGTAACCTGGGGATCTGTGTAGTGGGTGCTTGTCCTTGACAGGTGAAGATGCTGAAGAAGAATGCATTTGACAGTCAAGGAAAAGGGTTGCTCCCATTAAAATCAAAGTTCCCCTATAACTGAATCCTTGTAAGAATAATTTATTTGTAAATAATGCATCAGTGACAAGAAGCATTTTAAACTAGAGTAGTTTCTGGAAACTGGATGTTTTCATTTTTATCCAGGATCCGAGCAATCAGGGCTGTCCCAAGATGTCACAAACAACCTCTATGACATCACATGGTTCAGTCCTTCTGTGGTTTACTTCTCAACCTATAAATGTAATCAATAAAGATATTTCTATCTATTTTCTTTAATGCCTGTTAACTCTGAAAGTTGGGGTGGGGCCAGGAGGGTGGGGGAAGATGTTGCTGTTTTTCCTCTTTTTTTAACCTATTCTTCATTTTACTTAGGTACACTGTAAAGAATAATGTAGCACTGTTGTAGATTGATGCCTCTATATACTGCTCTACTCCATAATGCTAACGTCAATGTGAATATTTTGCTAGGTTTCCTTTGTCATGCTATTCTTCCTAAGGTTTAAAAGTCAGTTAATTACTCAGTCCAGCTGTGCTTCAAAGACCCTCACTCTAAAGGCCCACAGGCTAGCAGAAAGATAACTGTGATCAAAAAGTAAAAAAGGAACAAAAATCACTTAGCCTGTATTTTTAAGAAACCCCAGGAAAACATAACTATTTTTTTCCTCAGAAGGGGTCACAATTCAATTTTATTCTTCAGTTAAAAAAACCTACAGCTGTGTAAAAGCATGCATTCTTATTTCACAAAACTCTCACAAACAGTGATTTTCACATAACAACAGTGGAATTCTGCACAGCAGTCTATGTATTAGTCTCCTTGGTTCTGTGTACATAAAATTTCTGGAATGAAGCATATAATAAAGTACACTGGTTGACATTTTCCATCTTGTGGGAATGAATTGAATTCTGTAGAAGCATTCAGGAAGTCTACAAGTCAAATCCTGCTGATCTAAACACTAAACATCTTCGAAAATTTCAGACATCATTCATAAAAGATAAGCAGTAAGGCAAGAAAGACGAGAGAGAAAGGAACTAACATCTTTATGATAGAAATACCGGATGCTTAACCAAGTGTCCCCTAATCACCAACTTTAGATGTAGACAAGTATGCCCAGAGGATCAATGATTTTCATATGGAATTTTCTGTCTGCCAGTGACTAGAATTCCCCATTTGTGCTTAAATTTGGAAATAGTTACCTTGTAATTGTTCATGCTTTGAATGAAGACATTACTGTGTAATAAAATCTTTATAAACATCACTTACTCACCCATAAAACAGGCCAATGACCTAATGCTATAATTTACATTTTAAATCTAAAAATTTGAACAAAAGGTAGGGAGTTTTTTTAGCATATGTTTATCTTGGGTGGGCAGGTGGGGTCCAGTCTTGTTAAACCAAAAATACTATACCTTTGGGTTTACTCAGTAACAAGAAAAGCAGAACAGAGTATTAAGGACTGATTGATGAAAGTACTTGACATGAGCTCATGCAATTTAACTACTGCTTTTATCTCAGTACTGTGTGCCTCTGCAAAGGAAAGGCATTATGTGAGTGAAGTTATAAACTGAGCATGAAAACGGTGCCTTGGTTTTGCACTGCCTGTCTGCACATGGGTGAATGTTTAATACACCCAGGTGGGTTATGATTACTGCCCACTAGTGCCACGCTGTATTTGGTGAAGGGATGAGGAGCTGATGCTGGAGAGCCATTTCCTTCTCAGTGGTGCATTGTCTGTAGGTGCTCTTCTTGCTTCCCTTCCACTCCCGTTGTCTAAACAAGAGGTTCTTGCCTCTAATTTTTGACTGTACTTTCTTTACCTACAGTAAAAATACAAAGTGACACTGACTAAAATTCCACTTCTGAATTTCAAAAAATGAAATCACTTGCAATAATATTTTCTTTTAGTTTAGACTGAACTATTTAACAAAAAAAAACCAAAAAAACAAAAAACAAAATTAGTTTCTTTTCACTTAGAAGCCGAATTCCTGTTTGATTTCTATTGATGCAAGGTTAGAGAGGAAAAAATAAGAATTACACAAAAAGGTCTTTTATCAGCAAAGTGGAACAATTACCTTCTTTTCAGAGAGATTCTCTCACTATGATTAGTTGGAAGAAGAGGTAGCTATAGCAAACTATTGACACTCTACTAAAGTTTCCTTTCAACCTTTATGAGCTTCTCTTTCCCAAAGCCAAAACTCCCCATCTCATTTTCTTTTTAAAAAATTGGTACCACCACCACCACCACCACTACTACTACTACTACTACTATTGTTTGGGAGGTGGGGGGAGAAAGTCTAATAAGGGAAATATTTGTTTTCCTAAATGTCAGATCCCCTGAAACACTGACTTCAGAGAGGGACAAATTCAAGTGCCTGTCATGTTTTCAGAGTTTTGATTCTGAAAGAAAGGACACATAATTCACCGTAAAATGGGGAATTTCTCCAGCATCAAAATGTGTGTCTATTAGGGAAGATGCAAGATCTGTTTAAGAACTTAAATTTCCCATGTGTTGGGATTTTTTAACTGTCAAACCCAAGTGCTTTAGCAGGGAAGAGGAAGGTCTATCTATCTATTCACAATGTAAATAGATGTGTAATATTTCCTTTGGAAGAACATCTTTCATTCCAGAAAAATTGGAACTGAATTTTTCAAAAATATCTCACTGGAGATTCATGAACTCTCAAGGTGCAAGAGTCCAACAGATTAAAGCAGTTTAGGGTATTTTAACAACTTCCACCTTCAAAGTTGTGGCAAAAGCAGAAAGTTTTCAATTCTTCCTTCATAGTCCAGTGGAACTAATATATTCCTTTTCTAATATATTTTTTCACAGGTATGTCCTCAATTGTAAATGCAAGAAATTGGAGCAATGTCTCTGACGTCCACATCTTTGTCTTCCTCTCTTGTTTTCTATATATCAGAAAAACACCTGACATAAATTGACTCCTTGTGTATTTTAAATGAAAATTGCCTATCAGTTTAGCAACAATAAGTAATGAGCTATAATTTGGAATCCCTAGCAGTTCAGTGACTGCATTTCCATGCTGGAGTTCACAGTCTGAAAAAGCAGAAGTTTATTGTGGTATATTGGCTCAGTCCTGACACTCAAAAAAATAAAATATATGTATTTAGTACTTAATTAACTTATTCCTTTGCATGACTGTAGCATCTGGGGTAGTTTTTTCTGTTTGTAAAGTGCTAGGATGACTAGCTTTCCACTTCTGGAAAATGTGACTTTCAGGAGGGTAAAGGATTTACAATTAGGGAAAGAAAAAAGTCAAAAATTACAGTACTATGAGCGTAACTTCTCTGTCTGAGAGTCCTAATTTCCAGACACAAAAATGTTGGTTTTCAGACCACATCAAAACAAATGGGAAAATATCAGTAAATATAGGTTTGGAACCCTTGTTTTCCTCTAGAAAGTTGCATATTTCTGCAAATCTCACAATGTAAGGGTGTCGTGGATTGTAAGCAGAAGTTGCTAGAGTGGGAACAGGTGGGTATAAATTCAAAAGAAAAATAAGAATTCCTTTGCCTTACTAAATCTGTATTAATTTAGCAAATGCTAAGGGAAGGAAGAAATAATTACAAGAAAAATGCAATAATATCTCTGTCTGCTGAATGGTTAGCATCTGGCCCTGGACCCAAGCACACTAGGACATGCTCTCTGCAGGCTGGGGCACACAGCTATAAGGACCTTATCTCCTCTCTGGAATGTTTGGGGATTTTATCCAACCATTTTTAATACTAAATCTGTAAAAACCCCAGGAAATTTTAACCACGCATTTGTGAACAATATATGTTTTCATTAAACTTAAAGTGGCTGGCCCTGGGCAAATGGGAAGATAAACGTATGAATGGAATTCAATGTTCTGTGCTGCAGCAACATGGGACACTGCAAACCTGGCATTTCTGCTGCACAAAAACCCACAGTAGATATTTAGGAATTGAAAGCAAAAAAACCCAAACCAAACAAACAAACAAAAAAAAAAACCCCAAAAAAACCCAAAAAAAAAAAACCACACCAAAAAAAAAGGTAGAAGCAAATGATGAAGTTACTTTAGAGGCATATAACTTTAAAAATAATAAAATGATAAGAGGAATGTTGTAGTGTAAATTTTTCCACTGTCCTGCAAAAACAGGTCCACCTGCTTCTACAGACATCCTCTGCTGGTGCAATGTAGAAACCTTTATAAAAATAAAATCCTAAAATAAATGTATCCTTCCTCCCCAAAGTGTGTGCGTGTGTGTGGGGGGTGTTCTCCTGCTCTTTTAGGCTGTGCTTTTGTTACTCAGGTTTTTTTCCCTGTAACACACATGTAAGACAGAGCCTTCACCTACCTGAAGGACAAAACAGAGGCCCCTTGGACACAGACACATCAGATGTCGTTCTGTCTCTCTGTTTAGGCAACTAAACTTTCCAGAGGAGCCTTGGGTATCTGCTTGTGTGTCTGCCGTGCTCGCAGATTTATGGCCTGTGGACATGAAGTCAGTAGATCAGCAGTGAGAGATACTCAGCTGCTCAGTGGGGGCTTTGTGATTCACAGGGCTTTGAGCTGCTCAGGGCTCTGCTTCTTGATCCCCCTTGCAATCACCTGTCTCTTGTGAAGATGCCTCTATGTAAACACCTGAAGATGACATCCCTCAGTTTTGTACAGGAATTATCCTTCTTTTCAGACTCCACTGGATTCCTTTACTCTTTTCATTCATGCAAACGTCTAAGATTTGTGTACAGTCATGTAGCTGGTGACGTTCTCAGCAATGGGCTGCATTCAACTTGCCAGGACAGAACGAGCATCATTTTGGCAGATTTGGAGGAAAAAGGATCTGACTTCTCAACAGTAAAACTCTTCTACTGTACATATTGTTAGAGGGCCCAGCTGCTGTCATGCTGTAGACAGTGGATTAGTTGAGGAGACTGTCTGTGAGAGCCAGGAGTTGGTTCTCAGCACAGTTAGTTTTATGGTCTATGTGCAATAAATGCTAACACTAATTCCAGCATGGTTTCCCAGAATACACAACCACAATTTACAAATGGAGTCTCTAATTTTATTATTTACTAATACAATCTGGTAAAACAGTTCACCTCCTTTTCCTAAACAATGATTTTCAGAAGCTGAAAAGGCCCTGAAAAAAAATCAAATTAGAGGTTGGACATGAGTTTTAAGTGTGAGATCAGGGCTGAACATATAATCTGAATTGGTTGCTTACAGACCACTTTTCACACATTTTTCGTTGAAAACAACCATCTTGTGGCTGCACAGGCTGGTTCAGTAATTCTGCTGTCATGAGTACAATTGTAAAATAAACACAAGGGACTAAGGGAGACAGTGAGAGAATGAAGTTGCCAGCTGGAAGCCTTAGCAAAAAGATATTCAGTGACATTAGGAACCATTCAGTACAATTGAACTCTGTCTGTACTTGGCAAAATATTCACAATAAATGTAATTGACTGCTCCTCTCTGAACTTTGGGACTATATGGAACTGATCTGTCTATGAAGATTAGATGTTAAGTAATGTCTTTGCTTATGTGAGGTCTTTATTTCTCTGTGGCTAGCGGGTAGGCTGCAGTGTACTTTAGAAATATTTTGCATATTTTGTTATCAAGATTTTAGCTGGTATGGCTTGTGGTGACACTCTCTTTCTCTATCCCCTCTCTTTTTTCTCCTTATTCTTCTATGTGATTTTTTATGCACGTACATTTCATAGCAGATTCTTTTCTTTTCTTTGTGCTTTTTTAAGTCCTTGTCCATTTTTAAATGTCTGTTTTCTGAGGTAAATTGGATGCACTTCGCTGTTGGTGACTTTAGAAAGCACAGTTCCCACCCTCTAGAAAAAAGGCTCTTTTTCAAGTTTTTTTTTGTTTTTTTTTTTTTACTAAGGCATTTTCAAAGGAGACATTAGGTGCAAAATAGAAACAAAATATTTCACAAAATTATCCTGAAGATCAAACCAACAAAGTCAGTTTTCCTTCAGGTGTTGTATATCTTCCAGTTAACAAGCAGAGCAAACTGATAGCAATGGTTATGTGTACATAGGGAAAAAGTCTCTGAGCAAGTTCTTTTAGTAGAAGGTGTCCCTGCCCATGGAAGGAGGGGTGGAATTGTCTGATCTTTAATAGTCCTTCCAACCCAAACAATTTTATTATTCTAGGGTATATTATTATATACTGAAGTATATAAACACAGGACAATTTTGAAAAAGAGACAGTCTACATCTAACCTCCAGTCTTTGTATTATATGTGACAATTCACCACTATATTCCTGAAGGCTTGCAACTCAAGTTCTATCAAACTCTACGTTTAGATGCAGTTTTAATTTTTAGTGTAACTCAAAGGCTTAGCAGCATCTATAAGAAAGCCTGGAGAATTAGCAATAAGATATGTTACAATAATTTTTGTATGCTTTAAAGGTGGACACCTGATTATGTATATCATCTAACAGATTCAGTATCTGGACTTGCCTCCACACCCAGGAACTCCCTCCATCCCATCAGCAGTGAAACAAATCTTAATATATTTCATTTTGATAAAAGCCTACTTTTATTTTGGCTTCCCAAATAGTAAAATGACTTTTAATGCAGTAATTTTCTAGATAAGGAATGAAGTCCAGGAAAGGGACCAAGGTGTGCCTCCTATGAAGTGAAATGGCATAGAAATCTCAGTCTCAGTTAGGCCTGAGTTCATCTCACCAACTGCATGGCCTTAACCCAGTGTCCCAAACAGGCGTCACACAGACCCACGGGATTTCACTGGACTTATGAGAAGATGGAGTTCATCTCTGGAGACCAATTTAGATGGTGTGTGGGCTGCAAGTGCAAATCAAAGGGTTTGTGACTGATGAGACTGAAGACGAGAATGTCTCCTGCATCTGTACCAGCTGCAACTTTCCCAGGGCTGATCCTTTCCAGTTTCAGTAAATTGCATTGCTGTAACCAAAATGGAACACGGTGGAGAAATGAGTTATCATTGCTGGCATTGAGTCAGGGAAGACCGGATGCTATCCTAATGCCAGTGGGAGATAGCAGCAAACATTTCTTGCAAACCCTAAAACACAAGAACATTATCAGTCATAAATCATCTATAATATTTCTCAGCATTTTGTCAGCTAAATGTCTACAAAGTAAGTCATGAAAATTCAAAGAAAATTGATTAATCAATTATCTAGCTGTATCTTATTGATTTCTTTCTAAAACTTGTTCCCAAGAATTTACTGAAACTGAGATGTTTATGTTATTTTTATTTTAATTTAATATAAGAATTTACCAGAACTTTTGACTTCCATCTTTTTCATGGCAAAATTGCTCTAGTACCCCAAAATTATTTTTAGCTTCAACTGAATATAAAGTGCTAATGCTAGGATGAGTTAAGGTCTTCATTTCAGAGCTGGAGACATCAAAATATGTGTTCATTTTCTAGAACTTTTCTGTACTCTGATGCCTTCCTAATTATAAATATGTTAGTATTCATCCTCCTTTCAGCTGCCTGAAAGGAGGTGGTAAAACAAGATTTACAACCTAGCTTTCAACTGCTGTTCCACAACACAGTTCTCTGGTAGGACCTGTTTCCTCTGCACCAGTGACACCTTGTCAGATACCTGTGGACATTTCAAAAACCACCAGGAGCTTTTGTTTGGGAACTGCATTGAGTCCTTCCCGATACACTCATAGTTTTTCAGTAAGTAAGACATTTCTTCTAGGAATTTTTTCTAATTGATCTTAAAATAACTCTTGAGAATTAGACTTTTTACATGAGATTTCATTTTTCTGTGGTGATGTGCCCTCTGGTAAGGCCATGCAACCTTTGAGAATCACAGCCTTGATGAGAATTCATTTTCTACAATACTTAAGAGAAGAAGAAAATTGTTAGTACTTAATAATGACTGTAGCAAAGTAGTAAAGAGAAGTGTCTCAGTCAGGCATGAGAAATGCCACTGATTATGTAGAAGTATATGTTTATATTTATTGCTAATACATTATCTAAATACTATCAGTGCCATATAAAATATAAGCAAGTTGAAAGTGTTATGACAAGCAGGTTCAGCTAGAAACATACAGATTTAAAGTTTTTTGCCTTACAGAATGAACAATTGACAAACAACAAAACAACTATGTAGCTACTTCAGGATTTTATGTCTGCATGTGATTGGATCTTAGCATTTTCACTCACCTCTCCGAAGGTGAGTGTTCCCTGTCCTTGGGCTGGATGTGCCTTGCATACAGCCATGATCAACCCAGAGGCTGCCTGCCACAGAGACCAGTTTGCCCAGCTGCCCCAGTCTCCAGCAGAATTTTACACTCATTTTCAAGCCTATTTGTATCAAAGCCAATCTAATCGTCACAATTCCCCTAACTTCATAATGCATTCATTATGGGAGAAATCCACACACTTGCTCCTGAAATTCCTACCTGGTGTTCTGATCTTTGGATTAATCATATTGCTTATCAGAGACAGCAGCAAGGGAGAGGGTGTGGGTAGGGGCAGGGTGCAACTGAAGAACTGATTTTCTTTTCTTGTGACAGTGATCTGATTTGCAAAGCACAAAGGACCAGGACAGTATTTCAGTGATATTTTTTATAATTTGTCTTAAATTTACTGACATGACTTGTTTGAAAATGGCAGAACATGAGGTTCACTTTGTCTCAAGTAATCTGTATGCAGTTTTACATACCACAGGTGTTGAAGCATGTTGGTATTGGGACTGTCCTTTTAGGTTAAAGTAATTCCAGTTATGCAAATGGAACTGGCCCAGCTCCTGCATCATGCACCATTTCTTGGGTTCTTGGGTTCTTTGTCTCTAAATTCCAGACCATTTCCAGCCACTGTATTACATTGTTCCTAAATTTTTTTTTTTAATTTTAGGGCTTTAAAAATTAATGTAATTTTATAAATCTTAAAAATCCTTTCAATGAAACTGTAAAGATTTCAAGAAAACTTAGACTGGCTGCCTAGTCAGTGTCAGCCTCTTGCTTATGTTGAATTTGACGTGGCAGGTGTCTTACTGATTCTCTATTTACTCCACTGCAGCCTTTTTTTTCAATGGAGATCAGTACATGAAAAACCTGGAAATAATGCTATAATACAAAAAAGTAACAATAATGATTTAATTAAAAATACATGTGATTTTTTTTCTAATGACTTAAAATAATTTTTGCTATATTCTGTCAACATTTTTGGTAAAGATACAAATAAGTTCTTGTAATTCTATTCATATAATTTAATCACTCTGCACTTGAGAGTCCAGAAATTATTTGGCTCTTATATCAGTTGAACATCTTGGTCCTAACAATGAGGATATTCTCAGGACTCTTTAACTCTCCCAGCTGAAGTCAGCCAATAGGCACTTAGGTCAGCCAAAAAGCTGTTTGAGGGTGTACAGAGAAAAAACCAAAAATGGGGAAAAAAATAAGCACAAAGAAAACCATGGGTCATATCCCTTTCAGTTAAAGGAAGATTTCCCTATGGGGGGAAAAAAAGTTTAAGTACAAAAATAATCATACTGTCTCTTTTGAGACCACTTTCGTAGCAACAAAATGTAACAAAGAGCTGCTGTGACATTGGATTAAAATGCTTTCATTGCCAAGTATTGGTAATAAAGTGGTTAACTCAACCAGTTCAAGCAATTATGCCAGTTTAGCCAGTGGCTCCAGGACAAGGAAAAGATCATTTGAAATGCTTTTACTTACACCAACCAGTTCACAGCTCTTGCATTTTCAGTACTGAGCAAGATTTAAAGGAAAGGAAAACCAAGAGTCCTTCTTCAGTGTGTTGGTTATTGCCTTGCCAAATCAGCTGTCTGTGTACAGAGCCAGTCTCTGTGTCACTTGTGGCCTCTCCTTGGCTCCTGCTCAGAGATCTTAGGAACTGTTTGTTGTTTAATAGAGCCCTCAGAGACTACTCTTGGAGACGGTTATTTCTGTAAACCAGAATACATTGAAAATTCTATTCCAAAGCCTTGCAATAGGAGCAATTGGATGTACTCATTCCCTACTAAATATTCATTGGGAAACAGAAGACAGAATTTGAGGTCTACAGCCTCACATTTTTGCTTCTTATTCATCAATTTACCACACTCAGGGACACCGTCTGGTGTCTATGCAAAGACTTTTGAAGTGAATCAGTGCTGTCTACACAATACAAAGGTTGCTCCCTGACTTGCAGAATTAGGTCAATGCTAGGGAGCAAATTTCTGCGTCAAAAACAGTAGCACTGGCAACTTGACAACAATTTGTTTTGGACACTGCAAGAAAATGCATATAAACATGAGCATTTACAGTTACTATGTATTTATCTGGAAGTCAAACATTTGAACTTTTTTGTCTTTTTTGTCTTTTTTTTGTCTATGTAAGATAAAGATTTAGAGGAAATAACTTTAATAATTTTAAAATTTAGAGCAAATTTTAAAAAAATTGCTACTTCCATGAAAAACAAAAAAACCACAGACCTCCAAGTACATTGTATAGGAGAAGAAAAGTAAACTGTTTGAGCCAAACTTAAACACATTTGCTTTATCTTTGGGATAAAATTTTTAAAGAATTACAATTTTCAAATTTTAAATTCTTAAAAATTAAAGACTGAAATGCTTTCCTAAATACCAATGTGTATTTTTCCAAATCTTCCCCCTCTCTGACTGAATTTATTCCCCCAGACTTAACTTCACATTAAGGAATCATTTCCATCTTTCAAACTTCTTCTTTATAAGAAGCAACTTTGTGCTGAAGAAGATATTAAATGTTTGCATTGCTGATGTTAATCCACTGAATGAATAGCAGGGTGTTTTTTTTTTTTTTTACTCTCAGAGAATAAAAGCAGGCGAACTATTAGTATGACATTAATATTACTATTAATATTTTCATTATTGAAATCTTATTAATTCTTGGCTCTTTATAGAGCTGACAGCTGGAGAAAGAGCCATACCTCTGTGTCTCCAACAGGACATAGCTGAAGAGCTGACGCAGACCAAATCAGCTGGATATTGAAAATAGCTGCATCAATTATTTAGTCTGCTCACCTCCAAGTGTTTGTGGTGCTACTGCAGTACCACAGACACATCCAGCATCCAAAACAGAGATTTTCAAAATGATGGTCAATTATTTCTGACCGTGAAGATGTCAGTAAAATGCCTATAAGTCAAATGTTGCAGCCCTCAGCCTTATCCTTTGTCGAGTCATCCCCTAAGCTGTCATAATAATTTGTCTTATAGTTATGGTAAATTGTCCTAATGAGTCCAGGGCAAGTGATGGTGGGAATAGCTGAGAGTAAAATGATCGGAGTTCTTGTAAGGAATCAGAGTGATGGATGAAGGAGAGATTTTCTGTTCTTTATCCCAAGATATTGAGATACACATGGAATGAAACATGACTTAGCAGAAGCATTGGCAACAGAATTAAAACTTCTAAAATTAGTTAAAACTCTGAATAAAAACATATTTTAGTAAATCAGATTTGTTTAAACTCAGATATTAGGAAATATTTTTTATTTAGATAAAACTTGTATTTTTGATGATTTTAGCAGAAATTGAATAATCACTGATAAAAATAAATATTAAGTATTCTTTTTTAAAACATATTCATCGAATGCATGGGCCATAGATCTTTAATTGAATAATTTCCATTAACCAAATTTAAGCAAATTTCATAATTTCAAAAGTACATCCTCTGTGACTAATGAGGTTGGATTTTCATCTCTTTATATTTGCAGACACTTACCTGATCACTCTCAAATATCTCCAAAACACACTTTGGTCACAGCCTTCTCTTGTGAATGTAAATTAAAGATATCTGGCAGGACTTTTTGAGGATGTTTGATTCTCAAACTTATTACTTAAGCCTTATAATTCTGCATGTTTTGTTGATTCATTCTATTTATTTTTCTAAAATACACTGCGTGAAATATTAATTTTAATTATTTAACCCAGCCTCAATTTGTCCTGAGTCCTGGAAGCTACCAGGATGTCACAGAACACGCTAAAAAAAGAAAGCTTCTTTTCCCATAAATGTCAGCAAAGGCATTTCAGAATAACAAAACAAATACGATTTAAGTGTTCTAGGTTCTTATTTGTTCATATCCCTTAAAAGATGCCTCAGCTGCTTTATTTATGAAAATATACTGAAACCACTGTGAAAATAGGCATAAATACCTTCGCAGGTCATGGAACAGAGGAAGTGATGCTGGATCAAAGGGACACGAACACTTTCCCTCAATTTCTCATCACCTGAGACTCTCATTTTCAAGGGTACTTCCATTTCTTGGGCAGGGTATTGATTTCTTGTCCTTACTGTTTGGGGACACACAGGATGTGTCCTAGTCCATTTTTACTAATACAGACATAGCTGTAAAATCCTGGATTTAATACCATCTTGGGGACTGGATCTGGCAGCAGCTAGGAAACCAAGCAGTGTGAAGGAGTAAGGAACCTGAGTGCTTAAAATGAGTGGTTAGGAGATTATAGCTAAAAGTCCAAGAGATATTTGGAAAGCAAAGGAACACGAAGCCTCTGAGGCATAAAGGAAGCTGGACTAGTGGTCCCTTTAGTCAAGACAAAGGGTATGGATGCTGGAGAGGAACCTATTTGAGCTATGGGGTATTTGGCCAACAGACCTTTTCTATGCTCAAGCCTGAATCCCTGAGAAGCCTAAAATGGCAAATGCAACCTGAAGTCTGTAATCAAAAGCCATCCCTGGGCTTCCAAGTCCTCATCATTGCTGGCCACCATGTGTTCTGCAGGGAGAAACACAGTAGTCATGTTGGTGGCAAATGCTGAATAAACACAGTCCTCTGCCAAGACAATCATTCCCAGTTTTCTTACTTCATTAGACCCACCTCCTTTCAGCACCAGCAGTTCCTGTTGCCTCACTGGTGCAAGAAAGCTCCTTGTGCCATCTCAAGCTCATTTTCCCACAGGTCTCTTAGGTGGAACTCTCAGGACAACTGAAACCAACACCATGTTCACACAGGTCACAGCATAAACCCTGAATTAGACTATACCTCCATGGCTACAGTGTAGTGTAAATATATTCTAATGATTTATCATGTTGAACTTGATTATCCTTGTGGGTCTCTTCCAACTCCGCTCATTCTGTGATTCTCTGATTCTGTATTTGCTTTTCCATTTCATAGAAATAAAGCCGAACATTTGGGAACCACACTCTGTAAATGTTAATATAAAATCCAGATGTCAGTTTTGTCAGCCTGCTGCCTTATACTGGATGTTTGAATGCTCTAATTTTCTGCCCAGAAGTGAGTTACTTAAGGGTACAATATGTGTGCACATAAGAGTGTATACAACACTGCAGCTGCTGCAGCTAGAACCCCACGTTCAAGATATGCACAGATGAATGATTTCAAATCTCAAGAGTAAAAAGTAACCAGCCACTGGCATTGGTACTTCACAGGACTGTGAACATATCACCTTAGTATGCAAACATGTGGTCATACATGAAATGCCACTGTTATTTGTTTTTAACTTCCTTCTTGGGGACTTACCTTCATGTTTCAAGGAACACTGCTGCACTGAGATAGAGAATTGTAGTCTTTGTAAAACTTGCCTTTTTTGCCAGTCATCTCCAGGCCTTGGGGCACATGTTGGCAACAGGATTAAAGTTTCATCAGACTGTCACAAAGCCTTCATTCGACCATTCCAAACAAAGCTCAGTTTGGTCCAAGTGTCCTGCGTTGATGTTAAGTTGAATATTTTGTGAGTAAATTTCCAATAATTTTTCATGCCATGGTCCAGTTCTGACAACCTTTATTTGGAAAGGTTAACACAGTTGATGGTTCAAACAACAGTCAATTGTTCAAATGACAGTGTTTCTGCTGTATGATTCTGAATGATTCCTTCTCAAGAATGAGGAATTGCCCTCAAGGGTGATGGCTGCACAGTAGCCACCAAGACCAGTGCCAGTAAGTACAAATTCTTTACTGTCTTGAAGGGACCGACTATGGCAACTTAAAATTAACTTTGCGTGACAGTTTATAAGATGATTGTTCTGACATGCTGATCTTGACACAAACGTGTCCTTCACACAGAATGTGCTAAGGAAAACTGGATAGTGCAGTCAAATATTACTCCACTGCTATTTGGAAGGGATGTTGAAGCAACTTGGTCTTGGTCTCAGAGAAAATATTTATTCAGCAGTACACCATATGAAGAAAGTTATGCAATATCTTATATCTTAAGATACATTGTCAACACTCTGCCAAATTCTGATCTTAGATATGTGTGGAAAAACTCATATTTCATCAAATGAATTAGTCAAAACTAATTAAGAGAAAAGACAGTAGGCTTTAGCACATCAGTGTCAAATAGATTTGGTCATATATATATGAAGAGAGGAATGAGTTTGCAAATACAGGGCCAGATTGAAGATTTCCCACTGATTTTTCTGGGCTTTGCTTCACACGATAATGTAATTTCAGGAGCAAATGACATGCACTTAGTAATGACTATGTAATGGAGAATACATCCATGGTTCTTACAAACTTTTTTTCAAGAGTAGTTAATATTTTTTTTTCTTTTGTCACATATAAAAGTTTTCCTGAAAGGACTTTCCAAAGTGCTACATAAGTCCAAGGCTTTATCCACCCTCATTAAGCCAATAGTGTTCTGCTGAATTGCAGTCAGTGCTAGTGAGTGCACATTATGTCTTAAAAAGGCTATTCACATGGGTAAAAGGAGTGGAGTTTTCTTTTTTCTTTCTACATGGAATTGAAACTTTGATTTAAAAAAGTAGGTAGCTTTCAGTAATTTTTTTATTAAAAATATTCCATAATCTATCTGAAATAACTGCAAGAAGAGTTTTGTATCTAACAGAATCAAAAATATTGTTACAGATTTTTTTTCTGGTTTTGCAAACGTGTACTTAATTTTCTGACAAGCAGCATTTGAAAACATCTGCTCTGTGACTGGATCTGCTATTTTTTGTAGTGTATATGCAAGAGTGGGAGAGAGCTATATTAGAAAAGCTTAGAGTTTACCTTGTTATCTAATCAGCTCATTATTCAGCAGTAGTCAGAAAAGCAGCTATGTTGGAAAGGAACAGAAAAGAAAACAAAATAGGAATTATAAAACTTCTGCCACTGTACAGTGCTATGGAGCTCTTATAGCTTGAATTATTACTGCATTTATGTTGCCTCTATTAAAAAGAGAATACAATAGCAGTGGAAAGAGGAGGAGGAGGTCAAAAATAGGGGTGCAAGAAGAATGAATAAAGGCTTGGAACAGCTTCTGTGAAAGAAATGAAGAAGGAAACTCTACTAAGCAAGATGTAAAAGAAAGGAATATATAGTTCATGAAAACAATAGGTGTGTAGAGCAGAGAATAACTGTTCCTGTCTTTGTCCTTCTTGCACAAGCAGATGTTATCTTTAGCCTGGAACTCTGGAAATATTTCAAATTCAAATGGTTTAAAATATGTAATCTGAAAAAAATATTGGGAAAAATGTACAGTCATTAGATAATAACATTGCCTCTGAACAAAGAAGTTCCTGATCAATATTTATGAAAATCATCCCTACATTCTGAACATGCTTTTATTCCTTTTCTTAGACCTATCTGTTGTATAGGGATTCTTCTATAGAAAAGCAGAATACAGGAAAAAGTTTGATTTTGCCCGATATAAGATTTCCTATGTTCTAATTTGAAAACTGCCATCCCGTTGAAGTTGTGGCTTGTAAATACCAGTTGTCCAGCGGAAGGAGAAAGGCTTCAGAGAAATGACAAAGTGCTAGACCACCACTGCAGTGTCAGTTTGGTTTAAAATGAAAAGCTAAAAGCACAAAAGAAAGACAAGAATAAAATAGCACAGAAGGCTTGATAAGACAGACATACAAATCTTCATTTAAAAGCTAGTATTTTAAAGGATAAAACGTTATCATGTTACTCCTCATTTTTCAGTCTCTGCAACAGGACTAAACAGTACATGTGGGATTATTGCATGTTTAGCTCATAATTCATGAAGCAATAATGCCGTGTCCCAAGTTTGCAATGCTGGCTGATTTCAGGAAAGATTACTTGTTTTAAAGACTGTCTGCTCAATGTTTTGGTCAGTGTAGCTGAACGCTTCCTGTGCTGAGAGGACAGGAACCACGAGCAAGGTACCACCCACAGCTGCTAATAAATATGTTTTAGCAAACCTCATGGACTGTTGGCTTTTGATTGAGCCCTCAGTGCCCTGAGCAGGACAGCTGCCACCACCTGAGTGGAAATTCATGTGGCATTTAAATAGCTATGGGTTTTCCCAGCTGAGGCTTTAAGTGTCTGTCCCTTGCTGGGATGATTTTCAGAGGTCTGCAGGTGGCTTCATTTCCAGGGGGACTGTGTGAAGAAGTGCTGTGCATCATCTGGAGCAATGTGTGAGAGCAATGCATCTACTTGAAGCAGAATGGCTGCCAAGCTGTCGGGTCTGACCCCTTCTAACATCTGCTTGCCCACACACCTCAGCAAATAACTTTGAAAAGCATTGGTTGAGATTCATTTGCAAAAACAGTTATTCAGTTTTTCCAACTATAGAGATTTAAAGTACCATGAGAAAAACTGAAGCATGATTTTTGAGACAATCAACAACTGACATTTGCTATTAAATTATTCCTTAAATTTCCAAGTTAAATCAGTCCTTTCATATTCCAGCGTAACAGTTCTTGTGTCACTGTGATATCTACTAGGAAATATTTTTGTCTCAATTTTGATTAAAAAACAGTAGTTCGTGAATTTTTCTCATCCATTCATTGGTTATAAACTCAGTATAAATTTAGCCTTTTGACTCCAATTAGAGCTTTGAGATTTCTTGGGAACAGATGATATATTTACAACTCAATATGTTTGTTTCATCCATCTGTTCTCTTCTGGCAGGTTGTAAATTCTTAGGACACATGCTGCTTTCTGCATATCTTTCATGCACAGTAAAGAACTGTGTGGGTAGAGTTTCCTGCTCTAATTGGTATTTAGGTTCTTCCATTGTGTGAAAGCTATACAGTAGTAATCTGTGGACAGCTTTTTAATCTTCCCTAATTTTACACTTATTTTTGTCCTCACTCAGGGTCACCTCAGCAGTGGAAAGTCACAGTAAAAAGCAAACAAGCACTTCAGACTTGAGCAATGTCAGACAGTGCTGGACTCAGAAAATAAGCAGGTCCCAAGCAAGTGGGAGAAAGTAAAGAAAAAACTTGCTTAGACATAAAATGCATTCAGTGACAGTGATATCCTCAGTAAATGGTTCAGTTAAATAAATTGTTAAGCTTGTACAGATATTTCCAATCACAAACTCATTCTCTAGGGGAATAGCCATCAAGCCAAAAAAATATATCTTTTTCATCAAACCAAAATTTGTTTCATTGCAACATATTTCACTTTGAACTGCTGTAGTTTATGTGAACTCACTGCTGGAATGAATTTTCTTTGAGAATTCTCCATCTATCAAGTTTCTTTTGCAAACTACAGTTACATGGTTGTCTCTGGTGGTGTGGACAGTCTGAAGTTTAAAAGCAAACCATAGGGAATAGAAAAGGTGTAGAATGATTGTGCTGTAAATGCTGCTTCAACTGCGAAGTGTGAGAAAGCTAAAATAGCAATGCAGGTTTTCTGGATATCAAACAAAAGGTTTAAGATTGTATTAGCCACACTAGGAAAGATTATAAAGGAGTCAAGGGATAATATTGTTGACAAAGCATCAAGCCAAAAAAAAAATTGTCCAAAGCTGATAAGGAAAAAGGGATAGAAATTGGAGAAGCTTAAGCAGATATTTATAAAATTTTGCTTAGTACAAACAAGATCTCCAAGGACTGGGCCATGTTTTGCATAACCCTATTACTAAAAAAGTGTTCTAGTGATTTACTTAGAAAATGTATATCGATGCATTTAGCCTCATGTGGGACAGAAGTGTTTCATGAGATCAAATAAAGATAGCCTTGGAAAAATCGACAGCCTGAAAACAGCCATATGCTCTCAGGAAGTGGAGATCATGCTTCAGCTGGTTGGAATTCCTGGTGGATATTATTACTGGAGAGGTGTGGGTTGATTTGCTAACGTAGCAAACAGAAAACACAGAATTTGCACAGTGGTTGTTCAGGTATTTTGATCATGTAAACATCCTAGAACTTAAGACCGGTGAGGATTAATGTTCTCAGGCTCAAGGACAAGCGAAACTGATTAATGAAATTCAAGTTGTTTCTTAAACTACTTTGGATTACTGGTTTTTAAACCATTGTCAGACTTAAACTTTGCATTTAGAATGTCTCAGATATTGCAGGATTGTACACAATGAAAAATAATTCTCCTGAATACTCCCACTTCTGCAGTATTAAGACTAACAGAAATGCAAAAGAAACAGGAAGCAAAAGGAACTTGGAAACATTTTAGGGTTTCTCTAAACTGTATTCTGTCACCTGGGAGACTCAGAAGAGCAATGTCTCTAGTCCACTACAGAAATGGAACCATAATTTGGTTTGGCTAGTTTGTGTACATGGACAATGCTTAGTACAGGTTTAGCAATTCTTTGCAAAGCTTTTGTGTAAGTATGTTTAAAGTTAGAATCATTTTAAGATTAATGGTTTTATTTTTCATTTAGTGCACTAAATTCCAGCAGATCAACAGGGATCAAATGATTTCTTTTTGACTGCCAGTGGTGAAATATATATTCAGGAAAGATTATTAGATGAGCACACAGAGAGAAGCCATCTTCAGAGAATACTGAAGTTACTGTTCCAAGAAGAATTACTTTAGGAACTGTAAATTTCTCAACTTGGATGACTGTCGAGATTTCATGATCACCATAAAATTCCCAGATTGCATGGATTAGACAGAAAAGTCAGTTAACAAAATGAACAGATGTAAAATGAAAGCTTTCCAACAGATCTTAAGGAAAGAGCTTTAACAATCAAATCAGATCAAGGGTAAATTATTTTGAGTGACATGGAATTACAGTAAGTCAAAGTAATAGCTAAATTCTCAAAATAAATATATCCCAAGTTATTAAATAAAGTTCAAGAGCCCTGTAAGCATTGAAAATACCAGAGATTGTTACTGTAGGAGTGACAAATTTATGTAATGGGTCAACTTTAATTTATACACTTCAACAATTTCAGGTTTGAAATGAAAAAAAATGCAAAAGGACATCTAAAAAAATACAGATGAACAGATAGTGGTTGCATCTTCAGTATTTTTAAATTTCTGCAATGAAATCTCTACTCATGAGAGGAAATTAAGCCTGTTGTTCTCACCTAGAGAATATGGGGCAACACATCACACAATCTCATTTCCCTTTATATAAAAAATGAAATTTGAAATTTGTGTTGTAGCATAAAATAAAAGGGAAGATTTAAGATGAAGATGATTCTTTTTCTCCTTCTCTAACTGCTGTCAAGACATCACCATGAAAATTAATCCTAGCTCTTTCTCACAGACTTTTGGGCTTCTTTGAATAAAGTGTCTCCCACATATTTCTGCCAAATGAGTACAAGTCTTACCAGGAGAATCAAGTGAGAAGCAAGGGGCATTTTATCCCTGATGGTGCAGGCTGGGCTTGGTGTGTGTCAACAGGGCAGAATGGGAGCAGCAGTATTCCCAAGGCTTCGCTGGGGGTTTCAGGTGAACCCTGCAGCTGCTGTGGAATTTGTCCTACTCAGCACCAGCCTTAGTCTTGGTCATTGTGAAATCACACTGAAGCTCGCTCCCACTGAAGAAGACACAAAATCAAGGGGAGCATTTCTGTGTTTGATAGCTTTTTTTAAAGTTTTAGCATTGACATCGTGACTGCTAATAATTCTTATTTCTAATTCAGTCCCTGAAATGTTGCCCAGATTTTTGGTTTAGCACTAGACTTGTTTTTTTGGCTTTGGATATATTGAAATATCTAAGCTTGTTAGAAGTAGATGTTAGTACAGATCGAATTGAAACCAGATTTCTAAGACAAGGAGTTTAAAGTAACAAATTATTGACACATTTCATTACTTTTACTGCAGTCTAAAATGTTGGACAAATTACAAATTCACAGTTTCAATAGCTTTTGGAATAAAGGCAGGCCATGAATTTTTTATGGTCAAACATGATGTCTAATCACTCAAGTAACAGCACTTGGCTTAAAACTGTAGATGTCATTTTTGGATTAGATTTTATATTAGGGGTTTTTCTGATGAGCAAAATTTGGATTATTTATTTTGTTATATGAATTATCCTGTGTTACAATCTGACATCTATAGCTGTGGGTGGGAATCTACAGACAACTTGGCTTCAGTCATACTACTCTAATGGCTTAATTGTTATTTAGGGCAGAAAATGTCAATGATGACAGATCAAAGCCTTCTCAATACTAAAATGAATTCCTTGGATACTCCAGAGGTTTGTATCCACATTGGATCATATTATCTACAAGTCTTGCAATAATCATTTTATGCCTGTCCATAAACACAGAGCAGATGCAGGTTTCCCCTTCTCTTAATGTCCTTATGTATCCAGCATGGGGAGAGGTTGGCTTAGCTGTGCAGTCCATTTTCATAACTCTGGCTGCCCAGCAGATTTTACTTCCCTCCATTCACTCACCCAAGGGCTGACCTTATGTTTGACCAAAACTGGTAAGAAATTCAGTGAACTATCCAGACCACACAGAATGCTGCAACTCTGTTTTGTGGAATGGATCTCCTTTTTTCATTGAAAGAAGGGGCAGATTTTTGCGAGGCTATTGTGAAACTTGTGTTTTCCTGACTATGAGAAATTTCATTTCCATGTGGGTGCTTGATTGAAGGTGAGTTTGGAATCGAGACCAAAAAAAAAAAAAAGACATAGAAGTGGAAAAGAATTCCTGCTACTTCTTATAGTTTGCCATGTCATTTTGAGAGTTTCAGGATGATGAGTAGGAAGTTGACTGCCAGTTTACGGCTTACATAAATTTGCATGGTTTTCAAGTCCTGTGTTAGCTTTGGAGGTGCTTGACACAAACTGTTTTTCCTCTGGATGTTACTGAAAAACATACATAATCAAAAATACTCAATTTTCCATTTCCAAGGACACTTGGTCACACTTGAAGTAAGGGATACTTCCTATTTTCAATTTATCACTTCTTTCCTTATACAATTTTGTTTCTGGAAGAGCTGGAATAGTTGTGTTTGTATTACAGAGGAAGCAATTAAGAAAATGCTTTCAGATATTTAATCATGCTTTTATCTTACCAAAAATAGAGAGGTAAGGGGCAGGACTTTCAAATTTTCCCACAATTTCCTTTCCAGAAAACCAATAATTATTGTTTCTTATTTGCATTTAATTGCTGATTTCCTTAGTGAAATTTGGGGGTGGAAACGGAGGAGTCCATAAAAAAAGGAGAATTTTTCCACCATAATACCAAAATATGTGGATCCTTCACTGGAAACCCACACACTTCATTCTGAGGTTTTCAGTAGAGCCACAGATATTTCCAAGGACAAATTCCCCTTCCCTGAATATTTCTTTTTATTAGCAAACCTTCTGTGAAAAACCCACATTTTTTTAGACATAGATCAGCATATTTTTGATATTTGGTTGTAGTAGAAAGGGTTTTGGGTTTAGACTTTCTTAAAATAGCTCAGGTAATGACATCATTCAGCATTTTAGACTTGGAAATCTTACTCAAAAAATATCTAGAATAAGTGTCAGATACATCAAGCCTTTCTAGGTTAATATAATTCATTATACCATAGAAATTTTATATACAATTAACCAAGCTCTTTGAAGTATGAAAATATAAATTTCATCAAAAGAAATATTTTGGAGAAAACTTATCAATATAAGTCATTAACATTCCAGGTGCTAACATCAACAAAACTGAACAATAAAGCTACCACAGCAAGGAATAAAGGAGATAGAGGAATATTTTTCTAAACTTCATACAAAACTCCATGTGATCACAAAGAGTAGCTATGGATTCTGAAGCCATACTATTTTTTTCACAGAAATTATTTGCACTGCTAGTTACTAGTGACGGAGAAAAATAGCATAGAAGTTTCAACTGCAGGATATGAATCAATTTCTATTTTACATCCCACTTTATGTATATATGTTGAGTATTGCCAAACGAATAAACCAATATCAGTTCATAGAAGTTTAATTCCTGTATTTTTTATAAATAATATGCTGTAAAGGAAAATAAAAAAAGAAAATGCAGCCTTACAAAATCGTTGAAATTCTGCTGATATGAATTCTGACACTCAAGAATTAAAGAAACTAAATGCTATTACTTCATTTTTTGCAGTTTGATAGGAAATAATTTTAGAGGAGTTACAACCAAAAAAATAGTTATTCAGCTAAAGGATGGAGCAGTTAAGAAATAACTGAAGTTAGAAATATTTTACACTGCCCTGAGAGTCTGTATATTCTGTCACATGCATTTTCTGTACACAGAGACATACATGCAAAATATTTTTGCATTTAGGAGACTGCAGCCTGAATATGGAATTACTTATTGTAGGCCACCCACAACAGCACTGCACTGAAGTAACTGTTCTACCAGCAATGATTTAGTTAACCTTTGATTAAACACAGGAATTTAAACTATGGAAAGGTCTGAAACCTGACACAGTCCTTTGACACCTCCATGTCTGTCATTAAAGATAGTCCTGCTTTAGGTACTGATTTTTGAAAATAGAATTAAACTACTTTGGTTTTCAGTCTTAACCCTTCCATATTGCAAATGTAACCCTGCTGTGTTAAGAGACTTCCTGAATTACTGCTTCTCCTTTCAAGTCCCTGAGTTTGTGACGAGCTTTAAGGGGAGCACGGGGGCCAGTGAGCACAAACTGGGCAGCTCCATCACCAGCAAACGAAGTGACTGTCCAGGTCCTCAGAACTGACCAGGACTTCATTTCAGAGTCTGATCATGCACCATTCTTCCTTCACTTTCTCACATCTCAGTAAGACAGTCACTCCAAGACAAAGACAAACAACATATTTATTTTTTTTAATCTTTTCCTTGACTTGAACATCACCAATGCCATACCAGTATTTTTAACTTTGTTTCTAGGGTGATCCTGCTCCATCTTTTCTCACTGCTTCTAGTAGGTTGTGTGTTGGAAACTCTGTGATGATCTGAGAAGCCTCTGAGACATCACTTTTACACCTTTTTAATTGCTACTTTTTCTCCTCTTCCTCAACTCTGTTTATCCAAGTTACTAATATCTCAGTGGCAATCTCCTGATATTTCCTCAGCCTACTGCTTTTTTCTTTTGTCCAACATTAAATACCGGTAAGAAGTGACAGATTCTCTTTTTTCAGCTTTTGTGTCTCACCTGGATATACAAAGTAAAATAAAGACACCTAAAATAAAATTAAGATGGAGCACAACTCAGCAGAAAACTTCCACTAGAAAATAGTGCATGGTGTTCCAAAGTTCACAGGCTGTGAAATGTGAGAAAGTCTTTGGATCTATACCATTTCTGAGAAATTGCCCATCAGTTTTTTAGATAGGTCATGTACTGCAGCCAATATGGAATAAGCAAGGTCCTGGCTGAGAATAACCCAGACACTGATTGCTCTGCAAAGACAGTTCTTACACCCTTAATCACCAGCAATGCTGTTGGAGAGAGAATGTCACCCCACAAAGGGCCTGATCCTGGAATTATGGCAATAGGCCAACTTGAGCAAAGCAAAAACTGGCCGACAACAGAAGACTTCTCTTGAAGCTCAGGAAGAATCCTGACAGGACTGTCAGGTGGCAGTCTCACTCCTCAGCCATCTTCAAACCATCCAGGTGCTCCTGGATGCTGAAGTGTCCTCCAGTCTTTCCAAGTCACTGACAGATATATGACTTTTAGAGAGAGAATGTTTAATTTTTTTCTTTTTCCCCAGAAGAAGCTTTTCAATTTGTCTTGTCAGCCTGTACCATCTTGCCAGTATACATAGGAGGTTCTTGGAGTCCAGCCACTCACAGAAAAGTGAAAAAAAGGAAAGAAGAGGCTTTGTGTTGTTTTCTTTTAGCTCCATGATGCACAGGCATGAAGCCTGAAAAGCACAACTCAGTCCTTGACAAGCCTTCAAGTGGCACCGACTTAGCTGTCCCAGTAGTGCAGCTGCAGTTTACATATCTAGCTAAATTTCTGGTCCTTCTTCATAGGTGTCATATGAAGGAATAGTAAAAAGGTTTCAAAATTATTAATTGCAACAGGGCTGTTGAAAGGTTCCGTATGAATAGAGGTATTTTAGAAACATGTCTGTATTAATATTTAAAAGCATTTAATCTGCACTTTATAGAAGGAAGGGGAAAAAAAGAAAAAAAAAGGATGACCAAGGGAAACTTCAGTTTAAAGCTGAGGAGTGCAAACAAGGAAAGATGACAAGAGTAGAAAAGACTCCCTTGGGGATTTGGCCTTTATGGAAGAAGGATGGTGAAATCTTACCCTTGTCAGTGAAGGTCATTTTATAGTACCAAAGAGGGCATTTAATTTTGTCAAGGTCCTGCTGGCTGCTTATTAGAGCAGCTTATTGTGCAATCGTTTCTGATAACAATGTGCAGAGCACTATCTGGAGACAAATACCTTGGGATGCACAGAGTAACCTGGTATTTCCTGGTGGAATACCAAGCTTATCCCTTCCATGACACTAATCACATAATTCACTCACTGAGCAATAAAGATTTCTCTTACAAATTAAATCTGTTTGATAATCCATTCTGTGTTTTGACATGCTTGGTATGTTGTTACTCATGTTCTTTCCTGGATAGCAGTTTATATGGTGATTTGTGATGCCAGCAGGAGGCTCAGGCAGGTGCATGGATAAATGGGGTTTCTCCATGTCCCATTGACAATGCAGAAGACTCAGGGACTGCAAAATCTCTGTTTTACCTGCCTTGCTATTTTGTGTAAATCCTTGTTGAAAGTTGTTTCTAAAAAAGTGAATACAGAAAGAAATAATGCCAGCTAGGATTCCCTGACCTCATTTTTTTATGAAGAAAGAAGAATGTTTGATTTTGTTTTGGTTTGGTTTTATTTACATTATGTTCCCTATTAAAGGCCACAAATTTAGGATCCATTTTGATCCTGAACCTGTCCCAAAGTTCTAGGAGCTAAAGGCATCAAGAGACATAGTGATAAAATCTGAAGAAAAGGTGGGACCAGGAGGCAGTTCTGTCCCCAATGAAGTAGTTTGGCTGTCCATGTAATACACAAGTGTTAGTACTTTGAAAAGCACATTGACTTTATGTTCTAGCTTGCCTTTCTTTTTGTAGGAGTAGGATTGTTTGTGATGAGGACATTATTTTTCTCTTCTTCACTAGGTGTGGTATGTTCTTAAAGTGCTACTTCCTGGATGTGCTCCTCACAGGGTAGTAAACTGGAAAACATCTCATTTAAGAAATCTGTAGCATTAAGTACAAACCTGGGGTCTCCACAACTGGGTAGCAGTGAGGTTTGTTATGAGGCAACAAACTGATCTATTAGAACCACATCTGCAAAATATTTCAGGGTCTATCTCGTAAGTGGAAGTGTCTGTCTAGAAGCACGTGAAATAATGATCTGATTTGGGCCCCTTCAGACTGTATAATAGTGATAACTCAGAGAAAGGTTGTTTTTGCTAACATGGGATGTGGAATTTGAGCTCCTCTGTGGCCAGAGCTTCATCTGACCCAAACAAGAAGGCAGGAAGGATCTTGATCTCATTTTCCATGGGCCTTCAAGCTTCCAGGTCATCTGCAGAGCTGATGAGAGCTGAACCACAGACCCGGGGTCCAGCTGTTGTGAAAAAAGGCCTTTCAGCCATTAAACCACCATTCAAAATGCTGCTTTTCTCAGGCTACCCGTTCTGTAATCCAATGTTTCTTAACAGCCGAGGTTCTGAGGTTGAAATTTCTATGCTTGTGTAACACAGCACCAGCTACTTCATGCTGCTCCTCAGGCACCATCAAACCTGCCCGTGGAGCTGGAGAACCTCTGGGGCATCAATGCTTGCATCCAGTGGGTAACCAAATTGCTTCTGGTTTTCTTTCATCTCCATTCTTTTTTTTTTGTTCAGAGATGCTAAGTTGTCTGCCTTTGAAACTCAAAGTGGAGAAGTGTGCGCAAACAGGTTCCTCCAGCATTCTAAATATTGATTTACTTCTGGTTTCTGTAAGAAATGACATTAAATCCTGCTAATATCTCAGGTTATCTGTGGCCTTGTGACCTGTGAATCCTAACCTCAGTGCAACTCTGGTTTGAACACTAGAAAGTGAAAGGTCAGTGAAATGAGATATCTTATGTATGGCAACAGGATTAACAGTTTGGGCTGCTCTGAAGATACTAATTTGGACCATCCCATGGCAAATATTACTCAGGTGCACTTACGGAGGAAAAAAGGAATTTTTGAACTCTTGAAAAGACAAAGTATCTTTTGCATTGCTAAATATGACTTCAGAGTAAATAAAGGCACTGAAATGGGCTGTTTAGTTGTGAAGCTAAAAATATAAAATCATAAGAATATATTTTCATTTCCCAATTAATTGGTGCTCATTAATCAAAACCCCCATTGAAATGTGATTCTTGAAGCATGATATAAAACCTATGAGAGAGCAATTAAAACATTCGGGATAACTCGTTGTACATAAATTGGTTAAATTTAGATCTAAAGACGAAATTGGATTTTTGCCTTTACAACTGCTCAGAATTTGCCTTGAAGACTGTTTTTATGTGGGGTTTTTCAAATGCAGTTCAGTTCCCATCTTGAATTATGGCTTTCTCTTTTTTTGTTCCTTCCTTAGGCCTCTTGATGGGTGCTCTCTGTATACATAACTCTGGTCTAGTGAAAATGTAATAACTGCAACATACATTTTTAGAATGCTTTTATGTTATTCCACTTTCTTCATCACCCGTGGTTTTTTGAGCAACTTTTTACTCTGTACATATAGTTATTTTCTTTAGAGAGGGTCTACACTGCTATAAAACCAGTGCACTTTTAATCCACTTGGAATAAACCGAAATAAGTGGGATTTCAGTACTTTTAAAACTGAAAACATGTACCTAAATAGAGATTTAATTTTGACATCTATGCTGGACCTCTTGACCATTTTTATTCGTCCCTTCAGTTTCCTTTGCTTAGCTCTCTCACTGCATGTTTAGTGACACCAGTGTTGAATTTTTCTTTGGAAAAAGCTTCTTTTCTAACCACAGGTGGCAGCAAACAGCAGAAGCTTCAGGAATAAGAGCTTCTCTCCATCCCCGAGTGAGCTGAGATAACAGGATAGCTTGCTTGTTGCACAATGAGTGTTCTTTATAATTTTATCCATGCATCCAGTGGCTACTTAAACTATATATTTTATGTATATATATTATATCTAAGTGTACTGAAAATATGAGCTTTTTTTATTTTTTACTCTCTGAGTCCTTACATGAATAAATCTTAACCTGAACAGGTTAGTAACCCTATAAATCTTTGATTTCCATCATTTTATATATACTTGCACTTAATCTATTTTTGATTATATCAAACTGAGGCAGTTTTTCTGATCTTTTCTCTGGGCTGTGGGGTAGCTCACAGACTCTGGAAAGGAGGTTCAGGAGATGCTGGTGTCAAGCAAATTTGCACAAGTCAGTCAATCAAAAAGAAGCTGTGAGAGAGCTGTCGGTTCCTGCCTAAATCTCCACTCCTAAGCCCATATTCACTCTCAGAGATGTAAATTTTCCATCTCTGTATTTTACATTGTTTTGGGTAAAACTGTTCTTGCTTATAAACTTATGGTCAGAGAAAGTCCGGTGTATTTATTATTGTCTTTTCCCAAAGCCTTGAAAACTCCAAACTAATGCCAAAGTTTTTGTAGCACACTAAAACTGAGGGACATTAGAAACATATTCACCTATGTGTTTAGAAAACTGTCTGCCTGATCCTGTAGCAAAACTAGCACTGGTTCCTTAATCTAATAAATAGAATAAATTAGTGGAAAACCCTTTGGCTAAATCCATTGTACTCCTCAAAAGATATTGACATGTATTTGCATCATCTTTGTCTTTTGACCAGGCATTCTAAAGTCACTCCAGAAGCGCTGCTGTAAAGTGTGCACATCCTGCAGCTGGTGTGCAGAGACATCATCCCATGGGAACAGCTCTCAAGGTGGCTGCTGGGCCATGCTTCTCTCTGGTCTGGGACAGGAAGGTATTCCAAGAGAAACAAGTAGGAGGGAAAGAGGGGTGGGGGGGACGGGGACTTGATGGCACTGCCCTTACCTGGATGGAGGTGCAGACAGCCCCGGTGTGGCCGGCCAGTGGGCAGCTGCTGGTCACAGGGAGCTGTGGGCACCAGGACCAGGATTTGTGGGCACCAGGACCAGGATTTGTGGGCACAAGGATTGGCATTGGTGTTACTCCCAGGAGTTACAGATTTCCTGGAAGGACTGAATAAAACTCCTCAAAAAGGACAGTGTTGGTTCCTGGCTGCCTGATACTCCATGTGAAGGCAGAGCAGAAGATGGCGACAAGAACCACTGCATTAATTCAGGAGAACTTTGCCTGGGGGTTTTACAGAAGAAACAGCACTAAGTGAAACTATCAAAGAGGTTAAATAAGCATCTCTGGTGAATGAAATATGATCTCCAAACTAGAAGTGTATAATTAGAAAAAAAAAAGGAAAAAAGGAAAAAGAAATCCTTCAAAGGAAGAGGAGTAAAACATATGCAACATTCTGCTCTATTACTGGAAAAAAAATAAATAAGGCAGTGGTTTGACCATGCAGCTGAATGAGGTCAGGTAGAAATGTGTAGCTTCCTTTAAAGTAGACAATGATTCTGAAAAAAGTATTAGTGGGTTACAAAAGGATAGAGATTCACATCTTTTAGTGGAATAGTAAGTATTATCCAAAGCTGATTGTTCTACTGGTGGATTTGTGTCTCATGCTGAAGGCAGGAACTCTTTCTCAGGCAGCATATTAGCAAAAAATTTCTCTAAGAAGGAACTGCTTCATAATTATTGCTCTAGATTTTATTAGTGTACCTCCAATGCATTATAAATAATAAAAAAGGCAGAAAGTAAAAGGGTGATACTATTCCTTTTAGGCTTTGGAAAATTAATTGGACACTTATTATGCTCTGATAAAAATGTTAACAGATTCTTCTTCTGTTGGATTCTTCTTAATTTGTTTCTTATCCAGTGCTTTCATCTCTGCCATTTCTCCATATTCTTCTTGTCAGACTGACAGCCTTTTGATGACCTTGCCTTCAGCTTTCTAATCTGATTCCTTTGCATTTTTAGTTTTCTTATCATATAATAAACATTTTTCTCACTCAACTCCTTCTTACCACTTTAATGTATCAAGACTATCCATTTTTCTTTTACCTTTTTTTCCTCTCCATTTCCTGCTGTGGCAGAGAAGCTGCCTACGAATTACTCTTCTGGAGTCCCTTTCAAGGCTGACCTGGCAGAGCATCTGCTTCCTGTTTAAGTTGAAAGAAGGACCTCTGCATGCCTTATTTTTCCCTTCACAATCTTGCAGAGCAAATGGCAAGTGTCAAGAAATGTTCCTTACCTGCAGTTTGGTGAGGAGTGACTTTGCTCTCCCCACAGGTGATGCTATGGTTGTGAACACAAGCATCTGCAGATCTTCTGCTGAATGTGCTGCTTGCCTCCTGTGACTACTTTCAGGCAGCAAATGGCAAACACTGCCGGCAGTTTGAAAAGAATAAAATGAGTCATAGAGACAAAGGTGAGAAGTGTAAGAAGTGAAAGAAAATTTATGGTAAGACTTTAGGGCTCAAAATTATTTCTAACAAAACACAGGACTGATGTTTAGGCCTTGATGTACTTTACTATATCATTTGGGGGTCATATTTACTGTATATATCCATTCTTTAATGTTATTGTACTCACTGGCTCAGAAAACTGCACTGGGCATTAGAAATTTTATCTAGTGGAAGAACAAAATCTCTAATTGCACAAGATTTTGGATGAACATAGGTTGTATTTCATCATCAGTACTCAAAAGTCACACAGCAGAATGCAATATTTTCTAAAGGAACTTTTTCATTTTTACAGGATTTGCTACACAGCTAACTTGACATAGCCATAATCAGCATGTCTTCTCAAAAATCCATATTAAATTGGTCCCTGTGCAAAAATTTAAAAAACATACAGAGAAACAAACCACTCAGAGCATATAAAAAGAAATAACAGCCATAGATTTCTACTCATATGAGCAAGAGCCAGGCAGAGGGGATTTGGACAGTCCTAGAGGACACAGGAGTTCCCACAATGTGCAATAGTCATGGCATGGTAAAAATGAAGCTGCTGTGTCTCACAGGTAATCCCTCCCTTTCAACTCTTTTCTATCCATCTGCTCTTTTCTTTTCTTCATTACAGTCTCATATCCCTGTCTTTCTCCTTCCTGCTCTTGCTGCTTGACATAGGCTCTTTCAATTAATTATATATATTTTTTTTTTTTACCTGGGATTACGGATCCTTTAGTTAAAATTTAGGCAAGATCATTTTGATTGGCTGTGTCAGGTTTTCTCTGGACCTATGGATTTGTGAGTATACGTGTGTCTGTGTGCACAGCACAGCTGAGAGTCAGACAGCAGCAGCAGCAGCTGTATTCAGGGTTAGTGCCTCTCTCCTCAAGCTGTCCAGCTCATGTAAAAGCTGGTAGGTAGGAATGCTTTTTGGCACAACTGCAGCACAGTCTGGTTGTAAATTACACTTGATTCTACCTAGAGAATTAAGCTCTTGTTGTGATTGCTATTTCAGTTTTGTTCTTCCCAGAGGAGAAGGGGAAACCGTGCCAACCCCAAACAAGATTATTTGAGGCATGGTCAGAGCTGTGGTTTGAGCTTCAAGTCTGCAGAGAAGAAAGTTGTTTTTATAGCTGGAAGGATTTTTTAAGGAACTTTATCTTGGGACACAGTTGCACAAATGACTATAAATGTGGATGATTTACCTACTTAATAGGTCAGTACTGGATTCTAGGGCACTTTGTAAAGTGTGCATTTAAATAACATTTCCAGTCTCAAAAGATATTAAAAATTAAGGATCGATATGCTTTGGAAAACGCATCTATAAGTTTGTCAAAATTTTGTGTATTCTTGTTTTATAAGTCAGGAAACAGTTATCTGTGAGGGTAAGTAGTAAAGTTATTATTACCACTGATCAATGACTGTTTTTTATTATCTGTCAAGGCAAGTAAGATTTTAATATTAATCAACTCCAAACCAAACATTTTTAGGAATTGAAACTCTTCAATTTATGCAGTACACATTCATCCAACTTTAGGAGCCAAATGTTGTTTTTTGTATAGGGTTGCTTGCACCTTTAGTGTTGATTTGAAAAGCTGTGTGTCCCCAAAGGAACATAACAAACAAGTCAATCAAGAAAGAATTCCTGAGAAAATGAGATTAAATTGACTAAAGAGATGCTACAACTGATCACTGTAGTGTTAAAAAGCATATGAATGAACGGAGCAGAAGGAATTTCTGGGTAAGAGATCAGTGGAGATTTGTCACTGCCACATAACATGATTGAATGGATGGCAGAGGAGCACATCATAAGAACACATCATAAGAACACATTTCAATTTGTATCTTTGCCTGTTGAATTAAAGAAATCTTGTATTTTAAAGATTCATAGAGAGTTGTATGATTTGAACCAAGGATAAGAAATATAGTCCCATGATTTTAATCAAGGAAATTCAAGAAAAAATGAAGTGTGGATATGAAAGGTTAGAAATTATAATTACTGGATAAACTTGAATTAGAGTTCTTTCCTTCCTACACTCTGTCCAAGCTAATTACTATTTCTTACATGGAGAGATAGTGGCTTTTGAAATGTTATCCGCTTGTCACAGAAAGTTATACTTAGAGGAAAACAAATTACAGACTCCACAATTTATTTTAAACATTTTATTTTAAAGGATAGGAAACCAAATCCACTTTTTTTTTTTCAAACACAGATAAATAAACAGTAAATATCATGCTTTTAATTTTAAATGTGTTTTGCCTTCTGCAATAAGATTTGCAAAAATGGCATTCTTGACTTGGAGACCTGCAAAATTCTAACTTTTGAGAATATGGTGGAAGACAGACTGCATATTTTCCACATGAATGAAGACCTTTGAAAAAACTTGCTGTTAAGTGGGATAAAACATCTGTGGAGAAAGTGCTGCATAAAGAGTAGTTTGGTAACTTATTCAGCAGAAAACTTCAGATTAACCTTTAGTCAAGATTATTTCAAATATATCTATAAATATATACAACTACACAAAAAAAAAAAATCTTCCCACTGAAAAGGAAACAAACATCAAATTGTAACAAAATCAGAGAACCATTATGGGCTGCAATAGCCCTCAGTGATACCATAGCCTTGTGATCTTAGGAAGAGGTGTTTAAAAATATCCAAGTATTTTTTCCTCTATTCCATTGAAATAAACTGATAAATTAAAAAAAAAAAAAAGTGAAAAAATAAGCGGCAAAAAGTTAACATTGCCCTTTAAAAAAAATCAGATAATTGTTGCGTGTCATCTCAGGAACAGTTTAATAAATGGAACAAAGCAAGAAAGAGATGAGCAAACACCTCACCACTTGCAGATTCTGTGTGCCATGCTGGTCCCAATTTACTTGATGAGAGTATTAGTTGTGATTTCAGTGGGAGCAGGGTAAACTTTTTCATTTCAATTCTAGCAGAACTAGAACGACTGCAAACTATTTTCCCCAATGGACACTATGTCCATCTATCTAAGTTGTCATGACTTCATCAAAAGGGCTGTAAATGGAAACAGTTTTCTCTCTACCCTCATAGGCCAACCCATTACTTTATTGTTTGTTATTGGAAGACTTTTATATTTTCCAATAGTCCCACAATTCTGCAGCATTTTAATAGAACAAAATTACTTGTTAGCAACCTGTAAGCAGTCATCTATAGTTCTTTAATATTTATATCCTTTAGAGGCTTTTCACCCTTTGCATGGGTTCAGGGTTGCCTGTACAAAATAAATGACTGTTGCAGGAAATATAAACATGATATTTACAAGTTCACAATTCTTTATTTTTTATACAGCTCTGCTGAGTATTTTTATAGCTGTAGCCTAAGCACTGTGTAGAACTGGCATGCTTCTGATATTCACAGAAATGTAATAAAAAAGTAAAATAATTAAGGATAAATTGCGCACATGCAAGGATACTGTAAAATTAATCCTGCCTTAAGCTATACATTTATGTAAGTTTTTGTACCCTAACAGTTTGCCTTCCTGTGGTTTTTTTTGATGGAAAAATTCCATGCAAAATCCTGTATTTTCTCTTGGATAATATTTCACATTCATTAAACCTTCCATTAATTATTGTACATGACATTCAGACTGCCTTTAATGAAAGAAAGGAAAAATGTAAAAACATAGCTACTTTTGCTATCACACTATAAATCCTAGCTCAGGGATTATGCCAATTACCTGATTTACCTCTATAGAGCAACTGAGGAATTTATGCTTATTATCCTTATCATTTTTCATATGTTTGACTCAGTTTATTTATTAGAAACCTGTCCTTAAAGTATTTAATGAAAAATAATAGTTTCACAAATAATTTGACTCTGGGATTAACATAAATCCATCCACTATTCAAATTCAGTTCATTTAAGAAAAACAATATTTGGAGTGGTCACTTTGGATGCTTTAAGACAAGTTTTAATAAAAGTGTCTCTGTAATTCTTTTTCATGGGTATAATATTGCCATTTCACTGCTGAATAACATTCTACTCAATAGATCATGGTTGATATGTTTCAGTTCTATTTAGTTCTTAAAATTCTTCTCCTGTTGCTGAATTTAAAAAATAATAATAATAATAATTAAAAAGACATCCACTGGCAAGCACCAAGTTTGGGCAGAATAGCCAAATTCCGTTCTTTGGAAAATCATTTCAGCCACCTTCTTCTGAACCAAGCTTCCCGGAGTAATCAAAATACGGGGTCACTGTCGGGAAGGGTTTGCGGGTTATGGAGTGATAGTGAAGCGATTTTACATCATCCCTACGTGTCACTCTCCAGAAGCTCTTCACCTTTTACCTTCAGGCTCTGTGTTGCTGCTGAGGGCAGTGCCAGCCTGGCTTCTCCTGGGATCCACTGCAGAGTTCCTTTAAAAGTCCAAAGGCCGAATCATCATGGTGGTGGAGCGCAAGGAGTAGCTGGGGCCTTTGAAGTAATGCCATTTGATGCCATTGAGCTTTCCGTGGTTTTGGCCAGATGTGTAGAACATCCCATTGAGATTGGAGGGGCCACAGGCATCAAACCACCACCCTGAAACCATTAAGACAAAATCTGAAACTTCAAGTGCACTAAATATTTTATTTTGTTGTATTAGGTTTAGCCCATTAAGAAATTCTCGTAAATAGCTCTTGAATAGTGCTGGTGTGGTATTTTCACATTTTGCTTTTTTGCTCTTTTTTGCTGTTCTATAGTCAGCAGTGCTGGAGAACACACATGGGTATTTACAGCATTGCAAAAGTAATTATGTCCCAACCCATTCTAGTTTTATATACAGTATGTGAAGTAAAAGCAAGAACACGAAAGACAAATGAACTGTTTTTCATATTTAGACAATATTGCATTTTTCATTTAAGCCTCAGAAAAAGACTATAATTCAAAAATATTTTGCATAATTTCACTTGTGATTTCGAGTATAAGCATGATTTGATTTTATTTATCAGCCTTTTGCTGTTGCTTTAACTGTGTCTCTTCAGCTCTCAGTTACTTTTGCTCCCAGAATAGATGTTTTGAGCAACTCGATTATGAGAATCGTGGTGCTGCATTGTCCTATTTTAAATTGTTGCTTTAAGATGAAATTAATCAGTGAACTCTTTTGTTTATCTCTATAAGATCTTTTCTTATTAAGGTGAATTTTAGATTGCCATGGGAGCTAGAGTTTTAAGAAAAAATCCAAATAACATGAAACTTGGCAACACCAAGACTACAGAACACAAACTGACAAAGATAAACCAGGTGACATGCTGACTTTACTGAAAGTAATAGGAGTTTTGCTGGATACCTTTATGGGAATAGCATTTTCTCTCCAACACTTTGCAGAGTGTCTATGTATAGTAACAGTAAGATGCTTAGTTCAGACTGAGAAAGACAGAATGAATTCCCAGACTGCAAAAAACAAATATCCCCAATGTCAAAAACTTCTGTGGCTAGGAGTTCGATTTGACAGAAGGATTTCTGTTGGGGCTTTTTTTCACAGTGAGACCTATTTGTGTCACAAGGCAAGTAAGATCATAAACATAAGGTAATGACTTTTGCTTTTGATAGTTAAATGCTGCTTAATTTTTTTTTTAAGATATTTCAGCCTGCACATCACAGCATTGCAATCTTCCCAGGACCTCTTGTAAAGCATTTTCTAACAGTCCTGTTAGTGACAAACTGATCATTCAGTGAGTGCATACTTAATTCTGCAGGTGTCACTGTGGACTAGAATGCAGGATTTAAAATTTTCAATGTGTTTTCCACCTTGACTTCTGGAAAAGGAATGAAACTGTGCCAAACTCCTTTTAGACAATGTTCACTGTCCCAGGGAATCTTCCAAGTCCACCTTATTTAATGGCTACAGTTGTATCTACCTATAATGAATGCATTATATAAAAGTATTTTAATCTACAGTTTGCTACTACCACTGATATGATATAGATTGTGTCAAACCCTCAGAACCAGTGCTTACTCTGTTCTTTGTATTAAGATTCATGTAATTTATGCTTCTAGTCCTGTAATTCCTAAGATTTTGGAAAGTACTTAGTATTTTGGTGGGTTTTTTTTTTTTGTTTTGTTTTCTTTCGTTTTGCTTTTTTTTTTTTTTAAGAAGTAACACTTCATAATGAAATCTTGAGGGATGAATTTATGCAGATAAATTCTGACAATCTTCTGTTTTGGTACAGCTGCCCTCCCTTTGATTTCAGTGTTATGCCTAAGGGGGCAATAACCAAAGAAAGGGAAAGCTGTACAGCTGATGTTTTACTGTAACCACAGTACAATCTTGTAGAAATTTAAGATGAAGTTAAAACAGTTAATTCTAATCCTCATTTTTCAAAGCTGGAACTCAGATGCAGATGGGTTCTGTTTATGGTGTTGGGATGAAAACATGGCAAGCTGACCTCATTACCTTTTTATCTTAAAGGAACAGGAATAGGTGCATAAATGGGGTGAAGGTTTCAGTGATGCCATAAAAAAAAAGTCAATGTAAAAACTGGAATAAACCAAAGGAGCACATAAATTTGTGACGACTTGCTCCAACCTCTCATCATAGATTCCTTCTAAATAAACATTTCTTTCAAAATTTGTTTTAATGATCCTGACTTTATTCCTCTTGTACTCATCATTTTAGTGAGAATGAATGAATGAATGTTTTAAAAATGTGTCCTAATTTTGCATTAAAACATTTTTTTTCTCTTTTTGTGATGTGGTTGGGGCTTTTTTTGTTTTGATTACTCGTGGCTTTTTTTTTTTCTTTTTCCCAAATGGTTATTTCTCTCCACACCCCCCTGCAGTCCTCTGAAAGGCCTTCACTCCCCATAGGACCTCAGGTTATCTGAAGAGTTCCTACTGCATGGCTGAACACCAAAACCCACATCTTTGAATGGATGCAAAGGAAATGTTTTTTACAAATGCTTTGTATGTTTCTTTTTGAAAGAAAGACAAATGCAAGCAGTGACTTTCTTGGGAGCTATAAGGAAGTGGGAGAGCATCAAGCAGAGCTTTCTGAATGATGTACCTGCGGCATGTCAATGCAGAAAACACTAAATAAAGCAGCTCCAGAGCTGAGAGACAGTCTGACCCAAGGAAAGACACTCAGTCACCAGATGTTGGTTTTTCACCTGGAGTTCACAGGATTTTCATATGAATAATCTTGCTTATTTTTCTCTGCAAGGTAATGGCTTTCCCAAATAAGTATAAAGTCATCTTTGAACCACAGTAAGGTTTTGACTTTGGAGGTAACTTTTGGCATGGGATATTTGAATCAGGCAAGAGAATGAGGGAGAGTGGGAATTGTAAGAAATAATAATAAAAGTAATAATTTAAAGTGAAGTGGTAAAAAGAAGGCTTTTATGTGAAGTTTAAGTTTTTATTCAGAGAGGTATTTTCAAGGTGTTGTGATCACAGTCACTAATTACGTATTTGAACTGAAGGAAAATTCAATTATTTAAGCCCACTTCTAATATTTTGTATAGTACAAGCAGCACAACCATCTCTGTTTGTAATAAAAATCTCTATGTCATAAAATATATTTTCCAGATAAAATATAAATTGAATTATGCAGAGATAAGTTGTTTGAAAGTTCAGCTACACAAATAGAAATGAATCCTCAATGCAGACGGCTGTTTTTCTGGAACAGTTACAGTACACATATTGTGTATGGTTATGCTTTGGTCTTTAATTCATGTTGCTATGACCAATAGGAAGTTTTTAAATTTCATGTCAGCTCTTTTAATTAATAATATTTTTTTGCTTAAGCTACCTATCCCAGACACTTGAGATCCAGACCATTCTATACCTGTACTGTACTTTATATTTGACTGAATATGAATGTATATTGAAATAACTTACAGAAATTCTTGCAAAAAAAAAAAACCCAACCAACCAAACAAACTTAATAAAGGGCATTGCACAAATGAGTAACAATAGTAAAAGAAAAAAAAAACCCACAAGCATATTTTATAATGGTTTTCTGAATTGACAAGTATAATTTTTGCATGATAAAATCTTCTTTGTCAAAAGCAATATTTAAAAAGTTCTTTTGTGTTCCAAAGCTAACAGATTTGCTTTTTTGGCTTGTATAAATTGCAATTAAGAATGTATGCATGTAAAATTCTTTTTCAGTGACCTAATGCTCATCAATTCATGAATGCACTGTAAGATTGGTGTGCATTGAGAACTATAATGACCACTCAGATTTGATGGGAGGTTCACTAATTGACTTTTACATTCTAAAATTATAGGTGTCTAAACACTGCATGTTTGATGGCAGGCCCTTTCCTCACACTTCTCTGTTCTCCCTCCTGAGGACACTGAATGTCTCCAAATGCAGCATGATCAGTGCAGGCCATTCAATAACTTCTAAAGTATGTCTGAATGGTACGTTTATGTGGATTTATGGAATAAATGGATAATATGGAAAGCCAATATTTATTTCTAGCGCTCTTGGTTTGTCTATAAAATTTAGTGCATTTGGCAGCAATGCCAATAAGAAAATCCAAAAAATATTGAAGTAGTCCTCAATGTTCAAAAGAAATAGAAATTTATTTTAGGAAAGATGTCAATGTTTCTGACATTCTGTACCTTAAAGAAATTAAATACTAATACTTAGGATCTGCTTAATTTTGCATTGGCATTTTCCCTGGATGAAGTTTTGGATGACACCTCAAACTATCAGTGGAATCACAGGACAGAGTCCAAAAGAGTGAATGTAACAGGAAGGACTTAGGATTGTTTTGTCAGAATTTGAAAGAAAAATTGTCAACAATTTCAAATTAAAACCAACAACAACAACAACAACAAAAAAACAAACAAAAAACAAACCAAAAAAACCCCAAAAAATAATTTTCAATGGAATGGAAAGGAATGGTGTCTATTCTTTCCAGTGGTGGAGGATATGACAGGATGGAACACATTTAAATTATCATAGAATTAGTCAACATGAAAAACTTTCTTTTATTATGTGTAGGCAAACTCAGTAACAGATTTTAACATGAAAATGAACATAAATAAAAATCTTGAAGATGAAAGATAAAAACTAATAGCTAGAGAAAAATGTGTCTAGAAAAGGGACTAAATGACCTCTGGAAGTGATTTCTATGTTCTTTTATTCCTTAGAATATTGGATTGACCAGACTACCATCTGACAATATGATCAAGATTGCATTAGAATTTAGCTGTCAGAATATAAGATGAAAAGGCATTAGTTTTTCATATCAACTAGATAATGTAGTTCCTTTCATAGGGAATTTTTATGAGGTAAAAATAACATGAAACTTGAAGACTGGTGACTATCTTCTAATATATCAAAAGTTAGTCACTTCCTGAATGTCTCCTAAGACTATTACAGTTACCCATATTTAACCCTGATAAACATACCAATTTAGTAATGCTTTTGCTAAAAGTCTGCATAGTCATATGTCTAATTAAATATTTTGAATATTTCTAGCAAAAAACCAAATAAAATTATAACCACTTCTTATTTGCATGGTGACTATATTTTTCGTTAAAATATTTAGCAATATAAATGGTACTTCATTAATGGTGTTTCCTGAGCAATTTCTTTATGAAAGCAGAAATATGCATAAAATTTAAAAACTGCTGCTTTTTTATGTAAATAAGTGTATATTCAGAGGTTCAAGTTGGATACTTGTAAGTGTGTTGCTGTTGTTTCCTTCAAGTATTTTGTTTCAAGGAAAAGATAAGAAAAACTGTGGCTTTTCTGATTGGAGTGTATGGGCAGATTTCTATATACAGCCAAGAGCTTCCCTCCAAGTCGTGACATGAATCCTCCATACCCTTCTTGCCAGAGATTCATAAAATTTGCCACTTGGCAATAAAAAGCAGTGAAGCAGGCAATGAATGCAATACTGTTTTGGAGTCATTGAGCAGTTTTTGACTTGACAGATGATGAATCTATTGAGGCTCAATAAATACATGTTTATAAATACATATTTTTATGAGATTCAAAAGATACTGAGAAAATACTCGAGGTATGATTTATTTGCCTGTATTGACTGCTGTCGGAGACAGGAGACTCCAGCTGGATGGACCTCTGCGTCCAGCAAAATAAAATAAACAAACAATTTCAGTCATCTGTGCTGCATCAAGCCTGGCAAGACATCTAGAAAGTCTCCCTATCTTTGTCAAACTATTTTAGGGATCAGAAGTTTAGCAATATTCTCACTTCTCACTTGAAGCAAGGTAAATGCCTTTGTGAACACCTCAGACTGTAGTCAATGCCAAAGAACTTCACTTTAAAACTCTTTCTCAGTGAGCCAAGATACCATAAGTCACTTTCTAGTGACTGAAAACAATTTCAAAAACAATTTGGGGCTCAGCTGACAGGTGATATCTGGCAGAATAGAGGGGAATTTGGCCCAGGAATCTGATCAAGAGATGTTAAATGCTAAGGGATAATTGGAAATCCAAGAATTTTTAATTTCTACTCATAGGCTCATTCTGGTTTGTTGCATTTTTAGTGCTGTTTCTTGCAAAAAAAGCTGTGTACATAACTCATGGGGGCATTCTTCAGAATAAAGTATGAAATAATATGGGGGGATATATAAATATATATATTTAATATAGACTTTTCTTTTTAGTTTACTGGCCTGAGATATCGAAACAATGAAGAAATTATTTAAATGAATATGATCTAAAGTGAAACAAGCATGCTTAGTTTAAATTTTCCAAGTCACAAAATAGGAGCTAAATATGACGACAGCTTACAGGGCTTAAGAATTTAAGGGGCACATAATTTTTATGGCATTCCCTAAAATCCATGTAGAGATAAAGCCAAGTACAATAGCATGGCTCTTGAAAAGAAAGACACACACTCAATACACTGTTGGTGCTTCTGTATTCTCCCAGTATTTAATTTCTCATTCTAGAGAAGAGGGATGAGATATAGGAGGAGAGAGAATAATAGTTATGACATAGACCAAATAAAACTGACAACTAGCAAGATCACAGAGAGAAAAGTGTGTTTTCCTTACATTTTTATTTTCAGCCTTGATTGTAACCATATCACAGTCCTGAGCTTTGGCTTATCTCAGCCTTTATTCCTGACATAAATATATTCAGTTCACCTCATAGAGATAACAGACTCACCCAAACTGTCAAGATAGCTAGAAACTTGCCTCCAGATTTCATACCATTCATCATTAAAGAGCTCTCTGTGATGTTGCCAAAACTAACAGTCTGATATCTTTTTGAGGGGAGGAAAAAAAGAGAAGGTTTTCCAAAACCTGTTATCATTGCTACTTTTCTTTTCTTTGTCTGGCACAAAACTGAAATATGCTCCCTGAAAAGATGTCTTGGTATTTAATTCAATTCTGATATTTCTCAGGGAATGAGAAAGTTGTTTCAAGGAGAAAAGCATAGTAGAGTGTTTGAGGAAAACTCTAGCATGATTAAAATCTTTCTTGAGGAACTACAAATTACAGTGCTGTACAACCTGTCTCCAAAGGAACAGTACTCAGAGTCTAGTCCATAAGAGTAGACTCATCTATCTCCAAAGGCTAATTGCACCTCCTTTTACTGTGGTGACTTGCTAAACTCATGGTTTCCTCAGCCTTTGGTAATTCTCTTCCTTCCTCCTTATTAATTTAATTTGGTACCAGTAAATTCCAAAATGTGGTTATGCTGTTGATTTACAGAAATACTGAAGAAATAGATGTGAACCTGGTGGAGTGGTTGTTCATCAGCAGACTGACCTTAGTGGGGTGTTGACCTGTCGTAGAACTCAGAGCAGGAAAATAAAACCCTCAGCTCCCAGAATGAGCTGGCAGGGCGTAGAGGTTTCCAGGCAGCTCAGACAAATGAATGAGTCTGCACTCCAGTACGGACACAACTCACACTCATGAGCTTCTCACTACACTCTGGCCTGCCCTGGAAGTAACACACTTTAATTTAGCCTGTTCTCTAAAGGGAAAGGCCAACAGCTTTAATTAAAATAAACGACTGACTTCTTATCCACTATTTGTCTCCAGATCTACCTGGTTAGCTTCTTTTTCTTATATAAATGAAAAAGTAGTGTCTGATCACCTGTCCACTGGAAAAAGTTTCCCATGGTAACTTCTAATATGATATCTGTAGAGGAAGTTAGAGGAGCTTGAAAAATTGTCTCCTTAAAGACTTTCCCAATTGGGTCACTTCCAACTGGCAAAGGAGAATGAGGAGTTAGGTTGTGCATCTGATAGAAATTCTCAGTGATGGGAAATCATCTTCTGTTAGCAGATGATTGCTGTAGAGGCTCATATGTTCCTGGATGTGGCCTGAGCTGAATTCAACCAGCATTCCAGTAACCACAAATAACACAGGTTTAACAGACTGATCCAAAACACTGAAAAAATTTACATGCTATAGGGTATTTTCCAGGAAAGTTAGAAATCACTGAGAGTCTCCAGAGAGGATCAAATGTGAAGATAAGAAAGAGCCTTTCTTGGTCATGTAGTCAGCAAACCAAAGAATCCCAATTTATGCTTTCTGCTATAATGTGGTATTCTAGAGATAAAAATGAGCTTGCCCTTATAGAGACTAGGAATAACTATCATTTGCCAGTGAAAATTCTTACTCTTAAGAGTATTATGAGTCTGAATTCATTCTCTGTGCTGGAGGGTACAAGTACAAATCATATACACTATACTTGCTGGCAGTCAGATTGACTTGGGACTTTAAACTGTCCCACTGTAACTTGTCTGTGCCCTTCCTCCCTTCCTCCCTCCCTCCCTTCCTCCCTTCCTTCCCTCCTTCCTTCCTTCCTTCCTTCCTTCCTTCCTTCCTTCCTTCCTTCCTTCCTTCCTTCCTTCCTTCCTTCCTTCCTCCCTCCCTCTCTCCCTTCCTCCCTTCCTTCCCTCCTTCCTTCCTTCCTTCCTTCCTTCCTTCCTTCCTTCCTTCCTTCCTTCCTTCCTTCCTTCCTTCCTTCCTCCCTCCCTCCCTTCCTTCCTTCCTTCCTTCCTTCCTTCCTTCCTTCCTTCCTTCCTTCCTTCCTTCCTTCCTTCCTTCCTTCCTTCCTTCCTTCCTTCCTTCCTTCCTTCCTTCCTTCTGTAGTCTAACTCAGCTCACAAAGGATATCAGCATAAAACTTTCAGATTTAAACAGGTGGTTGCAGGTCTAGTCTTTCACAGGTGACTGAATTAGTCATTTAGTATTATGCTCACTTAACAGAGAAAGTTTAACCATTATAAATACGTTAATAACAGAATCACATTCCTAAGTTAAATGGATCATGTATTACAAGCCTAGACTTTGTTTCTAAGCTTTACTGTCTAATATCTAGTACCTTGCCATTTATCTCTTCTTTTCCTGGTTAATTGTCCAGCTTCTCACAAACTTCTTTCCACATTTCACATTTTTAATCTTTTATAGTTTTCTTTTTTATTTTGCCTTTCTCTCTTAAACAATTACTCTAACTTATGCTTTCCTCTTTGACAGTGTTACAACAGCTTCAGTGCAGTATTATACTGACTGCATCTCTGAATAATCCTTTCTCTGCTGATATGAAACTAGAGGTATTGACATCATGACAATATATGTCTAGAGAAAAGAAGCAGTAATAAAAATAAAAGAAATTTTCACTCAGGACTTATACATCCATGATACAACTTCATCCATGGGTGATTTAGGAAAACACAGTAGATTCCTATTAATGTACCATATTTTCTGAGTCAGTTGTACTCACCTCCAGTCAACATGAGTGCACATTTACACATGCAGTTGTCGTTGTCAGCGTCTTTTGTACTGAATTCAGCACCATGCAAGATCAGGCTACTTTGTTTTCCAGCAGTTCCACTGTGACCTTTCAAATAAAGCCTGAAACAACAAGAGAAAACAGTGTCACCAAAACAGAACAGAAAGATAAGAGATTCAGATTTTTTTCACATCAGGCTGGCACTGTATGAAGTGCACCCAGAAAATCATGAATCTTTTGTGCATTGGCCCAATCTCTCTGCTGTTTCAGGTGTGAAAAGGGGATATTTAAGGTTTTTCAATATATCTGTAGTAGCACATAGTCCTTCCTCCAGACCAGAACTAAGCTCAAGGAACTGGAACTAGAAATACAACAAAGGAGAGAGAGAGAGAGAGAGAGAGAGAGAGAAAGGAGGAGTGAGAAGAGATGCCCATATATCTGGAATACATTTACAGAATAACTGAGTACTCGAGTAGCTGGTTTCTGTACTGTTTCTTTACTGTGGCACAGAAACAGCAACCTCATTTAACAGGAGTCATGTTATTAATGCCTAGGCTTGGAAGAGGATTTTAGCAGCATTACAATTTTTAATTCCACCATTTGCAGCACAAACCAACAACCTTGTTCTGCCAAATCTGTCTCTAAGTGACAAATGGAGAATAACGTAGAGTTCAAGCCACAAAAGTCTTCATAAGTTGCAATGCAAAGTATCTCTTTCTTTAATGAGTCTTTCAACTAGTTGAAACCACAATCGTGTGCTAGGAGCTGGAGCTCAGCTGCCAGAAGCCAGATGTGCCAGCTGCAGGAATGTTGACTGGAACACCTCTGTACCAGCAAGGAAACACCGAGTACTTGGGCACATCTGATCTGAGTTCACAATTGCAGTGACATGCACAAGAAAAGAGGAGAGGAGAGGAGAGGAGAGGAGAGGAGAGGAGAGGAGAGGAGAGGAGAGGAGAGGAGAGGAGAGGAGAGGAGAGGAGAGGAGAGGAGAGGAGAGGAGAGGAGAGGAGAGGAGAGGAGAGGAGAGGAGAGGAGAGGAGAGGAGAGGAGAGGAGAGGAGAGGAGAGGAGAGGAGAGGAGAGGAGAGGAGAGGAGAGGAGAGGAGAGGAGAGGAAGGTATCCTTTGTCATAATAGCTTTATATGCAAGAAGGAAGAGACAGGATGTCAGTGTCACTGGAGAAGTTTGAAGCCACAATCCTTACACTCAGGAGCAAGCCCTAGAAACTGGAGCAAATAAGAGGGGAGGACACATCCCTCCCCTGTCTCACTGAATCTGCAGGCTAGGAATAAACTAACCACAGGACTAACCAAGAATATGATTTGGTAAAGAGTGGAATAGACTTCTCCACTGAAGTGATAGACATCTGTTCTGTTTCTTCTAGGGTTATTGAAAAGGGGCAAAGATATCTTTTAAATATCAAATATAAAATGCATAAGGACTTACAAGAACAGAGCCAGGATATAAGCAGAATAGATGACTTTTTCTCTCTGTGATTTACCTGGGAGTGCTATTCTAGAAAATATTTTCCCAACTTCTCCCACAGGCAAAATGAACAAGGAGAGCAGATTGTCACCAACTGTCACTGCCTCTCTGTTCCATTTTTATCCAGTTACTTTTCATGAATAAAACAGTAAAAGCCTTTACCAGAGCATCATTCATCCACTTGTTTAGATGAAAGACATACTTTGCTGCAGTGTTCATAGTATTAACAGCAGCAGTAGAGAACATCCCCAATCTACAGTAGTAGTTTAGCGTCATTTTTCTGAGATGAGGAGAGTCTGACCCAACACTGGGATTTAAATATAACCCAGTTCTCCCACAGAACTTCAGAGCTGAATTCTGCTTATGAGAGCAGGGGCACCATATGACAGCATCCCTTAAACAAGTGCATGGCCGCGGGTTTTTGTTGGTTTAGTTTAGATTTTTGTTTGTTTGTTTGTTTGTTGGGGTTTTTTTGTTTGTTTGTTTTGCCTGCATCTGCGGGTGGATACTAGGTCCAAGCAAAGCCAATTGGATTAATCTTGTCACAGAGACTCGTTACAGAAAAGCCTTGTCAGGACATCTTATGAGGTTACTCAAAATATGAAGGCACAGAACCAAAATTTAGCAACCTACAGTTTCATGCTTGCAGTCTGATGTGAATCCTGATCCTTTTAAAGTAGTTACACTGCCTACCCTAATGGCTGAGGCTGATGATTAAATACCTTTGGACTCAAGCCTTAGAGCAAATTTTGTATATATAGATAGATAACTACACACATATAAACATGCAAAACTTTTTGGATTAAATATAAATACCATGCATAGTCAATACCTTCTAAAAGCACAAAAATAGATAAGAACAAGTGTAAGTCTCACTAGAAGACTGTGAAAATCCCTTATAAGTTAACAGGAAACAGCCTAGGAACAGGAATTCAGAAAGGTCATCACATTATGCTTTTGCCCAATCATGGTGGAAATTAGCCTGTAATGACCTTGTTAATCTATCAAAGGATGTTTGTTTTAGACAAGATTAATCTAAGATCTGTCTTTGCAGATATCCATTTCTTTGTTTCATACAAATGAAAAGCTGGAATTGATCCCATCTTCATTCATTGGACTTTTGCCTTGTTTTTCGGGTTGTACTTAATATTTTGTAGAACAAAATAAACTTCCCTGAGGTTGTGTTGGTAGAAAAATTATTTTGTTACATGATATCTATGATCTGAGTTTAAATGGCTGTACATCCTCATTATATTAGCCACACCAAAGCTCACAGAAGTCTCATAAAGTCAATATAAAAGGAAAATGCTGTTTACTTAAATAAGAAAGACAAGGTTAGCCAGCCCTTTTTATTAGCAATCAACACAATAAAACAGACTTAGTCCAATAAAAAAAAAAAGTGTAATCTAAGAAAACATAAAACATAAAGAAATAAATATTACTTGGTGTTCAGGGTTTTCCCCAAAGGATGAGGGCATTAGGATTATTTACAAGCTCTTTACTTTCCCATATATTTTACAAACATTCCACTCACCACAGATTTAGATCTTGCCAGTTATGTTTGACTATCCCTCAACACAATTTGCCTAGTAGGTCTCCAGTGACTTTAAAAGAATAAAGCTTAACTTGGCTCTGAACTCTAGTGTTCTTATCTGCACTGCAGCCATGTGCAGATGAACCACAGGGTGAAACAGTAATTCCATTTCTTTGGGCTTTTCTCCCTGAATTGGCATTGCCCAGCAGTTAGGAAAAAATGACACTGCGAAGTTGGCACTACTTTACACCAAAATCAGATCTCAGTCAAAACCCAGAACTGGTCATGAAGCAATCAGGAGCTTTAGTTCAAGCCATAAAAGTCCAAACTAGTCTGGCTTGAGACAGCAAGTCTGGACAGCAGTTGGCCAACTGATGAGCTCGTTAGCTCCCAGGAGCAATAGGAATCTTACTACTTGGCTTAATTAGTTATTCAGTATTCTCAGATTCAGATTGGTCGGATTGAACCTTTAAACTTCAAATAACTGCTAGGACACAATTTCTATCCCTTAGAAAAAGTGGCAATTCAGGGTATGGTTCCTCTTGGTTGTTATTGGAGACAAAGGAAAGGAAATTAAGAATAAAAAGTAAATCATTATTGATTAAAATTCAAATAATATTTTTAGGAATACATCCCCAATCTTTCCACTAGCTCACGGCCAAGAAATTCTGATCAAGGCAAGAAGGGGAAACGCTGCTCCGATTTATACAATAGGCAGGAAAAGTAAATTCATGGTCATATAAGCAAGAAGAAATCTACTTTATCCACATACACAAAGATTGAAAAAGCTACAAATAAGCAATAGCAATTAAATAATGAGTAAATAGGAGAAATATTGCATTTGTATATATATTAAATTTTGATGACTTCTGATGAATTTTTTATGAAATTCTAAATTCATTATGAGGAACAGAGCAGCAGTCATTTAAAAACTAGCAACTTTCATAGTTGATGTACTTAAGAAGTAGGAACAGATTTAAAAAAATATTGCAACTGTTAAATTTTATCTAGCATGGATGTTAGAAACATTCAGCATTTTTTCCTGGTGATATTAGAGCAATGGCAGCTTTGGACCTCACTTCTCAGATGGTGAGCGAGAACTCTTAAGCATGTTTTGCCTTTCATCATTCTTACTGTGTGACATGACTATCTTCAGTCCCTTGAAACAAAAGTAAGGTATATTGTGTGGAAAGAGTAGATTTAAAAATATTACATAAACAACTGCAGGGCAGCCCGAAAAGACATTTTAAGAACTTTTGCTTTTGCAGTGATTAGGTGACCTCACGTCACCTAATATATACAAATATATAAATCTTAACTCTTTTCATGCTAACATGTATAAAAAGTCTAACAGATTAACTTGGGATAATTCTAAATAAATAACAAAAAATATTAAAATGGTATAGTTCTGAAATATATAGCTGTGAAGATTGCAACATACAGAATGAGATATAAAATTCTAAAAGCTAAATGCATTCATAAATCTATGTGAAAAAGTTTTGTGCGAAATATCACTAAAAGTGTAGGAGTTTCTGATGCAGTGTTTTACATATAAAGCATCTAACTTTAGACTTTGTATTTATTTATTTATCTATTTTTACTAGAACAAGTGAGAGTTCAGTAGAACTCCCAGAACTGTATATTAACTAGCTTTTCTCTAAGTTTTCTTTTTTTTTTCTGTTAGAGTTGCTAGAGAGCCCTCAGTCCTTTATTTACAGCAGTTTCTCAAGGAAGCAGCTAAGAAGTTGTATCCAGCTTTGTTGGTGAGTGATAGTTATTTTGTCTATAAACAAACAGGCAAGATAATAGTTTACTGCAAACATGAATAACCATTGTTAAGAGATGTAGAGAACCATCTCAACTACCTCAGAGTGCAGCTCTTGAATATCCTGAGTGAAGAGCAAATTTCACCATTGCAACAGTGCTAAAAATTTGAGTGGGGATCTCCATGGCTGTAATTCATGCACATGAGTAATGGCCTAATATCCTTAACAACTAAATAAAGAAAACCAGGAGTCTTGAAATAGGATTTTAAAGATTCAGCATGATGAATGGAGAGGAACACATCAAAGCTTGCCTTTGGGAAATACTTTAAAGGGATGCCTCCACATTCCCACCTCAGTTTTGTCTCTGCAGGCTAAAATGTCCTTTCTCCAACCTGCTCATTCCACATGGCAGGAGGAAATCCCAGATTCTAGTCCCTTCTCAAGGAGGGGTTGTTATTTTGATGGAAATGGTAATGGAAAAAAAAAAATAGTACCATGGGGATCAGGATCCTGTACCCAGAGTTTCCTTTTTTGAGCTCTCTCCTCACTGGGTTTTTATTTTTACTAACTTTGACAGAAACAGAGGGCACCTACATCTCAGTCCTTTTAACCCACTGCTCATCACTTAGGTATGTCTTGCATGTTAATCATGTGAAAGACATCTTTGTTTTTAAAACCCATGTGACTAATATTACTTTGCCCTCCAGTTTACAAATGTTTGAGTTTGAGGAAGGATTTAACTTGCATCTTCCATCTGGTTCACAGCTGCATCTAAATTTTAGACAGCTTCAGTTTCTGAAACAAAATCCAGTTGTAAAGATGCTGAAGTTGGTAGAGTTTCATGAAATGACATGTTAGTCAAATAATTCCATTCATAATGGAATTTAGGGGACTAAATCTCCTTCTGAACCAAAGCCCACTGGACTGCAACCACTTAGGTGGACCCAGTATGAGATTACACTTAGAATACTCTTAAGTCTAGACATTAATTGTAATAATACTAAGTAAGAAATAAAAGAAAACAAAACCAGAGAGCAGCTTCATTTTAAGTTCAGGTTTGAGGGCTGTTTTCCCTCAAAAATGCTTTGATTAAATATTTGGGAAGCAAACTCCCTTTTCATCAATTAATAAGACATCATGTCTACATTAAATATTATTAGTTTATTAGAATTCTTGCCAATGTGCCTTTTCTTGAACATATTGCAAAATTGCACTAAGTTTCCAAAAGGTAACAGTTGTCCATTAATAGCTAAATCACCTCTGTAATAAAGACATGTTGCAAATATTCAATCATAGATAACATGTTGTGAATACGAGAAAAAAAATCTAAGTAATTACGCTAGAGAAATACTGCTGTCACTGAGGTTGAAACTAAAATGTCTGCCAAAAGCTGGCTAAACATGGAACTAAATATAATGTGGCAACAATCTGGGAATCCCAACCCCGGTATTTTACCTATATACCCTAACTTTTTCATCATTAAGTACTCCCACTAAGGGATAAAGGGAAACATCCCTTGTGCCTGCTAGTTTTTAACATCAGTGGAAAGATAATCTCCTCACTGTGGTGACCAGAGAGAAGCCTTGAGTTTGAACTCTGCTGGACTTTAGAGTAAAAGGCATCTTAGTCAGTGCCCTTGTCCAGATTATAGATACATTGCCTGGGCATCTATTTTTATCCTTTTTTAGGAAATAAAACTTCTTCTTAAACATACTTTTTTTTTAATTTGAAAGGGGAGGAAAAAATATCTAGATTTCATTAGGGCAGTGCATAATCTCCTTATGAAAACAAATGAAATTAAATCGACCCCCATTTTTTTTTTGTCATGAATCATGATTAACTAGATAGAAAGAATGTAATACCAGATGAGGTAAATAATTATTAGAAGTAAACTAAAAGCTATTCTAAAAGAAAGGAAAATACTTTGGAGAAATTGAAGAAACAAGTTGGGGTGGAAGATGACAAAAACTTAGCCACCACTGCTCACAAAATATTGAACTCTTGATAACTCATTTAATCGAGTTGCAAGAACAATTCACCACCTTGATTGCTGCCTGTCTTTGAATGGATAACTGATGCAAAACTACCAAAGAGAAGCAGAAAGGGAATATTGTGGTGTCTGACTGGAGAAAACCAAAAATATCAAAAATAAAACCTAAGGATACTACATTTTTCCCATCCTTCCTGTCTTTAGTACAAACTTGAGAAACAGTGTACTTGGTAAATTCATGGACTTTTTATTTAACTTTATTATATTCCTAATAGAGTTTGTAACTGCAAACAGTAGGCATCATGGCTCTGCAACATGTTGAAAACCTGAATAATGTAGTAAGTAACTCTGGCAACTTGAAGATATTTTTAATTTGGCTCTTAATATTCTTGCTCTCCGCACATGACAATAATTTCCTTCTACATTTCCTTTAGAACAGTGTAAGACAAAATAACCTCTGTATCTCTCCTCGGTTGCTCCGTAGCAACGACTCACTTCTGTAATTATTGTCTGACATCACTGCAGCTCCTTGCCCATTCTCCTGTTGAGACAAGTGAAATGTGCCAGCCAACAAAATATTAATTCAGAGTGAGAACATATATCTTCCAGTTTTAAAGATAAAATGTTAATATAAAATACAGCTACAAATGAATACGATCAGTTTTCCTTTGGAATTGTTTCAGTACAACCTGTCTAAGGGACAACAAAGGATTTATAGTAAAGGGATCCTTCCCTGGAGTTTCACAGTGCTAACAGAAAAACTTGTTTTCTCCCTAAGAGCCCACGGTAATTTTAGCTTGTGGTTGAACTTCAGACCTGACAGGTCAAAGGAGAAAAATATGTTTATTCTGGACAGAGAACAAGCAAACAACCCAGCCATGAATAAGAAACACATCTGCTCATTACAGCAAAATATAAAATAGTCTAGTAAGCCTGGATGTTGCACTGATTATGAGTTTGTGCACATAATGCTACAAATTTGATTTTTCTATATTAAATTTGCTTAATAATTGAGTAAAGTACTGTACTTGTTGAGTAAAAGTATACTGGGTAGGGATAATTACGAGACATCAGGATCTACTGTCAGAGCAGTTTTTCCAAACATACAGCACACGGCCTGTCATGCTGCTGTGTGCAGACAAATGGTGCTTTGTCACGGTTTACAGCAAGTGCTTAAAAATATGTTTATTCTGGACAGCGAACAGGCAAACATATGTTTCTATTACTTGAAATACATACTACAGAAGCCACAGAAAGCCACTGTGGCAGTGTGAGCTGCTGGGTTTGCAGCTGATGTCAGTAGCGTAGTGGTGATGGAGAGGAAACATACGGTAACACTGAGTTTTACTGCTAACAGAAACAGAAACATATTTAAGGCTACTATCACAATGATGTGTTGAACAGAAATAATTCCCTTTACTCTAATCTCTCACCAAACACAGCACAGAAGAGATACATTAATCTGCTACTACCATTTTCTGTTAAAACTATTTTTCAACACAATACTTACTAAAACAAAATCACCCACCAATGTCTTTTCCCGCAGAAATCTGAAATAAAACTCTTCAGTTACTAGATTTATTACATTTTTTTAAATGAAAGTTAAATTCTTGCTCAAGAAAAAAATTTTACTCTCTCACCAGCTATATAGATGCTAAGATTTCCTGTTGCTTCAGAAGCTACCACTTTTACCTTGATGGCTCTATAAAAAATATTGTCAATTTATAAAATGTAGGAGATGCATTAATTTAAAGCTTGAAATAACTAGAGATGATCAATGTTCTAAATGGACATATAAACACTGAACTATGCTAAATGATTATGCAAATTATTTTTATATTATTGAAGATTGATGAACTTCTTAAGAAATAAAATACAAAATTAGAAGTTATCTGAACTATTTTCCCAGGACATGGACAAAGCCAAGGTTAGAGAAATTTGCTTAATTCAAAATGTAACCTAAAATAAAAAAATATATTTTTCTCCCTACTCAAACAACATACTTCCTGGATTTGGCTGAAGCCAACAGCAGAAATGCCAAAACTGATTATTATGGGATTTTTTTCAGCACAGAAATACAGGCAGTCTACAGAGAAAGAAATATTTTAACAGTTTTTAAGGTTTATATAAATAATCAGACCTTCTGATACTTATCTTTCTTGAATTGCTGAAGCTTGTGTTGTTTGTATATCTTTATTTAAGGAGCTGTTTTACAGACATTGAAGTTACTGGAAACTTCAGTGAATATTTGTTCAAAATTTGATTTATCTTTAAATTGATTAATCATGTTTGAAAGTCCAGCAAAAAGAGACCCACACAACTACAGTAAAATTTAAACTTAATATTTCTTCCAAAATATGCTTGGAAGTTCCAAAAGTCTCATAAATATAGTTTGTTGAAATCCATGGAGATATATTGTAATAGTGGATTTCATAAATCTGTGCTTTAGTTGTACTGAGGGTGACATTAATTACACACTGTCATACATGTAGGTTATACATTATACTAATTAACTGTTTTAGATAAAATAGAAATAGAAAAAATAATGTATCAGCATGTTCATGCTTACTTTTACTCTGATGGCTACTGTAGAGATACTGGGTTTATCTTACCATGCAGTGTCATTGAGAAATATCATTTACAGGCCACAGTAAAATATTTATCACACAGTTCACTTAATTGAAAGTCATTAATCATATGTAACTACAAAAGTTACTAATATCATAGATAGACTTTAGTTAAAAATTTATATTAATCTTACTGAGATAAGTTGGTGTTTGGAAATTAATGTGTCTAAAGAGTATATAGTAAATGTACGTTTGGCGTAGGGGTGCTAGGGTTTTGATTTGGGTTTCTTGTGTGGTTTTTGGTTGCTTTTCTTTTTTTCCTCTGCGAAGAGTGTACTGGAATTATGCCTGAAATTATCTATAGTTGTTAAGAACCTTATCTAAGAACTTTAAGTACCCTAAGCCAATCTTTACTGATCAATTATGTTAATTACAACTTTGCTATATTGTTGTTTGCAATTAGAAGAAGAAATCTATGAAGATGACATTTAAATGTGTAATTTCTATTTACAGACATACAAGAGAATGTGTACATATGTACCTGCCTGGTTCTTGATGTTCCACAGTTTTATATTTTTTTTCTTTTTTTTTTAACACTAAAAATATTAGTAACTTAGGCCATTAAGCACCCTTGTCCTGCAGGAGAAACAGATCAAGATCTGCATCAAGTGCCACAAAATATTCAGTTTTCTATGAGACCATGTGGTAAGAATCAGGTAAGTAAGGAGCAGAAAAATAAGAGCAAACCTAAGGATTGGCACTTAGATGATGTCTTTAGATTCCAAATATTTGGCATAAACCAAAATGAGGCAGTGTCCTTGAAAAAACCTCTTCCAAAAATGTCAGAGGTTCAAGTATCTCCTGTAATGAGTCAGTTGTTGTGATTTCACTTTAAGGAAATATTTATCCTCCTATGCAGTGAAAGTAGGATGCTGTCATTCTGTACAATAATCATGCACCATTCACACAGGCTTATATTGCTGAGGCTGTGTGTAGAATACAAGCTGCTGGCTAAAACAGCAATGAGAGGCACACTAGCTAACAAAATTCCTGACTACAATGTAGCTACTGAACTTATTTTTTTAAAATCAAATTGGATGTAGAATAATTTAAATACTGAATTGGACAAAGTACCTAGGTTGAAGAATATTTTTCTCTCATGTTTCCCCTGGCACAACAGTTAACTTAAACTGTGAAAGGTGTCTTTCAAATGTCATAGAAGGATAGAATAAAATTATGTTGGAAAAGACCTTTTAAGATCGAGTTCAATCATTAATCCAGAACTGCCAAATCCATACTAAACCATGTTGCTAAGCACTGCATCTCCACAGGTTATAATATCTCCAGGGATGCTGACTCAAGCAGCTGCCTGGGCAGCCTGTTCTAATGCTTGACAACTCTTTCTGAGAATTTTGTTTTCCTAATTTCCAATCTAAAAGTCCCCTCATGAAGCTTGAGGCTGTTTCCTCTTGTCACTTGTTACCTGGAGAAGAGGTTGACCCCCACCTGAAGGCAACCTCTTCTCAGATAGCTGTACAGAATGATAAGGCTTCTCCCTGAGCCTCATTTTCTCCAGACTAAACACCCCCAGCTACCTCAGCTACTCACCACAAGACCTGTGCTCCAGACCCTTCCCCAGCTCTGTTGCCTTTGTCAGGGCATGCTTTAGAAATCTCTGTGGGTTTGATTTTTTTTATTTTTTTGAGGTTTTTTTTGCCCTTCCGAAGAGCTTGGATATAAGGAAATGAATCATTATTGATAAAATTGGAAATAGTCTCCAATTAATTTTTCATCAATTTGTTTGGATTTATTCTTTATTCTGTGCTAGCACTGCAATCTTCTTTTACAATTGGGCCCCTTTGGGCATTTGCAGATTCTGTTTTAGAAATTTTTATGTTTTGTTAATGACCTAATAACTCTATCAAATCTTATTACAGCATTATTTTAATAGGATGAATTTGCAGCTGCCAACAGACTAAAATGTAAAGAAATAAATTAATGAATAACACATTAGAATAAATATTTTGAGTTCTGCGTGAGATTTTCAAGATTTATGCTGGGATTCATGTCAAGAAATGTATGCTTCCCACTGCATGAATCCCAGATGAAAATGCAAGGATGTTTTGGGCAATATTATTTTCACAGCAAAATGTTAACTGGAATTTTCTTTCTCTTACCTGTGTTTGAACTTGTTCAAACCTGATGGATAAGCCAGTTCACAGTTTATGAATTTCCTCTAATCAGATTAAAGAGCTTTATCTGGTGGCTATGTACTCAGACTCATGACATCAGTAAACAGCAAGAGATATTGAAGAATCACTTTGTGGAGGTGACAGGAAAAGCGATAATTTCCAAATATGGAAACAACATAAGGTAGTATAAATGTCAACATAAATGTCATGATCTCTTTCTGACCCTTATATTTTAAAAGTTTTTTATGATTTTATGTAATTTTAAACAGTGTGCAGTCATAGTGAAACAAGAGTGACTTGACCTTCAGTGAGAACTCTGGTGGTTCTGTCTCAAAAAACTACTTACTTTGTGCTTAAAAGAAAAATAATTACTTGGGTACATTTCAGAATGAGGGCCTAAGCCTGTGTAAAAAAAACATAAAAATGGAGGAGGGGAAGGAGAAGAATGAAAAAAAATGGGGAAGAGAAAACCAAGGTTTGTCTTATTCATATAATATCATTCATGCCAGCATTATTAATTTTTTGATTAAAGGTTTATTACATTGGAAATAGGATGCAGAATAAAAAGTATATACACAAGCATGCCCCACCTTCAGTCTGAATAGTGTGCAACAGGCCTGGCTTGATCCCTTCACTCATTAGTGACTGTATTGTACAACATGCTACACTTATCCTCTGGCTTTTATCTCCATTATCACACTAAGGTTAGGCTTTCATTATAAGGGCAAGTATTTAGGAAAAGGTAACAAATGTTATAAGTGACTGATGCATAGAGAGTTTCTGTGAAATGTTTACAGCTATTTGAAAAATAAATATTGGCTTCACTGTTTCCTTGGTTTTCTTAATGCAAAATCGAGTTTAAAAAAATGCCAAAATAAGTTATGTGGCACTAAGACCTTGGTAGAAAAATATAAACAGACTATTAAAACATATTTCAACTCCCTTGGTGTCATTTGTGGCCAGCAAATAGTCATCTATGAGTGAAAGGTTAACTGACTGTCACCCATTTATGGTCCAAGTCCTTTCCTGGTGCCACACTGACCAGGCTAACATGTTCAGCATGTTTTACATGCCTTTTTCCCCCTAAAAGCCCAGGTCATGACCTAATAAGAGCTGTTATTCACAATAATGACTCCTTTGGTTCAAATGGCTTTGAGGTAGGCGCAAAGACATTTTACTTCAGTGCAACTGAATTATAATTCTAAATAAAAGAAAACAAAGCAGGAACAGTATGCATGCACTTGGGTCAAGTGTGTTGAGCTGTTCCAGCACTGATTTAAAATTGAAAACATTTTAGCCACTAGGATCTGTTGAAGCAGAAGACTGGAGGCCAAATTCTGTATGGTACCAGGCATTTTTCTTTCTTTTTCTGATAAGGCTTTCATTGAGTTCATCCTTGCAGATATTTGCAGATCAACCAAACAATAAAAAACTTTACTATATTGGATATTACAATAAGCTTGTGCTCTGACATTCAAAGTTGTTATCTGTTTGAAGGCTTATGTAAATTAGCAACTCTTCAGACATGGTCTATACTTCTGCTTTATGATCTAACTCATCTGCTTCATTGCTGCTGTGGGCCAAATAATGAGTATCACTTTTTATTACCATTATCTTAGAGATAGAGACAACTAAATCAAGTACCCATTTGATAGGAAAAAAATTCCCAAAACTCAAACCCAAGACAACAAGAAACTCAAAGATTGGTGCAATAAATGACTACTGAAAAATCTGGGATGATCCCTTTGCCAGATTCTCTTAAGGCCCTACAGGAACACTTTGATCTTTGACTCAAGAAAGAAGGAAACCCACAAAAAATACCACACCACTTTGCTGGTATTTTCTGAAAATAGTGAATCAGTACATAAAGTGTTCTCAGAATCAGACTCTAGAAACCTTGCCAGTAGAGCTGTTAGTGATAAAAGGATAAGGAAAAACCACTGGCATTGGTCGGCTGGGAAGCTGGTAAGAGATTTCAGAGACCTTAACCATGTACATTCTAGATTAAATAGGGGTCACTCTAAGACTTTCTGCTTGTGTTTTTCAAGCAGATGAAAGCTTGTCCTGTCAGTTCTCTGGGCAGACATGAGCTCATTCTGCCCACACTCTATCCTGGCTGGAAGCTGAACTGTCTCACTAAGCGCGACACTAAGCCTACTCACAGGCAGGATATTTTAGGTTGGGCTCAATGCCACATTGACAGGTTTACCAAGCTTCTGTTTAGCTCAGAAAATGGGCAGAGAGTCAGCAGCTATGGGGGCACATACTGCCCACACTCTCTGAGGGGGCCTCCAGGTCCCATTCTTCTCTGCTTCTTCATTATGGAGATCTAAGTTTGAATGTTTGGCTCATGGTGAAAATTGTGGACATTTCAGAAAACTTTGCAACCAGCATTTTTCTTTTTAGTCTGGAGATATTGTCACTAATACTAAATAAATTAATTATAATCTTGTAAGCACTTAGTGGTCAGCTTCTCTTTGATGGAGATCTTGGACATCCCCAGGAAGAGTATAATTTTTCTCATTGAAATCAGAGACACATCCCATTTTTTGTACTCAGATTTTGTACCTTTTCAGGACTGGCACTCGGAAGTGTCATTTTTTTCAGTCATGATCAAAGTTATGGGAAGAATAATGCCCAGGTTAAATATTTTGAGCTGGACTTGAATTTGATCCTGAAAATGTACTGCACTTGACACTTGTGCAGATAATACTGAAGAGAATGATGCAACCAGGGAATCTGCATTAAAGAAACTTTTCCAATACATATATGTTTTCTAATTGTGAAATTTACTGTGAGATTTTTTTTCCTCATTCCACATGTAATTTTGCATTAGTTTTTCTGCTTGCATACTTAAGATAGATGCATTATGCTGCAATACTACATTTTCTGCATATAAGTGATTAGCAAATATTAATGAAACTCTAAATTTTCACATTGTGATGCTGTGTCTATCTGTAACATCTGACATGTCCTTACATATATCCATTACACTTTGTACACAAATTTTAACTACACTAATTTACATTCTGAAAATTATTATAAATTGCAGAGAGTTTTAACACTTAACATTATACAAACATTAAGTGAATTAAAACAGTGAAAAATTTACAAGAGCACACAAGTAAGAAGGTTATTGTAGCAATAAAAATCAATTATTATATCATTATTTTTTATAGAAATTGAGGCAAATTTTACATCACTTATGTCCCTGTGATGAATAGTCTGAATTTTAAAACCACATGATCTTGGAGACGTCTGAATATTCTACAAAGTGGAGTCTTGACATTAAAAAATTCCTCATGGGTGGTAAATATCCAAGTGTCTCAGCTACACAAGATTGTTTTATTCAGGAGCTGTTTCATGTCAAAAACCAGTGGAGATGAAGAAACAATGTTACTGACTTCTATATCAAAATCTACATTCATAAAAGCATTACTTTTTAACTCTTTGTAGATACTTTGATAGAAGTAGTTTAAAGAAATTTAGCTCTTTCTGGTGTTATTACTGGTAGAAATGGGAGCTCTTACCTTGGGGACAGTGAAGTTCATTAAGCACAGGATTTGACAAATTTTGTTAAAATACTTGTTTGAAATTCTTTTATAAAGGAAATGTAGAGGTGGCATGAAGCAATAAAGGCTTAAAGGAGTGCCAGAAGACTGACAATGTAGATAGTGAAGATAATAAAATACAAAAGGAAAGTAGTCATTTAAAATTGGAAAAGCAAAAATCCCCAGTCAATATTATATTAAAGTCTGTGCAGCTTTCTTTTTGGTGCCACAACATGATCAGTCTACCCATGAGCTGGGACAGACCTTGTGAAATCTCCATTGAACTACAACATGTACCAAGTAGGATCACTACCAAGTTTCCATTGATCATTTTTCTGCCAATACTTACATTTATTAAAGAGTTCTCTCAGACCTCAGACTCATGTACCTGTGCAGTAGCCCTCAGCAAGGATTTCATAACACTGTTCTGTCTAGAATTACATAATTCTCACATAAATCTACTTTTTCTTCCCTAGGTAGTAAGGGGTTGAGTTGCTAGTGGCTGTTACTTTCAATTTTTCATGTAACAATTTACTGACCTGAGTGACTACTACCTACCTCATAGGAGTTAGGGTTTTTATGAACCAGCAAGAGAAAGGTTTAAAACCACAAAACTTCCCTCAGCATGCCATAACCAGCAACATACCTACTGATGCAAATAATTTGCTCAAGATTCGCTGAGCCTCAAAGGCAGTACAGATGTAAGTGTGTAGCAGAATAGTATGCATTGCTTCATAACATAATTACATAATTTAATAAAAACCTATTTATTTCAAAATAAGACATGAAGCAGGGGGCATAATCTTAGAAATGCCTTTCCCACTTCATTGACAAGTGGCCTGGTACCCATTCATTCACTGAGCAGTGAATTCATCCCTGCACAGTGTCACAGATTCATTGAACAGTCTGTTCCCTGGCAGCACCGACTGCTGCTTTCTCTTGGGAAGCAGTAGCTATGGTCTGGATACCCTCTGGCAAATGAATGCATTAACCCAAGGACTTTCATTTCTTTTGTGAGTAAGACAAGATATTGTCTCCTACCTCCAGGCTGTGGGCTGTGAACTGTCAGGGGATATAAATGGATGCCTTGCTATTTTCAGAATTTCCTAATGGTTAACTCTAGGCAGTTTCTGCTCTGCATGTTGCCTGATTTGGCTTCTGTCTAAGGAACTTATCTCTCCCCAGGAATGCACAGAGAATCGAGTGTCTCAGATAGGGTCCTGCAGTCTCCTCCTCAGGCTCAACAGCTTTAATGTTAGCACTGAAAAATCTTTATCTCACCTACCTGGAGGAAAACATGTGAAAATCACTTAAATTCATTAAATCTAGGATGATGTCTAAGACTAGACTAAAGACTAAAGAACTAAAGACTAAAGAAGACTAAAAAGACTAAAAAATTGTTACAAAAAGATTGTTACTAAAAAATTGTTACAAAACATTTTTTTTATTCATTGCCTCAAGTTTGACTAGATATTTATTTTATTGTAGATAAGCTTTATGGGAAAAGAAGATACTTTTGTTCTTGCTCATATATTTTCCGTTTCTTAAAAAAGAAGTTTAGGAGTCTGGAGGAGGAGATAATATCATGCCCACTATGTTCCATAGTGATAGCTGTGGTGGGACATATTGGAAAACAAGTTTCTCTCCAGTTAAGTGGCTGAAAAACTTTCCTGATTTCATTCCTACATAACCAGGCAGTGTACCTACACTTTTTCCAGGATACCTGGCTGTGCTTCCACTGCTTGTGCATTTTCTACTTGCTCTTTAGTTTGACCAGCAGGTCTCAACTCAGCCATGGTGCTCTTTTGACTTTCTTTACTGATTTCTTGCACCTGTGAATTGCTAGATCTTGAATTTTATGGGAAAGATCTGAAAGGTCCTGAAAGATCTATCAGTCTGCTCTGCTTCCTTGGCCCTGACAACACATTCCCAGGGGCTCCTATTAATTAATTCCTTGATGGAGGCTTGTTTTCCCAAAATTCAGGGTCCTGACTTTACTCTTTGCCTGACCCATATCCCTCAGGACTGCGAAGTCCACCAATGCATGAGCAACCTGGTCTAGTGGGAAATGTCCCTGTCTTTGACAGGGGGTTGGAACTAGATGATCTTTAAGGTTTCTTTCAACCCAAACAATTGATTCTATAATTCTGTGATTCTATGACTCTATGATTCTATGATTATATGATTCTGTGACCACTGAAGTGCAGGCTGCTTTCAATCTTGATATCAGTGATTAGCTAGCTCACTTTTGTTGGTGACCATCAGATCCAGTATTCCATCCTCTCTGGTAGGGCTGCTTATTGCCTGGCTTAAGAAGTTAACCTCCATGCACTCCATGAGTTTCCTGGACAATCTACAGCTCGTTATGATATTTTTTAGCAGATACTGGAGTGACTGAAGTCCTCTAGCAGGACAAGAGCCTGTTAAGTGCAATGCTTCCCATAGCTAGAGCAAGAAGGTTTTGTCAATAGGCTCTCTGATCAAGTGGCCTGGAGCAGACACCAACAACCAGGCTCCCTTTGTTGCCTTAGTCTCCAGATCTTACCTGTAAGGTTTCAACCTGTTTGTGGCTGTTCTTCAGAAACAGCTCTTCCCAGTGTATCCATTTATTGGTGTAGAGGGCAATTTTTCCACCCCTCCTTCCTTGTCTGTCCCTTCTGAACAACCTGTGGCCACTGATAGCCACACTCTAGTCAGGGAACTCATCCCATAAAGTTTCAGTAATGGAAAGTAGGTCTTAGCTTTCCAGAGGCACAGTGGCTTCCAACTCCTGTCTGTTGCCCATGCTTGTGCACTGGGCTGCCAGCTGTGCCACCTTCTAAGAGGAATAACCCTTGATTCTTTTGAGACATTTCAGTGATGTTTCTCTCTCGGCTTCTGTTACCTCAGGAGCCCCTGGCTCATCTTCTGAAGACTTCAACTGCACTGCAATGTAGCCAGAACATCTCAATGCATTCTCATTAGATTCCATAACACAGAAGAAGGAAACCTCTATTCCTGCTCCACGGTATTCATGGCTATTGTATATTGAACTATAAATGACTTCAGTGAAGTTAGAAGTGGGAAATGATTAGCTGTGGATGGATAGTGTATATTTGGATTCATGTGGATTAAGTTAATTTTCTAAAATTCATAAATTCCATTAGTATATTTACATCAACTTTCAGTCAGAGAAATTGTTATATTTAATTTCTGCTTACATTTGGAGATACTGCATGAACTGCCAGTGAGTTTTACTGATATGATATAGCAACACTGGCATGTTTCCAGGAAGACCTCTGGTTAATGGGCATTGGATTGAATCCTTGTACTTCCAGTATTTATGTTTCAGTGAATACAATTGGACTGAAAGTATTGTTAAATAAAACAAAATTATTTAAGTCAGATATTTATATATATACATAAAGATGTTAAATATTTTTATCCATATTATTGATTTTAAACCACTGTTTTGTAAAAATATGTTCAAATCATAAAAATTATGCATACCACAGATACCATTCTGTCTGTTAATGGGATTTTACATGGATATTTCCCCTAAAGTAGACTTGCAAATTGAATTTCAACTTCCAAAGAAAAGTGAATATCTACAGGCTTTTTTGCATTTTTTGCACCATGACTATTTTTAGAAGTTATTCTGTATTTTTCATATTTGGCAAGAAAAGTACTGGGGTCTGAGCACAGAACTGTTTCCCAAGAGGATCTGTGTTTATTTTTTCACTTTGCTAAATATTTGCTATATATATTCCACTATACTTTTCCTTCCCCATTTCAGAAAAGACTGAACAGATCTTTCGAAGGTTTACTGTGGTACAAATCACACAGAAGAAGCTAAGCTGATGGCTCAAAAAAACTGCAAGTCAGATTGATCCCCTATTTTACCTAAAAAACTCAAGAGACACAAGAAGAAAATGTTACTTATGCAAATGCTGCACTGCAAACTCTGGGTAATAATAAGAACCACACCAATATTCAAAAATGAGATTTTATACACTAAGGAAGTGACAATGGCCTATTTATGTCCTGTTTCTGAAACAACAATACTATGTGGGAATATGTTTTTTAATTAAAGATACATAAAAACATCTGTCCCCATAAAATTCGTACTCTCAAATAATACTTATTTTACTATCTATTATAGAATTTTTAGCAGCAAAATTTAAAAGACGGTACAGATAAATATATTTTTCTTTATTTTATAGAAAAAAAAGTGAGGATTTTTGCAAGAAATTCCATCATTAGTTCAACAATGGTGAAATATAAATAGCCTCAACCTTAAAAAAATAATCTAAGATGAACATTATATCAAGGCTTCTGGAAGCAGATTACGTACCTGATTTGTCTATGAAAATTGAGAGAATGAATAATATTTCTGAAACTAAATATACAAACTTTTTAATCAAACAAGATCTAAAAGTCCAATATTCTACTCAGTGAATTGAAAACTCTGCTACCAGGTCCCATAAAGTTTACCAATCCTTGGTTTGCTTTCAACAACTGACCTTGTTTCCTAAAGCAAAGCCTGGAGATAGGATATTGCAGAGCTTGGAAACTGCCACCGAGATTTGTGGGGCTTGGAAGATCATGTCAGCAGTTTGAAGTGATCTGAAAATTTTGATGACTACCTCTCCTGTTTTCAACAAATATCATCAGCTTGTTGCCTCTGAGGACCCACACACCTGATTTCCCTCCATAACTACTCTTGCCCTGTCAACAGGTCTCTTGTGCTCCTAATGGATCTATGCTTTCTTTCACTTTCCCATGAGATTTTGTAATCACTTTCTTGTGCTCATTCCAATATAAAGTCTCTTCTTTGTTTTAACTTCCAAAGGTCAACCACCAACTTAAGTCCAAACTGACTCAGGGAAATTAGGCTTTTCTCTCTCCACCATCAGTTTTCACCTATGCCTACACCAAAACTTTGCTCACCTGAGCATCCCTGTCTGATAATTTAATCATAATCATTTCTCCACAGAAAGTAAATGATTCATTGCAGCAATAGCAAACTTTTCTGACTAAAAGAATTATTAAATAGAAGAGTATATTGTCACAGGGAGATGAGTGTCTATTAAACCTCTCTAACGGTTCTGAAGTAAAAATAGCTCAGCCAATTAAAAAGTGCAATTCCCCCATTTTTCACTCCTTGCTTTTCTTGGAAGAGCTTCTCCTGTATAATGAGTAGAAAAAAACAGATGTATCTGCAGGCTGCAGCATCAATATATCTGTTTTCATAAACTAGTATATAGGATTATGAATTGTGGTGCCTGAAATCCCAACACATGGTTACTTTTCCTGTTCAGTTTTGGAGGATCTGAGGACACAGGTCAGAGCAGCAGTGTATCATAGCTGTACAGCTCCTCAGAACATCAAACCCTGTCAAGTGGGCTGGTAGAGTCATAGGGAAAGAGGAGAGGTCATGTGTCTTTTAGGATTCTCTTTCAACTCATGTTTTATAGTTCTATAAATAATTCCTAATTAAATTAAGGAACAGTGCGCTAAATGGGAGTTCTGAAAGATCTGGCTCTTCTTACTGCTTGGAGATTTTACTTGCCACAGTGTCAGTCACAAAGAGTCTGACAGAGATATTTTCATCATATTTACAGTCTCTGTGTAATCATCTAATGTATATAGGAAAACTAAGGATGTTCTAAAATACATAAATCACTTAGAAACTGCTATTAAAGATTTCACATGCGTTGCAATGTTTGATTTTCTGTTTTCAGTTATCATTTATCATTAGACATTTACTGATTCAGTAGCCACCTTCTCATCTCAACCTTCTTCTCAGTCATCATCTGGGATAAATAGATTTTATTCTGTTTTCCCAGAAAACCTCTTGGAGCTGTCTCATTTTGAAAGAGAAACAAGCATATTTGAACTTACATGTGTTCAGCATTACTCTTTTTAATAATAAATTCTTTAGACTAATAAAAAGTAGTAAAGAGAATACAAAAAGCCCAGAGAAAAAACAGACCCTTCTGAAATCACCAACTGGGAGTTATCCAGACTGAATTGAACTTTGCGTAATGTTGAGGCTGGATTTTGGAAGAAAAATATGAAGATGATTTTTGATATTTTCTCAAGCAGATTTTATCACTTCATGGTCTTCTCTTCTCCTCTCTTCTCTTCTCTTCTCTTCTCTTCTCTTCTCTTCTCTTCTCTTCTCTTCTCTTCTCTTCTCTTCTCTTCTCTTCTCTTCTTTTTTTTTTCCAACTATATTTGAGCATAAGTTCTGGATTTTTTTCATGTCTTCCAAATATACAAAGCACTGCCATAGCAAAATTAAAAATGTTCCACCTCTTGAGCTTTCTTTTAATTTTAGTGCCCTTTTTCTATTTCAGATTTTCTTGATCCACTTCCCAGAGCAGCTTAGACACTTGTCTCTTTACTGTTACTATTACTTAGTGAACTTTTGTTATTTGAAACTAATATGAATCTAGCCAGTGTACATTACACATTTCTGATAACAGAAACAACATTTAATGTGGGTCATTATAAGAAACAAGCTTCCAAAATAAGACAGCATCTGTTTTGTTTGGCAAAATTATTTCAAATAACAGTAAGAAAAGTTTTGAAAAGGTGTGCTGTTCTGTGTTTGAGGTATTAAAAGCAAACATGGCAAATGCCTGAACGTTGTGAAGGAAAGGCACTGAGAGCAGGAGTTTGGGAATTGTGGTTTTCAGCTTCAGAGGAATCATTTAAATCCTTAATGGCAGCTTCTCAGATAAAGGGAAAACAGCATTCTCTGAAGGGTGGCCAGATGTTTAGTACTCAATAATTAGGTTTTTATTCAACCAGACTTCTGGAATTGCTGCTATCACAGATAGTGATGTTGGCAAGGAAAATAAAGAGTTTTTATGTCATAGGATGCATTCCAGTAAAAATTTATAAAATAACACAACATAATTTTGGTTTATGAAATATCTGTTGGGCATATATTTGTCTGGACTAGACACTAGTACATTTGTCTAGCATGAAAAACAGTTTAGACTTGCATGTGGCTTATACATTAGGATTTCTAGAACTGTCACCATGTTACTCAGTGACTTTCTTTAAATATTCAAATATACTTACTTTATATATTCAAATATAAAAATAATAGAGGAATTAATTTGAATGCCAAAGGGCCAACAGAGATGAACATTTTTACTTTTTTATGTTTTTACCTTTGCTTATTCCAGAAAAGCACAAATTAAAATGATTCCCCATTTCCTTGACAGATGAGCTGCAGTTGCACCACAAGGAGACCAGAGAGTGTGAGCATATCTCATTCTGGCTTTCATTTATACAGTGGAATAGGACAGGAACCAAGAGTGCAGTCAATAGCCTCCAGTTAAATTCCCTTTCATTTTTGTGGAAAAGTGACTTGCACATGGGTAGCAGAATTTATGTCTCTTACTCAGTATTATACTGTTTGAGGCCTGTATGCCCCCTCTGATTTAATTATTACAAGTTTGAATTGTATCTTTTTTGGTTTCCTTGATCAGCTAGAAGAATTGACAATTTTAAATTTTTTTCCATGTTCAGAAAATATTATTTTTATTGCAAAAGATTTCCCTTTTTCATAATGAATGTGGGTTTCCCTTCCCTTCCCTTCCCTTCCCTTCCCTTCCCTTCCCTTCCCTTCCCTTCCCTTCCCTTCCCTTCCCTTCCCTTCCCTTCCCTTCCCTTCCCTTCCCTTCCCTTCCCTTCCCTTCCCTTCCCTTCCCTTCCCTTCCCTTCCCTTCCCTTCCCTTCCCTTCCCTTCCCTTCCCTTCCCTTCCCTTCCCTTCCCTTCCCTTCCCTTCCCTTCCCTTCCCTTCCCTTCCCTTCCCTTCCCTTCCCTTTTAAACAGAACAAGACACTCTCGCTCTTTTGCCATGAATGAGCACAGAGGCATCTTGAAAAAGAAATCCTCTCTAAACATGAGCTTTAACATATTAAATTTTTAGCAGCCTTTCAATTCCTTAACAATACATGCTGTCCTTAGTTCAGAATAAAGACGAACAAAAAAAAAATTGTTAGCAAATTCAGTCATATTATTTCATCCCCCAGAAATACTCCTTTCCTCTGATTCACCATAAATTTTTGGGCTATGTACAACTGCCCTTCAACATTTTTCTTCATTTGACAAGGATTTGTCTCATCTTTTCCTTTTGAACATCTTCTACTAATGCTTAAGACCCCATTTTTCTGCTGCTGTTATTATGTTCTGTATAAATCTTTCTAGCCTCTCTTTTGAGAAATTTCCTTTACTTATATTTATTCATTGCCTAAAACTAGGTTGGATTAGGTGGTCCACCTTTCCTGATTTGGGGAAATGACTTTGCATGGGCAGTGCCAGGCACAGCAGTGCTGGAGGCAGTAGGGGATAGAGCCATCCTTTGTGTGCAGAGGGACAGTCCTTGCTTTATGCAGGAGCTAAACTCCTGATTGCTTCTGAAGGCATCCTCTGCACTTGCACACCATTCACTGCTGCCCCCACAAACCCCAGTGGGCAGGGACACTGCTCCGTGTCCCACCTGGCACAGCCCTGTCAGCAGAAAGAGCAAATTGCTCTCACCTCCATTCTTCTGGGGACCAGGGGGAGGGAGGCAGTCAGCATTTTTGAGACTTGTGTTACTTGAATTTAAAGATATGAATACCAGCTTAGTTTCACATGCCTTGAATGTTTGAGTTTAGAATATATCTGTTACTCTACCGAGTCTTATGCTAATTATATGTGCTGTAATAAATACTTGGATATTTTAATGGGTTATATTTTTCTTGTTCTAGTATTGTACTGTCTGCTCAGATGAAGCAAGGATTCAAAAATAGTATAAATGACTAATTAGGTTATCCAAATTTCTCGTGTCTTCAAGTTGTTTCTTCTTTCCTTTTAATAAACTTTTATCTTAAAACAAAGTATGGGAGAAACATATAATTAAGATTTTTTTTTGTGTTTAATTTCCTCAAAATAAGATTCACCATTCTGTTTTTCATTAAATTTTTTAGTTGGAAAATATCAGATGATTTAACAGCATTTTTGGTATTTTATTCTGTTTCTGAGGTAGATATCCCCTAGGTTTTAATGAAAAATCCAAATATTTTTTCAATTCAATCAATTTTGGGTTCTGAACATAAAAGTTATACAGTTTTTTGTGGTTCTAACAGACAACATGATTAATAGATCCCTTGTTCTCAGATGTTAGATTTTCTCTGTCCTTCCACCACTGAGAAATCTGATTTCTGTCTTATTTTTACAATCTTTATCCACTTTTGATGAAAATCAACATCATATTATTGTCCTTTCTCATATTTGACAAGTGAGCAATGAACAATATTTATCACTCAGCGGAGTCATAAGAATTTCAATAGATTCTTACCTGTAATTCTGTTTTTCATTTCCTATGTGAAATCTGTCATATTGTGAATATGCCCGGTTTCCTTCCCAGTCCATTAATTCAATTCTCAGAGAATATTGCCTCTGACTTGTTATTGCAAAGATAAATTCATTTCCCAGCCAATGTTCACCTGATGGGCTACCAAAACCCTAGAAAAAATTGGCAAAATAACTAGATGTAATTATTGTAATTTGTAAAGCTTTTATACAATAATAAAACCACCACAATATTGTTCCTGTACATTCTAATTACTGGTCATAGATTTATTTGTTCCAATTTGACTGTCTCTAAAATGATTCTACTGATATATATGACGTGGGAATGTCATGGAGTTGAGCTGGTGTTTGAAAGGGCAGCTGAGCTTATCAGCTGGAAATCCTTTTGCAGGTCCGTGATATTAACAGCATGATGCTGTATTTGTACATCATTCAGTGGGAATACTTGACATAGTAATATTCTATAATGCATTTAATATGGTGTTACACCTCGTTATCAAGCTCTGATTCTAGTCATCTTGTTTCCTCACATTTCATATCTTCAGATGTTCTTATTTCCATTTAAGCAAACAATATAATTTTCAAACATGGAAAAATAATAATGAAAGAAAAAGTATAATTAATTTTCCAAACCAATTCCTAGACATATTAGTGAATATCTTACTACATAAAATTTAAGGTTTTATCTAACGACATTAACTTATTTACTATATATTAGAATAATTGTTCTATTTAAACTATTAGTTCATATCTGAGAATGCTTCAGTCCATTTAGTGTTTTTCTTTTTTTCTCTTTAAACAGTAAAAATTATTTTCAACTATAATATTTACTTGTGAAGAACTACTCCAACATGACTGTGTGAATTCATATATCTTAAGATAGGAAAAATGGGAACCAGAAATCTCCTGGTTTGCTTACAGTGGTGTACTGAGTGTGTTTTAGAAGGTCCTGTGAAAATACCTTAGTCAAATTAAATGAAAGATTGAATTATTTACAGAAAGTACAGTATTTTTTAAAGGGATTAAAATTAAGAGATTCCTAGGACTAAAGGTTAGATAAGGAGAAATGTGTCTGTGAGACACATTGGCAAGACATCAACCTTCTCTATATTTCAGTCACTCCTAACATGAGATGAAAACACTGGAAGTAGAGCTCGCTTTCTCTCTTTTTTTTTTTTTCCTTTCTTTCTTTATTGTATTGCTGTGGTTCTAGCCCTGATTAGCTGCATCTCTGGAGGATGAAATCCTGCCTCCCCAGAGCCCGTATCACAGCACAGGTAATAGTTACTCAGGAAATGCATAGGTATATCAGCTGAAAATTTCTAAAGAAAATTAATTTTAAAAATATAGGAAATTAAAAGTTTGACTGGTCCAAAAAATAAAAACGGAGGAATTTTTTTGTTGTTGCTCCTAGAGAGAATTACAGTAGAAAGTACTTTACTCAGGACGCAATTGTGTTTACACAGCCCTACCTGAGCATATATTTGGTGACTCACTGACAGCACAGGCTGAGAATACATGCCACATTTGGGTATGCTGAACTGAGTACACTAACATATTTGGAATAAGCATGTCTGCCTTTTGGCTCAGAGACCATCAAGAGATACCCATGGACAAAGTGTTTAATCTGCAAGAACTGACATTCAGGAGACTGTGGCAAGTCTCTAAGAAGTCTCAGACTGAAATGTGGGAGCATACTATTAGTTGGCTTTTCCTTTCCTACATGTTATTTCATTAAATCCTCTTTCTCCAGTAGACTATTTCCTATAGAAGTCTGTAAATACTGGTTGTAGGTAATACTGGTGATACTCTTCCTTGAACCCATCTGTCTTCCAGTTTGAGCTGCTGCTCCTCAAATTTTCTATTATGATGCTTTTAATTATTTCTCATTTGCTGCTTTGATGGCATTCACATTCATATTTAGCTTCATACACTGCTCCAAAAACACAAAAATACTTGTTCCTCACCTGTATGAACCCTCTCTACAGCTGGTACACCCTTCTGTAGTTATCACAGTTTTCTGTGTGTGCCTTTGATTTTTTCCATCTTCTTGCCTTGTCTTTCTACCCTTGACTGACCCACCTGGCATCTCCTGTTCTAGTAGCTTTGGCAGTGTCATACCAGAGCAGTTAGTGGTTTATCTCTGACATCTTTCACCACTGGTCACTGTCACTCATCTTGGAGTAAGGCAAAATATGCTCTGTATAGACTACCTGCCAGGAAACTTCTCCCTAAAATCCACAAAGAAGTGGTGCATAGTTGTTCAGATATCAGTCAAATTAGGTTTTTTTTAAGTTTACATGGCTTCTTATCCATATAACTATCATCATCATCATCATCATCTTAAAGAGAGATTATTATCTTCCTTAATAGAAAATTATTAGGAAATTCTTCGTCCCTTTTTCCCAGTGCAGGAAATCTGAGGGGACTCCCCTTTGAACTGTTGTCTATTGAATTATATATATCTTATCTCATTTAGATTGCAGCCTATTCAGGATATAATATATGCAGTGTTTTAACATTATAGGATCCCTTATGTGTTTTATAGAAACTCCAGACACTACATATAATTATTCTGAAGTAATGATTTTTATTCTTCAAATTTTCACCTCCTTCTCCCTTTTCACATGTGTTATTGAACTAAGATTAAAATCTATCACTGAAGTGCTTTGCTCTCCTGACCAGAGGAAATGAAGCTGCAGCAACAGGGAACAAAAGAAATACAAAAAGAAATATTTAAAATTATCTTAGTTATGAAAAAGGGAATCCTACTATCAGGGGCTACAGTACTGAAACTCAGTTTAGGAATGCCTAGAATAAGACTTTCTTTCCTTGACAGAAGTAACTTCTTTTTAAACAAACTACTTGCTTTTATAAAAAGAAAACCAAGGAAGTAATTGGGATAGAAAACATCTCTCTGAAGCAAGGAATGTTCCAAAGGAGAAGCAGTGTACTTTATTAAACACCTAATATGGCTAGAAAGATATAAACAAACAAACAGGCACTCAAAGTTTTCATAGACGTAAACCAGAGAGGAGCAGTACATTTCTGTTAAGTACAGATTTGGCAGCAGTTTCTTCAAGTATAATTTTATTATGCCAAACTCAACGGTTTCCAACCTGTATTTAGTCTGCAGTTTACTGCCTATATTTCAGAGCTGAAGAAAGACTTGCGTGCATACTGGTTTTCCCAGATACTTTGGCTGACTTAATAACTACACAGCTCTCCTTGTTTATATCTTACTTAGACTGTCTCTACTACAAGAACACTACTACTTTGATGGGATATGTAAACTTTTGTGCGCAGAAGAAAATGACATAATATTAGCCAAATAACCCTGAAAAAACATGATTTAATTTTGTGTTTCCATTCCCAGCCCTGAGGCTGGTAAAGAAAATGGTTGTTTTGATTTTCCTTCAGAATCCTTAGCTCTCAAAGAACAGTTCAGAATTTTACTTTCAAATGTATTTTTTTTTTTTATTATTATTATTATCCCAGTTAGAAAACTTAGGAAAACAAGCTTGTCTAAGTGCTATGCCCACTTGTCCTTTATATTTGTGAAATACTTTTTGAACATATTTGTGAATACTTCTTTAAAACCTTTTGAGGTTTGGTTAAAAATCACACAAGCTTGAAGTTCAACAAGGTTTCAGAGAACTGGTGTCTCTGTGATGAGTTGCTGCTGGAAGAATTGCTGCAGGAGAAGCTCAGCAGTTGCCTATTCCAATTGCTACAGGCAGACACAGAGCAGCCAGCCAAGGGCAGATGCTGAGCAAATATTGCCTCGGAGGTTCTTAGACATCTGGGAGAGATTGAGGGACATAAAAGGGGAAGTCAAGCTTTTACCACAGAGAATCCTAGAAAATAATAGGGTTTCAGAAGATTACCAGTAATAAAAATGGGACTTCTATGTGGGACACAGGACAAAAGTCCACAGAAAAGAAGATCTCATTAATTTTGATGTTCATGAGAGAATTCAGTAATTGTTCAGTAATTAAAATTCAATAATGAGAAATAAGCATTTTAGTTAGCAGATCATTTGCTGCTCAAATCTGTGGGGCCCCAAGTGATAAGATGCCTAAAGCCTTGCCTAAGACCATGTTTGTCATTTATGGACTGATGCTTAAGATTTAGGACAAGAAATTTGGGTTTGAGAATGCCTTAGGGCAGTCTTAAAAGTTAATGTTAGGAATGAACAATTTCAGGCCCATAGTTGTTATTAAATATATTTGTTTCCCGGTACATATATACACTGTTAACAAACACTTCAGGTTTTACATTCAAACAATTATAGCATTATTAGAATTATAGAAAATATATAGAATTATTTGTGTCAAAGTTTTGTGCCTGAACTCAAGGAATTACATGAGGTGATCCAAGTCATTCTCAGCTATCAATCCACTAGGAAAAGGAACATCTGTATTTCATGAATGTGTTTGCAGTTAACTACATTTTAAGACTCTCTGAAGCCCAGTGGGTCTTAAACACTGTTCCAAAAATGCATTTAAAGTTACTAAGAGACACTATTTTGTCATTATCTTTCTATGTTTTGTTCATTATATGTTTCCAAAAAAAAGCGATTAATTCCTTAAACTCTGCATTTTATTCCAAAAATACTCAAAATCACTTTTCCCTAGAAATTTGCATAATATTTTGAGCTGGTTGGCAAATCAGAGGCTTAAGTTCCAAAAATAGTGCTTAATATAATAGGAAAAGGGTCAGTAAATTTCCAGAGGTTCTCAGAGTTCTATTTCATTTTCCTTACTAGTGCTCTATGGAAGCTAGGAGAATATAGCAGGGAAATATGCTTACATTTTCATAATATGCCTTCTTGTCTCTCCACTATTACTTACAGAAAAGATACACAATTTTTTGCACTGACCCAGAATAGATTATTATGATGTTTCATTTTTTATTTAATAAACAGAAAAAAATTGTAATTTTTGCTGCTGAAAATTGCATTAAGATCATATTTTGGCAAAGGCTGATCTGAAATAAGACATAAAAATCACAAACAATGAGTAAATACTTTTATCCAGGTTTTTTCATTGAGGAATAAAAAAGTAATATTTTATACTACATTAGAGCAGATTGTTCTTGTCAACATGATAGAATTTGTTTTCAGTGAAAAAAGATAACACAATACAGAACTTTACTGAAAATTGCTAATTCATTTTTGTAATTGGATGAAGCAAAGGCGCCTTCTGTTTCTTTATAACTATATTGTAAATTCTGTAAATTTTGACATAATGCCCAACTGCTATGAAAGAAAAAGAAAAAGAAAAAGAAAAAGAAAAAGAAAAAGAAAAAGAAAAAGAAAAAGAAAAAGAAAAAGAAAAAGAAAAAGAAAAAGAAAAAGAAAAAGAAAAAGAAAAAGAAAAGAAATATTTTATTAATCTTTTTTATGGATTAAAATACTTGGAACTGGGAAGCAAAGACAAAAGCATGAGATTGTATAATATTTATTCTAGATGACATCTGCGTTCTACATCAGCTCATTTTCAATTTCCATTTGCTTATTAACAGGGTCCAAACTACTAAAGCAGTCATAACTACAAAGAAATAGAATTCAGTACTGGTTTTTAAAATGCCCTTAAGAATTTACAAAGCTGATACTTATTCAAAAATAATAAGTAGGGTGCAAAAGAATTTTATTAGCTTTGGCAAAATCTGTGAGGGTATTCTGCCTGACTCATGTTGCTCCAAGTTCATTAAACAATTATCTCTCTTACTTTATTTATTTTGTCTGATAATGCTTACAGGAAGCTTTGACTTTTTATAGACAAAACAAATTGGAAACAGACACAGCCAATATATCCTATGGGTTCATCTTCTGTCAGACAATTCAGTGAATAAAGCTGATAATAATTCAGTGTTTTACAGCAGCAGTGACTTCTCAGAAGCCATAAAGAATGTTCATCTCCTTTTGCCTTAGCTGTGAATGTGCAGTGGATATTGTTTAAGAAGATAATTTCTAAAAAATGTTTGTGTATTTTTTCTATGCTTGTATATTTTCATTCCCATCACATTATATTATTCATTCTGTTTATTGAAATAGAGATTTGTTTTACAGAAATTACATTTCCTCAGACAACATATGTGTTAATTAATGTTAACGTAAAAGAATATTGGAAAATAATTCTAAATATTCAGATTTTTTTTTTTCCCTAGGAAATACTAACACATTTTCTTGGCAATTTTTAAAAATATATTTAGATTGAAGCCAGAGATACCTTCTCAAAAGACCAAAAAGAAAACAGAGATATTGTCAGATTAAATGAAGAACTAAATATCTGTATAATCTGCCTGAAAATCTTGTTTGTAGTCTGCAGCAAGTCAGTCTGTTGCACTTCATTCTAGACTAGTAGGCATACCAAAATTAGGTTCACTTTTTACTTTTACCTTCTCAGACACACACAGTATCAGTAGCAGCAAAATTCCCAATGAATAAAAATCACAGCGATGGAATGAAGTGCAAACCTTACACAAAGGTAACCTCTGGCTGGGCAAGGGTCCCTAAACACCTCAGTTCCCTACACACATTTCCTACAAATAAAATAACCACTACATTTTCCTCAGGCCTGGATTTCAAACAAAATTCCCTACCATATAGTTGAAAATAGGAGAATGTTTCTTATTCAGACAAATTATAGTGAGAGCCTCTATCCCAAACCACCTTTTTCACTCTAGGACAAATGGATCCCAGGAATGCACAGACACTTAGTGTGGCTCCTAGTAGGAGCATCCCAGGGACATCGGTATGCATTATAGAAAAGAAAGCTCTTTTTTTTGTGGCCGAAGAAAAACTAATTTTGACCTTTCTGATAACTTTCTAATAACTTTCTGATTCATTAATTGCAAAGAAATAAATGGTAAGGTTTAGGCTTAAACATGCAAAATGCAAGAAAAAATCTAGAAAAGGTATTTTTGGTCATTTCAGCCTAAACCAGAAACTTTTGGCATGTGGGACTTCTCCAAATACAACGATTAATTACAAGCAGAAAAAAGGAGCATGACTAGCAGCATAGTTGCTACAGCAAAGACCAAAAGTTTCTGAGTTTGAGAAGGGATTTGAGTTTCAGCCCCATAATCTGTCTAAATAAATCAAGCACCAAATTTATGCATTGTTTTTGAATCTCATGCTTGGGTTTAGCTGGTAGTCTAAACAGTTGAACAAGAATAGAAGTTGACTAACATCAGAGTCAAAAAGTTGTACTTCTAATTTGACATGAGCCCCAAAGTGAAGAGCTGCTCCGGTAAGTTCCAAACGGAGCAGATCACACAGAAGATGCTCCTCCCTGAAGAGAAATGCTGTTTCGCAATGACAGCACACAACTGCTATTTGGGAAGACCTCTGCTACAATTCTACTATATTTTCAAGTCACAAATTTTTGAAAGCAACCTCACAGAATCTCACCTGGCTCTTCTAACACAGCATTTTCATCTTGTGGTTAAAACAGTTTTTGATGACTTTAATCTTTCTCATGGTGCTCTACTAGAGGCTGTTAGTATAATTAAGCTAAATCTTGATATCATTATATAAAATTTATTAAGTAACAGTCTTTGGAATACCACATGACTCTTATGAGTACAAATTAATGCTGTTAAATTGAAGCACTGGTGGCAAAGGGGGCACAAGTACATATCCATGTGTCAACACAGCTCTTGAAACTGATGCTATCCAGTAATATTTGCTTAGGAAAGACTGTGCTGAGTACATTTAAAACACAACTGTACTCCAACACAAAATTATGTTTAATTTCACATCCAAAATATTCTCCAAAATAAAGAGGATGTTTCCTTTTGTAGTCACATCTCTGGTGCCCAATACAGTGATCCAACCTCTCTGAGACAAATATTGTTTCATTCTTGCCCCCTTACATAACTCTGTTGAAGCTTACACTGTAGATTAAGCCTCAGTTAGGACCAGAAGAGTTTCATGAGCATGTTTTCATAAAATGAAATATGTCCTCTCAGCACTTCTATATCATGTCTATCTCTACTGGACATACCGGATTTAGATCTCGGGAGAAGCAGAGAAAATGCTGTCTCTTTTCATAGCACTGATGAAAGTAACAATTATCTTAGTAACTGTTACAGTCAGAACAGACTTTTTATTAAACCAGGATGACATGACATTCTCTATCACAGAAGGGTGGGGCTCTGTGAAAGGCGTTATTCACACAATATCACAATACACATTCCAGTCATCAAAAATCACTTCCTTATATCCAACTTACTTGGTAAATGTGTGAAAGAAACTAATTACTTCCATGCCATCTATCCCAGTCCCTTGAAGAAAATTGTTTATTTTCAGATGTAAGAAACTTACGACTTTGAAGCATACTATCATAAGTAATGAATTTATCATTATTTGTTACAAAATTATTCACATCTTGAGTGTGCCTTTTTTATCCCCCTGTAATCATAACTCACTCCTATAAGTCATTCACTCCACATATTAATTCAAGAACATCACTACTCCCAACTGGTCTGGTTTGTTTACACTAGAGAAATCTAACTTCTGTCTTTTCTAAGGTCATGCATTCTCTAGCTTTTGCTTTTCTCACAGGTCCATCCTGTTCTCAAATCCTTCATTTTGCAGAAGGCACCACGCTGGTATTACAAAGCACTTTATAAACTGCTTCACGCTACTGACAGGGAAAAAACACAAGGCCATCTCTGCTGAAGAAATTATGGGATTAATCTCCAGATAGTAGCTAGGTGGATAGATGTTGTACAGATAGCTTTATGAATGCTCTCTTCCTTGCAGAAAAGTTTTGTCTTCCTTTCCTATTTTAAGGTTATATACAAAATCCTTAGCCAGGTTCTTTGAATCAGTAATTCTTTCTCTCACAAGTGTTTCACTAAGACACAGGGAGAGGAAGAATCTGTGAAAAGTGCTCTGAAATTTTCCTGTACTAACAGTGAAACTGTCTCAAATCTAACACCAAAGCAACCCTATACCAGCTGCCATTTGAGAATGACCTGTTACCTGTCACTGCTGGGGAATTATCTGTGCATGTTATTTGAGTCAGATCAAAACTACTCTACAATTTAGTGTTGAGGATCTTTTGTCACAAGACATATTTGAGTCCTCATTTAAAGAACACAGGGATAGATCTATCAGTGCAAGAAGTGTGAAGATTTCATGACCATAATAATGCATAACATACCTTAAATAGCTATATTCCTGGAAAAGGAATGAAAATTTATTCACAATATCTAGTTTTAAAAAACTGAGAATTGTGAAAGATACTGTTCCCACAGTATAGGCTTTCAAATTATGAGCAATTTTTTTTCTGTCAAGAATCTTCTCCTCAGCCAAGTCATATGGTTTGTGTATTTTTTTGTTTAAAATCCCACCCACATCTGAAGTTATTTTGCACTAAGGTAGTGGAACCAGAATCAATAAGCTTACACAAACAATTCTAAAAGGTGCTTTTTGCATTCTTTTTATTCAGTTATTGTCTCACTTGAAAAATAAAGTAAGGAATATAATGTTATAATTATTGAAAGGGGTTGGACCTTTGTCTGGAGCTTTGTTTGATTCTTCAAGTATTTGGGGGTAAAATATAACCTGAACACTATTTGTAAATGGATACAACTACAACACAGAATTATCCATCATCAGTTAATGTTCCAAGAGGAAACTGCATCAGCTTGAGTTTTTTTTGTTCAAGATAGATACAATAAAAATGGTGGTGATTACCTATTTTGAATGAGAAAAATTTGCACGTTAGCATTGCTACTGAAGCAGTAGAAAAAAAAAAGGAAATGTCAGAGTTTAAAGACTAGAAAGGTGGGCAGGGAGAATTGCAACAGAACTTGAAATTTGAACAGAAGCTTTCACAAGAGAAATTAACATTTTCAGGCTTAAAGGCTTACAACAGGTGGAGACCATAAAAGGAATTAGGAGGCCATATTCTAAAACAGGAGCTGAACAGTTTGCAAATAAAAAATTGAATGCAAGTAACATCTGGAAGTTTTCAGAATGAACTGAACAAGGGCACTGAAAAATAAAGTCTTTATTGGAATGGTAGCTCTTATGTATAATTCAGGCTTGTTAGACTTGTGAAGATGAGTGAGATGAAAACATGAGATGATCAGCAGCCTTACAGTCACAAAGATGGTCTTCCAGGAAACAGGTAGGACCTCTGTCCAAACTAGAGCTTGCTCACAGAGGTGAACTGTAGGTAGTATATAAAAATGTGTAAGAACCATTGTGTCTAGAAGGAAATCAGAGACTTAGAGTCCAAAGATGTGTTCGGCTGTCTTTTAAGTAAGCAGAAGACATAGATCTCCAGACTTGTTATAATAGCTTAAATAGCTTCCTTTTTCAGAGGAAAGCCAGGCTATTCCAGGTGACACGATGTAAATTTCCACTAGAATTGCATCCAAAATACTTCCTGAGAAAGTTCTGGTGACTACCTCCATGGTCTGGCTTTCAGTGTATGAAGAATTTAAGGCACAGAAGAACATAAATTGTCCTGCTCTGGTGTCATACCATATTGGCTCTATGGAGATATCATCAATTTGACCCAACAGCTTTAAGGAGAAAAGAAAAAGAAGAAACTGCAACAGAAATGGAAGTGTTTTTTCAGATGTGCTCTTCAGGCCCACACAAATGCTACTGATGATTTCTGAAACAATTGGCAGCAAACTTGTCTTAAGCACTGAACTGTTGTTGGACTCTTAGATATTAATCAGGAACATGAAATTAAAAGAATGTGGAATTTAGTACTGAACGTCATTCTTGCCTCAAAGAAACCAAAAGAAAAAACAGCTGCTGGTCAGGAAGGTAGGAAGTGGTTGCCATAAAGCTTAGAAATTCATCTTTGAGTGTACTATGTACAAGTGATCCTAATCTAGCTCATGACATTTTAAATGATTAAAAGAAGTGATAGGGATTTTTTTTTTTTTTCACCAGAGAGTGGAAAGTAGCAATTAAAGCATAGAGTACAATTAAATACTGACATGCAGAAAAAATATTGGCTAGGAAAGAGATTGCTGTGAGCTCGTTAAGGCATGGAATTTCAAATACCTTTTCAGAGCTTTGTCTCAAATGAGAGAAAGCAAGAAAAATAATTTTAAATGTCTGAGAAAGCTCCCAACAGACTTGACCCCAAAGAAGGCCCCTAGGAAACTCATAGTGAATGTTGGGCTATCAAGTGTGGAATAAATTCAGAGAATTTCATGGGAATTATTCAGCTAGACATGCTAAAAGGCTAGAGAATAGGGAATCCAATACTCCATCACCTAATTTGGCAAAAATGGAGACAGTCACTGGGAAAGGTGCATTCATCCAAGAACTGAAAACTGGAAAATGATCAAGAAGTCTCCACAGCCAAGTTAGCACATGAGCTAACCATTTACTCAGATTTGATTATTGCTAATAACTGCCTAATAAATGCCAGAAATTCTGTCTTGGACAGTAAGCTTGCAGAAAACCCCCTTCTAAAGGGTCTTGGGTTTGCAGATGGCAAGCAATAGTTTTTTAAGTGATATTCTTCTCTGGAGATCAAAACTCTTAATAGTGTTTTACATTTACTCAGGCAAGAAAAATATGAAAAATGCTTGAAACTTGCTTCAGGGTGATCTCACCTGCTGTTAAAGAAATTATTTATTTCACTTCAATTTTTTCTGATAAGCAGCAAAAAGTATAACAGAATATCCATTGCAAAATGTTAAAGAATAGATGTAGGAGATACTGATAAGGAAAGGATGGAAGGATGAACTTATGGGTTTTTCTCTGAATTTGTCCCAATTACTACTGAATTCACAAAACTCAAATGGCCCAGGAGATTTCTTAGTCAGAAATGAGTTCTTATAAGCAAAGGTACAAATTACACTGCACACCATAAGACTAACAAGAAAATTGAAGACTGCTGGGAACATATGCCTCTAAGCCAGAAGATGGATACCCAGTCTTGTAAAACAGTGAATCTGCAGCAAAGGTTTTGCACTCATTGGCTGTTGTTTTAGATACCAAAGAAAGTGTTACTTTATTTTACACAATGGAGGCTGAATGCAAGTGGAAATGGAGAAAAAAATACCAGGAGGAAAAGTTAGTACCACTATTGCACTATCACTGACTGTGGGGTAATTTATGTATGAATAGAGTTGTATACTTCCAACTCAAAAGATTTACGACTGTCCTATCTCTCACTTAACCTGTTTACTGTGTTGGTGTCTAGAACAGAATTGAAGTGTTTCCATGCAAGCTGAAGGCAGCAGCATGAGCCTGCATCAAAGACAATGAGTGCCTCATTGCTGGCAGGTGACTGTAACCCAGCCGTGCTGTCACCCTTGCACTGGCTGCTCCCTGTGCTCACTTCCCAGGTAAGCTGCTCTAAGGGTCTGTTTAGAGTCAGAACATATGTGCAGTGGCCTCCTAACACTGTAACAGCCAATAACTTGTGAGGGCTTTAGGAGTAGTGCAGGCTGGTGGCCTGAATTCCTGTCCAGCTCAGAAGCTGGCAATCAGTACTTGCTTAGAGTGCAAGTTTGGAAAATTTGAAGAGTTTTCCAAATTTCTTTCTAATAAGAACTAAATGCACTGAAAATAAATTAAGCCCCAGAGACCTGTGGTTGCTGTTATTATATTATGATACTATTTCTGTTAGCTTTAGGGCCCCAATGAGATACATGAAGAATATCTTAACAAAACTGGAAATCTCTACCTGAACTATGGGCTGAGAAAACACAGAGTTTAAGTTCAACTGCTCCAAGTAAGCCTAAGTGCCACTGTATTTCCCCCACCACACTACCCAGCCTCCACTGGAAGGAACACCAGGCAGATGTCAGGGAGAGGGAGTGTGGTCCAACAGACACCACACACCCTCCCTGAACAACCAAAAAATTAAGTGAGTGGTGCTATTGGCTTGATGCACAGATGCTTTCAGATATCCCAGTAATACACAGAGAGTTCAACAGCCTCTACCATTCTGCATTCAACAGTTGGTGTTGTATGATAACCACAGAAGGGAGCCTAAGATTGGTACTTTGGTGAAACGGTTCACAGAAGCAGAGGAAGCCTGAATCCCATCTTACTTCATGGAATACAGGTTAATCTGTCAATAAAAGTCCAAAAGGGATCCTTTTTATTTAGAAATTTAGAAATATTTATTTTATTTGTTTAGAAGTAAATGATCCCTTTGAATACTATAACATTCCTAAAGAGAAGCAAAATTAATTCAGACTGCTTGAATTAGACAAAACCAGCCGAATCTAATCCTGTACAGATTCACACCATTGTGAAGGAAATGTGGATGAAAATTACTAAGTGAAGGGATATATATATATATATATATATATATATGTGTATATATATATATATATATATATAAAAGCCACATGGGGAAACTTTACAAAGGGCTTTATTTATTACACTGCCTAAGGAAATCTCAGGAGATAAAAAAAACTGAGAAAATCATTAGTGTGATATGTATAAATTTTAAAAAGTCCATATGTATGTTGCACATATGAATTCTAATTTCCCCACTAGTAATACTGGTAGAATCTTTTGGTTCCCCAAAATAATGTTATGCTGTATATTTTATTTGATTCTGAATCAAAATAGAGTAAAACTGTCTTCAAGTTTTCTGCTAAATTAAAACAATAAGAATTTTAAAAGAAATTTGCAATTTTGTAACTCTATTTTAAAAATTGTCATTTTAATATCACTTTAGTTAATATAACTTATGAAACACATTACATCCTCTAGTTATGCAAAGGAGCAGAAGTCCGACCCAAATTATTATTTATATTTTCAAACAATATAAATTTATTGAAAACAAAGCATCAATAGAATCCAGAATTAGATCTTTGTTCAATAATATGATATTATGTTTATTTCTGAAATTGTTAGTTCTACAAAGGAACTTTTTCCCACAGGAATTTTTACTAAACTGAACTTTCTTTTATTTCTAAACATTTAAAATTCTCTTTTCATTTTTCAAATCTGTAAAGAATCCTTTCCACTGTCAGGCTGATAAGACAGTGCTGAAATCTTCCCTAGGAATGTCATTGAGATCCAAGCCAGTCCTCAGGGGCTCAGAGAAAGGAACTCCATCAGAAAGTTTGATCAGGCAGAGAAAGAAAAAGAAATGAGAAGTTATTTAGATTGGAGTAAAATTTTTTTGAGTTGGCAAAGGGAAAATAGCCTGTTTGATGTAATGTCATCTTTAATTTCGTAAGTTATTTATTTTCTTGTAATCCTATTTGAAGTATCAACATTAACTTGATTGGCAGAAGTGTTGTATGACTTGGGATAAGCCCCAGTATAAAAATTTTTATTCCTATCTGAGGTGCTCCAAATTCTGAATGAGTTCCTCTCAGCTGAAAACATTCCTGCCTTAGAAACATCATCACATGCATTTTACTTCTTAACAGCACATCAAGTCAAAACTTCAGAGAGACAGACAGCAGTGTTCTAGCCTCATTTAAATCTCAGTAAATGATCTGAAAGAAACTCTAAATAAGGGGAAATAATACTCAGCTAACTGAGTAAAAAGTATTTTCAAAAGTAACAGACACAGCAAAAGGTAGTTCATAAAAGACTGCAGGACCATACCACATCACTACAGGAATAATTATATATTTAGGTCAATAGGAAGTAGTGTTTGAAATCTGACACTTGTATAAAGTGCACAGCTACTGCACATATTTTCACCTCACCATTTTGTATTCTTTCCAGCTTTTCTGAAAATCCAGACTTCCATCCTCTCGGTGTTGTATAACTGTCCATCCTCCTCCAGCAATTTCCATATTGCAAAAGACCTACACAGCAAATAAAAAAAGAAAAAATTAAAAACCCAAACAAAAAATAAAATAACTTTGCATTGAAATTCTGGTATCTTAGTGGGGGGGTGGGGGAAGTATTTGTGGATAACAGAATTAAGAAAGTGTGTTTTCCTATGCACTCAGGCCCTGTTCCCTCAATTACATCCTCAGACATTTGATGACAACCAGTTCTCTTGTTATGTTTAGTGTAATTCTCCCAGCAATGTCTCCTTTCAGTACATCACCAAGAACATCTCCCCATCATCCCCCTCTGCTTCTTCAGCTTTCCCCTTTGCATTCCCTCCATGCTCTTGTTTCTATTTTCTCTGCAGTGCCCCTGAAACCACTCCCTTCCTCTTAATAAACAAGAGTAATTCTTTCAGTGGTAAAAACACATCATATCTTGTAGCAGTGTCATTTGGTCTCAGAGATCTTGAGAATTCTTATAGAAAACACTCATTCTGGGAGTCTGAAATGTAGCACAGATGAAGTTGTTTTGTTTTCCTTTGAACTGTAGTATTACGTAGTGTTCCAGGCAGTGTCCCAAAATGGGACAGGTGACCTCAGCGTAAGCTGCCTGATGCTGACAGAGAACACAGACAGAAACAGGCTCAAGAGATGAAGTCTGTGAGACAAGTCCAGATCTATACTGAATATGTAAGATCATATCCTGTCACCACTGCACAAAGAAAATTATAGCCTAGATACTAAAGATTCTGTGTATGAAGGACAATGAAATAATTTGACAATTTTGTTGACCCTTGATATTAGAATATTGTGTAAACTGAAATCTGCTACCACTCTTTGAATATCTATATAATAATAAAAATGGGTATTAACTTTTATTCACTTCACTCTTTTTCATTATCCTTCAAAAATGTAGAAGATAAACTATGAAAAAAATTAAAATACTGCTTGTGCATTTCCTTTTCTTGGTATGCGACAAGTGGTAATAATTATTGTTTCTGTTTTTGTAGGACACTTGATTTTAAGATCTAAGTTTATTAGGGCTACTCATTCAAGGAAATTTTCCTGATTTCATTCCCCTCTGCTCATCAATGCCATATCTGCAACTATCCTAAATTCCATTTGTTTGTGCTTTTAAAAGCTGAATTCTGCTCTTTAAGTGAAAAGTCGGTATGTAAGAGTGTTGAAGAGGTTTAGCTTTTGGCACTCACATCAGCAAGAGTCAATCCATTAAACACTGCTTGGCAATTTAAAGCTTTAAGTTGCTTTGACAAATTGGAGGTTACTACACAACACAGTTAAATAAAAATTTGTCCTGCAGTTGACTAGGGGACCATTTTCTATCCTCAGGAAAAGCCATTCTATTCATAAGAACTGCCATAGTAACAATATGCAAGTGTTTTTATTTTAATTTGCACCAGGCATGCCAAGTGAAGTCCCTGTGAAAGTACAGGAAGGAAATAGAATATCACGACAAACATGAACTTGATTCAGGGTAACCACAATAAAACCCACAATTTTCTAGACAAATATTTTGGCCCTATTCCTTCTTTAGGGAAGCCACTGTGAGTCAAAACATTTATCTACAGGATTTAATGTCTTTAGTCTGATTTACAGTGAGAATTTCTAAAACATGGATTTACTTTCCTTATAAGCTCCCATGAATCCACTGCCAATTTTTAAAGCATTAAATCCTCGACTGAATTAAGACTACTCATTTTAAAGACGCACACAAATTTTGGGATTTTCATACTACAATATAATGAAATACTGATAAAAATATTGAAGTTTTCTGAATAATATATCAAATTGAAAGAGAGAACTGTACAGTGAAGAAAAGATTTGCCAACAGCACTTTTTTCACTTGCCATCATTGTGTGGTCTGGCACTTTCCACAGTGGTAGACACAAACACCTGCCCATATTAACAGGAGTTCCAAGGTGATTGTAGATGTTACTGTGCATAGCTCCAGCCTTGTCTGCCTCAGAAAAGATTAAGGCACTCAGCCATTTAACACCACTTAATATGTTCTCATACTTAACCCTCTATTAGGAAAGAAAAAGATGAGAGAAAGCAACTGAATTTGTATGCATTGTAATTAAAAAAGTAACCTGATTTAGAATAAAAGACCATCCACATTATTGCCCTCTTGCTCTTCCTTAAATGCATGGGTAAAAATTCTCAAGCTCCTAAAAGGCAAACATGGGATTATTTCTACTTATTTTAGCTTTATGGACTAAGTTATTAAAATTTTATAATTAGAATTCAGAGACAAGCTCAATTTTAAAGTAAATAGAAAATGTCAAATTTCTACAGATTGCATTTTAAGTGCATGCACACTAAGACCCCACAAGCCTACCTCGTTGACATGGAGCAACAAGCTCAAGACCAGACCTCTGAGATTCAGGGAATGTGTCTCTGCTATGCAGAAACAAAAGAATACCTGATGACTCCCATGTTGAAGGACAGTTTTCACAGTACAGAGGGATAGCCTACATTTAATGGGCTAAAATTCCTCCAGATATGCTCATCAGCACCAATTTAGTGGGAAGTCCACGAGAAGAAAGTAAAGGGGGAGGAGTGAAGAGCACAGCCATAGCAATTGCTTTTGCAGAACCATGCAGGCACAGACTGACAGAGCCCAGCAGCAGTGGATAACATTACATTTTTAGTGTAGTGCACCCAGAGGTTGCTAAGAGTCACGTTTGTGAGGGTTTGTGAAGACAGTGGAGTCAGCACACTGATCCAAGGGCACACGCAGAGTTCCTGTTTGCAGTCAGACCAATCACACCTGGCCGGCTTTGGCTCCCAAAGGTGACTTGGTTCTTTCAGCTCCAAAATGGGGACAGCCTCACTGTCATTGCTCCCTTGCTCATCAGAAGCCTTGCTTCCCCTGTAGCTCACCCTGACTTTGCTGGGGACTGAGAAGATTCTTCCTGACTTTTCTTTCACTCAGAATAATCATTTGTCCACCTTATCAGGGACATGCACTATCAGGGACTGCAGATGCATGTGTCACAGTGAGCTAATTAATTAGCTCAATAGTTTGTCTATCTTTTTCTCTTTCTATATGAAAATATGGAATATTATTAAGATCATTTTAAACAGATATTAAACACTAATTTTTGATGAAGGGCTTACAGACTAATGAACTATATTAATGAACTGTTGAAGCTAGGGAAAAGAAACAAAAATTACAGTCTAAAGCATATGTGAGCATATAAAAATGAGGCATATAAATGGTATGGAGCTGTAAGAATGACGGATAAATTTTATGAATACATGAATGTGAAACCAACAAAACACTAAAACTGGGAGTAACATTTATGTATATGATAAAGGTATTTTCCAGTGAATATCAGGATTCCAGTAAATATCCTTAGAAATTATGAGATGAAATGAAGGTATGTTTTGTAATCTGATGTATCAAATTGTTATGAATGAGATAGCTGTCTGTGACTGTGAGTGATACAGAAGATAATAATATATTTGGGCTGCTAAAACATGTGGGAACTGTGCACTGCATTGTGGTAATCTAGCTAACTAAACTGGCTTTAAACAAGCAAGTCTGTCTCCATGGAGTACCTATCAGGATATTAGAACAATCTGACTGTGTCTGCATGGTGCTACCTCTGGCCCAATTAGTGCTGGCCTGGCACAGTGCTGCATGGATGGGATTTTGAAGCTATCTCAGCTGGAGTTAGTTCAGCTATCTGCACAGCACTACCATACAGCTTGTTTAAATGACCTTAAGGTCTAGAAGAACACCTGTTGAAGCAATCACACTCCTCACCTGACTGACATGAGCATGCCTGGGATCAGCTCTTGCTCTGTTATTGCTAGGGCAGGACAGAAATGGGTGCATCAGAAATGCCCTCAACACGCAGAAGCACACACTCCTGACTTTTCTTGCTAAAATAGGAAAACATAATGCAATGATATCAGCTGATCTGTGGTACCTGTGTTGATTGGTAGTAGCATCTGTAATCAGGGATATAGTGGAAACACAGGATGGCTTCCATTGTGTCACTGCCCTTATACTGCCAGTGCAGTGGGTTTGAGGTAAATATACCAGAAGCATCAGTGTCACAGTGTTTTCAGGCAACCATTGGTTTTCATTTCAGTCCAGCTTCTGGTCATGGCTTATGAACTTCGGTGAGGCTAAGAAAACTACTGTCAGTTGGTACATGAGATTTGGACATAGATGTTACATCTCTTTTTGAGTGGAACAGCAGCTACAGAATTTCTTTTATTATTCTTGTCCTGCTCAGTGCTTTCAGGGATATCTGCCTTTTATGTCATGTCAATTATTTTCCTTTTCACATTCACCAAAATTATGTTGATCTTGGCCCATAAAGCTGTCCCACCCCAATTCTACTCATGGCTTAATGAACTCTAATTCCTTGCTAAACTATAACATCTTGATGTTTGCAGGCTTCCAAAGGCCTTTTGTAATACAAAACTCCACTTAGGAATAAGGTTGGCATATCTTAATATGATCATAATATTATTATAAACAATAATACTGGTAGTATTTTTAACAGTCTTTTCTGTTTTCAGGATCAGCGTTTTACTGCAGTAAGAATAAATTCACCAGACAGAAGTGGTTCCCTCCCTCTTGTCTTGCCCACTTTATGGCCACTACTTCACTTCCCAGGTAATCAGCCCTTAGTCTTGGTGGCTGCTCCCGACAGTGCCCGGTCAGAGGGACAGCCAACATTCCTCCAAGGATAAATTGGGTTTAGGTTATCCTCTCAAAGGTTCTTAGGCTCAGCTGACTCAGCTACCTTAGCAACAAAAAGCCTTGCCAAAAAATAGTCTCTTACACAGACTAATGTTTCATTTACATAAAAAAAAGAAACCCTCCCAAGTCTCTTTTTTGGGAAGGATGGGATTATACATGCTTCATAATTTCAAGCTGTGCTAGCACTCAGCATGTTGTGTTCTTTACAGCCAAAATCACTTTTCCTTGTCCCCTACAAGAGAAGCAGAATTTTTAAAAAATCCTTATCTTTAAAAACTACTCATTCTGCTATTTCTTTCCTCCTGCTACCAGATAATCCCCTAGATCAGCTTCCTCATTATCACACTTTACAAATTCACTTCTAAATTTTATTGCAGATTTATTTGCAGCCATAGCCTGATTTAACTGAGCTTGCCAAGTGGGAGGAAGTGAGTCAACTATTGAGTGTACGTTGGAACTTAGGAAGGATTTTCTGTCAGTGGGAAAGAAGAATGTCTGGAATAATACTGTTAATCATTTTCTCAGTCTATTACACTTTTTAAAGATTAAATATAAGACAAGCTTTTTATACCAGTACAATATTTTGTAAAACGATAACTTCAATAAAGGCTCAAAACGCTCCTTTCAGTTCAGAGAAATATCATATTAACAAGAAAGTAAACCCAGTCTTTACCTTTTTAGGATCTGACACATTGTTGATATAAATAGTGTAGACCCCACTTTTGTTGAAACCAGATTGGTATACATCTGCACAGTCTCTGAATGGCTTTTCTTCCTCCTTTTTTGCATTCTTTAGTAAAACTGCAAAACAAAAAACATAAGTTACAACAGTCTTAAGCATTTCTGTATCTAGGAAGTCCATTTTTGCACACTACATCCCTTTCAAATATACACAGTAATAATTGTACTGTGTTTCTTACACCTTTCATGCATTTGGCAAATTCTAGTATAGCACTAGTGCAAAGCTTTTGGATAGATGGCAGAGTAGGCACCAGAAGAAATCATGATACAAATAGCTAAACAGAGCATCCTGTGCCCTGAGAGGTAACACAGCATGTTCTGAGTGCAAAGGTCTGTGCCACTGCAGCTGTTGCCTCCAGCTAAAGCCCTACCTGGGAGGCTGCCAAAGAATGCCTCAGAGATGGCACATGAAGGTGGAAAAAGTGTTCAGTGCTGTGATCTGACACAGATGCTCACCTTAGACAGCAATGCTGGAAGGAGAGAGTTCATGCTGTTCATGAAGTAATGACTTTGAGCAGCATAGGAGCTTGGGGCTAAGCAGCTGTGTGCTTAAATTTATTTTTTGGAAGAGAATAATTTAATTATTTTCATATATACATTTATAAAAGTTGCTAAACACAATAAAAGAAAAAAACAATGCTACTGAAGTCGGGTGTCTAAAGTCAATATTTATAGAATTCATTTTGGCTCAGCACAGGGAAACACTTAATGTTATAACACCAGTGCAGATCTTGATCCTGTATATTACAGGCAGACCAAATATATATATATGAGTTTGGGCTGAGAAATCAGGAGTGCAAAATGTTGAGAATCTCAGTCTTGAACAACCAGGAAATTCCCTGTAGGAAGAAGTAACATCTGAGAGTGTTCTTCATTTTCACAAACAAAAGTAGCATGACTCCACACAATAGTGTAGGATATGATTTCATTCCAACAACACTTATTTTAAGCACATCAGTATTCCCATGGAAACCCATCCATCTACTCAAATTCTTAAACATGTCCTTAAGTGATGTGCAGCATTCGGACCAGCACTTCATTAATCCCTACAATAAGGATACAATATTTAAGTCTTCCAGACACACTCATCCTCTGGTGACAGATATTTCTTTTTCATTTTTGGCTTGAAAGTGTGAGTTATAGATATAAAAGTGACTATGTCTTATTCATTCAGAGTGAAGTGGCCTCTGCTGCAAGACTGATGCTGATGTGCAGCAGGGCAATAGCCTTGAACAGCATGTGGGACTGCATGGTCGTAGCTGGTGAGAATAATACCAAGGGTGTGCAGTTGGAAATACCATCTTTCCTTTGAACACCTCAAGGAAGTATTTTAGGATGGCAAATTCCTGCCAGAGCACTTGTTATTAATACCATTTCACAGATGGGGAAATTGAGGTAAAAAATAAGGTTAAACATTTCACCTCAGTCATTCCATGAAAAGGTAAAAATAGAAAATTAGTGAGAAATTAAATCCTAACTGTAAGATTATACTGCTCTCTAGGTAGGCATTTTGCACAAAAATTATATTCTTTCCCTTTTGTGAGTTTTATGCTATTATTTTAAAATTTTATTTTAAGAAATAAAAATTCCTTACTTTTCCCCTTCCACACACTTGCTTAAGATTTGTTATTTTTATTCAACACCATCAACAAAAATAAAACCAAATTTATATACTTGCATATGAAATTCAATTAGGAAATCAATGGCTTTGAAACTTAGCCATATTTGGACAAGGTAGTGCTGGTGATGGTGTAGATTACGCAATTCCCTGTGAGATGGCAGGGAGTGAGGTCCTTAGCAAGGTGCACATTAATTGCTCCCTCTCTCAAAAATGACACTTTTTAGATAAGACATAGAACTGAGGCACTCGTGATTTTTGTTAATCAAAGACTTCATGGTACTTTCTGTAAGCAGATGGTGTTAGTATCTGCAGCCAAAGTCCAACCTGAATAATTACTTGGGGCTGGAGCAAAAGCCTTGAGGAGTTAAAGCAAAGCCTTTCATTGACCTCAGAGAGCTTTAGAATAGATCCATTCTTTCTGGCCTGAATTTCTCTAATGCTGTTGTTTCAACTGGAGCCATCAGTCTCTCCTGTCTAAAAATTATATTTAGTGGTGCAAAGGCACTGCTCATTTCCTTCAGTCTTCAAACTCTTATATTTTATTAGCTGTATGCAGCAAGATTATCTTACCTCTCACATGAGTGTTATACACATATTGAAAACCACTTGGAAATAACTACTAAGATTCAATAAGGGAAATTTGAATTTGGGTCCTGTAAAATTTAGACAAAAGAAATAACGAATATGTTCTGAAGTTTATATCATTAACATTTTAAATAAGGTAAGATTGTCATATCAGAGCAAATAGCTTTGGTAATTCTCTAAAGAGATGGATCTGTAGGAATCATCCTTAGAAATAAATTATCTTCTCATGCTTAAAAACTAAAAGAAACACAATAAAAGGGATATTTATGTTAGAGATGAAGTTGAAAAAGACAGATAAATGTCACAGACAAAGCCATCTTTACTTTTAGAACCAGACAGCTGAAGTAGCTGAAATTACACAGAGAGCAAATGTTTAATTTCCTAAAAGCTATGCAATCCAATACCTGTTTGGAGTTTTTGCACTAGGGGTTTTATTCCACTGCAGCCAGGAGAAGATGGCTTTCCTTGGGTGCCTCTCAACCCTCTCTCAGGAGCTGGTGCTCCCACTGCAGGAAAGCCCAGCTCCAGGTTCACAAGGACCTGTACTATTACAGATTGCAGCACAGTATATTAAGCATGACTAGCTAAAGTTGAGGCTTTCTTAATACATCACACTGTAATTTGCAAGAACAGCACAAACTTGACAGAAAATTAATACTCAGGAATGTTACTGGTAATTTGCTTTTAGCTTTAAATATGTTTTCTCTAAGGTTTGCTGTTGTTTTTCTTACTTAATATTCCATACAGTTTCCAAACTACTTCTATGTATTATAGTTCTAGACTATTTTTTTCTACAGCATTACATAGACCTTGAATCCTTTATACATTAAGCCCATGAATGATATATTGGCTCACATATGGTAGATGTGCAAGTAATTTTTTTTTAAGTAAGAAAATTCAAATAAATTACTTCTAAAACCAACTAAGTAACCATTAAATTCCTTTGTCAGCTTCAAGGTATTGACTTTACACAAACTTTTATTGTTAGTTTAGCTGTTTTCAAATACAATGCTTATGACAGAATTTTATGTACCTGAAGAAAGGTATGTCTATTTTAAGCAAAATAATATTATCATTTTTTAAACCTGAATGCTTAGCCAAGATTTGGACCCCTGGAGGGTTTCCTGATTGCCTTCTCTGGAAGAATAAGGAAGGAAGGAATGACTGGTAAGGAAGTCATGCTCCTTTAAAGCAATGATGCCTGTGTGGAAAGTCCTGCTTTTCTAACAGAAGGAGAACCAACAATAATTTTTTCACTGCACTTCCCAAGGCCTTCTGGGTTATTTGTATCCCAGTAACTTTCTCTTTGGGCTGTGCTCTCTGTTTTTCACTACTTGATGGGAATTATTTCTTTCAGTTATCAGTCCTTCAGCTGTTCCTTTTCCTTGGTGCCCTGGAGATGACTGGAGTCCAGACAGTACAGAAAGAGCCATCCATAACTGCCATCCATCCCTGTGGATGAACAGGGACCCAAATCAATGAGGTCTCTGTGACCCACGGGCTGTGCAGCACCAGGGCTCAGCTCTGCATCTGCTCCCAGGATATGAACCCTCAGTAGAAATCTGGGGTCAGCACTTGAGGCTGTCACCCCTCCAGTTTTATTAGAATGGTTTACCAGTACTTGCAAGTGAGAGATCTCAAATATATAGGGCTTTTTCCCCAAATCAATAGTTAGGGAAATTTAACTGGCTGATAGTTTTGTGTGCCCTGTGTAGAGTGATACTCTTTTTATGCTATCAGTTGTAAAATTAAATCAATTGTAAGTTAGTTTATTTCCTAACAGTTATCACAAATGGAGGATGTTTGCTTTTCTGCTCAGGTTTAAAGAAATACAACTGACTACTAAGAATAAGTAGCTTCTGAAATATATAGTAATCTAGTATTCTCCTCTAGGAACATGAAATTGAAAGCAATAAAATATGATCTATGTCTTTCCTAGCTGTATGAAAAATATCTAATTTCATCTCAACTAGGAAAAAAAAATCTACTAGATTTTTTTTTAACTGAGATTTCTGATTGTTTTTGAGAAAATTAAGTTATCTCATTGCTTTTCAGGTCTCCATAAGATATCTGGTGAATAGCACAGCTTGTCTATAAGCAACCGAGAATGTTAAAATTCAGTTCATTGTGTTGACTGAATCAGTAAATCACAATCACACTTCTTAAATTATTTGAGATGTGAACTGCTATGTTTGAGAAATCAGTTGAGACTGAGTTAATCACTAAACTCTTATGTCCTTTAGTGATACAAACAACAAATTAAAAACAGCTGTTTGTTTTTCTGCATGACAGTGGCTTATTTGGACAGATATGCAGAGATTTCTTTAGTGTCTGAGTGAATTATTATGTTTTCATTTTTTCAATGTTCCATTTACATAAATCTAATTTTCTTACAAAAGTACCAAAAAAGGTACTTAAAAAAATCATTCATACTTTTGAAATCAGAAAGGAAAAGCCTTTCTCCATATCTTATTGGCATATATAATTGACCTAAATTTTAGTTGTGCTATCAAAAGCACTTGAGGTAAAAATGTATGTACCCTGTTGAGCAACTCCTAAAAATTCAAAAAGAAGGTTGTAAATTGATGGGTTTTTTTTTTACCTAAAGCTGCTGCATTCAAGGACAGGGTCATACAAGGACTGCCAAATGATGGTTTCTGTCTAGATCCTGACTGCAAATAAATTTTGCCTTGATCTTGTCATTGTTCCAGACATACTGTGGGGAATTCTGCATTTCTGTAGGGACCCCGTGTCTCTGACCTCTTTCCCAGCCATTTGGGTGCAGCTGCTGTGCACCAACAAAACTCCAGTTACAATGGCAAACAGTGCCTGGCTTGTGAAGAATCAAATCCAGAACAGTTTGTTAATGTTATCCAAAGGATGTTACTCAAGCTGTTTCCCAGTGAGGAGGCTTGGAACACTGCCCACACACAAACACACACATATTTATATATATATATATATATACACATATACATATATACACATACATATATATATAAAATGTTCCCTGACTATGCAGCAGCAACCACAGACAGATCTGACACAATAAGGTGAAGATTTTTTTTGTTTTGAGGAGGAAAAATTAGCAAAGACTTAGAGCTTTTGCTGACTTACAGCCAGAAGTGTAGTCTGCTGTTTCAGTGTCCTTGTCTTGCATACACCAGCCTCCACTTGAGAACAAACATTAAACTACAGCCTAATAGCTGTGACACCCAGTATTGACTGCAATGAGACAGCCCTGTGACAACCCCATTGTGCTGCAAATGTTACACAAACCAAAGGGAAAAGCACAAACCTGAAGTCTGATTTTAATTCAATTATGTTCTCCAGGTAACTACTAAAAACTGAAATGATAGCTGTGCAAGAGCACATTTGGGTCCCTCTTAAAATGGACTTGAAAGCACATTTTCTTCAAATGCATATTATACACTATCTGCTTTTCTTCCACAAGACATGTTTCTGTATTATTAAAGCTACCACTGTCTCTCAGTATAACCAATGCAAAATTAATTAGAAAATTATAATCCATTGAGATGTATGAAATATAAAAAAATGCAGTTACTTATTCTTGATAAAGTAACAGGAACTTTTTATGCATCTAGCTAGTCAACTAAAAGTTTTAAATGTGAATTTATATGTAGTCACTACCCAATTCTAATTGTTATAAAGACAAACTATCACCACCTGATTAAAAACTTTCTCCAATGTCACCATTATTTCCTACTTTATTAATTCTATATTTCATTTTCATCTTCGTAAAGCCTAAAAATCTTTTAAAAAAACCAAAACAAATCAGGGGGATATTAGAATGAAAGCTGCTTCTGTATGTCTTGGAGCCCAGCAGTATTCTCAGATTGTGCATGTTTGTGCATTCATATTTGTTTACTAGGGAGGTGAAAGGAAGTTTAGGACTGGATTTGGACATGCATTTTCCATTCAACAAAATTTACATTCACCAACATGCTTTTAAAGCTAATATTTCTTTATGACATTGCTCTGAATCTGACAAAAAGACCATGCCATTGGCAACTTTGAAAGTTTATTTTGACATACTGGAACAAAATATTTCTGTTTTGGGAACTATTGTGCAACATTCAAGTTTATAGATTATAAATTTACAGATTATGGTGTATAAAACTGTATTGCCAAGGCCCCCATCATTCTCAAATGAAATTACAAGACTAGATATCTCAGGTTACATTGCTGCTGCAGCCTCTCCAGTGTCCCATCTCCAGCATCACGGCCCTAGAAGTCATGGGGCTTCCTCACTAGACTTGATCTTTCAACCATCATCTTCTGGATTTTACTTCTTGTACTCTCATAATTACTTATTTTCTTCTTCATTTCATTTCCTTTAGGACTTTTCCCCTCAGGACGGCCTTAAGATTTTACAAGAGCTTGGCTAACACCTGGACTGAAAAAAGTCTTCAATACAAGCAGATGTTCAAAGCAGACAACTGGAGAACAGCATAAGTGCAGGAAAGTACACCCAGGAATTTACAGTACAAGCTCTTCCTCCACTAGATGTAATATCTGCATCTTTAATAGGTTTTGAAAGAATTTTCTACCATTAATTTCTCCAGCTGACATTTTTGAAGGCATGATTATTTCCATTATTCAGCACCCCATACCAAGGAACTCCATATATACAGCATGTGAAGGATAATTTCCCATTGTTAGCTTTTTACTAGAGTGTTCCAGCTGATGACACTGCATTCTTATCTGAAAGTGTCAGTAAGTCTGCACCCATGCTCTACAAACCACCTACAATTTCTACTGCCATCTCCTTCTGTTATCTTTTGCACCTCCTGAAGTATCTGTCACAGGTTAAATTAATGGTATTTCATGTACTCAGTCTTTTGTCTTTGTAGATTTCTCTCCTTTTTTTGTGCAATGTGGGTTGCAATACTTTATGCACCACGGGTTATGGGGTATAATTTTTTTTCTGATTTCCTGTCTATCCTTCATAAAAAAAATTAAAATAATATTTCCATTTAGGTCATTAACTGGTAGGTAACACCTTCTGCATCTTCCATTCAAAATCTCCCTGGGAGCTTACCTTGAATTCATATGGATGTTTTAGAAGGTGAGAGAAAATAAAGCTCTAGAATTTCTTCCTTAGGCACATTCATTTGCTGAATGATGACAACAAAAAATGCTGGCCCTCATTAAAATGTTCAGACTCTATGACAGTATAAGTGTGTGGATAATACACATGCACATTTTGAATGTCTAAGGGACCACTTAGTCCAAATCCCAAATGTGGTGAAATCACAGAATGTCACTTACAGGAGCAGTGCTGCTCTGGCTTTATCTTTTGGCTGTGGATTGGTTCCATAGCCACAGAATGAAGCAGCTAATAGGAGATCTTGCAAAAAGTGTTTGGATTTGTTGTAGGGGCAAAGGGGGAGGCTAGATTAGGGATTTTGTTTGGTTGCTTGGTTGCTTTGTTGTGCTGTTTCTTTGTTGGTAATACTAGTTTATTCTACAGGATCAGCTCAATGATCTTAATTCACCCCGTGACCCTAAAGTCCCTGGACTGGATGGAGAAGCGGAAGGGTTTTGCTCCCAAGTGAAAATGACAAAAGCAAAATTAGTCCCTTTGCTCTCAACCTCTAGCCCTTAATGGCTCCTGCATTGCCCTCACTGCATGTGGGAGGGAGGCCCAAAGAGGTGTGTGACCCTCACTTCAGTACAGTCCAGAGTAACTACCAGGCCATGCTGAAATGCAGTTTGCAGGGCTGCAAGGATTCTACCAGCCTAGGCATTAGTCCAAGTACCAGATTTGTTAGGAACACTAAGGTTCATTACATAGAAGGATTTGAGATCAGTACTTATAAAATGGGGAGCAAAGAGAAAAAGTGCAGTCAATTAGACATCTCAGATTGCCATTTACAGACATGTTTTTTAGCAGCTAATAGAGCATTACTTCGCCCTCCCACATAGCTTCTGAGTCTGAACTAAGAAAGGCAAACAATTGCATAGTGAGAGCACTCAAGCTATCCAACTACTTATTAAATAAATTATTTAAAGCAGAATTTCCCTCCTGCAGGGCTGCAGGAATTAACTTGGTCTTGGAAAATGACATTAATGTAGAGAGCTTTCACCCTCTCTGGGGCATAATTATTTAATACCTAATAAATTATCTACAGTTATCAAGTTTGTTTCCCAATAAATCTAGCCTTAGTGACTGGCAAGAACAATAATACTTCAAATTACTGTGCATTTGAAAGAAATCACTTAAGAATACCATAAAATGTTCCTCATTAGTGCGCTGCAATAGAATGCCTTATGGCCCATTTACAAAGAGATAAAGACACTTAATTATCCAGCTGCAATATAATTCCTTGAGTTCTTGCTTGAGACAGCAATTTTGTGAGGAACCAGCTATTCACTGAGAGGAGAACTAAAGAAGTCGTTCACTAACTGTACAAGGAGATTAAGTTGCTGGCATTGTTTAATATTTCTACTGTCCATATTTCATTAATTGATTTATATTTTTCCACACAGACACCCTAATGTGAATTTAATGCTTCCATCTGAACAATGGTATACATACAAAAAAATTTTTACCAACAAGCCATTTGGCTTGACACTGACAGTACTGTTAGTTGCTTTATACATGCTGATATTCTCTGTAATATCTTTGGTGTGAGTGAATAATGCCAGTTTCACAAAACTGAGCGAAGAGGGATTTGGCATGGACCTATACTGGAGAAATGAGGGTAATTGATTTTAATATAACAATTTTATTGTCAATCAAAAATTTAGATACACTTCCAGTATTAAGTTTTCAGTACAAATAAATATTGATCTTCTGCTGTGATCATCAACAAGTTAATAGTGATAAAATATCAGAATCCACAATACTGTTTTGATGAATTTAAATATTTTTCCACTGATATAAATTGAAAATGCTGCACATTCAAATTAACTTATTTCAGACCTGAATCACTATTAAACTACAGCCAAAGTTGGTACTACCTAATATAATTTGTTGTACTTTTCTAATAAAGCATAACTTTGAAATTAAGGTATTCTTGCCTAAGCAGGGTATGAAAATATTTGTATTTTTAAAATATGATGATTTGTAATTGATTTTTTTTTTCGTTTTAGGAAAAAGCAACACAGGTAGTGATCATATAAATATCAGCACTAACATCATTACCTTTTAACAGATAATATGGAGAAAAAAGGTACTTGTAAATCACCTCATCACCAAACAACTCACTTGGACAGAAATAACTTTGTTGATCTAAAAGAAGTCCAGACCCGAACTCCAAAAAATGTTAGGTGAGTCAGATAAGACTGACCCTGAAAAGCTCTCCAATAGAGCTTTCTGAGCATCTCTGAAAACTGCATATCAATAAAGAGTCTTCAATGAAAGCAGGAATTGGGTAGCACCCGAACAGAAAAACCAAGAAACACAAAAGGTGGTACTGATGTGTGTGTTTAACTGACCACCCACACCACTGCACCAAGTCAGACCAGGCTCTGATTTCAGCCCTGCAGCCCTTCCCAGTGTTTGCTCAATAGGATCCAGCCACAGTAAGAGTAAGGGGACCCCTCTTCCCTGACACTGAGTGCAAAATAAAGATCCAGTTTTTCTTTAGCTTTCAAAACATAAATAAGAGCAGATCACATAATGGAATGTATCTTTTTAATAGCGAGCTTTGTGAACCGCTGGTGAACATTTTCTGATAGTGATCTTCTGATCTCTTTTTAAACTAAAAGAATTTCTGCTATACTTCAAGATATCTTAATAAAAATGAAAACCACACACTCATAAAATCTCTAAAGATGAAGGAAGTAGAGAGAAACTGAGAAAATCGATGTTCTCCATAATCTTGAACACATAATGTCAACCTTAACCAAAGTTATCTGCTTTGACATCTTTGGGGAAGTTAAAAAGCATGGAAGGCCAGTGCATTAAGATGGATTTTGTTTAAAACTTTGGTGCAGGCATTCTAACTTTTTCAAGTCTGAGGTTTTCCATTTATTCTTAAACAAAAAAAGTTTTAAAATTAATTAGTCTATTGAAAGCATCATGCTTCACTATTACACTGCAGTATATTAGAACACATTGATAATTAAAATTCAATTTCTGGTATTAAAAATAAAAGTCTATCACTTCATTCATGAGATTGTTTCTTAAACAATGTTTCAAGCACAGTTCTGATCCACCTCAAACCTACAGCTATCAGCCAAAGCTGGTCAGAATCTTCTGTGCACCTGTCACAAAAGATTCTTAATGTTTTGAAAGAAAAATAATGAAGTGATTGATGCCACACAGTCTAAGTCTCTGCCACACCAGTCATGTCTCATCATGTTGAAAAAAAAATAATGTGAAGGATGAGGTACCAAGAGGAGGCATGGGCTTAAAGAATGAAATATTTATAGGCAAATCAGAAAAAACAAGCTGTCACCTCAAAATATGTCTCAGATGAGTATCGATATTATTCTCTCCATGAATAGAAGAAAAATGATCATGACCTGTATCATAAAACCTTGCTCTCCTACCCTGCCAAAATCTAGTGGATTTAAATAGCTTCATTATTCTATTCCAATGTATGGCTGAATTTCTATATTATACATAATATATAAAATTGTCAAAACACTAATATTTAAAACTATTTAAAATATTTAAAACTACTCTCTTTTTCTGTCCTATGTTTCCAAAAGGATTTTAGATTTGTTTTTTCGTTTGTTTGGGGTTTTTTGTTGTTGTTGTTTTGTTTTTCTTTTCTTTTTTTTAAATACTAGCCCGTATTATAAAAGTTTTCTTTGAAGTCTGTCTAATGAAGAAGACCAGCATCACTGCTGAGGCACAGCTGCTTCTGTCAATGGAGTTTTCCCTGAGCCTGTAATCTTCAGGTCATTTCTTTGAAGTTCTCAGTCTATTCTCACTCTTTTCACTTCAGACTTAATTTTTACATCACATCAACTTTGGACTAAGAAGTGGAATAGACTCATTACTATTAATTTTCTTTTTTTTAAAAAAGAAATTAATTTCTATGCCTTCAAAAACATGAATTCCACCCAAATAAACTTTTGAATGTATTTACTTTTCTTATCCATAAACTAGAAGACTTGTGCCTTTTCTGAAATGCCAGACCCACTAACAATGTTATTTGCTTTATGAAGTTAATAGGCACTTCTGGGGAGGTAAATTCTTAGCATATACATGTATTATTTTAAGAATTTGGTTTAGTGTCTTGTCAGCATTCAAGAGGAAGATAATTCTTCATTTCTCTTTTACTAAGAGTTCACAAAACCAGGCATTCATGACCAAACTTTCTCTTCTCTTCCATTAGTTTTCTAAGGCAAGTAAGTTTAGGCCAAATATTTTAGCAAGGTACATTATTATGCAGTCTGGAAGACAGCCAAAGAAAAATCTAATAGAAAAACAAAAATAAATTTACAGTTAAATATGCTTTCCCACTGAGTTTTACATTCCTTTATCCAGTGGGTAGGACTACCTACGCAATTATCACAAGTTATGCAAATTGTTTTTAACACAATAGAAATTCAATAAATTTTCTTATACTGGAATAAAAGACTGTATTTTTGACTGGGCACCTTTTTTGACTTTTGGCTTGAATCATAATTTCTCAGTAGACCAATATACTTCCTGAGCTAATTGGTTTGAACTTGCATGCACATCTTCCATTGAATCATCTATTGCTTAACATAATTTGTAGCACATGACTTGTTTTGGGGTCAAGGAGTTTTTTTGAGTAATATTCATGTGACTGTCTACAGTCACATATCTTCTCCATACATAATTTTTCTGATGTGGCATCTTAGAAAGCACTTCACAATACTATTTGCTGTGTTACAGATGTGTTATTTGACAGTGACAGTAATGTGCTTTATAAATAATACTCTTAAGACAAAAAATACTATAAATAGCATACAAAATGACCAGTTTAAAGAAAAAAATAAGTACAAAACCTTTATGACATTTTCTAAGAATAATTTGATCTCTATCCATCTATAATTTGATCTACAATTGTTATCTGCTACAGGTGAAGCACTTTTACAGTCTTGAAGATAATCATGCAGTATCTCTATGATTAATCATGCCTTAACTTCTATGTTTTTATTTCTTCATCTTTTGTTGGGGAAAAGTAAAAGTTTCTTTCATTCATCTACATTTTAATTTGGAGATTACTTCATCTTTAAATAGTTATTTTAATATTCACCACAATGAACAGCCATTTCTTTTTGAAGGTTAGTGTTTGAAGGTGCATCTATTTTTTGAAATTCTGTAGAAATTTAGTGGCAGATGTTGCCAAGGTTTTTGCCCCTGCCTAAAATATACAAATATAGACAGACAATGTGACAAGTGTGTTTAGCCACAGACACATAAATAGAGACATGAGTCTCCATGGTACCCTGCATTTATTTGACTCTCTGTAGGTTTTGTGACCTATTAGAGTGTCTATTTGAAGGATTACATGCAACTGAAACTCTAGAATTGCTCACACTGGGAGAGAGGTGGGTGGTATTTTGGAAACTGAACTCACAAACAATTCCAAGTTTTACAGGTGGTCCTCATTCAAAAACTGACAATGAAAATGAGAACTGGATTTTCTATTTAGGTCCACCTATATTTTAAACTTTTTTCATTTATGTTGCTTTTACTTTTTCAGTTGGTTTTTTTTGAGGGTTTTTTTTGGTTGGTTGGTTGGTTGGTTGGTTGGTTGGTTGGTTGGTTGGTTGGTTGGTTTGGTCTGGCTGGTTCGGATTATTTTTTCTCTTTCTCATTTGCCTTTATATACTTCAGAAATTCTCCTAATATATGCCTAGGCACTGTGGAAGCATCAAAGCAGATTTCTTAGGGTTTTCAACCAGTTCTAGGGACTTTATTAGCTCCTTAGACTGTTTAACTGAACAAAACCAGTCTCTGCTCAGACCTGTATCTCTATACTACCCAGCTATATTACCTAGCAGGAAAGCTTCAGATAGTGTCCCAGTTTATTTAAATTAATTTTAAAACAAGTCTTCTGATATGATTATGTCATTACTGGAATAAATGTTTCTTATGTTCTGTAATAAAAAAAACCACATTGCTTATCACCAGATTGGTTTCAAATTAATTGGTTTAACTGCATTATATTTTTCACTTTCACAAATGGGAAACTCTTCAATGCTATGACTTGCAAGAGAAAGAAAATAATTTTCCTTTCTGTGACTTATCCTGGGAGAGAATTTATGCAAGGAAGGATGGATGGATGGATGGATGGATGGATGGATGGATGGATGGATGGATGGATGGATAGATGACAGATAGATAGATAGATAGATAGATAGACAGACAATTTTGAAAATACCATGGCATAAATCTATAGTGACTTAAATTTTTAATAAGGAAAATCTGACAAAAGTACTTTAAGCCATTCTCAAAATACCACAGGACTTAGACATACTTTGCAATTCCTCTCAACTCTGTTGTTCATGCTTATGTTACTCATCTTTGACAATCTAGCTTTCTGGACTTGATGCCTCACTTAGGTTGTGCTTTCTGTCAAAGATAGGTGTCCCTATTAGAGACCCAAAGTTCTTAAGAGGATCCATCTTCTTCTCTCTGTACAGCTTTCTAATAATTAAAAAAAAAATTTATCAATCTCAATGATATCTAGTAACTTTTACCTAAATTACTCAAGTCCTCTCTTTTATCAAAGGAAAATACTTCTCATTGTTACTGGCTATTCCTTTTCTCCCTATCATTAATTGTTCTGTGCATTTCCATAATATCATTCCACATATCTTCTTTCCCACCTAATAGTTCTGTACGTTACACCTCTCTCTCCTCATATGAAAATTGATTCAGGACTCTAATTTTTCCATTGCCCTATTCTTTTCTGGACCATTTCCATTTCTGCTATATCCCCTATGAAATTAGTTGACTGAGATTTACCAAAGCATAAGACAGAAGAGGTGCCACTGATTTATGTATCACTTTTTTTTTTTTTATTCTCTACTCCCCAAGAAACACCAGTTCTCATAGAGCATTTTTTGTTTTGATCATTAGTGCAGACATCAAGATTTGTGTAAGACTACCCAAACTTCGTATTTTGGTGTGAATTTAGAGTATCTCCAGTGGTACTTCCCAACATGCATACATTTCCACCTTTAACATGTATTTGCACAGACTGAAGTTGGCATTAATTTTTGGCACAACCTTTAGTACTTAGTTTTTATTATAGTGGTCTTGTCCTCCAGGAAAATATTTTTTTAACTTAAACTATCTGGCTACTTCTTTAGGTGTGAATGTAACTACCAAAAATATCAGTCAGTTGGACTTAATCAGACAACAAGAAAGAAACATTTCTTTCCTTTAACATTTCTTGTTAAGTTATTCTCCTCAAAGGACAAATGTATCCAAGGAAAATTCTGAACATGATAATACACAAAAGGTAATGGAGTCCAAAATCAAGTGCTTAGGTAGACTATTAAAGTTATATTTAGGCATTTAATTGTGCTAAGCATCATTTACTTCCACAGCTCCTCAGAAGTTAAGAAGACCGTTGAAAACTCAGGTTTTCAGGCACCTGAATTTGTACCCAGGAGCCCAATTTGAAACACTCACTTCTGTACTCCTTATTCAAAGTTTTTATAAGAAGCAGCTGAGGAAACAAAGTTTAGGGAAAACATTGGTTTGTTTGTTGTTTTTTTTTCTTTGAATCATATTCAAGACTGTTAGAAAACCTTTTTAAGCTTAAAAGAACTTGCTATATATCTCTGTATGAGAATAATATATCTTTCATTTTGATATTGATTTTAAAATACTCCTGAGCTTTATTAGAGCACTCTGGACACAGCCTTGCCAGGTTTCTTTGCCAAAAGACCATAAAACATAATAAAGGATTTGCATTGCATCACAATGTTTCTCTATTGATATGAGAACAGCCTACTATGAAACATGCTATTTAATTCAAAATGCTAGGGAACTATATAACAGAATGAGCAGAAGGGAACATTTAGAATGAACATGAGAACAGGAAAAGTTTTTTGGGTTTTTTTTTGTTTGTTTTTTATTTTATTTTATTTAAAGTAGTCTATCAACACTGGCCCAAGCATGCAACACTTCCAAAGATAGAGATGCAATCCTCATGACTGAACCAGTTTATATTTAAGCCACACAAGTTGCATGGGAATATATAGCAGAGAGAAAACCCACATTGCCTTGAGCTGAATCATTTGATTGATCTAGTATGTCTTCTGCCTCTCAGAGAGTGCACTGAATAATGACGCAGGTGACAAATTTTCATTTGGGGGGATGGGGTAGTTGTTTGCTGGTTTAACTTTGGTATTTTGCTTTTTATCTTTTAGTTTATGGCACTTAGAGCTCTAGAACGACAATGATCTATTATGCTGGGCTCCTCAAACTTCTGGTACCTCTCAGAGAACTCTTCGAGCCATGCTTCCACAATTGCTAAAGGACTATCACAACTCACACATCTACAATTTCTCTCTGTGTTTATCCTGTACCTTTCTCAGAAGGACTTTTATGTTTTCATTTCTGTAGGACTTTATCTTGTTTTTCATAGTTACTAATATATTCTTCCAAGTGTACCATTTCCATTTTTCACAGTGGTCTCCTCCCTTTTCCCTAGACCAATTCTGGTGAAAAGAATTTCTTTCTTAACACATTCTGAAGTGTCTTTGGCATTTGAAAATTGAAATTCTATCTGAATTTCAGTCTCTGTTACAGTAAGAAAACTGTTTACTAAGAAAGACATATCTGAGGAAAGTTTGTCCTTTAGAGTCTTTGTCTTTGTTTCCAAGCATGTTATTTCAACCAAACAAAACACAGCAAGACAAAAGAAAAATTATCCCTTATTACAAATAAAATCTAATTCAAGAGAAGAGATTAATCTTTTGGATGTCTTCCCATGGCACCATAAGGGCCTATATCCAAAAATCACCAATATTTTAACCCATACAGAAGTAAAAACTCTGAATTACTTTCCTTTGGTTAGTAGCCTGTTCTTTCCATTGACTGAAAAGAAGTCAAAAGTAGATGAGGTGCAGACATCTGTAAAGTTAAGATCCATGGTTGCTTGGTTTACTTCTAGCAGAAGGAAACAGATACTCAGAGGATCAAATCAGTATTGCTAGTGCACAGGCAATGTAATTTTGGCTTATATTTGATGTGGTCAATATATAAAAATTCAATGGTATTAAATTCAAAGAATCAAATACAACTGCTGGTACAAGGGTCAGCATCAGCACTGTCTGAACTTTATTTGATTTACTTGTGGGTTCTCATCAGCTCCTTCCTTCTCAATTATAACATCTTTTTCTTTCTTAGAATAAGACCATTAAGTTCTGATTTTCCAAAAATCCAGGCCTTAATTCACAAGAAATTTCCTAGTAATTCTAATGTTTTATAATGCCACTTCCTTACCGCCTTCCTTGGAGCAGAGGGTGATCAGGGTGTGAACTGTATCCATCAATTCAAGCTGCTGTTTCTGCAGGACACTGTTATTGCTTGTTGCCTTGTTTAACTGCTTCTCTAGTTCCTGGATTATGTGGCTTTGTCGTGTGACTAAGCTTTGTAGGTTCTCTTTTTCCTCCTTCAAAGTGGCCAGTTCCTCTTTGTGTCTTTCTTCCATTTCTAGAATTCTGTGCTCAAGTAAACTAAAATGAAATAAAACAATTAGTAGGTATTTAATGATAACACCATTTATAATACAGAAACCAGAACATTTTTTTCAGTGTATAATTCACTACCTGAATCAATAATTCTAAAATATATTACATCTAGTAATTCAGCACACTGAGTCTCTCTGTCAAGTAGTCATCCATAACTGATCTCTAAGACTGCATTTTGTGATGTTTGCATGTTGTAATGCTTAAAGGGCATGGAACTGTATATGTAACTGTCACTGTGATCTACAAATATCCCTATGTATAAGCATAGGAGCAGTGAAACATTTGAGTGTAAAATCTCAGGCAGAAAAGCTGAGGTAGGCAGAGGAAGGTAAAGAGCAGGGCATGGTTGGTAATACAAATGGGTGAATATGATGAGACAAAAATCAGAGCAGAGTGCAGAAGAGCTTGTGAAAGGCCTTTTCACTGAGTGGAAGATAAACATTATAAGTTATGGAGGAGCACCAAGTGAAAGTATAAATAAAATGTACAAAAAGTATAAGTCTACTTTTTGTTGTGGTCTGTGAAGCTAAGAATCTCACACCAGATGAGCAGTACCTCCTTTCACATTAAAACTAATGCTGTTTCCCCAAAGTGCAAATCAGCAACTTGCATTTTAATGTAGGATTCCCTTGTTTTCCTTGAGTCTACATTCATATCCCACTAACACTCCCCACCCCTGTTGTTCCACAAAAGGCTCCTCAGGCAGAAAACTGTTGGGCATCATGATATGTGACCTGCTCACATCAATTTCAATAAAGAATTTTGCACATGTATAGAAACACTTTCTCTGGATCAATATTCTTTTTCTAGTACTCTTTCTGTCCTGTGCTGGAAGTGTTCCATTTACCAAGATCAAAGGTATATCAGATTACATCTAGAAATATAGTGATGTTGTAGACTTAAAGGACAGCTAATATCTGTCAGCCCTGAACAAGAAACTTTTCCAGGACAGTGATTTGATGCTGTGGTGGGAATTTAGCAGAAATAATGTATTAGTATTAGATAAAGAAATTAATACAATCTCACTTAATACTTTCTCTTTGGGGTTTCTGTTTTATACACCAAAAGTTGTGTTTCTCATGCCCACGAACTGAGTAGTGGATAAAAACTTGCCAAAAAACTTCTTTCTGCTCAAGTCTGTCTTAGGTTTTATTTATTTGCACTCTCCCTCTACCTTTGTTTTTACTTCTGGATAATAGATCAGTGGCAAAATGCCTGCATAATTTTAGGTCATTTAACCTAACAGAGGAATGTAATAAAATCCATATGGAACTGCTTCTACTCTATATCACGGAGGCTTAATATGAGCTGTTAGAGATGATAGCAATGCAAAGATTAAATTCAGGCACCAAAATTTGCTGTGCAAGCTAGAGTGGGGTTAATTTTTTTTTTAAGCAGCATTTTTTTTTCTGAAATATTATAAATGTGGAATTTACAAAGATCCTGAAGAAAACATATTTTGCAATATCAATACGTCTAGTTTTGTGAAAATCAGAAGTATCTGGGTAAAGGGAGCTAAAAAAGTAAAGATGTGATGCAAAACACATTTTCATGGGGTCCCAAACACAAGGGAGAATAAGAATATATCTCATTTTTAAAAGCTCATTATCTAGGAAAAAAAAAAACCAAAAAACCAAGATTTAGTGGACTGAAATAAGATGGTAGAAGGTTACACCCTGAAAAAAATATGCATTTTGAAGCCAAAGACTATAAATTATTTTAGCACCTTATCAGACCTGTGGCTGATTTTTCATCACTTGAACACTAACATTAAACATCATGGTCAAGATTCACATGGATTTTTTAAAGAATATTTATGTTGTAGCTTTTGAACTTTCTTATGCAGAAAGTCAGATGTAGTTTAGTTTGGCAGAAGCAGTTGAAAAATCTTCAGATAGATTTAGTTCTAGTCATAAAATATTGTCAAACAAACCCACTTCCTTTTGGAATGTATCAGTTCTATCCACAGGATAATTATATTCACTGATATTTTTTCACAGAAATTATTGAAATCCTGATTGTCGTGACTCTAGATTTTAAGTTTTCTGATAGACTAGTTACATCAATGCACTTGGGATAGGAAAAAGGTGGCCTGGTCATTGTCCATAATAGAATGGGTGCTAGGTGGGGCCATATCCCACTCTGACATCTTAAAGTCCCCCAAAATGTTGTGTATTTTCAATGCAAGAGAAGATGTCAATCAGGAAGACAGAATACAGCTTTATAGCTATAGAGTAGGTAAAGACAAAAAAGTTCCCTTTATCCATATAGTACTGCACAATGCAGTTCCTTAATTCCATAGTATCCTATCTGCATGTCCACAACTAAATAATTTCCACATCTGAATGATTTCATGTCAAAGAAAGAGCCTTTGACAGCCACAATTTATGTATTGCATTATTTGTTTCCCACTGTGGCCTTCCTAAGGCCATAGTAAATGAATCTAGGGGGATGACAATCTTATTTGTAGCAGCACTGGCCATGTTGAGCAAGAAAAGAGAAGCTGACAATGTTTAGAGCTCCACAGTTTGGCATCTACAGAGACAGACAGGAAGCAGATGTTTTATGGCTTTAATAATAATACATCCTAATATTTCTTTGTGGTGTGTCAACATGTGGTGGAAAGATGGAAGTGTCATAGTGCTTGCTTCCTTTGGTTTTCTACATAGATTAAGAGTTCTGTAATTATAAACTGCAAAACTATGCTATTTTCAAGAATGCATATATATTTATATAATTAGCTTTCTATATCCATAAATCTGTATCAGATAAAAGTAAGTCCTGAGGATAGAACAACTCCCTGTATTCCTGGGAGAAGTCCAAACCATTCATTTTTGTTTTACTATGAAACAATGAGAAAACTTTGGTCAAATCTCCAAATGGACAATAGCAAATCTTCACACAGATTGGGGATTTCTGAAGTGATCTGTTCCAAAAGGAAGAAATCCTTCAATACCGTGAGAAAACTGCTCTTATGGCTTTTGACTGCAATATGGCCAGAATTATTCATTGGTATTATTATATTAATATTTGTTATAGATCACCTAAATAAAAAAAATTAAAGAAGTGCTTGGAAGTTCAAAATAATCTTGAAACACTGAAAGTGATTAGAAAGATATTTAGGGTTTCTTTAACTGTGGCAAGATCACTCTGTTGCCTCTTTTTGTAGTATCAGACAACCTCTAACAGACAAATACTATTAAGAAATAACTTTGTTGAGTGCTTGGTAAAGATATTTTCTCAAATTTTTAAAGAAGTGTTGTGAATACAGACTTAAAATTAAAATACTTTTAATAATTTTCATTAACGGCTCTTGCTGACACAAAATATTAACGAAAATGGAAAGAAGGCTCTCTATACGAATCAGTCCAACATCATCAAAAGGCTGACCAAAACAATATTTTATAACACTTCCCAGTAAAATATTATGGCTCTTTTTTACAGTAAGTTTCCTGCATTAATCTCCTGTACATTTTAAATTCCTATACAGATCCTATGTTTGAAATTTCTAAATTTTTGAAAATGGAACTAATCTACACATATGAAACATTAATGGGAACTACAACACAATAAAAATAAATCACCATTCACCAGAAGTATAATATAAACCTACATATATTTATTTATGAAGATGCACACATAAACACACATATACATGCTTTTTTTTTAATTGGAGTCTTCATTTTTGGGAAATAAATCAGGCATTTCGGGAACAGAACCAAGTTGTGAATAAAAAGGTGTTGTTAACATGAATAAATACCAATATTAGCCATTGGACAATGGCACTTTGGAGTCATTCTCTAGGAGAATATTAATTTAAAACCAAACACACACACACACACATACAGATCCCAAACCCAGACAAATTTAATTTTGTAAAGGTTAGCTATGTATCAATGTCTAATGTAGTTTTGGTGGGGGTAGGACTCTATTTTCAATGGTACAAGCAATGTCTTGACTTTGTCAGAATATAAGCCCATGGAATGTCTTGGTGCAACGCCTCAGTGCAACCGTGCTATGTCCAGCTGATTCAGAAAAAAACCTCTACTAGTGCTGGAGAGGGTAGAATACCCATACAGAAGTCAAAGAATGACTTCCAGTGAAAGCTGTTGTCATTTCGAAAGGTGATGAAGTAGAACATGTAGGAAACACTCTGGTAGCTGTCCAAGAGGGAGGCAAAGTCTGGTTGAGACAAACTGCCTTATAAGGTAGTTTAATCACTAAACCACTCCAGACCACAGAAGTTTAAGAGATATTTTTTTTTAATCCTTGTTTTCAGAATCTTCAGTTTAGACATGTGAGAACAGGGTATAGACTAGACCTTGGAGATGGACATCTTTAGAATTAAAATAAACTTTTAAAAAATAATGATTTATTAAATATACAGATAAAACATATATTTTGTTGAGCTGTTCAATAATTAAAGACAAGTGATGTCACACTAGAAAAAAACTCATTTGGCAATATATATGTAGGTTTCTTTTATTAGATATGTATGGGAAGACAAATGGGTAGAGGATTTCAGTGCTTACTTTTGAGTGCAAGAACATTATTTTACCAAAGAAAGTGTAAGATAACTTCTTTATACTTCCTTCCACATGAGTAAAATTTTCCCCATGTTGTTAGGTAGTCACCACTCATACTACCTTGGAAGTCTGATACTCTCTGATGAGTTTAAGGAAATATGAAAATATGTCCCCATATTTTTCAGGACCAGTAAATTAACAAGGCACTTTGCACCAGTGAGCCTACTTTTTATACCAGTGACAAGAGAATTCCATTGAAACCATGTAAGCGAAGTGTAAACCTGCGATTTATCTTTTAGTATATGTGCAACCTTCAAATAAAACTTGTCAGACATATTTTGTTTCCTCATCTTTCACAGTCAGACAGACATTCAAGAAGGGTTCTGATTCTTGAATCCTTGCTTTTTACAGCATACAACAATTCTTGTACTGAACCTGTTAATCCAGTATTATTTTCTGCAAACTGAAAAAAGATTTTACGTTTAAATTTCACTTGCACTATTTGTTGATGGAAGATCCAGAATTCCATTATATTTTACCTCATTTGCTTCATTTTAGCAAATAGAAAGGTTTTTTACACTTGCATATTGATACAAATGGCATGCTATAAATTAAATGCAGCTGGTACACTCTGGGGAAAATAAAAAGGGGGGTTCATAAAGGCACTTAAGAAGGAAAATCTTTCAAGAATAAATCAAAATAGCATTTAGAAAGCTCTTGTGGGAAAAAAAATGGCAATGGAAGAAACCATCATTTACATTATAGTGGGTGGGAACCCACAAAACCAAATTATTTATGGCATGAGAACACTCAGTAGACATATGATTCTAAGGCAAATGTGACTCTACTTACACCATAGAATATCTTCCATTTCAGTGGAATAAAAAGAAAAAAATTGGCCCTTCTTCTGAGCAGAGACAGGCAGTAAAGAGAAAGGCCAAGAATAGACATATTTCTAGTCTAAAGAACATGCACTGCTCCCTTGTTGATATGCAGTGTTAGTTTTATTTAAGGATAATATGCAAGTTACTGTAGTACATCAACAATCAGTTATTGTTACTATAAGATTTTGCATTACTTTAATCCAAAATTCAGTTTTCTGAATGTGATTAATATCTTAATTTCTATTTTATATCGAGGAAATTTTATCACAGAGAAAGAATTTAACAGCCCACAGTACACTATCTCTTTGGGTTGTTTTTGCAAAGACAATAGCTCCTACACTAATTCCCACTGTGCTATAAACCTACTGCAAAAGAAAAATCCTTTCCAAGAAAGGTTACAGTCCATACACGTAATGAGGATAAAATTAATTTTATCTGTTTTTTGGTGTGAAAGTGATATGGAGAGGGATTATGAGTACTTAACTGCAAATAGCTACTAAACACAGCCTGATGAGTAATCTGCAAATATTGTTTAAATTTAAGCAGGCTAAAATTGTTGGCCTGTCCAGAAGCCTAGTATCTGCTGAGATCATCAAGATTTCTCCCACCTGCCAAACGTGATTGATTTCAAGTTTAGAACCTGCAAGGACAAGACTACACAGATCTTTGTGAGGAGTAGATGATGATACAAAAGTGTATGTTCCATATTTTAGTGTAATTATACCACTTTCTTCTCCCTAATTTTCTCCCACACCTGAGGAGACTTTAAAAGAATCCACACAATGCATGCCAGGTCCTTGCTTTGCTACAAGATGAAATTCTGCATACTTTTCCATCTATCCACAAATACCTACATCTCTGAGACAAAGAAAACAAAAAGTGCTTTTAAAAAGCCTTCCTTCTGATTTTTCAAAAACCATTTTATCATAATGTCAGCCAAGTCAAAGGTCAATTCAAGTAGGGTTTATTTGTTTACTGACATGAAGGCTTTTTACTCTGATTCATTCCTAAGGTAAATAAATAAACAAATCCAAATGATTTAGTATAAAAAATGTGGTCTCTTAAGCAACCAACAAAATTCTGTTGCTAATCATATTGCAGCAGTTAAAAAGACACAACTACTTATATATTTAACTAATGCTTGAATTAAGTCCATTTTGAAATAAATTTGTAAAATATGTAGAATGAATTGCCCCCTGCCCATACCCAACCTGAGGATTGCAGGGAGAGCCCACACAAGCAGTTTAGGTGAATTACCTATTTTTGAGACTGCTGAAGACAAAGTTAATCCCATACTAATTTATTCACATATCTATTTGGTTAAGGGACATCTGTGGACTTCAAGAGTTTTCAATGTAATACAATTTCTTCAGAATAACATTTCCTGGAATTTCTGCTTACAAACAGTTTTTTTTAGATTAAACACATTAAATTACTTTTCATAATCAGTAGCAATAATGATCTATTATTCAACAAGCTTTACAACTAGACACATTTAACAAACACATTTCTTCACAACAATATTTCCTATTTTTCATCATTACTTGTATTTTCTTTACCCTGTAGCCTCTTGCCCACCATGGTGCTAGTCTGCCTTATGCATAACCCTGGGCAAGTTTTTTCTGCCTCAGCTGCCAATTCCTGTCCAGCAGCATGGGGTCACACTGCTCTCTCAGGAAGACTGACTGACCTCAGGTAAAACAGTCCTCTGCAGCTTGTATCACATGCTTCAGTGTCTGCCTTATCTTAAAAGCTGTTTGCCTCATTTCAATATCAAATGTGGACAGAGGAAATAGATACCTTAGTCCTAGTCTGACCTCATTGCTGCTCTTTCCAGAAGGGAGCTGAGAGTGATGCTGAGGAGTCAGAGCACTCCCTGCCCACACCTGTCCATTACAGAGGCACCGTGCATTGGATGTTACCAAGAGCACTCGGGAAGGGGAGCAGCTCTTCCCACTGTCCTGGGTGCCAGTGCCCAGGTACAGCTGCTGTGAGGAAAGGCCAGAGCTTCTCCTTGCTGGGCACAGCTGCTTCTCAGCTGTACAGAGTGAGGAGGGAAGGAAAAAGGGAGAGAAACAATGATGCAGACACCAAGGTCAGAGGAGAGAAAGGAAGGAGGCACAGGAGCAGACACAACCCTGCAGCCTGCGGCAGAGACCGTGGTGGAGCAGGTATTTCCCATGGAGGACCCAGTACTGGAGCAGATATGTCTGGAAGGAAGGTGACACCTGTGGATAACCAATGTGGAGCGTTCTTACCCTGAAGTACTCAAGAAAAGGGGAAAGGTCCCCCTTTCCTGTGGGAAAGGACCAAGCTGGAGAATGGAAAAAACCTGAGGAAGACGACAAGGCAAAGTGTTGTGCACTGTCAACAACCCCAATTCCTCATCCCCTTGTACTGCCCAGGGGGCATATAGAAGAATCAGGAGTGAAGTTGACCCTGGGAAGAGGGGGAGGTAGAGGTGAAAGGTCTTTTTGGGTTTGTTTGTTTCTCACCATCCTACACTATTATTAATTGGTAGTAAATAAGACTGTTTTGCCCATGACAGTAACTGATGAGTGATATCCCTGTCTTTACTTCAACCACGAGTTTTTCTTCATATTTTTTCCCTGTTCTGATGACGAAGGGGATTGAAACAGTGTCTGGGTGCGTCTGGCATCCCAGACCAAGTCAGTTCACCACACATGCTCTCTGACATACTAGACTGCCAAGCCCACTGACTTCAGGTGCTGAGTCCCTCTGTGACAGAAAGGGAACACTGGAACTGCTTCCTAACTCTCAAATTACTGCTTAAAAAGTTGTGTTGTTAAATATTTCTTTCATCAGCTTAAAAATAAACCCCAAATGTTTACCACTGACTTCTTAAAATGGAGCATGGCTACAAGTATGCTATAGTTTATTGAGTACAAATGGAGAGAGAGATCCTTCTATATGCTCTATCTTTGAATCCATTAAAACTAGAATTATGAAATGATGAAGATTTTCTGTTTCTAATGCACTTTAAGGCAGTTGAAAGTCTTGTAATTTAATATTAATATTTTTCTTCTTGAAAACACTATTAAAAATTATCCCTATGCTTCTAGGTTGCAAGAACTGTGGTCATATGACTAAGCTGTCATGAAACAGAGTAAGATGTAAATTAACAGTGAATATGAAAAGTGGTAAAAATCAGTTTACATTTATCATACAGGACATAATATCCACCCCAGGTATTTTAGTGAGTACATAATTACCTATGCTGTCCACTTACCATATTTGCTCCTTTCATCAGTGACTTAAAACAGTGTACACCAACCACTTTGTAATGAATAGAGAAAGAGACCAACTGCTCACTCTTACCTGTTTTTCTCATGAATTTTTAGGATTTCATGTGTCTGTTGTAGCAGCTGTTTTTCTAGTTTGTACGTTGACAAGGAATTTTCCAGTAGCTGAATTTCGAGTCTGGATGTTTGATTTAGCACCTTAAGGATAAACGAAAAACTTTAATGTTTATATTGTCCTGCATATTTTGTTTTAGTAGTGTAATATAATCACTTCATTCTGATTTGATGATTTGTCAAAAATGGTTTCTAAATCCTTCTTTAACCTCGGCGGCTCAGCTGATGCAGATGAACTCAATCAAACTACACTGATATGTACCAGCTGATATTCTGGCACTCTGTTTACTGTAGAATAGTAGTAGATCAGCAGAAAAAGGCAAGGTGACTGCCAAATAAGCTTCATTTCAATGGAAAGAACAAGAGAGATGCCTCAAACATGCATTCCTACAAAGCACGCTTAAACCAGAAAAGTGCGAGGGTACTTGGAATGAAGTCAAAGTGTTGCATCTGCTATTTTGTAAATAGAGCTCCTACTTTAGCTTTTCCCTGCATTCTCTCTTTTGTGGTGCTGGCAGTTCAGTGGCTTATTTTTGTTTGAAATCATTGACATTTGCAGAGCAATTTGAATTGTCCTTTTTTGTTGTCCTATAGAGTTTAAAAATTGAGAAATGACTGATATACAGCCACAATAATAAGGATCAAAAGCTATGATTTAGCCTGTTACTCATTATTTAGTCTGACACTTGTATCATTGACAATAGGTAGCTGTTTATTGAATGTCAAATGCTTATCTAGTTTCCTGGGCAGTCCTACCTTTGTTACACACACAGAGCTAAATATACTAACCAAATTAAATCAACAGAAAGACACAACAAGGGTCAATCATCAATGTTGTTATTACCAAGACACAAAGTGTGTTTCCTGGACCCCTGTGTTGAAATGCTTTGTGTGGTAATGCATTAGAAAGGAAAGACTTTGGGAAAAGTTCTCTGCAATTAACAGCTTTTTGAAAACCATTCTGGGAACATACCTGGGTTTCAACATCCGTGAGTTTTCTTGTCTGCTCTGCTGTCTGGCTGAGGAGGCTGGTCCCTATCTCGAGCATGGTGGCAGTGTGGTTCTGCACAGCATTCTGCTGCAGCTGCACCATCTCTGATTTCATGTTTTCCACAATGTAGTTCTCAAGCTATAAAAGAGAAATAATTTGTAGCTATAGTATTTTTACCTCTTTAGGCATTCTGGTGTTATAAAGGGTGCATAGCTGGCATTCTTTTCAAAAGCAGAAATTTTAGTATTTTCAGGGGGATCTCAAGTCTCAGTTGACCATATGACTATTGGGGTAGGGATCTGACTATCTTTCTCTTTCAGTCAGAGCCCCAAGATTTTTCCAAGTATCATGGTCTGCTGGCATGAGCTAGAACAGGCCCTGCCTTTATCTGTGCCAAGGTTGCAGTGAACACTTGTTATAGAGATATCACAGTTTCAAAATGAAATCTTAAAAGAGAAAAGAACACCAGAGGAAAACATCAAACCTTATTTGTACATCATAACTCAGATATGTGAGTCTTTCATGGAAGAGATCCTACCAGATCCTACAATCCCCCGGGTTTTGTCTGTCATTCAGTCAGTCAGAATTATAATTTTTTATTTGGTTGAATCACCAGAAAGATTCTTCCCAAGCTCAGGAATAAATACAGCTTGGTTTAATTCAGATCAAAAAATTTGTAAAGGAATGGTGACATTGTCATGACAATAAAAGAAGGAAGTTGTTGGCCAGAAATCATAGAGACCTGATTTGATCCTTTGCTTTTTTGGTCTTAGTATTTGGTTTGACTTGGGCAATTCTTGAGCAGAATCTGAACTAAGACCCTCTAAATAAATTGAGTACCCTAGAGAAGGATGCTTTTTCTGACAGTGTGTTCTAGTCTATGTGGGCAGAATCATTCCCTTCTAGCTGACAGCATCCTGCCACCACAGGCCATAAAGCCAGGGTTAGTCCCCAGTATGATGAGATTGTTTCTAACTTATATAAGCAATATTCTGGCTTGATGTCCTCCATAAAGCTTTAGCATAAATATAGGTGGCCCAGAACAGTTTTTCAATCCCTTCCACTGAAATAACCAGTTGGAGTCCAGCCGGTTTAGACCCAGTGAAGATTTAGTTCTTATTTTTGTTTTGTGATTGGCGTTCTTTATGGTTAGCTGATTTCAGACCTCAGCAACAACTGTTTACCTAATATTGTTAATCACATTGGACCTGCTTCTGTAGCAGTAACCGTATTTCACTGTGACAGGTAAGTTGCACAACTAAATAGTAAGAACCAGGTGGAGTTGATTTAAATACTGCAAAAAGGAGCAGTAGTGAGATACAGAATGTGATTAATAAGAATAGCTGATTTCATTTTTTTCCATAGATATACCTGTGCCTATATATTGTTAGATATTCTTATGAGTCATTTCAGTTGAGTTCACAAAATATTTATTACAAGTTTGATCATTTTTGCACACCTACTAGTTTTATGAACATTATTACAGAAATAGGACACTGCCATGATGTAAAGTATTTTCTGCATAAGACAGTTGTTGATGTTTGGGGTTTTTTGTTTGTTTGTTTTGGTTTTGTTTTGTTTTCATTTTTGCTTTTTGTTTATTCCAGTCTGAAGAAATAATAACCATCATAGTCAAAACTAAAGTAGATGTCCTACAGTTTCAGAAAACAAAAGTTTGCTTGAATTGCCAGGTAACCACTCTGGGCTGAAAAACAATGTTTTAAGGGGTTGCTAAAATTTATTTTTGAATACTTTGATAAGTATTTAAATGAGATTTAACAGCCAAAGAAAACTGTGTATTGCAAAGCACAATGGATGTCACCATTTTGTACTCCTTTTGTAAGTTTAATGCTTTGATTTAGTTTATTATTGTGAGACATTCTACAGATATTAAGCTGGTTCAAGGGATAATTATTGATCTATTGCATTTCTATAACATTATTTTAGTTTCAGAAGTATTTTGCTGGTATAACTCTTTCTCATAACATAATAAATTTTTAGTCATCCGTTGCTTCTCATTTTTCTAAACAGTTTTGTTTTTTCCGCCCAAACTATCTCTTGATTATAAATAGTCCTTGTGAATGAGCCCCATAAACTGAGTGATTGTCCTTTTCCATTTCCAGGTCCAGAATATGGAGACTGATTCTGGAACATGTGAACAAGAAGTCCAGTTTCTCTGATGAATTTTGCTTCCTAATGAAGCACAGAGTTCTCCAGTCATGGTACTGCTCATGACAGGTTGCTAACACACACATTTCCTCACATGCAATGTCTTTTGTTTGCAGACAGGAACTTAGCATGTCTGTCCTGTAGCTGTGCAGTGCTTGATTTGCTAGCCTGGAGCTTTCTGAAACATGAGGAATGTGGTGCATATGTGCAATGGATGCCTCTGAAAACCCCCACAAAAATGGTAACAGCATTTATTACACATCAGAAATCAGAAACTAGATGTTTTCACATATAAATAAAATGACCACAGAGAGGGATATAAATACAAAAAATAAATGAATATTTTAAAGTCATTTTCTTTGCCTGTAACTTTAGTCACATTATAGAGAGCATTGTGATTGTGCTTGCATCTGTGTGGAGCTACAGCAGTTTTGACTAGCAAGAACACAACCATAGATTGAGGCATATTGTGTAACTCATACTTTTGATTATTCCTGTCTAACACTGTCCCCATGGTATCCAGTCTTTGGCAATTGCCCTTGGTTACTCACCCCTAAGACAGCCTCAGATTGAATCTGAGACTGACTCATTACAACAACAAAGCTGACTTTCCTGTTTCAGAATTACTCATTAAATGCTTTTGTAAATATTTGGTGTTCAGAATACTACCACAATAGTTTCTGTGAGTACATCTCTAGAGTATCAAGAGCTGTTCACTCAGCCAAAGGAGGGTTGAACAAGGACTGAAATAATATAGGGGTTTTGTTACATTAATTCCCCTTCCTTCCTCCCTTCACCTACTTCTTTTAGTTTGTTCAGTAGATTTATTGGTTGCAAGACTGACCCTGCTAAAATCAATGCCAAAATTCCCATTGGCTTCAATAGGCCAAGATTTCACCTATTATTTTTATTGCAGGAAGCCAACAATTTACCAGGTTCATTATGACCAAGCATGGAATTTCATCTGAAGTCTTCCCTTCTCTGGAGGCCTTGTATTAAGCATATGAAGTGAGGGGTTTTTTTGTGGTTAGTTAAGAGCAATAGCTTCTATTTAATAGGTGATAAAGGCATCCTTGCAGGGTGGCCTCACAGAAGATTTGACAGATGGAAACCTATTCAGAGAAGCAAATTAAAGAACATTTAGGGGTTTAAATAATTTTCTAGAACTCCTTCATCCTATAATCAAGTTTAATTCAATTCCTCCAGACACTTTGAATTAACAAGTCCATAAATTACTATATCTACTTATTTCAGCTACTTTCTTTGCAAAAGTGAAACAGAATTATATTCTGCATTCTTTCCCCCTCATCCCACCTCTCCAACTACATGGGTTTCCATAGTAAATTGATGTCCTTGTTATTAATTTAGCTGCATCTGCTTTCAGTAATATTCATTACATTGCAGAGGAGTTGTGGGTAATGCTGAATTACCAGGGGGAAGCATAAGAACATTGTAACATTCTCAGAAATAAAACTGTCAGAAGGTTCAGTGTTATTGGTTAATAAACATTCCAGAGGATTATATATTAAAAGTATCTAGCCTCTTCTGGAAAATGTCTATTGAACAACCTTCATAGAAACCACCCAAACACTAATAGAACTATTAAAATGGAAACTTTAACTTAGGGTCTATGTAATTATAAGTGTTTGTGGCAGATGGCTTATAAATAAAATAAGAACTTTTTCTTTTAATTTGGTCAAATAATGCCGGTTCCAGGTAACAACTACGTGTTAAGAATTGGTGCGATATCCAGAAGATGTTTTCATACAGTGCCTTACAACAAGACTACAAGTTAAAGTAACAATAGACTGTTCTCCTCTTACCATAGACTGCACATCATTTGGAAATATAGAAAAACAATGACCAGTGTTATTTTGTAAGAGTGGTTTTGTGTTGTCATGCTTTGCAAGCATGAATAAGTACTAGTAATGCTACACCACAACCCAACCAGTGAAAGTTCAACTCTTCTTTATTTTTTCTGTGTGAGGGAAGGTCATACCTCCCCACAGTGACAAACTGCCTTGGGGAGTGAGATAGAAAAATGACATATAATGTGATTTGTGTTTCATAAACATACAAACAGCCTTAGTGGGAATAAGATGGAAGAAGTAGAAATATATAGAATACCTTAGAATATCTTTGAGTTTTGAAGAAGCATAAAGGGGTTAGGAAAGAATTTATAACTGAGAAAAGTTATTTTATTAACGTATTGAAAAAGCCAATATTGCATTAATTTAAAAATATATTCTATAGGTTATTTGTCAATGAGGAAAAATTGATCAAATGGTAAATTTAGAATGATACAACCTTTGTGTATTACAATTCTAATGAGTAGAAAACAGCAAGGCTTGTACAATTTCTGTTGGTATATGATTACTGGGAATCAAGGACAATGAACATGGATGGCACATAAAGGCAATCCATAATGTGTAAATTTTAAAACTCTAATCTGTACCACTTTTGAAACAACCTTATCTGATTACCTACATTAACATTATACAGGATCATATGGATAGCTTTAGTAAATATATGAAAACAACCTTGTAAGCTGAAATGAAAGCTTTAAGTGGCTACTACACAAATTGGACTCCTAGAAAAGCATGTTGGGATAAGGGATGTATGGGGCTTTCACAAAATCATTGGTTATGAAATATACTGGTTATGAAACGCTGGTTATGAAATTTATTTTTAGGTTTCAATTCTAACAGGACCCAGAAAACAAATCCACCAACTCCATATGTAGACAAACACTTCAGAGGAAAGTTGGCTGTAAAAACTGTTCTTAACTTTTTTCTTTTCAGTTCAATGTACCCAGATTTATAGCCTTAAAACAACAAGAAAATAAGCTTGTTAGTTTTTCAGTTGCACATTAATGAAAGTAAATATTAGCATGATACTTGCACAATTATTCTATACTTCGTTTTGAATTTTCATCTTTCTGTAATAATGCAACTCATAATTTTGACTTGCTCAGATATTTTTTGTATTTCAAACCCAATCCCAATAATGTCGTTTTCCAAATTCTGCTCCTGACGGAGAAACAAACAATGACTTGCAGGGAATGTATGTTCATTTCTGAACTGAAACACTGGATTATTTTTTTCCGAACCAAATGTTCCAAACATATAAATGATACTTTTCCTTAAATCCTTGATTCCTTGAATGTCTGAATCTTTGGCATATCATATGTTTACATTCTGGCTATAAGGCATAACTCAATAGATGCAATTCCACTGTGACCAGTGAAACCACAGCTGCATTCTCCTCACACAATGACTAAATACTGTTTCATTCCACCCCAGCTGAATGGAACTGAGATTTCTTGTCTGGTTGATTTCCAATACACTAATGACACTTGTCCTCATGGAGGTTGAGTTTGGGATTACAGAAACCTTCAGTGAAATAAGTGTGCTATAACTATAGAAGAATCTTTCAGCTAGCTAAAAAACAAACAAACCAAAACTCCAAATCAAACAGGTTTCCCTCTTCAGATAACGACCAGACAGTATTTTGTCAGAAGAAATCAGGGATAACACATGTATGAGATTATTCCAAAACACATGAAGTAATCTTTCTGCTGCATTCAGCATCAGTATAGTGTCTGCAGCAGTTTTGTTTTCAGTTCTGTGTGTTGCAATTCAATAAAGGTGTACATTATTTGAAAAAAGTGTACAGAAGATGAAGAGTTGTCATAAATATAAAAAAATTGAAAGACTTAGAAACTCTTAGCTCCATAGGAAGGCAAACAATAATATAACTTACTGGAGAAACACAAAAATGCAAAGGGAAGGTTAATAACCTGTTTCCCACATTCATGAAGCTTCAGTATCAGAAGTTTAATTTTTTCACATTAGGTGAAAAGTTTTCTAACTGTACAGGTAGTAAAATACTGGTAGGGATTCTGCCAGGAGCAAACTGTGAAAAGCCCATTGCTGTGGAGAATACTTCAGGTAAAGATCAGACAAATCATTTTATAGTTCTTTCTACTTATATTGATTTCATTATTCACAGGTTATGCTTCAGACCTAAGCTCGTAGGCTCAATATTTGGAATCAAACTCAAAAGTAAAATCTCCCTTGAACTGAGAAGAGGTTTGGAAGACCATTCTCCTAATAAGACTTTTTGAAGGCAGTCAAGAAAACAGGAGTCTCCTGAATTAAAACCAGAAAAAAACACCCCAACCAACCAGCCAACCAAACAAAAAAAAAAACAAAACAAAAAACCCAAAAAAGCAAGCAAACAAACAAACAAACAAAAAAACCAAGCAAAGCAAACCACATATAATGTCAATAAAAGGAACTGTTCTGGATAGACCAAATCAATCAAATTAGGACATTCATTGAGGAAGTTTCTGAATGAATGAGTATTCCTCCATAGGGTGACACTCTTCAGAACCATCAGAGAAATTATTTCATGCCCTAGCTCTGCAATTAGAAACTGGCAGAAATTTCTCAAACTCAGTTTATTTTTATTAGGCTACTTTCAAAACTACAATCTCTAAGAAATCAATCAATTTGCGGATATCCAAGCTTGTGTCAGTTGTGTTTTGGCATCTTTGTAACATTTTATGTTATTCAGTAAAGTACATAAAATGTAAAAGGCAGTAGCAGATAATGATGATGGAAGAATATGCTGTGTGGCATCCCACTAAAATCTTAGGAAACTGTAAGGGAAAGTATTTTTTTTTAATTAATTACTGTACTTCATTATGAAGAGAAATACAAGATATGGGCAATATATAGTTCTCTGTTTCAAGATATTTAAAGACATCCCCACCTAGGTTTACCCAATAACATAATATTCAATTACAAGTTTTAGTTCCTTATTAAATTTGTGGCAAGAAATATTTCCAATTTGTTTTTGAAGTTTTATGTCATTCTAAAAGCGTAGCCATTTCTAGACCTAAAACCCAAAAATCTATATGAATGAAATTTGTCACTTGAAATGCCACTAATTACCTCTACTACTAAAGCATGCAAAGCATTTAGGAAAAAATTTCAAATATTTTTGTATGAATATTACTTCATGCAACTTATCTTGTAACCTTAAGGCTTAATAAAGTCAATAAGCAGAATAACTGAGGATCACATCAAACATGATTAAATGGGTCCCACAAGGAAGCTTCTGATAACATTTAATCATAACAATATGTTCTCGTTTTCTACTGATTAGTAATATTTCTGGTTCAAAGAATTATCTTGTTGAATGTTAATATCTATAAATTTTGTTACTGTGTGAATGATATTTTTCTTTCTTGATCATTTTCTAAACCACTTAATTCTATAAACTAAATTCATTTGGTTTTACAGTTGACTGAAAATATGAACCATCTTCAATATACACTGGGAAGAGAGTTGTGAAAGGGAAGACATAGTTATGAAAAATACAACATCTGTCAAATCACCCTAAACACATTAACATCTGTGGGGATTAAAAAAAAATAATTTTCTATTAACATGTGGAACTAATTAATTTTTTTTTAGAAAATATACTTTTGGTGAGGTCTACTTTTCAGAAATACTCATTTTGGAACAACGTCTGTGTGGAAGAATATGTAAACACCTTTTGGCTCATTCCTAGCTTATGCACATGTGACAATCTAAATTAGTTATACTGAAATATCCCCTTACTGCATTGCATATAGTTATTGAAAAATGTAATCTTAAACTGCATAAATAGTTCTGGTTGCTTTATTGCTCTGCCAGCTTATATCTAAACTTTCAGTGATTCTGAGAAGGTGGAATACAGTTTGGAATCTATATGTGTTATGGGAGATAGTATAATGATTTAACATTATGCTACTTAATCTATTTTAAATTCTGCTTGTTTTTTGACACTCATCACTATGACATATGGGTACATTTTTCTTAGAAAGGTTGTGAAATTAAGACTAAATGGTTTTATGCTTTAGTCTTTAGTCTTTCACCAAGTTTCTTTATATGTACACTTACATATATATGTATGTGTATGTATGTATGTCACAGAAGCTGAATCTCTTTATTTATTGCCATGTGCTCTGCCTTCAGGTCTTCAGCTCTGTCTTAGGATCTTCCTAATGAAAAGATCACAAATTCTTTTTCATTACCATTTTTCTCCCTTTACTCTGCAGGTTGCAGGTTACCATTCTGTCTTTCACTAACCTGATATGAAGTCTCAAAGCACCTCTAAAGTCCCAGTACATTCTATCAACTGGCAACAAAGTCTCTATTTTTAATCCTTTTTGAAAGCTTAAATTGGAAGTTTAGATGGCATAAATCATAAGCTTAGGTGCACTGAAACCACTGAATACACTGCAATTTCAGTACACTTGGGCCTGCAGGATTTCAAGGGCATCTCCTGGTCTATAAAAAAACTTCCTCACTCTCCCAGGCAAATACTTATTTTTACCTTAATCCCAGGGAGATCGACGAAACATCCACTCTAGGCATCCCATCAATCTTATAACACTAACCAGAACTCTGCACACTACATGTTCACATCCTCTGTGTGTGTGCTTCTATCATAAGTCATCTACTGGTGAGGAGAACTGAAACCTATAGCAGATCTCTTCCTAGATGATAGAGAGTAATGAAAGCTTCCTCAAGTTTGATTGTTATAGAAAATGTAAATCTCATTGTGCACTCCCTCTCCTATGATGTCTCCTTGGCTCCTGGTAAGGACTGAATCATTATAGGGTTTTGCTTTGTTCAAAAAAACTGATAAACTGCAGGAACACTGTGTGTCCACAATTAGTATTTATGCAGCTAACTTTGCCTCAAAACATGTGGAAAAATAGAAACAGAACAAGTCTGCGTGGACAAAATGGTTCATGGTCTGCTTGAGAGCAGAGAATCCTGCTACCAGCTTCCGACTCAGTGAAATCTCTGACGAGCTAGAGTAGCTGAGTGGACAAGGTATTTGTAAGAAAATGAGACTCCTCACCTCAGCATATCTTATTTAGCAAAAAATCTTTATAAAAAGCCTATCTAGACTACAAAGAATACTAATATTTTAATCAAGAATCCTGTCCTTTTCTTCTCCATTCCCTTGCCTAATAATAGCAAATATTATTTTGTTATGCTTTATGTCTTGCATTCAGTATTTGGCTTCAACATCATTATTCTAGTTAATACTGAAGAAAGTTCATCTTATGATCTTATCCATTGATACTTAATGTAGCAAAGGCCAAAACCTCTATGTGCTGTAAAATCCATTCCCCTGCAGAGCCGAAGGAAGCTGAAACCTGAAATCTGCTGAACTTCTTCAGTCAATAAGGAATTAATATCTAGACAAGAGTTTACATATTGTCATGCATAGTATTTATGTGCGTGGATTTACATGAGTGTATACATAATATCTCTTAAATTATGGGGTTTAATCTACGTAGGCAACAATGTTCATTTGTTTCCTATAAATTTTGGCTGTATTTATGGCTCTCAACTTTTATTACAGTAATCTGGGCACAGGCACTTTAATAATAGATATTCTGGATACGTGGCAATGTTTATCATGCTTTTAATACAGACATTAAAAATTGATACATCTCTGCTCAAATCACTTTATAATTTTAAGAAATACATTTAAGAAATGCAAATAAGTGAAATTTCCAGAAATATCTGTAGTAAACTAAGAGCTTCAATTTCCCACAGCACTATAAAAAAGTTAACTGCCAGTACAGTCTAACACCTTTTCATCCCATTCTTGAAATTCTGTACACATCCATTAATCTCGAAGTACCTCCAGACATACCTAGAATTCTCAGCATTATAATGGATGTGTAACTGCATACCAGGGAGATGGACCAGCCAAAATATCTGCAGCCCTCAAAAATTTGGTTTCTTCCCATGCTGATGGATCTGATTACCTTCATACATGTCAAACAGTGTATTAAAATACATAAATATAAGTCTTGCCATATATTTCCTTCCACTTAAAGTCAGAAAAATACATAAAAATCTCAGAGTGAAACTGTTGCATATTCAGTACACATGAATATATTTACATATGCACATACATGTATGTATACCTAAAATAAGGATGAGGTAATTCCACCAAATAAATTATAAAAAGTGTTTTACGAGTAGCATGACTGAAAGTCACTAAAACAATATAACGAAATATCATGTATTTAAATTAGCCTGTAAAAAAGACTAGGAAATTTAGTAAGATAAAAGTGCCTTGGTTTATCTGAAATTACATAGTTTGTGATATATATCATTTTATGGCTTTAATAATTGTATAGAAAGATAAGACCTTTTTTTAATAGGAAATATGAGAGCAGCTAAAGGATACAAAGACAATTCTGGTCCCTCTTTTCATTACATTCCTCCTGAGATTTAGAAAGAGAGCAATCACATTTCCTTTAAGTAAATGTGTGCTAATACAATCTCCTTCATCCCCAGTTGCTGGAGTGAGATTCAAGGTATGATTACAATCCTTGCCCTGAGTTTACTTCTTGAATGCCACTATCTCTCAATGAAAAATGTAGATCTATGGGTTTCTCCAGAGAGCTCATATATAGTGGGAATAAACATTTTCATTTCCATTAGCTGCTAAAGGAATTACCATATTGGAATTGCAATAATAAGAAGCAGAATTGGGCAGCTCTGTGCTTAGCACTGAGCACAAACTCTGCAGTAATAACAAGAAAACTGAACAGAAAATCTCTATTTTAATGTAACTCTGAAGAATAAAAGCCATTTCAAATGTTTAAATTTAAGGAAAATCTGAAAATAAGAATCTTTTGGAGATATTCCTGCACTTAAGTCACTGTAAAGAGGAGACAAATGAAAAGGAATGATGGAAGAGTCTCTGTCCTAAAGCCTTACTTTAGGAGAAGAATTTTCCTCCCATGTTTTTCCTAGGACCTGGCAAGAATATTCCCTCCTACTTCAGTTTATCATAATCACAGCTCTTCCTGGAAGACAATGTTATTGTGATGCATTCTTTTCTAAGTCATGGAATCATGAGCTGAAGTGCAGAAGCTTTCAGCCCTCAGTTACATGTCTGCTAACTCATTGTCAGTAGTTTTTCTTTCTATGGCTGATATAGAGTTTCTATTGTTGCTCTTACCAAAGATAGGACAAATAAATTCATAGATCAACTAGAAAGACTGTCCTGAATACTCATGCAGTACAGACATAAGAAATGATAGAGGAACAATGACAAATATTAGAAAAAGATTGGCAGACAAAGAGATGGGCAGTTTGGATGCAGAAATATGAAAATACATCTGGTTTTACAAGGGAATACGAAAGCCACCAAGCATATACTTGCAAATGTTACACTTAATGGCCACAATTAGACATTAATTGTTTAAGACTCATGCTAGTTCAATGCAAATTCAAATCATTATACTAATAGTGAAGAGGAATGGTTTTAATTTTTTTTTTTCCGTAGCAAGAAACTGTTCACATGTCTTTGATATGTCCTTCAGGTAATCTAAATATGAATATATTTCTGGTGATCCAGGAGTCCTGGCACCCATGCTGCTCCTGCATTCCCAGTGAAGTGGCAGGGTAGCTGTCAGGCTCACTCTGTCACTGATTAAGTTGCTACTTTTGTTTGCAAATTTCTACGAAGTGTCCCTGTGCCCAAAGTGATAACGATCACAGTCATTTCCGAGTTGTAATCCAGGAACATGTACAGGCCCTTGCCCTGACAGACCTTCACAGTTCACAAATATGAAGTTACAACCCTTCTGGCATGATTAATGTAGTGAAAACACAGAGCCATGAGTCAAAGATGAGACACACCAGTTATTACAAGTCTGTACTTCACTCTGATATTACATGAATTCTCAGCATTTATCACTGGTTTTGCTTTCTTGTTCTTCCTTCTACAATACTTTTAATTTTACAACAAATCCCAAGTAGGTCATGCATAACAATGAGACTAATGTTTTCTTGCCAAGTGAAACCACAGTCAGAAGGGTGGTTTAGTAATAACTCAGAAGCATTTACAATGTAATAAAAAATGCATTGAATAAGCCAACATATCAGAATAACAGGACTATTAAATAAAAGGAAAATATCCTAGGCCTTTCAAATATGCTGTAACTCTTCAGAATCAGAAATGATCAGGGCTCAAAATCAAATATAGATATTCCTAATCTTTCAAGTATTCCAAGTATTTTTTTTTAAGTATTCCAGGGATTTTACTTCAATCTGATTTTCATAATGATAGCCATGTGGTACTGTTCTTCTTCCTCATGGGCAAAGAAAAAATATCTGTTCTACTGACTTTGTAGTTGCTGTATATGAATTCAGACTTTCAAGTCATTATTTTAACCACATGTGCAGAACACATAGGAATTAGGATAACATTTCCCATGACTACAGCTATTTGATTGAAAGAAGAATTGACATCAATAATGCTCATATCTATCACACTTTGTATTATAATAGTAGAGAACAAAGCATTCATGAATCCCAAGGAAAGTTTGGCAGCTGTTTCACTGTGCTGTAGATTGCAATCATGGTAATAATTATACATCCTGCCCTATAGCTGGCAATATTGTTTGTGCCCGTATTCAAAATTTACAGCACAGCAAATCCTTCAGTACTGGAAAGAGATAAAAAAATCCTTTCGTCAGCTACTAAGGAAATGTTGTAAATATGACTCTAGCAAAGTCATATCTGCTGGTCCTGGAGGAGCCACAGAAACTGTATGAGTTACTGCAGAGTACATTTGTACCCCAATGTCACCTGCAAACTCCTGTGCCCAGAGCACAGAAAATCTAAATATAAGCCATAAAAACACTGAAAAATAAATGTTCTGAAACAGATATTCTCTTTTTCAAGACAAAGATTTTCCATGCCCGGTATTGATGCTGATAGAAACAGGTTAACTCTGTGCCATGCCTGAAGGTTTGATCTGATGGGGGGGCCAAGAGTGCCAAAGCCATCTGAACCATACAGGAGACCAGCGGGCAGCAGGTCAGGAAACTCCTGATTCCCCAGTGCATCCCTGTCTTGTTTGGATTCAATTCATTGTATTCAGCTAATGCTATGTTTTCAATTTCCATTAGGTCAAATAATATGGGGTTAGGACACAGATTTTTTGGGGGAGAGGGGATGGCACAGGAAGCCTGGAATTCTGACATATTACAGTCAAGGGAGGTTTTGCAGGTGCCCACAATCTGGCCAGGATATCATTCCTGAGGCTTTCCTTTTTGACTTTCAGCTCCAGAACAGGTAAAAGTGTCTTCCCAAAACCAATATGAATGCTTTTATTTTAATTTTTATTAGCTGGCTACAATTCTAAACTGCTCTAAAACCAAACATTGGGGCTTTTCCTTACTGTAAACCTATTAACATGCTGTTCAGGATTATTTTCTTGTGAAAAGTATACTGCTGACATTAGTGCAGGTGTGGACATAGGGATTATTAACCATTATTATATTTGGACTAAACTTCTAACTTCTAGACATGAAAAGAAAACTAAAACAGAAATGCTTCTGTTCCACTTGAAATAAATTACCATGCTACCACAAATTCCCAGCAGAAAAAGGGAAGGGGAGGTGTAAATGTCTTCAGAATGTGTAGAAAGTTTAATGGATTTCTGTGTGATAACAATGGAAATAGTGTCACTGTTCTTTTTGTCAATGTAAAGTGTATAAAAAGTAGGAAAACAGGACTTCACATCTTTCTTTGTTAAGTGGACTTCAAGGCCACCACAAAGATGTTTTCCTTAAAAGGAAGAATACAGAAAGGATTATGTAAAATGACCTGCAGAGTTCCCGTTGAGAACTGAACTTCCTGAAAGGTCAGGTGTTGGGTGTTTGTTTGAAGTTTATCTTTTTGCCTCTTTGCCATTCAAGAGCAGATCTCTCACAGCTGGGCAGAAGCAAGATCTCTGCTTTCATAGCATCCCAAAAAAGGGGACATTCCAAGCAGACCTGCAGTCCACTGCTGCCAAATGAGAGAAGGTCATGGCATCTTCCTCATTGTCATCCCCAAATCTGTGGCATGTGTAAGTAGAAGCTTAGCTGGAACACTGCAGTAGCTTGACTGATCTTAATTACTTTTCCAGGTAGGACTTCTTCTGCTTGCCAAAAAGAATTAGATTAAAAAAATCTCAAATGTACTACAAAACTCTGCTCTAGATGAAAATCCCTTATCCAAACATGCAGCTGAGTGTTTAGAAAATGTGATTCTATTTCCTCTCCTTCACACTCTTGTTAACATCTGTGTTAGTGTCTGTTACTTCAAGGCCCCCCTTTACCCAAGATGGTTGCACAGCTTTTCACTGGTGAACTGCCTGCCTTCAAGAGTGAAAGATTTTTGCAGGAAGTATAAAGAAATCTCTCTAATGGGACTACCAAATTTCCCAAAAGATTTCTTTTTCAATGTTACAGAAGTGTAAGAGAAAAGTAGCCTAGCTTTTAAATCTGTGTTACCTCCCAGATATTCAGTGCAGATCAAGGATTCACCTAGTTATATGTGAATGTGATGCACTCACAATCCTGCTTCTATTTATGTTATGCAGAGGGGATGTAGACTCTGGATTACTGGTGGTTGGACTGGATTATTCCTGAGACAGCTCAAAACAAGGGTTTAATCAATTCCCCACTTTCCTGGTGGTGAAGTGTACTCATGTATGTGACAGTTAACTCTGTACTGTCTAAGAAGTAGCTTCTGTTTCCATCCTGCCAGAAAAGATTGTATTCAACAGATAGGTCCATTAATTTATCAGGTAAAAGGAGGCTCACACTGATAACTCATCCACTGCTAAAATTAAGAGTGAGAGTCCCTGTTTAGTAACTAACTATAAAGCACATTGAAATACAAGGAGCAGTTAAAAAACAAGCAATGTTTGAACTTACAGCTTCCTGGCTTCTGTGGGCTTTCCACAAGGCTGCTAAGTTGTCTCACAAGAAGTCTCTGATACACCTGTGAAATAGTAAACTAAAAAATGGACGGTTCTAGTCCTCTTCCTTCATAAGGCAGATCTAATTTCTTTTTGAAAATAATATATTAACACCACATTTCTGAATCTAGCACCGCGTGATCTATCAAAAACAGAAAGCTGAAGTTATATGTCATGTAATTGCTGATAAAAAAAAAGGTTTTCTACCAGTTATTTTTTTTACTTCAGTGCTGTTTTTTATTGGTTAATAAACAAATAGTTCCATAAATGTGAATAGAACCCTTCCATGCCTGATTAAAACATGATGCCAGCCTCATTTGCCCTTTTATTGTAAAGATGCTTCAGAAAAATCATTAGTGACATGTAAAAGACTGCAATGACCAGTCACAAATATGAAGAAGAGCCAGTGGTGGATGTGTTTCATTGAATACACCTTCATGTTTATGAACTGCACAGTCTTGGCACAGACTGCACTGCACATCAGCCGAACCAGCTGAAGAATGTTTGAATCCTTTGCTGCAATGGATCTTCATAATCCCCATCTTTTAGCACATGGTTCAAAAAGCCAGTGTGGAAAGAAGGATTTTTAATATAAACTGGCTTTCTGAGACCTGAAAAGTTAATCAGATTGGTATTTAGTTTTATTTCTTTTATGCTTAAAGCCTATTCTGCTTGTGCATTAACTATAAAGCTTTTATTGAGAAGAGTGAATTGAATGCTAAAAATGGAACATACAATATATAATTAGCTATGGCTGATTTAGTAGTTGGAGGGATGTATTTTAGCAAATAATCTTGAGCTTTCAAGGAAGGAAATAGATGACCAGTTTTATTCAATTTATAATTCCTGGGATGCTGTGAATAGCTGCCCTTTGGTAACTCAGCAAAATGACTGCTTAATAACAAATCATAGAAACATAGAATGTTTTGGGTTTGAAGCGACCTAAAGACCATCTAGTTCCACCCCCCCTGCCACAGGCAGGGACACCTCACACTAAACCACATTGCTCAGAGCTCCATCCATCCATCCTTGGTCTTGAACAGTTACACTGGGTTATCCAAAGCTTCTCTGGGCAGCCTGTTCCAGTGCTTCACCACCCTCACAATAAAGAATTCCTTCTAATATCCAATCTAACCCATCCCCTTTTCCAATTTAAGGCCGTTCCTCATCCTATCACTACAGTTCCTGATGAAGAGCTCTGTCCATCTCCCTTGTAGACCATCTCCAGGTACTAGAAGGATTTAACTGTGATAATTTAATAAAAAATCGAGTAAAATTAAATTGCTATAAATATCCTTCCAGAATAGTTTTATGCAAAATAAGTTCTAAACACAAAAAAATGTTTTATTTTCTCTCAAATTATTTTAAATTATTTTGAAGTTATGGGTTATTTAAAAACAAGACAGTATGGTTTCTACTCAGAAGATTGTGTGAGATAAATACATTGAATTTCAAAATGCAGGGCAGCCTTTCTTCTAAAAATAGGCCATTTCACTTAAAAAGGAAAAACCTGTAACAGGACATCAGAACTGATGACACAACATGACAGCTATACTTTATTTATGCTAATTTGCAAAATTACATTAAATTGGATATTTTAACTGTCCTCCTAATTTTGTTTCAAATTGCATTTGCTTCTCAGATTTAATGAAACTTTAATACCATTAAAGGACAAGTTAGTTAGCTCATTAAATTAAATTTAAATTCATACAGTTTTTCCAACATAAATAAATAGTCCAAATATTTTTATCCAGACAAATCTAATGTGATGTTCAGTTAAGAGAACAGAACATTCTGTAATAATCTAAGTCCACACAGTGACTAGAAATATTTTTATAAGATAATGCCAACTTAAAGTCAACCTTCTCTTTAGACATTTTTTATCTTATTTATACTCTTTCCAAGTAATACCCACAGTAATATGCAAATGAGTGATGACAGAAAGAAAGTATTTCTGGTAAGTTTGTTTGGGTTTCATAGTTAAAGACATTTTGTCTCTGTTCAATTCCTACTCACTTGACTGTGCCCAAGAAGGGGCATAAATAATGTCAAGATGACAATGTCAGTCTACACATAAGCCCAAAACTTACCCTAGGCAGACAACTTCAGACAGAGACAAATTGCTGTAATTTATGACTTCTGCTCTTTGAAAAAAAAGGAAGGACTGAAGGACTTCTTAGTTCCAGCCTTTGCACACATGTATAGACCAATATTATCAAGTGTGTATATAACTGTAGTGGAACATTTGTGTAAGGGGTGAAATTGTGAGCATTTGTTATTACATGGTCTGCTCTCACAGAGATCTCAGTACAGGGTCAGGCCATAAGAACTGAAGAGAAGCCAGTAAATTATTTCACCAAACTCTCCGAAATCTGATAAATGGAATTGCCTTTGACTGCACTGACCTGTGAGGTATTTTACAAGCGAGCAGATTATGACAGGATGTCCTGACCATTAATAATTTTCTGAGTTGTTCAGTTAAACCATAGGGGACTTTCTTCTTTTTCATTCTTAGCTATCTGCATAAAAGGCCTAATCATGATCTCATTAAAGAGACTGGCTCAAGTAGGGGTTTTGTGGTGGCTTTCTGCCTGTTGGTGATCTACTCTTTTACAAGGTAGGTAGTAGTTCTTTCTTTGACTGTAGGAGTACACATCAATTATCTCTTCAAAGAGACCCTCAACTTGCTTAAAATCAGCTATTCAAAGGTTTATATTTACATAAAAAAACCTTAGCATCTCCTCAGAAAGACTCCTTATTTTGGCTTAGTTTCCACTGCTGGGTTTTCACTGGACTTGTTTCTGCCACGGCAGTTCAGTACTAACTTTATTAGGTTGAGCCCCAGAAATGTTTTATCACCATGGCTACACAGGATTAAGCCCACTGGCCGCAGTGCTGCGAAGGCTGGACATTCAGTAAAGCCTGCGGCCAGTCCAGGCCTCAGATTAAACACAGAGTGTTTCCACAATCGCTGGGATGATTCACAGGCACACACACGATGTGTGCTTAATCTGGGCAATGAGGAGCACAGTGGTCAGAAGGCTGGTGGATTCAACCTCTGGGCTTCATCCCACACAACCCCTTCATTTCAAAACTGTCTTCAGTGTTTTAATACTCCATCACTTCTCCCTCCTCACATCTTCATCTTTTTTCCAGTTTTATTATCCACTTGCAAAACAGAAAGTTAAAGTTTAAAGCCTAACTTTGATCTCGGATGTCGTAACATAAACAACAGATGCAAATACTTCTTTGGTGACCGCTAATCTGTCTGTAAATCTTCTGTTGAATCAGAGCTAAAAATAATGACATTCTGTGTTATTTGGCATAATTCATCTCTTTACTTTATACTCTGGGAAAAGAGAAAAAATATTGCTAACTTGAAGGAATTTCTACTTTAAGATATCTCATAGATGGTTCATTGTATACCTTAGTGCCATGGGAGAGATGGAGGAGCAGCCCTAAACTGTGTTTTAATGCATTTATAAAAGGTAGATTTTTTCCCCCTCTTTCTTTGCTTTTCTTAACAAGGAAACACTGTGAGTCACTCAAATAAATTTGCCAGAATTAGCCTTCTCAGTTCACCTCTTTTACAAGAATATTCCTTTAGGTTTACAAGTTGAGGGTACAGCTTTACTAATGTGGTTTACTATTTTCTTTACCCTGGACACTAGAACAATTCTGCATTAATGGCATTAATTCTGCCATTTCACTAATACTTCCCAATAGGCCGTGGCAGGAGCTGTTACATGATTAATGGTTTTAGAGATGATGGTTGAAAACCTAACTACTGTTAGTAGCCAACCTAAAACCAAAGATAAAATGTACTTTTCAGCCAAATGTTGCCAATTGCACAGGGAACTAACACTGCCAAACTAAACTGTATACATAACATTGAATACAGAATATTCACCTTGCCTTCTATAGATTGTATTTGTCAAGTGACAAAAAGTTCACTGTCTTATTCCTACAAGATACTCCTCTATAGTATAAAAACTATTCATCATACTTCAAGATTGTATCTCTTATATATATAAAGAAGTATAAGGACATTTTTAAGAATTGTCTTTCATGACAGGAATTTCAAAGATGCCAAAGTTTATATTTATAAAGAGAGGTTTGGAACAAAGATAAACACCTGAATTTCTTATATAAAAAAAAGATTAAACTCTAAGGAACATGATTTGTGGGCACAAATGCGGTAAGCAGTTCAGGTGTATCTCACTTTGTTAGATATTTCCTCATGAATTAGCTGTCACTTACACAGTTACAGCAAACTGATTTACCTGGGTTTAATTTTCTTTGAAACCCCATCACATGAGAGACTAGAAAACAGGGCTTCTATTCCTTCCTCAGTCTGCAAGATTACAGGCCTACAAATCCTCTTCAAAGAGTTTAGTCCAGAGAAACTGGCTAGGATGGGTCAAATGTGCTTTCTATTCTTCTATTCTCCACAATGTCTAAAGCAGGACCATTATGCCATGAAGAGCACAAGGTTCATAATGCTAAAGAGGAAGTGCTCAAGCACAACTGTGCTCTGACAGCCCATCAATACATGTGCCATGTCTAAGAACTCGTGTCATTTCTCAATATTGTTTATAAATTTTGCTGGGATTGTTAAATAAATATGCAATTTAACTTCTCTTAATTATTGAGATGTTAAATTATAGAAAGGATGGCATTGTACTTCGTGGTTTGAGATTTCAGATATGCAATAGGTATGCATGGTTTCTGAAGAGAGTGTTTGAATATACTTGTGAAAAAGTATACTCATACTGGCCTAAGGGTTCTCACATTGGGTGATCCCAGCAAAATCCACTTTAAATTAATAAAACACTTAAATTTATGTGCCTCCATATCATTAAAATTTCACTGTAGGCACCAGATTTTTTAATTGGGGGCTTAGGCCCATTACTGTATTTCTGTACCAGATTCCCGCTGATTTCTTATTTGAAAAGTAGAAAAAAAATATTCAGGCAATTGCTCTGCAAACTTTCTGCATAAAGAAACCTTTGGCTTGAAATACTTTGATTCCAGGAGTTGTCACACCCCACATGCACAACAGTTGCATTGCATTTAACACTGACAGGACTCTTCCAAAGAAATCAGAATTGACAGCTATACACACACACACACTGACCATCCAGCCTGTTATGTTTTTTAGAGACAGAATTAGTTATCCTTACAAAAATTACGGATTTATTGGGACTTGGACCCCATAAGATTTCTTTGTTTACATGTGGATGTTTACACACAACAACCCTAAAATGCTAATCAGAATCATTCAACTTTGTGCTGTGGACACGTTTAATACTTACAAGACAGCCAGCAGCTATTTTTAAGAAAATATTTTTTCAGACAAAAGTGGCATTGAAAGAAATAGCATGATACAGCCAATAAAAACAGGTTTCAAATGAACTGCATTTTATCAGTCATCACTTAAATGAAATAGAGCTTCTGGCTTTCTTTTTTTCACAAATAATGTGGTTTCTGATATTATGTCCACTTGAAAGTACTATTATCAGTTTGTGACTCCATACATGGGTTATGATTGTGGAAGAAAAACTGACCAGTCTACATTTCACATGCAAAACATTTTTTTTTTTTCCAGAGAATCCATTTAGTTCTTTCTAATGGTTCCTGTTCATTGTGTAACAAGATTTTTGTTTCCCTTGATTCAGATAAGGAACAAGGGACACAGGAATATCAAACTATCGCATTTCCAGAATGCAGTTAATGACTTCACCTCTAGTAGTGACATCTTGAATACCACTGAATATGCTCATCTAGGCTTTAAAGTACGGCTGTTAGCATTTAGTGATAGAGGACCACATCCTCAAGTATTTTACAACACAAAGCTCTATGAATTTGCTGCCAAAGATCAGGGGAATTATTAATAAGTTGAGGATCTCCAAGTTTCTAAAGAACCCATAAAAATATAATTACCTCCTTCTAAAACACACTTAGTTTTCACAGATGAGGTAACTTATCAGATAATCACCTGTCATTAAAGCAACTGTAGAAATTTTCATCCCCCTTTTATTCCCTTTAATTTTCTGCTTTCCCCTTCCCTTCTTATTCTTTTCTGGCTTTCTCTATCCCTTCAGGATATATGGCAGGGCTTGACATTTCTTCTATCTTTCATGACAGATGAAAGAACTATCAACTTCTTTCAGCTATCAGAGAAGTAGGTAAACTTCTTGATTTTTCTCTTTCTTTAGTTTTTTTAGGAAGCACAATTTGAAAAACCAAAAACCACTGACACAATATTTATGACGCTACAGAAAAAAAATGGAAACTTTAGGGCTGCCACAATCATATCAGATCCCTCAAGTTGACAACAACTGAATTGCTGCAACAGTAACTCAGAAATTGAAATGTGTCCTTCATTCCCCTTGTCTTTACGGTCTTCATATTTAACACTAAATTTTTATCAACTGGCTTCATTATCTGTTTGTTATTGTGGAATTTATAGTATTCAACTTATGAGTTTATTCATTCCTTTTATTTCTTTTATGAAGACATGACCCCAAATACAGTAAATTTCTGACTTCACTTACCAAAATTTCAGGTTTTCCAGAAGTTTATAGGATATGGGATGCTGTACAGTGATAGTACTTAGTCTTTTAGCTGCCATTTAGCTGGTATTTAGCTTCTTAGGAGATTTAGGAACATTTACAACTCTTTCATGGAGCTGTGACTGCAAATATAGCTTTCTGGTTTTACCTGCAGGACGATTTAGAGAGCTCAAACACTTTATTGAATGCAACATTGGCAGACTTTGGCTTGAGGTAGTGTGGTTCAACTCAAGACATTCAAGATATCTTCAACAACTACTTATTTGAAAGAGGTGGTAGGCACAGATAAGATGGAGGTTTTTTCTCTTCTGCTGTTGGCTGCCAAGATATTTTGTTAACAAGTAATGATGTCAATTTACAGGATTATGGAGATTTGCCTGAAAAATACACACACCTTCATTTATTCCAGTTCTACTTTGCAATCTCTCTGAAGTAACTAATCCTGCATAGTTTGCATTCCCTTATTTATATCACGGAATTTTCTTTCTTCTCACACTTTGTTTACAGCTTTCTTTTTCTCTGTGGCCATATGACTATGTATCTTATGTCTATATGTTTAAGCAAAAGCATTCAGCACAGTCTTTCAGCACATCATTATCTTTTTACATAGAAATCTCTTAGTCCTGTTTTAGCAAAACCCTAACTTACTTCCTTCAAAACCAGTTTACTTTAATGCTGTGAAATTGAGATGGATTGTATTTAATGGAAGAATGACGTTAGGTTGAGAAGCTTTTATTGAAATGCATAGTCACAGAGTATATAGTCTTTACTGTATGTGCCTCCTGGGGGTGATTTGGATTAGGTGTTTTCTAGCTGAATTAAGTACTTAACAAAAGAACTATTTTCCCATCTGTGAATACAGGTCTACGTGTAAATACCATTACTGCCAGCTGAAATTACATAGTTAACATCCATGGGTCACATGCACAATTTGTACTGATGTTAGAGGGAGCGCTATGTTTGTATGGGAAAAGGCTAGTGCATGGTGCTGAGAGAAAGGGTGGGAAGAAATGAAACATTCAAATACTACATGAGAATGAAGCTACAGGCCTGATCCTGCTTTCGTTACAATCATTTGGATTTATCTGACTTCACTCCAGCTTAGATTGCAAGCAGTTAAGTTACTAAGAATTTCCAAGATCAAGCACTGTATTTTATTTAAGAGGGAAAAATATGACCTTTGAAAGCAAGCAACTGACAAAGAAGAAACTTTTAAAGTACATAACTTAAGTGTTTCTGTTTTCATTTAAACTTCAGATCTCATGTTCAACTGTCTGACTCAGCTAGAGATTGTGAAGTTGATTAGTGCTGAATAAGGATCTACACCTTTAACAGCAGTTCATAAGTATTTAGCCAACTGCACGTTGGGTAATCTGTGCAAAGAGGTCCCAGCTCAGTTCCTGTAGGTTCTTGATGGAATGCAGTGATGTAAGTATAAAACAGTTCAATATTTAGCAATTTTTAAAAAGCAATGATTTTTTTCCTAAAGAGCAACTACTTATTTTTGTTAAAATGTGTTGCAAGCTGTGCTCTTGTTACACAGCCTGTGAAACTGCTCTGCTTCAGCAAAATGGCTTCCATCTTCTGTTAGACTAAAAAATCTATTGTGGTAATCTGAGAATAATTTTATGAAACAAGTTGACATTTTAGTAACATTTTCTATTGCTTCATTACCTTGGGAAATGAGTTTGTGGGTTAAAGAAGAAGGTAAAAAAGAAACATACTAAGAGACTGTATGTACTTTAACACTGGCACTAATTATTTTCTTAAGAAATTAAAAATGACAAAAGCAGAAAGACATAAAATGGCTATACAGATTTATGCCAAATGTTTTTCTTGTTCAGAATCCTGTTTCTGACAACAACCAATACTAGAAGCCCAGGGCAGTATATTCTCCAAAATATCCACATCTTAGGAACTTTCTGAGGTAAATTCTTATGTAGACAATTGTACTTTATGGTCACTGCTGGACTCTATCCTCATGCATTTATGTAATATAATTTTTAAAAAAAATTCTAATTTGAGTCTCCACAACATCCTGTGCCAGAGTTCCATAATTTTATTATGCATCATGAGAAAAAGTACTCTTCCATTTGTTTGTTTGTCCCTTGGGACAAATGAAAAGGGGTTGTATTTACCCAGTAACCAGTAATGCTTGCAGATATTTACAGAGCTGCACAAGAGGGTGCTGATTATGACCAGGGCTCTGGAGGCAGGAGAGCAAGGGGCAGTCACAGCACAGTGCAAAGACAGAGCTGAAATTTTGCAGTAGGAGAAAGCAGACAAGTCCTTGCTTGTAATGTGTCATTTGAGTTTCTCATTTTGTCAATGCACTTTTGAGTCCTGGATATCTGTGTGCCACAAACCAATGCCAGATGTTTATCTGCGTGCATCCAGTGAGAAATGTAAGTGAAAAAAAAAAGGTTTTATCTCCTGTACACTCCACTGAACAGCCCCAGCCTACTATAGAAATACATGAACAGGAAATTGTATGGATGCTGAGGGGAGCCCAGAGTACAGCCTGCGGTGTGGTGAGCTGCATGTTACCATATGCTGTGGTTTGTCCTTTTTTGAAGTGGTCTTGTAATGAGCTGAAATTATGCACATTGAGATGGTAAACATGCACGTAAGTCTGCTGGTAGTGAATTTCCACTTTGGAGAGTGTGACTTACTTAATGGACAGTTACAGCCTGACACCCTTACACCATCCCTTTCTAGAGACAGAAAGCAAAATCCCAACACTTCTCAGCTTATTCCCACTCAGCTTATTCTTCTGTTCATTAAATACAAAGCAAATGTATTGTACTTACTTTTTCAATGCACAAATGACTAAAATGTCACACTATAAAACTGCTAACTGCAGAGTTTGAAAATTGTCATTGGTTAACTGTAAAGTATTCTGTTTTTAGACAGAAAGTATGGCTTCACAGCTGAGGACTTCACAACTAAGGACCTAAGGCGGTGGAAGCACTTTTCAAATAAAAGCTATAACCTATAAGCATTATTTTTCTTTAAAAGTAAATGGTGTTTGCTAAATTACCTAGTGGGTCTGGGGGCTGAGATTCTTGAGGCTTTTCTCAGGCTAGGGAAGGAGGACTACATTATGTGGTCTGAGGTGAAAAATACAGGCTTTGCAGCTTTTGGCTGCATGTCAAGCTACCAGTAAATAATAGGTATGGGTACTGCAATGAATTGATTGAGCAAGGAAGTTTCCAATGAATGGCTCCTGCTTCGAGTAATTTTAGGAAACTGAGCACCTGGAAAGCATGTTGTAAAGTTGTAAATAAGTGCAGCTGAAAATCTTTAGTGTTTAGGAGTATGCATTAGCCCATTGCACTTTGTCATTCTTTTATATTTTGCAGTATTTCAAGTAGTTCAGACCACCTTTGGATTCCAGTGTCTTACCTTACCTTAAAAACAAGTATTACCAGGTATTCTATGAATAAAATAGTTAGCGGTGGTAAAAGCAGAATGGTGTAATAAACAAAGATGTTTACTTAGAGTCGGTAGCGTATTTGTCTTTGCTTATTAATGTTTTATAAGATAGAATATAATAATGACAGAAACATTTCACATAAATTGCTTGTCAAATCAGAGTGAGTTCTTCACAGAAGAAAGGAATACAGAGAAATATATGGAAGAAACTGAAATACACCAAATTTCAATATATTATACTCCAAGGAAGTAAGGAATTATAAAAGTTACTTAACTGATTTTTTTTACTCCTCATTCTATTATTCTATATAGTGTCTAAATAGGCTATTATTATGCGATGTATCTATGGATAGATAGATACCAAAACTTGTTTGGTGACAATGCTTACTGAATTAAGCATGATGCATGAAAGTAAAGAGAAAATTTTTATCCTAACTAGTTCAAAAAGTTAATTCACTAGTGTGGCTAAGCAAATACAAAGTCCAATGAAGGACAAAACTTTCAAATTAAAATATGCCAATATGCTGGTATGAAAAAAAAAAGAAGAAGAAAAAAGTTTATTCCTTGCACATGTGAGGAGATATTATTACTTAGCCTTGATCAATTTATAGTAGCTAATCAAACAAAAAAGATGCCCTCAGCAAGGTGAAGGTGTCCTTATTTCAGCTGGGAGCAGTGAGGGCAATTTTTTCAGTCAGAAAGGCAAGAGATTAGTTTGAAGATGAGGTTTTGAAACCTGAGTTTCAAAGAAGACTTCAAAGGGCCAGTGCTGCAAAGTTGACTTCCATCACCTGTGCACAGTCAATATTCAAAGGACATACTCCTGAAAGACCCCTCTAATGAGAAGTTCTCAGGGTTTTCCAACAGAAGCCTCCAACTGGCATTGCTCCAGGTTATGTCTCCTGCTTAAAAACTTGTGTCATGATTACCACCTTCCTGGAGGCACCAACCAGTACTGCCTCACAAAACACAGTTTACTGTCTTTTCTTTTCAATTCACTTACTCAACAAGCTCCTATAGATAGATGTCTTAATCTGTTTTGAACACAATGACTTTATTTAACTATCGCCTGAAAGCTGACTTAAAGTTTATTTTAAGGTAACTGGATAACAGAAATCTCTTTAGGTGGTATGGAAAATGTATAAATGTAGGAAGTGGGACACCTTTTAAATTCCTTATCTCTGCAGTATTTATTCTAATGTATTTGAAGAGTAATAGATGGCATCTCAGCTTCAGTGTCAAGTTATTAGCATGCAGTAGGATATTGGTAAATATGTGTGAACATTAAGGTCAAAAGGGGCTCGCATATGTGACAGGCTCAAAGAGCACAAATCCTGGTATTATTCAGATTACCTGCCTGAGGCAGTGCACACCCTGTCTATAGAGGCTGACTCACAGCATTGCTACCTGCCTTAACTCTTCACAAATTCCTCCTTTCTTCACTGATTATGTAAATTTTCTACACTCCTCGTATACCCAAGCAGCTCAAGTGCCTAGAGCTGAACAGTAAACATAGTATGGTTCCCTTTCCTATTCTCTATGTCTCATCAAATAATAACAGAGGTGAGGTAGTTGCAGCTTATTTTTGGCTTGCTTTTCTAGCCTCTTTCTCATTTTAAATAGATGTGATTTTAACTAGCTTCTAATTGAAGCTGTTAGAAAATGTGATCCTGTGGTGTTAACTTTGACATGGGGCTGCCCATGTCAATAGCAATCGCTGCATGACACACTGATCCTTGAAAGGAAACTGGAAAAAAGCATGTGATTTTCTGAGATAAACAGGCATAGTGGAAAAGTTCATTTTATAGTGCCAAGCTGAATAGACACAGCACAAATTAGAAACTCCTGTGGTCTAGATCTTACTGTGCCACTATCTTCATTTGCCATCCGCATGTTTTAGTTTTCTTTGCAAAAAAAAAGGATTATCTCACATTTACTTGTGAATAAAATAAATCCTGAGCTCTGAGTGTTCCCAATAGGGAGTTGGTTGGTTTTTTGTTGTTTTTTTTAATTCAGCTCTCTTATTAAAACATTTCTAACAACCAAGGACAATGAAGTAAGCATCTAGTAGAACAAGTCTGTAAAAATAATCATTGTTACAGAACAAGCTCTCAAAAACTCAATAGATCAAGAAAACAAAAAAGGCTTATAAATTAGTCATCAGTTCTCATAAAAAGCTCAAACTGCAGTTGTGGTCATTCATAAAAATGTTCCAAAACCAATGGGGTGTGTTTCAACTTAAAGCAATAACATTTTTTCTAACTGGTAAAGGCTGGCAAGATCAACTTTAACCCAATTTTTATTTCAGACCTTTCAGTGCCTTTTTTCTTTTATTTTCTAAAACATTTAGATTTAGTCCAGTAAGAGCACAAATTAGCAAATAAAATCAATCAGAAATTGTGCTGATGGTCCAGACACACTTAGGTGTTACAGCCATGAATGGAACAGAAGTTCTTGAAGTAGACACATCCCTGCTTTTTGTACCAGAAAATTATTTTTATTTCTTTACACAGAGGGGAGTAATTTCATATCTAAATTACAGACCTTGTGAGCTGCCAGTCCAGTGTTGTAACTCTGATAGTGCCTGAAACACAGTAAAATTTCTCCTACTCAGAAAAGCAAAAAGACACACTGCTGTAGTGCACTGAGCACAGCACAGTTCAGAGGCAGGGCCCACATGTAAACACTGTTAATAATGTGATCACTGAAATCTCTGACACTAGTAAGTCATCAGATCTACAGTGGCGATCCTGAGTACTCTGTTTCTCTGACTTACATGCTGCAAAAACTTTGGGCTGGATGTGGTTTTCATTCTCATTAGCAGAAACTCAGTACCAGAGCAATATTACAGCAATGCATTTCAAAAGTTACTTCCACAGGTAATGGTGCAGGAAACAGATTTTTAATTTTGGGAGTTTGATTAGTTTAAAATCTGTTTTGTTTCTTTTTTACAGTTAACAAACTAAAATAAATGTTTCAGTGGTAGAGAGTTAGCCACTCAATATACTGAATGCTGGACCATACCTCTTAGGTAGTATAAAATCCTTCATGAATGCAGACAAACCTGATTTTTTTAATAGAAGCCTTCCGTATGTAAGTGGTATTATCTATACATTCTTGGAAGATAGTAGGACTCTGTGCTGGTATTAGAGTGAGTATTTGTGAAACCAACCACTCTGAAATATGTGTGGGGGCTTTTTTGGAAAGCTGAAGCAAATTGAAATGCTTTAAAATTTTTTATTTAATATTTTGTCAAAATATTTAAACTCTACCATATTATTTAAATTAAAATGTATTCAAACTCCCTTATATTTATTTAGAGCCAAATGGATCTCCTATATCTATTCCTATACCATCAGCTATCCCTTTCTAATTATATCTGCATTATTTTCTTATCCTTCATTCTGTAATGCATTTACACATGCAACAGCATTTAAAAGCAAAAAATGTAATTATTCTAATTTTGCAGAGATGAAAACAGAATCATGAGGTCTGAAGTTTGAATAGGACCCTATCTGACTCATCACATGCAGCTAAGACAGGTGTATCCTGCAGAGATGACAGCAATAAGTTAATGGTCCAGTAGTAGTAGACGAGAGTGCACTAATAATGTGCCAATGCGAATATGATTCCTCAACAGAAAGTATGGAATATTAACACAACACCTGGCAGGGAAATCTGACTGTTGCACTGAGTTCATGAAATATATTCTTTCACCACATTTCAATTCTATTAAAACAAAAAAGATATGACACTCCAAGGCAGTGTCATAGCTTAATACTACAAATATGTTGCAGAGAGCTGGGTAGTCAGGAGTAACAAAGAGGTGACAAACCAAGACATTTCTAATCCCCACAGGAGGACACTATGCTCAGGAGAGTTTTGCTTCTCACTTCCACAGTGTACTGGAGCTCCTGGAGTGCTGAAACATCTTGAGGTGGACACAGAGAGCTCCTAAACTTAGTAAGTCAATCCATTTAAGAAGATTTTAACCATGTTTCTGTAACATATTAGATGATGTAACAATATCAACATTAAGACAATGATGCACAAAGTAGGTTTCATTTTAATTAGATTCATACTAATTTCATACTAGATTCATAATTAGTTTCATAATTTACACACTAGTTTTGGATAAATTTGTATGAAAAATTAGATTATGTTGTAGACCTATTTTACATGATCTATTGGGTTAAAATAATACCTTCAACAATATTTATCTCTTAAAACGTGCTTAATTTAGCATTTTGAAATGCACATATTGGCCTCTGACACTGAGAAAAAAACATGATTAACTGAAAAATCAAGACATATTCTAAAGGCATTGAAAGGAAAGGTGGAATAACATGGTTTTGTTATTAAATTATAATATTTCTGAAGCTCAGCAAATGTGAAGCATATATGAGACTATGTGTAGGAATGTTCATACTTAGAAGAACCACCAGCAAAGTCTGTATTTGGACCCTTAGAAACTTAGAATATGCTCCAACTTTACTCTTTCAGTGCCTGAGGAAGACAGAGCACTCTCTCCTAGTGAGCTGCAGGGGCTCAGTGCTGTAAGCAGTGGTGCAGGGCAGCAGCTCAGGCAGCAGCACTCATGCATGGCAGGCTGGACCTGTCAGGGTTTGCTCAGACAAAGTGCCCAGCTTGTGCTCATGGGGCTGTGTCTGAAGGCAGATTGGTACGTAGAAATCTGGTGAAGAGTTCATCAAGCAGTGTGCTGTCCAGGAATCTGAGCAGAGACTGATGCACAGCATTGCACACTGGCAGATGAAAAGCAGCAGTCCTGCCCTAAGGCTTTGGACATGAATGTTCATTTAGCGTCCAACCCTGAGCTGACAGGCTTGGCTGATTCACAAGGGAGACTGCACTCTTGTCTCTGCTCAGAGCAGAAGGAATGATCCTTTTCTACCAATGTGCTCCTAAGGAGCAAAGATGATGTCCTGGGGCTGGAAAGATAAGAATCCGTTTAAAGTCATCAAGACCAAGAGAAGGACAATGCTACAAAGCTGGTACAATCTACCATCCATGTTGGAACAGTACCTCTGTGGAAACTGGAGTGGGCACAGAGCTGGCTTCACCTGCAGAGGCAGAGAGCTTCAGCTTCAAACCCTGGGAGACACCTAGCTAAGAGGCAAGACATCCTTTGACATTGTGGTGAGAGAACAGAAAGAAGAGTTGTCTCATGGGAACTAATATGTTAACTAGTTTGTTACAAATAAGATGTTGTTCTTGGTTTCAGTATATGATTGGCTAATGGCAGCTACATATATGGATCTGTTCTTTATCCTCATGGATTGGGTCCTGTACCCTCTACCTCATCTATATACCTCTGTGCTTTCTGGGTTTCAGGGTCTTTGGAAGTTGCCTTTGTACCATGCAATTTCTACATTTGTTATTTTTAAATTAAAAGCTCTTTGTTTTGAGGCAACTCCATCGTTCCTGTCCCTCTATATTTGCCCCAAAAACTCCCCAGCTGGCCTGGTTCTATTGTGTGGCTGCTCACAGCATACACCTCAGAAAGATGTTGAAAGTGTAAGGAGCACAAGGAGTGTTCTCCTTCCAGTTGAAGGATAGCGTGGAACATCTTAGAGAATTGTTGAAGTCTTCACTAAGGAAAACCTCTCAGAAGATGTAAATAACTGATGAAAAATTCTGTTTCCTTTGACCTTCCTTTGAACTGACCTTTGAGTGATGGAGACAGATCACTGCAGAGGCTGGCAGAAGGAACAGGGACCACCAACCCAGCGGAGGTCCAGAGCATGCAAGGAAAGTCTGTCTGGAATAGCATGCCTTGGCATGTGCCACACAATCTTTTCAAGCAACAATCCATCCAAATGAGAAGAAAATGGTTGGACCACATTACGGATGCTTGAAGGGACCATAAATTCTGAATTTGTGCTGCTGTGGTAGGGAAACAATGGGAAGGGAAAGCCTTCTGACCCTCCATTTTCCATGTATATTCAGCAATTGATAGGTTCAAATCCTAACAATAATTCTACTCTCACTGGAATGTAAATAAAGAATATCACACTCTCCCTGCCCTGCTTTATCTCATTAATAATGCATCTGGTTCCCTAAAGACTCACATAGCAAAAATATAATTCATTTCAACAAAAGCAGAATGTATATACCAGCTAGTCCAGCTGAGTGGTGAATCCGAGTATACTATCCTGGAGAGCAGGATCATTGTGTGTGCTGTTGTCAAAGTGAGGGACAGTCTGAGGATGGGTGTGAGATGCACAGAGATAAACAAGAAATTATTTCTCTCTGCACTTCTCTTGAGAGAGTTCCAGGCACAAAAAATCCATAAGGTGTAAATAAGTATCCCAATCACCCCTCCCCCTTTCTGTGAAAGGGACAAAATACCTTCCTGGCAGGGCTATCTTAGGATCAGGCAGCTGGGGAATCCCACTCAAATACGTCTGTCTGACATTCAAGTGAGTTCCTAAGACCAGGCATTGAGCAGAGGACTGGCTCCAAGCAACACTAACCCTCATTCTGTGCTCATCCAAAAGGCCCTTTTGGTTCCACTGGCAATTCTGTCTACGTGCATAGATAAGGTCAGTCCTAAAAGCAATAAATAGCCAGGCACTTAAGGCTCTCTGTATCCCTTTGGCATTCACTTTAGGTTCATCCAGATGACAGAGCAACCTTTCAAGTAGTAGCCAAAAGGTGTCTGTTTGGCTAACATGCTAATAGCCATCTTAAAGTGATCTTTACTTGTTTCCATGGTGAAATGCCACTGAAGAAAAGGTGTACTGACAAGAATAAATATGCAAATTGTTTACTTTTCAGTCCATGCATGCCGTTTTGCATATTCTTTCATTCTAGCAATTAAAAGTCTGCATTGCCTCGATGTAGTCACTGGGCTGAGTAGAAAGATAAACACTGGAAGTCTTTATTCTTCTGGTAGCTGACAGCTTCTCTCCTTGGAGAATAAAAAATTGTCTATTTTTACTCTTGTCAAAAAACAATAGAGGTTGCATTAGTCACAGACAATATGGAAATCTGCCAGGAAAACAACATTAGCTGTACCTCTGTAGAAACCTAATAAAAATGTCTATCGGGCTTTTGGAAATGACCCTTAACTACCAGCCAAAGCATAATGAAATTGGCAAAACACAAAAAGCAAAGTCTCACTTTGCTTTGCAGCTTTCAAATGACCCACAAACCTCATTAAAAGGGATCAGCAGTGGCCAATGTAGACTTTGCCAGAATTCTTTGGCAACTTTTCCCAAAAAAACTGAAAGAGAACAGGTTTACATAGAAGCAACAAGCTTGCCTGTAAGGTTAGCTGCTGTCAACATCTCTCACACTACAGACAGAAAAATCCCTTTTGACTTGTTTTCTTAATGAGTTATCCTGTTGAATTTATTTCATCCACCGTCCACAGGAGCACATAGTGCTGCTCTTTACCCAGATAAAATCCAGATGAAGCTAAGGAAGGAGGGTTGCTGGCAGAGAAAGGAGGACAGTAGGACAGCACTGGACTTTCTGAAGCAACTGTTTTTTGTTAATAGTAAAACCCCTAGTTTTTTGGGGTTTTTTTAAGTACAGTGTTGTAGAACATTTATTATTTTATTGTGCACATTCATGTTAATAAATTATAATTAAGGATAGATGTTGCACTGAATTAAATAAAATCAAACTAAAAAGTTATGGAACTCAGTTCTCCCTCCCTTCTAGCTGTTTATGGCTATGAGAAGGCACAATCAAGATTTCACCTTTGATTTTCTTCTGGGAGATATGGTCCAGATCAAGTGCAGACTATGAGTTTGTAGATGACCCATTTAAGTTATTAAAGAGTTCTGGCTAGCTGTTTCTCTCAGATCTTAAAATCTATTAGCTGTTGAAAATCTTAGTGTTCAACTGTCAAGATATGAGTTAAAAAATCCTCCCTGATTCTTTACAGAAAAATCAGAACTAATATCATACGCAACTGGCCTCACATGTGAAAAAAGGAGAGGGCAATATGCTTAGCCATACTGAGGCAGCAGGGTGGAGAAGGAGTGAATATTTGGGTTGATGAGGTTTTTGATGAACCTGCAGAGTTGATTCATCTGTAGGCAGTCCTGAGGCCTCCATTGTGCTGTTGAAGCTCACGGGTATACTACCGAGAATATGGTTTTTTACACTGAACCATCAGATTATAACAGAGCAACCTGTTTTCCTCTGCAACCCCATGTTTGTAGAGATCTATATTCAGTGGGTGTCTTGCTCTATTTGTGAACTGTAATTTTGTAATGAGCCACATGCAGAGCTCTTCTAAGACCCAGCTTCGCAAAGAGAATGTCACACTGAGAAATTCCTTGTTTGGTACTGTTTTCTTGTTTTGTGGACAAGTCTACCTTGATTTCACTCCATACTTTTCCCTCTTCCTACAGTATATATGCCCCTCCCCAAAAATTCCACTTCACTATTTTTCATTCTCACTCACCCTCCCTGTTTTCCTTCATGTTGAGTCAGGAAAACAGCCTTAAAAATCTGTCAACCTACATAATTTAAAGACAGCACTAGAGTTTGAGTGGTTTTGTCCTTGCTTAAGACTGAAGTTACAAAACACAAAATAGTTAGAAAATTAAATCTGAGGTCAGACAAAAGGTAATGGAAAGGTCTTTCTGAATAAAAATAGTAAAAAAAGCCAATAAACCAGTGCTCTTAGACATTGACTACTCCAGGCACAAAAGAGAGATACGATGCACCTTAGTAGTTTCACTTGTGTTTTTCTTTAGATATCTTATGGTCATATGTAGCTCAATATGGAGCAATACAGTGTTTAAAAATAATTATGGCATACAAAGTGCCTTTCTGCCTCTGTGTTTCATAGCTAACAAAATCCATACCCTCCCCATGACTAAAAGCAGCAGGACTGGGATAAGAGACCAGGGCACAGAAGGAGGAGAAGCTGACATGGGTCAGTGTCTGTGCTGTGGCTTGGGTGGCTAGTCCAGCACACTTGGGACTTCAGACACTGACTGTATCTCCCCAGCTCAGCTTCTTGGTGGTCTTCTCAGGGTACAATAAATCCACATGACATTTCTGTGCTGTGCAGACCATAAAGACAGAAAAGATTAAGAGTCATGTTCTCATTACAGAGGAGGTCTTTGTGGAAATCTTAAGATGTGACCAAAGCACAGGGATAAAATCATCTGTTCACGAGCATTACACGCCTAATTAAAAAAAGAAAAAGAAGACAGCATGCAATAGATTTCACTCCAGATTCCGTCTTAACTTTGCAAAAATATTCTGGTATTATTCTAGCTTTCTTTTTCCCCTGAACTTCCTGCTCAGACTGGAAATGGAAGGGCCAGACAGTTCTTCTCTTCTCAAGGGATTTTCAGAGCAATTCTGAAGAAAAGAACATTCATGTTTTCAAAGTTGGTGCTGACACTCAACTGTAAATCACAGATCATCAGTGATTCTTAACAGTGAGATGTACTGGCCAAATTCCCTAAGAATCAAAGGTATCAACATCATAATTTGTAATCAACAGAGAGAAAATTGGGATCGGGAGGCCTGATTAAGATTTGTATGAGAAATTCCACAAACTTCCATTATTCTTTTGAACGGGAACATTTCTTCCTAGGAGTGGCTTATTTTATAATTAACAAAATAAGTGAAACTCAAAAATGTATGAAAGAGCGGGAAACTTAGAAAGCAAATTTACCAAAGTATAACTTGATTCTTTTTCTCTCTGCTCCATTTTTGTCTTTTACAAGATTTAGCTGCCATTTTGTCTGTACTGAGTATACTTCTGGTTCAGAATAGACTTAGGGGCAGTATTTTAAGGTATATTCAACTGATTTTTTTGGTAATGTTTCTTTAAGGATTGGTGAAAAATGTCAAAGAAAAATAAGTTTACTTCGTATCAAAAAGGCCCTCATATCGCACCAGAAAACTGGTTTGCAAACCACAAAAGTTTGAAACCCTGTTAGGTGAGCAAAAGAAAAGAAAGGATTTATAAATGCTTACTCAATTATAACATTGCTCAGATCAGCTCATTACCAGTTAATTATTAAATATACACTACAGTCATTCTCTAGATGAGATATTTGGGAAGCAGATGGCTCCTGTTAACAGAGTTTAAAATAAATAAGACTTTCTTCAGGAACATCTGGTGCTGGTGACTGTCAGAAACCATGCCAAGCTTAAAAATTCAAATAAATCCATGTAGTTTGAAATATTTTATCCCTACATTTATGACCAAAAGGACCAAAGGAAAGAGCTAACTATGAAATTTGATTAGGAATCCGATGTCAAACTCTTTCTTCAAGGTATTTGCCCATGTTGAGACCAAAGCATTTTTTCCCTTGGCTTTTACCTACCACAACTTTACACTGAAGCACAGATAAATCTGTTACTTCATATTGTGTCTTGTGACTGAAATTGAAATTAGTGATTTTGGGATTTTATTTTATTACCTTTTAGCAGTTGTACTTCACAAAAGTTGTTTATTTTTCTAGGTGACAGTGTTACAGGAGTGACATGAATTTCAGTAAACGGTTATACCATCTCTCTCACTGTGATGTCATCAAAATTTTCTGGTAAGAAAGGGATAGTATTATTTATCTTGTTGGTATTTGGATTAGTCTCTAATTTGTTTTCTTGTAAGGGAGTAAAAACACTGTTAAAATGGAATTTAAGTGTTTCAGCATTGTCTTATTCTTTCATCTTTATTTTCAACAGGATTGTTTAATGTCACCCTAAAATATATCAGCTTGACCACCCATGGGTATAATCCTCTCTTTCCAAAGAGTATGTCCAATTTAACCACTGATTGTCCTGCTGAATCAGAGTCTCCACTTTAGAAGTTTATTTTCAAAGAAAACAGAATGGAGGCAGAACTGGAGTATTGTGTGTGTGTGTGTGTGTGTGTGTGTGTGTGTGTGTGTGTATTTGTGTGGCGTATGAGGTTGTGAAATCCTAAATCATGGTCCATCTGGAAATGTTCTTGCACTGAAATATCAGTTAGACAAATTAATTCCAGCATGATGCTGCATATAGAGGGGACAAGTCTTCCAGGAAAGGAGAAACTGGAGCACTAATGAGGGCATATTTTCCCAGTTCCTATTATGACTTTTCCCAAAATCCACATTCGATACATAGCTGGTTTAAAATGGACTAATCTTGCCCAACCAAAAAACTTTGGACAGTCCCTTGCTGCTTCTCGATTGTCCTGTATCAACTTAGTGGGACTGAACAGCCTCTGTATTTTTGTCTCTACCTTATCCTGAGTTCAGGGTACTATCCAATATATCTTGGGCTTTGTCCATCCTACCCAGGCATCCAGGTGTGACATGCAGGCACAGCAGCCCCTGGTCAGTGCTGTACTCAGGTGATTCTGTGACTGCCTCTCTTGTCACTGCTGGAAACTGCACAAGAGTCCAGGTGTCTCCTCTGCCACCTGCTCCACAACCACAGACCACACAGAATAGTAAATAAAGCCACCTTAGGCTTTCAGGTTCATCTTTTTGTCTTTGTTTCCCCTGGTGTGGTCTGCCAATGTGAAGGGCAAGCCCAGTTAGGGGGGTTTGTAGCTGGTTGTTTTGGTTTTTTTTAACATGCTCCCTCAGTGACTCAGGAGCTGTGCTGACAACACATGTGAAAGCTGGCACACTGTGCAGTGCTGTCCACCAAGTTTTGTCTTTGCTGTGCCCTGTAGCACATCTTACTGTGTGTCTTTAAGAGCTTTTGGTTTTGCAGTTGGACATTTCACGAGATCTCCTGCAGCTCTGCTGGAAAGTAAAGGAAGGGACTGGAAGTCCCACCAGTTTCAATTTGAAACATGTAGTTTGACTTTTTTTCCCCCTCACCAGTGTGCCTCAGGCCTGAGCTTTGGTGGTCTGATGATTAACACTGCTGTCTAGAGTTTCATGATACTGGGATTCCTTTTTCTGCTTTACCACAGATTTCCTGTGTCCTTGAGAAAGTCACTTAATCTACTATTCCCTCAATACCGCAGAGAAAACGATGCTGTTCTTCCTGAGCAAGGGCACTGGGGGATAATTCTGCTCCCTCTCAGAGGAGAATGTATGGTTCTATTCAGATAGGCAGAAAGAGTGGAACCTTTTAAACTCAGTGATAAAGTTGGGTCACTCATTGTAACATAAAGTCATCTGTAAAGGACAGAAAGGACCATGTTGTCTGCTCATGGATGAGACTAAATTATTCTGGAATTCATTTTTATCTGGATTTATTTTCATGCCAGCTTTTTATGTTATTTTTAATGTTATTTATTATTTCTATTTTAATATTATAATTGAAAGTCCTGAATATTTCCTTCAACACAGAGTAAATCCCTAATAGAAATACAACACAGTTGCTACTCTATGTGTGCAGTTACCTGTGGAAAGTTAAAACAAATTTATAAGTACCCTTCAGCCATTAACTCAATTACTTTAGTTGTGAAAGTGGTTTTTAAGGCAGCTTTGACTCACTGCTTCATCATAATCTGTCATGTTTTGTACCTAAAAAGCATCCTGGCACTGAGAAAGATCTCAGATGGCAGGACACACAAGTTCTGGCCTGACACCCTTTGAAAGTTACATTCCTGTCTCCCCAGTTTCCTCTGATTATTGGCAGTTTCACTTAAATAAATAAAAGAAAAATCCAAATTTCTACTCAGTCCCCTGATTTTAACACATCATATCTTCAGACAAACAAATAAAGCAGAACTGAGTTTGGATTTAGTATCGAGAAGAGCTGTTGGGTTTTCAGAATTCGAGACTGAAGTGACCTAAAAGTTGGAGGATTTTGACCAAGAACTTTATCAAACTCCAAGGAACTGTTTGAATGAAGTGGCATGTTGTGGATGGTTGGTGTGCAGCCCACTATTTCCTTAAGGTATTTACCTATTGGTAAAGAGTGCAACAGATAACATCCAAACATATCAATTAGCAAACACTCAGATGACCCCAGCTGCAGGGAGCAGTGGATGTGTGAGGGCAGGGCTGCTGTTCAGAGTGACCCCAGCAGGTCAGAGAAATGAGCTGACAGAACCTGAGCAGTGCAGCATTGGTGGCACAGCCCCTTCACCCTGCCCAGAGCATCAGTGCAGAGTGGGGACAAGTGGCCGTGGAGCTGCTCTGCACAGGGGGATCCCCAGAGGATCCCCACATGGGAGGGTGTCCTTGCAGTGGTGAAGGCCAGCCACAAACACAATAAAAGATCCACAATAAAGGATCACAGTCTGCAGGCTCAGAGCTCCCTCCCTGCTTGGCACTTTGCTGAAAACAGCCCCGAACTGTTTAAAACTCACAAGACCGTACCTGGAGCTCTCATCCCAGTTTAGGTTCCCTAATACAAGAAAGCCATAGGTAGACTAGAGCAGTTAACTTCCGGAAGACCCATGGTAGCAGAGAAAAGACTGTAATCTGGGCATCTACACAAAGTAATTTAAATTCTTATAATAATATACCTTTGAATTCAAGATGTCTTCAATGTTGTAATCTAATTTTTTTCCTGTTTCTACAGTTCAGCCACATACTCCATTTTGGATCCATACATTAGGTTCAATTTCTAAGGCGTCTTTAGGTGCCTAATAAATATTCTGCAACATATATTCACATGTGTTTTGGAATGAAAGGAAATGAGAAATAAAAGGAATACTAAACAAAGCAACAAAAAAATACAGAGAGAAAAAAATCCACTAAGAGATTGCTTTCTTAATTTGGATAAGTGTATTTTTCTTTTCCAGAGTCCTTCTTAAAAATAAAACAAAACACTTTTCAATCAATCCCTTCACAGAAGGATAACATTTTCTTCAAAAATCTCCCCTCCTTGATCAGATATTCATTCTCATGTTCCTGAACTATAAATGGCATGTAATTCAATATATCAGTCTCCTAATAATAATATTTTCAGTCTCCTATCAAAGTAAGTTGATTAATTGAACAGTTAAGTGATGCAAACCTGTTTGTCAGTTTTCTTTCTCTCTAATGTTTCAGTTTCTCATGTTGGATGAGTAGCGTAGTGTGTTGGGATAATAACTTTTGGGGTAGGTTGAGAGCCGTGGTGTCCTCAAGCAAATGCACTGCATCAGTGCACACCTGTGAAATTGCAACATCTAATGTGTTTTCTTAATGGAAGTAGTCAGTTAAAAGATCCATTTTTTCTTAGCAATACAAACTTCTGCTAACTTACGTAATGCAAATTGCGATAATTCCCTGGTAATGTTGGGTCACTATTTCAACCAAATGCATAAAGACTCATGGAATATGAAAACTTTTCCTGACCTACTTTTGAGTTTAATGAGTGGATATTGCACAATTATTGAACAAATCTAAAATTTAGTATTTCAGGTATATTAAAGAACATCTTCTAATATAGCAAACCTTTTGTTTGGAATTCAAATAAGAGCACTGATTGCCAGTAATTTGGTCAAAGATGGCATGAATACAATCAGTAGATATTCTAAAAATAATCTATATTTTAAATAGTTGATTTCTCAATCGTACATGTGGAGCTGTCTTGTGTTTTGAATTTTGAAGTAAAGCACTTATTAAATAAATTAATATGGTCAGAATTCATGAGCCCAGAGGAATGCTGAAGGGAAAGTGAAAGAAACATGGAAGGTAGAATAGGCTGCAGACAGAAAAACTGGAATTTAAGCTCAAGTTAAATTTAGAAGGGAAGTACTTCAACTTTTTTCTTCAGAAGTTCTTACTTTCTTTACCAAATTTGTTAGCAATTGTATAAAAAAATACATCCTCACTCTAGACAATAAAATTGAAAAGGAGGTTTTCAGAAGTGATAGAGAAGACAGTATGTGAAAAAATGTTAAGGAAAAATAAGTTAGTGACAGATGAAAGATAAATGTTGCACCATTCTGACAGATATTCCAGAAACATGTAAACATACCTATTTAATTTCTATATGGCTATTTCCGACCTCAAATTTCTTGGAGGTTTAGAGATAGAAAAACCTGGAATTTTGGACCTAATGCAACTCAACTAGATACCATGGAGGCATAAAATATAATCCATCTTGTCAAACACACATCCTAAAGGAGTTAAAGATGATATGATCTAGGGACTACGTTTTAAGACTACATATGTAAGATCCACTGCATGATCAGCAGCATGTTTACTTTGGATTCCTGTAGAGGCTCATGCAGAGTCTGTTTGAGCATATCTTTCCTGTTGAGGCTTGATTATCTGGAAAACCTGAGTATGTCTGCTCTGAAAACCTGCTCTCCTCAACAGGCCTGAATTAATTGTTATCAGCAGTAGATACAAACAAAACATTAATGGCTTTTCAAAATCTTGACCAGCATTTCCTCTTAAAATCAGCAGTTATTAGAAAACAGGACTTGTAATTTTTAATATTTTAGAGACCATTATTTTTATAGCACTGTATTAATTACAACAAATCAGGTTTATATCTTGTTCCCTTATTATTTTTTCAGGGCTTATTACTAACTTCTTTTACAGAAATTATATTTCCTGTATGTATGTCTTTGTCCAAACACCCCATAAAGATTTGATGTTTTACCTGAGCAGTTTAAAGCATCTTAAATTTGGAAGAAATTATATTTACATAACATTAACAGTTTATATTAAATATAAATATTTTGTTTTGGTTTGATTTTTCTTTTTAAATACATTGATTGTAATGCATAAATTGTTCTGTATAATCCAGTTAAAGTCTGTGTTCTTGGTTGCAACAGGTATCTCTCACCCAATTATGATAGGTTTTATCTGTCTTGCAGTAAAAATAACAAATGAAAGTTTGCCTTTCCAACAAAGTGATTAACAGTAGGAGTGACAGAGGCATAGGATCCTTTCATGTTGTATCCTTGAAAATTTATCCTGTTGACAGAAAGAAATTAGTATGAAAGCACTTATATGGCTAAAGTGGACTAAACCTGACCTCTTCTCAGCTTCAGACTCAGCTTTTTGTTCTTTGAAACAAGTTCTGTACATAAAATAATCTGGAAGAGCAAATATTTCAAAAAATTTAAGTACCCCTCAGTGTTTAAATGGCTACAGTTTCATGACAACTCCGGTAAGTACAAAGCTTTTTTTTCTTTTTTTATGACTATGATTAGGATATGGTAAAGTGCTAAATGTGCAAGCAATTATGAATTTGGCACAGTAGCAATATTTATTTTAAGCTCTACTTGTGCTGCTTTGGTGGAGGATGTTTACTTAACCAGACTCTATTAAACATGCTGAAGACTTTGTACTCTAAAACATTTTTAATTGATGAAACACAGAAACAATCAATCAACACAAATGGTTAAGAAAGGCAGACAGGACCAGGCAAACAGAATAAGATCTGTAGGTGTCTTTTTATCTCTTAAGGGGGGAAAAAAAGAGAAGAAGTCTATTTGTGCTGCTGAATTAAGTGTTGTGTAAAGAGAAGCCTTGATAGTGGTGGAGACTGGAGTCTTCTATTTATTTACAAGTCGGGCATAGTGGTGGGAACTCTTGCATGGTCTCTTGCCTTTCCTATTCAACCTCTGACCTAATGGACCTGATGAGTTTATCCTCTCTTGTGACAGGAAAAGTCCATGCCGAGTATACAACCTGTGGGTCTAACTTACCCAAACAATGCTGAACGGTGATGCTTGTCATGCACCATTTGTAAACATATGAAAGCCATTGCACTGCCTCACATTCCTGCTCCAGGAAGCAAATTCCATGTAACCCTGAGCACCAGTAGATGGGAAGCATTTCTGCAGCTACCTTATTCTCAAACTGCATCTGTTCTGAGCTTCCAGATGTTAATTCTAAATCATGTGCTCATAAATGTTTTTTAAATGTAACTTTAAAAAAAATTTCCGAATACAATTCTGTCAGAGCACAGATGTTCTTTGAAATGGGGTTTATTGGCAGCTATTTCTTGATAAAAAGCTTAAACCTAAAACACTTGCTCAGATTGAATTCCTCATTTCAGTGGGAACGTTGCCTGAAAGAAGATGGCTTCTATCTCCATAGAAGAAAAAGTTTAGACACTTAGCAAGTCATTTAGGGAGGTAGTTCAAAATGGTGCAGCCATTTGTGCGTCTCATAATTGTGAAATTGGAAGGAAACGTTAACTGTAATAAAAATGTTAACAGTTAAAATATTAACTGTATATATATATATATCTTTCCTTTCAACATCACATGAATAGATTTGTATTTATCATAACAAGTGTTTCAAAGTTTTATGTGTACAATGGGTTGAGAAATAAAGAAATGTGTTTATAACATAATGTGTTCATAAACAAAATATGTTTATATATATAAACACATGCATGGATGTGTACACACGTCCATCCAAACCAGATTCCATATGAACAAATACTTGGACCCAAAAAAAATGAAGTATTAGTGGGTATCCTGTAATTCCAAAATACATATTATAGTCAAGACAATCTTCTTAAAATGTATGTAGGCCTTGCGTGTCACTGTGAAATTATTTCCTTGTATTTATATTTTTCTTATTGTTTTTTATATATTTATGTGTTGTATATATACTCTCATAATACTTATATAAATTAAAATATCCTTTTACTACTATCCCAGAAAATTAGAAAGCCCTCTGCTGTTAAAGGTTCCTAATTTCATGTAAAACTCTTTAAATTTATACAGGCAAAACTACTGCTTCCTGTTCTAACAAGTGTGATTACAAATCTGGACATATTTGTTATCAAATATTATTATTTTTTTCATCCTTGTTACAAAGATTGTGGAAATAATATTTTTGATATTTTGATCTGTGAAAATAAAAAATAATAATTATTATTAATTCTGTATCTATCTTTGTTCAGAATTCAAAGACATTATAATTTGATTACAGTTTTCTCATATAAAAAGTGTATTTTTTTATATAATGGGGTTTTTTTATTCCTTAAAAAGCCATGTCTTCGCTGCGGATCATTAACTAAAATCTTATTATGAATGGTATTTCTTGCTTTTATTTACATCAGCAACAGTACATAAATTTTTTATAGTTTTGCACTCATTTATTTTGGAAAATTCATATAATTAAATAATTTGAGACAGTAAATACAGTTTGTAATTTCATCTAAAATTATTTTAAGTATTGATTCATACTTCTACTTTTCAAAAAATGAAATGCACAGTTGAATATGGCATCTTATGGATGACATCCTGTAGAAGTTTGCAAGTGGGTGTGCCCTTGATATTTTCAAGGGGAACCAATTTTGTGTTATTGGCCAAAATTAAGGATTTAATATAATATTTAATACAACAGGAGATTTAGACATTGACTACATGTTAACATATAAACAGTTTTTTCTATTTAGGTGATAAAATGTTGAATCCCTATTCTAAGCAGGTAGCCTAAATGGTACAGGATGAATTCTTACTTCCAGGTTTCCTTAAATTCATATGAATTTCAATTATAGGTAACAGTGAGAAGAATTTGTATTATTTCTGTGTTATCCAAAGATTATGTAAAGGTACCCCTTGAGGTACCCCTTAGGTGAGAAGAAAAATCAGTCTAGTGCATAAGTTTTAAAATTTCGTAGCTGAAATATAAGTATTAATCTCACAAATTTTCATGTTTTTGTTATTTTATAGCTAGATTTTTCCACTTTTTGGCCTAAACTGACATTTTTCTTTTTTTCCTGGCTATGCAAAGAGGAAGTGTGCTCTGACCCAACTCAAGTGGTATATACAATAATATGACATGAAAGGAAGTATTTCATACTTCCTTGATGTTTTTGAGGCTTAGAGAGATCTATAATTTTATAGGGATTAATTAATTTCATTTCACTTTTTTTCTTTTATTTTCTGGGAATGAGTCACATGAGTCCCTATGCCACTGTTAGTTATAAAGCAAGGAGTATTGACTTTTAAACCTCTGTTGTCAGGGCAAAACTACCCTCTTCCATTATTTTCTCCAAGTCAGTGTTGAACAAACATCTCTAAAACTCACCATCTTCTATAAACCTTTATATTATCAATATAAGGTGAATTAATGGTTAATGAATTTAGTTGCTGAATTTATAACTGACAGCATGATAATTGCATCTGCATTATAGTATTCTTTATATTTATTTTCCTAATTTAGCAGAAACAAGCAAGAAAAGCCAGTCCCTTCAGGGCAACTATAATGGTATATTGACTTTAAGTCTTTTGAGACAAAGAATTTATCAGAATTTTAACTCAATGAGCCTGCCAGAGCAAGTCACTTATTGGAACCATTTTATTTCTTGAACTAACTCATTGTCCATGATTTGTGACTGTCACTTTTGTCCTATCACATAGCAGCAAAAATTGAGGAGCCAGAAGACACAATAGCTGCACCAATCCTGTGAGCACAGATCACCCTGCCTGGGGATAGCACCCTCCACGCTGCCACCCTGTGCTAAATGTGCTCCTCACTGGGGATTGAGTGTCATCTAAAATATTTTTTTTTAATGTGCATAAAATGTATAAACATCTGTGATGCATGTGAATTTTCTTTTGAGTTACAAAAAAACAAAGAAAGGAAGAAAAAAATAAACTTAGAAACTTCAAGGGAGTGTAAATTAGTATCAGACAATCTGTGTGACCTAAAGTGGTATATTCTTTCACTATATCATTTAATTTGTGATTTCTGTGTTCAAATCCATCAAAAGTGATACAATATAAAATTTAAAAGACAACGTCTTTTATAAGAACATGACATTTTATGTTTAAAAATAGTCCATTTAATAAAAAACATGGACATCTCTTAGCTTCTAAGAAAGATTCAGCTGCTGTCTAGTTCTTTGTAACACAATATGTTCCACTGGTAGAAAGGGAAATATTGTTTTATCTAAATCATTCTGGAAAATAGATGTTTGTCATTGCTGTTTATTTATATATAATCCTACAAACAGCTTTATCCAATTCCCTGCATTTTTTTCCTTAGCAATCATATCTGTTCATGGTTACTCATGTCCTTATTTGACTTAGTTGCTTATGTGTTATCTACATCAAATAATCTCACTTCCCATTTGTATCAGAATGATACAAAAATTAAACTTTTCAGATAATTCTTTTTTATTAATATAATCAGAATTTTAAATAAATCAAATTTAACTGACTGACTTCAGTGACTTAATGACCAAAGTTTATAAAGGTATCACCTCAAATTAATGATCACCCTTCAATTTTCTTTAACATAAAACAGAAAATGGCTGCAGAGAAGCACATTTTCTAGCTGTTTATTTCAATTGACAGAAAGCAGAATAGAAACTTTGTCAATAATGTGAACAATTCCAAACCAGATCCTCTAAAACTGCAAACTTTTCTAAAATCTATTTAATGATAATCAAATTGTTTGACATCTATTATTTCAGACATTCAGCACAAAGTAAACTTTTAGGAATATTTGAATTTTTATTTTGTTTGTATAACTTTTGTTGATTATATACTCAATAAAGCAGGCAGAAGTGAGATCTGAATAAAATAACATTATTGTAAGGGAGAACAAATGAACAGAGTTTTAAAAAAATATTTTAAAAGTGGTACCATTAATTATTTTTCAAGTCTTTACCTGACACTGCCTATCATTTCCTTTTTTTTTTTTGTTTTCCTCTCATTGTTTCTTTCTTCTCTAACTTCCCAATTAATACATAAACATGAAGTGTGCTGTTAATTTAAATTCACATCTAAGAAGACACTTAGGCATCTGCATCCTAAGCAGTGAAGGAATAAAGATATAACCTTGTGAATGTTTAAACTCAGAGTCTGATGCTGCATTCTAGCCCTTGAGACACAGTATTTACTATTTCTCAGGAAATTGTACAGTACAGCATTTCACTCCTTTGGGGTGTTTACATAGTCTGAATCACCATTAAAAAGATGCACCTTTATATTCTCAGTGTTAGGAGACCAAATATATAATTTTCACAAAGACATACAGAAACATTCTTAAAAAGCTGCCATTAGGTTTGCTATGTTCTGTTACATACCAAAAGCCTTGTTGACACCTTTCTGGTCTGTAGAAATTAGCCTAATTAATACAGCTCTCTAAAATACTGTGAGAACCTTCTCAGCAGGAGAGCATTTGGTCCTGCATCCTCTCCCTTTCACCTTATCAGCATAGTGTCAGACTGAGCAAAGTTCTTGAATAGGTCTTTTTAGATAATTAGAAAGACTGCGAAGTGGTAGATGTCTTTGATTAGTAAATCCTGAAATATGAGATGTTACCCCTGTTAAGGAGTATTTTTTTGTTAATTAGAAGAATGTGGTTCCCTATTAAAGAGAAACACAGTCAGAACATCAAGAATAAGTTTAAAAGGAAGAGGATCTTCCTACCATCACTGGTCCTTCCTTTTACCCTTGTATGCAATCCTGAATTTACTATAATCACTGTAGGCACAGTTGCTGGTTTCATGTAACAAGCCCTATATGTTAGTTTGTAGTTTAATATGTCCTATAATGACAAGTGATTTTAAAGCTAATAACTAACTTCCATAGGCACTTTTGTTTAAGAGGTAATAACAATGAGTCTCAAGAATGTTTTTATCATTAAACTTTAATGTTGCCAAACAGAATCTTGAATGAGGAAAAAAAATACAATAAATGTAATAGTTTTTGCTTTTTCCAAGATGCTTCATTTGACTATTTATAGTACCCTCTCTTATGCAAAAATATTATTTTGATGTTTTCTTCTTATCTTATCTTCATCATCAATTGCAACCTGTGACTTTCAATTCTGGAGATCTGTACTTCTATCCTTGGTATACCAAACATAGACTATATTGCTTGTTTTGACAGCTAAAAAAGTTTGCAATAGAAACTCAAGGTATTCTTCTACCTTTGTATTAAAAGCATCAGGTTATGTCTCTTAATGGGTTTCTGTGGTTTACACCATTTTTAACTGTTTCTCTCCTCATTGAACTTTAATAATATGCTGTCCTGGTCAGAACAGGCTTAAATTTTGCAGTACCAGGGAGGGAACATGGCTAGGACCTGGAAGTTATTCTGTACCAACTCAAGTCACTGCCAGGGGAATGGGAAGGGAATCTCTTCTAGGGAGAAAGGGCTCCAGTCTGGAGGGGACCATCCGGTGTTACCTGTTACTGGGGAGAGGGGGGTTCTGTGTGACTCCTTCCTTATCTTGTACCCTCTGTCATTTGTTTTGTTGCTATTACTGTTCAGTTTCTTATCTCATTGGTGTTACCAGTAAATTGTTCTTATCTCAACCTGTGATCTTTGCCTTTCCTGCCTCCAATTCCCCCTGTCGTCCTGCCATAGGGGAAGGGGAAGCAAACAGTTTTAGTGGGAGCACTAAATTGGAGAAAACCATTCCTAAACCAAAGCATACGCCTGAAAATAAATACAGCAATTCTAAACCGTTGTTTCAGAGGCTGTTTTCCACTGCACTGTCCTGTCCAAAGCAGTTATCAAGAGATAACTGACATAGGCGAGCAAAGCAGAGCCCAGTCCAACCTCAGCAGTTGATGCTTTTGGAGAGCAGGCCCCTCTGGTCACACAGACTTTCTCTCCAAGACCTTTTCCTACTTCATAGAAGATGGTTTGAGGGACCAAGACTCTAGCTTTTCTCCTAGTTCAGGACTGGGAGAGCAAACAGAACAAGATGATGAGTGAGCTCTTCCTAGGTTATTGGTGGCAGAGCCAAAACTTTCTGGGAGACCTTTGTGTGCTAGGACAGCCATACAAAATAAAGATATGTGGTTTTAAGCAAACAACATCTGCTGATCAGAAAACCCAAAAGTCCTCACAGACTGGACTAAGCAGGACAATATCCAGCCTTTTTTCCCCTCTCATATTAGATCATGCACTGGATATTTCAGAAAATTCAGAGCCTCAAAACAAAACCAAAGTCTAAGATAAAGACTGTTTCACAAAGTTTGTGGCTCCTTAGAAAAACTTATTAGAAATATTAAAAACTAAATATTTTCCCATGGAATTCTTAGCCCGAGTTTTTTATAATAAAGAACTTGATACATTTCTTTACCCATAGCCAGTGGAATTTTAAGATACAATAAGCATCCGAATGTTTGGAGGTTCGTCCTAAGTGATCTTGAATTCTGATCTTGTAACTAAAAGCAACTTTGACCCACACAAAGTTCTGGTAATCCAAAGTACTAGGGAAGTGTAATAGCCTACATCTCTAGCCTGAAATTAAAGATGTATTTCCTTTGGGAAATGTATATCCTTTAGATAAAAGATAATTAACTAAAACCAGTAAGTACCCACATTACTGGAACCCGAACAACCTTGTCACTTTCTGTGGAATTCTTTTTCTTTTTCGATTCAGTTTCTGTCCATAAATTACACAAACCCCATTCCAATTTTTTAAAAGCAACAAGCCTCACAACCATTATGAGAAGACACAAATTCAACATACCAAAAGAGTCTGTTTATTTCGGAATGAACATCTAACTTGTTTATGCTGAAATTCATTGCCAAACTTCAGATGATTTGGGGGCAAGTAGAATTATGATCATTGTGGCATTCCAACATAAACACATACTGTGCAAACCTTTGTGTGAAATGAATATACCCTTATGTGAAATAACCTTGAGGTCATCAGTAATGTAGGACACATCTTTCTATCTATGGTAAATCTGGAGCAAGACTTGAAATCAATTCTGGAGCCATTGCAAGATACCTCAGGTGCTCTTATTCCGCATATCACTGTTTCCAAGAGCAAAACATTAAGAAACAGAGGCTCTTCAAGCTAGTCTGTTTAGCACTGCTCCAAAACTGTTTCCTCTTTAAAGAATTCCAAATTATTGTTGTAAGAATATTTCATGAAAGAAGTTCAAATGTAAAAATTGCAGTGGAAACCTGTTTTTTAGGCAGGATTTGTAACTTTCATTACCAGGTTCCTGTGTGTCCCAACACAATGTGATTTCCAAGCTCCCAGCTCTGCAAAGAGCCACTGAAGTGATTTGCAGGGACCTGTGACACCGAAAGTTCTGGGATTGCCAGCTGCAAAGGCCCAGATTCCCAGGTCCTCCAAGGTCACAAAGCTCTTGGCTGAATTTCATCCTGCACAGCCATAAAGCCAGGAGTTTCAAAGCTCATGGGATGCATAACATCCAGATGCCAAGGTTTCTGGGTCAGCTTTGATTCCTAGGCACTCCAGTTCCTCCACACACTGGGATCTCAGGGAATCCAAGAACTGCAGCACAAAGCCAGCTCATCAGACTGGCTGTTTCTGAGCCAGGATTGCATTTCCTTTCACAGATAATTATGAATAATAGAACCTGATGAAAACTGAAGTATAATTTTAAAATATTGGAAAATTCCTGACACTGCCAGAATAATTGGGCAATAACTGGAAAAATTACCTTCAAAGAATGGCCAAAAGAAAAATATATAATGAGGAAATAAAATGCCATAACTAACAGAGGTACTTGAACAGATAGATCATAGAATATCAATTTATAATAAGTAAAGAGTACAAGAAAGAAAGAAACAAGACAATGAGGTGATGATGTAAATGTTCAAAATCAAAGGTAATCCATGTATGGCCCAAAAAATTGAATAAACTTTTTTTGCTGTTTTTCATAAATATTTTGGATGAAGATCATGGAGGCAGATGGCTCTTTAGCATCTAGAAACAGAAGTTCCTGTCATAAAATGTCATATTTATTAGTTGAAGTTTAAAAAAAACCAAAACTTTGAGACAGGACTCTGTAAAATTCTCTCATTCTATAGAAACAAGTGCTATCATGATGATTGAAAGTACAGAGTGCTAAACTGACAACAAACAAAAAGTCCCCGAATTATTTTACTTTGAAAATAGAAGTAGGCCAAAAAAAAAAAAAAAGTAAAGACAAGATTTTTCAATATTAAATTACTTCCCTTCCTATCTTTAAAATCTAGTTTCCTCTTCACGCACCAATTTTCAGGATATTCAACTGATGTGTTTAGGCTCAGTGTGTCTTCATTTCTTACTGCTATATAATCTCTTGATATGCAAATTAGGAAATTAAAGATTTCAATCACTGTGTTAATTCAATCAAATCTGATAGATTTAGAATAGTATTTAATGACAAAAGAAAATCCTGTTAGTTTTATTACTAAGAGCTATATTTCAGACTTAAAGCAAAAGAGGTTAGTATTAGTGAGATGAATACATGTAAACTGTCACTGTTTTATCAGAATTATTATTATATCTCAATATTCACTATCACTAAGTAAAAAATAGAGATAGCTTTTCTAAAAGGATAGTTGAACAGCACACTCTGACATATTATTTCTAATTACTTCAACGTTGTACACACTTTCAACCAAGCCAGCCTTGTTGAAGACAGATTTCTTTTCACATTTGTAATGCAGTTAGCTAATGCTCTTTCTGAAGTCAGTATAAGGAGATTCAGTGACAATAAATAATAAACAAAATGTGGTAAAATGATTCTTCCAAAATATATTTTAAGTCTGTCAAAGTTGCAGATGTTTTCAGTTTCATTCAATAGCCTTCATTTACAGAACATGTGAATCCTTTTTTCATCATATTCCTCAAGACAATGTGCTCAACTTATACAGTTTAGATGTTTCTTGACCAAAAGTGGAAGATGAAAAATATTATATACATTTAAAGGATTATCTTGTGCCAAAGGGGGACTTAATAATGCCAAACTTTCTTTGAATCTTGTGCTGAAATAAGAGTAAATGGAAATTTTTCAGCCTCTCCCAAGTATGATGAGTACAGAAAGAAAGCTGAAAGAAAAGGTGGTATCACCAGAAGTTAGACTACCTCCAGATGAAAGCTGATCTCTAGTAACTCTCAAAATCTCCTTTGCTAGTAGCAATCACTAATTCAGAGTGTGTTCACCCCTCCCAGGTTCACTTCTCAGAATATCCCTTTGTAGCAAGGAACCTAATTGTGTTTCAATACCCTCATTCCTCATTGCTTTCATTTACTTCCTTTAGGGTGTTGCCCAAAGAAGGGGTCTTGCAGCTGGTTATGAATCTCTTGGGCAACAAATGCAAAACATAAAAGCAGAAAAAAAAATAAAACAAGCATTCATTGAAGTTAGTGACAATTTAATTCGAAAATATGCTTGGAACCATATGTTCAAAATTATGTGTACATATGCAAAAGAAAACAATGCCTGTTCTGCTTCTAGTTACATTTTGTTGTACTCAGAGATGCTGTACTAGTCTATGGTAAACATAAAAGGAACAAGAGCAGTGAATATTCCAGTAAGCAGAACTAGAAGGAGTGAAATTAATAAAAATCAAACTAATATTCCATAGCCCTGGAAGGTTATAAAAATATAGATAATCCCCAAAGTCCAAAAAAAGCTGCTTTTGCTGTTGCAAAGAATATTTGAGGTATCGACAGTAGACCTGTTAATTTTCTTTAGTTGAAATATAGTCTACAATTTTTCAGACATAATAACATTGATCCTTGAAATTTTCTTACCGTTCCTTCTTCCTACCAAAAATTTGATTCGTTTTCTACTGAACAGTCCAGTAATGTCTTCACTGCTGACATTCCTTACAATTTTACCAAACCTGCTTGTTCTTATGTAATTTCATGTATTTTAATAAATTGTTCCCTTTCATGCTATGCAACAGAGATGACAGTGGCTTGACCTAACAAGCTAAAACTTCTAACCTAGAAGACATTTGAAAAACTGTAAATCAGACCAAAGTATATTATTCTAAATATTTATATGAACATAGCTTTTCTAAGACCTTCAGTAGAATATATGAACATATGTGAACATATATGAAGAATCCGATAAAATAGTACACAGAATTGTAAATTTGGAAATATGCACATAATAGCAAAATATAAAAACACACTGCTTTGGTTGGTGTGTCTGAAAATTTGCACTGTTTGGGCTTAGGCAAATGAGCAGCAATGTGGAGACACTCATTTTAAAAAATCAGTTAAATATCCATATTTCCATAGTTATTTGTTCTGAAATTAATGACACTGTGATAAAAAATTCATATCATAAAACAGTAGAAGAGTGTTGAAAAATTTGATCCAAAATTTTGTGTAGAGACTAATCCCTTTAAAGGTGTTCATTGTGTAAACATGTTGCAACAAACTCATCTCTCTTATTCATAGTGATAGAACCATAGAATCATTTAGGCTGGAAAAAAACTTTAAGACCATCAAGTCCAACCATTAACCCAGCACCGCCAAGTCCACTACTAAACTATGTCCCTAAGCACCACATCTACTCTTTTTAAATACCTCCAGGGATGGTGACTCAATCACTTCCCAAAACCAGCTGATCTAACTACTAAAGTAATATTCTGGTAATATTTTATTGTCTTTTACAGCAGTAGCCAGATTAAGTTCTAGTTGTGCTTTGGCCCTTCTAGTTTTCTCCCTACAGAACTTCATGACATCACTGTAGCACTCCTGAGTGGCCTGGCCCTTCTTTCATGGGTCAGAATCTCTCTTTCCTTAGTTCCAGTCAAATCTCTCTGTTCAGCCATGCCTGCTTTACCCACTGACTCATCTTTCTGCATGTGTTATTTGACAAACAGAAACAGATGTCAAATGGTTTGGTATTTCCATGTACGGATGCTGCTGAGGATTCATTGCTGCACCACAGCCCTGCTCCTTTGCACATCAGGTTTTGTGACTAGGGCTGATCTCTTCAGAAATACAAAAAACAGCCATTTTAGAAGTTGAATGAGAAAAGGAAATAGCATGGATGTGTGTAGGACCTCTGACCAGTTTAATTTTCATTCCAACAAAGTAGTCAAATTCATCAAGGAACCATCAAGATGCATTGAAAGTGAGGTTTTAGTGCAGGCATGAGCATACAGAAGGCTACCTGATTTAAATCAACACCATTTCACTAACCTTGGCTGAGCAATGTAGATTTACACCAGCTATTAAATTAGCCCACAAACACCAAATCTTTTGGACAGCGGTAGGAGGAGAAACCTGAGAGAAGTTGGATATTTGCCTATCTGTGTTAGCGTGGAATATTTTGACAACTATCACATGAAAACTGGAGCTACCTCAGGTCTCGGTTTATTGTTGGCCATACTTAGGTTTTTGAAGTGCCTAAAGGTACATCACCTTGTAGGTTGTGTACCTTGGGTTTTCCAGTGGGTGGTACTAAAAAAATTACTGCCATCTCTAAGCTTTCTGTGTGTTATGAAGTTTTATTCACTGACATTTCTAAAATGTGTTGGGATCCTGAACACAAGAGGTTGTAGAAGTATGATCAATTATTGCCATTCTTCACAAAAGTAATGCAAGACTGTAAAGCAACCACGGAGCCTCTGTCAATATTGAAGAGAGCTATAATAAATACATGCATGGAACTTACAAAAGTAAACCTGCTTGTTTCATAGGGCCAGAAATTTAAACAGCAGAGTTAGATGTGCAGTCTTCATGGCATTGAAATTTCTTGAGTTTGACCTTTGACATCACTACAGATGATATTAGCTTCTATAGCTTCTAAAGCTTCAAGCTTCTATAGCTAGAATCTTGATTCATATCAGAAAATGTAAGTGAACCATTTCCAGTAATTTGAAATATAATCATTACAAAATTTTCTTCTCAACTTTGTCCATAATTTTGTACACTTTGTTCTAAGCTAAAAATCCTATGTATGTTTACTGCAATGGAATTTCATTTGTGCTCAGAAAAGAGAGACATTCCTGCTCCACTATGTTGCATTTAATACGTATTGTTCAGCTGTCATAAATTGTGAGGACAAGTGATTTTTTATCTACATTCTGTAATTAAAAGAAATGCTGAAAAACTGTGTGATTTGATTCCGTGTAGTAATGCTATGGAATAATTTCTGGATTTAAGAACTGGGCAAACTATTTTATTCCATGCACAAAAGGTATCCCAAAAAATGGCAATATCAGTCAAATTTTGTTTGGAAACCAGCGCTTTAGTTAATAAACAATTTTTCAAAAAGCACTATACAAAATAATCACAGGCATTAATTTCCTCAGTTGTTACCAAAGATAGTACAAGTTGAAAAATATGAACAGGTTAAAAATTCAAGCAGAAAGGTCATTTATGGAGAGGGACACTCAAGCAGTCTTAATGATTTTTTTGTAAATTTTATCTGGTGACCTTCACAGAAAGAGTTTTTTTCTCAGTGTGCTGCAGTGTGGAAGCAGAAAACTGAAGTGTGTGTGGGCTTGGTGACTGGCATATGGAATGAAAAGACATCCTTGCCATAAGAAGCCAGAGGGATGACATATAACCTTTTCAAACAAGACATGCAGGCTCCAGCAAGTTCAGGAAGAAAAGTACCTCTGGTTTTCAGGGCATCTCTGCCCAGAGAAGCTGTGGCAGCCCCATCCCTGGAAGTGTTGAAGGCCAGGTTGGATGGGGCTTTGTACAAACTGGTCTAGTGGAAGATGTACCTGACCATGGCTGTGGGGTTGCAACTAGATGGTCCTGAAGGTCCTTTCCAACACCAAAAATTCCATGATTCTAATATCCAGATATGCATTTCTAGTATATCACTAAACAAAAAAACTGGAATATTATCATGTGTTCAATTGATAAAATCAACAGACTTCTACAAAGTGACTGCCTTAGGGCTAACTTAGGTGAAAGTAGAATCAGATTCTGGTATTATCTTGGTGTATGAAGGAGAAGCCTAAATGTAATATTTGTGTACAGCCACAGTACATGGATATATTTTCTAGCAAGAAAAGGGATGCACTGTTTTGGTGTCCTCCCGTTTATCTGGAAACAGTTGCTTCTGCAGTTCCTTTTTTTTCTTGAAGAAGATAGAAAGAATATGCATGTGGAATGCTGTTGATGTAGAAAAGATCATGCAAACTGTCCCGAGTGAACTAGAGGCATATGAGTTCAAAGAGAATGATTTGCAACTTTTCTTCCAATGCCCTGGGTTTTGGCTTAATTAAGAAAAATAACTTTTAGCTGGCTAATTTAGCTCATGTGAAAGGGGAAAAAAAATCAATCTGATGATCTTATCAGCAGGAAAATATTTTCCAATGACATTTCTTTCAGTTCTTGAAAAAACCTCAAATTTTTAAAAGAAAATTAACATTATTTTATGAATAAATGGATAAAAAATAAGAATTACATTATTTAACTAAGAATTCTAACCTCTTGGCTGGAAACCATAGCATTCTGGTTTACAGTTGCTCTGTGCCATGTGGCTGTTGTTACCTGAGGTCTCGAGACCTGACTGGAGAGTCTCTATTTTAGGAGTTTGGAGAGTTTTCTATTTAAAGGTATTTTGGGAAAAAAAATTCCATAAATCATTTCCTGATTGGCTTCAGCAATAGAAACAAAAAAATGTCTCAAATATCCACTAGAAAACTAGATGCTGGATAGAATCCAAGACTAGGTTTAAATTAAGATAATCTGCCTAATTATTTTGAGTGCTTCAGTTTCAACAAGTATCTCAGTTCCTCTTTGGTGTTTTAAAGGACTGAAAAGAAGAATAGTGAAAGAAAGTTATGCAAAGTTGCTTTTATGTTCTCTTTGACAAGAAATAAAAAGGAAATACTGAAAATATCTCTATAAAATCATTCTCATGAGATGTATGCATAATAAAAGCTGTACACTGAATCCTATCCTCAAATGAACAAAAAAATATGAGTTTGTCTGTTTCTCACAGGCTGAACTTGAGTCCTCTTCTTTAAGCTACAGCAGATTGATATTGGATTGTTCCAGTGATGCCAGTGATTGCATGATTTATGCAGTGATTTATGCTGTTATTCCAGGGCTTTCTAACCATGGTCTTTTATTATTATTATTATTATTATTATTATTATTATAATACTACTACAGCTCACAGATTTAGTTGGTATCTTTCTAGGCATGTGGAGGAAAGAAACTGGCTGGGGATAGAGATGATGCTATAATTACATATCTTGATGTGGTACCCCACAAATTCATGTTGACACAATGCAATGATTGTGGAGCATATTGTGAGGAAGCATGTCATCCATTTTTTTGCCTGTGATTTTCTATAAATAACAGACTTCAGTCTCCACGGGTGCCAGGCTAGTGTTTTGCAACATACTACTCCTACCCCTTAAAATTCCTCCTGATCATGTGGGAATTTCTTGTTCTGCCAAATAGGTTTGCCTGGATCGTGCTGAGTTCTGTCTGTCTCTTACTGGAGAGAAATCCCTTTATGTTAGGGCAGAAACATTTTGCTGTAGGTGAACACAGACAGCTGGGATTAAAAGGTAACCTGGAACTTGTGCCACTTCTGAAAGTGACAGGAAAAGGAGAAAGGAAGGAGTCTGCTTAAGATGGATGGGCCTGAGGTTGGGAAAATCCCTTTTCTGAAGAGAAATTGAGCTTAGTTTTTTCCTGCTGATTCACTGTGAGCAGCTTCAGGCCAAGCTTCATATGAATTCGCTAGCATCACATTCCAAGTGAGAGTCAAAAGCCTTTTTCAGTTTCTAATCCTCTCGAGACTTTAATGATAATAGTTTAGGTTTGTGGACTGTGTTGAAAACCTCTTTTGCGTTTTGTTCCCATAGAAAATTACTCTTTTTTTTAGTTGGCTTTTTGGTAAGATCTCATGATAACACCTGGAAAATATAGTAGCAATGCCAGGATAAGTCTAAGAGAAGTAAAACCGAAATTAATATCCATCATGATAGAAAAAACACCGACCAACTCTTAGGATGTCTCAAAATATAAAGCATCACGTATTCTAAAAATTGTCTTGCTTCAGCTTTATTATAGCCTTTCAGAAGGATTGTACTATGGAAGTATAAACATGACAGCATTCAAAAGCATACTGATAGAACTAACACTGAGGTGTCATCTTGAAACTTAAGAATAATGAAAATGGGAAATTTACCCTAAAACACATTTTAATTGTCCCATCATGGTGAGTTATAGCCCAGAGAAAAAATTAACAAAAAAAAAGACAAAACCAAACATGACTAATTCTAGTAATGAACAACCAGAGTTTTGATCATGCTTTCAGGAGCTTTGTATGATTTTGGTAGGAAAATAATGAACAAAAATATTGAAGTAGTCTTTAAAACTTCACACGAAAAAAGATACCACACTTGGTACATATTTTGTGGTTCAAGAATTCATGTCTTATTTTCATGCCCATAACAGTGCAACAAAAACATTTTCAGTCTTGCTCAATTCTGCTTCTAGGAAATACCCCAGGGGGTGAGTGGCCAAATTACTGGATGTTTCCAAGATGTGTAGGAGTACTAAATCCTGGGTCAAGGGAGATTTTTTCTTTTTTATTTACCACCCCCACCCCCATTTCTGGGGTTTGTAAGGCATTTTTTTTTTGTTGGAGGTATTAAGGTAGAACATAAAAAATGCTTTGTTTGTCTTACTGGTTTAGCACTAAAGAAATACACTCACTAATCCTAGCTTTAACAGCTGAATTCTTGACAAGCTCTTTTATTTCAGCCAGTGTTTAATTTTATAACTATTTTTAATGTTGTTACATCCATTTCACTTTAAAAGTCAATATATAAATATGTTGAATAAACAAATACTATTTATTCTGTATAGTGACTTGTACAGTATGTGCCATAATGGTTATCATCCATTGGCAAAAGAAATTAATGACAAATGTTTCTTTGGGTAAACTGCGCAAGGAATTATAATTCTGCAAGGATTTATAATTTTTTTTTTAACTTTTGTGGCAATGTTCTCTGTAGAAAGACTCTGGACTTCCCATTCTCACCCACTTATCCAAAAGAATAAAATATACATGTGTTTGTTCAATGTAACAGAGGAATTTCAACTCAGTTCTACCTCCTGTTGAAGTCTGTGAAAAGTAGCTATGTTCCTGTGCTAACACTCCAATGATGAAATTAAAACAATTTATTTCACTGTATTAAAGCTTGCCTCATGAAACATTTGAGTACATTGATTCAAAATAGGACCCTTGGTGTACTTTGGGTCAAGTTCTTAGATCTTGCAAAATTTAAATTTGGCAAATTTGGGCAAATGCCTTTCCAGTATTCCTGACCTCTAGCTCATCATCACAAACTGTCCAAGGTGCTTGTTGATGCTAGTAAATTGTTTCTTCACTTAATGGTCATAAGCAGCAAACACAAACACTACTTATTAGGCTATCATTGATAGCTTCAGGGGCTTTCCTGTTGACAGTGACACATTAGTTACAACCTATAATGCTCCACATGGCATTTGGGTTCCATTCAGCATTTCAGCCTGTGATCACTGCATTTTAGATACACTTTGATAAGCAGCAAAATTTGGAGAATTTCTGGTTTCCTCATTAAAACATGCTGCTGAGCATCTTCTCTTATTGACTGCTGTATTCTTAAATTTAGACAGATAATTTTTCCATTATTTTTTAAAAAAAGAAAGATCTTATTTTAACCGTGATGAGTTTTTCTTCAGCAGGCTGTACTACTGCTGAAATATGCATTATTATGACATTTGTAGGGCCACACAGCAGTAAACAGTTTACATCTGCATTGTATCAGAACATTTTACTGAGCACAGTGTTGTATATCAAAGTAATTTCTCCATCTTTTCTGTCACATCAAGACATGGTGTGTAATTTTGTGATTGTATCATTTACCCTTCCTAGGAATTTTTGATGAATTCTTCTATCAACCTCAAAATGACAGACCTCTTGCTCTGAAGCACCACCCTCACCTCCCACCGATAGTTAGCTTTTTCAATATCTCTCTGGGTCCCTTACACTTTCCCTGAGCTGTCCCTCCCTAGACTGATTGTCCACAGTTAGAAATTGGGTTACCAAGCCGATCAAGACATTTTCCTCCCCCCCAATTATTATTAAATTAATTCTGCTGTAATCATCCTTTACCTTTAGCAATAACCTTGCAGTACATGGCAACCTCCTCTTCCCTTGTGCGCCTCTGCAAACACGGTTGTCTTGCTTATGTTTCCCTGCATAAAACTTTGGTATTGTAACAGGTACAAACAGTTCTTTCAACAGCTGACATGAAGGCAGAGGCTCTAATGGTTGAACTGTGGGATGTCATGGAGGTCAGTGATGTCAGAGGAATATACAAAAGAATATTTATTACATCTGCCAGAATTCTTAGAAAAGCCAAGAGATCAAACTAGGTCATTCAAGAAAAATGTGAAGAGAAACAACCTTAATCATCGCCTCTGTATTTCACAGGCTAAAGTGATGAAGAATTTTGCAGTCCATATCTCCTCCACACAAAAATAGTAACACAGAAAAACCTTCTAACAAAGCATTGATGGCCTTTCCCATTGACAGGATAGAAGTGACGCAGGAAAGATAGGTGGCCCTTGACCATTTATCTCTACTATGGTAAGTCACACACAGAGTGAAGTATGAAGTTTTAGCCAAGGAACAAAGGGGAATAGTTCATTCAGGAAGAGATTAGATCATCTCTTTGAGTAATTTTCCTTCTAAGCAGATCCTCTAAATTCCAGGCACAGCACCAAAAGCATCGTGGTTGGGGGCTTCCCATTACTGTGTTGACTTGCTGATGTGGCCAAGAAGGCTACAGGAATTTCCCGATGAATTATGACTGGGAAGAGTAAATATTTAACTATGACACAAATAAATATACTTAAATGATAAAGGAAGCAATCTTAAATCCTCATTTCTGTTACTTTTATCTGCATATGAATGCCTGGTATTAGAAAAGCTGCAGAAATCTGTGAGCTCTTTGGTATTGAAGGAGACTTCAGGGAAACAAATTTTATATGAAGCATTTCTCTGAGATTTCAGAAATACTGAGTTATTTCTACACAGGATTTTTAAATTTTTTTGTTATTTTTTTCAAAAAACAACATTTTTTTAGAAATAGTTCTCTGATAGTGATAGTGATATAATTATTTGAAAATCCTTGCATTTTGAGACACAAATGCATGACTCACAAGTGAGATGAGAAAGACATGTAAATGACCCTATTATTCACCCTCATTGTTACCCACACACTGAACTGATGGTAGAGTTTTAAAGAAAAGATTTATTTAATACAGTTTTCTTTCCTTCAAAAGACTTCTGCATGAGAACTAAAATTCCCACAAAATAAATTTTGCTAAAGCAACTCAAAACTGAATGTATGAAAATGAAAATCAGCACTTTTAAATAGAACAATATGTGGTTTAATACAAATTCAAACATTCATTCAATAGATTGCCTAGAAAAAGAAAACAAAAAAAATTATCATTTAACAACAACTAAATTTTTTTTTCCTAAATCTCCACTGTGCAAGACCATATTTGCAGGCAAGAGATTCCAAAAGAAAAGTACATTTTCAAAAACACAGGCTGACAACTTTAAAACATTCATAAATAATATGATCCAGAGGGCAGGCAAGTCCATAGCAATCCTGAAGAGTAAAAGCATCTCTAGAGATTGTACTAGGACTTCTCCTTCGATTTTTGTGGGTATTTAAAATATGTTCTGTGGATTTGGAGTGTATTAAAGGTGAAAACTTAAAATGCATCTCAAAATATTAAATTTGCATATCAAGAATAAGATTTTTTTTTCACCTACTATCAGGACATAAGAATCCCACTTTAAAGAAGGAATAGCCTTTGGTAATGACTCAAAGTTTGCTGCAAAACTTAAAATAGTGGGCAGGAGCACTCACCTGCCTTAAACTCAGTGCTTTTCTCTTTGAAACCTTGCAAGTTCCCTCTGTAGTTTTAGATTGGTGGATCACAGATCAGGAAACTAAAGGTCTGACCTGCTAACAATGTTATCCCTAAGGCCTGAGCTTTGTAACTTAAGTAGTATCTTCAAGAAAAATCTCTTGTCTACAGAAAGCCTTTAAGGGAAGTTCAGATGTGAAAGAAGACAGGATCAGTGTATCAACAGCACATCAGCCTGCAGTAGAAATCATTTTTAGATTCAAAATTGATTAGCACCATTCTGATTTTCTGCGTTCTAGTGTGAAAGAATCCATGCTGCGTAAACAGACAAATTACCTTCTAAGGTTGTCTTCTCATGCTCCCAATTTTCTCCCACAGTTCTCTAGTCTTGTCTTAATTTCATCCTGGCAGGAATGCTCAGAGTTTATCCTATCTCTACTGTAATCTCTCAAGCCTCCTTGATACAAGAGGGGGAGAAAGAATACCAGTACCCAAATTCTCAGGCAGAAGAATCAGACGAAAATTTGGGTAACAGGAGCAAGTGAATTTTTTGTTGTTTCCATACATTCCTGTGTCAGAAGGAATGCCTGGTACCTCTATTTGCAACAAGACAACTAGAGAAAACATGGCAAATGGCAAGAATTTACAAATTAAAATCACCAGAAGTGATGAAAATTATAGCTATACACCTCTTCCATTTTCTATTAAAGAAACAGATGTCATCCATACCGAGAGCACAATCAGGTTTGTCTTGCAACATATGCACATGTAAGGACAGAAATGTGCCTGGGATGGGGAGAATAAAAGTCCAATACTTTTTCCAGAATACATGAAAATTCCTGCTTCATATACATTCTGGAAGGGACAAAAGTAGATGCGCTTATGTAAAATGTTTTTTCCGCAATACAGTTGGGGAATTGTTCACGCAGAATTTAATGCATGTACAACAAACAGGGTTTCACCTTGCTGCCAATTTTTTTTTTTTTAAGCCAACAGGTCAGTTTGAGGAGAGCAGGTATATTGGTATAAAATATAAGAATGGATTTAAGACACAACACTTAGGAACAGATTTCCAAGTATCTTAACACCAAACACCCCAAAGATCAAAATGCAAATATGTGTGCTCATACTCATGCACCAGAGTGAGGTGTTGTAGGGAGGGAAATTCTGCAGATTTCTTAGGCAGTTTTTCGTCAGCCACTTTTTACTCATAGATCTACACAGATTTTCCAGCTGCATTGTTTTCCATGGATTTTCAGCCTCTCTCCTTTAAGAAAGGATTAGTAATGCAGATTATACAATTGATCATGTACTATCACATAACAGACCTTTAAAGTACCTCCCCTAAAAACATGTGTATTCCACCATGAAATTAGGAAATTAAGATAGTTCTCTTACTATTACCCTTTTTTTTTTCATTTCTCCTCCTAGAAGCTAGTCCAGGAAGTATAAGAAATTTCCTTCAATGAGGTAGCTTCATGGCCTTAAGTACAGATTTTCTTTATGGCTTCCTCTGAGTAATTACAACATTATCTTAAACAATTTTTTGGTGGGTTTGCTTGGTTTAAATCTGAAATCAAACAATTTATATAGTGTAACTTGAGGATCTTTCCAGCTGTACCTGTCTTACTTTGATATCTGTACCGTATACCTGTTCAGTGTTGTGTGTAACTCACTATTAGGTCTTGTTTAGAAAAGAAAGTTTTGCTAAATTGAATTGCATCAGTTTTAAACAGGGATAATTAAAGTGGTGCAAGTCACCGATGAGAATTCTTATCCCAGTTGAATAGTGACTTATACTTAGATTAACCTGATTTCTAACCAAGGCAATGAAAAGTGAATCTTGATCTTTGTGCAGAAATATTAATGAGAATTCAGTGCAAACGTGCAACAATTTATAGCATTTCTAAGTTACCCTTCCAAGAGAATATTCATCACTCTGGTGTTTCATAACACTGTCTAAAATATACACATGTGGTTGCACAAAAATAACTTTGTGTTAAAATACAGCTTGTTTCATAAGAAAAAGGTTTTTTTCTATGAAATATGAAACTGTTTCAATTTCCTTTTACTGATCAAACTTCAACCCTTAATAAAAGAGGAAATTCTTATGCTACTGGGAGGACTTTTACACCAGGACTGTTTATTCAAGACACTTGAGCTGCTGGTGTTAAAGACGAGTTCACAACAAACTTACATGATACTGGTTCTAGAAGGTCCTCATTTACTACCTCTTCCTTCTGCAATTGTTGCAAATACAGATAATAAGGGTAAACTGAGCTGAACTCTAAATTGAGATGAATACGAGCAGGCAGTTAAGTATCCCCACCTTTCAGAGTGTGCTTGCAATAGGTCTTGCAAATGACCTCAGTTTTGATAACAGCAAGTTTATCCAAAATTTTTGTTAATGGTAGCTCTGAATGACAAGGCATTCCTCACTGGTCTTCATGAGAATCTGTACAAGACTCAGTCCCTTGCAGATGGATACAGGTTGGAGCAGCTGCTTGATGGGTTTTGAAAACCCTGCAAGATTTAGGATTATTCTGACTGTGAGCAGGACACAAATAACCCATTTAACCAACTGCAACCTTCAAGATATTCTTGGCTTTATAGATGTATATTCATTGTCTTTATCTGCTTATTTTTATGAACTATATTAGGTACTTATATTAAAAGCAATTTCCTTCCGAAAGATTTTTCGTCTCACAATTTTCTGTAAATATTGGAAATATTATCATACCACATACGCAGTTAAGAGCATAAAATACCTTCCACAAGAAAGAGTCCAAAAGCAACACAAAATAACATAATAAGCCTCCCAACAGCCTTATGAAATTGAGTACCAGTGCTATATCTGTATTAGAAAAGAGAAACCAGAATACTTAAAGTTTACAATTTCCTAGCAGTCACAAGCGAAGTTCATACTACAGGCATGGAGAGAAGTAAAGCTTAAATCCATCACACTTAACTGAGGCATTTAAATCAGGAAGTGAGCTGCTCAGGATTTTCCAGGGGTCAGTGAAGAGAAACAGGGACTTCCACAGAACAGTTCAGACAGCTGAGTCTTCCTCTGTGCTTGCTACTGTCTCATGACACAGCACTAAAAGATTCCCCACAGCAAAGAAAAAACTATTTGGGTAACTGGCATTCCCCTGGAGAATCTGGCAGCCAATGGCTTGGACAGGTGCACTCTTTGCTGGGTTGAAAACTGGCTCTAAGATTGAGCCCAGAGTGTGACAGTGAATAGTGCTACTTCCAGCTGGTGGCCCGTCACTCATCTGGTCCCCAAGGTTCAGTACAGGGGCCAGTCCTATTTAATGACTTTTCCAATGAACTGGATGAGGGGATCGAGTACATCCTCAGAAAGTTCACAGACTGCACAACACTGAGTGGAAGTGCTGATCTGCTGGAAGGTAGGAAGTTTCTGCAGAGAGGTCTGGACAGGCTGGAGCTGTGAACCAAGGCCAGCTGTAGGAGGTTAAACAAGGCTGGTCCTGTCTTTGGGTCACAATAGCCCCCTGCAGTGGGAACAGTGGCTGGAAAGCTGCCCAGTAGCATAGGACCTGGGGGTGCTGGTTGACAGAAGCTGAGTGTGAGCCAGTGCATGCCCAGGTGGCCAAGAAGATCAATGGCATCCTGGCCTGTATCAGAAACAGTGTGGCCAGCAGAATTAGGAAAGTGGTTGCCCTGTAGTGGGCACTGATGAAGCCGCACCTGGAGTGCTGTGTCCCAGTTCAGGCCACTCAATTCAAGTGAGTGGCTGGAGCAGGTCCAGAGAAGGGCAGCAAAGCTGGTAAACAGTTTAAAGGGAATTTGTATGAGGAGCTGAGGTTGTTTAGCCTGGAGAAAAGGAGGCTAAAGGGGACCTTATAATTCGCTACAACTACATGAAAGGAGGTTGTAGTGAGGTGGGGATTGGCTTCTTCTCCCAAGCAGCAAGTGACAGGACTTGAGGAAATGTGGAGATGGCCTCAAGCTGTGCCAGAGGAAGTTCAGGTTGGATGTCAGGAAAAAATTCTTCACTGAAAGGGCAGTTTAGCATGGGAACAGGCTACCCAGGACTTAGTGGAGTCACTGTCCAGGAAGGTGCTCAAGAAATGACTGGATGTAGTGCAGTGATTTAGCTGATGTGGTGATGTTTGGTCAAAGGTTGGACTTGATCTTGGAAGTATTTTTCAACCTTAGTGGCCCTGTGATTCTATAATTCTAAGTTTGGGTGGGATGATGCAAGCCTAATATGCCCAACCTTATTACTTTTCCCCCAGAGGCCATCTTTTTTATTTTTTCCAGGGCACACAGAACTGTGGAATAGGTTTCTTATTTGAATGGGAACAATGAGTTCTCAGCACCCTCAAAATGACATACCATTTACTGTATATCAGTTTCCTCTAGAAAAGCTCTCAGTGCTCCAAATGAGATCTCCCACTGGGCATCTCAGTTGGACAATTCTGATGACTAATAAATGTAATATTTTATTGCGACCAGAAATTGCCTAATTACAGCTGTCATCACTGTAAATAAACACATTCAGGTTCTACTGAATATTATGATAAAGCCTTCCCTCCAAGCATGGGAAATTTTTTAAAGTAATTTGCTACCAAATGTGGCAACATGAGAAACTGTCTTTCAGTCTAATTCCCTGATTCTTCTGCTTCTTAAAAAACAAAACACACAAAAAAAAGTAATTGCCAACAAAATTATTCCCCAATAATGTAAAGCTTTCAGACATTTCTATGTTTGAAGTCTTGCCTCTTTCTTGTGGGTCCACCAGAATATTCTAAGAACTTGCTTATTTGACTTGCAATTGCACGAACTTGCAATTTGACTAATAAAGCTTTGAAAAGCAGGCATGTTTTTGGCCAATAAATACATTTTTGGGGGTATAGAAGCAATTTTGGATTTACACTCACACATTAATTTTCTTAGAGCCAGTTTATTTCCATTAAGTTCTTTTTTACTCCTTAAATTTGGATTTTGTATATACTTGCTATATATACATACATATATATACTTGCTTTTATATATTCATATATACTTGCTCATTGAGCAGTACACTAGGAAATCCCACTGATTTGTATTCCATCCTTTGTTTTACAACATGTTTACGGGAACTGCACTTCAACTATCACTAGGAGGAGGGTCTCCTTTGGATATGAGAATTTATTGACTCCAAAGCAGAAAGGAGTACGCAGATTAGTAAGCAGCTTCTGTGTCTGAAAAATAAATACAGGTTTGCGCTGGATGCCAAATAGGAAGCTAGTGCCCAGTTTTGGATGAAACGTTCTCACTGTTTTCTTTTAGATCTGGTCTACATTGAAAAGGGAAAGATTTACTGGAAAGCCATTCTTTACACAACTCTGTTAGTAATGCTCATAAATGCAGAATAGCAGATTCCAAATCCATTGACTACTTTTTGTTTGTGAGAGTTAGCAGGAGTCCATAATGAATCTCCTGGTTGCATTTAACATCCAAACAGCATGTGAACTTTTAGGTCACGTTACATTGCAAAATGGCCAATGAAACATAATTACAAATAAAATGGAACTTCCACTATTTTTTTGTGATAGTTCAACTAGTGAAAATTGGTTTCTTAATATGAAAAAAAATTTCACACACACAATGACCATCTCCATCTCTGTATTAATATACATTTGCCTTATAGGATATTATTACAGCTCTTTAGATCTGTCCTATTCAGGGCAGGCTCTGTCACATTTTTACTCAGCTTCACAGCAAGAGTGACATGTAAGGGATTTTCCCATCTTCAGCAAATCATATAAAATCCAAGGCAAAACTCCAGACATATAAGCATATTATACTTCATTGCAGAAAACTTTAGTTAAGCCCTGACGGTAAAGAAAGCACAAATGGGCAGACTTTCAGTGGAGCCACAGCATACAAGTGGCAGACACTGGTCTTTCTAAAAATCATTTGTTTCTACCTATTGACTGGTCCCCTCAATATCTAGATCCTTTACCTGTTTAAAACCTAGGTGAGCACTTGTGTCTTTACTGTTGCAAAATTAGGAAGTAAACAAAGACCACAAAAAATGCCACAAAAATTAATTTAGTACAATTATTCTAAGAATAAACTTTAGACTATCAAATGGTTAGAGATATCACAGAAAAACTGCTCATAAATTCTTTCTTTAATGACTGAATAAAGACCGTAATTTCATGCTTCCTCAGCTGTAGCTGATAAACAACAGCACAGGCGCTTTGAAGGGAGCAGAAGTGAGTGGAAGCTGCTACTTTTTTATTTTTTTAAGTGTATCTACCTTCTCGTAATACTTGTATGTTAGCTTCTAATACTTTACAATCATTAAGGAATATTTTTAAACTTTTGTGGTGCTCCGCTTAGATAATGAGCAAGAAGAAAAGAAAGAGTGTATCATGTAGAACTCATTTTTACCATTATAACATTTATTGTTACCATTTTGATGTCAGGAAAAGTGTATGGAATGCTCATCTATAGAGTTATCCTGAATGTACACTGTGTCCATCAGTACTGTGATTCAGCAAGCCAGCAGCAACTTGTAAGCAAGACATGATGATAACATTTCATCTAACTCCTCTTTGGCAATACTTAGACACTGCAACTAAATACCAAACAGTGTCACGTGAGCCAGTCAGTTACTGCAAGAAAGAAAATGTGATGAACTGTTTGTTTTGAACTATCAGTATAAACATATTGCAGAAATGAAAACCAAGCTTAAACAATGGGGAAAGTTATCCGGTATTAAAATAAACAGTTCTAGGAAAATCTCTAAAAATGTTTACCAAGTCATCTTCTTCCGCATAGTTTCTGTGCAGAGCATTTTGCCATGTCCCTGGTTTGTCAACCAACCCCAGTTACACTGATTATAGATATGCAAATTATAATGGACAAAGCTGGGCCTTAATTGCCTGTAATTGGCTCCCCAAGCAAGGACATTTTTATCACAATCAAGCTTGTAGATCATCAAAGAAACAATTTCCATTAAGAAAAAAAATATTTTTTTACAGAAAAGTATACTTGTTTTGCTTCTAAAAATCTAATACTTTGGATATTAAATAACAACTTTAAATTAAAACTTAAGCAAGGATTCTCACAAATTTTCACAGTAAGTATTTTTTTAATACCACACGGGAGCATTTGTGCTGAGAAAATAATTCACTATGCCAAACATCAGCTATGCAAATTTTCATTGAAAGCTATATATATTATCTGAAGTAATAAGCATAACTCCTTTATGTAAGTTAGATTATTTCAAAAATACTTAAACATTATTTCTGATTATGAGTATTCTCTCCCAGTAAAAGACCTGCAACTGTCAATTATTCTTTAGTTCATTCACAGCAGGTGCATTGTAAAATGCTGTCTAGTGTAGAAAGTTTAGGGGGAAAAATAAATTCAGTGTATAAAAATGAGTCGTGAGATGGCTAAGTAATATATTCATGACACTTGAGCATTATGCATGTTTTGAAAGGAAATGAGTTATGGCTGAGATGCTTTGTAGTGGCAACAACAACAAAGCAGATTCAGTATTCAGAGATGCTATAAAGGAGCTGCATCAGCCTCGTTTGTTCGGAGTGAGACATGGTCCTTCACACAGAGAAACAGGTCCTTTCATTCCAAGGAAAACTGACACATGGGGATACATGCGTAATCCCAGTTTTATGCTAAGCCCTGGGAGCAGGGTGTTGGGGGCTGGGAGGGAAAGGAGGAGGGGAATAGTTCTGCCCTCAGCCAGTTTTACAGTCATTGCAAAAGAAAACAGTCCTAATATAAACTCCTTTCACTGGGCTTCCTACCTGTTTAATCACTTCCCTCCAAAGTGTGAGAGTACTAACCCTCAGACATTCCCACTCCAGAGACTCATATTTCCTCATGTTCAGTGAAACAGTGATCTTAGTTCAGTCTCTAGTGGACAAACACAGAATAAGTTGAGTCTTAGAAGCATGATTCAGCAGGCAATTTCCTCAAGTAAAATCATATGTGTATAAAAGCAGAAAACAACTTTCCTCTTTTAGTGTTTGTCTCAGCCTGCCAAGGCACAGTAAAATAATTTATTTTCCTCTACATAAAACATCCTCTTTTTTCCAGCCCTATATTCCCCAAGGCAGATCAAGACATTAAAAAATAAGAGAAGTAGTCTAAAAATTAAATGCTTGGTTATATTTTCCAAACAGAATCTTTTCTCTCTTGCTGTGGCCAGATATGCGAGTGAACAAATTATTTACCAAAAAATCAGGAAATCCTCTCTAAAAATTCTACTAGAGTTAGGGGGTGGGGGTGGGGGTGGGCTGTCTGGATGAAACAAAATTTTAAGTGAGATAGGTTAGCAGCAACTATGCTAATATGAAGTTTCAGCCCAGTTACTAGAGTCTTCATTAGAGTTTTATTGATGTTAATTCTTAGTATGAACTTGTGTTGGAGGTAAACCGTGTATCTCTCAAATGGGTATATACAGGAATTTTCTTGTACCAGATTACATGACTAGTTGCATCACTCAATTGTGCAATTTTCTAAGTTTTACCAGTTCAAAATGGCAGCATCTAAATGGGAATATCACAAATAGCTATACACAGACTGTTTATTTATTTTAACTGGTCAACTACCCCAAAGTATTTTTTTACCAAGGTAAGGACAACTTCTGTGCAAGGTATGTAATTTTACACACGTGAGTAATTGTGCTAAGGTTACTGGGACTGCTCATATGAGTGAAATTATTCACATATTTAAGCCTTTCAGACCCAAACTTCATAAAAGTAATTACTTCTGTTAAGTTACTGCAACACCTTGAAACCCATTTTCCCCTTTCTAGGAAAGAATGCACGTATATAAACACAAATTGAAGCAGGCTGTTTCAAGACCAGTGTATTCAACATTGTTAAAAATATTTACTGTGAAGTTTTAGAAGTGTGAAAGCCTATATATTTTTCTGTTTCTTTCCAACAATCAGCTGGGTAGAATAGTATTACAGGATCTGTTTATGGGGGAAAAATTATATTCTTAACCCAGTGCCCTTAAATGCTGATTTTAAATGCTCCCTTTTGCTGTCACAGTGGCAGGTATCCTTCGTGACATCTGAGCTGAATCTGTGAACTCTAAGTAGAGCTTATAAGAACTTAATAAGTTCTGTCAGTAGAGTCTCTGCAGGATTTCTGTGTTCTCCAACTCACATGCCTACACAGTTTCTTGAAAAAAAGCCTTAAGTAGCCACATCTTTCAGTAAAGTGAAGAAAGTTCAGTTCCCAAAAGCAATGTCACTAGGAAGGGTGCACTCTGGATAAAACACTTCTCTCCTACACAGCCAAGAACTAAATCAACCCTTATTACCTCTGTTCTCATAGAAACTAATGAAAATTTTGAACAGCATAAACATCCCCCAAAAAATCACTTAGCGAGAAACAAAAAAAGAAACTTACTTTTTGCAGCCACTGAGTATAATTTTCCATCACATGCTCCAGATGTTGCAGCTTCTGGGAAGAGAAATCCTGTTCCACGTGAGGAGCATCTCTCTGAAGAGCATTTGTGTTGTACTGGTCTGTCGTGCTTTCACGACAGTTCCCGTCCTGTTCTGGCAGAATGAAAGTGTAGGTGCACTGCCCGTGCTGAACCCGGTTAAATCTTCTCCCACTGCCTTCTGGACCCCGACGCTGGTTACAGCCTACGAGAGCAAGAATCACTGCCAGGAAAGCAAAGGAAAAGAAAACTGACATGTTATTATTACTTTCCTTTCCTGCTTTAAGAAAAACTTTTTCTTCCCCTTTCCTTAAATTTGTTCTTAATTTCTCTTAAAATCTTTGGAAAAAGGAGCAGAGCAGCACACTTTAACAATCAAGTCTGGATAAACTGTTTTTTGGTTTATTTTTAATTTCACTGTGAGGATAGCTTCCTTAGTTAAAATTGGGAATATTTATTGCATAGTAGCTAAGATTTATTGTTTCCTCTCTGTTACAGTCCAGCATGTAGCCTGCTTCAGTCAGCTGCATATGCATATCCCAGTCTCTTTCCCCTACACTATCTGCTGCAGAACTGCTATTTTCTCTCAGGCTTCAGTGAGTTTTATTAAGGTTGCACTTTCAAGCCAAGCTGGAAGCAAGCAGCCTTTCACAAGATGACTTGACAGGAATGCGTGTATGAGTGCGCCCCTATGCTAAGGATGGCTGATGGCTCAGTACAGAGGGATCATCTTACAAACTGGCTGGATGCATGACCTCAATCATGCATGTCTGCCCAGCCCCTGCTGCATACAACTGCTGGGGGCTTCGGGAGAATTCACGTAGGTTTAATAAGGAAGTCAGTCCACCTTAATACACTTCATATGTTCGCACTGACCTATTAAAATGTAGATAAAGTGTAGAAGTTTGTTGTAATCCCTCTGTAAATATACAAAGCACTGAAATTAAAAATACTTTCAGTTCTTCTCTGCTCTGTATCTGTTAAAGAATTCTAGGTCGGGCAAATGACACTTGCAGGAAAAAAAAGTTCCGTTTAACCCTAACTAGGTTTATCTAATTTTCTAAGACAGTTGTGTTTCTTTAACAGTTTTCAGAGAGCTGTTTTATATAATGTATTGAAATTAGAGCTGCCAAATAGTAATCATGAAAGGTAGTTCAGAAAGATAATAGTTTTCTGTGTTTGGTATCTAAACTAAGGTAAATAATTAAAAACCAGTGAAAGATGATGACTGAACTATTCCAGATTACCTTCTGTATCACTGCATAGTTATCACATGCATAACACCAATTTTCAAGTCTGTATGGGCTATACAGGCACTCCTTGTTACGTGTGGAAACTTCCTCTGGGGCAACTTCCTCAGAATAAGACTGTCGTAGCTGTTTAAACTGTCCAAAAAAGGACTGTGTGGATTCACTGGCCTGGCACATCAGAACAGACATTTGGGGTTACAAGCATCATAAAGTCAGCCCAGGACATTAACTATCTTAAATATTGCCTTTGGTATTTGCTAGAGACAGATAAAAAATGCACAGATTATAAACAGGAATGGAATATTAGTGATATTTGGAAGAATTTGGATCTGAATTCCTGCACTATTATTTGATATCATTAAATAAATATCAGCCAAAACTAATGCGGAGCATTTTGCACAGTATTTCCCACAAAAGTAAGTAGTCTTCTAAATAGCAATAGTGCATCACTAAGAAAAGAACCATCAAGGAGACCTACTTGCACAAATACTGAGTGCAAAGCACTTCAGTGCTCATGTAATTGTGACCTGTATCACAACTACAATGTCATTCTAAAAGAACTGCCTGGAATATTTAGCCAGGCATCTGATCTGTTCCTGTGCAAGCCATTCCTACTCAAACTACAAAACATCTTGCATCTGGAAAGAAACCACTGCATTTGAACCAATAAGTAAGTAATATTCCCTATAATAAAATAGAAAAAAATATAAATTCATATGTTGCTCTATATTTTTAATATATCCAATACACAGAGAGAGGGGAAAGAAAGGGAATAATGCGAAGCAAAAAGCAAAGTATCAATGCTACTGTTGCTTTGAGCAAAATCAGAATATCATCCCACCTCCGAATTGTTCAGGCCAACTTAACAATTGTTTTTCTGCTTCTGAAAACCAGTGTTTTAGTTTATTTTCTTCCTCACATATAGGACTTCCCATAACTCTCTACCACCACCAGAACTAACGCTGCTGTGATTTATTACAGTCTTTGCAATTATTGTGAAATGTATTTCTAAGATATTTGCTCATCTAAGATCAGAGATGAAAAGGGAAGAAAACTGTAGGATCAGACACTGAGCTGAAGGGTTAGCAAAAAAGCAGCTATTCCCTCTGAGGCAAAGCAAAAATACCAGAGCAAAAACATGGCAACAATACATGCTTTTCTTGTAAGTAAAAAAGAGTACTTTATGAAAGGGCCTCAGAGCAGCTGAAAGAGGGATAGCAAAGGTGGGTGTACAAAGGCTTCCTAGATTTTTAGTTGATATTTTCAAATATGCACACACATTTACACAAATGACTCATTCATTTTCTGCGGAGCATTTAAGCATCAGATTTATTCGCACGCAAATACGGAAAAGTGAGATTGCAAATTTACAATTGATGTTTTTCAGATGAGGATTTCACAGAAGAGCCGGTTCACTTTGTTGCTGTTACATGGCCCCTTCCTGCTGGCTTGAGGTGGTTTCTCCTCCCCTTTCTGTCCCCTTCTTCCAGAGGGATAGCATCCATCAAGACCTTCAAGAACCATGCAGAATTACCAGGCATCTTTTGACATTTGCTTGTTTGTCTCCAGCTTAGTTCCCCACCACAGCACCTGCCTCTCAACCCCCTAGCCCATGCCCCAGATGGATGGGTCAGGGACAGCGTGCAGTTGTCAGGTGCACAGCAGGGAGATGTGGCTGAGCCACGCAGCAGCCAGAGCACCTCTTACCAACTCACTGCACTACGGCTTCCTTACTAAAGAGAATCAGCTCTCCCCACTCCCGCACTGTCCACATCCGAAGGAGTAGTGCCACTGAGACATCTTGTGTGTCCAAGCATACAGGATCTCACACAGAGGCAAGGAAGGGAAGGCAGGAGTCTGCTGGAAGCCCAGGAACCATTCTGTCACTCGTAGTTTGCAGCCTTAGCCTGCTGGGAGGCACAGAAAGAGAATTGTGAATTGTGATGCGATGCACTTAAATATTTTCAAGGGCTCCATGACATGGCAGCAGCTCTCTTGGCTACATAGAAACTCAGCAAGTTTTAGGGCTACTCTGGCTGACCCCAGAGTCAGAGCTAATCACCGGGGTCCCTAACTAGAATCACAGACATTCCCAGTCCTGTGACACAGGGACTGGCAAGGCCAGCTTGCTGTTTCCCCAAACACACAGCAAAGTCGTGCTGATAAACACACTGAACACTGAACCAACCAGGCCAGGTTCAGTTTGCACTCCTCTCTTACACACTCATGGTTCCCTGCATACACAGGCAGAAGTGCAACAACCAATATTGAAAAAACCTTTTTCCCAGTTCTACAGATTATTCCATTTAATTCCACATTGCAATTCTATAAAGAATTCCATTTAATCTAAGGACAACAGATGCAGAAATAAGAAGAGGCTTTATTTTCTAAACTTCCCTATTCATATTAAAATGTTTTTTTTCTTCTTTTCAAAAACTAACCAACCAACCAGCCAAACAAAACATCTTGCTCAAGAGTTTCAGTGATTTGATGTCTTATACCTGATTTGATAAATGTAGTTTATTATTCTAGTACCACGTGATCTATGTGACATGTTCCAGCTTTGCAAGAACTGAACATTTCAGCGAGATGAAGAAAAAATAGTTCTCACAGTTCAGTCAAAGTCACTGTGAGTATTTCTGCTGGATCTTACATTATATCCTACAGATAAAATCTAAATGATTTGCCCAGAATTGCACAGTTGCTCAACCAGAAACTAAGTAGGGATGTGTTTAAAAGGTTCTTTATTTTCCTAAGACCACTTCCTCCAACACAATGATTAGTTTCATATTCCTTGAACTTTTCCTTCTGTATAACAGGGAAGGTATGGATCCAGAGGCTTCCTTCCCAGACCATACAAAGTCTCGAATAAATCATTTATTTAATAGCTATGCAAAACACTGTAGCTCACTATGTTATCAATCCTACAAGGCAAAATAAATGGGAATTCATCATCCAGATAATGGTTACATTCACATGATATTAGTTCCTACATATCTAGAATTAATGCAATTGAGTGGGTTTTACCAATACATAGGCATACTCAGAGTACAATTACAAATTCTGGGAAACCAAAATCTATTTCTCTTTCTTTACATTCCTGCTGCAGTATATCTTATTGCTGCAGATGAGTTGCAATAAGGCTGCATCATGTCACACACAGCACCTGGAATTATTCCAACTCAGCTTCCTTGGTGTGTATGGGAAATCAGTGCAGAGTGGCTTCTGAGTATAGGTATAATGAGCAAGATTTCCTCTCAGTAAACCAGTAGTAGAGCACAGAATATTTATTCTTAGGGTAGAACATACCAGAGAACCTCATTCTACATATATAAATTCTAGCAAATAAAATGGGATCTTTAGTCCCACAGCCCTGACTGGTAATGTGCTAATGCTTCTCCAGTTAGTTCAGTGGAGGTGGCCCCACTTATTCATAGCATACAATGCCTGTATGCTTACTTTCCTGTTCTCCAGGGAACCAGCAAGTCATCACAGATAAATTTCTCCTCAGGACTGAAGATTTCATAGTCACATGTGCATACTTAAGGCATGATCCCACATAATGCTGATTGCCAGATTCTTCCTTCAAAGGAACTCAGTGATGGGTGATCAATCACACTGCAGCCCAGCCCAGATCTTCCAACACTTGATTTCACACCTGAGAAAGAGTAAACAGCTGTGAGCATTGACAGAGGGGCAAAAAGCAGCTTTTAGAAGAAGATGGTGGTTTACAGAAACACCTGAGCTATGGTTTATGTTGTACAAGAAGTCTGTATTTTGTTTCACACAGAAGCTTTATTGGTTTCTTTCCAATATGATGGCATATGAGAGAGGTAGATGTTTCCTAAAATCTTATATTCTTGATGTGGGAAAATCAAGTTGCTCTTATATTCATAAGCAATCTGAACTTGTGCATGTAGAGACAAAGCACATAGATTACTTCAGTAGAATTTGCTCTCATTCCCTGAGGAAGGAGGGAATGTTACAATCATCCTTTTGTTTTCTGTTTAGGGCAAGATTTGTCCCTTATTTTCAAATTTCTGGATACTTGAGTTATTTGCAAAGACCAGTCCCCAACACTATCAAAGAGGAGGATACACAGTAATGAAACACGGTGGGTATATGTTACTGTTTCAAAAGGATAAAAGTACGTGCCCTAATCAAAAAGCCTGATGAAAAGACCAGCAGTAATCTTCCCCTGTAAAGCCTAGACAAAACCAAAAAACTGCCTTGTTTTAAAAGAAATGTATTTTGTATGCCTACAGGCATTTCAGCCCTATCATGTGAATGTGCTTCCTGTTGCAAACTAATTGAAAGTGCAGTTTGGTGGAAATTATTTATCAGCAGTGTTGTTTGGTTGAATGATTTACTTATTCTGTGAATTATCTCTATGTCTTAATGCTCACCAGGGAGAATACAGGGAACAAACAGCAATCCATTGGTGCGTTACCTTCAGTTCCTGACTTAATTTAATATGTAGCCTCAAGTGCAGTGCTACATGTGCATCTGTTCTTGAGATCACAAAGCAAGAACCACAATAGTCTGATTTGCCTATGAAAGAAATTATTGCACTCCCCTAGTCAAGTGTAAATGAAAAAAATTATTCCAAATGCTGGTAAAAGTTGAACACCTAATAACAGAAGCATGCTGAGGTTTCTTCATACTCTATGGACTAGCTAATTAATGTCTTTCCTTTGGAGTCTTAACTCAAATTCTTAAGATCACAGCCTTCTTCCCTAATGGAAACCAATATTCTGATTCAGGTGCTTAAAAAACCTTGTTTCTGAGGAAAACTAGGTATATAATTGTTAGAGACACAGGACAAAGCATAAGTTGCAAATTCTGTTACATTTTCCATAGAAGAAATAGGAGATCTACCACCCTTCCTGAGCAGGATGCTCCTGTGAGCTCAATCTTTCTGTCCTATCAGAAAGCTTTTTCCTCACAGGTCTCTCTATAGCTCAGATCTTTCAACTCAGCAGCTGCAGAAAAGAGGGAAAAGGTGCTGCTGACAAGGATGGTTAGAACATTTGGAAGTGAGCCCAAGATATAAATCCTTCTACTGCCTGATATGTAGAGAGGTAGAAATCAGATTCTGGTCCTCTGTGGGTTTGTATATTCATTGCAGAACATGAGTTCATATTCTGATTTCTTCTGCTGGTTGAGACGTATCAGCCAGACTCCCTATCAACTTTAACGAGACTCTGAGCCACCAACTGCAAAAGTCAGTCTTTGCTGTTCTATGACATATTTAAAATTAAAATTTAAAACATTCTCCGTCACATAGAAAAGGATGCAAATCCAGGTCAGTTCTCAGTATTTAAGTTCTACAATAATTTCACTATTTGTCTAAAGTACATGTAGAAGGAATATAGACCTACTACTTGAAACATAGATAGGTTTTTCTGATTAAGACTGATTTTCCTAAAATTTTTACCTACAATAGACTTAGATAAAATAATCCACAGCAAATTAACTTTATTGGATATAATGCTGTGGTAGAAGTTACAAACATCAACTTTTTCTCTTGAGATTTTGTGGATCTCTGATTAACTTCTACATACTTTTTGAAAAGGGCCTGCAAATCAAAGGGACTAGGAGAAAAATGGCCTGGAAGAAATGTAGTCTACACACCAAGAGGCAATGACAAAAAAGCTGCAGAGAATGCACCAAGTCTTTATTTCACAAATTTCTGTGAAAAGTCTGGTATTATCACTTTCCTTGAATAATCATAACACATCTTCTGCATTCAGTCAAAAGAAGGATGAAACTCATCCTTCAACAAACTAATAGTTAATTATGTTGGTGAAATACCTATCTTTTGATTTAGCTTTAAACTGAAAAAACAGGTTTAAGAGCTTGGATTGCTATTCATGTTTGTAGGTTCAACTTCAAAACAGTTGTTTCAGATGTCTGTTTAAAATAAGAATGTGACACATGCAATGATGTTTCCAAAACGTATTTCATTTTAAATGAGAAACTGAGTCCCAAAAGTGAGCAATCTCAATTTTGCAGCGTTTTGGATTCTCACCTGTGTTTTATTTTTCATGAATGGCAACATTCAACTCCATGTGTTCTTTCAACTTTCATCCAACTTAGCTTAAATTTTTGGCCAGAGTTTGACTCTAACAGGAGAAGGAGAGGCCAATAGTAATGATATTACCCAATGCAAGCGGCTGAGTTTTCCAGCATTCAGGATCACCTCGTTGGTACTTGTTCTGGAGAGGATAGATAGTATGAAAGGAAGAAGAGAGCAGAACATGAACAATATAGGTGCTTTTGACATGGACAGTAGCAAGATTTATTGCATAGGCAACCTAGCTTGGAAGCTACAGAATTCCCAGCTGAGAGAAAACACTTTAAATGCAGTAAATGGTACAAACCCAAACACACTGACAATGCTCTTCTAAATTCTGGTGAAAGACAACATAAAGTTGCATTTCAGTTGAAGCTACAGGAAATATAAGCTCACCATGACTATGTTAACCTATCACAGTTCTGACAACCTCCGATTCTGCAAAAAAATAAATCCTTAAAATCTTACTCTTCTCTCTGAGAGTCACAGTGTTGAGTTCTTTCTCCTGCAGGACCAGTAGATTATATATGTGTATTACTACACGCATTTTTAAGTCAAATACTGATGGAATACTTTGATAACAAGACTGTCATATTGGACTTCCATCTATCTAGGTCCTTGCAGTCCCTAAAACCATGGCAGCTTCCTTTCAGTCTATTTATTCACTCATTCCCAGCAGCTAAGAGTTAGGTGCTGGGTGACAGATATAGCAGAGAACAAGGCAGGAATAAACCCCCAGGAATCTGAGGTATAGGAGGTAAATAAACAGCAGTGCAGCCATGGAAAGGGAGAGGCACAGAGAGACAGTCTGGAATCAGGAATTGCAAGCATTTCTTATTTAAGAAGGTGACTTATAAATAAAATACGTCTTATATTTTATAGTGTAATTTTCTCTCCACACCTATTATTTATTTTTGCAAACAGCTTCTGATTTCACATTCCATATATGCATATGAGGCAGAGACTTGGCTTTCTGTGCAACATTCTGGCAGCATCCCCATAATACCAAAAATTCATCATTAACTAATTAGAAACTGCAATCAACTGGTCAAAATTATTATAAGAGACTGATCAGCTTCTTCCCAACTGTATGTGTAATTTTTAATTAGGAAACAAGAGGCCAGACAACACAAATAAATAGCAGTGAGGCAAGAGGCTAGCTATGGTTTGTGAGAAGCTTTCTGCAGAACCGCACCAGCAAGGCACGCCAGCTGCACTGCACTAAATAGCCTCACTGCATCCACGTGTCACACGTCTTGGATGAAATATAGCATGCATTCATCCTATACTTAGACAGCAAGCTGTCATAATTTTATGTGGGAGAAGCATTTACCAAAAACTGGCTCTGATTAATTGGGCTGCTAGACTCAAGTCATTAATAGAAGTCAGAGACAGTATTTTTGAACAGAGTTGGAAAAGAGAGACAGGGATCCATGTCCTGGGGACTAGAGTATTCCTAGTACTGAGGTACAGGCATTGTACTGCAGATCTCCAACCAGCCTTGTGGTGCAGATGTCCCCATGTCACGCTGCAGTCACAGGGAAGGAATGCTACCTTTCTTCAGAGGTTCTCTCTAGCACTTTTGTACAAATTGCTCTGGCACAAATGCCCAATTTTGGGTGTAGAACTCACTCCACAGGATGTTGTAGGAGTGTGGTTCCCTGCAGAAAGCAGGCAGAGCCACACTGTTTGAGATTGGCACCTGTAGCAGCTAGCAAGAATATAGGTCCCATGCTTCTACCTGACACAGAAGATCTCAAAATGTCCAATCACTATAACCATAAAAATTGAGCTAATTAAATTAAAGATATCTTTGGTTTCCCCTAATGACAGTTGTCATATAAATGCTGTAGCAACTGTATTGAATCCAAACATGTTTATAAGTATAATGAGATTTGCAGCCAATTCTTCAGCCACTTCTGTGAACACAGTACATTGTAGGACCTGTGACACTCCAGCAATACTTCTGCTGTATCCTTGGAAAAGCAGTTCTGACAAATGAGCACCAGAGCCTGGACTGTGTCCTCAGGACACAGTTGCCTAGGCACAGGTCACTGGAGCACCAGTAGCCTGAAAGCTTCATTGCAGCTCATATTATATGAATAGAACATGAAATGGTTTGAAGTAAAATACTTAAAAATGAATGTTTCTTTCTCTGTGTACAGCACTTACTGTACATCTCACATACATTAACCCAGAGTACTCAAATAACCCAGTGCCTCCAATAGGATGTAACTAAAAGATGAATTCTTTATTCACTTTGGTTATCATAAACCCATCAGCACACTACTAGGCATTTTACTACTGTATGTCAATAAAAATGTTGTTTAAACTGTTAACTGCCTGTTTAAAGCAGTAATTAATCCCCAAGATCAACACTTTCAAAATTACTGCCACAGGGCATAGATAAATATTAACCTTGGCTCTTAGGGAGTGTTTGGCTTATGACCTGGAAGGGGATCACTCTTGGTAGTTTAGGGTTTTCTCCCCTGGTTTTCCATTGAGATGTTGTAAAATTATTAGAAGAAAAAAAAGTCAAAACCACTATTCTATTTTAGCATCCTTGATGTAATCTTCTTACTCAGAATGCAAAGTTTTCTAACTGCATTCTAACATTCTCTGCATATTTCCTGTGAAATAATTAAACCCCATACTTTGTATCAGGTAAAAGTAATTTTGGTAAAATGATGAAGACTGGATGGGACCTGACTTGAGGAAAATCACATTTCTCCTTTTAAAAGGATGACCATCCCTCTCCTGTTTGGAGACTGTCCTCAGCAGATGTCCACTGAACATTTATCAGCCATGCATGACCATGTAGGACCCAGAACAAGAGCCAGATTTGTGGCACTGAATTAATTTGAGCTGTAACTGCTGGAACAAGAGAGCAGGAGGCAGAGAAGAAACACAGTAAGCAGGAGAGTAGATAGGTCTGTCTTCAAGTATAACTGTTGGTAAAGTACCTTACATTCCTTGTGTAAAAGGTAAAAAAATCAGGTGTTTATATAGCATCATGTGTTCAGTAATTTCAGTAATTTGAACAACACTGTTATTGCACTTTAGAAAAAGTACCATCTGGCCAATAATATTTTAATACAGAAAATCTTTATTTTAAAACAAGTGGCTAAATGAGGACAAGTTTCACCATCAAAATTCTAAGTACAGCTTTGAAGATTTAAAGTAAATCCAAGACAGCCAGGCTCTGTGGATATTTTTGCATGACACCATCTTGCTCTTCAGACTCTGAAGGGTAGAAAAGAAATATCCTGTACACAGATTTTTCATCTGACCTAGCTACACACACATCCAAGTCTGAAGTGCCATGAACTCAGGTTCCCTTCATTCCTTACCCTACTTGACACTAAATTAGTGGCTGGGACCACTAATAAGGGATGAAGTGCAGAATACAGTGACATCTGATGTGGCTCTGCCTACTCCACCCTTAATTTGTCTGCTTCTGCAAGTTCTCTATTGCTCATTTGGTATTTTTAAATAATTTCTTTTTATACTTATGGAGCTGTCACTCTGAATGCTGCCATTGGCAATAAGCAAGTATAAATTCACCATTCCTAAAATATACTTTAAGGCAGTTGGACATGCAAAGCAAGGCTCTGCATCTGAAGGCACTCTGCATCCCTCTGGAGGCAGGCAGGCTGTCAGGCTTTGTCTAGTACAGTAGAAACAGACAGAAAGGTCTATAGAAACTGAATAATGCCGGGGAAGTTGTAATGTCATGATTGTGTTGCCATCATACCGCTTTTCTTGGGGTTTTTTGAAATAAATTACACATACCATTTATGTTCTGCTGGGGCCTAAGCAACAGGAGATAACACTTTTTCTACCCTGTGCTGTTTATGAGAGAAAGAAAACCCATATCACTCTTCCAAAATTTCTGTAGCAGGCACTATCAACAATTTATATTTTGAAAGTAGTTTTGCACTTTCCATTTTCATCCTACCTATGACAGGCAAGATTTTCTATTTTCCACAACATAAGAAAGGTTCTGAAGACTTGAATGGAAGCACAAGCAAATATAACTCAGAGCAGAAGTGATATTAAATACTTTAAAGCAAGGCAATCCCTCATAAATTAATAAAATGTGAAGGAAACAAGACATCATCATAGTTATTATTTTCATTAAATTGTTACTTAAGATTATCCCATTCTTTCTGTTTTCTGTAACACTTTCAAAGTTTAAACTTTTCCTCAGCCTTTCTTAATGTGTCTTTCTGCCATAGCTTTTACCAGAAATAGATCCTCCAAAATATATAATTCCTAAAAGTGCAGGACCTCAGAAGAAAGGGGGAATCTAAAACCTGAAGAAGCAAAGGAATATTTGCTTATAGACACTTAACAGAAAAATAAACTCTTCTTCTAATAATTTTTAATCATGTTTTTTTTTTCAATTAGTACATTATTAAAGCATTTAGCTGAGAATATCATGCAAAGACAAGAAGTGGCTTTAGTCTTGCATCAGAGATTACAAAACAAAGAATATTTGAACTCAGTAGGCAGATCAGTACTGATGGGACAATTTCAGCTGCAGAGTGCAGTCTTCTTTATTGACACAATGTAGAACACTCAGTTCAGACTGTGATCCGCATAATTTACAGAAAGACAACCATATGGTATCCAGACAGCTATCGATCTCCTCTGCATCACTTTTCAGCCAAACCATACTGATGCAAGGTGCTTGAGCAGCAAGTTTAAATCTGCCTGTACTAAATGGTTTAGAATGCCTCGGCAGCACAGCCTGCTGAAAATAATTGTATCTTCCTCTGCACACTAACAAAATTTCATGACAAGTTTAACATCTTGGTACATTTGACTAATGTGTTTTATGAACATTGCCCAAGATACCTAAAGTTCATGGATGATAAATGTCTTCAAGTGAAGGGGAGCACAAAAGTAGAAGACCATCCTTTCAGGGAAAGAAACTGATTGCTTGTGCTTAGATGGAAAGTACCTTACAAGTTTCTAATTCCAGATGGAAGGCACATTTCTCTATAAAGCATTTAAGCAACATAAATACATGCATGGCCTTTTAAATTTGTTTTGTTTTGCTTTTTGTTTTATTTTCATTGGGTTATGGATTTTTTGTTTGCTGGTTTGGGGCATTTGTTTGTTTCTTTGTTATGCTTTAAAGCTACTTATATGTCACAAAGGCAGGAGACAAGTATTATGATTCCCCAGTCTAAACAACACGCTAATGATGTGGAACATGCCTTAAGAAAGAAGAAAGAAGCAACTAAGAGAAAGGAAATATAGCTAGGCTGTGATTTTCTGCTAGGTTCTGTTATAATCAAATAATCAGTGTATTTTCATACACATAAATATTTCCTCAGATGAGTGAAATATAGAAGTGTTAGATGAAATTGAAGGTCAGGAAGCTACTTGGGAGCTGGGGTGACATTCATGTCTAATCTCCCATTGGTGGGAGACTTCTACTAGTGGGAGTTTATAACAGAAGAGGGGTTTTGGAAGCATGTTGCCTGAGTTACTACTCATAGAAAACCTAAGTTATTACTTAGAGAAAAGTAGTTCTCATTAATGATAAATCACTATCACCCTTTTTTTCAAAAGGGCAAAAGAAAACTGAAGTGAGAATATGATGCATGTGGGTAGCTCGGCCTAGGAAAAAAAAAATGTGCTTTTTCATACAAGAGTCTGCCTTAACTCTTTTCTAAGCAATAAACATAGATGTTTTGAGCTAAATTGATTATTATGGGAAAACTCATTTTTAGAAGTCCAAATATAAAGAGAAATCCAATAACAGAGAGCTCCTGTCCATTCTTTATCTCTTCAGCTTTATGATACTGCTCTATATTTTACGCACTGCTCTGATTTAATATGAGTGATTTTCCTGTGCTACTAAACAAAGAAAAGGACAAAGATCACCCATGATGGGACCTCTTACACAGATTCTACTACTAGTAGAAAAAAGTCATTAAGTAGTTAAAGAAAGAGAAAGGTAGGTAAGCTGCATTTAAGCAGATACAAAATTGAACAAGATACTCATACAATATCTTTCATGTCCACATAAGATTCAAATGATGCAGTGCAGGCATAAATATAGTTTTACTCTTGAAAAAAAACCTTGACATTAAATCCCCTCTAAAATATCTATCCTTGTAGGAGAGGCTACTTCAAAAAACTTTAATTTCAGTTCCCATGCACTTATCTGTACAAGGTTTTGGAATATGTATCAAACCAAAGGAAGTCTCAGTCACAGCAGCAAAGCAAAGGCTGGCTAATCAGAAGTTAGTTTGTTCTCTACAGCACTGTCACTATTATGTTTTTGCTGCATGTTTGAATCACAGAATCATTTAGGTTGGGAAAAAACCTCTAGGAACGTAAAGTCATCTGCACACTGTCAAGTCTACCACTGAACCACTCCCAGCCTGCCCTGTCCACACGTCTTTTGTACACATCCAGGGTTGGTGACTCCTTCCCACAGTGTGACCAGCTCCTGAGGCTGATTAGCTGCTGCTGCTGAGTCTGGATAGCTCTGCTAAGGCTGGATAGCTCTGCTGGGGCTGTTATCTGTCCTAAGGCTGTTATGTGTGCTTTGACTGCTGTCACCTGTGCTAAAGTGTCACCTGTGCTAAGGCTGCTGTCCCCTGTTCCTTGTCTGCTGTCCCCTGCCCGTGTCCTGCTGTCCCCTGTCCGTGTCCTGCTGTCCCCTGCTCTCAGGCTGCTGTCCCCTGTCCGTATCCTGCTGTCCCCTGTCCATGTCCTGCTGTCCCCTGTCCGTATCCTGCTGTCCCCTGTCCGTGTCCTGCTGTCCCCTGCTCTCAGGCTGCTGTCCCCTGTCCATATCCTGCTGTCACCTGTCCGTGTCCTGCTGTCCCCTGCTCTCAGGCTGCTGTCCCCTGTCCGTGTCCTGCTGTCCCCTGCTCTCAGGCTGCTGTCCCCTGTCCGTGTCCTGCTGTCCCCTGTCCGTATCCTGCTGTCCCCTGCCCGTGTCCTGCTGTCCCCTGCTCTCAGGCTGCTGTCCCCTGTCCGTGTCCTGCTGTCCCCTGTCCGTATCCTGCTGTCCCCTGTCCGTGTCCTACTGCCCCCTGCCCGTGTCCTGCTGTCCCCTGCTCTCAGGCTGCTGTCCCCTGTCCGTGTCCTGCTGTCCCCTGTCCGTGTCCTGCTGTCCCCTGCCCGTGTCCTGCTGTCCCCTTTCCCGTGCCCGGTCCCGCCGCTCCCGGCCGGGCGCGGAGCGCGGGTCGCGGGCCCCCCCTGCCGGCCGCTGCCCGCAGTGCCGGAGCCGAGGGGCAGCGCGCTCCTGTCCGCTGATCCCTCTGCCTTTGGGGCCGTGGGCTCCCTGACAGCGCCTGGACGCGCTCCACGGTGCCCGCAGTTTCGGTGTAGTCCCGCTAACCGCGTCCGGCGATGCAGCCGCAGCGGCAGAAGAGAGAGAACCCGGGCACCGGGCAGTCTGGGCACGGGGCAAGGAGGCAGAGAACCCGCTCCGTGCTCAACCCTCGCTTCAGTCAACGTAGCCAAAGTGTGCCAAGGGTGAACGAGGCCAATTTCTGACTAGCTGCTACTATCGCTAGCAGATCCCTAGGAAAAACATATCCTTTTAATGACCTGCAGAGTGTATAGGAAATTGTTCCTTTCTTTTACTGAAAATTTTCTCTGATTTTCTAAACAAAGTTGAAAAAAAGAAATAGAGATTTATATTCAGGTTTCCACTGAAACATACATGTTGGCTTGCGGCTCATTGAGGTTTTCTATGTGTAATTGCCAATTAGGAGATGCTACTGATTAACCAAAGCTGGAACAAGATGCTCAGAGAAGATGTAGATGCCCCAACCCTGAAATTGTTCAAGATCAGACTGGATAGGGCTTTGAGCAGCCTGCTGTAGTGGAAGGTGTTATTGACCATGGAAGAGAGGTTGGAGCTAGACGATCTTTAGCGCCCTTTCTTCTTAACACATCTTGTGATTCTGTGAAATTTTGTAAAAGTAAAGTTTCCCACTTCAATTATTTTTACACTACTACATACTTCATTATCAAAAGTATTTCAACTATTGTTCACTCCAGTATTCAAAGCAGAACATTTTCTAAAGTTCAAACTAATCATTAAACCAGAATGTGATTTCATGATTAGAAATTGTCTTAACAGACATATTCTTCATAAATGAAGGAAGAAAAAAAAAAACCAAAACAAACCTCTCACTCAGTCCAAGCAATGTCATATTTCTGGCATTAGCAAAGGCTTTTGTGTTAAAAATGCCCTGTACAAATGATAAATCAGCTTCACAGCAGGGGGGAAATCTTGAAGTCATTAAAGTTAATGAAAATTTTTCCATGGAACTAGTATTTTGCCTAAAAATATTTATGATGCTTTGTCGGTAACTCTCTGACTGTACAATCTTACAACACATTCTACTGCAGCCATGGTAAAAGGATCTGGGCTTGGAACCAAGCCTCAGTCCCTTATCAGACTAATTCTACTTGTTTCAGTCAGCTGTAAACAATTGATACCATCACTGAAAAGTGCAAGAATTCTGTTATAAATAATATTATCTGTCCTTGGAGAAATGTCATTCTCCCCTTTACACATAAGGCTGACCTATATGTAATCTTAAACGCCGTGCAGCGACATTAGCATTTCTGAGTGCTCAAAACTCAGAGCCCATAGTTCTGTGTGTGGTGCGTGACGAGCACATGCAGTCCCCTTCTTCTTAAAGAAAGAAAGGTCTCAAGCTCCAGTTCTGTGGCAGCATATGCCTACACAGGTCACCAGTGAAGGCACAGGGGGTGTGGGATCTTTGCAAATAAGAACTGGCCCAGTTGGGCGGATTGCTTCAGGCTGGCTGAAAGTAGTTGAGCAGCAGCAGAGAACTCTTAATGTCCTTACAGTTGTACAATAGCAGCATTCATGCACATTTTTACAGGATTCTGCTATGGCTTCTTTATTCTTGTAACTTGCATAAAGATTCAAAAAGCTTTTTATTACAATGATTTATATTTTCTATCAGGTGCAAAATGAAACAAAATTAGTCCCCAAGAGCAAAAGCAGAAACAAGGTAAATTATATTTAGATATTTATGAACTGGTTGTTTTAATACTGAAATGCTCAAGTAAGTAATGGTGCAGGAGCCAATGTAAATTTGCACTACCAAAAGTTTCACAAATATGAGTGAGAGAGTAAGTGTGTGTCTGAAGGGTATGGGTATGAATGAGTCCGTGCTGATGCCTTGGGTTTCAGCTTTTATATTTTTCAGATTCTCTGCTGCTTGGTGTGTAACTCTGAAACTTCATATTAGGTGTTAGTAAGTTCTCTTCACAGGATAGTGAGACGAAACAATTCCTTTCTAGCTAGAGAATCAAGGACAACTGGTACCCAAAACCACAAACAATGGCAAGAGAAAGGGGGCAAGGCAGGGGGCTGAGACTTCACAGCCTGGGGCTGTGCTTGGATAATTGACCCTAATATGTAGAAGAACCAAAACTGATAAAAGTGTAAAAACTCATGACCAGGATCCATCTTGGATTTGATCTGGGTTTAGCCCTGGCTGGGCCCTTGCACTGCCCAAGGTGTATCCTTTCAATCAATACCTATTTTATTCTTTTTGCTCTGTCTAGTCTCTGCTCCAGGTCAGCCTTACCAGGCACCAATGCCAGTATGATTTGCTATGCAAAGCATACGAAATACCAAAATAGCTGTTTCTTAATAATGTGGGGAACCACATGCAAGGTCCACTTGCATGATAAGTGATTTCAAATCTTTCATAGTAATTTAAAAGAGAAAGCAAACAACAATTTGCTTGTATGAAGGCCTCACAAGGAAGAATGAATGTCTACTTCTCCAGTGTAGGCTACAGCTCTTCTGACTTAGTTCTGTGCATTCATCATAGAATCATAGAATATGCTGAGCCTGCTGCCATTTCCTCGAGCCCTGTCACTGGTGTCAAGAGTAAAGAGATTGGTACCTGCCCCTCCTCTTCCCCTGATGAGAAAGTTGTAACTGCGATTAGGTCTCCCCCGCGGTCTCCTCTTTTCCAGGCTGAACAGACCAAGTGACCTCAGCCTCTCCTCACAGAGCTTCCCCTCACAGCCCTTCAGCATCTTTGCTGCCTTCCTTTGGATGCTGTCTGATAGTTTAATGTCTTTCTTATGTTGTGGTGCCCAAAACTGCACACAGGATGCAAGGTAAAGCCACTCCAGGGCTTTTACTCAACTTTAGTGATACAGTCGACATATAGAGAGTTTAAAAAGCCGAACAAGAAGATAATCATAATTTAAATGTATGTTTATTTCTTGCAGTCTAAAATAGCACAGTCCCCCATAAGTGACAAACATAAACAAATCTACTTTTCAAAAGTTCAAGAAATAATGGAAGTTATTAAAAAGCCTTAAACCATAAGTATGAAATGGAGAAAGAAAAAGTGCAAAGGCATTATTTATAAATTTTTATTCAATTCCACCTAGTTTTTATAAGATGTCTTGAATCCTCAATATTACATGTTTATGTTATGTCAAATAGATCTATCGTATATGACAATGACATGGTCATTGTGTGTGTAGGACACAGCTGTCACATCAAAAGAAATTATATAGTAGTTTTAAAAATTCATCTTCTTCTCATTAAATGTAAGCCTTGAAAATCACAAATATAAACATTTACTACTTTAACTGCACATTAAATCTTACTATTTATATTTTTATGAAGGCCAGACTACATTATATATTTTTAACATACTAGCATAAAACTTGTTTGACAAACTAGCACACTTAAAAAGTTGGTTCTTTAATAGTACTATCTGAAAAATATTTATAAGAAACCAGAATTTCGAGTACCTAACTTTTCTACAAAACTGGGTTTTCTACTAAAAAGAAAAAAAATTAATTTGCAAACTTCCAATTTTCATGTTTTTCTAATGCCTACAGTGTTTGCGTTTGCCTGCAACACTGGCAGAGGATCAAAGACAAATAGACTTCTGTGAAATAACTCTATTAATATAGAAAGTAGCCCTGAGAAACTACTTGAACAAAACAAAAAAAGTTAGTGATTATTCACTTTCATTTTCATCCATATGTTAAAGTCAGGGATATTTTGTAAAATGAATTATTGAATTACTAAAGAAAAGCTTTGGTTATTTACATGTGGCTATAGTTACTTTGTTTCTTTGTTAGGGAGGTAGAACTGACCACCTGGATCATCACAGAAATTTCTTTATTTGAAGGAAGGCAGGCAAGTACCATATGTATTTTTTAAAAGAACCAAAGCCAAACATCAAAACTGCCTTCTCTAATTACAAACTTTCAAACACATTTGGTCTGAGAAGTAACTAGTACACAGTCTGGTTACACATATATACAATATATATATGTATATGTGTCTGTATCTGTTATTTATGCAAACATAAATATATTCAAAAACATATAGACACATACACAAACTTATGTGTCTAAATAAAATAGGGTATAATATATAATGGTATTTTATATATAGTTTCATACCTATGTTCAACAGAGGTATAGATATAAATGCTCTGGCTTTGCATCTCTGCTGGCATCTCTGTGGCTTTGCATAGCCTGTTGCTTGTGATTTCTGCAGCTCCTTATTGAACCCCTCTCTAGGAGGCAGGGGACAGTTGCACATGCGTTTCAAAAGCAGCCTTCAGTGAAGACCAAATCTCAAGTGGAGCTACAGAACCCCTGTGCCCCCCAGCCCCTCGGTTTCCCTGGTAACACCTGTAGGCTGTGCATCCCGACTGAGCTAGCACCCAGCTTAGAGCATGCAATTGCTTCATTTTGGAACAACCTGCAGATGCTGCTTTTCCTGTTTGCAGTTCCATTAGAAGCCAACAGTTCAGCTTTCTCTTGTTTTCTGTCTTTACTGAGGCCCTTGGTAAAATAAGGATATTACTAGTGTTGAAATTCCAGGACTAATATTTAGTACACTGAGGGCAGAAACATTTTATTTCACATAAAGAGCAATTTATTTTAGTGTTTTAATTTGTTTAAATTGTTACAGATATATTGTATGCAAAGGCGATGAAGACATATCTGGCTTTCCATTGCTAATAGGAACAGTTACAGTGACATCTTAATATATAGTATCACAGACTTTTAGCATTATCTCAAATATTTACATTAAAAATGGAATTTTCTATGCACCTAACTATACATTATTTTAGTGAACACTACAATGTATAAAAAATAGATTTTCCAATAATTTTATAGCAACATGTATGTGCGTTACATTTTTAAATAACACAGTAAGTGCTAAATACTTACTAGATTAGTTATATATATTAAAATAAATGCATAAAATTATGTGTGAGTTAAAGACTGATATGTAGCAGTTTGAAAGTCTTCCTTAAAGGGAAAGTTCTGTAAAATTTTGAGTAACTGAATTGTTTTAGAGAGTTACAGTCTGCTCTCAAATACCTTAGAGTTTAAAGGAGGCTATAATTGTTAGCTAAGATATCTGCTGCAAATTGGTTAAGCATCCAGTGATTAAAAGCTCTTTGAGGTCTACATGTAAGTGCTCAGTGTGAGTATTGCTCTTCTGAGTTCCAGAGCCTGGGTACATTTGTGATAACCCCTTACCATGGAGATTTTAGCTTTACTAAACCTGAAGTCAATTAATTGAAAACTTTCAAGGCCTGACATAAAGTTTAGAAATACACCAGACCTCAGTCTAATGTCTCACTGAAAACATTTTCTTGTGACACATTATTATGATCTTCTGGCCATTCTATGATTATAGCACCAATAAGAACCCTGCGCCTTTTCTGCCAGGGCCTCAAGAAAGTAAATAATCAGGAGGCTTTTCCTTCATGTTTCTTCAATGTTACTTATTAGAAGAAAAAAAAATAAACTGTCTAATAAACCAAGGAGAACTATTTAGAATAGATAATACATATACTTTCAGAAATGAACTTTGCTATTACTGTGTAGCTAATGGGAGACATAAGTCTCAGTAAGAACTTGAGCAGGACACAATAGCTACATGCAGTTTCTCTTTCCACACCATTAAGTGCTTAAAGGCTTTTGGTCTTGCAACAAAGACATGAAATTTTTGATGTAAAAAAACCACAAGTATATTTTTTAACTTGTGCATAGGAACACAGAGTTTTAATGTCTGCCCTTCTCAAACCAGGTGCTGCTCTATGACTCCAGGAAGGATGATTTGGGGGGCTGTACTAAATAGTGAAAATTTTCTGTGCAGCAGTTACTGATGGGAATGATGTTTTAAGGACTAGAAGTACTGTATCAACACAAATAGGCACAAGACTTCTCACACTCTGGACATCACAAGCAATCTAAAATCAAGTATGTATTTACCAGGATAAGGAGCATGCCCTTCAAATGCTGGTAAACCAGGAAAGATAATCATAAACAGTATTTGCTGTATATGATGTATTTACTTCTGCTAAATAAGTAGCACAAAGGGATAAAAACCCTTCTGTGTGATCACTATCAAAGTGCACATTACGCCTCTTTATCTGCATGCCTTCACGTTTTCATTCCCAATTACTCTCAGGAGGTTGCTCACACTGAGAGATAAACCATCCTGAATTAGTTCTCATGTGTACACAGCCAAAGAGATTTTGGAAATTGCTATTCCCCCTCACACCCACACCCACACACAAATCCTATCTAGCCTTACATTTAGCCTCAAGCACAGGAGAAGAACAACTATCCTATATGAGAGAGGAGCACAATTGCCCATCCCTGTCCTGCAGCTTTCCCCAACTCCTGAGGTTATCATAAGAGGGACCGGGAGCAGAGGAGTGAGAGAACCAGCACAGCGATGCCATAGCACGACCTCTCTCTAATCCTATAATGGTTACATTTTCCTCTGGTCCAATTACAAATTGAATCCTTTCCAGTTGGATTTTTCCCTATGAATTTAGTTCACAAACTCCCTTAGCGGGGATAAGTTCCCTATCACAAGGCTGAAGTTTACCACCTTACCCTCTTCTGCCTCTGGATCTCCTTTCAGTGCTAATATTACAGTTTCTGGCATAATACTGACTTGCACAACTATATCAAACTTTGAATTTAGCTTTCTCTGTTCTTTCAGACTGACAGCCCATTCATCTTACCCGTTAAAATTTCTGCTTTTTCATAATAATATTAATGTGGAGTGCAACATCTTCAGCATTTTTGTAATGCAATTTTACAGGCACCCTTCTCTGACTACAGCAGCTGAAAACAATCAAGTGCATGAGAACAAAGCATTTTTTAAGAAAACCCTTTTGTGTCTAACATGCCTGCAATATTGCTCTCCACAGAATAAAGCAGTGTTTTCTCCAATCATGCATTTGTACAGCTTTTGGACCCTTCATTTGGATAAATCTTTATTATAAGCCAAAGGCCTAATTTTTCTTAGATAATTTAATGAGCACCAATTATTGTTCTGTAAGTACTTAAAAATACTTACTTCAATCAGTGTTAAAATTTTAACTGACCATTACCACACAGAGATTTCAAGTATAAAATATAACACCTTGTCTCATATCAACCAGTCTTTGATATTTCCTTCTTTGTCCCTCCTAGGTTTTCTTCAAATTCAGTTCTTTACTGGTTGAGTCAGTCCCTTGGGTCCTCCTGTTGTCTTTCAAACAAATTTCAAGAAAACAGAAAAATCACTGCAATCTGACTTTAGATAATTCCAGAAATCCTGGGGAGTTTTTCCAGCAGCATTTCTGTGTTCTATCACAAAACATTCCAATCTTCCAGGGTCACTTCTCTAAACAAATGCCAACTATTAAAAAAAAAAAAATTACACCTGAATTCAGCATGAGCCAACTGCTTACAGGTGCACATGAATAACTCTCCATCTTCTGTGTGCTGTGTGAGGATGACTGTGTACACTTCTGAGTGCTACACAGGTGCTCCCTATGGGCAACTCTAGGTAAGAACTCAAAGTCACTGTAAAAATTTTCCATTTCTATTTGCCTAGAGAAGAGGGAGAATGAGAAATCACTTGTAATGCCTGGTGTGCTCTCAGAACCTGGCAAGGCTGACCGAGGCCACAGGCTGACCCCAGCCTCTTTTCTCCTGCCCAAACACTGTTCAAGAAACACACAGCTGCACCTCAAGTTTTGAGAAGGTCTTCTTCCTAACATTCTACACTGCAGCTATTACAGATAATACTAAAAGTGTTATAAGTTTAGAATTCTAGTAGAATCAGAAAACCATGTGGGGATATTTAAAATTATTACTTTATATATTTTGCATTGTGATTATGCAAAAATATTTCAATCATGTTCAAACTCTGCTCTGACATGAAGTGTAGGAACTACATACACAGAGTAGACCTTTCCTAATGGAAAACCTTTTTCTTCAACAGATGTATGGCTTTTGTTTCCACACAGTCCTGGGAAATCTGTTAAGTACACAGCACAAGTATTTTCTAAACCCTGATACTAAGTACCATTTATAGCTGTCTGTGGCTGGAGTAAGGGTCACTAATGGCATTCTCCAGTCCTCTACATTACCAGTGGAGTCAGATGTGATGCAGCCTAGGCAACAGAATCCAAAGGAGGCTAGTTACAACTCTGTCACAGTGCCAGATGTAAATATAAATCTCTATGATTATAAGTGTTTGAAATACAGATGGATCATATGGCTTTATCGTAATTTAAAGCTTAGAAAATTAATCTGTTTAGAAATTTGTGTATTATCTATGGCCTTGTGCCTTCATTTCTTATAGAAAAGTCAAAGGAACAAAGAATTAATTTCCTGGAAAAGTAGCTATTATGCAGTCTTTAGAATGAGCACATTTTTCCATTATTTTGCAAAATCAGAAAAATACACTAGCTAGAAATATTTCTGTAAAAATTATTTTCAACTGTTTAAATAATATCTGCCTAATAAAAATTTTATATATATATATATATATATAAAACAACCTTAACCCATCTCTCCTGAAGGGATGCATGCAGTTTGGATTGTGCTAGAGGAGATATTTATGATTTCAGGTAAATTCAGCTACAGAGGGAAATTATATAAAATGAACCGTGGGTCTGTGTACAAATTTGAATTATGAATGTATAAATGTACAATTGTGTGTGCATATATTTGCCATAACATTAGCAGTTATATACTACCTGAATTCTGAAGATAAAAGGCCTCTACTTCCCTGTATGACCTCAGTTTAAGGATATAACTCAGCTGAGGTCAGTGTATGCCTAAAATGAATGTATTGACTAGTCAGGATGCAAAACAACAACAACAACAACAACAACAACAACAACAACAACAACAACAACAACAACAATAACAATAACATAATAATATCCTTACTTATTCTCTCATAATGCTTTCTGGTTTAGTAATATTTCTGTTTCTTTCAATAGTATATTCATGGGTGGTTTTTTCCCATTAATAAACACCAAGCAAGTTGGGGATCAAATAATAATCACAGGGTCATTAGAAGATAGGTTTCTCACAAATCAGTAAATGATACTGGTTTTAAATAGTATCATAGGTAGATTTGCAGCTCACCTACATAGTTCCATAACAGCTCAGTACAAAGAGAATGCAAAGTCTACCTCCAGCTTTTGTCCTAAGGAACATTCCCAAGACCTTTCCCGTGTAACTTGAGCAATAAGGATAGGGCATTCAGAGACGAGGGCATTTAGTAAGTTACACAAAAGGTGGTGGCTCTCGTTCAGCCCTGGACATTGCTGGAATTTTTTCCCAGTTTTTCTCTCACCTGAATGTTGATAAAGATACTGGTTTTCTTCTGGAGGCCTCACACAACCCAAGTCTATTTCATCCAGTTTTAACTTCACTGTACATCTACAGGTAGTTCAAGCCACAAATATTAATTATTTATGTTATGATAAGGCTTTTTATATGTGTTTATCAGCCTGGAAGCAGTTGGGATCTTGACTGGACAGGCATATAGAGGACATCTCAGCCTCTCCAACAGTCATGAGTGCTGACCAGCTCTTCCCTCCCTTCCTCCCAGTATACCCACTTGAGATTTTCAATTATTTGGCAGCAGCAAGTAGGCACTATTAGCCTCGCAGGTCTTAACTCTGGTCATCTGCAAGTCAGTGCAGCACAGCAAGCTCACCCTGCCTGCACAGTCCTGCTGGAGGACCCAGGTCAGCTGCTGGCCCCCTTGTCCATGGCCTTTGTAGTCAGGAGTTGGGAGCAAATTAAATCGTTGCCATCATACCATTGTCATCTGCATATTATTGTAAGAATCATGGCTCCTGTCACTTTTATCCAACACTGTGGAGGTTAGACACGAGATAAACTGTGTTTGATTTTCGCTCAAAGAAACAGACATGTTGGGAATGTTTGTGCCAGCCAATAATTCATGTAGACAGAGTCATTTGATGCTTGTGTAAATAAACATTCCAATAACTCAATTAAATTTAGTACTGTTTGTGAGTCAATTTCATCAAGAAAAACATCACTGTACTCTTGAGGATTGACATCACAACTGAAAATAATTGTGAAAAGGTTCATCTCTTAGCTCATAGAGTCCTGCAACAGCAGGTGATTTTCATAGCTGTTTCCATGACAGGAAAAAGTAAATATTGTTTTTCCAGTGCCTAGTTTCGCTCCTTCAGTGTTTTACTTTCATATAATGAAATCTGAATCAAATTTCTCTAATGAACATAATAATTCTTACTCCTTTCCTAACTAAAGCACTTTTGACTTCAAATAATTATTTCAAATGTTTTGTATAAGTCAGGTTATGCAGCAATGTGGCTTAGTATGGATATGTCTGCATGGAATGTCATGCAAATAAACCATTAAAAATGCTTGTTGGCAAGTTTATATTTCACTTATAACCACCCCCCCTTAAATAAAGCACCATAAAAATACATGTTTCTACAAGGATTCCTTATTTTTATCTCAGTTGTTTTCACTTCCTTTCCAATATTCAGCAGTCTGTCTGGTACCCTACACTTAATCTTCTATTTTTGCATATTTACCAGTCATTCAACTATATGCCCTTAAACAAACTTAAATAGCATAGAAAATTCACACGTTTTCAAGCAAACAAACATTTCTTATGGCTGAAGAAAAACAGTCTATCCAAAGATTTACTTTTTTCCCCAGTTCTGCTAGTTGATCTGGTAGACAGTACTACATTTATCTCCAAACTTTGCATTACTTGTCCTATTAAATTATGACAGCTATAAAACTAATATTTGTCTTCATCAGAATATCCAAATTGGTACTATTTCAGGTAGCATTACATCCTAGGAAAAAATAAAATAAAGCACAATAAAAATATTTAAACAATCTAAAAACTTAAATTAGTTATCATCTAGCAACTGAATGAACTGAACATCTGGCAACTTTCCAGCAACTAGAAAGCTGAATTTAGTACTGCACAGTCTTCTGTACAACCATATCTTATTTTTTAAGAAGAGTCTTAACTGATTTTTTCAGTATAAAATTAAAATTAGTCACCTCATTGAAACTTTTTCTTCAACTTTTGCTAAATTGTCACTGATTTTTGAACGTTGTGTTATAGCTTTTTATACAATTCCAATACTCTCGTCCTTGAGATCATGTTACTCTTCATGTACAATACACTTCTTAATGCTCATTGACTTTGTGATCTCAGCACTTTCAATCCTTGGAAGGTGAAAACCCTTCTTCAGACCACTGTGTCATCTGCAGCATGACCAAGTTTGAGACTATAGCTTGGGACAAATCTTCTGAGTCCAGAATTTTTTCTGAAGAATTTTATTAAGTTTATTTTTCTCAGATGATCTGAAATATTTATGACAGCTGGGGTGCTTGTAGGGGAATTGTCTAAGATGTGAAGAAAGGTCAGTCAGTACAAAAGGACTGTGGAGATTATAAATTTCTTGTTCTTTCTTTACTGAGAAAGTGTAGTATGATATGCTTTGTAACTACCTTTTTTTCTTCTGTTTTACATATGTACAATTTCCCATTCAAACCAATACCTTCCAACATGTGTTTACATTAATTAGATGTTTATGGTATGTATTCTTTCTAAACACAGAAGTTGATATAGAAGATCTAATATAAGGCCCATTTCACACTGAAACCTGTCAGGGAGTCACCAAGCACAGACAAGTATCAGGATGAAAGCATAGACCACTTTGCTTTCTAGATTACCAATAGTCTAATAGTCCAAGAAAATGAAACAATGCTCTATTTAACAGGTACTATCAAAATATCTCACAATTAAGAAGGGAACAGAACAAATATTAGATTGAAATACTTGTCTCAGTCCCTCTGGGAATTTAAAGTGAGTTTGTCTTCTAGCATTAGCACTCTCCACACACCAAAAATCATGGTGTAGTTAGTGATTTATCTGAGGATAAATCCTGCAGGGTTTATGGTGATGGATGTTTCTGTAGGTAACCTCCTAAAATTGCCTCTCTGAGTGACATGTAAAAGGTATCCAGGGCCTGGAACTTTTTCAGAAACAGGAGTCATCTGCATAAGGCAGAGACCTTTCTGATATAAATGTAGTATGAGTAAATGGAATAGGTTTTTTTCCTTTTTTTCTTTTTTTTTCTTTTTCCCCACACAAAACTTTATAAACACTAGCAACAGCATTGTCTGTCTGGGATGCTATGAATACTGGCAATTTCTACTTGGCTTTGCCTTTTTTGATTTCAACATGGTCTAAGACATCTGAATAACAATAAAATGTTTCTTACCTACAGGAAGAACTGAATCTATGAACCAGGGAATGGGGCAGTTTTTCATGCACTTTAGTCTCCAGAATACTTTTGAGAAGATTCAGATGGCACCAAAGTAGGTCCCCTGCTTAGCTGCATGGCCCAGTAGTAATAAAGATGCAACAGTGAAAGAAAGCAGGAGAGAATTCCAGTAAAATTAGAAACACTGAAATTTCTCTGGCCTGCAGGAAATTGTTGGTGTGATATGTGAACATTAAGGATCACAGGGAGCATATCACAGGCTCGTTCACTGTGTTTTTCACTTCTCTTTCCTACTGTGACAGCTGTATATTTCAACTTCCTCAGGGTCATTTCCAAAACATTTGTCGCAGCATGCTCTGCACTTGATATCCATAGGAATTGTATATGCTGTGTATAGCATCATGCCTCTATAATCACTTGGTATTTTGGATACTTTTTTTCTCTTCTCAACACTTATATTTGCCAGTTAGCTCCCCATGTTGTAATGACTTTTTTCCCTCAATTTTTACCATTACTACACATATCCATTTTCTTGTTCTGTTACAGCTCTCACTGGCTATTTCTATGGTTTGGCTGCAGATTAAATCCAGACTCCACTGGAATAAGAACACTCCCCTTACATGATGCAGAGTGCTGATAAACTTACACTTGAGCCAACGAAGCAAGTTTATAGTACTTCAAAAATGTTGATGAGATGACTTTGTGCCAGCGAACTTTATGCTAAGTCAGGACTGTCTGACCATGCCAGATCTCCCACAGCTAGTGAACCTCCTACAGATAGGCTGCGAGCCTTCTCACAGCCCCTTCTTGCTTTGTTTCTGCCTATTTGCCCACAGTCATTGTCCTTGGAAGCAGCCTTGCATCTTTTACATGCAGGCACAGGGCCCTTTAGTTCCCTTTGTCTTTGCTTTCCACCTACGGTCACGGCCCTAGCTGCAGATCTGCCATGCATTGCAGATCTCTGTTGGCCCACTGCCTCAGACTTTGCCACTGCCACATGACTGAATGTTAGCTACACCATGGTTATCATCACAGAGACAGGGACAGGATTTAAGCCAGATCAAGGCCATGTGTGCCTCATTTGCACTAATCCAAATCCCACCATAATGTTGATCCCAATCCAGTATGAAGATGGGTAGATCTAAAACAGCTGCTAGAGCTCTAGAGGGAGACTCTTCTCAGGTTTGCTCTTGCCAGCACATGCAAAGGGGCTGTGTGTTGGGCTATGGTTTGCATTGTTTACTTGGTCTCCTGCAGGACCATAGCATTCCACTGAGTCCTGTCCTGCTGTTCAACAGTTCACACTCTCCTTGACGTGCATTTTGCCCGAGCCAGATGAATTTTTTCCACTGGTGAAAATACTGTTGGCCAGGGACTGGTCCAGAGCCACACTTGAGGCCATCCTTTTTTTTTCCTGTAGAGAAGGGAAAATTTAACCATCCAACCCTCTTGTGTTCTGAGCCATGAGAGAGGCCCTGGCTTTTTTTGTTTATTGGTATAGGACTAAATGATGAGCAGTGTGTTTGATTAAGCGGAAGGTTCTGAAGAAGGACTAATATGGACTGAGGATAATAATGGCAGCATGGACCATAGGAAGACATTCTGCAGCTATCACAAACTTGGCAACTGCAATATACTTAGATGCAGAGGTTTGAGATTTCAGGCCTCCTGTGTGCTGCCCACTTTGAGGAGACAAGAGAGCATCTGAGGACAAATTCTGGATCATTTTTTAAGGCCTTTGAGACCTCTTTCTTTTTTCCCTATCGTTTTCTAAGCATACAGCCAGCTCCTAGGCATTTTGCCAATAGAATGGTGTAGTGTTGCTGGCAATTCTGTCCCTACTCTTCTGTCAGTGACTGGGATCTGGCCTTATGCTACCGAAACCCTTCCAATCTCAGAAAAAGCTTTCCTACTCCAGGACCTAGTGGCTGCCACATTTGGAGGCTTTGACTACTATTTATATTTGTTTCACCCTGGGAAATGGTGAATCACAATCCCATACCTGCTTCTTTCCAGAAAAAGCCCTCACTGGCTTATTTTACTGGATTTGCATAGGAATATGTATTGCATTCAAACTGTAGATACATAGATACATGAAAAGCAAGAATGATGATTTTTTTTCCTGCTCATCAACAGTAACTGGAGAAGGGAAAAGAGATTGAATTGATGTCATTTCTGCCTGTCATCATCATCATCACTTGCTATTCTTCCAGCTAATGTGTCTGGGCTAATAGGCTTCTCCATGGACCACGATTTTTTCTTCACAATGCTTTCCATATTTTAGAGCATTTTGTGCTATATAGGAAGGTTGCATTCCCCTGCAGTCAGGGTGATTACCATAATGAAGCAGAGAGGTTTGTCTGCCAGAGGTAACATCTGCCTGTGGTGGTCCCCATGATTCACCATGGGTCTGGTGAAGCTTTTGTCCTTCATGTACTGGACCCAGTTGTGGAAGAGTCTGCAGAGAGCATGCAGCAGTTACTAGCTCTTCCCTCCTCTATTCTCACTGGGACACCAGCCAGACACAGGATCACACTGACAGAACCTATCATTATCAGGCCTGATGCAGACAGAGAATATGTCAGCTGGGATCCACAACAGCCTAGGGCAAAGGTTGCTCATTTAGCTGGGGTATCTACAATGACCATTTCTATTTTCTGTTGGAACAGTTTGGCCATCTGCAGTCAAAGTCAGCTGCCTGGGCACATGAGCCTGTTCTTTGGCCAACTGTATGGGTAATCTATTAAATTAAAATATGGGAGCTGTGAAGAGAGTACTCAGGCAAACATGGTTTGGCTCAGAGGAGGTGTACTGCTCTGCTGTTGTCCTGGGCTAGAGCCAAGTAACAGCTGCAGCTGTACTCAAATATACTTTCATACTAGCTCTGTACAGGACAAAAGACAGAACACAGCAGAGGTAGGCTATGAGACCTAGCACACTGTGTGGGAGATCTTGACTAGTACCTGGTTCTTACTGAAACACATCACACACTGAATACTCAGTCACCTACTTCATGAAGACAGTTCCCCCAGTCCATGCCTAATACACTTTCCTGAGCAAAAATTCCACTTCCATTAGCTTCCAGAAACCAAAACCCAGTAGGAAAAAAACAGTTTGCAAGCAATGCCTACTGGGGTCATGTCTTGTTCTGTGATCCTGGGAGCTAAATATACTCTAAATTTTGCATAATTCCTGTTACATGTTGTTTCTAGCATCTGTTTTCCAAAATCATTTGTTTCAAAATTTTTCTGCTGTTTCCCTTGACAAATGCTAAACTCTATTGTTACTTCTGTAGTCAGCACTCCAGAGCCTTCTCAGGGCTAGGATGGAGAAGCCCATTCATTTGCGATTAAAAAGGGGATAGTGAGAACTATATTGGTAGAATCTGCAGGACAAAGGGGATCATAGGGACAAACAAAAAAGAACAAAGAAGTGAAAATGAAGTTGTATCATTGTGTCTCATTATTGGCTGACAGATATGGGGCTGTTTCCATGTCATGAAACTGAGCTGCTACATAAGAGCATGTAGATATGTGAAAAAAAATCTCGCAAAGATAAGGCTGAAGGGGTGTGTAAAGAAGCAAACCCGATATGCTATCTTACATACTGCCTGTTGGGATGAGTTTCTGAAGGGATTTTTCTTCAGAGCCAAATCACAGAGGGCCTAGCTAGCTCATCTCAAAAGTCCACACAGAATGCATTGGTGTTTACATGGGGTGAATGATCATCACATATCCAATGGAAAGTGCACTGAAAGGACCTAAGTCTGCAAGATCAGGACTGAGGAAGTGTTCAGTACCCAAAATTTCAACTGCTTTACCAGTTGCTTAGGAAGGTAACTCAGATGTTACCTTAGTCAAGCAAGCTGAGGAGTAAGTGCAGCCTGGTTCAGCAAGACTCATTCCCCAAAATGGTGGCTGTTTTTGAAAAGAAAAGCTGAGTTACCTCAGAGAACTGCCTATATACTTTGCACTACATTGTAGTGAGATTCACATTCCACAGGTCATAAAATGGGCAAATGGATGTACCATGTGTTGCGATTCTCAGATATAAAACCCTGATTTCTTATGGATTCAAAATCACTGTCATGTGAGCTCCCTAAATGATATGTGTATTGCTGTGCCTTCAACTGCATCACATCTGTCTTTCAAAACATAGTGTGGTACATGCAAACCACATGCTTTCACAAAATACAATAGCCTCTTGGAGTGAAATTCTGTTATGTGACTCCACACATAATTGACATACCATGACAATTTTTTAAACAAGGGAAAAATAGTTACACAATTTTGATTTTCAAAATCTATCTACAAGAATATAGACTGTATTCACGCTTTTTGTTTCTGTGCTGCTAGTTTAGCCTTGTCTTCTTTGCTTTTCCCCTCATCTGCAATACAGAAAGGACAATGCTTCCAGGGCAAGTCACCCTTCATTGCTGCTAGTTCTGGCTTTTGGAACATCTACCTTAGTCAACCTTACCCTATCACAGAGCTTTGGCAGCTAACAAAATATTAACACTATTGGCAGTGATTAAAAGCAGAAGGGCTTTTTCACCCCTCAAGCTTCAAGATGTTTTTCCTTCCCTCCACAGACATCCCCAAACAGACTCTGCAAACCCAACACTGCAGCCAAACCACAAATCTGACAAATTGCAATCAAACAAACCATTACTCAACAGATAAGCAAACAAATTAATTTACCCCAGAGAACAAGGACTTATTTCTTACACACTAGCAGACACTCGTCTTTCATACTAGACAAGACTCTTAGTCTTTCATACACTCTGCAATCTTGACTTTGCTGAGAAAGAGGAAATGTGGGTGCATGTTGGGGGTTGGTTCTTTCCTTTTTCCCTCTGTGGAATTTTCCCCATTGTCATGCTAAGATACCTGTTGACTGGGCCCTGGTGGCAAGGGGGAGGGGACAGAAGAGGGAAACCCCTTGATATCCAAACAGCCAGAAGGCTGTTATTCCTATCCCCATGTATTTGCCTGAGAGCTCCCTTAATTCCAAAATTATAATAACGTGTAGGGAGGAAAGATCACATTTTTCAGTTCAAAGGGAGGCTTCTGCCTTTCTTAGCAAATACCTGTCTTTCAAACCAGGACAGTAAAGAAAGCCCTGAAGATATGTGCATTTTTTTCTGCCTTATCCTGATGAGGACTTAATTACTCCCAGAACTAGAAATAGCTACAATAGAGGTCTTATCTGCTCACAAATGTCCTGAGCAGTAAAAAATTGAAACCTGGGAGCTTTTTGGTGAAAAACTTTTATAATTCATATCTAGATATTCACTTTCAAATTCTATCAAATACTGAACCACATGGGCCAAGTGTCCTGGCAAGGCATGAACGGTCCAGTCCCCACCTGTCCCGTGTACCTTCTAGCTACAGGATAAACACTCTCTCCCATGAAGCAGGTGATGTGGGTTTAAATCAATTTAGAGAGAATATGAACCTGTAGCCAAGTCTCCTGGTGGCAAGTGAATGCTATAATACAGGCTACATGGAAACAGTCAGCTACAACTGCGCTTCTCCTTTGACCTTGATCCTCCACTCATTTCTTAAGCAAATGGTCTCAATAGCAGCAATGCCCATGAATCATATATGAAGTGAAATCTCTCACAATTGCAAAGCCAAAATGTCTAAATCTTAGCAGGCAATTTTGTATAATGTTTCCTGTTGGCTGCCCTAGGTTATTTATTATCTGTGCAGAGTGCTGGCACTCCTCTCTTTCCACATGTTCCATTGACAATCTCTAACTCATGTCTCGTGATGTCCCAAGGGATGGCAGGATCTTAAAACCTGTACACTGCAGTACCAGGGAACATAAACATTGCATCTCACTCTGCGGTGTGCAGATTGTCAGACACATGATAGCTGCATTAGTGGGGTATCCCACTCAGGCTAATTTGCCCAACTCCTCAGCAGCTGGATTGCTTGTGGCAGCCAAACTGCAATGTGCAGTACAGATGTATCCTGATCACAAGGTAGCAGTGAATTTAGCCCAAAAGCCTGGAATTTCCATTCAACTGAAATATATGTTGGCAATATCTTTGATAGTCAAGTTGTGTTTTATACCTTTAAATATCAAAGTATACATGTATTAGCTTAGAATTAAGCTGGTAAACTTACTGTTGTTAACTCAAAATTGAATAATCCAGATCTTTCTGGAATCTGAGCTTTTTGATATCTCCTTCTGCTTTATCACTTTTTTGTTTTAGTTGATACCAGCCACCAGTTGGCACACAGCAACCACCGTGGTCAAACCTCTTTAATAACAATTGAACCAAAAGAGTCCTTTCTGAAGTCAAAAAGGAAAAAGCAGACTTTGGCATAGTTTCTGTGTCATGAATATCAGAAGGGTGTTGGATAAAATATTATCCATGGAACAGGAAGAACAGAAACAAAGATTTTTTTTTTCAAATTCATGTTACAACAATTCAGCATAATTTGTTTATACAGACATCTGCAACTGAATGGTAAAACTTTGCATCCCAGTATTAGAAACAGAATAACAGCTGCTGACAACAGAACTGAATGCCAAAAGATGTGGTATAGAGAAGATCAGTAGTCTGGTGGGTTTAATAACACAAGTTTGGAGAACTTAAAAATACCTTTCTTACTGATGTCAATTCAAATTTTATTAAACAGACTCTTTTGTAAATGAAAAAAGATACATAAAACACCAAAGATATCACAAAACATATTACATTTTGATATCTGGAACTAAGACAAAATTTATTTTTATCATTGTATTAATTAAATGCTACAAATTGTCTGTAAATTATTCTCTGTAATATTTTGATTGATATGGAACACTACTGCAAACATTCTTGGGTCCATTAGAGGAATTACCAATAGCTTTACACTCTTTTCTTGCCACAAAAACCTCAAAACCTTCTTTGTATAATTTATTCTTTAATCCAGAAACTACATAACTTATTTCTTTCTATACAATTCCTAGCTTGAAGTAAGTTGTAGTTGTAGAAATAATTAATAAATAAATAGCAATTGAATTATTAATGGTTGAAGTATTACATATCCAGTAATGGCTATTCATTATCTAGGACTCCTGAAAAACATTCCCTATCCAATCTGTCAAAAATTATTACCTACTGTTAAAATAACTTTTTTCTCTACAAAATTCTTGTTGCTGCTTCCTGTATTTCTTTTCACATTTCTTAAAATCGGCTTTTGGTATGGCACTTCTTTTACACTCAGAGTGTGGTACAAGCATAGTCCTCAGATAAAGGGACTACAGTCTGGAAAGACAGGCAAGAAATTCTAGCATAGAGAACAACTAAACTTAAAGTAGTTTTACACTGAATACATACAGCCACATATTAAAATGTTGTGGGAGGAGTTAATTAAACTGAGACCAAGCAAAAATCTTGACTCTCCTTAGGTCTTAATCATGCTTTGTGGATGAGCATGTTGACAGGTGCAACAGTTCAGTGCTCAGAGGTGCTACAATGCACACTGAATGAAAATCACTCGCAGCACATGTTACTGAATTAATATCAAGTCAGGAGAGGAATGTAGGTATTCAGGAGATACCTCTCTGTGGAAAAGAAGTCATACAGACAGCTGAGATTATAAAATCTTAAAGAGGCAACCTTGGAGAGCACTAAAGAAAAGTTATTCTTACTTTCAGAAGGTGGCTGGTTTACCTTTCTAATGAGGTGTGCTGTACTGCTCATACCCTCACCATCAACATATTGCACTATTCTGAGAAAGACTGGCGCCATGAAAAACTTCTGTGAAGGGAGAATGAAAAGTTTGGAGCTGCTTAGAAAAGAGGTAGATAAGAGGACACGTGATAAAAACATGAAATGGAATGATTTTAATATAGTCAGTCTCATGACAAAAAGAAATATACCCCTCTGGAAAATGTCAGCTTTTTGTCAGAACTCAAAACTCAGACAGCTATCAGTTAAGAAAAGAAGAATTGGGGGTCATTAACAAAGGTTTTGATGTGGGAGATTTGGCAAAACGTCAGGTTTTCCACTGAAAACACACAATTGCAGTATGTAAATTCTTCTTATACAATTCAATTTTCTGCCAAACTCAAATTTGATACAATATATTTGATCATCCCTGATTCAGTTACATGAAGTCCAAATAGGATGTGATGCTGGAATTGGACAAAACTCATAATCAAGCAAAGTTGGCAATTTCATACAAAGTATGAAGCATTTCACTAGGACTTAGGAAAAATCCTGCTGCCAGCATTTTGTCTGCAAAGATGCCTCCTTTTTCAGTCTGACTCCTTCAAATTGCAGTTCTCTTGACATTCAAGGAACATCTTCAAGAACTCAATGTTCTTTTAGCAAATATTGAGTGAAAATTTTCAATCAACTCTGATTTTACAAATTACTGAATGTTTTATTCAGAAATATTGCTGTTTGTTCTGTCTTTTGTCAAAAAGAGAGCTGCAGGAAGTGTCCTGTTTTGTTTCAAAGGGGGCAAAAGTTTGCAATTTCTAAATTTCAACATAGAAAATGAAGGTATGTGGCCATATCCATGGTTGCTTCTAGTTTAAAAGTTGTAAAAAATGCCTGCAGCAAAGTATGGGTACCCTTGTTTTTATGTACACAAATCAACTGATAATGAATTTGCCTTTAATGTGATTTGTAATGCTAAATTTGCAGTCAGCCAAAACAGCAATCTGTTCCTCTGCAAGATTAAGCACGCCAGTTTTCACATGCTCCTTTTTTTTTTTCTGTAAATGTGAAAATGCATATTTAGATAATAAAATATGTACTTTGCACTACAGCTGCTGCATAATCTTTTTCACCAAGAAACAAATACTCCATCATTTTTTGCAGAATCTTGGCAGGCTGGGGGTGTCTGCTACTAGTGTTTCCTCACTTTCTTGGGCATTGTGAAAAAGATCTTATAGATCAGCCTCAAGTCCAGATGTTTCTTTTCCCTGATGTGTTGACATACTTGGCCAGATTCTCATCTCTCATCTGCTGAATGTAAATCTGGAATATTACTTCAGAAGTTGAAGAAGGACCTGAATATAATTTTTGTACAGAAATGTGCCAAGATCCCAGATGAAATTTTTAATAGCCACTAAAAGTTAAAATCTTTTTAAAATTTCTTTACTACATATTACTGGGAAAACCAGGTCATATCAGATTTACTCCTTCTTTTAGAGCAGTTAATGTGTGATAGAGAAACATTTCAGGGGAAAACAGTGGACAGCTCTGTGTGGAAGATGGGAGAGAAAGAAGAAAAAGGAGAAAATATCTAGTCATTGTTATGAATGCCTCTCTTATTCTTCGTTATTGTCATCCTCAAAAAAGTGTGCAATTTTTCAGCTCATTGTTAGGCACAGTTTTACTGCCTTAGTAATACTTCTGCCTGAAATTGAGTGAAAGATAAATACCTGCTTCCTCTTTCTTCCTTTTAGCATCCTGAATAGTTTTGACAGCAAAAAACATAGAAATACAGGGTATGTCCTGGATAATTCAGAGGGGCTAGGCCAGAATACTTGTTAATCAAGGATAAAAAACTCATACAAGTTACAGTTTTCCCAGCATTCAGAGAAAAATTTTGCTGTAATGATTTTCTCATCAAAGGTCCCTTTTTTTTTGACCAACTTTTCTTTTAGTCCTATCTAATTATATCCATACAGCTCCCCTTTACATTAATGAGCTAGTGCAGATGAAAATAAATCTGTAATTTATTTCACTCTCATATTTCATTGTAGTTGACATCCAGATGAGGTTTGCTTCATGACAGATGCAATTGGATGAGAAACAGTTTTTGAAATTTGCTTTATAAGCCTGATATATCCCAGGATTCAACAAATGGCCCTATTGTAGAACTGTATTCTAATTTATCATCTTTTAAAGCTCTTGTGAAAATGACAGTGCAGTGTCTGAGCAAAATAGTTTGTAAATGTTAAAGCCAGCTTTAACACAAATAAAAAAAACATCTGTCTTTTGAACGGCTGTCCAATCAGTTTGAAATAACTGGTCATTTTTGTCCATGGATTCCACAGTTTTGTTACTCCTTGTCACTTTTAATTTCACTTGGGCACTAGTGTTGATACTTGTAGGGTACAGCCCTAACCTACAGCTGGAGCTTACAGGGCAAATCCAGCCTGCAGGGGTTAAACAAATGGCCACTGCTCCACCATGGTGCTGTTCTGCAATAGTGACTCTGCCAGTCTGGAACCTGAGAACCAGTTCCCAGGCAGCCAACTCAGGTCTGCACAACCCAGGCCAAAGAGAGTCAGGAGGGTGAGGACAAGCTCCACCTGCTTCAGATCACCACCCTCCCCAGGTTCCCCCCAGAAGCTCCTCTCCTTCTTCTGTCAAGGATTTATGCTCAGGATTCTTGGTTCTGGATCACATGTGAAACTAGGTTTAAACAGAGTGTAGGATCTGTTTAGCATTCCTGTTGCCTAGCCTTAAGATTCGCTTTCTTTGCAGGCTGAGTGCCCTAAGCAGATGTTATGAATCTTAAATCCCCCAGGGCATGTTTTTAGTTCTACAGACTTACACAATCCATACTCCACCTTTGCCTCTGCACTGGAGTGTAGCAATACTTCAGCTCATGGAAATGAAGTGAAAGGAACTAGAGGAGCAGGTTAAAAGAGTTGAAGATGATAAAAATTGAGTTACCTAATTGTCTTCTAGTTCTGAAGTGTGTCAATTGCTCTAATATCAGCATAATTTTCTCCCCTTCCCTGAGATCGTCAATGTTTTTATTTAGTTTTATTCTGTGAAATTCCCTGTAAAGAACAATCACAAAAAACACAGTAAGGGATTCTCTAACTTTTTTCTCCCTCAGAGATGATGTTGCTTATCAAAACTGTGAAAAACCTGCCTTTTTCACCACAACTGTAATGCGCATATATTAAGGGATGATACGGTATAATTGAGACTGTGTTTGTTGACATATGCATTATGTATTGTGCATTGATATATGTGTACATGTAAAAAAAAAAAAATGGAAATAATGCCACTTTTATCTGTGTTGCAAGTTATATCATCCACTTCCATGCTCAAAGAACAACAGGAGTTTCAGCTGTGACTTGTTTATGGACCACATTAGTCAGGGATATTGACAGGTTTGCTGTATCTGATACAACATGACAGGAATTTAACAGGCATGACAGGCAGATACTACCTTGACAAACTCATTCAAAACTTCATAATCAGAAGACCAAATAGACAATTTTTTTAAAAAATATGTTTTTAAAAATATGTTTAGCTTTGTGGAGCTCTGACTGCTCCACAGTGTAGTGAAATTTTCCCATGTAGAAATAAAACAAAATAGATGAACCAAAAAATTTCCTGAAATGGAAGTAGGAAGACGTTGAAAAAAATCGAGAGAAAAATACTATACAAGAGGCTTGTATGTATCTTCTTTTTTCCTGATGTCCACTTATGGGCAGAACGCTGGCCTACATGGAGCTTTAATGAGACTCAGCATGGCCATTCTTGTATTCTCAGGCAGGTTTTAGATTTAGTGAAGTGAAAATGCCATTCTGCTGCCAGCAGATAAGTGATAACCTTTGGTGCTATTTTTCAAATAAAGAGATTATCTGCAGGCCTGGTTTTGAAAGCAGAAGTTATGATTTGATGTACTAAAAAGAAATAAAGATGGAAATGGGATAAAGCAGGAGTGCTTAAGAAACTGCAAACTCTATTTATAAAATCAAGTAAAAATCACACTTTGATTTTTTATTATTTAATTATTTTATTATTGATGAATGCCATATTATAAAAGATAAAAGTATTTTAAGTTGTCTTATAACATTATTTATATTATATAAACTACATTTTAGTGTATATGGCACTATTTTTATGTGAGATAAACCAGTATTTTCATCTAAAGTTCCACAAAAACTCTTACTGAGTTTTCTACCTTTAATTTTTTCAGTCATAGCTCTATTGGTCTATGTTTTTAATTAGGAAAGTCATATGTTTTACATTACTTGGCTTGTAAGAATAATAGTCGATTCCATATTCTCATTAAGATCTAAAAGATTATCTAACTAGTTTACTTGCAGGCTTATTTCATTCTATGCCCCTATAAAGAAGAAGAGCTGTTTATCTATTTCTCTTCTAAAATGTTCCTTTTTGTCCATAAAAGGAAAACGAGAAGACATTTCCAGCAGGATATTTAAGATAGTTCCAATTATCTCTGCTTGTCACAGTGAAAAACATTACTGTTAAAATGTTATAATGTCAAATGATCCCTACCAAATACGAAGTAATGCTTTCCTTTTTAAAAAAAAAAACAAATTATAACTGTGGAGATTGCTTTAAAATTTTTGTGCCTCTCCTCCAGCCATAATCTTTCCTAGTGCAATTTGGCACAGGTTCACCAAATTAAAGGGAGCTTTGCACGTTCACTCCAACTGATCATTTGCTGCTATCTGTACACACAAAAAAGATCACTTTTAATTTGGAAAAAATCCCCATATAATCCTGAAAGTTTGAGTTGCTCCTTTAACATCTGGAAGTTAACTGCCCTCGTATGGACGGCAATTTGATCCTACAATGGCTGTGATATGTGATAAGACATGTCAGGCTATTCACAGACTTCCATCAAGATGGCAGTAATTAAAAATGATTCAGTTAATCTGTTGTTCTCGAATGGGAAAAATACCAAACTTATACTACTCATTGATGAACTGCCCAGTCTGGACAGCAAAGGAGCATGGCTGGTTGTGGTGAGCTGCAGAGAAGTAGCCTCTAGGAGGAATGAAAGAAAGACCTTACCGGTCATATATCTCTGGTTTGTGATACAAGGGAAGTGCCCGAGTGTGTTCTCAGGGTCAGGGACTGGCACTTATGAGGTTGCTGTACTGTGCCAGTGACCTTCGGTATGGACACCAGCGACAGCTCTAAACAGAATCTTCACGGTGGAGATTTCTCTAATAAACCTACTTTGGATAAAATGGTTATGAAAGATAATATGCTAGTAAAAAGACTCAGCCAAGACCCCAAGGCCATCTAGCATGGCATTTTATATATTAGAGCTAAGCTCTCTCACTCCGAAAAACACAATGATTGCATCCAAATTTCTCCCAGAAGTTTCTGTCCAGTCTTAGAGGTCAAAGTCAAGGGTTTTTTGAGAGATTGTTGCCAGGCCCAGGGCCAGTCCAGACAGCTATTTGCCAGCAACTAAACAGCATAAACAGTCCCAGGCCTCTGCCTAAGTCCAGATTTTGGCCACCTTTGTTTTACTAACAGAGAAGTTTCTTGTGCAGCTAACACAGAAAGAATGCCTCTAAAAAGAGGAACTCTAAAACTTCTGGAATTCTATATTATTATAGTCTTGGCTGCTGGAATAAGAACTTCCAAGGTCACAGCTCACACTGACTAGCACCCAGCAGCCTGTGGCCCCATGGTCAATGATACCAAGTCTATCCACTCTGTCTCCAAAACCTTTGCAGGGCCCATGTCTGCATCCAATATTATTAATATTACAGTGTCCCTTGGAAACATATCACATATTATTATATGGATTCCTGCAGAATTGAGAACCTCAGTGTATAATTTGCTAACAGCTGAAGATTAATGAGGAAAATTGTATTATAGGAATGTAGGTAGACATGGATTTCAGAGTCTCAAAGGAAAAAGATGCATAAGACATATAAAATCAATTATTTTTCCCATCAACAGAATATTTCATAAGTATTTGGCTATAGAATTGTGTAAGGGCTGATTTAAATTTATTTGCGGTATGAGAAATGAGCATAATATGTTATCTTTTTTGTTTATTCTTGCTGAATAAACTCTTTTTAACCATTCTTTTGTGCCTCATGCAACTATTGAAGGAAAGAAGCAGCAATTATGTCTTTGCAAATATCAGAAGAATAATATTAAGGAACACTTTTCTAAGATTAGAACTTTACCAATACTAGAATTTCAATAAAATCAACCAGCTTCTGTTCAATTAAACCCTCCATACATAATTGATAAAACAATTTTTTCTCTTATGGGAAGTCACAGTTTTTAAAGTGGGCTTTGGTCAATGAAATTTCTAATAAAAACAGAATTTTGATTATCATGCTTAGGAATTTTAATGTCTTAGAACAAATAGGCATTTGTGGATCCTAGCAATGGGAACTTCACACTGTTCTGAAAACCAATCTAGATTTTTCTTCCAAGGCTACTACTGTTTTAAAAAAGGCATATCTTATATTACAAAAATCTCAACTGTTCTAGAAACTTCTTCAACAAATGAAATTTCAGAGGAAGGAAAATATATAGACAAATAGTAAACAACAAGGGAAATCTTATAGAAAATGCTGAAACAAAACTACTGTCAGAATGGAATTTTAGTTAAAGAATTAAAAAAAAAAAAGCCTAGTGGACTCAGTGACCTTTAGATAAAACTCGAGAAAGCCTAAATGTGTCTCCAAATGGTGAGGACAGGTGTCTCTATTCAAAGTGAAAACCTCCAGTGTTCTGGCCTGGCTGATACCAATCTCTGAGACTCAAAGGTTTTCATTACAGTGTCATATGGTTTGGATACAGTCACCCCAAAATGAGTAGGATTCACCCAGATAATGAAGTGGTTAGCTCATGTGATATTTTGTCTGTTCTGTATCATTGATGAAATTCATGATGCATGGTAAAATTTTTAATAACTGGGAAAAAGGTAGTGTTACTCCTGTCTTAGGACAGATCAGAGAGTGAGTTTGGGATGAATGTGTCTGTCAGCTTTGCCTCTGTTCCTGAAGAGATTACAGAACATGCCTTTAGTAATTCAATGTCAACATGGATGGCAAAGTGGTTAGGACAAGTTAGTGTCAATCCATCAGGGATAAATCATGTTTGATCAGCTTGATAACTTTCTGTGATGAAGTGACTATGTGTGAAAACAGACAGAAAACAACTATTTGTGGTATGTACGTGGTTGTGTCATAACTTTACTTCAATATGGCCTTTGACACCCATAGCACTCTCATATGGAAGTTGAATAGTTCAGGGCTGGATGGGCACACTGTTGGTGGTGTTGAAAACTGGCTGAAACTATTGTGCCCAGAAAACAGCATTTTGACATCCATGTTGTGGCTGGTCAGGAGTGCTGTATCCCCAAGTCAATGCCTGTGCTGATGTTGTTCAGTGTCTTCATCTTTGGGATGAGGTGTCAAAATACATCCTCAGCAATGTTGTGGATTTTGTGAAATAAGGTGACAAAACAATATGCCAATCAATATAGCTTCAACTCAGACTCTGTTGAGAACTTGAGGATTAGGCCAACAGAAAATACATTAAGACATACAAATAAATACAAAGTTTTCATATTGACCTGTAAATGTGGGCTGGTATTCTGTCCCAGCTTTCACCTGTCCCCAGGTAGATGCCTCACTGTCAGGGCTGAGGCTGTCTCCGTGTCCCTGGGAGGTGTCCTGCTTCTGCTGGGCGTGGGACATCCCAGGCTGCCAGACTGTCCCTGCAGTCCCCAGTGCCCTCACTGCCCCACGACCCGTGCTGCAGCCTGACTGCTTTGCACCCAAGATGGGGAAAGCCCACACAGCAGCCCAGAGGAGCAAACCATGGAGGGACAGCTGGAAAACAGCCCTGCCTGAGATGCTGTTATGTAACCTGCCTATATGGGACACTGGAACTGGTTTCTCTACTTCTGCTATGTTTGTCACAGAATTTCCAATAATGTTCCTCTCAAATTTATGTCTCAAAATTGAGTCAAATTAATTACAAACTTAGTGCATTAGTTAAAAGAAAATATTTCAGGAAAAATTTCCAGGAGGCTACCATAGAAAGTCAAGTCACTATTACTGCTCTGTATTTATTCATCTTTTTTTGTCGTAACTTGATTTTCATGGACATGACTTCCCTTTCATGTTTCATGACCTCTTGTGCACTTTTATTCCTGATGATGCCCCAAAGTCTAAGATTATTTTTGAGGAGATACACAGTCTTGCCTGTCTAAATCTGATTCTATTCTATAATAAATTATTAGGATCTCTGTAAGGTTATAACAAGCTCAAAAATTCACAACTCTCACCTTCTTTGTACACATATCTATATCTATATCTAATCTAAATCCATGTATATGTATATGCATATGTATATGCATATGTATATGCATATGCATATGCATATGCATATGTATATGTATATGTATATGTATATGTATATGTATATGTATATGTATATGTATATGTATATGTATATCAACTTACATATAGAAAGATCTGCTGGAATCACCATGTTGGGGAGTGAAACAAAATCATCTTCTACCTAACAGATCTGTGTGCCAAGGCAAGTCACTCAGCCACAAACAAAAGGTGATGGGCACAACTTTCCCATGTGCTGCTCAAAAAAAGAGTACATTTTTATTTTTTTGTTTACATATTGTGGAAAGCAATTGAGAAGTCTAAGCCCAGCACCCAGTGCAATGGTCCAGAGCTGGCAGCAGCTGTCTGTCTGCAGGCTGCCAGCAGAGCAAGGTGAGCATAGATTAGGTTTTGTTGGAATCCAGAAACCTGGGAGTTTTAAGCTTTCTGTTTTTTTCTGACACTGACACCCTGGAGAACACTGCTTTTGACCGGAGGCCTTGGAGAAGGGTTCCAAATTTGAGTGATGGAGTTAAAGTCATCATGGGTGTGTAGTTAAAATAAGAGTGTGTGATTTCACTTGGTGAAGGGTTTAAAAATTGGGGTTTTTAGAATACAGTAATAGGATTGAGACAAGATGGAGGATTTGGGGTATTATTTCTTTCTGTCTTCCTCCTCCTTCTTCAAGATTTCAGGTAGTAGTTCCTGTTGGGACAGTTAGTGCTGCACTGCAAGTCACAGGAGTTTGGTTATTGGGTCAAAAGTATAAGTAATATAGGTGTTAATTCTCTACTGGACTGTTTAGCTTTAAAAGACTTTGTAACTAGCTAGATTCACCTCCATTTTGCTCGCTTTTAGCTGGTAGCTAGAAGTGTTGCAGAAGTCTCTGTACTTTTAATAAACAACCAAACCTGAACACAAGAAAATTTGTCTCCTTCATGCTTATAATCGTGACTGAGTGAAGACAGAAGAAAATTAAGAAAAGCCACTAATTAAGTGGTGAAAAGACCACATTTACAGGTTTGGGACACAAGGTGCAGCAGGCTGAGCATGGATGTGGTGTGGAATTTCAGGTCTGCGTGGCCACAGTCAGGGTGGGCTACCTGACAGACCCCAAGGACAGGAAAAATGAGGGCAGACTGCATTGCCAAATGGGCAGGAAGAGACAAATATTCTGCTTTTGTTACTTTAAGATGAAAGTATTTGCCTACCTGCAAGAGGTAAAAGAGATGTTGCTTTCGAATATGTATCAGTATAACAGGCTGGTAGGGGTTTCTTTCATGATTTATAACCAGCAGATGTTATTAAATGGAAACACTACAAGACAAGCTAGAAAATTCTTAGAATGTCCCTTTTCTCATTTCACTTCCATTTCAGTGACTGGTTCTTAAAAGTTAGCCACAGCATTTGCAGAGGTTTAGCTGTTCTGGGACAGAAAGTGATGTTGAAATGAACAATTAAAGCATTTTGAAAGTCATTTACTTCCACAAAATTATGGGAGAATTTTCATTTTTGGCAACCAAAACAAAGAATTCTGTTACTTTTATGTGTTTTATCTCAGGACTGACCTTTCTCTGATTTTTCACGTGCTTCTAAGAGATCTTTGCATATAAAAAAAAAGGAGAGTGGCAAGCCTGCCTGTGACTGTGAAACAAATATTTCTTTAGTATTTGGAGAAAGGATCACCACAGTCAGGAAAATTTAAACTCTTATCATTCTGCTTATTAAAGACTGCAGACTAGCTAGATTATTAATTGCCAGGTGCTACTCATCTCTAGTCTTGGTTCTCCTGTTATCAAATCTGAGAGCAGGAGATACTTGCAGCTTACAAACCTAAAATAGCTCAAAAGTGTTGGTAAAGATATACTTGCTCTGAAGGTACATAAAGTGCTCTTTGTCAATTTTACTCTGCAGTGTTAACTGACATACTGCATGTGGTGCTTGACAGTCCTGTTAAAACTTAGTTTAAAAGTAACTAAAAGACTGAGAATTTGGCTGTGTGTTATATGGGCCACTTCAGCTTTCCCAACATAAAAAGAGGAGGCTTACAGAGGTGCCAGATCAGGCCTCTTCATGACAGAGGCAAAGCTGATAAATGCATAGTTCCCAGTTTAATTTAATATTCCTTTACTCTCTTTACTGGTGACAGGCCTGGAATGCTGAGGGCTGGATGAACAAATAAGTTTGGACCAGAGCTGTGGAAATAAAGATGTTCACAGAGTAATATCTGAGCTGCCAATCAGTCCAGTATGAATGGGAATAACTGTAAACGAGTCTAAATTATTGTCTATTTTCTGTACTGCTCTTGAGGGAATTTTTTGGAATTGTTCCTTTATACTCATTGCAGTTGAGTTTATTGTAAAGAAGCTTAGTCATTTTGGATCATTTTTTATCTTTCACGGTAAACAGCTAAATACAGATTTTGTACTGAAATATTGAAATCGTCATTTCCTTGACATCAGGGGAGAAATTTCATTGATTGTGGTGGGGCCCTGGCTTTACCCAGCTCACTCTGATCTCTTGCTGATCTCTTCTCCCACTTATCCTGTGACAAGAATTATGGAAATAGTTCAAAACTGCACAAGGAGGGTTTCAGACTGGACGTTAGAACACATTTCTTTACCATGAGGGTGTTCAAACACTGGAACAGATTTCACAGAGAGGTAGTTGATGCCCCAAGCCACTCAGTATTTAGGAGGTATTTGGACAATGTCCTTACTAAGGTGCTTTAACATTGTTCAGCCCTGAATTGTTCAGGCAATTGGACTAGATGATCACTATAAGTGACTTCCAAGTGAAATAGTCTGTTCTGTAGTGCAGGAAATATCTAACAAGTTCCCTGTGGATTACATAAAGTTGGATTGTTCACTTTACTGCATTTTGTTTGCTACCAGTCTTCACTGACTCTCAGATACACAGCTGAATGTTTCACAATCTGGGAATGGATGAGCTGGAATGTACATCATGGCATTTATTTTTAAGATTTATTACTAAGAGCAGCAATACACTATCATGAGCAACAAGCTTACTCAAAACCACATGTTTCTGGTAAATCATTTTATCTTACAATCTTATAATCACTTGAGCTATCTAATGCTAAAGATGAAAGTCAGCACAAAGTTCTCTTGTTTGTGCTGCATTATTTCAGGTAACGTGTATCAGATACTGCATGATGTAGCCTGAAATGATATAATGCAACATTCCCAAATATGAGGAAAGCTGAATGTTATTTCAGCTGCCAGGAATATTTTTGGACAGTAAATTTTACAGCCAGTGCTTGCGCAAGAACAAATAGAAAACAGAGGGCAACTACTTGTGGGCTGTGAAATATTATCAATTTCAGAAAGAGGCTGTGGATATTTCTGCTGTACCACAATCTGCAGTGCACACACACACACATATTTTGAAATACCTGTACTATCTATGGTTGCTGAAAATAAAGTACTTCCAGGTTAAAAAAAAAAAACCAAAGACAATAGTAAAAGGCCATATGGAAAGACCCCTATGTGAATAACTAGGTAAAGGAAAGAAGGAGGTGGGGAGTAATAGACCTCAATATCTGCAAGAAGTGAAAGGGGCAGGAGTCAAAGACAACATGATTATTTTTTGTGGTCAGAGAGGTTACACTTAGACTGAGTTCAGGGAGTATCTAGTAGCTATCTGGATGTGTTTCCTAAAGCAAGGCCTGTTAAACTGGTAAATACTCCTGAGAAAAGATGGAGATGCCCCTTAATACTCAGGTCATTTAAAACTAGATTGCAAGCTGCAGGGAAAAACTTTAGACTGGCAGGGGAGGGCAACGTGCAACCTAATACTCAGCTTTTCATCTCTAGTTACTCTCACTCTGTGACTTCACATTTCAGGGGACTCAAAAGAAAATACCAGCCTCTCACATTGCAGGCACTGGAGATTTCTGTGTGGCTCCTTTGCCATTGTTCTGACTGTGTTATTTCAGTAGAGATGTACTGACTCGGTGACCAGATGGAAATTCAGGTTAAAACACAACACAAATATCGTTAAAAGTTTGGCACAGGGAAAAGACACATCACCTACACACCTCAGAACCCTCTTCTAAATATTAGCTAAAGTTTGGGGCATGGGATGGGACTGGGGAATTCTCAGACTGATTATGCATTATAGCCCACTTCCTGTTTCCATTGAAGTCAAAGGCAAAACTCTCATCGATCCCGTGGGAACACATACTCTACTTTCCCACTCCATAGCTCTAATATTTTAATGGATTAAAACATTTTTGCTTTAAAAAAATCACACTCACGCTGACAGTTTAGACACCAAATTTCTTGAAGCTTGATGTGATTTGAAATAAGCCAGATGTGAAAACCTCTACAAACAAGATTTATAATGGAAACAAAACTTTAATCTTAATGTTGACAACTCTTGTGATATCACTGATATCAATAAAGGGAAGAAAAGGGGGTTGGTTGTCACTCTGTGGGGACAAAACCATATAGCTACTCCCATCTGAAAAATTACTCCCACTATGACTTCAAAAAATACTGGTCACAACCTCTCATACATGAGGATTCATTATGTTTCTTGTAGTTCTCTCTAAGTTATTTCTATACAAGGTTTTGCATTCAGAGGTCACACTGTACACCATGCACAGCATACTGGGGAGCTTTCGGAAGCACAGGTACAGTTCGAAAGATTGTGTCATTTTGTATTATGTGACTCTAACTGTATGTAAGGAAAGCCATGTGAACCTCCCTATACTCCCTATAAAGCAGCCTTACAAAGACCCAAGACATTTCTGTTTCAAGTAACAAAAGCACATGTTTTCGTCCAAATTTCATTTCATGAAATTCCTGAACCCAGACAAACCTCTCTTTGGATAAGAAGAGGTGAATACAGCTCATTCTTGTTTTTAAGAAAGCCACTAGACAGACCAGAGACCAAAGTCAGTCTAGACTTGTCACCCTTGGGGTAAGAGTCTCATCCTGTGCTCCTCCTATTTAATGGGCCAAGTTAAAGTCTTTACCACTGGTTTTCAAATGTTACTCTTCCACAGACAGTCCTAATAAAGTGCAGAACTTTTAGAGACTTTGAGCAAATGTTCCCAGATCTCAGAACTGACCTTTCTTTCCTCTTGTTTTTCCTTGATTCAGAAAATACCTGGGTCAAGGTAAATTGCACCAAATATATGGATTGCTCTTGGGAGAAGCATGCTTATTGTATTATTCTTTTTTACATTTCACTCTCCTTTTCCTCCTGTTATGTCAATAGCCCTCTTGTTTCAGAAAATGCAGCTTTCTGTCACATCTGTGATGAAGATAACCTTCACTTACAACATAAACCATTTAGGAAGGCATGGAGGGAGGTGCTGATCTCTTCCCCATGGGATTCAGTGACAGGATGCATGGGAATGGTTTAAAACTGCATCAGAGGAGGTTCAGACTGGATATTAGGAAGAATTTCTTTTCCAAAAGGGTGGCAAAACACTGGATAAGGCTTCCCAGAGGGGTAGTTGATGCTCCAAGACTGTCAGTGTTTAAAAGCTACTTGACCAGTACCTTTAGTAATATTCTTTACCATTTGGTACTCTATTGGTCAGGCAGTTGAACTAGATGATCATTTTAGTTCTATTCCAGCTGAAATGTTCTACTCTATCCTTGTCTTCTCTTAGCTGTTCTGTTCTGTTCTGCTTTGTTCAGTTCTGTTCTGATCTGTTGCATACAGCAGGTGGTTATAGCAGTAAGTATATATAATATACATAAGACCAAAGAACAGAACTCATCAGGAGTTGGTGAAATTACATGGCAGACTAAAGTCAAGCCTTTCTTTCTCTGGGCATAGCTTCACCTACAGAAATTGGGTTCTGTCTAGTAATTCTATTAATTCTTTATGTGCATAATAATTCAATAACAATATGATTATGACATTTTTATACACAAGATAAACATGTAGGCAAATAGAGATAGCTACATTTGTAAAAGAGAAAAAGACACAATGATTAAAGCTGAACAAATGTTTTTGGAGAAGTGAAATTTTGTTGAAGCAAATGTCTTCCAGAAATGTGTCTGTTTCAACAACACTTTTGAACATCCAAGTCCTTCTGTCTATTCCAAGCAGCAAACAGGAGAAATATTAAGATTAATCCTCACATTGCATTAGTTCAGATGTTGGGATGTCAAAGAAAGAGCTTCAAATTCTTAGTCAAACTCAGACAGTAAAATATCTATCCCAGATCACAAGAGAGAGAAACACATACATACTGAAGTCAAGAAATCCTCTCATATAGAACCAATTCTGGTTTTGACTCTAAAGCTCATATTTCTCCATTATTTTATTTTGAAAAAAATTCCAAAGGTTTAAAGTCCCCTTTCAAAATAGAATCAAACTTTTAAACCTTTAAATTTACTGAAAAACTGTCTTTGTCCTCCAGATATATTTGCATGCAATATTTCTCTACTACTTTGTTTTACTATGGTGTTATTCATGTCCCATTTCCTTTATCCAATCTAAACTACTATTGTTTTATTATCCAAGTTTGATTTCAGTCTGGAAGAAGACTGGAGATGTGAAACCGTTATCATTGCAACTTTCATCTAACTCTTACAAAGATATGAGAGGCAGGACTCCACATGTTTAAAGGTAAACATAGAGTTGTAGGCCCTTAAATGGCTATTGTTTCCCATCATTATCTTCTGTCATGAAGGCATGTGTTCTTCACACAGACTGTCTCTGGAATGCTGCACTGATTTGGGATGGCTGCATTGGCAGTGTTTGCTTGCACGGACTCATTCATTGTCCCTTCAGTCAGCAGAATACACTTCACTGTGGAAGCTTTAAATGGCAGCAACTAGATGTCACAGCCAATTCCTAGTCCTGGCCTGATTTTAAAAAACTTAGAGGAGAAGATTCTTCAATATCTTCCATTCTCTTTTCCTCCCTGTCTTTCAGAGTTGGTTGTTTTTCGTTTGTAGGGGTTTTTTGTTGTTTTTCTTTTTTTTTTTAATTGAAGTATTAAACACTTTCATGAGTGAATATAATGAGATCTTGTGTTTCCAAAATGGGCAGTTCTACCACGTGTGTCTCAATCTGTTAAAAACTTAAAGGGCTATTTTTAGTTTTTTTCTAGTAGAAACACTAAATTGATGAAATTAATTGACTAAATTAAATTAACTGCACTCTTGAATAATTCTTTACTTTTCACATGCTCTTTTCTTTCCTCACTTTCTTGTATTCAGGCCTTTTTAGATCTTTCTAAACCTTTTCAGAGAAATGAAATGAAAGCAGCATATTTTGGATGTGCTGACACCATTCAATCAATTATGTTGCAAAGACCCTGATACATAGACCCAATGTCTATTGGAAGAACACAAGATATTTAGCTACCTCAATCTGTCACTACATTAACTTTGGCTATAGTGTTCTGAAGAAATTGTGCATCTCAGCATGGTCTGAATGGAGCAAATGGGATAATTACAAACTCATGAATCTTGTCTCCTTTACATCACCAGGCATAGCCACTATATCCTTCCCTTCTCTCTCACATCTGCAAGGGGTCCACTTTTAATAAAGTATTGCTGAGTATGAATATATATACAACTGTCCTATAATTCTATATAATCATTTATTGCTGATTTATTGTCTATGTTATTTTAAAAGGCAAATTATAAACAAATATACTGAGCTATCAACTTCATGTTCCAGTGATACTGCAATTTATGTAGGTTTCAAAAATACTGAGAAAAGTAGGTATACTGATTTGCAAGAAGAAGGAATAACAGTTCTTATCAATTAATAAATTAAAAAGGAATAAAATAATGTATGCTTCAGAGAGAAAAAAATATAAAGGAGAATGGCTAAGAAATAGACAGCTATGAAGAAAAAGGACCCTTTCCCCCATAAACTGATTATCAGATATTAAAATACAGAATGATATGCAGTGTTTTAGGATTAAATTTTAATAAAACATTTTATATTCTATGTCAAAAAATCTAGCTTGACATATTTAACCAAACCAGTATGAATTAATAGAGATATAAATGTAGATTTGTAACTGGCTAAAGAAGCGAGTAAAGGATTATAATACAGAAGTAATATCACACTGGAAGAGAGCATGTAAGATGATTGGCAATTGGCCTTATGGGACGCCTCCATCTGGAAGTTGTAGCATAAGAAACGTGGATGAAATTCTGAGACAGCGCTGAATTGGAAAAGGCATCAGTACTAGCTGGAAAGTGATGGAAGAGGAGCAGGAAATTTTTTCTTTGAAAAAATTATTAATTTCCTGCGGTATAGAAGAAGTAAGAAATCTAGAGAAATTATTGCAGTATATTAGTATTTTCACAGCAGCAAAGACATGACCCAACAAAATATTATGCAGTGTTTCTGAAGCTGAATGAATGACTAAAAGAAAAAGCAGTTTTTGTATGGTAGCTGTGAAGAGGTACCAAAGATGGGACAGGCATTTTGTAGACAGCTGGGATGCAGCAAATCGTCTGGAACTTTATGGCAACTAAAGGTGCTGAAAAGAAAAAGAAATATGACTTGCATATGAGTTAAAATACCAGGTCTAAATTTATGTAACTTGGAAAGTGAGTAAATAGGGATGATTCCTGATAGCAGTCCATGTACCATTGACAAGTAAGGGCATGGACAGTGGAAAAGGAACTGATTAGGGGGTCAGAAGATGCAATGAAGAATCAGTGATTTAGGCTAAGCTCAAAACCTTCTCACAGGGAGGCATGTTATTCTTCAAAGGAGTCCAAGACATACCAAATTGAAGGCTTTAAACATGGCTGGGACACTAAGACTACAACTGCATGCTTTAACTCAGGCCTTCACATGCATATTTAGCTGAAAAAAAAAAACACATTTACACATTTTTTTTCTGTTAAAGGCTACTTGGGCTTCAGTCCAGCTCTGGAAACCTCATTGCGATTTCCCACTTGCAGCAACTTCTTCCTTCCCCTCTCCCTGTACATGTGTCCTTAAGGAAAGGACATCAGTATTTCTACAGCAGAAAATACTGTTACTGCCCTCTGGTCTCAGCTCTGGAACAGCTGCTGTGACTACCACAGCAGAATTGTGTCTGGACAAAATCCTTCCTAGTGGCTCTGCCATGTAGCCAAGTCTGTCTTGACCCAAACACACACAGCCACAGCCTCCATCATTCTCCCATTCCCTAGATTGTTCTTAATGCTGCACTTCTCACCATTTTTATGTCAGATTTACTTTTATGGGTTATAAGTAAAATTTATCAGTTTACTCAGCTGCATGTTTTTCATATAATAAAGTCAACTGAATTATAAGCAAGTCCATCATTTCAACAAAGGTTCTCCAAAGTCCATTATTGGATTGAAGTTAGAAGAGGGGTTTAAAAGCTGAACAAAGTTTGATGGGTTTTATCTCTATCAATTGATGTTGGTATCCCATTTACAATATCATTCTATATCAATCACTGGGAACATTATTTCTGCCTTACGCAACACACATCAGCCACCCTCTTTTCATAAAAAAGTTCGTGCTTACAAAAACTTCCAAGATAACCTTTCAGCATCTTTTGTAAAAGAACCAAATATTTGTTTTTAAATATTTAAGTTACTAATTTGGATAAAAAATATAATTTTTTAAAATAAATACATTTCAGGTACTCCTTACTTAAAAATTTGTTGATTTCTGACTTATTGTAGGCAAATATAATCAATCATCCACACAGTACATAGCCAAAAATGACTGAGGTTTGCAATGACATATTGGAAATCTTTACATTTTCTATGATAATATTTATTTTTAATATCCTGAACAACACATATTTCAAGTGTCAGAAATAAAGTGCCTGGGATATATATAGCAGATAGAGTTGAATTTCAGGCAAAGGTGACTGGAACAGAAGAGTGAAAATAGTGCAGAGGAATTAATGCTGAGAGCTGCAGTAATGTGATGCTTCAGGTTTTTCTTTTGTACACATGTCTTGTAAACTCTACAAAGCCTGCACTGGGCTGGAGCAATCTCGTTTTCAGGCCATGCTCTCAGGCCCTTGCTCTAACCCTGAGTAAAGGGGATATCAGGACTTGTTTTCTTGGTTCTCAACCTGTGCTCAATCATGCCCATGTATACACACAAAATGGTGTCAGAGCCTGGATTAAGATGAGATCAAAAAGCAATTAAAATGACTGATATATTATTGGGGAAAGAATTTAAACATATTTAGCTTTGTTTGTCTCATCAATTGCAAAGACAATGAATCAAAGAACCTAAAAGGAAAAAAAAAATAAGTTATGTGCAGCCTACAAAAGAAAAATGCTGCATTCTTTGATTTTTTTTTGTCAAAGACCACGTTTTGAGAAGAAGGGAGAGAAATAAGTATCCTGCAGCCACGCTTCATCTGCTACTTATTTTATTCTCCTTCCTGCTGAGCTTGAAGAGGCACAGCCTGGCTTTGGAAGGCATTCTGTGTTCTGACTGAGCAGCCTCTGCTCTTCTGTTGTACCTTCTGGAGGTCCTCTTCACTATTCATTGACAAGATTTGATCCACCTTGAATATGATTTGTGTCTTTTAGTGGTTATTGTTATTTCAGTAACCTTTTCCTGAAAAAAAGTTCATCTGCTGCCTGAAGTTTACATTAATAAAGGGATTATTATTTTATCACTACAGTATCCTGAGCAGGAGTATTATCTCCTTGGAGATGACTTCCCAAAATTCTGATAAAATGTGTGTGGCTACTGTCAGAAATTTGCTTTTCCTACATCATGTTAATAAAGGTGCTACAGATTGATGAAGTCCAGTTCCAAGCCCTGCTCTCCCCAGTATGGATAAATCACCCTGAAATGCCTTACAAGGGGAATAATGTTTACTTTAGACTAAATCTAGAAGTATTTGACAGGCACTAAAATAATGTGAGCTATGGAATATTTTGGACTCACCTTTGCTATTAAATCCTGCATGATCCTGCACAGTCAGCAAAATGTGATTACTCCTGCCTAGGTAGGTAGATCTTGCCTGGAGTGAACAGCTCTTACTTGAGGCATAATTATAGTCAGAAGTGTGGGTATGCCTCAGTTCATGGGCAATGGAAAATAATCAAAGATCTCCCTCTCATAAAAAGCCACGTGCATTGCAAACTACACAAAACTTCCAAAGTGCTGAAGACATTCAGTGTCACCACCGGCAGGGTGTGTGTGTTAGCCCGATAAAAAGCATACGATTGCCTGCAGCCCAGTGAAGTGAACAGTGCTGTGAACTTGGCAGGTACCTCTGTGCTGCTGACAAGGATCACAGCCACTGCCTCCCACAGCAGCTCCCACTGAGCAGTGAAATCCTGAAGGGGATTTGAGCCAAGCCCACCCAGCACTGCACGCCTGAGGGTTTGCTCACCCATTCAAGAGCCCAAGTGTCCAATAGACCCAGGGTCCCTGAGCCACCTCTCAGTAATCTAGCATGGGTCTGACTAGTCTCCAAAAATTCTGCTATGAACAATTTATTCCTAAAAAAACATCCACTTTCAACTTTAGCCAGAAATCAGGAGCTGCCACCTTAGTTCATCTTCTTCAGTCAGTCTTATAGAGTTGTGTGCTGCCTTGAGTCACGGGCCTCAAGGAAGCAGTGTGACACAAATGCATCTTTCCACCAAATGGCTGAAGAGACTGTGCTGTCCTTTGCAAGAGGATGCTTGGGTCGAGTACAGTAATAAGAGGAGTAAAACAGTGATCATCTAACAGTGTGAAAAGAGCACTTAGTAGAAAACAGCACCTTAACCTTCTAGAAATAAATATTCATTTTTATAAACTTGGTTTGCTGAGAGCAATATATTTGAACAGTAAAATTCTAGAAAAACCAGCAATAAAACCCACATTAATTTTCACTGAAAGTAGAAAACAACTGAATATCACCAATAAAATAATAGTATTAGTGCTCAGTTTAATATAAACCTATATTTAGAAGCATATTTTCATATACTTTTTCCCAGTGTCTGTGGTTTTCACATAGTTTCACTGTTTCATGTTTCCACAAAAGTGATAGAAATACTTGCTGTTTTTCTTCCTTAAAAGAGATAAGACTCAGGGTCTTCAAGCACAGGTCATGTCTATACAGCCCAGCCTTAGAGCATTTAACCTTTACTTGGAGATAAGACACCATACCAATTTCTTTTTTTAAACCTTACATTTTATTTCCAGTAGGCCTGCAAGAATGCCATATGGCAGCCTAAGATTAATAATACAATTCCTTACCTTTTGTTCCCCTACAGAAGACTTGATTCTTCCTGATTGACTCTTGGAAGCAACCAAGTATATACAGAAGAGCAATTCCTAAGGAAAAATCTGTTGTACATGGAATGTGGTGTGAAATCACATTATATGCAGAAACATTTTTCCCTGATGGCACTGAGTGACTTAAGTTTACAGGATTCTTATAAGGACAAAAACTGTTATTCACATGCATCTCAACTCATGGGTTTTGAGAAACTGGAAGACTGTAGCTTTTTAACTAATTGCCTTTCACATGAACAAAATCTAGTCAGCTTTTTTATTATAGACACCTTTTTGACTCCTGCACATTTTGGAACTGGAAGACTTGGATATGAAAAGTTGAGTGTGTATTCCTGCAGGGCATGCACTGAAGCATGAGATACATCTTGGAAGAGAAGTAGATTTTTTTTCCCCTTGTAGATGGAGGACAGCTTAAAGAACATTTTTTCTTTTATACACAGAGAAAAGCTTTGAATTTTGTACATCTAACTGAACATTAATCTCATATCATATATGCACACAGGAAATATATTTCACATGGGAAATAAAAGAGATTGTCTTCAAGTAACTTCTACTTATTGATTATACCTAAATGTTTTTCAATCAGTTAAATTTTTTTACATTGTCATACACCCCACAATGACCAAATAACTGAAATTAGACCTGAGGCACCAGTTGTCTGAAGCACTATATGCATGGCTTCAAACCCAAACCTCAAAGTATACAGTTCCTTAGGATGTACTTTAGGAAGTAGCATCAAGACCTTCAGCCTGCAATAAGGGAGGAAATACTTTTCTCATCCCAGAGAGCACTGAGGTTTCATAAATGCTTTCCACTTTCCACTGGAAGAACCCAAGAAACTTGCAATAGCATCAGGCAGAAAGACAAAAGCCACTGATCCCACTGTTCTTGTCATTTGCCTGTGAATGGGTGGTGGCTTCAGTCGCAGGATCCAAACTGTGATAGTTTGGTGCAGGGCCAACCTGCACAGGGGAAACCTCCAACCTCATTTTGAGCACTTGCTGTCAGAGTCAATGTAATTCTTCCCAGAAAGTTCAGTGGTATCGCTACATGAAGATCTTGGAGGAAAAGGAGTTTGCTTCAAAATGCAGCTGTGCTCCCACTCCCTCTTTGGAAAGTAATCAATAGTAAGTGCTGTAGTCACAGGATTATTTAGGGTAAGGGTCAGTAAGACAGTTCAGATACTGCTGAGCCCTCTGTGGGACTCAGTGCCTGCATGAGTAGAGGTAGTGCAGCAGTTTGTACACGTCTTTGCACCTTTCGAAGAAAAATAAAGCCCAGCTGACTATTCTGGCTTATATCCATGGTTGCCAGCATTTTGAATGTGTTTTGCAAGGGTTTTTTGAGTCTTCCCACACTGAGAGAAGAAGAGAATTTTTTTTCAATTTGGATAACTTATTTCACTAAAAAGTACAACTAGCAGGCAAATAAGGTGCATATGTGTGTATTTGTGCTATGCCTGTGTGAAGGTGCACAAGAGAAACAAAATGGATACTTGGTTCTTTTGAATTGGAATTAGCAAATCGGGCAGCAGGTAGGATCATTTGCATTTCTTATGCTCGAAGTAACTTCATAGAGAAAGATAAACTGATGGATTTTTTTCCCCCTTGTTTTATTTTTTGGCCTGCAAGAACTACTGTAGGGACAACAATTTATATAAAGGAAGTACTTGAATTTTTCTAGGTAGCTGACACTTTCAGTAGGAGATACTATTCTTGAAGGAGAGCATCTTCTGCATGTTTTTTTCAGCATAGCTTCGTGTATGTTTCGTGCATTAGGCAGAAGATAAAAGAAATTGGAATGTCCCAGGCTCACCAGTCATATGTAAAATGTGACCCCAGCTCATCTACTGCATGGCCATGTTTATTCAAGACTTTTTCTCATCCCTTTAGGCTGTTTAAATGATACTAGCACATTTTCAAATTTCACTCAGGAATAATACAAAATAAGATGAGGGAAAGAGGCTGCTTTTCCTACCTTCCTCTCATTCCTGAAATTCTATCCCGTTCCTTAATCTTCACAATCTTTTCTCTCCAGCTTGTATTAACATACTTACTCTTTAAAAAGGTGTAATATGAGAGTGGCATTCCTGGAAAAGTTTTCTGGCTTCCTACAGAATAGGTTATTGAAATAGACTTTTAATTTTAAACCAGGATAACAAAAGAATACAGTACCAAAAAAATCTGAAAATCCTCTCTTGAAGAAAATTTTTTTAAAAATATGCTGATATTGCTCATGCAGCAAAATTTGCATAAGAGCAATTACTATGTTTTTAGAGCTTGCACTGAAGTAAGAGAAGCAACTGAAGGCTTTAGGAAAGTATCAACCTTCATAAAAAACAGGCTGAAATGCTTTTAATTTCAATGCTTGAAGAAATTCTTGAGAGTAGACTTTAAAATGTAGATGACTCAGCTCTGATGCCAGCTGAAAGCCAAAATTTCCAGTTGCTTCCAAAGTCATTCCAAGCTCAAATCCCGGCAGAAAAGAGGCAAATGTGCTCTGGAAGCTGAGATAAGGTTTGAGCTGCATGGTTAAGAATCTAGCTTGAGCTAAGTAATTTTGCATTTGGATGTTGATACAGAGTCCTCCTTTGTGCAGGAACGACTATAATTTGATTCCTAGTTTGGCTGCTGGAAGAGTGTTCTTTTTATATGAGAACATGCCATTTCACAATGCAATGAGGAACCTGCATGCTTGCTTGTAAAAGAACTGCCACTGCAGTTAAAGGAATTGTCTCTCCTGATCCAGAGTTTGTAACCCCAGTGAAGAAGGTTGCAATCTCAGTATTTTATTCTGATTGTGTCCAATGTCATCTGAAAATTGTTGCAGAAAATTGCCTAATATCTGAAAGATCAGAGATTATCAGCCAAATGCACTACAAACCCCAGACTTGCACTCTACAAGCAGCAGAGCAAACAGAGAATGTGATAGGTCTTATTTGACCAGGAGGCCTGTCCTGGTACAGGTAGACTCTGTTAAGTCAACCTGGGCTGATTCGTGTTACAGAGATCAGTTCAGGGTTAACCCAAAGCAAAAAAAAATAGTTGACTTAATGAAGTCTTTTCATTCTCAACCACAAGTAACATGATTTTTGCCTTTTTTATACAAAGCTGAATGTTCTGTGGACATAGCAATTTAATTAACTCTTAGTAAATAGAGCTATTTTCCAAAAAGCTCCAGTCCATGAATTTGTCTGTGATGTAACTTGTTCAAGATGTATTTTTTTATTTTTTTTAGCACTTGACATCTGCTTTTAATTAACAAAAGCAAACAGTGATTGATAGAGAGATACTGTATCTGGTAGCAGTACCAAAAAGTCAGTTTACAGGTGTGGTGAAAACTAAGAACACAGAAAACAGATTCCCCAATTGGGAGAAAGTTATTTGCACAATAGTTTGTGTGACTTTAGACATCCACTGAACCTATAGGTTTCATTTCGTTTTTAAAGCTGAAAACAGGATTCTACTTCTCCACTTACTTTAATTAAACAGACTACTTGGAATGAAAATAAATGTAAAACCCCTAAACTAAGATTAAAACTATTAAAAAAGAATGTTGAATGAAGGCAGGGAGCTATGGAAAAGAACAGTGACCTACAAGAGAACACATCAAAGCATTTTACAGGAAAAGCAGCAGAATAGCAATGTAACATAAGTTTTAGGATTTTCTCAGTGATGTGAAAAACTGTTAACTGGAATTTACCAGTCAGTGCAGAATGCATGTAGTCTTAAAAATTTATATACTGCAGCTTACAAAGGAAAAAATTAAATCCTATTTCTTTAATCAGCATAGAAATTCAAAGAGCTATAGAAAACCCTCTTTCCATGTTATGCATAAGAGAGGGATGTACCATAACACTGTAATTACAGTGCATATCTTAGCACCACATAAATACAGCATGTATTGTAGAAATGTATCTCTATATGTTGGCCATGCACTTTTTAGGGTAAAAGTAGAGAAAAATGTGTCAGTGCTCTTTAACAACAGAGCGGCTGTGGGTTTTGAACAACACTTTTTCTTCATGTCATTTTTTGCCCATCTGATAAATTATTCTCTACAGAGAGATATAAGTATTTAATTTGTTTCTACATTGCTAATAAAATATTTACTAAAAAGGTAAGGAGTTCCAGTATGTTCAAGGAAGAAGTAAGGAATTTGGAGACTATCCTCTTTGCAGATATCCATTAAGTAAGTTTTCCTTCATAGATGGATAAAATATTAAGCCTTGCATGATAAACTTCAAGGCTGTGAAATATGGTTTTGCTTTGCAGTTGTATGAAAACAAAGTCTGTAAGACACATTTGCAAACAGTGCCTTAGTATGAAAATTAGCATTTTTAAACTTTTATCTTTCCAGAAAAAAAAAATTGACTTAAAAGATCTACCCATGTTGTAACTCTTTAAAACTGATACATAATTCAATGTGTGTTGGATTCAATAGCAGAGCTTTTTTAAATTAAAGAAAAAAACAACTTTTTCTAACTATTTTCTGATAAACTCATCCTTTCCAAGACTTTTCCATCAATAATTGAGCTAACGTAGAGACAGACAGCCCCACTTCTGTACAGGGGTTTTGTTTTTATATTCATTGGAATAAGACATTGTATTTTACTGTAAAACATTTTTGCTTTAATGAATATTTTGTCATGACATGCCAACAGAGGGAAAAGGGCTGTTTTGAGAGGAGCAAGATAAGAAATCTTACTCTGTAAGTTATATGAAAATGTACCTTTGAATAATTGGACTACCTCCATGATTTTCATCTGCAAAGAATAAATTCTGGTCTGTTCCACCTAGAAAATGTTAGTGTAAATGCAAACTAAGTAAATTCAATGGTAACATGTAAGTGTAACTGAAAAAGTGCTATTAAAAAGTGATTTGAATTGACAATTAAAAGTAATTGCATAAAACTTTTTCAACATTTCTATCAAAAACCTACTTCTTTCATCTACAGTTAATTAATAAGCTGTTTTATACAGCTTTAGGTGTTAAAATATCAAAGGATTTCTAAAACTACCAGAAAACAATTCCCCCAGAATTCAGAAGACTTAAATAATCTTCCAAATTATATAACCTTTATGGTTTAAAAAGTTTCTATGAATTCTACCCCATCTCTGTAATACTTCAGTGTATAAGTCTAACTTAAGAAATCAATAAAAAAATGGATGAAAAAATTAAACTGTTGTTAGCTGGCACTCTCCCAACATTTTTTTCCTTATAACTCTAGATCACCAAAATTAAGACAAAAAGTTTTCTGCTAAATATTAGACTTGTGAGAAACAGCCCCAAATTCAGCGGGATTAAGTATGTCAGTAAAATTCACCATGTATTTATCATAAAAATCTGATGTATTAGGGACTAATCTTAGAAGCTAAAGCAAAATCTTTTGAACATATGCAATAGCTGTGGGTGGTGAAATACAGTGGTCCTGAATTATGCAAATTTGTCTTGAAAAGTCTGGGAAGCAGTGCAATAATTCAAGGCATCTGTTACTGCTCTTCACCTCCAATTAATGACATGTTTTTGCAGCCCTCATTTAAATTTGGATCTGTTTCCTGCTGGCAGGCCAATTCCATTTCCTTGCCAACACTGCAAACACCCTCAACCACCGTGCTGGGAATGGCAGTGCCATGTGCTCTTCATTTTGTCCTGGGTTGCAATAACCCAAGGGTAATAATAAACCTGGATAATTCTGACTCCTTGAGGTCAAGCGTTATTCATCCTGATTCCTGTCTAGCATGACTTTTGAGTATCTTTTACTTTTTCATCTTAGTATTCTTGTAGGATGGAGGACTGTGAGAGTTTAGGACTAAATCAACTACTGAAAACACAACACACTCTTTTACCCAGATACTCATTTTTCCCAGATACAACTGGTTTTTTTTTCCACCTCTTTCAAAAGCTGATAAGGATCAGACAACAGCAGGATTCCTGCATTTTGGATCATTCTATGATGATGTGGATCACTGTGACTATTCCCAGTATAAATCTCACAGATGTTTCCCCTCCTATACTCAACACCACAAGAAAGCACAGAGCTGAACATCTACTCTGAATAATCCCGTTCTATTTCTCACGTCTCCCTAACATACCAATAGCAGTGAGAGCAACAAAAAAATCCATTGTATACATGGTCCATCTATGAGCAGCATGGTACTGTGATAAATAATAAAGCAAATAGGTAAATTAAAATAATCTCCTCTTTAGTAAGCTTGAGCTCATTCAAAAACTTATTATATTCACTGTGGTGTACAAAAGTCTCCTCTGTGAACATTTATATTGTTGTATTTCAAAAACAGCATATTCCCTAAATTTGCCAGTTACAAAGAAAGGCAATGCAGTTTCCTTTAAATCCCAGCAGACTTAAATATAATTCACAGGATGCCTGTGAAGCCTCATTACAACTTGCCAGTTCAGAGCAAATCCCTCTCTTTGAACACCTTGTTGTGATGAGAGCTGCCTGCCAAGAAAGCTCTCAACATATGGATTGAAGCTCTGAAGAATGTCTTTCTTGACTTAGAGATGTCTTTGACACCACTTTCACAGTAAGACTTGTAAATCCTTCTGTAATTTTGGGGAAGGATAAGAGATGTGTCTGCAAATGCACCTGATCAAAATATAAGCCATTCCAGAGGTATTTCCTAATCACCCCTCCACATTTCCCAAAAGATAAAGAAAGTGTATGTCACTGATGCCTGCTTTCTGCCTTAAAGGGTCAACTGTACTGCCCTGAAGTATGCAACATTAAAAAATAAGTCTCTGCATAAATAGGAGGATATATCAGGCATTGTGCAGATACTTCTGAAAGCAAATTAACACCTAGGCTTTTATAATGACTGATTTTGTTTATCTGTCATATAGCTTCAAGTCTTAGCCTCTTTCTGTTCTGTAGGCTCACAGGGGTTTTTGATAGGGTACTTTATGGTAGAGACTGTGTGCAGCCATGGTAAAAATGTTATCATTTGATTTTTTAATTCAGAATCTTTGAGCACTCTAGCTAAGTCTCTGTGTGGAAGATAAGATTGCAGGAGTACAACAATAATTGCTCACGTAACAGAAGTTTTCTCCTGAACCCTTAAGTGACCCAAGGCTGGCTTTGGGCAAACCTTAAATGTTGTATCTGAACAATGAGATTCCCCCTTGGGCTTGCAAATTAAGCTGGAAATCTTGAGAGTTGTCTAACTCACAATAATTCCAGCACTTCCTGCTCCAAGACTGATATACCATAACAAGTATCTTCTTTGTAACACAGCCTATTTATTTCTACATCCTTTTAGCTGCAAATGGAGGGGCAGCACAAACAAATCTGAAAAAATATCCTGGGCCCTTTGAAAGGATATGACATTTCCTGAAATAATTTTTAAACAGATGTTTTTCACCAGTAAAGTTGGTGGGCGAACATGACAAAATGTGTTTTCCTAAAAGATACTGTTTTGCCAAAACTGAAATATTTTTTCTAAATTGCATCACTTTTGATAATATTTGATAGAATCTTGTATGAACTCCAGAGTACATTTTTTTCCAAAGAGAATTAAAGCGCTAACAAAAATTGTATGTTTGATGAAAAAGCATATATTCTGAGTAAATTAATATTTTTCACTAACCATTGAAAGAATTTTTTTAAATTAAGGTGTTGAAGGCAAAAAAAAAATTAGCAATACAAATATCTGTGGGAGCACAAAGTGTTTGTCTTCCAATCCATTCTGTTTCAGTTTGTAAGGAAATAGTCTGAATAAAACATTATATTCTATCATCTTGAGATTAATTTAATACAACTTTCTGATACATAAGATAGTCATTAGCACATGAAAAACGTTTTTATTGGTATTTCCAAGTTCAATTTTGGGTTTGTTGTTTTTTTCTTGTAAAACTGAATTATTTTGATAGAACCACTAAAGCTGTATAAAATACTTTTGGCCACGAAGTTGTAAAGACTCCAGGTTAAGAGGCAATATTGTACCCAGCAAGTTATGCCATTAATTCATTGTAAGTAGGCAAAAAAACATTAATTTAATAATGTGCTTAAACTTCTCCTGGTTGTTGTCTGAGAGAGAGTACTGTGATACCAAGGAAGGAATCCTCCTGCACCAAGACATATAAACATCAATTTAATGTAAATATTGTGTCTGGCACAAATGCAACAAAAGATTGCCAAGAGATTCTATGTTCTCATCATCCAGAATGTAAAGCCCATATGGAGAAGACATTTTTCTGACAGCCTCAAAAATGAACTCTATTCACTTGGGTTCTGTCAACTACCAAAGCCTACATTCCATAGTCTCTTGTACAGGTTATTCACAAGTGAAATGCAAAAAGTGTCCCAGAGGTAAAGAGTTTGTATTTGTAAGGCTCATCTGACCCTTAAGGTGATCCTAAAAACACGGATGAAGGCAAGATGTTTTTTTCTTTTGAGTTTTCTAATACCTGCTTAATATTAGCAAGTATTAAACTTTTCAGTTAATCTCACAATATTCAATTTCCTACCAACAGCAAGATGAGGCCCTAGACAGAGAGAAAAGGAGTAAAAGGAGACCCATGTATGTTTTATTAAGATTTTACTATTTGTTGCTGAAAAATAAAAACAGCTCTAATTTTAAACAAATATTTAAATCTGTATAGTGGTTCACCCATCCCTAACTCAGATGAAAAATGACTGTATTTTTTCCACATGAGTTAAAAATTGATAAAGGGTCTAACAAAAATTGCACTAATAGCAATAATAAATGATCATCTAAAAAATAATCAAATCAAATTATTTCTCTAAACATTTTCCTTGACATTTAGCCTGTAAAGGAAATTCTTAGTTAAGATACAAATTCTTGGTCTTAGTGGCTCAAAACTAAGCTGCATTACCTTAAAAAAATTATTATTCATCTGTGATAAAATGACATTTTTTTTCTACAAGAAATTGTGCATTAGAAGTTACGTATTATTTTGTCTCTAATTAATATTTACTATTTTAATGTTCATTTGTAAATGAGTGGCTATTTTTATGAATCAATGAAAATGTTAAATAAAGATTACCTTATAATTCTCATCAAAATAAACATTTTTAAAGCTTTGAACTTTAACCAAATACACTTCTTGTTATGGAGAGGGTTGGAGTCAAAAATCTACAAGATATTGTATGTGTCAGCAATGTAACTGTTGCATCATACTGTTACACTTTAACATAAATTATCAGATGCTTGAACTATGTCCAAAAATACCTATATTCTGAAAAAACAGGAAAATTTTCCAATTTGTCTTTTTAAATATAAAATTTCTACTTCAATAGCACTTTTCCCATCTTATTTCCCATTCTGCATGCTATTCCAGCTCCCTGAAAGACAATGGCATGAAGCACACGACGATACATATAAATAGGCAATATTCTACTAGATTAATTTTTTTTACCTTAAGCTTTTGCTTATCTTCTATAAAAAACATTACCATTCTCTCACCCAAAATTGTCTCTAACCATGCAAGAACTTAAGGTAAAAATCTAAAACACCTTGACATTTGAGACAATTTAATACATTTTAGACGCAATGCACAAAGTCCAAAATAAATGAGAGAAAGAGATGTTGCTTTTAAAGAAGTGTGATTTCAAGAACTTGACATCTCTACAGGTATGATTTACTCCTGCCACATCCTGCTTCCCATCTAAGAACAAAAGGGATGGTGAATTTCTCAAAATTATACCATAAACAAATAAAGATAGGTGTAATTATCTGGATCTACCTTAAGAATTAAAGGACTATTTGATATCATAAGGTTATAACATCCACAGGCACTATGAATTATTTTTGCCTTTGTAAGAGTCCTGGTATATCAAATTCAGAAAGTATTGTGAAGCTGACAGTGCATTTTATCCCAAGGGAATAGTAAGATATGCAGGAAAAAAGAGACTATTCCACCTTTAATCACATATCATTGTTTTCTCTGTGGATGTTGCTGATTGAAAACACTAAAAAATTGAAAAAAAAAAAAATTCTCTTTTCTCTAGTGTATCTTCTTTTTAGGTGATAAAACTAATTAATACAGGAAGAATTTTAGTACTTTTTGTAACTGTTGGCTCCTTATGTTTTTCTTCAAGCAGGTAACAATATTATAAATAACATAATGTTTGACAGCATGCCTTTAAAAATAGCTTATTCAGATAGCAAAGTGAGGAAATTTAGCATCAAATAACAGACACAAATATTCATATAAAGGATGTTTATTCTACCTGAAACTGGCAATTCTTTAAACTGTCTTTCATGTCAGTCCTCAGATCCTATGTTGAGAAGGAAGTGCTGGCACATATAGCTATCTGGAAAAAAACCTGAAATGACCAAAAAAAAGGTCACAATCTGAATTTCCCCATGCCAGGGAAGTGTATAGGCCCAGTTAATGTATAGGGCTAATGCACAGGCATAGTTCCAGACTCAGTGTGGTTTCTGGGGATTAATTAAGATTTTGAAAATTGAATTTAAATGCTCCCCTAGATTATGTCTGTGTTATGTTCTGCATTTCCTAGGCCTGGAGCTCTGAGGAGGCAAACCAAGTCCCACAGGACATCTGAAGAATTGTAGCAATTATCAAATGAGAAAAGCAGAGGACATGTAAGCTGTGGCAGTTTATATTTTCATATTATTTAATTATTAATGAATATTCAGTACAGTGACATATTATAGGCAATGTCAGTTACATTTTCTTTCTTTGTTAAGACAAACACGAGGAAGTCAGGGTCAGTGTGTTTAATTATTTGTCTAATTGTCTACTTTCAATGCTCCACTATATCTCTAAAAAACTAGCAACAGTTTGCAAATATTAAAACATACATGTGTGCTATATTAATTAAAAGGATTTTTTATTTTAATTGCAAGTAACTCCAGTTTCTGGATCATTTATTCCTGTTTGCAATCACAAGTAATCACAGTTGATAATTCCTGTAATATTTATTCTGGCCCCATCTTGCAAGCAATTGTATTTCTTTTGTCCACTGTTCCTGAAGAAGAGTTATTACACGATCTTGTTCTGACGCTACGGGACATTTTTCTCATTTCCTTCCTATATCTATCCATATGCTTAATTTTCACTTGTTCCTGCTTTGTCTTTTAGCAAAATAGCACACTAGATTTGTGGATATATCTTTCTTCTCAATCTATTATTTTACATCACAGTGAAATTTTCTTCTTTCATTCTTCATCACACCAGTAATGGCGGTTGTGTGACATGAATAATTTTCACAACAAAACCTCTACACACTGTGTTCAGGTCCATAAATGAAATATTTTAAATTATTTATCTCAAGTTAGTCCTTCAAGAGCTCAGCCAAAGTCCTTGTTCAGCACGATACCCTGAGGTCTGCTTTTTGGCAAAACAGAACTCAAGGAATTAATATTATATTATTTCTCACTGTCCTTGGATTTATTTATGGATTTAAATTATATCTTAAGGTATATTTTCTGCAGTTTCACCTAAGTAATTCTGATTACATTAGAAAAGATAAACACCACTGTAAAATATTTTCCCTTCAAATTACCTTTCCTGAGGCAAATAAGAGTTTAGTAAGAAACAAAGCCTATTTCAGCTCTTTACTCAGCTATGACCAGAAGCAGAAGTGCTAGAAATCTTAAAAGTAATCATTGTCCCGCAAGCCTTTGCAGCCCAGCTCTGTAAGCTCCAGAGGATCAGATAAACATCTGAACTTTTAGACACTTGTCCATGGCTTACCCAAATTCCAAGTCTTTTGGGGTCACACATCATTATGAATTTCCTTATTTTTATGTTTGCCAGACCCTTTTAACCCTAAATTTTCAGAGCTTCATAGAACTTAAATTCTCAACTCCCACAAAATCCAAAGGTTGTGTGATTAAATTCCACTTAACTCTGAAAAGATAGAGTTCACTATTACTTAATGTATAACCCTGTCTAAAAAATGTCATTAACATATACAATTCACACAACTGTGGAAACTCTAGTATCCCCTTAAGGTGAAGCTGCTCTAGTCTTGCTCTGTGTATGTATATCAATTTTTCCTCCCATTTATGACTGCATATTAAAAAAAAAATCCAAACAAACCAGAAAACCCCCCACAAAACCAACCTTCAGTGTGTTAAAACTCCTGCACTTTATAAAGTACAGGTTCTGTAAAATACCAAAATTTGTCAAGTTCTTCTATTTTTGTTAACTTAATATATTATTTAAAAATAGAAATTTAAAAGAAAACAGTATATACTTACTTGTATTTTTGTTTGTTTTATTGTTTTAGTGTCTTAGAGACTAATAAATGGATTTACCAATTATGTCATACTTAACATTACTTTTCATTTTTGAAACAAATTTTTCATCACTTTTCATGCAAAGCCATCTGTGTCTGCACATAGTCACAGACTGGATAAATGAGGCACACATTTGAGATTTTTTTTCATCTGACTGTCTGAAATTAGGAAGGGCCTAGCTTCATTTTCAGTACCCAATTTCTATCATCTTGTTCAACACTAATCACCAAGAAAAAAAAATGTCTTCACAGCACAGTCTATTCTTTGATATTTAGATACTGTACCTATCTTGCCAACTGAGAGTAGGGATGATCACTCTGCAGGTCTCTTTCTACAGAAAAGAGCATGAAGAATTCAGAGCTGGTCCGTGAATATCTTGAATTTCTATTAATTGCACTATTCTCTCTTGTATTTATTTGCCTTTGACCAGAAATACTTCTGGAAGATGGGATGGCACATAACAATCTACATTTTCTTAATAATCAACACTACTATAAATTTCTCATAAACAAATAAAACTTCTTTTAGATATGTCTCTTAGAAGGCTCAATTTCTTCAGCTCCAGAAGTGTTATCAAGAGTGGTCTATTTGTCAAAAGGAAAATACTGAGCTCTGATGAATAGAAAATCACTATGGAAGACTGCTGGGGCCACAGTCCTGCAGAGACCTGCACTTGTTTTGGGCTTTGTGTGTTGGGATTAGTGCCTTCAAAATCGATGTCATTAATAAATGCAGTGCCTCACAATGTGTGTGTTTTTTAGCATGAATGTAAGTTATCACAGGCTTGTCTCAATGAAACAGAAACCTTCTGAAAGTTTCATCTTTCTCTAGGGAGAACTTCAGAAACTGAAAACAGACTAAACTGAGGAAATAAAATAAATCTAAAGCTCTTTTCCAGTAACTGTGGGAATGGGGAGAGTGTTAATTTTAAAAAGTAGAATTTAATAAAAAGGACAGGAATAATTGAAAAGGTTTTTACAAATACCTTTGCATTAAAAAAAATAATTACAAAAACTTCTATGAAGTCTGACTTTTGGGTGCATGGAGAAATCAATTTGTGGAATTAAATCCAAAATTAGTTTGTCTAGAGCTGTTGAAGGATGCCAAGATTCCTAAATGTCTCCTAAAAGTGTTTTTCATCTTTTTTTCAAATTACTTTCCTGATAATTTATTCAGCATATTAAATGGCAAGAAATTAACCACTATAGTCCGAATGCCACCATTCCCCTAAAAAACCTGAGAGAAACAAGAAGTCCTAAACAGATAATAAAGGCACTTTTATATTTAATGTCTCTAGAGTAGTTACCATGAAGTTACGTCAGAATAAAGTACATCCTTTCAAGAGAGTGTTACATGTTTGAAAAGCACATTTGTCATTCTAGCTCTATTCCTACAATAATCTAAGTATGACCGTGACAATATTTCCTTTTTCCTCTAGGAGAGCAACCTATTATTTTGACATCAAAGCTTAGTTACATCAAGTGACAAAACTTTGGTTTGACATTGAAGGGCAGCCTTTTTTCTAATTTCATGGCAAAACAACATTGGTTAGAATTGTAAGGTGGAATTTTGTTCTAATATGACTACTTTCCATTTTATGGTACATTTGAGGTTTTTTTATTCCTACTGGCAAATTTAAGTGACAAACTAGTGCATAGCTTTCCATATTTTTTTAATTTCCAAAATTGCATTAAAAGGCAATATTAACATCCTGACCTCATTACAATGAAACTTTGAGTCATGCCAACAATAAGCAGTAAATTTGTTTTCAAAATTTGCTGTAATCATTTCTGCAGTGGTATCTAGTTACATTTTTGTCTCTCTCCTGTTGAATACCCCTTCTTAGTTTCAGCCATCTTACTGGAGTTCATCACAGTCTCTGTGCTGATGTTAGCAAGGAATAAAAATTAGATTGCTTCTAAATGGGTGTTTAAAGTGGATAATGTGTGAAATCTCTGTCTGTGGAAGACAGCAGAATGATAAATGAGCACGTTTTAAAGTGGGAAGCCCTCCAGGTTATATGCCTCCTGAAATCCCCGTGAAGACTGGGATCACAGACATTCTGTAGTGATAGGTACCAATAGTAATCACTTTCCAGCAAAAATATAAATTAAATAAATATTCAGAAGGAAAGACACAACATTAAATAGTTCTGATGTAGTTAAAGTATTTACTGCTTGGTTCAAAATTTAATTTGAATGGAAGGAAAATATTTTTTTAAGATGCTGATGTAGAGGGAAATTGAAATTATGTGATTGATTGATTGATTGAATTTTTTAATTTTAAAACCTTTCATCAGAGTTTAATATATATGTCTGTGAATGTGCTTAAGATTTTGATCCCTCAGAGTTTTCTGTTTCTGTTAAAGCAGTCTAATGTTTTCCACTGAAATAAATAGAAACCACTCTGTGCTGGGGGTAGTAGAAGGGCAGCATCAGAAAGAAAATTACCTCTGCTGGACTTGTGGTACTTATAGTACTTGTTCAATATACTGTAGTTGTGGTTGTACTGAGATCACTATAATTTCCAGAAAAAAAGAAGAAAAAAAAAAAAAGGAGAACAAAAGATTCTGTAGAGATAATAATTAGCTTCAGCATAAATAAACCACAAGGTCAGTGCCAAATGCCTTTCCTCATGTCGAGTCACACTTAATCACACCGAGAGGAACCCCATGAGTTTCAGTGAGAGTGTTTCTACCGGGGAACTGCTGGGGTTGAAACGAATCAGAATCAGCTCGTAATGTGTGAATGGTCTGTATCACAAAGCTTCCATAACCTCCATATAAACACACTGTAAACAGTTTATACACGCTAAGGTGAAACATCCACAGTGCTCTAAGCAGGTCCTACTTGCAGTACTTGCTCTCTTGGTGAAGAGTGGTGGGATTGTCCTGCAGCAAACACTGGGAGTTGAAAGAAAGGTCAACAATAGTTATAAAATAAAGTTCTACCATATGGCAAGTTATCGTTTTCATATGCTGTGAAGCACAGACCATAGAGTATATGGCCATAGAGTACATTTCAGAGTAAAATACAGCCTTCTAAATCTAAGCTGAGCCCAAATCACGTCAATCATTCAAAACTAAGTGAAGTACAATCAAAATATGTTTTTTCTCTTTTCAGGAATCTAGTTCATCTTTTTCAGACAGGAGTTCTAACAAACTGAGTGAAGAGAAGGTTTCCATCAAATTATTGGTTCAAACGAGATTTCACAAGATATCTAGTCTCATATATATATTTATATAAACTGATACTCAAAACAATAATTTCTCCTCTCTACATGAAGCCTTTCATCATGGCCTATGTCATAGCTCCTTTACAAGTGACATTTCTAATATATATAGCAGATCAACAAAATGGGTGAGGTGGGAAGGAAGCTGGAGGTCATCTGGTGCAACACCCCTTGGTGCCAAGCATGTGCACCTAGATATACTTGTCTGGGATCATATCCAGACAGCTTTTAAATATCTCCAAGGAGGGAGACTCCACTGGTCTCTGGGAAATCTTTATCAGTTCTCAGTCACCTTCACAGTGGAAAGTGTTCTCTGATTTTCATAGGGAACTTCTGCCTCGGTTTGTGCTTCTGGTCCTGTCACTGTGACCTCTGAAAAGGGCCTGGTTCCATCCTCTTTACACCCTCCCCTCAGGTTTGCACACATTTATGGGATCTTTCCTGAACTTTCTCTTCTGCAGACATAACAGTCCCAGCTTTCTCTGCCTTTCTTCACAGAAGTTTCAGGACCTTATCATCTTTGTGGCATTTCACTGGGCTCTCTCCAGCCGCTCCATGTCTCTCCTGTACTGTGGATTGCAGAATTAGACACAGGACTCCAGATGTGGCTTCAGTGGTGCTGAAGGAAAGGTTAACCCTGCTCAACCTGTTAGAAACATTTCTCCTCATGCAGCTCAGGATACCCTTACCCTTCGCTGCAATATTCAGTGTGTTGTCCACAGGTCCCTCAGGTCCTTTTCTGCCAGGGTGATTTACAGACAGATGGCCCTCAAAGATATATTTACTAAAAATTATTTTTCTCTCACTCCCGAAGAATTCAGAAATGCCAGAAAGTTTGTTGTTGTCACATTAAAAAAATATAGTCTTTCCTTTTAGAAAATCTAGAAGGAACAAGTATATGAGAATTCAGCTTTACACCACAGTAACTTGGAACTAATGGACAAATGAGAGCCATTAGAATAATATGCCTAATAAACTATTGCTCAATGTACAAGTACATTTGAATCATATCTCAAGGAGTTATTTTAGCAATTCACCTTAAAATTCTCAGGGCAGCTTAATAATGGTGGGCAGAAGTCATTAAAGTTTGTGTATTTGGCTGGAATCAAAACATATCTTTTCATAAATCCACAAAGATTTTGCAGGGCAGCCAGATGGAGATGATTCAAACCCTTGGTAGTGAGAACAACAGGGACAAGTCATCCAGGCAGACTGCAAGGCAATAGCTGGGAATTAAAGAATACGGAAAACCTTGTTCCTCACAAGAGCTTCTTTGTGCAGTTCAGCTTAGTCCACTTTGGGAAAGAGCCTGTTTAGGTTTGTCCTCGTGGAGACTTCACATTGCTTTGCAGCAGCCTTCCTTGGCAGCAGTTAAGATTGATTCAGCCAGCCTTTGTTGATAGGACAGACAATGCAAGCACTGTCAAAAGGAAGAAAGGGATCCTGATTGGGACCTGTCTGAAATAGTGACAGCCCACTGCCTTTTAAAGAGTTTTCTTTTACCCACTTTGGTGGCCATAAGCTTACCACAAAATAAATCCTTTTTGTCTCAGAAGGGTCAAAACAGATGAGCACCAAATGAAGACAAAGTAAGGACAGACCTGACTCTAATGTCCTAACACAGCTGAACTGAAAAACACTTGTGTAGTTTTTCAATCTATCTCCTCCCTTCATTTCTCTTTGGGATTAGAAGCTGAAAAGTCAGAGAAACAAAGACAGGCTGTTTTAATCAAGAGTCCCAGGAGAATACCTGCAGTTGCAAGATTACCATTGTGATTTCTAAAAATGAAGCAGGCCAAACAAGCTTCCAACAAACGTGCAAAAATTTTGCACTTTATCTAAATTATTTTCCCTAACAATTTTAAGTCCCCCCCTATGTCAAATCCATGATGGAATTTTAAATTTATGCTGAAAATGGAATAGAAGTATTAATTAAAGGATACATTACTGTTTTTCCCAGTGTTGATCTGTCCAGGGATTACTGCTGTCTTTATTACAAATTACCTGAGCTGATATGAATATTGTTCCATTTCTATTAAAATGCCTCTAGTTGAGCAGATAATTTCCCTGTAAAAATCTTGATTTGAATACTGAAATTGATTCATAGCAGTTGTGTTAACTTAAAATTAGCAGGTGAAGATGAAGCAAAAATAAATTAACAAATAAAAACAAAACAATTAAAACTATGTATACTGTCAATGACCAATGAAAATAGATCCTCCTTCTATGGTTCAGAACTACAAGGAAATGTAGAAACTGAAAGAGATTTTTCATGCTATGGGGAAAGAAATTCATTAGTATTAAATGTGATGTTGTGCATGGTAGAAGAGCATCACTTCTGAGAGCTGAGATTTAGCTTCATATTTTCAGCATTTCCCCCCCTCTTCTTAGTCATTGATAGGTATGAAAACATTTTCCTAATGCAAATATCCTTTAACTGAGCCCTTGCTGTACGAATGAGTGTGGTTTTCCTTTGGGAGCTCATTACACATCCTTGCTCCCTTGCCCAAATATTCTGCAGCTTTCATACTGTCCCTAATACTTTACAATTGAATTATACAGGGAGACTACAAACATCTTCCTGAATTGTGAATTTTCAATCCTTGTTTCAAAAAGGGTCTTAGTTCTGAAAATGTAAAGCCACTAAAAACTCCTTGCAGTGCTGGGTGTGAGTCAGTGGGAGATTCTGCTGTGGAGAGACTCCATCTCTTGCACACTTGTGTCTGCCCTGCATCTGTGCTGCCCACCTGAGTGCAGGCATTTGTGAGACCTCATTTTCTTCCACATTCTTCCACCCCAGTCATAGGAAGAGCTTTCAGCTGCAAAGCTCAGTTTGCTCTGACAGTGCAGTATTATTCCTCTGACAGCAATTAATTTCTCCTACAGCAAAGATGCATGAGCTTTTACCAAATGCAAAATTTACTAAGGTCAGCTATCAGCTACACAATCATAAACAGACTGATTATTTAAAATTATAAAGAAACAGTTTTATCACAGTATACAAAACTTAAGTGTGGGTCAAAATAAAAATTATCTTTCATTAGTATCTTTTAAATATCCTCGTACAAATTCCTATATTTCAGAATTTTATAATCAAAATTTATTGCACTAAACAAATGCACATCGTCAATGAAAAGGAATTGTAAAAACATAAATTTGTTACTGTGAAATGAAAAATCTCTTTTTAAAATTATTAACTAAAATACAACATTGTAACACTGAATTTAGTATAACAAATTCTACACAAAAACTCAGAGATTTCTGATTAAGAGATTTCTGATCAAACCAGCTTGCAGTAAATACAGACCAGTTCTCAGCATTTGTAGTCTTCCTATATAGGCAGTAAACATTTGTTTTCAGCAGAACATTATTTCTCCTTTAAACTTCTTCTACTCAGATAAATATAGAAAAAAAAGATTCACTATATTATGAAAAAGATTATAAAAAGACAAGATTAACAGAGAATATGTAATCAGCTTCACACAACTGGACATACCTTTAGGAAGTTTGGAACACAACAGTCTATTAGAATTATGGATGATGAAAAATATTTATAAAATATTTTTAGTAAGTGAGTTGAACAAACATAAGGTCAGAAGATTACTAGATGATCTTTAAGGTCCCTTCCAACCCAAGCCATTCTATGATCATACACTCAATCAAACAGCATTTTTTACAATTTCTAAGTGATTTCCGTGTTAGACAAAGTTGTGTATCTTCTCAAGAAAACTGAAAATATTGTAGGCTTGACCTTAATATAGAACTGTGAAAATTAATCTTTTAAAGAGTTATGGATGAATTTATCACATGATATAGTTTTCATTCCTCTAAGGTTGAAAACCAAATATTCTAAAATACAATTGAAGAAATTGTGAAAAATATGAACAGTAAAAGACCATACCTATTTGAAATACCAGTTGAAAGAAAAATTCAGTTTCATTGAAATAACACAAATCAGTAGGCAAGCAGTTAATTTTTTTCCACTAAACCTTTTAATTAAAATAGACATTAACAAGACCCCAGACACTTTCCTGAATTAAAGAGAGTGGTATATGCAAAAATGTACAGGTGCTTGAGTTTTTAAAATTTTGATTTCATGCTTTTCAATATGTTCTTAAATATAACATAGTGTCAATAGAACTTTATATTATATAGTACCATTGTAAACTAAAAAATAAAAAAAAAAGGTGTTTAAAAGTATCTGTTCACCCTGTTGCTTGGAAAAACTCACAAAATACCATTATCAGTAGGTGTTTGTATGAGCTGGTCCTGAAAAACCTCCAATACAATATTCCACAGTATTTCATTTGAAATTTCCTTTTCTAGAATCAAATATCTTTTTCTATTTGTCTAGTTCTTGTGATCAAGGAGAATACATTGAACACTTCTTTTACAAACTTTTGTCTACTGGAATTTGCTTATGTCGCCTCCCTAAATGCTTCGTTTCCTGGATTAAAAAATTCAACTCTTTCGACCTTTTCTATCAGGTAATTGTTCCAAAACCTCGTTTCATGCTCATTTTTTTATGTCTCAATTCCTTCACGTTGATCAGTATGTTCCTAGTAGTATGGCAAGCAGCTGGGCACAGCCATCCAGATGAACCTTCACATTTCCTGAAAAAAAAAACAAACAAACTTGCTAGTTTCTTTCTAGTTAAAGACACAGCCCTCATCCTGGAACAAGATTTATTCAGTTCTCTTTGGAGCCTCCTAATCTTATTTTCTGTTTAGTTTGTCATCCATTTCAATAGGCCAATTTCTGCCATAAGAAATAACTTGTTATGTATCATGCTTTTGCTTTACAAGCACTTAACACAGGTTTTAGTGTGTTTTACTTTGTTTACTGTCTCTTCAACTCTTAAGAACCATTTTGAATGGCCTTCAGGAATGGAACACTATGTTTAGGTCTTGTCAGTAGTTTGACTTTAGTGTTATCCTTCCATAAAAAAGATTAATTGGCCTATGAAAAGCCATTAGTGTCTCCTACAATAAATAATGCCTTTTATTTCTGCCCATGGGAGTTTAAAACAGCTATGGTCTCTTTCTTCTTCAAAGTAATAATTGACGATGTTGTTGAGGTAATAAAGACAACAAATCCCAGCTACCTTACCTACACTGTTAGTTCAAATGACTTCAAAAAAGTTAATGGCCAGAGCAATTCCAATGGAATTTGGCCCCGATGACATACTGGTCATTTTTCTAACCATTAGGTAGAAATATGGTTTTATGTAAATATTAAGTTTTGTAAGTTCACTTACAACCAAATTACAGCAGAATCTCAGGAAACTCTGCTGTGTAAACTACCATCACCTGGTGTATTCTAAGATACAGGCTCTTTTCCTGTGGGAACAGGATGAATATTGAAGCAACTTCTTACATGTGAACACTAAGTGATACCTCTTAGGTATCTTCAGGAAAATATTTTATGTCTATAGCTGGGTTTTTAGTTATAATTATTTTCTTTCTGATTCTGGAGCAAAAAATTCTAGAAGAGATTTTTTTTTCCCCTGACCAAGAAAGGAACTTCTCGACACTGCATTTTTAGGACAGCTATCCTGGGATACCCATCTTATTTAGCTGGCTCCTTTAAGAGAGGTAATCTCACAGGGCTTGGAAGGAGAAGGGCATTAACAAGTTATTACCACTGAATGTTTTGTTTGTCTGGCCTCATGATCAAATTCCCTTAATTGCATTACACAATCCCATTGTGCCTTAAATGCTGCACATCTGGAATGGAGCATAAATGTTTTATTGGATTGATGTCCCTTATTTCTTTAAAATAAAGTATGTAGGAAATCTCATTTTTCATTTGTACTCGTTGGGAAAATCTCAGAGTAGGCAGAGGTGAAAGAATTCGTTGTTACAAAAATGTTATGCATAGTAATTAAAGTGCTCCATTAGTTTCACTGAGTGACTGACAAGAATATAGCATCTCTTTGATTATTTACAGACCCAGCATTTCAAGATCATTTACTTAAGTAAAAAGATTTGGCAGCCTCATATCCCCTGGAAACCTACACAAGATTTTGATCGGAGTTTTATTAAACAGTGAAAAATAGTTTAGAGATATTTTTTCTTGCCCTCTCAATGGGATCTACAGATATGGCTAAGGGACCTAGGGAAATTCCTTATCTGATCATAGTATTCGTAATACATAAAGTTCAGGTTTGCTTTTAACACGCAATAACATGAGACAAAGTCAATATTGTTATTCGGATATGCTCAGCTCTACTTTAGTAGAACTAAAGTAATTCACCATGCTTGTTTATATTTTGACAATCAAAACCAATTATGGTTCTAGGTGTTGTATGAAGACATCCCACTGCATCTGCCATCTCATTTAGGGCAAGATATAATTGATGTGTAAAATACAAAATACGTGGTAAAATTCAGAATGTTATACCAAATAATCAAATTAAGATATTGTGTCAATTTTTTCTTTTTTTTTTTAGCTACCATCTGCATGTCAGGCATTAAGATGCATCTAACAGATGGATTTATATTAAAGAAGATTTGATCCATCATCAGTGTCAAAGCAAGTTCTATTTTTTTTTTTTTTTGCCATTTGTACCAATAATTATGTGCTGGTATCAATGATATATAATATCAACATTTCAAAATTATAACAGATGCATTTCCAATAATGACTATGTCTAATACTTCACATTAATATCAAAAGAAAACATATGAGTAAACAGGAGTCTAGCAGTAGAAGCCACCATAACCACTGAAGCACGATATATATTGCTTACTCTGAAGTTGATTTTTCAAATCCAATTAATCCTTCCAATTCAAATATCCAGTTTTCTTCTTTCATCTTTTCCTGTGGGGATGCTAAGGGCATTCTATGACAAAAAAAAAAAAAAGGTGTGCAATGCACTATGTAGAAAAGTATTACCTTTCATGAATTTTAGATTCCTTAGATTTCATTTTCTTTACATGTTTCACATTTTTAAGAGCTAGGAGAACAGAAGCTACAAACACTTAGTTTCTGCTTAATTCTTTATATTCTTTTATCTAATGCTGTAACAGGCTCTCTTCTATGATAAGCAAAAAAAGTCTTTCCCTTTCTCTTGTTATAAACTGTTTTTATAGCCATATATTTGATAATTTCATCATGCAGTTCTTGTTCTCTTTTTGTTCTGCATTATTCTTTTTTGTTTTTAAGATGGGGTGTCCAGCTTCACATAAAGTATCCCAGACAAACCTATACATGAATTATATAATGACAATAATAAAAATAGCAATTATTTGGAAAACGGCAGTAACTTTTTTATAAAATTTCCCAGATCTCACAATATCTAATGACTTAGGTTATCTATCCTTCATCTGATTCCTGTCTAACTGTCTTGAACAAATGTCCTCGCTAACATATTTGCAGTGACATCAGATTCTCTAAACATTCCTGGTGCTGTTCATTTTAGACTCTTCTAAAGTGCTCCAGTTTTTCCCTATAGTATTGTTATATATTTATCAACATTGAAATCCAACTACTATAGCACTGACTTCATTTACTCCAGTACTTTATCAATCTCTGATTTTTTTTACAGTCCTCTGCCTGACTTAACAAAATCCTTCTCATCTCCAGTTATATTTCTTTCTACCAAATATTTTCTACTTTATCTCAACAACTCTTAACCTTCCCCATAAAGCCAATGACAGTAATGCAAAAATCAGTGAATTTCTGAAAGACTTCATTACTCCCTCCTTCAGAAAGAAAAAGCCTCTTGAAATAAGATTTCACTTGGGAATTAGTAGAAAAGAGAAAGCCATTATAAGAAGCCTGGGAAAAAAAATTATTTGTGAGGTTTGTCTAGAAAAGGAAAACTGTTGACCAGAACAGACAGACTTGACACCTATTTCAAGTCTTTAGACCCTCACTTTGGCATTGTCTTCTTTGACAAATAACTCTTGTCCCCAGCTTTAGCTTGTTATTTTCTGTGTGGTTATAGAATTTGCCAAGTCAAATCCTGTTCTGTTTGGTAATTGTCTTCAAGATCTTCAAGGTCAGAAAGAACACCTTAAGCTCAAAGAGGACATCTGACATAACCTTGTAATTTCCTTCCCTCTTGATTGCTAGTATAGGCAGTCAGCAATGTCATTATGTCAGCAGTGTCTCAGTTATGTGCACCAATATAAACTACCAGCTGCTGCCCAGTCTTCTTCACAGAGCTTTTGACACATGCCACTATCAGAAGCAATGGCTTAGATGCTGCAAGTGGGGGACATGGAGATTTGAAACTATTAGCTGTTAAAATAGAAAGATGAGATATGTAGAATTGAGATCCACTCTGATCTAGTGCTGTCAGTTCAGGGCTTGGACCTTTTCATTAGGCAAGAAGAAATTTTTTTTTCCATGAAACACCCACAGAAAGAAAAAGAAAGGAGAGAGTCACAAAAATATTTTTACAAGTCCAACCTTCAAAGAACTTAGCCATGGTAAAAAAACCAAATCAATATAATAAAAATTCTACCTGATAAAATTCTCTTATTGGAAGCCTCTCTTTCTTAGGAAAATATGCCAAAATATCTCCAAATATATAAAATAATTTCATTCTGGTCTTTGGAAGATGTCAACTCCATTAGGCATCTCTTGAATGGTTGATTAAACAGAACAGAGATTTTTTTTTTATGTTACGTAAACAGTAAATATATCTGCCACAATTCCAAATTACATCAAAGTAAATATAATGAAAAATAACCTACCTTTCCATATGGTCTTCATGGTAATAATACTTTACACTGCCCAATACAAGCAAAAATTGTTTTTTGATCAGCTATAATCTTCTAAAATATTCTGACAGGAGAAAAGCTGAAGATTGTACAGACCCTCAAGGCAAGAAGTTGTGAAGACCAAATGGAAAATGATCTGTCAGGCAATCTTTGTACTGTTACAGAAGGATTTCCATTCAGTCATATCTGCTGACCACAATTTGTCATGAAGGGACCTGAGATCTCTTAGGCTACACTTACACAGTTAAGTACCTCCACTCTATGGGTTTGTTTTCAGATTTGAGGCCAAGTAGCACAGACCTCCCACATTCACATCTCCTAGCGCTTGGCCCTATGTCTGTTCTTAATTCTGTGCTGTTTCCGAGTACCAAATGATGTTATGTTTTATGTGTTTTGTTTTTTTTTTAATTCAAAATGCAGTGTTGAAGCATACTACAGTGGGGTATTTTTCGCAGCACAATACTGGAAGCATGTGTTACATTGCAAGGGGTAAGCTGGGAAGGTATATGAGTGCATTTGAGAGCAAAACCCCTTTGGAATAAACAGGGAAATATGGGTAAAAGTTCAGTATCTGCTACAGTCTTGAAAATGCTGCCTGTTGGGGATGGCCCTGGGCTCATGCTTTATCCACAAATCATGCCAAGACTGTGTCTCAGAGAAAATTAGTCACCATTAGAGACTAGACAGTATGCAGAAGCATGACAACAAGGAATATCGATAGCTGACAGCTTATTTGTGTGTCTCACTGTTTTCTATTTAGCAGCATAAATACAGGTTTTGCAAGGAATGTAGGACTTGGGAGGAATGCAGACACTCTGTCTGGGCATGTAGGAATGAGATGAGCTGAAGCCCAAAGGAATTGAATTTTGCTAGGATTGTCAAAGGCAGCCAAAAGGGCCTCTAAAAGTACATAGGTGACAAAAGAAATACTAGAAAAAATGTGGGTATTGCTGAAGAAAAGGCCAAGGTACTGAACACTTTCTTCACTTCTGTCTTTGCTGGCAAGACAAGTCTTTAGGAATCCCAGGTCCAAGAAACATAGAGAAAAGCCTGGAGCAAAGAATTTGTACCCATGGTAGAAGAGGATCAGAGTAGGGAACAAGAAACAAATGGACTCTGATGGAATACGCACAGGTAATGAAGGAACTGGCACATGTCTTTGCAAGGCCAATAATCTTCAAACAATCACAATTAGAAACGCCTGAGGACTTGCAGAAAACAAGCACCACTCATGTCATCAAGAAATGCAAGAAGGAGGATCCAGGAAACTACAGGATCACAAAGAAGAATGGACAGGATGGAAAGAGGGTGAGGTGGACTGAAAACCAGCCAGGCTCAGATGATGAGGATTGGTGGCACAAAGTCTAGTTTACACTAGTCATAGTGTACCCCAGGGGTGAATACTGGGTCCAGTCCTGTTTAACACTTTCATTAATGATCAGCATTCTGGGGCAGAGTGTATCCTCCGCAAGTTTGCTGATGACACAAAATTAGCAAGAGTGGCTGATATGCCAGAGGGTCCTGGTGCTGTCCAGAATTACCTCAGATGGATGAAGACATGGGCTGACAAGAATCTCATTAAATCCAAAAAGGGCCACAGAGGTGATTAAGAGACAGAAACATCTCTTCTGTGACATAAGACTGAGAGAGCCAGGACTGTTTGACCTAGAGAAGACTCAAGGGAGATCTCATCCATGAGTCTGAAGGAAAGATATGGAGGACAGAACCAGATATTTGCTTTGGTGCCTGTGACAGGACCAGAGGCAGTAGGCAAACACTGAATCACAAAATGTTCCCCCTGAACACAGGAAACACTTTTATACTGTGACAGTGACAAAGCACTGGCAGAGGCCACTCAGAAGTCTACGGAGTCTCCCTCCTTGAGGATATTTAGAAGTTGTCTGGGTTTAATTCTGGACAACTGTGTCTAAGTGTCCCTGCCTGAGTAGGTCTGTTGGACTAGATGACCTCCAGAGTTCTTTTCCTCAATCTCAACCATTCTGTGAGCTTTTGACTAAATTGGATCCCCCATTTGTAGTCCAAGACAGCTACCTCAATGTCAGCCTTGAAAACAAGATAAATTATAAAAGGTCACATACTAATAATGGTTGAGTTCATTCATAGAAAAAAACCCCTCAACTCAATTAATAAGCTTAGGTTTGTTTAGTTTGGTTTTTTTGTTTGTTTTTTTTTGTCTGATTTTTTTTTTTTTAAGCACACTGTAGAGTACTAAATGTGGGTAGTAGTTCAACATTGGCATGAAAATTGTTAATGATAGCAGTAAGTTATCTGAAATAAACCAGCAGCGCCTGTTAGCTCTCTCTAACTGAAAAGAGGCAGATCTTCAAACACATAAGGTTTAGAAAACTAGTTAGATAGGGCACAGGATGTCACAATGTTTTGGTCCACTGCCCAGTACAAGGTAGTCCACAGACAAGTTGAGGTCAGCTTCACAGTACTAGTGTAACACGCTATAAATAATATATGTACAGAGGTTTTGTCTCTGCCTACATACATGTATGACATTTTAAAGAGCATTTTTATTTATAGGGTTCTAACCTGACTCATTCACTAAGTTCTAATGAAATCATATTACTATCCTCTTGTCATAGCTGAGTTCTGTTGCATTATGTACAGCTGCCTGGAGAATTGGTTAACTGCTGGGAAGAAAGTATGATATGCATTTCCCTGAAGTGCCACAAAGAAGAGTAGATATTCTTTTGTGATTTCATTGCTCTTTCAACCTCTCATTAAAGGTAATTTAGGAGTAAAACTTCTTTTTATAGGCATTTTCTCCAACTAAGTCACTCTAACCTCCTCCTCCAGATTTTCAGAGGCTGCGGTTTATTCTCTCCTAAAGATGTCATGTTTTGGGAGACTGTCATCCTAGTCACATCTTAAAAACTTTCTTGCTTTGAAGAATCAGGGCACGAAGAAATCAGCAATGTGAGGCTTTTGGTATTGTTTGTTTGTTTGTTTTTGTTTTGCCATGCTGATAATCGGTAGTTTGTTATTTGCAAATGTATGATAAAAACAGGAGTGCCTCTTGCCTACATAAACTAGACTTTTGGCTACATATTAATACTGTCTTTTAATGAAATGCATATTTTTATAAGAGCTAGAAGCCACAATAGCTATATTTAGGAATGGTTAATGCTAAGTTATAAAAATAAAATAATTTAAACTGAAGCTTTGATTAATAATTATGTGACAGTTGATTTATCAGTTGACACCGAGTGATCTCTACATTTATAATGGTGTACACTGAAAGAACTGAACACTGAAAGTCAGAGCTGTAATTGATCTGCATCTGGAAGGAAACAGTCGAACTCGCTACAGTTTGAGAGCAAGGTATTGAAGTTTGTCTTTCAACTTAGGTGAAATGTAGACATTTTACATTGCATATCAGAAATCTTTTCTTAGTGAGCACCACTGAACTATTATGATTTCTGCAAGCCAAAAATTTCGACTAAACCCCAGAGAAAATATTATAACTTTTACAGAGGAATGACTGTATGAATTTACTTGAAAAAAAAAAAGGAAAGTTGTTTTAAAGACGAATTGTTTTTATAAATTTCAAATCAGTCTTGCTGTGTTGTGGGAGAGCCAATGGTGTGGACTTCAGTCTTAGTGATGGTCCACACTGAGCTGTAAACAGAGACACATTAAATCACAGCATGAGCATGTAGAAATTACAGGTGACCTTTATGCTACAGTGAATAGAGAAACAAGTTTGCTGTGTGTTACAGAGAGATTAGACAGCTACATCCCTGAGAGACCAGGTTAGGAACACAATGTTTTCCCATGAAAAAGTACTGAATTGTTAGAAGGGTGACATATGAATGTAGGAATGCATCCATTCCATTATCTTCCCTATGGAAAGGAGAGAAAACCTGTTTTGTGACAGCTTATAGACCTTCTCTGTAAATGCCCCAGCTCCTGAAGCAGTTTGACATTCAGGAATCAAAAGCCACCTCCTTGGAAAGTTGGGTGCCACAGAAATCCCAGCTCCCCAACACAGCAAGGCTTTCACAGTTCATAGCCCTTAATATACTTCACACTGCTCCAGGAATTACTTCCTCTGGGCTTCAGTAGTTTCTAAATCACAGCTCATGTATATTTTATTTTTTACATTTTAAAATGTTTCTTGAAAAGTCTGAATGGAAGCTGTAAATATTTTAAATGTTACATTTGAATTTAATTGAAGTATCTCCTCTGCTGTAATAAATGTTGACATCTTGAATCAATGTGCAAAACTGTTCCATTTTAATATCAAATAAGAGAACAAATGCTTGGAGCAAGAAAGTAAGGTGGTCATTCACTACCTTACAGTAGGTTGCAATAAGAGCTGTTTCATTACTGCAGAAAAATGCAACCAAGCTGCCATAATAAAATAGATTCTATATAAAGTGTGCTGAGGGCTCATTTAATTTTCTATTCAAGGTTTTAAAGCTTTCTATGGAACTTCTACAGAAAAGGCACTCTGAAGAGAAAAATAACATAAACTTCATGTCAGAACAATTTCTCTTACAATAGGATTCAAAAAAGTAAAAAAAAATGAGAGTAATTAGGCAAACTGATTTAAAATAAAATCTAATATAAAATCACAAATTGAGTATATAAGAATAACAAAATAAGAATAAAACCAGGTTTTTAAGTATTATATTATTGCTTAATTTTTTATGAAAATAAGCATTATTACAGGGATTCCAAATAGAATTTACAATTTTTTGAAATTTATATTTTAGTTTGTCTGAAATTTAATTTATAATGAAATTGTTTTGTGGTAGGGATCTCTGTATTTTTTAGATTTCTTTTTAAATTCAAATAGAAGTGAATGACAAACCCCTTAGCAATGGATGTTTCTGCCTTATCCCATTTCTGTTTGCAAGCACTAAAAGATTTTTTTAACTGCATTGTGGGAATGTATTTTCTTTGGCAGTCTCAAAACCAAGGAGATAGTATTTTCAGATATCAATTAAGATGCCTTCTATTTCAGTCTACAGTTTATTTCAAACATATGTCTGCTTCCAAAATGCCAGTTTAGTATGTTTCATTCCTTTGGGATTTATTGTTACTATTTGCAAAGTACTTTTAGAAAGAAGCACATAACAAGCAGATTGAATAAGAATAAAACATAGAATGAAAAATAAAAAAATAATAACTAAACTGCATTTAATTAACATTATGCATGTTAATTAAAAAATTAACATGTATTTAATTATGAAGATTTTTTCCATATGAGCATTAAACACCTGTCATGAAATTTCAGTACAGATGTACAGGTACAACTGTAGCCAGAAAGTGTGAAATGCAAAGGTCTGACATCCCATCTGTCTTCAAAAATGTTTCCTACCTACCCTGCTTAGAAAAGTACAATTCCCATTCTTCAGCACACGTGAAAATTTAATTTTATATCTTTAAAACCCAGATAGCTGGAGATGCACTTATGGATTTGAAGCGCATAATGGTGTTTTTGTCCAAGATTTTTAGGACCAAACTCATTTCTTGGGTTACTCAACTTGTTTGTTAAAAAGGGGGAAATAAAATAGGCAGAAAATTCTGATTGGTGTTTTATATTAAGAATAAAAAATATCTATTTTTCATTTTAAGCGTACATTTTTAAAAGAAAATCCTTGCAATATTAAATTACATTTATAGGAATTTGGGGTTTGTTAGCATTTAGATAACTATTCCAATATTTTTATAAATTATGTAATAATAGTGTGAAACCTTCAGCATCAATAATTATGAAAATTACTTTTTAAAACAATGAATTAGTCTTTCATTTGAAACACTTAACCGAGATTTGGTTTTTACACATGTTTAGAAAAGTACTGTATCCCTTTTCCACCTGCAGACCTCATGAGCTAAAGTTAAAATACAGTAAAGGTTCTGAGTAGCCAGCTCTATTTTTTAATATATTTTTTTATAACTATAACTGAAATTCTGGAATGTCCAATTTACCTCAGGGTGTGTGAAATTTTTGGAAAGTCATTGTCAGAGATGGCTGCATGCTCAGCTGTAGCAGAAACACTGAACTCTGCTGGTTTTAAGCCTGTGGTCACTAGAGTAATGATCATGACTTTGAGAGTAAGGCTATTGAGCTGCACCACTTCCCAACACTTTTTTTGCCTTTAGGCCAATAAAGTTGGAGGGCTGTTAAATTCCTCTTTTCTTTCTTGTGCTCATAAAGATGCACATTTGTCATTTATTTACCACATCAAAGTCCTGAGAAGAATCATTTAAACCTGGTGTCCTGGTTTGAATGAAGCCTTCCATGCCTCTCTGGTGCCATAAACCCTGCTGCAAATTGTGCCAATTCTGAGTGCAGCAGTCTAGATACAATATCCTGTTTTCCAGAGCCCCTTACAAAGTCTGGGAAAGAGTGATGACTCCTTTACAAGCTAGTGACACTCTCTTTCCCCTGAAGTGTTTATTTCCTCCTCAGAAGATATTTTTTCATCCTCTAAAGCATACCTTGCCATAATTTCCTGGAAGCCAGCCACATCCAACAGGTTAAAACCTTTCAAGATTGTCCAGTCTGAAGGATTTTTTAAAGAACAGGAATAACTCAAGTATGATGTAGGTCCAAATGCAAAGTTTAAAACACAAAAGATATCTAAAAATAGTGCTTAAGAGCAGTGGAGAAATGGTTCTGTGCCTCCTTAATCTTCAGATTCACCATGGTATAGAAGCTGATTCCACAGATACTGTACCCTGGTGATTTGTACATGCAAAAATTGAACAGATATTTCAGATCTTCATGAGAAGAAAATACAGGTCTGAGGAATACTTTGAAAAAGCCAGTACAACTATAGCTATTGGATTACAGCAAATCCTGATCCACAGGGAGAGAGGTCGGTGTAGCCCACCTCACAAATCAGGGAGTGCAGAATTATTAAAACATCCTTGTGGCTTCTTTTAGTGTGTTCATAGAAGGTTTTCATGTCGGGTCTAGGTTATTATGTACAGTAACACAGAGGGTCCACTGCCACGATAGAACTGGGCTGCATGGAGGTGGCATCCTGTACTATGTCATCTTTTACATCTGCACCTTATTTTCTTACTAGGCAAAAGGCATCACTTGTTGTTAACCATTGCTGTCAAAGCTCCCCTTTCTTCCTCCTGCACTTACTGCCCTGCAGGCCTCGTTCCTTCATTTCAGTTCAGTGCTGTTTCTATAAAGCAGTCTTCTTGGAAGATTTTCAGTCTGCATAATTCCCAAATCACAAGAATATGGTCATACAAATCTTTCTGTCATGAGTGTGGGTTAAAGACATTCCACTGCTCCACTAAAAGAGGAAGAGAGAGAAGCAAGCTCCCAAGTTTGGTGCATTAGTTATGTAGCCCCTCCTCATCCCTATCAAAATATTTGGCCACCTCTGTATTAATTTTATCTAAACAACAATCTAATTAGAAAATCATTCACTCTTGAGACCTCTCAAGACTTAGTTTTCATTAACTGTTGCTCATAACTTGATTTGATGGAAAGAAATGAGCCAGATTTTCACTAAACCATCTCTTAGGTAATAATGATGGGATGCCATGACACATAGCCATTTGATGAATGCATTTCCAAATTTTAGAGCTATGTAATGAGAAAGACATCCTTGACATAAAAAAGTCTTCTTTTAAAGAGGTCCTGGGAAACACTCTGGACCCAGACTGATTCACAGATGGAGTGTCATGGTCTATCATATATTTATTTCAGTAAGACAGTTAACTTTTGGAAATAAAACACAGCAACAGTTTGAATTAACATCTGCTAAATTCCAGTAATCTTATCACCCTCTATCTGAAAACAGGTTAGTCATGTCCATACATTTCACCCAACCATTACCTATCTCTGAGGCAGGAGACAAGCAGTAACACTGCTAATTGCAGGTTTAACTTTTGCCATATATCTTCCTCACTTCATGTCAGGTTCCAAGTCCCATTCATTCATACCTCCAAGTGTCTATGTACAAGCACAAGCTGCAAGTAAGTAATATGCATCTCACAAAAGAGGAAGAACCCACATTTTTGTTCTTGTTCAAATATCACCAACAAAGTAACATTGAAACACAGAGATCATTACATTTCATTAGATAAGATGCACCTCAGCATTAAGTGCTTAAATCTTCATCTCCGGATTTAAGCATTTCAAAAGAAAAAAATTCTTTATGCATCTCATGTTTTGTCAGATAACTAAAAATATATAAAAAGCACCATTGAATTCTTCAAAAGCTGTGCAATAATTTATAATTAATCTATGTTTTTAAAGCAAAATAAAATCAATCAGCCTCATATTTCAGAGGACACTTCTGCATATGTTTTCTTATGGTCCTTAATACCACCTAAAATCTATTTCTTACCCTTCTTAGTACTGCTGAGGAAGCAGCAGAGTGACAGTGAAAGGCAGTTTGTAGAAATAGGAGATTATTTTTCTTTCTCTGGGTAACTTTACATTTTAATTCTTTTACTCCTCCAAGTTATTTTTGGCTGAGCCGACAGAACTGGCCATTATGATGAAGTCTGATCCCACAGCCCTCTGTTGTTGTAAATGATAGCCCCAGCTTTCTTTTTCTGTGCAAGGAAGACTTAAAAATTTCCTGTAGCAAGCCTCATCCCCACTCCACTATGCCCACTGTTATCCAGATGTTGAATTTTCTATGCACCTCAAAGCCATTCTTTGCATCTTTAATAACTAGGAAATTTTAATCACTATAAAGTAATGAATGCAGGGTACTGATTTCTCATCATCCACTGATTAATCACATGCATATATCTCTCCAGCTCATAGCTGTGCTTTTGGGATCTAGGGAGAACCATCCCTCTAAGTTCATTGGAAATGAGAAAAAAGGGGGAGGCAACATTGGAGGGGACATACTATAATCACAGTAAATCAAAATAGATTATGTGCAGTTTGCTACCAGAACATTAGTCATCAGGAGTAAATTGCTGTGTTTTGGATGACAGACAGAGTCTCTAAATTTTTGTACTAATAATTGTGAACTTCACAGCAACATTCTTTGTGTCTGACAAAACCTGTTCAGGCCAGCCCTCCAGAGATGCTCAGGGAGAGGCACACAGCCATGTCCACCTCCACCAGCTTCAGCACTAATGAGATTACAAAGTGCATCTCTGGGAGAGCATTTGTGACTTCATGTGTGGAGACTCATGTGTGGTGATGAACTGGAAATGTTTAAATCAGGGCTTCTAAAACAGGCAGATTGGTGTGCTGCTTCCAGACAAGCATAGTTAGTAGTGATGGATATCTTTAAGGCTGCCAAGATCCAGCTGGGACAAGTTCTCAAAAGTACAGGGGGAAGATAGATTATGCTTTCTACTGAAACTAAGTCTCTCACCTACAATGCCACAAATCTCACATCTCTGGCATTTCAAACTGTAACAAGACTTTATTTTAAGGTGGAATATGTTTTGAAAGATTTAAGAGAAATGAAGAGCACCATACAGTCTCTTTTCTTAACTTAGCAGCCCTCTAGTGCTGAGGACCAGAGACACAAACAACATATTACAGAACTTACATAAAATAGTGAAGGTCTGCATTTAGTTTTATTAAATCTCTGTGAAGGATATTTTATATCAAGAGATTTTTATTTGAGTAATATAAATATATTGCTGTATTTATTTAACATATTGATTGCTAAATTTTTGTGCAAGATAAAAGAAGTTTTCTCTGGGCAAGTGAAACTTCTAGTTGACAAGAATACTACTGCCATAAGGAATCACTAGATCACACATTTAAAAACACCAGCCTAATCCTTTAGGTATGTTTAAACCTCTCCTCTAGCTAATGTAAAGACGTTTTTTACATTTTAACTTAATGAATTATTGAGTCTCTATTTTTTCTTTTTTTTTTTCCTTTTTTTCTTTTTTTGCCCTTTAGGAGTAAATCAGCTCTGTGTTGCAAGCAACAGGAATGGAGTGTATCACCACCCTGATGTGACAGGAGTGTTAAACCACAGCATGCTAATGCAATACCAACAAGAGTAAAAGCAGGAGTGGAAAACAGCAAAATAGGAAAACCCACAGTAAGAAAATATTTCCTTTTAGATGTCTATAATATTACGAAAGCTCTCTTGGAATAGAGAGATAAGTATTCAAGTATTTATCACATGTGAAATATAGGCAAAAATTTGACTTTATTCTTTCTTCAGCATTCAACCCAATGCCTTTGTTCAAGTTATGTCCATAACCTCAGCTTTAGCAGCATAATTATTCAACTAAAAGATTAGCAGCAGCAAAAATGATAATACAAAAATGACAGCATTTTCCTTTAACCAGTAGAATACCTGAATAAACTAGTGAATTATTTTATTTTTAGAGAAGAGTAATTTAGGAAGTACTTCACTTACATCAAAGAGGATCCCAAAGGCATGAAATCTTAGCACCAGTCAAAGTACAGAGACCTAAGTGACAGAAACAAAGCTGCTTTACTCTTAAACACTCATTTTGTAATGAACCATACACAAATCTTACTCTCCCTAGGAAAATATTTGCACTTCAATTACTATTTGAAGCAAGTAAAATAATTTCATAGTAGTGCCTATACAAGCTGTAGACTTATTGGATGAACCTTCTGTGTTACACTTCTGCAAAGTGTTCGAGCTAAAATACTGTGCATACAGTAGTGTGGCAAAACAGCTGCCAACAGAGTCAACAATTCCATTTGTCTTTGCCATCAACTTGTGTGAAAATCTTAGGTTTTGGAATACAGAAATCAGCCATTTGGATTAAACTATCTTTTCTATAATCTGCTTTTGACAAAAAGCAGGATCTGATAATTTCAGTGAAGTAGATGTGAACCACAGTAATATGCAAGCTCTTCCTGCCATACTGTATCTACTAGCTCAGCTAAAAGAAATACATTGCTACCCTCTAAGGCTTTTATTGATTGAAATAAATTGGTAAAATTACTTAAAAAAAAAATAATGACCTTTTCACTTTACACTTGTAATGCTCACTTTCCTCTCTTAAGAGTTGCAAAGTACTTTATAAACACAGTGAGGAAAAAGTGAAAGCACAGTCTAACTTGCTAATGAAAGCTGCAGGAAAAACATAGGGAGGTTTAGTATCTGGCCAAACACTCCAAATCAACACTTTGACAGTGCCAAAAACACAACACCAAGATCCTAGCTTTACATTTACATTTACATTTACATTTACATTTACATTTACATTTTCTGTTTTAACGTTTAACTACTTTCTGAGAAGTCTTCTTTACACATACCTTTAGCTATATCACAACCCTGTTGGGTATTAAGTCAATATGATTCATTCTGCTTTAAGCAGTTTGTGGTCTTGCTAATGTGATTATATTCAGGCAATTGAGCAATACTTTCATGGAAAGTGAAACTACCATAACATACTGAATGAATATCTTATTGAATTGCTGTCAGATATATTTTGGAGGATAAGTTTTCAACTCTTACTCACATGACACCACATGTTTAGCTGGGCCATACTGATAGTTTGGATCAAATGGCAGTCTGCTACATACACACACACATACATACACACACACACACACACACACACACACACACACACACACACACACATACATACATACACACACATGCACACACAGTTTCTCCCAATGCAAATAAGTTAACAACTGTGCTTTGCTCCACAGAATTTTAAAAATTCCTGCATGAAGAAACATGTCACAATAGGGATTCCATTTGCAGAATAAGACATCAGTGAGTTACCAGCCTGACAGTGCACAAGTTTTTATAAAGCCATAGCAGCAGATAGTTACACTTTTTTTTTTTTTCTGAAGGGTTTAAGGATTTTAGCAGTAACATTCCTGAAATCGTGTTTCCATAAAGACTCAAGTGTTTTACTGCACTCAGACCAAAAATACAAAATTAAAAAATTATTCAAATGTTGAAAAAACAGCAATTTTCATTTAAGCTTTTTTAAATTAAATGCAGACATATTTTAAGCAAAACATTATTTTCTTGTACATTTGTAAAGACTGCCATCAGCTAGGGAGACAGCACAGTCTTTATGGAACTCATTGCATTCTCTCAACAGAAATCTTTTTCAAATGGTCAAAACCTATCTGTTTACATACATATGAGCAGGTGGCTTCTCTAAGTGTTTTTTTGCATGCTACAAAAACAGAAACAGAAACACACACCCTGTGATACAGTGTAAAACATCAAATGACACTATTACACATCATAGAATATTGAATACTATTATATTGTCTCAGAAGTGCCTATTCCGCTACTGTTAGATAGAACAAGAAAATAATTTAATTTCTTTTTACCCTTACTACAGTTTTCATAATTTCTCTAGCTCATGATGTTAATCATTAGTCTGATCATCTATCACAAAATGCAGAAAGCATTTTTTTCTTTGGCTGGTCCAAATAATTGTTATCAAACTAGCTTATTTCTGCAGCTATTCAACTGCCTCAGCCAAATCCTAAAGGAACAAAGAAAAGTCCTCATTTTTCTGTACAGAGTTGCCATGTTACAACTAGTTTGTTTTCATGAAGAACATGGGTCTTAAATGCTTAGATATATTTGACCATATTTTAACTTCTTCTTTTAACATCATGTGAGAACTTTTACTCTATTTGCACAGAATTATTGTCAGTTTGGGATTAATTTTTGCTAATTAATAGCAAAACTTTTCCTTGTGCATTAGGTTTCTTGAGTGTGCATCTGCCTTAATGACTAAATTTAATGCTTTGAAGTGAGGGGTATTTAGTTGTTAATATTCTCTCCTAATGTTTCCAGATTATATTTTTTTTGTTTTGCTGCCAGACAGGATAGAAGAAGAAGAAGAAGAAAGAAGAAGAAGAAAGAAGAAGAAGAAGAAGAAGAAGAAGAAGAAGAAGAAGAAATGTTTTCAATTCAGTCTGAGGCAAGCCTCTAAGAATAATAAGTGGCTTTTATGTCATTTAGAGATTTTTAATTTAAAAAAATAGTTTAAAAAGCCCCACAACACCAAAACTAGAACAAATCATAACCCAGTATTATACGTCAAAACATTCCCTATGTACGTAAGCCAAGTCTTTCTCCTGACACTAATTATTTCAAGGATAAACTATCCTCAGTTCTAAAATTCAGGGGAGCTGCACATCACAGTCAGCAGCTCTATCCTAACAGCTCTCAGTTACAAGGCTTTTGGAATGACAAGTTTGAGAGGCAGTAAACTGGCCTGAGTAAACAAGATGTTAGGAAAGCTGTTCTGCAGCTATTTCAACCTATCACAGTTTATTTCAACCAAAATAGGTACAAATTATAAATATTTGTTGAAATTAACTGATTTGTCACCTCAATTCCCTTCCTCCTTCTTTCCATAAAAGTTACTCACAAACTCAGAAGCAGCTCACAATTAAGGCCACTAAGAAATAGCAAAATATACTCCACGACAAAACTATGTTTGAACTTCAAAGGACTCCAAACAAGAGCTCAGCAGCAGTGCACTGTTCATCCTAATGCTACTTATCCTAACATTATTGACCCTGTCTTATACCTCTGTAAGGAAAAATTGTACTTTTCAGGCACAGCACGTTGCAGAGCACAAAGTTCATATTTGAATACAAGTGAAAAAACCCAAAGAAAACACATAAGTTGGAGTTGAATTAATTCTGTTTCTGGGAAAGAATTTCTACCCAGAAGCATTATTTTTGCATATAATTATTTGATAGGTAATGACAAATGACCTAATGATTAGAAAGCTGTCATCGCCATCCATTTGCCAGCAATAGGAAACATCTGTATCCCTACATGGAAATAAGCACCACAAAACCAGATTTCAAAATCAAATGTGCAACCCATGCTTACCTCATTGCATAAATTCTTGTTGCACTTCTGGAATAATCACACATTTATGTTTTAGAAGATAGGGAAGTAGTACAACTCAAGAGCTACCATCCTAAGAAATGACCGTACAACAGAGTGTGAGAACTTTAACAAGCAATGATAAGTCACTTATAGAAAGTTCTCTAAATAATATCACTCACAAGTGTATTGAAAAAAGTGGCAATAATACATGAAAGACAGGAATGTACTTTGTAATTTCAGAACAACTTTATATGTCAGACTGCCAGATAAATATTTACAACACACTCCAACTTAGCTGAACTTATATGACTTCAATCAAGGGAAACTGCTTCCAGACACGAAGGTCGTGAAACATGTTATCAACTTTCCAGAGCCTGCCTTCAAAATCACATTGAGAGTGGAGAGCCACACGGCTGTCTAGTGTAATACAGACTTAGAAACACTGATAGGAAGTTATGAAACCCTCCCCACAGGGGAAAAAAAGAAGCAGGATTGTGCTGCTATCATAGTATTTAATAAAAACAAGGGAAGGTTGTTCTTTAGGTATGATTCGTATAACCATGCCTGGGAACACCAGCCTGTGACATGGGAGGCCATGTAGACTGCAAAAGCTTTGAATGTGGATGGTAAAAGTCACCCTGACAAGTGAGAATAAATGAAGAGATGGTCTGTGCAGCAGGCCTCTAGCCAGATCTGCAGCGTCAAGTTGTCTTCTTTTAAAAGAAATGTTACTACTGCTACATAAGAGTGGAAAGGGAAAGCACACCAGTTAGAAAAGGCTGAATGAAAGCAAAAAACAGCCAAAGTTGTCACTTACAGCCATAGTCAGGACCAGCTACAAAATTTGTAATTATTTGAGATTAAAATCTTTCAGATGTTAATGAGAAAAAAATGAAGAATGAACAGTTTTTGCAAGAAATGTCACATTTGTTTTGACATATTTATTATTCTCTTATTATTAGATTAAGTTAACACCTTGTATGAAATTATCATGCAAAGGATCTTTTACACTGCTAAACTGCAGACAGAAGAAGTAAACTATTCCAGGTATCACAGAACCTTGCAATTAAGGCATTAGATCATGTACAGTAAATTCTTCAAATAGAAGTTAAAACTAGTGTTTTGGTGTTAATTGCTACTTTGGAGAATTACTGGAAATGTTGAGAATTCAAAAAATTCCAAATTGGAAGTCCTTCCTCTAATTAAAATGTCTGGTTTATTTTTATTTTCTTTCTGTTCTCTGAACCTAGGACATAACAAAAATACTAGTGATAAAAACTAAAAATTATTTCTGCTTCATTTGCATGAACTTTGGATTTTGTTAAAGAAAAGCTAAAATAGAGCATGCAATACTGATTTTTTAACCTTTCTTCATCTGGAAAAAGCAGAAAGGAAACAAGTAGCCTCTTAATTATTTTTCTTGCAACACTGGTGGATTTATTACTTCTTTCATAGCCAGTATTAGGTATTACTACTACTTTACGGTACAGGTTACTGTCAGTTACTTCTGTTACTACTGAATAACAATGTTTCTACTGCAATGAAGACTATAGTAAAAAAGTAGAAATATGCACAGTAAATAAAAATATAATTGGCACCACTGTATGTAAAAATGCATATGCAAAGCAGTGAGTTTTGGAGAGACTCAAAGCAGAGACTCATTTGGAGTTCTGGAATACTGGTCGTGATGCATAGCAAGTGAAGTAGATAGAATCACATCCTTGACCAAATGAGAGAATGGGAAAATTGTACTAGTTCTCCCGCCCTTCCAAGTTCTTTTTTGACATTCCTGCTTGTCTCTTAAGTAAATTAAATTGATTGATTTAACTTACAAAATTCCAAAGAATAGGACTGGGAGAAATACTTTTAACCCACAGCAAAAGAGTAAAGGTTTTTTCCTTTCTCCAAAGCCACTCATAGGAATATAAAACAAACTCGTACAGCCCAAATCTCCCCCAAAACAATTCAGTGGTTTTCCTTACTATTGAAGTAGAGGCCCAACACCAAAACTAAATGCATTTGCCATGTCATTAACCAGTCATAAATCAGTTCCTTTTTAGTTTGCTGTGTCACATGTACAACTCTGGTTTTATGAACAACAGCCACACAGATTTGACTATTATTTTTTACATTTGAAATTCTTTTTCCCTCAATCTGTTTTATTTTAACACGAACTGTCAGAAGAACAAGATACTATGAAACCCCACTGCTGCCTCTTGTGGGTGAGATAATCGATGTTACAGGCCTGTCGCTCTTATCTTTGGGGAGTGTTTAACAACATGATGGGAGTTCCATTTTGATTTGTGACTGCTTCATCTGGGTGGCCCAAGCAGCCCATGAAAGGTGTGACTAGACAGCTGCTGCATTTATAAAACAAAGTTTGTTCTGAATCTAAGGTTTTCATTTTTAGGGCAAGTACAGTCTTGGGATAACAGCAAGTCAAATCTTGGCATCAAGCTTGTTTGTGTGCCTGCACATCACACATCTGATACTATTTCTTAAAAGGGGAATTCAGCAATTTGAAAACAAGTCTGTCTGGAATAGTTCATCCAAGCAAGAGTACCAAAAAGGATGCACTAGAAGATGCACTTCCTCTTGTAGCACAAACAACAGAGCATTGGTAGGGTCATGGGGATATTCTGAAGGCAGCTCACAGTTAAAAACAAACAACAAAAAAAGACATTTTCAGTTGTTTGATCTCTTGCAAATAATTTTTAGAAATATTTTGCTTCCAAGCATGGCATCTGCCACTGTTGCTTGTGATATGAACAATGAAATAAAGTTTTACACAAGAGGTCTATTTCTGAAATATTTCAGGCAAAATATTATATTTAAATATGTTCAGATATAATGAAGAAATGGACAATAACACTACTGTTAAAAAGCTCCTCTGGACCTTGGAAAGTATAATCTCTACTAGTCATTTCAAAAAGTATGTCCAACCCTGACATCATGTATTGTTTTCTACTGAAAAGAGAAACACATTAACATATTGTGCCTGGTTTTGGTTGTTAGGGCCATTGTTCAATTAAGTGGATTTCAGCTGAAGGTTTAAGTCGCAAGATAGTTAGGAAAGTTGATGACCTACAGGAATATGTAGAGTATGCACAGTGCTGAAAGGCAAGAGAGTGAAGTTTGACTCTATTAAGATGGATGTGGAGTGATTGATAACATGTGTGAGAATGTAGATAGGACTGTTGAACACGGAAGCAGAGGAGACAGAGAGTGTATTTTTACTCATTTCTAAATTCTAAAGGCAGGAGAAGCGTTGTGCAGGTTATTTGTACCCTCTTCTAGTTTGCTGTAACAAATATGATTTTTTAAAAGATCTGTGTTATCACAACTAAACCTAGAACACCTGAAAGACCTCAATTCTTTTAAGGGAAACCTGTTCCTATTGTACAGAACCACAAGAAAAGCTGTCATCATCTATTACAGACACTTTGAAACATCAAATCTCATTAATGATCTTTTGTCTTTTTACAGACCTATCTTTTCATTTTCTCTGTAGAAGATGCACCTTGAGAACTGAGAAAATAAACTGAGAGGACTTTCACTTAAGCACACAAATGGACTTTCTGTCTTCTAAACCAGGTTCTTAGAATTAATTCTGTGCCTGCTGGTTAAGTGTGAGTTAAGCCATTTTAAAATGTTGTGTCTTAGCCTTCCTCCCATAAATGAGGCATGCTATGTATGTTTTTTCTAAATCAGTGGATTTAATTTATTGAAATCAATAGACTCTCAACCAGTAAACAATGATAATCGATTTAACTTCTTTTAGCCCCAAGGGAAAATTAAAAGTCTAATAAAAAAAAATTTATCTACACAATTCAAATCAGTCAAATATTCTCAAACCTCTAGTTGTTACAAGAAACTATTTTTGAACCTAATCTTTCCATGCACTCCTAAAAGCTTTCATGTAAGTTGCTTTCTCTGTTCTTAGGAATCATAGAATAGTTTGGGTTGGAAAGGGCCTTAAAGATCCCTTCTCTCCAAATCCCCTGCCATGGGCACAGACCTCTTGCAGTAGACCAGGTTGCTCCAAGCTCCATTCAATCTGTCCTTGATCACTTCCAGGGATGGGGCAACCACAACTTCCCTGGTCAGCCTGTTCCTGTACCTCAGCACCATTACAGTAAAGAATTTCTCCTAATATCAAAACTAAATCTACCCCCTTTTATCTTAAAGTCGGTGCCCCTTTGCCCAATCACTCTTCTTCACTATCATTATTTTGTCAGTAAAACTTTTTCCCCTTTGAGCTTTTCCAGAATTCTCCATTATATCTTGAAGTGGTAGCCTGTTATCCAGGTGGGCTTTAACAGTGGTGTGTCTACCATATTTCAGCATGCAGGCATGAACCCCACATCAGCTACTTTTTCCTCTGAATTGACAGCAGCCCATGAGCTGGCTGCACTTACAACAAGAGGTAAAGATGCAGAAAGATCTCTCTGCATCATGTGGAGAGTTCAAGAGTGGATCTTGATATTCAAAAGGCAAGAGAAGGAACTGATCTAAAGACAGTCTTTCCTCATTAAGTACCTTAATCTTCCACTCACTCCTGTCTCTAAACAAACTTACTGGGTTTTGCTACTGTTAACATTTTCCTCCAAGTAATAAACTCTTCAATAAAGTAAATAGATTTCAGCAACTTTTTGCATTTTCACACCATGAGAAAGCATTTCTGGAAAATGTTCCAGAATTATTTGATCCTGACTTTTTCAGATTATTTGTCATTAAATTTTCAGCATTTCACACAATATTTTCTGGTTTATATATACTGCTTCACTGAAAATGTACTTTAATCTGCTTTCCACTCACCAGAAGATTTTCTCTTAAAGAAATTATCTGCTTAAAGCTGAACAAATGCAAATAAGGAAAGAATAAGCTATGAACTTAGCTGTGAACTATCTTTGCATGTCCAAATTCAGACATAATATGCAAGTACTTTGACATTGAATAACCTGAGTTTTAGAGTCACTTTGAGTGTAAGATCCAGATGTTTTCTGTATTATCTTTGAGGAGTGTAAATGTAAGTTTAGCAGTAAGGACCTCCAGGTTCTTCCACTTGATTTATTGCCAGTCTTGAGGAAATCAGTTCTTTAAACTTCTTTTTTTTTTCATTAAGGGTTTAAAGTACTGATCTATCTCAGCCCCTGTTTTGAGGCAAATGCTTTTGGTAATGCAGGAAAGGGTGGCTTGTTATGCTCACACTTGGCACCTCCCTGCTGCTGTTCTTCATCTGCCTCTGCTCACTGCAGAGCCTTCACAAACTCTTCCTTTTGCATCTTCCTCCAGCTGATGGAAGCAAGCACTACACACTTCCTGACAGAGGCCAGCAGGCAGTGCATTATTCCATAGTTGTTTCTAGCCCACTGTGATTGCCTTCACCATCTCTGGGACCTTTATTATTTGCACTGTTTACTTCTTCCCTTTAATATCATCATTTAAAATTGAAGCTATGCCGTGTTTATATGTGCAAAATACTGCCTTCTTACACTTGAACAGACCTTTAATTTGTTGTATTCATCTTAACATATGCAAGCAGATTTATGAAAGCACTTCTTGTTTGGTCCTCATGAATTCTCTCCCAGCTGAACATTCTTTTATGCTTTTTCATGTTTGGCATAAGTCACATCATATTATGTCAAAACCTTTTGGCTCCATTTCATAACATTGAAGCAGAAAAGCTCAAAATAAGTTGATTTACGATCTGTACAAAGATCTTACAGAATTTAGGAGCCCTGGTCCTCATTGCAGTGTGCATACATATGAGAATATATGCATGAATATTCATATGTGAGTTCGTGTACACGTATGTGGTACATATGTGTATATTTTGTTACTGCAATGTGTCAAGTGTTCGGGATCTGAATGTTTCCAGCTATGGCAGATCATTAGCCAAAATAAACTGACAGCAAATATATCACTAGCACAATCAGTAGAAGAACATGCCACAGTAATTGCCTCTCACTTCTGCTAATACAGACTTTGCTTTTTGTAGTAAAGCTTGTGTGCAGGATTACTTTTCTGAAAGAGAGTAGGAGAGAAAAAGTGGGGAGAAGAGAAGAGAAGAGAAGAGAAGAGAAGAGAAGAGAAGAGAAGAGAAGAGAAGAGAAGAGAAGAGAAGAGAAGAGAAGAGAAGAGAAGAGAAGAGAAGAGAAGAGAAGAGAAGAGGAAGAGAAGAGGAAGAGAAGAGGAAGAGAAGAGGAAGAGAAGAGGAAGAGAAGAGGAAGAGAAGAGGAAGAGAAGAGGAAGAGAAGAGAAGAACTGCACAGTACTTAATCTAAGCAAGTTTCTACACAACTTTACTGGTTCTAACAAAGATTTCATTAATCTTTTTAGAGGATAAAACAGTTGCCAAGGTGAAATAGACGCTGTTATTTTAAGCAAAGTATATATATGTTCAATATTTTATATATATATATATATATATATATATATACACACACATATGTTCAGTATATGTTCAACAGGTTTTTAAAACCTCTTGGCATGTTGAAGAGCAAGACACTAGGAAAATAGAAGTGTCTGGTTTTTGTGAAATTCCTCTGGTTTCTACAAAGATCTTCTCTGACCACAAAGGTTTACAGGGGAATAGTATAATGAATTTTCTCATAACTGCTTTCATAGACCTAAATTTTTTTGCCAGTATGTCCTGATTATTAGTATAAGGTGTACTTCTTTCTTTTTGTGTCTAGAAATAGGATTTACTTCACAAAATACCCAGAAACTTGGCTAAAAATAAGTAGGAATTGTTAGTACTCAGATGTTTTACTTTTCCCGTTAGGCAGTGACCAAGTTGATTAGTCGAGTACCTTAATGTTGCTTAATTTTTATTTGAAATTTATGCTGCACTGTGGTTATAAAATGTTGAAAAACTGGTTGGTAACTTTGGTTTTTACATTTTGGCTTTTCTGATGTATATTTCTTTGTATCTTTTACTTAAGCTATTTCAGTCTTTATCCTTGCCTTCCCAGACCTTTTTCATCTTCAATTTTACTACTCTCCAGAACTTTTTAGCAGGTGACTGACTCTATGCATAGTTTTACATGTGAGAATGCAAAGAGTTCAAGATGTTTTGGTACCTGCTCATTTCTTAGAACAAGTGGAGAATGGTCAGCTGACTGTCCCAAGATACATTTTAAGTTATATGAGAAAAACCTGATACACTTCAACAGTTATTACAAATATACCTTAGTGATGGCTTTCATCTCCAAATCTAGATATTTTTTATACTGTAATGTTCAGAACAAAATATAGAAAGATAAAACATTCTTGTGTTAGTCAAAACACCTTGAGGCTGTAGGATTTTTAGCCCAAATTTCAGAATGAACTGTTCGTTTAGAAGCAACATTGTGATTTGGACTTAATCAGCATCTAGTTGTTTATCAAGTATTTTCCCTTTCTGAATTAAGCCTTTCCATATGCTTGTTTTTAGCAGACATAGATTTATAAGCCCTGGAAACATAGGTAATTGTAGTGCCAAACCTGTAAACAGATCTTCTGTATTTGATGCAATTCTAAGGAGGTGTTGGCAATCTGAAATATAGAACCTGATAATATAGACTAGGCAGAGTTTACTTCCATTACCAAAGCCAGGGTGGAATTTACACGCCGGCCAATCAGCTAACTAGGGGTTCACTGTCCCCATAAGAAAGTATGTGGGCATTGAAATGGAAAACAGTGAGTTTGCAAATTTAATCTCCCATCTTTCATATAGATATACACACACCCTGTATATGTGCCTGTCAGATTGCAACCATCCATGACTAACGGACGAGTGCATGTCCACTAGGTAACTTAAAAACATGTAAACCCAGAAAAAGTATTTTTAAATACCGTTATATTTTAAATACAGTTTTTATATTGCTTTGGCTCTTCACATTCCGTTCATAGATAATGAGTGTTTTTTTTCTCAAAGCTTAGTGTATATTTGTGTCAAGGAACTTATGACCTGGCCTAATGATGAGGACAACTGTACAAACCAATCTAAAACACCAGTAAAATTGGGTCTGTCAGAGATAGGTCTGCTGGGCATTAAATTTGAATGAGACTACACTCTGGCAACATAAATGTTCTAATAACAGCCTTGGCACAGCCACACACTCCCATCTTAATTTAACTTGTCAGGCTCATCATGAAGTGAACTGTGTTCATTTTATGTCAAGATAGTGTATAGCATGTAGAAAACAAGACCAATTCCACACAAGAAGCTAACTAAAAAGTGGAGTAATGTAACAGCTCAGTCTCATCATTACCTGGATTGAACTGCAGTCTACACATTTTGCCACCCACTGCTTGTAACAACAGGCAATAAAAAATCCATGTTATGATGACAGAAAAAAGCAGGTAGGATTCTCCTTAAATAATCACATTCACTTAAGGTTAAATGCTCAAGCAACAAAAAGGGAGAATGAAATACTATTAGAATGAGGATGTTCTACAAACTTCTTTGTGACTTCCATGAGCTACGTCTTTGGACTCCACAGAGATTACTTCAGTGGGTATATGCTACTAGGTTTTATTCACACCCTTTTTCTGAAATTAAGGTCTTAATACTAACCTCTAGGAGTTTTTAGACCACAAAAAGCAGGATTTATGTGCCATAACATTGGCATGCATTTAATACACATGGTAGTGTGACATCTACAGTCTGTCATCATAGTCCACGGAGAAAAATAAGCACATCTAGTACATCACTTCATCTTGAGACAGGTGTGCCCAAAACATGCTTCCCTGTCAGCCTACTCTTTAAGGTCTTCTTTCCTCCAATGCCTCTGAGGAAAACAGAAGTACATTTAGCAGTAGAGCATAGATATGCTGGAGGCAATGTTCACAAAGGTATTTAGACAACTGCTCTTAATTAGGTACCTAATTTCTTGTGAAATTTGCAGACAGACAGTGTTTTCCTAAGGTTAAGCTGTAAACCATAATCTTCTTGTAATACCTGGCTTCAGCAGTATGCATTTGGTCACACAGGAAATTTTTGACAGAGCAGGGAAGTCACTTTTGCAAATTTATATCAACACTAAAGCTACCAGGTCATCTGTCCTCTACATTATCTCTCAGCTAGTGCTCCTTCCTTAATATTTATTTGGCTAGTTCCTATGTCTCCATGTCTCCAGGGGCCCACTGCTTATGAGAAAATGCCTTATATATTATCATTAACCAAATCACTCTTACCACAAACAAGTTATTTGAAAAGCAGCATGGATATCCCCAAAGAGGATTAGCAGAGTCTCCTTCCAGCAGGCTGACAGGTTCTCCTTTGTTTCATAGTCTTTTCTTCCCTGGCACCCCATAATCCTTCTTGCTGAATTCAGACAGACTGTAAGAATCAAAACTCATCAGCATATTGGGATGTCAACTCCACAACTAAAAACCGTGAGAGAAGAGTGATTAAGAGTGATTCAGGTAAACTTCAAAGTGAGAAAAATCCACAAACTGGGAAAAGAGGAAGGGAAAAAAAAAATAAAAAAAGCTTGTTCAACTTTTTCAGGGATGCAACTGATAAATACATTAATTGTTCCCAAATCACACACTCATGTACTACTGCCAGCCTGTTCTCTGCTCTAAGGAAAGAGCAGGGAATTGAGGACTAACCATAGCCCTCAGCTCTCACCCTGTTCCAAGACTGATACAAATGGTCCATCAGAGGAGACAGCTCTGTTATAGAAACTGAACAGATTTGATAGTTCAACAAACAAGTATGTCCATCTTCTGATGAAAGTTTGTTGGCTCCAAGATGGTGTGATGTTGGCACAGCTTCACACATCCTGAAACAGCCTGTTTGTGCATGGTTTGGCATGACAGATAAAACTTTCTTGCATTTATCCATACCCACCCATAACACATCTGTCCATGGGCTAGTCTTCTCTTTGTGACAGTCCAACTGCCTGATCTCCTGCAGAGATGAAGGGATATGAGGGTTCAGGTCCAACGGATCCCAAAAATTCAGGGGAAGGGAAAGGCTCAGTCATTCTTCCTGGTGCTCACACTGGGGTTCATAAAGCCAGTAGTCCACAAGAGAGTCAAAGGATTTATTTAACTGTCTCTCACTCCTCTATGTGGACAAGTGAAGCTTTAGTTTCTCAGAAGAAATAATTACTAAGATCCAGATACTCCGTGTCAATCAGGAAGAGTAGAGACTTCAGGTATATCTACACAGCAAAGGTGAGAAAGGTTTGAACCTATTTGAAGCAGAAGCACTTTTTAGAATCCAAGTATTAGTTTGGTGAGTATTTGTTCATGTGTTTCCTGTCCTACACGTTCAGAGACAAAGATTGTATTTCTAAAATATGTTGAACAGCTGATTAACCTTTAAACCTGTATAGATGCCTTCCCTGTTCTACAAGAATAACTCCTTGAAATTAGTTTTAATGACATTATAAAAGCACAGAGTGGTTTATAATTAACTGCTAATAGGTAGTTACATGATTTGGAAAGGTTTAATTAAATTACTTAAACATTTACACTGTTCTAAACATGTGTTATAAAATTTTCGTGATACTTGGTTTTATGATTAATTTTAAAAAACCTTTTATTAATATAAATAGCTTTTTTGGTTGAAAGTTATATAAACATTAGTAAGTGTAAAAAGTGAATGCTCACACATCTTTTTCCTTAGGAAATGAATGTGGTTTCCTCAGCAGATGTTTATAATGAATGGAAGTGTTCCTGCCTGGAAAGAATTTTACAGAAACTGTTATTGACAGATTTAAGCCCTCAGATTTTTCTCTTCATTTGACGTGCTGCTTGTACGTTAAGAAGAAGGGATGAGGCATGGCTGTTTATTTTCTTGCCTTCTGACAGGTTGCTGCTTTACTATGTGCAAACAAATAATTTTTTAAGCACAAATGAGAAATAGACTGTTTCAAATATTACAAGTTTAGTTTAAAATTGATTCTCATTAATAAAATTGCTGATTTTTATTTGCATTTTATCTGGCCATGGGAAGAGCAGCTGTGGTGCCACCTGGAACTAGAAAGATGAAAAAGTTAGGTGTACCACTAGAAGAAAACCTCACGGCTCAATGCCCAAGTAAGATGAGGGGTGGGTGAGCCTGGAAGAACCATTGGATGTTCTTTTGTGAAGAACTGTATGTCTACATAAGTAAGGCAAGAAGTCCCCAGTGAGAATGGGTAAAAAAGGTATCGGGCACTAATGTAATTATATCATGGTCCTGAGAAAACTTGCTGGGATCTGCCTCCTGATTTTGTGAGGTTAGCAAAACACCGATTCCCTTTTCTTGGAATCCTGCTGTGTCCATAACAGAAAAAATATCATCAAAGTTATAAAAAGCACTCAGTATTTTCTGCTCCAAAGTGGCTGAGTCAATACCATGATGCTGTGAGCCAGGCAGACCTCAAGAAGGGTCTTTAAGCAGCCATTAATATGGCAAACGTGGCCGACATGGCCGACATGGTCAACGTGGCCCACATGGCCAACGTGGCCGACGTGGCTGACATGGCCAACGTGGCCGACGTGGCCAATGTGGCTGATATGGCCAACGTGGCCGACGTGGCCAATGTGGCTGACGTGGCCAACATGGCTGACAGGGCCAAGGTGGCCTCTGGTTCAAGAAGACTCCAGCTGCTGGTAGCCTGAATGTGTTCACCTTATTCTTTAGCCCCTATTCCTTAACCAGTGTTACCAACTATTAATAGGTACCTATCAAAAATAAGAAAATGGGGAAGATTAATTTCAAGGGTTTTTTGTGGAAGTTCCTTAGTTTTATATAATTCCTCTTTCTTTAAAAAGCATGACAAGAAACTCAGCAGTTTCTTGTCACTCAGCAGTATGTTGGAGGAGGCACAGGTTGGGGTTGTGGTTAATGTCTTCATTTCGTAACATATTGTGAAGTATTCCACCATTTTTTGAACAATACAAAGGATTACAAAGGTAACAGTGACATACAGACAGGGAAGTCATACACAAATTGGAGTTAAATTGGATTTTGGTCTGTTAAACAACATATAAAGTCTTCATTATTGCTTCTTTAATTTCATTTTTTGTTAATTCCTTTGAATCACAGCAAGTAGCAAAATGAACTGTGAAATATGCGCACACAAAACTCCTCCCCATATTTCAGTTTCTGTATTGCCAAGTAAACTCTACAGTGAGAGTCTCAAGGCATTGCTACATCTTAACTGTGTTATATTGCACTTAGGCACTTGTCTTTTCCTTTTTTTTGTCTTATTTTTTTAATGTACCACCATAGCTCTTAAAAACAGATGCATTTATACAGACAACCAATAAATATTGTTTATCCAAATTCCTAAATCTGGGGATTGCTTGGATATGTACCAGATCTTCAGTGACCTGCTGAAGAATAACTAGGTTCAGAGGCTGGACTGTTACAGATTAGGACTTTTGAAGAACTGAAAAGAATTTTTAAAAATTAGGTAAAAGCAAAACTAAAATAATGACTGAAATATTCAGAATTAATCATGTTTCACAGCATTTGCCTTTAGGTAGAATTATGGAGTGTGTGTGGTCTTGGCAGGCTTCAAGGGGTTTACCAAAGTGTTACTGTTAGAGTGAGCATATGATGGAGAGATTTTAACAATCTGAATGTCAAGTGAAGAGAAAGAAATCTTTTAAATAAGATAATGTAATAAAATATTTTATATGGATAAACTAAGATGTCCATCTGCAAGCTGCTTTGTAACTGTATTATTTTATATTAACTATGGAAGTGTGTTTTGTACTGCAATGCTAAATACAAACCAGGCACCACATAAGCTGTTATGCAAGCACCTCCATTCAGCTTTGCCAGCGAATGTCAGCGCTGACCCCACAACACCCCATTTCTAGGGCCTCTCTACACAGAGAATACCAATTGTACTGAACTGTGGGAGCACTTATACTGTAGAGAAGAGGCTAAAATGAGACTCACCAAACTTATTTTCACTTGAGATCAAAGGCAGGATGTGAGTTCCGCTCCTCCAGACATCAAAGACCAGTGCAGAGCCCACTGTGCCACTTCAACCTGAAATTATGTCCTTATTATGTACAGTGGGAAGTTTACAGCTTTTATCTCAAAGTGCAATGCAAGAAATTCAGCTAGCTAAAAATAAATACTAGTAGTAGTAGTAGTACTAGTAGTACTACTAGTAGTAGTAGTAGTAATTATCACTATCATCTGGATTTGATCCAGATGATTAGCAAGAACAAGGCTAATTAAAATAATTTTTTCCAAGATTTCAGGTTACAAAGACTAAGAAAATGATTGAGTAGAGACTTTATTAACAGACAATGAAATCAGTATAAGTGTCTTTTTAATAGAATTTTACCACACTCTGACTTAAGTGTCACATGGTTTTACTAAGTTTCATACAGAAAGACCTCAGAGCTGACTTCTAGTTAAACCTATTTTACTAAATTGAAGATTATAAGCCATTGCAGCTCTGTTTGAACACCCTTTGAAATTATAAGAAAGGCTCCTCATGGTTTCAAGCTAGTGGGCAAGTGGAAGCTCTTTCCATTTATGTGGTTAAGGTTTTCCTCTTATTCAACATCTACATTTTCCTGCAAGTGAGTTCATTGATGCCAACATGAAAACTTCACCAGTGCAACCAAGGTAGGCAAGTTAGACCTGCAGTGTTTTGTCCTCCAGAGAAGAGATGATTCAGACAAGCAGTTTCATAAATTGGAGGAATGACAACATGCAGAGATCCAGATGATGCACAAGTCTGTCACTTGTTCAACTTTGACACAATTGTGACAATACACAGCAACATATCGATTTTACTTTGTTATGTGGCAGTAAAAGTACAGAACACACATTTTTATCTAGTCCAATGGCATTTAGCATTTTTAATTTCACTCAACGTGAAAAATTTTCAGTTGAGATGTGTAGACTTAACTAGAGAATCATCCTATTGTGAATTTGTCCACAGCAAACCCCTCAGAAGTAATGAAGCCCATAGAAGAGCTAGGACCTGGGAAAAAATGAAAAGTTAAGCAATGCACTGTTCTACAATAAATTTTTCAGTTCCAAACACATCCTATGAAATATAACCAAAGCTTCTGGGGTTATAATAAACAGTCAGTCATGCATGCAGAATAGACATGCTGGATTGCACTATTTTCTGATGATGGACTTCTATACCATGAATATGAGTTCTTGGTGAAGGACTTTCTGAAATTTTTGATGAATGCTGGGGTGAGGGGAGCACCACTGAAACTCCAGTAGGTAGTAAATGTAGGCTGTGGACTGCAACTAGATAAAGTTACATAGGGGCATCTAGGGGTTATTTAGGCATACCTGCTTAGATTAGACAACAGGCACACAAGGGTTGTGGATTTCTAAACATCTGTACCAAGGATCTGGACAGAGAAAAATGCATCTTCTTTCCAATAACCAACCTGAGCTTTCTGCTGCAGAAATAAGGGTGTATGGGGCAGACAAGGTGTACAGGACACACATGGGTACATCAAGCTTGGTAAATGAAAGTGTTCCAATACCCTGAGGCTTAGGTTCAGTGATATATGACTGCCTCTCTCATCTGCAGAAGCGTTTCATTTATTAACTGTACAAGAAAGTGTTTTGAAACATCAGGCAAAATAAAACTTTATCAACCTGTAGTCCAGAGCCAATACACAAACTGAAATATTTAACTCTGGAAAAGCTACAAAACAGAAGGCATAGTAAGCATAAACAAATATAGTTTAAAACTTTTTTCTGATCACCGTAATATGTGCTGCAACATACCAGCTTCTCTTCTGACATTGTAAGCTGATGGTATAAGGGATTACTTTATGGTGCACTTCCACTTATATTGCATTGTAATCATCTGGCTGGTTGGTCTGGATTTCTCTACACTGACCACTCACTCCTCTGTCTGCAGACAGATTTTACTCAAGGCCATAAATGAATGCTGTTAGTTTAGCTTTTATTGAAAAAGTGTATGCACAATACACTATGATAAAGAGTTGTAGTTAATAAAAGATATAGCACAAAATGAGCATAAAAACTGAATTGAGTCAGTAGTAATCCAGCCTCCCAAGGTGTGAGCAAGGAACAATTTCAAGTAGCAAGGAATAAGTCAGTGATCACATTATGCCCACCCACATTGTATCTGGGCCTTGAACGTACACAAATACAAAGAAAAAAACTATTGGAGCATTTTAGCACATGAATGTATAATTATAGAAGGAAACTGTATTTTAATATATCCTAAACTACTAGAATTTCAGAAAGAAGTTATTCAGCCCCAGTTTTTGGCATTAGTCTGTTTCTATTATTATATTTTATTAAATTTTTATATTGCAATATTCCTAGAAAACTAAATATTTACAAGAAGGTGCCAGTGAATTAAGACTACACACAGATTTTCATTAAAACTTTTCATGTTTTTCATGTCCTATAAAAATAAATAAGCTTTTCTTCAACTGGCCAAAATGTGATCATTCTGAATAAGAGTACAGTGCATCATCCATCCAAGTCTGTCTTTAACAGTATCCTTTGTCTCGCTGAGAGAGGGCTACAGTCATTGCTTTTTGAAAATTTATATTCTTAAATGCTTGTACTGAAAATGTACTGAAAACATTTTGTTTCTTTCAAAGCACATCTTAAAGAATAGTGAAATTTAATTTCCAAATCAATTTTTAATAATGACAGGGTTTCAAATATTAAGCCTAAAACAGAAATTTTTACAGGTAAGGGTGTAACTTTGGTGCAACAAGAACTGTGCAGCACGAGAAGCTACAGGCTCCAGCTTGGATTGCAGACTAGTTAAACTCTGTCACCACCAATCATGATTCTCAGGGGTCCAGCCAGAGTAGCCCCCATGAACATTCAAGGCAAGATAGATGGAGAAGCTGGGGAAAAGGACAGCCTGTCAGATCCCTGTTAACTCTGGGGCTTGGGTTAGGAGTAAGGAGCAGAAACTGATTGTGCAAAAAGTTGTTACATGCCATGGTGGCTTTTTACATCACAGTGTATCGCAATTCAAAGCAGTCACCACTAAAATATGTAGCTTGGAAATTGAGCAAAAAAAAAGGTGTAGAAGAATATCTAGGAACAAGACCTTCATCCACAGCTGACAGCAGGAAAGGCAGGCTGAACTTAAGTCAGTTGTGCTAAAGTCAGCCAGACACAGAAACTCATGATGTCCCATCAGAAAATTGGTGACAGTAATACACAATATAGACAAGAGTTCCAGAACCTCAGCTAGAATAAACAAAGTGGCACAACAACAGATTAGCTGTGGTCCAACCAGCTTTGCTGGTTTACACCAACTCAAAATCCACAATGCTTTGTAGCTCTATGCCAAAAAGCTCTGGAATAGCTCATTTTAAATACAGTTTTAAAGTGGATGGAAAAATTCTTGGTGGTCATAATGACTGCACCTTCAACAAATGAAAGCAAAAGTTATTTTAATCTCTCATGTTAATCCCTCACTAAGTTTTGCTTTCTTTCTAAGTAATATTGTTTTAACACTTGTGCCAATGGAAGCCTTGCCAGTATTTTCACAAAATGTTGATAGGTTTTGCCAATACTGTATTAAGAAGGACATCTAAGAAATGCAAACATTTAGTAGACTTTTATGAAAAGTGATGTCTGTCCAGTATCTCATAACACTGGATAAAAAAAGAAAACAAACCAAGGACTAGACCTCTGGAGTACATTCAGATTTCATACAACGAAGAGGCTCACTTTTTGTCCTGTGAAATAATGAATACAAAATATCATTATTTGCTCTCAGTCACCCAAATATGCTCACATAATCTCTTCATGATGTCTTTATCATTAATCCCTAGCAGTCTACAAGAGAGCACTAAAGAGACATGAATGTAGAAACAGAATGTAGACAGAAAATCAAAGGAGTGGAAAAAAAAGGGTGATGATACAGAATTCTGTGAGACTAGCCAGGTCAGTAAACATATCTAGTGAGTTCATCACTTCTTCCTTCTCATTATACTCTTTGTTTGGTGACTGTGAGCTAACTTAGAACTGGTATGTTCTTAAATGTTTTTTTTCCACAGAAACAGAGACTGTTACACATAAACAGTAATGATGTTCTCAGAAATATGCTGAGAGAGCAATGTGAGTCAACAAAGAACTAAAATGTAGGGCAATTCTGATGCAGAGTGAATCCCAGAATTTCAATTTCTCCATAAAGAAAAAAAGGGGCTTGGTCTGCAAGCCAAACTGAATGGCAGAGCTTGGGAGATACAGATCCCTTGAAACTGCAAAGGCTCAACCTCAAAACCAAGGCAAAGAAATGGAAGGGCTTCATCCAACTCTTGTCCATGTTCAACCAGTTCTTCACCCAGGACAGCGTACCTGGGTATAATGACTTGATTTTTATGATTAAGCCAATGCTGAATAAAACTGATCACGCTTTGAAAAAAAAAAAAATGGGAAAGAAACAGGATTCAAATGTGAAGTTTAAGGTATAATACTTTCTATAAGACTTCTATGAGCATTAAAAACCACAAATTATTCTCATTGGAGAGTTAACTTCTAATATTTAGAGCAAATGGCATAAAAAATTCTTGGCTTAAACAATATGTAGCAATGAGGTGATGAGGAGAGACACTGGAAGAAAAGACATGAGTTCAGAAGCGCAGCATTATTGAGGAGATAGTAAGGGTTGCAAAATTCCCTGCAATGGAAGACAGGTAGTATGCTGTACTGGTTTGAAAAGCAAGAGAGAGACTTCAAGTCAGTAATACAATTTTTAATAGGGAAGAGGAAAAAAAGGAAAAACAAAATACATGCAATAATAAAAATAAAACCACTGACAGAGTCAGAATACAACCTGATACCCTGTCAGTCAGGGTGCTGGTGCAGTTTTCCTCCAAAGGGTCCAGCGATGATGTGGAAAAAGCCTGGTTCTTCCTCTGGAATCCAGTGGAAAAAGGCTGCCTTTGGCGTTCTAAACATCAGTTTTTACCTAGGTTGGAAAGGCTTGGCTCGTCCTCCTGGCTGGAGCATCTCCCAATGGGATGATGTAATCTTATCAGTTATACAGTAGGACTCGATGGCCCATTAACAGAAGATACTTCCCACAGAGATAAGGATGATCACCCTTATCAGTTATGGCCCATCAACAGAAGACATTTCCCACAGAGATAAGGATGATCACCCTTCTCAGATGGTAATAGAATAAGTATGTTGTATTGTAAACCAGGACATATGTCTTTAGTTGCCAGGAAAAAGGAAACTCTACAATATGAAGGTGTGTAATGTATTAGGGAACAATTTCTGCACATCAGCAGTGTTTTAAATGGGTATAAAATTTTAAAGCTGCGAGAGTTAAAACTCAAGACTTGTTTTCACATGGATGAAAACAGAAGATTCTTCATAGAAATGGAATATGAAGCTCTAGAAAGAAGGTTGAGGTTAACACAAACTCCATCTTGCAAGCATCAGTCCCAGGAAGGGCAGTGATGACATCATGCAAATGTAACAAAGAAAACTGAAGAAGAATTGTTAAGAATTATTTCAGGTATTCTGAGCTTGTTCTGGTATTGAGTAGTACTGAGAATGCTGGAAAATAATTTGAATTTAATTCAAATTAAATTTACACTCAGTCCTTTGAGTGAAGGACTAGACCTTTGAGTCATTGGCATCATCTCCTAGCTGGAGTTTTTTGCAAAAAAATGGAGGGGAAAATAAATAGAAGTAGGATTAAGGGATGAGCCCTGTGAGGAGCTTGGGAGGAAGCCATGCAGGGTCCCAAGGGAAACAATAGCTGCAAATGTTCTTTGCACATATTGTTGTAACATGTTTGAAAATTCATAGCTTTCCTTGAGGAAATGCAATGAAACACAGCTGATTATAAATAAGCTATAATACAGTTGTAAGAAGATAATTTCCAAGATCTAAACGATGACTCTGAAGTAAATTTGCTGCAGTATTTTGATCAAGCTATGAACGACAAGGCAACCTCTGCTGTCAAACACTCATTATATTTAATATTATTATATTACAATAGATTAATTATATATTATTATTGTTGTTGTTGTTGTTGTTGTTGTTGTTGTTGTTGTATAGGTTCTTTTCTCTTGGGTTCTTTTTTCATGTCTTCTGGTATCTCACTCTCTCTAAATTATGTTCTTACTTCCTCCACTTAATTTAATCTAGTCTAATAACACTTTCAAGTAAGTTTTGATAAAGGTTGTACAGGTCCCATAAACCAAAGATTGCTTAACTTTAATTAGAACTTTAATTAGAAAGAAATACAGAATTTTTACTCAGGTCTGTAGAAGTAAACATAGTATTATAAATCAGTAAATGTTTACTAAATTCTATAATAGCTTTATAAATCACACTTGTTTATTCTTTTTTAGCTTATTTCAGTAAGGTTTTTTGCTTTCCATGGTGGCATTTCCCCATCTCTTTCACACAGTTCTACCGCCTCTTGAAAAATTGATTCTGCAAATAACAGACTGTGCTGAGCATGGTCATGACTTATTGAGGCCACATAAGCAGTTGAGGTAGAATGGAATGTCAGTTTGCTCTAAAAGATATAACAAATTTGGCATAATCACAACCCATACTGAATATTGTAGTTATTTGACATGCATATTGACATGCATTTAAACTACTGTTAGCAGTAACAACTTTTAAACTGCTGTATTTCCAGCATCTCAAGCTGTAGGAACAGATGGAATAGTCATTCTCAGGTTGCCCTCTGCTGTTTAAGGTTAAAAAGACAAGGCAAGTTTTACAGAGCCATAACAAAGTTTGGGAGAGGGAGGTAGTTTTGGGACTAGAGCAGGAGAAAATTAAACTTCCACAGAGGATTTGCAACTTTATATAAAATCCATCCATTTCAAAAGGAATAGACACCCTCTAGAGGGTTCATGAAAGAGAAAATGTAGAAAGTTAAGAAATGTAACTTCATTTCTGCAATTGCAAAATTTTTACTTTTCCTGGAGAATCATCAGCTATCAGAACAAATCCTGCAGTTGTAAAACAATTTCCCATCAAATTCAATTCCACAAATCTAATTCTTAACAGTTTGAACACTCAGATGAAATTCCTGGCTGGAAGTATTTGACCTGAGAATATAGCAAGAAACACTGACTTCACTTCTTTTACACCTACTTTATGGATGTGCTATAATTTGGTCCAATATGCATCAATTTGTAAAACCCAAGGGCTGCACTACCTAAATAATTGAACTCAAGTGAACCCAGGTGCTTCTTGAGCCTCAGAAAAATTCAGTGATTTATTCAGAGTTTTTATACTTGCCCAAAGAATCAACTGATCTTTAACATTGCAACTAAGGTGAAATCAGATTTATTTGGTTGAGAATGAATAAGAGAGGCTGGTTGCACTCTGCTTAACTGGAACAGAAGGTCCATTGGAGGTCCATTGGTTTGCAGTGGCTGCCAGATGTGAGATAGACCCATTTGCTGGCCCAGCACAGTGACTGTGGACATTCAGAACATGCCATAGTGTCTTCCTTCTGGGCAGAAAAGGTCCTGAATGAAGGAGGTTTTTATTCATTAATGCTCACAGGAGAATGCAATGCTGGTATTGTTCGAGTGCTTTATTTGGACATGCTGACTTGCTGATTATATTGTTTGTTTCTTTCATCTGTGAAAATATAAACCTGTCAAAGTTTGTTCTTTATTCATAAAGAAAGTAACAAGAAAAGGCTTAGTGTTCATTGGCAATAGTGGGGAAAAAATGTTTGGATGATTTTGGGTGATTCAGGTCTGCTGGATGAAATAACTAAAGGAAACATGTTTCTTTAAAAGAGTTTAATTATATTTGGACTCCAATGAAAAAATCAAATTATTGCCACATGGCATTACTACAAAAAACAGGGGGGCAGGAGGAGGTTTGAATGTCTCTCTTGTGCATTTTCTCCATCAGACTCATTTAGGTTTCTTACACAGCTCATTTTCTTGTATTTGTTCTGCATGCCCTTTGGATATCTTTATTACTTCAAATTATAGCTACATCTTGTGACCTTTACTTGAGCTTACCATAGTTTTTGTCTAAGACTGTGTATGCTTAAGGTCACTAACGATTAACTTCAATATAACATTGAATTCACATCATAAATTAAAGAGAAAATAGTATCTAAAAAGCTCTCATTGCCTCTAAAAAAACATTCTGAACTGCCCCAGATGTGCAAGAACAATACATATTAACTACACAGAACAGGTTCTGGGGTCCTTTGATCTTAGCCTCCCCCTTTCTTTTCTAAACATCTTCAAAAGTCTGCCTTTCTGAAATGAGTTCACCCATCCTTATTTGCTGACAGACTGAACAGGAAGGGCAGATGGAAGCTCTTCTTGTTTTATTGTGTGATTTATTTAGAAAGCAAAAGCAAAAGGTCTGACATGGGATCCAGGGATCCTGAGATCCAGGACTATTCAACACACAGCTAAATGCTGTATCATGGCAAACTCAGAGGAGTAAATAGTTATGACTGTACACAACAATTAGTTAAGCAACTCACAATGCAAAAGTGAATGTTTTTTTCATTTACACACTAGTAGTCTAAAACAGTAAAATTTCAGCTTGGTTAAATCTTGTCTGAATTGTCCTTGTCACTTACAAAAATATGAAATACAGACAGGTCTTGGAATATAGAGAAGTTCTTGTTTATTGCAAGTGGTGGTATCTCTGGGTTGTATTCAACCTACTGGGAAAACTGAAGGAAAAAGTGTAAGCACCTGACTCCTTTAGTATTATTCATGGACTAGCTGATACAGACCTCTTGATCAACGCTGCAAATATTCCTTCAATTTATCAATAAAATTATAAAACAATTACTTTACACAATTTCTGCAAAACCAACAGAGTAGAAATCAGTAGCAAGACTAAAATATGATGTAGTACCTGACCCTTCACAAGCACTATATTCACTTCTTTATAACAGTTCAAAGTGGATATAGCCATAGCCTTACATTGTAAGACAGTTCCAAGACTCCTTTATGAATACTTTAAAGTGTATTTATTTCTGCCACACCAGCATCCTTGAAACGTTAGACTCATTATTTCAACAGACATTCTATATTTTGAATCATTTTACGAATGAGAAGCCAGACAGTTTTCCACCTTTCAAGATGAGGACAGAGGCAATCAGGCAGCTTCTAAGAATCTTTAGAGATATTAAAAAACAGATTAAAGCCATTTAATGTTACTCTTCTGACTTGCAGAAAATAAACCAGATATTGCAATAGTGGCAGCTCTCAGATACGTTTGTGGAAAAATTATGCTTCATAAAAGTGAAATTGGTTTATTATTACCGTTGATTTATGAAGTCTCAAAACACTGGGACTTCTGAAATGGAACTTTTACACCTTAATACAGACTAAATTTCATGTCCTTACCAACTCCAAGAGTTGTGAGACCACATCTGGAGTGCTGTGTTTGGTGGGAGGCTCCTCAGCACAAGTAGGACACTGGCACTCAGGAGCCAATAGGTCAGACAACAGGGCCCATGAGCACAGACTAAGAAACTGGGCCTGCTCAGCCTTAAAAGAAGGTTAAGGGAAGCCCTTATTGCTGTCTACAAGTTCCTGAGTAGACGATAAGACTACTATGAAGAAAAACTCTTGTGAATGCTCAGTGAAAGTAAGTCAAGAGACACGAGTTAGGAACATAGAAAGATCTACTTAGATATTAGAAAACGTGGTTTTCTATTAAATATTGGGAAAGGTCATCGAGAAAGATTGTAGAATCTCCATCTTGGACCTGTTCTGAACACAATGCTGAGAAATCTGTACTAAATAGAAACGCTTTGAACAAAGGATCAGACTGGATGGCCTCTGGAGGTCCCTAACACTCTAAATTGTGTGATTCAGCGGGTGATGTTCTTCACCCACTATTGTTGCCATAGTCTGAGAACCTTGGTATATTTCTGTGGATTTGAATACTAGCAGGTTGGAAAAGCATATTCATTTTAAGAATCCCACTTTCTGGCAAGACCTCCAGTTGCTTCAGTATTACAATCTAGAAACCCAACCTCTACTGTTCTAGATAATAAAGGATTAGTTTATTCTGATGTACAGGCCCAGGAGACACCTTGGTTTACAGTAACTAAATGGGCAAAATCCCTGCCCACAGCCTTTATAAAAGTCAGCACAAGTTCCAAAATTCAATGGTTACTCAAAACTCCATATTTCTTGACAATCCTTTAGATCTTTTAAATTCTCCAGTGCCTAACATGAGGATGTAGGTTGGTTCTGGGTTTCATTTACCATTCTTGTGATTGTCCTACACAGAGCCTGGGTTTGGACTCGATGTCCCTTCTGTGTCCCTTCCAACTCAGGATATTCTATGGATTAATTTACCTTCTTTGTTTGAGAGCTGTTATTATGGACTAAACATATTGCTCTTCACATTCTTTATTTACCAGAAGTTCTCCGGGTAGTTTTTTTCAGGCAAAGAAGCATTCTCTCAGGAAACATTTGAGAATAGCATAGGCTATAGGAAAATATACATTTAGCTATTTGGATATAAATTGTGGCATGACATGTTTCCTAATGTCCTCTTTGAATTGACTTAAACTCTTAGTTTCTTTCACAGATATAGTTTGTCATCATACAGTTTGCCCATACAATAATGGTGAAAACCTGATTGAGTTTAACCTTTTAAGCTCTATTTATACTTTATCCATGCCTGTCCTTAGGACTTAGAAGAAATCAGTCAAATACTCTGAGGATATTACACCAATGGAAAATGCCATGGCAGACTAGTCACACCATATGAGTGTTAAAAAGGTGCATCCAACAGAAAGGTTCATACTAACATTGCCAGACACATACAATTAATTTAAAAAAAAAGTGGAAGGTACAAACTAACTAAGTGTATAAATGGAAGTCAAGAAATGAAATGCGGGAATACAGAAAAGTCTGACAATACTAAAACTATGGAGCTAGCTAGGGAAGTTGTTAAAGGCACAGGAGTTTAAATTCCTCAACAAAACTTTAGTTAAGAGCCAAAGAATGTGTATTTATTTCGCTCACGATGACAAGTTCAAGGCATCTACATGAAAATGAGTGCTGAAAGATGAACTGAACAGGCTGTCCATTTCATCTGAGGAGCATGGATGCTGTTCTTACAGAAGGAGAGGATCATTCAGAGCACAGACTTATTACAGACAGAACAATCACTGCTGAAATGAAATGATGTACAGAGGCATACAAAAGCTGTTTCTTTTAGGAGTATAATTAAAGGCTTTTTCTGTTTTAGAGCTGATAATAAAATTGTCTATATTGAGGAACAGCTGAAACTCCCCAAGAGCATTATTTCTGTGTATTTTATCAGTTCCTCCCCTCTGAAAGAGGGGAATGCTACAAATAGATACAAGTAGTTCCCATTGCACAAGTTTATTTTCAACATGACTTAACACTCAACATTGTCTTCCTCACTGTATATAGCTGGTGACAATCTTTCTGTATTTACAAGCTGCATTAGTTAAGTTCACTAGGGAACTGAAGTATTTGAATTGAAGGCATAGGAAATTCCAGGAATTCAAGATAAAAGTATGCACTATTATACACTAAATTTTCATTTATAAACTGCTGGACAGCCTCAGCATTCCATCTGGCCCTCCAAACCAGGGCCTGCTATGGAACACTTGGACACAGAGACTAGAAATATTAGTGTTTTGATGGGAATAGGAAAGAGTTCTGGTCCATGAGAACTTTGGGTTTCATTTTGCAGATAACAGTGTAACTGTTTTGAATGAACAGTTCAATTAAAGTACATAAGAAGTTATAAGAAAATATAATTATTAAAGAACCCTCTAAACTAAAACTACCAGGAAGTACACGGACTTACTTAATGAAGACCTAGTTCTTACAGGCATTGCACTGATTTTTTGAAATGGGATGTCAAAAGACGACTTTAGCACTATCACTTTTACTATGAGAATAATTAGTTTTGCTTTAAATTCAGATTATTCTTAAACTCTAAATTAAACTCATTAATCATTGAGGTAGGCTTTAGTGCTACAAACTCTCAAGAAATGTTTAAATTTACATTAGTTCTGTTTTTCTGCAGTAGTTCTAGAAAGTTCTATTTTACAATTTCCACTCAGCTCTGTGTCCCAGCAACATCTATTTACAAACATTCACTAAAGATTTTGATATCAAAACTACAGATATAAAGGGTAAAAAGGCAATCTTAAAAGGAATATTCAATCAGTATCTTTCTTCTGGCATATTTGAATACTGAATTACAAAAACAATGGTATCTTGTCATCTTAAAGAATATTCTACTCCTTCACTGATGAGACCAGGAATGGATCAAAGGTGAAAGATTTCCAATATTCTGCTCACCAATTCTATGAAATCTTATAGTATGTCAGATCTTTAATGTTACTTTTAATTTCATATATTTCATCTCATTCACATACTATGGAGGAATATAAGAAAGATTTCAGATAGATACACAGAAAAAAGGAAAAAAAAGACAATATTCTAATGCAGTTTATCTATCTATTTATCTTATGAACCATCTGAGAGCTTCTCTAGATTTCATCTCTAGTCACTAAATTTAAACCCAGGGACAGTCACAAACTCAGCCTATGTTGAATACTATACACAGGAGTCTGTGTTTTAAAGGCCTTTTGTAGGATGTAAATTCAAGACTAAGTTTCTAGTTTTATGTATGATTTAGTATTTTTTTCCTTTCATAATAAAGTCCATTTAGCTGAAAGAGCCATAACAGCATCCCACTTCAGGAAAGTGCACTCCTGTAATTAGTAGGAGGAACATCTGATACTTAAGGCTAATTGGCAAGATAAAGAAGTTCATGTGAAGGGAGTCTGTCTTTCTTTGCTACTAACTGAACAGAATTGCCCATTCTGTTGAAAGTCAATAAATTATTTTCAAATATTGTATTAATGTAATAAGAAATGCATGGAAAACAAGCATCAGAAATATTTTATTTCCTGATCAGGAACAAATTGTGAGACTAAGAGAAGAACACATGTTAAATTGACCTGGAAAACTTCCATTTGAAAAGTTTGTGCATAGGTATAGAGACAAAAATAATGAAATTGATAAAATTTATAGACTTAAATCTCATGTGCTCTATTACCTTATTTATTACCTTTATTACCAAAATCCCCAAACCCTCTCATTTTTTAGCAAATTAAAGCTGGGGCTCTGAAATCATCCCATGCTGAGCAAAAGGAAGCTGATTTTTTAAAAAAAATATCATGGAAACTTTAAAAAATTACAAAGAAAAGAAATCTAGGCAATATACACTCATTAACTGCTTAAGCAGTTATTTGCAAAACATGTTTAAATCTTTGGAGGAACTACTGGAAAAATATGCAAAGTATTACTATTAGAAGATGTTAAAACAGATGGTCCCCAACAATTTGTCACAAAAATTTAAAATATTTTATTAAGTTAATTTATTTTTTCATCGGTCTTTGAAGTACAGAACAACATCTTTTAAGAGCTGTGATTAATAGGCATACTGTTTTATTTGGATTGTTTTGTAAATCATGTGGGGCATTTTTCTGTTCCTGTAATGTGACAGCTTAACTCCTCTCTTATGTCAGAACAAAGTGAAAAAAAGCCCATAAACAAAGAAAACTTTCTTTGGACTTGTAAATCACAAAGAATATGCTGGCGTGATGCACGTCAGAAAAAAATCTGTAGGTGATTTCACACTTGCTTCCTGCTCCAAAGCCTGGTGAATGGAATTACATTACTTCATTGAAAGTAAAGATCTTACACCTAATTTGCACAAAACTTATATTAAATATTGCATTGTGATTATGCTGGACATATCTAACTGAATGTGATACATGTACAATACATTGTGAATTCCTCACCACCTCGTCCTGTGTTGGCCACAGGCATTTCCCAAACAATTAACCAACTTCCAGTGGTTTATTAAATCTGGGGAGCCAGTCCTCCTGGCATGTCTGAGTCTAAAGGCAGTAGGAGAAGGTTTCTGAACCAGACACTGGTATCTTGCTGCACCATCCACTCTGGACATGTTTATAGTTCCTGAAAAAAAATGCCTTCCTCTTGATCATCTCCCCTGCTGGTGAACACCAGTATGGAATAGCCATTAGCACTAGAACTAGATATGTTTTTATTTCATAGATTTCCTGCCAACAAGAAAAGTTATTTATCTCATACAGGAACTGAAGAGCAAGTGCTTCAAAAAAGTAATTTATTGTTAGTTTTTTAATAAATGCCTTGGTTTTCTTTTTTTTTTACCATCTAAAATGGCTTTAACTTTTGAAAAACCCCATTACTTTTTTTCCAAAATACAGAGTCTTCATATTTAACTTTTCTATCAATTGACAGTTGAACTCAGTGTGTCTCAAAATTGTCATATATTGCCCCAAACATGAGCATGACATTTATTCACAGAGCTCTAGCTAACAAGGACTTAAACATATCCAATGAATTATGCATATCAATTACACTAATTACCAGTATTAGTAAAACCTGTGGTAAATCTAGTGATTTCTTCCATCCCCAGTTCCCTTATTTTATAACTGAGCAAATGTCTCTTCATCAGTAGCATAAAACAGCTTAGCCATATCTTGACACAATTACTTGAGAGTTTTCTTATCCTTTCATGAGTCCTCTTTACAATACTTTCCCTAAAGTGTCTGAAGAGGACACTGACTCTTGTATAAGACAGGTGTCTGTGAAAGTGGACCTGCAAGTTAGGCTGAAAAATTGTATTTCAAAACTGTTTGGCATTTACTCCCTTTTTTGTCCCAGCAAAATTCCTGGGTCCTGAAAAGTGATGGTAAATCAAAACCTTTTTCTGCTGCTCTGCAAGCAGAGGAAAGAGAGTAGTGCTTTTAATGATGTAGTGGTAAGTCAGTTGAGGTCACAATATTAATTAACAAAATTTTTAACACCTGTGGGTGGGTAATTCAATGACCAGGAATATAGAAAAGCCTGAGCATCTTTATTTGCAGAAATATTCATATAGCTGTACAAATCTAATTTATTTAGGCAGGCACCTATGAAACTGTTAATTATTCAAAAGTTGGAAAGTTGTGAGAGGAGAAAAAACCTCCAAGTGCATTTCATGCTCCTGCACTGCTATGAATTCAGAATACACTAATCTGGAAAACAGGTCTAAGAACCCAAAGGGGTGGCTGCATTGGTGTGTGTCTGCCTCTCTGTGAAAGTTCACTGACATTATGAAGGAACATAAGAAGACCCAGAATGTGCTTAGACACTATATTGTTCAGCACCCAGTGTAAGTGTCCTAGTTTGAAGGACAGGTGTTTGCCAAGGAAAGCAGAAACTTCCCTTTGGACTGAAAAAAATGTGATTCTTCCGATTATTATAATTTCGGAATTAAGAGAGCTCTCAGGCAAAGATATGGGGGTAGGAATAACAGTTCTTTACTAGTATATCTAACAAGACAAACAAGAACAACAACAGCTATGAAATTACCCACAAACAGAACAGTAACTCAGTCCCAGTGTTTTTTGGCTGCAGGCACCTTTTCCCTGAGCTGCAGTTCCCGGTGCTGGGGGCGGGCGGGTCCCGCAGAGCCGCAGGAGGGCTGGGGGTGATGGCAGAGCTGTCCCAGGGGGAGAGAGAGATGGAGAGAGAGCTCTCCGCTCACGGTGTGGGTCCTGGTGCTCAGTAGAGTGCTGGATGGTGGTAGTTCACAGCGAGAAGACAGCAGGACAGGGTCCGATGGTGGTTTCCCGACGCTGGGATGGCAGGGATGGGACACAGGCAGCGATCGTCCTTCTCGTCCGAACTCCGCGGGGGAAATGGGCCGAGGCCCAGCCTTCCGCTTCCTCTTCTGGCTGTTTGAATCTCGCAGGGCTTGCTTCTTCCCTCCCGTCCCCTCCCCCTTGTCACCAGGGCCCAGTGATCAGGTATCTTAGCATGACAATGGGGAAAATTCCACAGAGGGAAAAGGGAGAGAACCAACCCCCAACATTATGTTTTAAGGGTGCATCAATACAGGCCCAAAAGGGTTGCCTTGCTCTCTCAAGTACCTACTATAAAGTACCTACACTGGGGATCCCAAGCCAACTGCTGACAGATTAATGGAAACTGAGATGCCTAAACAGTGACACCATTTCAGTGATTTTACGAATAATCATACAGTTGTTGTTGTTGTTGTGTTGTGCTTCTTTACATTTATTTTTACAGTTATTACATAAAGGATATTTAAAGAATATGTATGGATGGAAATAGACATCTTCTTCACTGTCAATGAAAAATATATTTTAAACTGTATTCTTTTTCTTTTGGGGACTACTTACCTTCAAAAATACACTTTTCTAAAACTTCTGTAAGCGTTTTAAATGAATATTTGGATGCTCCAGTTTATTCTGTACATCTGGGATCTCTTTAATCAGTCATTTTTTATGAGAGCATGTGGAGAAATGATAGTCTTGTTCACACAGCATTGCATTAAAAAGAATGCCTGTGTTTGCTTCATGAAGGGAATTAAAAGAGCCTAGGGAAGCTGGAGTTGACTGCATGATCTGGTTACTTGAGGTTTAACAATTCCTGCTATTCATAGCTGTCAGTGTTGCATGTAAGTGTTATATTCCCCCTTGTTTCCCAACTCTTTGTACTTTTTGTAAGATTAATACTGTTTAAAGGATTTTGTAAGACCTACAGCTGGTAATCAGCTATCTAAGATTAAAGAAGTTTTAAAAGGTACCAGATATTCTAATCCCATTAATTCCTCATTTGCATAACAATCTTTTTTATATTTTTCCCTAGGAAGATTAAAACAGTAATGTAAGAAAAGGAGAAAGTTTCATTTCCTAATTGAAAATTTCTATTCACTTCAATAGTAAATCTGAACCTGGAACAAGAATTAGCTGTTGCTTAGGGAGCAAGGAAACTTCTGAAACAGCTCCAACAACCGTAGCTTCAAAACATGGTCCAATCTGGAAAAATTTTTGCTGTTTCGTAAACCTGAACATCTGCATCACCACCCTATTTCCAAAGACCCAACAGGAAAGGGGAAAATAGAGGGACCTGCATGAGAAGAAGAGATCAGGGCATAACAGAACCTTCAGCATTTTTTCTCTTAGTATCAGTATGAGGCAAAAAGGAATTAACAGAAATTTTAGCCAGCATTCACCAGTAGATTTCTTCCTCCAAATTGTTAAATCTCATCCTGGGATAGATGAAAGGATAGATGAATGAGTGGGTGGATGAATAAATAGATTTTTTTTTCCCAACAGAAATCTCTAATAGAAACATCAAAAATCTAGTTAAGCTCTAACTCCATGGCAAGTTGAGAAGTGACAACAGCTTTATTTAATTTCCTTTGTTTTCTGGCATGAAATTTTGACAATGAATTTGAATTGTAGAATAAGAAGTTTTGGAACTATGGACTCCTTTCTAGTGTTCTATATTATGCTCAAGAAGAAAAATAGCTTTGCTTCTAAAAAAATAATTTTTTACTCATGTAATGGGGAAGATCATTACATTTTCACATCAAATTCATGTTTTGAATGGTTTAACTGCCAATTTCTATGGAGTCTGAACCATGTGCCTTTTCCCATTTGGGTATTAAGTTTTTCACAGAACGCAGCAAAGAAACCCTTTGTAGCAAAATGATAGCATATTTTTATATTTTATCCTAAAACTAACAAGAAGAACTACGAGGGAAAATTGTGTAAATGTGCAGAAAGTCAAATGCTTTCCATTTAACATGGTGATATTTCCAGCTTTTTCCACTGTTGAACAAGTCACCCAAGAAAAAAAAGATTTCCTAAGAGTAAAATCTGATTAAAATGAGATGTCTTTGAAAAGTTCTTCTGGCTTTTACAAATGAGGAAAAAAAAAAGAAAAAGAAGAATATTACCAGAGCTGAAGAAAATCCCAACTCAAAAGAGCCAGACCCTAGCAGACCAGAAAGACATTTGAGTTCTGAAAGTCATCACACCAACAAGGACTCACAAATATCCTCACATGGAGCAGTCAGAGTACACTGCTGGAAACGAATCTTACATCAGCCATGCAAGAGCTATATTAAATCAACAGCATTTGCACTGAGGCTGGAACACTAGAAGTGCCACTTTATGTTTTGCTCATTTAGTGTCCACTCTAACATCAGCAATTCTCTAGTTATATTTTAAGTACAAGATTGTTAATGTAAGAATTGGTTTCTCTAACAAGTATTCTGGTATAGATTCACAGAGCAGTCTGAGTTGGAAGAGACACGCCAACAATCATCAAATCCAAATCTTAAATGAATGACTCATGCAGAAAACAAACCCACAGCCTTGGTATCACTAGCATCATGCTCTAAACAACTGAGGGAATCTCAGGATGTAAGTAGAGTACTATTTAATATGATCAAGGGCTATTGAAGAGCATATTTTGTGTCTTTTGTCATTTGAACACACCAGCACTAGCTGTATTCTAGCAATTAGGTAATTTTTTTTCAAAGCACTTGTCTTCAAGCTGTCAACCAGGCTATCCTGCAGCAGTGCCTTCCTTCCCTGGCTTTGTGAAGGCTCTCCAGCCATCTGTGCTCTGGAGTTTTCTCACGTTCCTGTTGCAACCTTAAATAATCCTAGTCTCACCACACGACTTGTCCTTCTCCTGGTGCCTTCCAGATGTGTGTTCTTTTGTCCCTAGCAGGTGTTTGTCCAATAGGACAGCACACAGTGCCGTGGGGGAGCTCTGGCCAAGGAATGCAGCAGGGATGCTCCCTACAGCAGGGAAAGGCTTCCCTGCTCCTGGGACTTAGGGCTGCAGTGCTCCCTGGAGGTGCCTCCTGGACAGTGTCCAGAGTGTCCAGAGAACCGTCTCTGCAAGGGAGGGTGAAACACAATCCCCAATGCTCTACAAACCTGTCAGTGCTTTTATGGCCGGTTTGCAAGAGAGAGTTGGCTCACTTGGATCATACCATAATTCTGGTGAGTAACAGGAGCTTCAGATTTTTGATTCCTTTCTCTGATGACCTGGGACAAAAGTTTAGTCTTTAGTACAAAGAGTCTGCAGGACACTTACTCTCTCTCCACCTCCACCAGTTACAGTCAGGTTGCATTTCCCACGACTATCCCATGAAGTCTGTCTCTTGTATTCCAAACACTGTCATAGGAAAAGAAAGAGCCTGTGTGATTCCTGCAAAGCATGGATTCCTGCAGGCTCAGTGATCTGACTCTCACCTGCCACTAACCAATGTGGAAAGCTATTAGTTCAGAGTCCAACCTATCCCTCATCTACCCAGCCACACTTCCAGCTGAGCTAGGAAGAATTCCTTTTCTCGATCTATGGGGAATTATAAAAAGAGTGAAGAAATGGTCATAGTTGTACTTTTTAATGGGAAGATGGGTTAAGGGCTCTTTTCTGACTTAGTCCAGTTTCTTGACATTATCCTAGCCAGTATATCTACAGATTTTTGCTTAACATGAGATGTGGAGCAAAATATGCAGAAAACAGAACTTCCAGCTTTCATAATGCTTTCTCTTGTGATGAAAAGAGGGATAACAAACATTCTTTGATTTTACGTCTTGGTGCTATCCCTCCACCAATAATTTCTCTCTGGAAACTTTACTATCCATGAGCTGTATAGCTGTGAGGATTTCGAAATTTGAACAGTATCCTCTCACTAGGTCATATCTAAGTTTGTCCCTGAAGCAGACAGAGTATTTTAAATATTTGATTTATCCTGGCTTGAGTCATAACATTTAAGTTTGTCCTCCTTCTCTTGATGTCTGCCAAGGTTTTTCTCTTGCTTAGAACCAGGTTTTCTGTTTCTTCTCTCATTGTTACTGGCCTGCTGTTTCCCATCTCTTTTGCTCTTTCACACCTCTGCAGGAAATTTCTATAGCTCTGGAAAACCTCTTGATTTTCTGTGACTCTCTTAACAATTTCCTCAGCAAGCTGCTCTGAGACCCCTGATCTCCCTGGGTTGGTTCTGGCTTTTGATTATTTCTGACATAGGATGGGAGGAATTGCATTCTCTCCTCAGTTTTGCCTATCATTTTTGAAAATTAAATATAACAGAAGAATCCTTAAACAAAGCTTTATTTGTTGTTTGGTGCTAGACTTTTTTCACTCTTGTTGACTTTCATATGTCCCTGACATTGAAAAGGGGAGAGGAAAGAAAGCTATTTAACTTTCTTCTGGCTCTTTTCTATTTCCTCAAGTATGCTTCTACATGAAACTTTCATTTTTCCTGATGTATCCTTAATGGCACAATTATTGTTAATTACTTGGAACAGTTGATATCTGATCTAAGTTCAGAAGACAAGTTTTCCTGACATATATGTTATGTGTCACCTGTGCACTCATCCTATGTTACCAGAATGAACAAAGCTGTGGCAAATGCCAAGAGCACAGAAAGCAAGGAAAAAGCATGAGCTTCAGCTTTCTGTAGACAGTTTTCTGTGTCAGGGTGCCAAAAATACATTCATCACTTTAAAGAGAAAGGCAATCTTTCTTGATTTACACCTGTGTTTAGGTTTTGAGTTTTGAAATGGAATTGAGATTTAAGTAAGAGGGATGTAAAATTATATATAAAAGGTATTTTCCTTCATCCATCATTTACCATGGATATAATTTCTTTTCTTAATTAAAGGAATATAGAAGTCTCATCAGCTAGTACTAAGGTAGTTGGATTGCAGACGAATCAAAGGTCTTAAAATAGACAAATCTGACAAAAAATATATTATTTTGGTACCATATATATATATATATATATATGCAGCAACCGTACAGCATGAGATACATCTACACTCTTTGCACCAAAGGATGTCAAAAAGAATCAACAGAAATTGACAGAATTGACAGAAATTACTGTGCTGCTCTACCCAGCACTCATGAGACATGAGCCCTGGCCTTCCCTGCAAATGAGCAAAAGAATATGTAGGTGTGAGTCCAGTGAAAGGACACTTATAGGAATATAAATATGCAATTTTGGTGGTTGTCTGTGTAGGCCAGGGGTTGGACTTGATATATTTTTGTGTCCCTTCCAGCTCAGGATATTCTATGATCCTATGACTAAGGGACCAAAGCATGTGTCAAGGAGAGGCTGAGAGAGCTTGTGCTGTTAAGGCTGTAGAAGAGAAGGCTCGGAAAGGTCTTGTAAATGTAAGTACATATCCACTGAGAGGGAATAAAAATTACATAGCTAGAATCTTGAGTGGTGTCTAGTGAAAGGACAAGAAGCAGTGGGAACAAACAAATAAAGAAATTCCATTTAGACTTACCAAATGTGTAGGGGTTTGGGTTTTTTGGTTGGTTGGGTGGGTGGGTGGGTTTGGGGTTTTTGCTTTTGTTTTTGTTTTGTTTTTATTGTAAATGTGCTTGAACATTTTTAAGAACCTGTTCCAGCAGAGGTATTTTAGATTCTTAATGTTTGGAAATAATCAAAACCTGGCTGGACACAGTGTTGGGCACTCTGGTCTAGCTGACCATGCTTTAAGCAGGTGGTTGTATCAGTGGATCTCCAGAGATCCCTTCAGACCCCAACCATTCCCTGGTACTGTGGTTCTGTTTATAAGTCTATGTACCTGCTTTTGCAAATGAACATTTTAAATCTTTCAGTCCATCTTAATCTTGGAAATGATAAAGATTTCTAATATGCTCATAAAACTAAAAATTCATGGCCAGCTGAGAGTGACTACTGAGAAAAATAAGGTAGAACTGTAAAGTAAATGTTCTCACCAACACTTCTTACTGGGATATTATGCTTCTCTTCTTTAAATACATATCTGGTAAATGTGAGAGCCTAGATACCCTGGAAGCAGTATAAGCAGTATTTATTTAGGAACACATGATAGTAACTTATGCTAAACCCTCATAGCTAAATTAAAAGCAGTTAAAGGAAGGAAATTATGCTATATTTAATTTATATTTGATTTTTGCAAATGTATTGCTTTCAGATGTAGGGCTTTCTTTGCCACAGTGTAGACCAGGCAATAAAATATTAAGTGGTGAAAAAAAAAATCCAAGTTAGAACTGATTCAGGATCTCCTTAAATCTAATCTTAACTGAAATTTTAAAATAGCATATTAATATTGTATTCCTTAACATTAAACCAGATTATCCTGAAAAGAATATTCAATAGAATAGAATAGAATAGAATAGAATAGAATAGAATAGAATATTTTAGCTGGAAGAGACCTACAATAATCTTCAAGTCTAAATGTCTATATTTTCTGAAAAATAATTAAATCTATATAGTGTTCTGATGACTTTTTCAATTAAAAGAATTTTAATTGAAATTAAAAGTCTCCACAAAATAGGTATTATAATGAATTCTCCTCATATATGCCTCCATTCAGACATAGAAAACAAAAAATGCTTCAGTAGACAAATATTGCTCAATGAAGATTTCCTAGGTTTTTCTGCAGGGGTATAAAGAAATATTAATCATACAGAGTATGAAAAATTTCCTCATGTGAAATATAACATCCTTTCAAGCTTACATTCTTCTTTTGTAAAGAATCACATGTAGATGCAACTTTTAGGGACCTGCCTTAGAGTGGAGATGGGGCCCTCAGGGACATGGTTTAATGGTGGACTTGTCAGTGTTAGGTATATGGTTGGACTCAAAGATCTTAAAGGTATTTTCCAGCTTAAATAGTTTTATTATTTATATTTTCTTACAGCTGTCTATTGTCAGCTATTTATCATCAGTTTTGTAGAATTATTTGCACATGCAATTTATAAACAAGTTACAGTATCTAACATATTAAATTTTTATTAACTTAGATGAGGTGTAGTGATACACTTGTAAATGTGGATTGTGAGGAATCTGCAGCAGATGTTTTGTCACTTCCATGCTTCTGTTGTGCTGCTAAGTTTGGAAAGCAAGAGTTTGAAAATGTGGGAGCCAGAGTTTCTGGAGGATTTTTTTTTCTTCTGATGTGAAGTATTTCACATTTCATAAAAAATTATGTACCTGCATATGTATGCTATGTACATTGCCTTAAACAGCTGTAAAAGCCCTTTTTCCCCAGCCTGTAGAAGCACAAAATTGCAGGACTTTTTTTCCACTGTGCCTGATAAGATGGAGAGATATGAAAAGATTAAAAGCCACAACCTTTTTGCATCACCCACATAAAGCAAACACAAGGGTCCAAAGGGGTGGAAAGGCCTCCACAAATCTGTGCTACCCTTGGGACACGCACACAACAGGATAGCTCGGGGTACTGCGGGAATGTGTCTGCCGTGGGGTGGCAAGCTGGGACCAGCAGCAGGAACAGCAGCAGGGCCAGGAGCAGCAGTAGCAGGAGGAACTTTAGAACCAGGAGCAGGTGCAGAACCAGGAGCAGGTGCAGAACCAGGAGCAGGAGCAGAAGCAGGAGCAGAAGCAGGGCCAAGAGCAGGTACAGGTGCAGCAGCAGCAGGCACAGGATCAGGCACAGGAACAGGAGCAGGATCAGGATGAGGTCAGGCACAGGAGCAGGAGCAGGACGAGGATCAGGATCAGGATCAGGATCAGGTCAGGCACAGGATCAGGAGCAGGATCAGGATGAGGAACAGGATGAGGATCAGGATCAGGTCAGGCACAGGAGCAGGAGCAGGATGAGGATCAGGATCAGGATCAGGTCAGGCACAGGATCAGGATGAGGATCAGGATCGGGTCAGGCACAGGATCAGGATGAGGATCAGGATGAGGTCAGGCACAGGAGCAGGAGCAGGATGAGGATCAGGATCAGGATCAGGTCAGGCACAGGATCAGGATGAGGATCAGGATCGGGTCAGGCACAGGATCAGGATGAGGATCAGGATGAGGTCAGGCACAGGACCAGGAGCAGGAGCAGGAGCAGGATGAGGATGAGGATCAGGATCAGGTCAGGAGCAGGAGCAGGATGAGGATCAGGATCAGGATCAGGATCAGGATCAGGATCAGGATCAGGATCAGGTCAGGCACAGGAGCAGGAGCAGGATGAGGATGATGATCAGGATCAGGTCAGGCACAGGAGCAGGATGAGGATGATGATCAGGATGAGGATCAGGTCAGGCACAGGAGCAGGATGAGGATCAGGATCGGATCAGGATGAGGATCAGGATCGGGTCAGGCACAGGATCAGGATGAGGATCAGGATGAGGTCAGGCACAGGAGCAGGAGCAGGAGCAGGAGCAGGAGCAGGAGCAGGAGCAGGAGCCGGCTCGGCGCTGTCCCGTGGCCTCGGGGCGGCACTCGCGCTCCGCAGCCGAGCGCTCCCGAGATTCGCGTCTCTCTTGCTCCCACCCTGCGGGGCCGTTTCCCATCAGAAAGTAATCGTGTTTTCAAATCTGCGTGTTTCTTAGAACCATCCCCGGAAAACGAATGGAAAACAAAAGAGCTGCGCAATATCTATGCAGTAACTCATGCTTGGCTCCTGCTGAGATGGAAGTGCCAAGAGAACAGCTTTCCACAATATCTCAGAATTTCTAATTCTGCATAAGAATATTAAAATAAACATACATGTACACACAAATATTAATGTTATGATTTCCTTCAGAGATAAATCTGAAGGGTCAGTCTTCTTTTTATTAAAAATACTCTTATTCTAATCCACAGGATTGGGATGAGGTGGGTGGAGGGAAATTAGCACATTATTGTGCATTTTAGTTTCTTGGAAAAAATTCCTTAGATAAGGTCTCCCAGATTTTTTTTTTTGTTTTTTGCCTTCTATATTTGTGTATGTGTGAATGTATGTTTGTATGTATGCATTCTATTCATGCAAACCCCCCAAATCTGGTAAGATTTCCTTGAGAATTTTTTCTGGATTTAATGAATCTGACCTCTGTGGCAGAGTAGCAGAGTGGTTTTGCAAATGAGACACTGTTTTTTTACTAAAAGCTATGACAGCAAAACCACTCATCTCTATTGAAGATGCAGACAATTTTTCTTCAATCAAATTATACTTGATTTTCCAGATAATGTTCAACTTGAGAGAAATAGAAGTAGTAGAAGTAGTGCTTTAATTTGTGCATAAACTGAATCTGAATTCACAAAAATTCTGAAATACAAATCACCTTTGACACATGCAACTGCTGTTTTTACCATACTTTCATAGTATGATGAACAAGGAAAAAAATGTTCTTTCCTCATTATTACTTGTAAAGGAAAGGCTGTTTTTAACATGAATTTAGGGAGAATGAAGCACTTCAAACTCTTTATTAATAGATAGATTTTAATTTAAAATATCAAACAATCTTGCTGCCTCCAGAGGATGATTTTTACCCATAAATTTTTATTTGATTACTCTCAAAAGAAGCAGCAGTCAATTTTGATCAACTGCCTTATTTTCAAGAAGTGTTTATTTTGTTCTTGTTCCTTTGAGCAGATCTCTTGAAGGTTTGTGTGATGTGGGCTCTTAGTGAAAATTAATCTGTTAAACTTCTAATGCAAAATTATTCAGTCATTAGCAAGAAGTCAAACCTGAACATAGTACCTGTTAGATAATAATATTCTATTATGCCAGTGACAGGCTGTTCAGAGATTACAGATGGGATGAAGATGGAGACTCCTTTTGGGAAAACATGAAAGACTAGCAGCAATCTTCCTCCAGAGTGCTGAGTCTTCCTGTGGAAAATAACAGCAAATCAGTGTAGTGAATCTGGATGACAGCTGATCCAGAAAAGCGTATGATGACGTATTTAGAAAAGCAGGTCTGGTAACTGAAAATTTCCAGGATTATTTCTAATAGTGGAGCATCTCAAGTGCAAATCAGAGCTATTCAGAGCCCAAAGGCTTCACAAACCACAAACCAGCAGCTTTAGACAACCTTGATGATATCCCAGGATAAAAAAGCTTGGTAATTACATCCCTCAGCAAGCTCCCAAAAGTGCATGAATCACTCTGTGCAGAAGAGAGTTAATAATTTTATCTTCACAAATGTGTAGAGGATAACATTATTAAAATTTAATACATTTCTAATTAAGAGCATTGTATGGTAGATTATTGAAGGAGTATTTTTTTATAAGACTTGAGACTAAAGAAGAAGAAATCCGAGGCAACTAAACAAACAATAAGGATTTTTATTCCTACCTGTATAAAAATGGCTGTAAGCAACATACTGAATGGGAACATGCTCATTCAAACTGAAAAATAATAGTAAAATATTGATCTCTTCAAACAACTCTTTCAGAAATAGAATTCTATTTCATTAATAAAAACTGGCATGTTACTCTTGAAACAAAAGAGTGGCAATTAAAGAAATGATAAAAATTAAAATCAGGAGAAGAGAGACATGATCAGACAAAGGGGTATTCAGGAAATCCTAGGAGGTGATGTGATGTGCTTGCAATAGTCCCTATCTCCATCTCTTGAAGGCAATAAGAAAGAATGCTGTGAGAAAGACATTCATCCAAAAGGAATAATTTCCCCACTTCTTGAAGGCAATATTTGACATCTGTGACAGAAGGGGCTCCAACACAGCTCTTTACTGCTGCTCTATCTGCATCATGCCCCTCTCCAATAATAAGCTCCACAGAAGTCCCTAAACATTCCGTGGCCTTCTGCAGGGATGGAGATGTAGCCTGTGTTCCCTTCTCAGTTTTCTCTGAGGACTTGCCAGGCCTTGTCTGGGTAAGAAGTCTCCTCTTCTTATGGGCTGTAGTTTCTAAGGGAAATTATGACAATAAGCTGAAGAACGTGCCGGGCATAGTTTTCATGTTAACAAGGATGGAAATGTTTCTGCTCAGTTTTGGAATGTTGTTGCCCTCCTCCTCTGGGGGGGCTTTTTTTTCACAAGTGTCTTGTCCAGAAGAGTCTGGACAGACTAGAAAGAAATGAAGTGCTGCTATTCTCTTGGCAGCACTTGTTACAGGCATGGAGGGCAAACAAGAGTCAGTCAAGCCCTCTGAGTGCTATGTTGTCTTCCAGTTTACATAACAAAGCAAAACATCCCTTTTTTATTTCTATTCAGTTTTATGATACAGAGAAATCTGTATAAAGTTTAATGCAAATTTTACCATTCACATTGCAGACCTCTGTTCAACAAAACACTCCATACTTCCTCAAAGCTTTATACAATTTGAGCCATCTCTGGCTTGATTTAAATATTTACCTCTTGAAGGTTCAGCTTTATTTAATATTGCATTAATTAATGCATCTTTGAGCTAATACATCTTTCCTATTGTTTTAGTTAAAGTCTTGGTATCTTCCACTATTATAAACATTTTTGTTGTGCAATGTCTGAATATTTCCAATTATTTTCTGCAGAGAGCCTGAATTAAAGGACAGGGGTAGGAGAACTTTATGACCAAATAGCAAGTCAGGGAAAATGCAGGAGAGGAAGCACCATGAGCCATGACTGAAAATTCCATGCAGAAACTGAAGATTTTGAAAATGTTAAATTCTTCAAATTTCACAGCACTTGAATATGTAGCATTAATCATAAATAAATATTATAGCTTTTCTAAATATTGCAGCAGACAGCTGATATCCAGAAGAGCACAATTCTGTGTGTTGTGCAAAAGTGAAGACAACAGAGCACTCTCAGGGTGGCTGAACTCTTCCTTCACAGCGTGCACAGCAGTGATGCTCAAACTGCAGTCTGCTTAAATGGGCCTGGTTACTTTGGTAAGTCTTGATCTTCCCAGACCTCCAGATCTCATGGATGAGAGAGTTAGAGGTTCACTTATGAAAAATATAGTGTCTGTGACACGTCAACGAACTCTCATGTCCTCTTCACAGATATGGAAGGATGAACTCCCATTTATTGTTGTCTGGGCAGACAGCAGCATGAAAACAGCTTTTTGGCTTTATCTCGTGAAGGTATTCCTGCCATTGACCCTTTAATTTGTTTCTGCCCTGGGGAAAAATTCCTTTCTCTTTTTAAGTTCATGACAAAAAAGTGTTGTGTAGATATTGCGTTCTCTGACAATACTCCAACTGGAGCTGAACATGTGTCCCTCAAAGACTCAGGGTCTCCAGAGGACTTCCAAAACAAGTAGCAGAAAGCAGCAAAATGGCTGCACCACTAGTCATGTGATGTTACTATTTCTTAACATCAGGAAGAGAAATTCCTCTCTTATCACTATTTTTTTATCAGAATAATCTCATCAAAATGATCTGTACACAGATGTCTAGTGAGCAAGAAGATCTAGACAACAGTGCTTGGGACACAGATGCATGAATCTTTAGGCTCTTTTTTTAATTTTAATTTTTTATATCCTTTGTTAATGGCCATCTGTTAAAAACAAGGATCCATCCTTCCATATCTTCTGTTAATGGGCCATTGAGTCCCACTGCATGACTGATGAAATTACATCATCCCATTGGAAGATACTCCACCCAGGGGGAGGATCCAAATATTTCCTACTTCGATAAAAACTGAGATGTGGAGCACCAAGGCAGCCTTTACCCACTGGTTTCCAGAGGATGAAAGCTACCAGACCTTTCTACAGGATTGCTACTTCAACAAGAGCACTTCATCTGGACTGCTACCACCACCCTAAATAGCAGGGTGTCAGGTTGTGTTCTGACTCTATCAGTGGTTTTCTTTTGTACTATTGCATGCATTTTATTTTTTCTCTTTTTTCCTATTAAATTGTGTTTCTGACTTGGAGTCTCTCACTGGTTTTGGTTTCAAACCATTACAGATGGGAAAGCCACTTTCCCTCATACATCTCCCTCTATCAACACAACTCTTTCTGACTGCTTTCCAGCACAGACTGGTGGGTAGAACTCCAAGTCTGTGCAAACACTTTTCCTTGCAGAACACTGTGGACTCAACACTCACCTGAGTGACTGATTCTTGAGGATTAACACTGCAATACCACACAGCTATGACAAGTCACACTAATTCCTACTTGTTGAGTCAGCAAACCTGCAGCATCACCTCACGTCTCCAAGCACTGTGTTGCAGACTGGGGGAGCCATAGTTTGCATTGGCTCTGCTAAAGCATGTGCCTCAAGAACAGCATGTTCAGCCAAGGAACCCTTAAAAACAGGCTTATAGTTAAATGGATTTGAATTGAATCTTACCAAAGAGACAAAAGGGTATCATCAGAGATCCTGTAACACAGGAGCATTTTAAAACTCCAGTTTTTGTGAAATGAAGCATCTGTTTCTGTTCTAAGTTGTCATCAAACTCTGCAAAAAAAAAAAGTTATTAGCTACCAGTTGACAGAAATTTTAAGATAAAGAAAAGGAAGCACTAAATAAGTTCCTTATTAAATGTAGTTTAATTATTTTCTTTTTAAATGCTGGTTTTGCATTTCTAATCAAAGATTGGAACTCATTGGTTTTTGCAACACTCTTGCCAAATGCATCCTTTTAGACAATAAATGACCTGGAAATATTTACACACAATCTCAGATAAAATTTCAAGGAAGCAAAGAACAAAAATAAATGTTAACCTGCCAACAAAACCAGCACAGTTAATTTCCTTTAGTACCTCCCTATGAAGGTTGCTTTATGTTTTTTTCCAGAGTGGGAGAAAAAAATTTTGTCTCGTCTAAAATCCTAATCTGTTCAGGACCTTTTCATCACTTCTCTAATCTGAGTGTCGTCCGCAGTTCCAACAGCTTGGCACTATTTGTCATGTCAAGCATCTGACGGTATGGAGATTTTCAAAATTAAAACTGCAGCTGTGCTCATTTGAAATACGACTAAACCAGTCTGCCACTATTCTTTATAGCATCATATGTTAACTCAACATGCCTTTTTTCTACTGCTACAAACTTTTTGATAGATATTTCTGTTTGTTTGATCCTAAGTAAGAGACCGTGCACATCAGGAGCAGTCCTAAAAACTCTCCCAGCCTGGCACTGTTCCACAAGCCAGAGGTTTATGAATCACTTTTCTTCTGATGGGTCCTAATTTTTCTTTGTAGGCTGCCTTCAGCATTTCCTACAAGAACTCAACAAATTTGAAAAATAGCTTTCAGCAATATTGCAAAATAAACACATGCAGAAAAAAGAATTTTGCTTGCAAAACTGGGACTGTTGTCAACTCTACCAGCCTATTTCAACCTGCATGGTTATGGGCAAAGTACAGATTTGGGGACTTTTGCTGGAGTGCCAATGAATGCAAATCTCTGCTTACCAAATCTGGTGTTGAGAAAAAGAACAAACATACACAAAAAAAATTCTTCATAAAACCCCCTACTCCACTGTGTTCCCAGTCTGTATTTTCCTTCCTTCTGCAGTGGATTATATTACGTCCATTAAGATGCATTCAGTGAGATGATAAGCCAGAATCCCTCATAGGTACCTGCACCAGTCTGAAGTGCTCACAGGATCCACAGTGTCCATACCCTCTTCAGCGAATATCTCTGCTCCAAGAGTGCATCTCTGATCCCCAGGAGTTGTAGTTGTCCTTCTAAAATATTTTTGAATGGCAGCAGCTGACAGAGGGCTTCTGGGTTAAACTGAAATTTTGATCACGTATGGGTTTTATCACTGTTGACAACACTTCTTTCAGAGTCAGCTGGAAGAAGCTGTGAATATCACAGTGTAGTGCATGGTCTCTCCTCACACATCACTACATCCCTCTGAGACCCAAAACCTGCAACTTATGTTCTCTAACGTGCCAACAATAAATTCAAATTAAATTAGTATGTGCTGGAAAATAAAATGGTAGCTTTTGACAAAATATTGTGAAAACAGAACTGAATTGTTACCAGCTCTGATACTTATGTCATACTCTTATGCTTCACACTGCCAAATATTTGTCATCAAAAGAATCCTTTTAACTTGCTATTTATATAAATTAGCCATTTACGTTTGGAGGGTTTACTTTTGCCAGTTAACAGACATCAATCTTACATCAATTCTGGTTAGCAATTTGTAATCATATATCCTTCAATCATTAACTGAAATAAAGAACTCAGGGTAGAAATAACATTTTCTTCCATTTTTTATTTTCAAAACAAAAAAAAAAGCACAAAAATCAAAAGCCTGGCAATTTCTTTTAAAAGCTGAGAAACAATTATGAAGCTCTCAGCCTTCTAAGCAGCAATTTGCATAATTGGCATAGAAATGTCTTTGAATATGTAAGGCATTGAGTCCAAGCTGATGGATTCCAATGCTGTTGAGAAGTTCATGTTTGCACATATGCTTTCTATCTTTCGCATGATCCTGAGATCCAGGATTAGTTAAAACAATGCTCTTGGAAAAAAAAACCTGAAGATTTTCAGAAAGTCAAGGGCTTATTAAGCTTATACTAGTTTTTGAGTTGTTGTTGTCACCCACTAAAGAAAAACCACCCTTACAATTATTCTTTTGCATGAAGTCAGGAAAAAGGCTTTTTTCCCAGTGAGGCAACAGGTTTACCCACATGCTCCAAATGGGAAGAAGTAAAGGAGAGCTCATCTGTAAGGCCAGCTTCTAAAAACAAAGTAGTATCTTTGTGTTCACATTTACAAAGAAGATACTGCCCAGATTCATGCAGGTGTCTCATCTTCGGATAATTATCTAAATGTGTCATATGCTTCCCTGTATGGCACATAACTTGGCACAATTCTGCAGATACAGCTGGGCATAGCCTGGGAGATCTCCTCCTTTCCTCTTAAGATCTGTGTCCTGTGCAAATGCCATTTCCTTGTTCAATGCATATACCATATCACATCTTACTGCTGCTGTTAAACAGTTGATAAAGGTATAAGCAAAACACACAATTTACATGTGTTTCGGTCTCAGGGTATAAAGTTAAATGGTATCTACCCACGGAGAGACTTCACTAATGCTTCTTGTGAGCCTGTGATTCTGATTACATCTGATGACTTCCAAGAGTAAGGGTAGGATTCTTGCTTCTTCAAGACCATATTGTTCTTCAGCTTAGCATGACAATTTTGGAATTTGTCTGGTTTTATCTATATCTGCATCTGACTAAGTACCAGTCTCCAAAAAATGGGATAGTGTTTTAGGACACCAGATGAGTTTCCTAAAATTTTTACATATTTGTGCCTGCTCAAACTCATGGTAACTCACTAAATTTTCTACGTGCCTTCTAGAAGTTCACCAACAAGATGAACACAGTGGCGTCTGATAGCTCCACCTCAGTAAGTTCTACAAATTCATCTGCAAGATTTAACAAAGCACTGCACTTAGATGTCAGCCTCAGCTCCACTCTGAAGATTAATGCAACTTAGCAGTACACTGCACAGTGTTCATTTGTTTCTAAGGTGCTGTCATTTATAGACACAGATGCATTTCCACCCATTTCTATTTCAGTGACTGCACGTGGATCTCAAGGAGCATGGCTGAGGACAAGGGCTGGTGACAATTGTTGAGGAGCACTCGTGGTGCTGGTAGCTCTGTGTGCAGTCAGTGCCAGCTGCAGGCTGAGCTCCATGTGGTGACAGCCCTGGGCAAGAGGCTGTGAGCTGCTGCACCCTTACACAGCAAATGCCATGGCACTTCAGGGACCAGACACTCAGAGACTCAGCAGGAGCCAATGATCCCCAAGCTTTTCTGGAGGTGAGGGTTCAAAAGCCCAGGGCAGCCTTTGTTCAAGGTCCCTTCTGGGAGGCACCAGCTCAAGCTGTTATTTTGTTATTTACCTGTTCTACCATGATTACATTATTTAAGGGATCCCCAAGTCTTAGGGTCTGCTCTGGGGAACCCCGGGTTCATCTGGGGAAGAAGCATGTCTGGCTGTAAGAGCCTGGGGTGTGTAGCCATGAAGGTCCCAGCTCAGGCAGTGTGACAGTGACTGCCAGAGTGGGTCCTGGATTATTGGAGAGGGAAGATTCCTTAATAGTGATGATCCCAGGAATCTATGGAGGAGATGGGTGGGAACCCCAAAGTATCCACACGGTGGCTATCACCCTTAAGTCAAAGGAGACTTGTGACTCAGTCCTCAGCCATACTTTATCAACTGTAAAAATACAATATGCTAGAATTAAAAATTAGCAGCTGTGCACTGCCCTTGTTTCCAGCCATATACACCTAGTCCTTCAGGATGTTATAGAACAAGCTGTATTTCTTTTAAAAGACATCTATACAGGAGTGGGGGAAGACACTGGAAAATTCTTTTAACCATAACACATTAGTGTTTCATCCCTTGCCATGATTAATGCTTATGTTTGCTTACTATTAATGCTCCATACAGTGCACGGTAAATGATATAACTTTCCTAATAACTTCTATAATTAATTGTTTTGATTAATTTTCTAATTAATTGCTTTAAATTATCATAACCAGTGCAATTATCTACTCTGTCACATCCCAGCATCTAGTCAGGTTTGTGATAAACTGCTATTGTGGGAACATAATATAGGAAAATTAATGAAACTCTAAGTTTTACTAATGCAGTTGTAATCAACCTTGCTTCAATGATCTTAGACCTATAAGGAGTTTAACAAAACCTTGGGAGAGAGCTATACTGCTGAAATTAGGCACAAGAAATGCAGAATTTATGGACCACAAAGACATTTTCAGAGCCCTGAGATAAAAAAGAGACTAACTAGGACAGTTCAGCAATTGTCCTGAAACCCAAACTGGGTGGACAGAATACTAATTAGGGAAGTAAATTATGTAATTTATAGCAAATGAACATCAATTTATTCACTAATAAATAATAAAAAGCTTTGAAAGTGTGTCTGTATGTTAGGTGGAGCTATCCCCATGCACCCACAATGCTGAATAAAATAATGCTCACTTTCTAACCTATCAAACTGATTGGAGAGTTTATTTCTAAGGATCTAAATATCTTTAAGGTTCCTTCCAACCCAAAGCATTTTATGATTCCATGATATTGCACTAAAGGAATGAAAATGGGCCTGCTCTGTGTTTCAGGTCCTATTCCAGATCTCAAAAAAATCCATCCTAGGATGCAATACTTGAATAATCCTTTGGTGGTACAGTAGTCCAGGCTGAAATGCACACATTTTCTTCATTGTTAGCAAAGAGTCCATGAGCCTTAAATGATCTTTATCTGCTCAAGAAACCTTCATCTACATTTTTATCTGTTATTTGTCATTTTAATAGGGCAAAAGTAATATGATAAGGTTATTTGTGACATGAAGTTCTGTTGCAGAGCTGAGTTCTCCATCTCCTCTGTCTACTCAGCGCAGCAATAGCAGCATTCTTCTTAAAACCACACTAATATTGTAAATTCTAGTATGGTAAAAGAGCTCTACTTTTCTAAGACATAGATTTGGAGGTTTCCCAGAGAATATATCTGCTCTTTCTTTCTGCATCACGCCTAAAATAATTAAGTTGACCAGGGAAATGATAAGAATTAATATGCTTATCTAGAATGTATGTGCTACCTACTGCCTCTATCAGAATAACATCTGGATTTTCTTCAGGGTGCCTGGCTGTGTAACTTGGAAATATATGCCAAAACATATCCAAGTCAGCTGCATATTGCAAAGCATCTGCAGCCTAGGACTTGTGGGAATCCCTTTAATTATGGCAGACCAAGCTTCAGGGAGCCGAAGGGGAGGGGGAAAAAGAGTAGGTTAAACCCCAAATCCTTGTGCTGCACTGTTAGCATGAAAAAAAATAAAACAAAAATTAGGGTAAAAATGAAGATATATTGCCTCATTCAATTAATTAGCATTGCAGAACTACAGTCACTTACATACAGAAGAAACACAATTTTGTTCATCTCATTACAGATTTTTTAAATGCTATCTTTCTGCATGCACACATATTTATCATTAGTACATATAAAACTAAGACTGAAAAATATTTCTTCCACATATTTCTTCTTATTGCCAAGTTTCTACAAGCTATCACATTGTCATTAACTGTCATGGTTTTAGTTCAAAATCAAATATAGCTTTAGGGAATAAAGACTTTTTACCTTCCCTACTAAGATCCCTGACTACTTTTATCAATAGTCCCAAGAGAACTGATTGAAGACTTTGATTTTATACAATCCCATTGAACTGGGATTAAACTGATTTGAATTTATAAATTCATTATGAACCAAAAGAGAAGGGCAGAAAACCCATTATCTAAACTATCTTATTAAAGCAACAAATACAACATACTTTTCCATAAAAGCCTAAAAGAGAAGCTCTAACAAGTCAAATCAATAGTTTAATATTCTGTCTCCAACAGTGGCAATGGGCAACACTGTGTAATACCTGAGCCATTATCTGCTGTCCATTCATCTCATACTCCCTCAGCATCTGCAGTCACTGGATATGGGGTGGTCATTATATTTACCTATGCCCTTACCTATTCCTGTATTAGATTATAGCTGTGAGAGGTTACATACTTGCCTATTCCTCTCATCATCTGTTTATAGGCTTTTAGTGCTTGAGTTTCTCTTTAACTCTCCCTAGAGAGAAAATATCTAACCACAAAATAAATTACAAGGATCAGCCTTAGAGTTAGAAATCACATGCCCTAGCCAAGAGAATAGGCAGACTAGAAGACATTTATGGTAGAAAAACTGTTCACTGCTCCTGCTGAAGCCAGGCTACAGCATAACAAGGAACGTGAGGCCAAAAGGAGAGCACTAAGCCATGACAGAGAAATCCTGTGGCAGCACTCCATGTCCCTGAGACTTTTCATGTACCTACCACACGACATTTAAGTAAAAGACTGAAACAATTCTGGAGCAAATATCAGGAGCCCCCTTGCAGTTGTGACCCTTAGCTTCTGTACATGGCAACCAAGTACACTCAGAAACAGTAAGCAAACATAAAGTTCCACTGCAGTTTCTGACAAAAAAAAAAAAAGGATTTTAGGCGTAAAACCAAGTAAATCCAACTAAACCTCCAAAACTCTTATCATTTTCATAAAGTCCTCTTAAAGTCTGAAAGGAAGCTAAGAAACAGTTGCAAGCCAAGACATATCTTCTAACTGCTATTGTTTGCTTTCATCAGCTGAATTTCTATTTTCAAAAGTCACAGGGTTAGAACAAACCAGCCTCATTTTCAATGTTTATTCATTTGTGGTCTATGAACTGCTACTTAACTTCATCAGTATTGCCCAATTAAAATTGAGAGTTACATGAGTGTCACTGAAGGCCAAATTTGAAAACAAGGAGGCTGGGAGCATTTTTGCAGCTGGCATGACCACAGATATATTACTGGTCCTTTAAGTAAGTTTCACTGGGGTTGAAGACATATGTTTATTAGACATAAACAGAACTAGTTTGCATTAAAAAAAAATCAGTTGGAGTCTGGAAGAGCTTGGCAATGGACTAAAGGCTGGGCTCACTTCGGACGCTCTCTCTAGTCACACTTTTCTTAAAGTTTCACTTCTGAGAGGAACTGCACTTCAAATACTGGGCTGCTCTTCTCCCAGATGTCCTGCAGATCAGGCTGCTCTAATACTTCCTAAAGCTAATGTCCTTTCCTCAGTCCTGGACAGAGCTTCTCATAAAAGAAATTATGCCAGGTTCAGCACAGAGCTTTTGGTAAAGAACTAAACAAAAAGCTGACAGTGGTTTCTGGGTTACACTTTCAGAAGGGTACATTTTGTTCTTCTTGGTGTCAGTCCAAAATAACTTCGGTCTAGAGCTTACTGGAATTCATGCTGGCTTACACCATTGGACATGAAAGTGAACTGGTGTCAAAAGACAAATACATTTTGTTGGTGAAGAGAGTTTGAATTGAAAAAACTCTCATACTCTCTGATAAGTAGTAGCATCAGCCTTCAGTAACATCACCCACTTTAAAAAGTACAGCACTTGTGCCAGAAATATCTGGCTATTTTTATTCTATATTTTATTTCATCTGCATAACAAAGTTGAAGCACTGAATTTTATTTTAATCTGTCTGGAAATGACCGGTCTTCTCATTTTATAAAGTTTCAATCAGGATTTTAGCAATATTTTTGTTCTAAAAAGTTAACGTGGCATTTAATTAATTTTTGGTCTATGTTCAGCTAATATGGATGAAAATCTAATTTTTTTTTCTGCTCTGCAGTTTTCTGTAACTCATACTGATAAATGGAAATATATCATGCATGTAAGCGCTATAACTATTCACCATTCTTTTGCTGATATCTTTATATTGAGCAAAAAGCTGTAAGAGAACAATTTCCTTATACTGACATTTGTATTATGGAAGGTTTGCATTAACATAATGTGGAATGTAACATTATCTTTTTTCCCCAGGAATCAACAAAGAGAACAATATAGCATATAAGAGACATATAACATTTTTTTCTCACTATCAAGAGCAGCTGAGATGTAATAAAGACCACTCAGCCACAAAATAATTGCTTTAAAGATGCACCTGGGGTTGTTTTTCTTTTTTTTTTTACTTTTTTCTTTCTTTTTCTGCTTGGTTTTATTTGGTTTGTTTTGTTTTAATTTAGAGACAGATATTAGGAGGCCAGGATAAGCTAAGGCAAACTGAGAATAGAGATATTCTAAATACACAGTACAGTATGCAATTGTCTTTTCTGGGACATGTCAATAAGATATAAAATAGAGTAAGCTTTTGAAAAAGTACTTTCTATTCCTCATAGCAACATAACAGCTTTTTAAAACTAATGACTACAGCATATAAAGTTATTTGTCCTCCTAATTTGAATCTTTTGTGGTTAAAATACATTTCCAATAGTGGATATATGATTCCAATTGAATCATTAAACTAGGGCATAAAATCCTTGTGAACACAAAAGTTCCACTGCTCTGAAACTTTCTCCTGTTTGAGAGAAATAGATTTAAATGGCAGTAACAGCTATGAAAGAGGGCAAAAGGTGGCAACTTTGTCAGCTGCTTACCAGAAAAGAACTCAGATCTTTGTTAATCCACTTCTGATCAAATTTAATGGAAATAAGAAGCACATTTGGCACAGGTTGTTTTTACGCTATCCAGCCTTAAAAACTTCTTCTTCACTTTATCAAGAAACAGTATCTGAAGATAACTCTGAGGTAGCCCTGTTTCAAGAAAATATTTGGACTAGCTGATCTCTCAAGGTCATAGATTCATCAAATCATAGAATATCTCAAGATGGAAAAGACCTATAAGCATCACTGAGTCCAATCCCTGCTCCTCACAGGAGAACCTAAAACTAAGCCATATTACTAAGAGCATTGTCCAGACACTCCTTGAGGTCCTGACACGCTTGGTGCCATGACCACTTCCCTGAGGAGCCTGTGGCCAAATGCCCTCTCGGTGCAGAGCCTTTTCCTAATGCCCAAGGAATGGTCCTTTCCAGCCTGCAGAGTACGATCCTACAAAACCCCAGTGCTATGAACACACTGACAGGGTCCACCATGCAAAGGCAGGATGTCTAGGACAAAGGAGGAACCACAGAGGACTACTCAGGGATAATTTTTTTTCATTCCACACTCCCATGAAAACTCTAAATGCAAAGGTGAGTGGAACAGTAGAAATCAATACACATCTAATGCTTGGGGTCTTTTCAAACAAAACAATTGTATGGAAAACCCTCACATTTTTTACTCCAGTAGAAGAAAATCTGCATCCCCCACCTTCTGCAATTTTATCACACGTATGAAATTCCAAAATAATATGCTATATGAATTAAAAAGGACCAAAAATATTATACTCAGAAGCTTGTGACGCCATTTTATTGTATTTTGTAGCATTCTTTCCATGACGTGCCTAATACAATATTTGTAACCACTACTGAAAGGCTTGTATGAGGGCATTAACTGCACTTACAGCCAAATTTGATAACCAATAAGCAAACAGACAGCTACAGTTCTTATTGTCTTTTTTTTTTTTTAAGTGAGCATTATATGTCCAAAATAACATCCCAGGATTAGAACAATCTTACTGTCTGTAACATTATTATGTTCTAGGTAAATATGAACATGCAGTGAAAACCTCACAGTTGAGTTGAAGCCCACAAGCAGTTTGATGGAAAAATCATATGTGTCTAACTACTGTACATTTTGGTAGTAAAGCTTGTCATAGCTAAATACAGATACATTTGTGCTTACAGATGCTTTATTTCCCTTGTTTATTTGAAAAGCATATAACTCATAAAACTATGTGGTATTATTGGGATTGTTCTAAAGTATATGTAAAAAAGAGGTTTGTGGAGGTCTGGGGTCTGTTTTGCTGTTTCAGATTTTAGTACAGGTCGTATGCAAGTTTTAGGCTTAAAAGTGAAATTATTTCTCTTAAGTGACAGCTTAAACAACAGGCATTTTAGTGCAGGCTTTCCCTGTCAGGTATCCAAAAATCACCTTGAATGCTAACTCAATAATTCTAGATTTCCATATTACATATCCTGTGCCATTTTTATGTTCTACACTGAAAATTGTCTCCACCTCTCCCCCCAAAAATATCCCAGAACAAAAAACAGCTGCAAAATAAATTTAAGTTTCTACAAATAGTTGGAAATACTGGGGAATCAATGTTTTCTATACTTTTGAATGGCTGACCTCACATGACTATATTTTTTTGTTTGTTTCTCCCTTATTCAGGGAGAAAAAATATTAATTTTCTTATCTGACTGCATCAGGACTACTGAAATAAAACACTTCATTACATTGGGGAAAAAAAAATAAGAAACTACACATACAGTCTTAGATACCAAGAACTTTACAGGTAATTTCTCTCCTGACACTCAAAACTTCTATCATAATCATGCCTCATCTTAAAAAAACATTAAACTTCTTTTTCTGAGACAAAATACATGGGGGCTGAGACAGAAGTACTGAATAGCAGAAAGAATTTGTGGATTACTGGTCTGGCAAGTATACTTCAAAGCTCACACTTCATTGTGAGGTTCAGTGCAAGGCAGTTCTGCAAAGGAGTGTGCTTTGCAAATGAAAAATAAAGAATCCAGTTTGTAACTATTGAGGAACATGAGAAGATAGTTAAAACATAGAAAAAAGTAAACATTTACTGGATTATTTAAAGTATGTTACTAGAACCAACGGGACATACCTTTAAACATGTATAAAGCATTATACATAAAAATGCATAGATGTACAGTAAATATGTTCATTTATACGTAGACAGAGTAGTATGTACACACGGAGTCTGTTGTGCTCGGTCTAAGCAGTGAATCCTGCAGCACGTTGTCTTAATTCAGTTTTATTATACAACTGTGTTGACGTAGCAGGTGTGAAAACAATGTGCATTAACACTAAGTAGGTAAGTCATATCCATTTACTCTTGAAATGTACAAATATAGGAAACAAAGGCCATAAATGCAATTGTACCTACACCTCCAATACTTCTTTTTTTTCTTATTTATTTAAATATGCATAAGTCCACCTTCTGGTGCTGGCGCAGGTTTCTTTCCTTGTCAACATGTTGACCAGGCACTCAGAAAAATATCTCTGATGCATTTCAGGACCACTTCCACTGATCCAACTGAGTGCACTCCTGACCTTGACGTCTTCAGGTCAAAAATGAGGAAAAAATAAAATAAAAAATATATAAATAAAACAAACAAGCTCATGGGCTTTATTTTCACAAGTTATTTGCCACCAATACTGTCAAAGCAGCTGAACTGTAGTGCATCCATGAGCAGGAGCATATAGCAGCTTTTGTGCACTTTGCAAAAAAATACATTAAGGAAAATCAGGTCTTTACTGGCTAGTTTTATCTGTTGCTAAAAAGATGCTGTGCTGCTTCTGAGCCCTTTCCATTAAATTCTTTTTCTTCTTTTTTTTGTCCTTCGTTTTTGCTGGCCTTCTCCCTAAAAAAAAAGAAAAAAAAGAATGAAAAACAAATAATAGCAATGAGTCAAGTAAAGAATCCAGAAGTGATATAAAAACCGCAACAAAAACAACTCAATGGTACAGAAATTTTCAATAGGGATTGCAATGGTAATGCTGGCTAAAGAGCTTCAATCATCAGTGAAAACACAAGTTTTCAGTATGTTACAAAAGGAAGCAGGATCCCCCGCTTTCATCACTTGTCCACAGGCTCAATTTTTCTGGTATGAATAACCATGTTGATGCAGGTTTCATTTTTGCCAGGGTGAGTTACACAAGCAGCATTATGCAAGTGCCCAAGGCCCAGAGCCAAATGAGTATGCAGACTCCTTACCCACTGGAAGCTGGATATATGCCTCATACCCTTGTGTAAATTTGCTTGAGTGAGTAATCCTATCTAAGTCCCATCCAATACATCTGTGATTTCAATGAGAAATTTGGCATTACAGCCCAAGAACTTGGTTGGATGCCATCCTACATGCTTTAGCAGAAACAGTACCACCTCTGAGAAGAGCTGTTGATATTGCTTATTGGTACATTGTGCCTAATTCTCATGGTTTATAACTGTGCAGAAACAAAAATTTAATTATGTCCTTCTGCTATTGGAAGTTTACTGAAAAATAAACAAAATTGGGAAATCAGGATAAATTCAGAAAAAAAAAGGTTTACAAGCTTTATGAATGAGAAAGTTTTTCCTGTTTAGCTCTAATAATAAATCAGTGCCCTTTGGTTATCACATCAAAGATAGCATGGACAGAAAAAATGTCAGATATAAAGGCCCTCATTGAGCAGTGCATTACCTTTTAAGTATATGCTTAAATCCTATCAAGTCTAGTAGGATTTAAGGAGACGACCAAATGTTGTCGGATGTGAGAATGGTCTGGATTTTCTTGGCAGTATCATATACTAAATATGTGATCAGTGGTAAAAAAATAAGGTTATTAAACACTAGAAGCACCAAATTAATAAACTTTCAGGAGCATTTAATGGATTCAAGAAGACAGTAAAAAGAAATTTGATTAGCAAATTACATAAAAATGTGAAAATGCACTTTTCATCTACATGGTCAGTACATTATGAATTGGGAAAAAATTTGCCAGTCTGGTTTTGTCTTACTTCTGTATAGTTTCTTAATTTAAAAGGTCCAAACCAGTGCAAAGAGTTTTTCTCTATTTGATAATAACACTGAATAAGTCTGATAATAAAGTTATTAAAATTTATGATTCATTAAAAATATATACATACTTCAGGTTACATATTTGTAATACACTTTCTAGGCTACTATTCTCTAGGAATTATTGGAGTCCTTGTATATAAAATAGGACACAAAGGTAACAAGAACATGAGTTTAGTCCATATTAAAAATCATAAGGGCCCTTGGAGTTTACTTCTGCTTCTCATTAAAGTCTGGCATTAAAGTTACTATGGCATTTTGCCATTTTTAAATCTAGTTAATCCTACACAATAAATCCTCAGTCCAACCAAGCATTAATCAAAGCAGCTTTTAAGTTTAAACTCTTTAGTAACCGTGTATCTAATGATGAGGCACACCTAATGAGGTCGCAGGGAAGGAACACTTGACACAAAGTGGCATTACACTAAGGTGGTTTGAATTATAAAAATTTCAATATATTTTTTCATGAAATGCTACTGGTTGGTATATTTTAAGGCATCAGAACTTGCGTAAATGTATTGTTGAACACTGTATTCTAACTTGAACTTTCAATATTCTACTTTTTTTTACCCAAATCTCTGAAATGCTTATTAAGGAAGAGTAGATGAGAGGAAATTATGTGAGAAAAGTGACCAATTCTGCTGGTCAATTGATTCTTCCAAGACTAGCAGAATCAACAGGAGCATTACTGGAAATTTCCTACCCAGTTTGCTCAGTGATCTTATCTTCTGGGGTTTTTCACTAAATAGACAAAGTAGTAAAAGAAATATAAACTTCAGTCAGTGCCTCATCTAGTTTGTCTATGACCTCCTCCAGAGAAATAGATTAATTGCTTACTACAAGTTTAAGGCAGTGAAAGACGCTATGATTTTTCTTCTAAAAAACTGAGCTGCATTGATAAAATGACACACAACAGAGTTGGTATCTCCAGGCCCTAGAAAGTAGCTCCTGCAACACAAACATCAAATCATATTGCCAGCACACTCCTCACAGGATATCCTTAAAATAGAAATGAATGGGACTAGAGTTCAATGATTTGACACCGCTGTGCAATAAACAGATTACAATGCTTCTGCAGCAATTGTCTCCATACCTGCCTTTTTTATTCCAAGGGAGACCAAGGGCAAATTACCTTCTTCTACATGTGCTGTGGCCTAGCAACCCATGCAGAGGCAGTATCCATCCCTGAGCCACTGATAAATGATAGTTTGTTCTTCTGTTAGGAGCACTTTGGCTGCTCACTATATCTCAAATTGCCCTGCTTTACAGATTACGTTTCATTATTTTCAGGACAATATTAAACCTCACAGAGAAAATCAGGATGATTTGGTGATGTTGAGTCCCAAATCCCAAAAGTAATTTTAAGCAGAAAACGGAATATAAAAGGTATTTCTTGGGTAATCATCAGCTCATATTTTTGGTAGAACACAACAGAGATTAGAGATTAGCAAGAAAAAACTGTTTACAAAGACTAGAGTCCAAACAAAGTATGCTGCTGAAGTCCCCGTGTATAAGAACTTTTATTAAATGCAGATTACAATTACAAGGCTTATTTTATCAGCAGAAACACAGTGAACAGAAGTGCCTTCTGAATACCTTGCTACAGACATCTTTCAAAGATCACGACTTTTACGATATGCAAAGTAGGTCCTCTGAGAGGATTTGTGAGCCAAGATATCCCATTTTCCCAACTGGAGGGCAGTGGGACAAGGACAGCCAATGGAGCAGACTGTCCCCAGGGCCAGGATGGCAGCAGCTACCTCTGCTCTGTGTCATGGACAGGTGTGGACAACCCCTGCGCAGGTTGTGTGCACAATCTCCCCCACACCTTGCCACACTCACTTCCTGCTCCTTACTAAGGAGCCCTGACCCCATTTGTGTCTCCATAGGAAGCAGCAGGGCTCTACCACGCTTGGATCTGCTGTGCAGTTGAAAAGGAGTGGATTTTTTTAGTAGCAATGTATTACAGTCCAGTACCTGCTGTGGCACAAAAAAAAAGGTAATTCCTGACTGAAGCAAATGAGGAGGGTGAGCAAAAGGACTCTGTCTCTTTAAAGGGGTTTTATCACCATCAAAAACAGGCTATAATATTATTGTACAGAACAGAAAGTGACAACACAAGAGAACTGGAGAGGGCATGTAGTGATAGGGCAGGAAGAAATATCTTTAAACTGAAGGAGGGTTGGTTAAGATTAGATATCTAGAAGAAATTATTTACTGCGAGGGTGGTGAGGCACAGTTACAGCTTGCCCAGGGAAGTTGTGCCTGCCCCACCCCTGGAAGTGTTCAAGGCCAAGTATGGATGAGGCTTTGACCAATCCAGTCTAGTGGAAGGTGTCCCTGCCCGTGGCAGTGGTTTGGAAGTAGATGATCTTTAAGGTCCCTTCCAACTCAAACCATTCTGTGGTTATATGAATATCTGAGACACTAAGTCTGATCCAATTACTTTATAAACTCCTCCTGACTAGAAGCAGTATCCAAGCAAGCAAACAATCATTGCAACTGCCAAGGACCACAGCCCTAGTTTAAAGTGACATTACATCCTTCCTAGTGGAAGGATGCTCATCTGCTTGTCACCTGGCAGATAGCAATGCACCTTGTTTCTGCTTTCCAGATTATAAGTCTCCAGATCAGTCCTCATCTTCAAACTTTTTTTTATTACTCTTGTCTTTATTTTTTTAAGAGACTGATGCTAGCAGCAGGGGGAGCAAATACAAATAATTCATAAAAAGAATAGGATATCTGAGCACTGTTCAAGTTACTGTATTCTTATATTTATTTTGACTGTGTATTCCCTTGCATACGAACTAGCTAACTAGCTTTTCCTCAGAAAGTATATTTTATCTCTGTCTAAAAACAGGCTCCTCAATTTCTGTTATCGAAGTCAACTCTGAACATGATTTACACAAATTGTTTAATTCTCTGTAAAGTCATATGTATGCACTGAAATGTATAAGGCCAATAAAGATGTGAAATGTAGCTGAATTCAGTGTTCAACTACCTACCAAAAAAAGCCTTGAAAGCCCAATCTATCATTCTGTATCTTGCATTTCTGCACTGGTTATTTTTGCAGAAGTAATATTGGTAAAGCCATTAATTTAAACTCTTAAGTCCAATTTTTAAAAATTCAGTTTCGCAGTTTGCTTTATAAATTACCAATGAGCAAGTCTTTATTTTTTAAGTAACTTATCCCAATGGGTGGCGTCTTTACAGTATTATTCATTAAACTTCTGTTTGGATCACTTAGTTCTGGTAGGTAGCTGGGCAATAATTATGCTATGTAATGAAATGTTATCATTAGCTAACCTTGTACCACATCTTTTAATGGCAACATATAGGTAATGTTCCAATAACATATATATAATGCAATTGTAACATAAATTCCTGAAAAAATATTATTTATGTTAATATACCCAGCAATTGTCTGTACACCAAAGAGAAACAGCTAGCAAAAAAAAAAAAAACAAAAAAAACAAAAAAAAAACAAAAAACCAAAAAAAAAAACAAAAAACCTTAAGCTGGGTCTTGCTGGGATATTTCTCTTCATTTTATGTTGCTTTTGCACCATTTTATCAGTGTTCCTCCTACAACTTATGCACTTGTGTTCAGTTTTCTGGTTTGTTTCATAACCCAAGCTAAAAGATGCTCGGAAAAACTGCATATTCCTCCTGTACGGACCCACCTGGTCAACTGAGGTTACACATGACCTTGTTTAGAAGGACCCTTTATCAGCTTCTGCCAGCTGCAAAGGCAGCTTTCTCCAGACAGAATTTGGGCAGCCGATTCCTAATACCCAGGGCAGTCCTGAGTTAAAAGACAGCAGATGTATTCACAGGGGCTTCCAGCCACATTTCTTGAGATTCTTGACTCAGCCAGACAGCAGCAGTTCAGTGTCTGCACTGTCCTTCATGCGGTGTATAAACACTGCAGCCCCTACTGCTGTCCTAACAAATCCTGCCCACCGGGAGCTTCAGCTGAGGAAGTACAGTATAGAGCCACACGAGGGCAGCAAATTTAAAACATTTAATAAAAGGGGAAAACAAAACAAAACGACCATCTGCACTATTATTTCACAGTGTAATTTCAGCAGTCTTACACACAAATCATCATATTAGAGCTATCAGAATGCTTAATACTCCCTTCCTTATTTAAAATATTTTTCTCTTCTATGGATGAATAATAAGCCATGAGATTTACACTTGTGTGCCTGTTTGCCTTCTGTGGATTTTCATACACAGAACTTTCACTAGTAGCAGCAAAGGCACAGGGGAGTCCTAAGATAACAGCAGACCCTGCCAAATACACTTTTCAGTCTTTTCTTCCCTTTCACTTGTCCTTTTAGGGGCTAAATAATGCACATTCATACATCATGCTCCTACAGCCGCAGTTCTACCACAGACCTCATGTGTGGCAACATTTCATCCATGTGGGAAACTAGAAAAGTTATCAAGTCATTTTACTGAAGGATGGCAACATCAGAGAACTAATGACGGCAGTGGAAAGATGATAGATTCTCAATGATCAACCTGTCAAGGAGATCAACTCAAGAGAAAGATGGCAGGTCACAGAATTGTAGAATAGAATCATTATGGTTGGAAAGGTCATCTAAGATCATCCAACCACCAATAAAGCACCACCACCATGTTTGCCACTAAACCCTGTCACAATCATAGAATCACAGAACCATTTAGGTTGGAAAAGACCTCTAAGATTGAGTCCAGTCAATCACCAGTTTGTCAACCAGACCATGGCATTAAGTGCCATGTCCAGTCTTTTCTTGAACACTTCTAGGAATGGTGACTCCAACCCCCTCCCTGGTTTAACAACCCCTTCTGTGAATAATTTCCTTCTGATGTCCTGCCTGAACCTTCCCTGGCACAGCTTGAGCCGATGTCTTCTAATCCCATCACTTGCTGCCTGGGTGAAGACCCCAACCCCTACAGCCTGGCTACAGCCTCCTTTCTTGTAGTTGCAGGGAGCAATAAGGTCTCCCCGATCCTCCTCTTCTCCAGGGGAAGCACACCCAAGCTGCCTCAGCCATTCCTCAGGCCAGCTTCAGGAGGATCTGCCTCTGGCAGGATGCTGGTCATGCACAGACCCACAAATGCCTCATCACTTACTTTGCATTTGAACCACACATCAAGCTACAGATAAACACTGACTGCAAAAATCCAAAAACCAAGCAAACAAAGAATTCAGTCCAGAAATTATTCCCCAGAAATAATTTATTTCCCAGGGCTTTCAGTTAAAAATTCTGGATACTGAAGATGCCAGAGAAATGCACAAATTGTTAAGAAATCTTATAAACACACACTCAATGGAAAAAAAAATCCCCACTGCTACAGAGTCATCCTCCTCCTAAAGTACGATTTACGAACCAGCATTGACAAGTGGCCCACAAGAAGGAGACATACAGAGCTTTAATAATTTTGCAAACCCCAATCCATGGGCATCTCTACCAATGTCACCCACTACTGAATTCATGACAGTTTTCCTAAACTAGTTTGCATTTCTGGATTTTTTTAATGAAATAACATTTAAGTTGAAATTGGCTGTGATCAATATGTGCTTTAGGAGGAATATGATTTGGAGGAAATCAGACAAAGTAAAATATCTTTTGGGGGAAGGAGTGAAAAACATTTGTTCTTGGATGGTGACACTGGAAAATAATTAAAGTTGAGGAGATGCAACAGGAATTGTCAAGTGTCAGAAACCACTTCCTCATTTTTCTGGGTGAATTTATGATGTCATTTGACCAAGCCTTGTGAACACATACTTGCCTCTGAAGACACCAGAAGGGATGGAATGATCACACAGAGTGCACCAGCTGCCCACAATACCATTTCAAATCCCCAAAGACCAGAATGTGTAAAGGTGGGTTAATAAACATTAGCAAAGCACTGAAACATGGTAACAATGAACATCACAGAAAGTAAGGAATTCTTTAATAATTCTTCATTTGCAAGGGTTAAATAATGTTCAGCAAATGAGCTATTAGAACAATTACTGAATAAGAATATAAAAAAATTCATACCATAATTATAGCCATCATCACAACAGATAAAAATAAGAAGCATATGAAGGCACTTCTTTCTTCATCTTTGAAATACCTCAGTTTGCAAGCTTACTGCTCTTCTTTTATTCTTTTTGGCGTAAGACTGGTAGCTAATGGTATAAATATATATTCCCAGACTAATAAAATTATTAATAGACTAAGAAGTGGGATTCAGTTACAAATACAGAGTTTGATGTTTTGTGTACATTCTTGTCTATTTGATGTCAGCTTTCCTGACGAAATCAGAAAAAATTCTGTCTTGAGTAAACCTTTCAACTTCTACACAAACCATTACAAAAGCACTCAGTGCAAAGCTGATCTTATTGAGTACCTGACATCCAAAATGCTGAAAGTTTATTTTCAACTTAATAATGTCACAACTTTAGGTAAATTATATCTATCCCAACCACCACTTAGTGTTGTGTGTACTTGATGTTTGCATACACTAGACATCAGCTACTGAGATGAAACCTAATTTAAAAGATTCAAAGATTAATTCTTCAAGTAAAAGAAATATCAAAATATTTCGAGTTTCTGCATCTAAATCCTGCTAGGTTTTTGTTTTGACATATCCATTAAGAAATTAAAGGTATTGCTACTTAGGACAAGAATAAGCAAAGCGAAGTTTTTCTTTTTTTTTCCCAAAATACCCATCTATTTTTCAACTGGCCTGAATACAAACAAACTAACCAATACTATAATCTGATGTTCTTTCCTTCTGGACAATATAGTGTCATCAGACACTGTCATCTGTTTAAGAAATACTGATTCCTACACAAAGAATGGAATTTACATGCCACAGCCTATTGAAAGTTCAGTAGAGTTTCCCTCAACTTTAGGGCAAATTAACTGGAAAAAGAGTCATCTTACACAGCTGAAATACAATGACTTTCCCACAGTGCAGTTTTCCAGCATATGCAGTAGAGGGCAATGAGATATGAACAGAAAACTGGCTTGCACTTCCAACATTTCCAGGAATATTATTTTTGTATTTGTAGAAGTACATATTCATGAAATAATATGGAAAGTGAAAGACTGAAAATTCACAAACATACACAGAGAAGAAAGCAAAAGTAAGCACTCTCGGGGAAGAGGAAAACAAATAAACTCAAGGGAATGTGGAAGCTCAATAAAACTCTCGTAGGAGCCCCATGTTTAACTGAATATACAGATACTCAAATGTTGGGTCCCACTGTCCTCTCAGTCACATTTGTGGGAAAACAGGTGAGTCTCCACTGCAGCCAAAATGTTTGTCTAATGTAAATTAAGCTCAGAATTCAAACAATATGAATATCAGTTGCATGCAGGGTACTCACTATTCTTATCCTAATCAAGAGCATGTCAGGTCAGATACTTTGCAAGCAGAGCCAAGCACAATATTTACAATGAATGGTTTGGGCTTGGTTATTTTCCTTCCTTTTACAGAGAAATATAAAGGAAATTTCAAAATAATAATTAAAAAAACCCACACTGTCAAGAGTATGCATACACATGTAAATATATTCTAACTCTTAAGGCAACAGTTATAGTTAAAAACTAACTGGCTTGAACTTCTCTAGGTTTCACTGGATACTAATCTGGCTTTAAAACTCCCTCTGCTCAGTATTTCAAAATCGATTATTTATTTTTCTTCCTGTTTCCAAGTAAATTTAATTTTTTTTTAATCACATCACACTGGGAATGAATGAAAAAATGAATTCTATTGAAACAATATTTATTTGTGGCACCCCCAAAGTTTAATTTCATACTGGAAATTGCATTTTACTCAATTAAGGGTTTTTTACAGAGAGGAAGATTATACTGAGAAATTAATTTTTTAAGAGATATATTTTCTTCTGTGGTATACTATTTAGTCATGAATGGTTGGTCCTTTTTTAATTCCCTTCAAGGATTCAGGTCAAGAACTGAAGACACCATAACTGAAGACTGAAGAACTGAAATTTGTCCCAGGATAATTTTCTTTTATTTTCTTCCTTTTTTATAACTGAAACAGCTCAAATATTGTTTTTATTATCCCTCATGCCTCTATTTAGGTATTGCATAGTAAATTCTATAGATGTTCAGGAAGAAAGAAGCCTAAATTAAACACCCGAAAACAAACCAAAGTACAGTCTAGCAGGAAGACTCATTCTAAACAATAACTGGAAGTGAACATTGATGTATCATTTCTAATAAGATGTAAAATTGTTGCCTCGTTCTTCTTCTGTAGTAAGGAGTGTACCAGGTGAACTGCTGCCCTGCACTGCTCACTGACACTGGATTTGTACTGTCAAGGTGCCAGGATATTCACAGTGTCTGTCTGAATTTGGTCAGGTAGTCTCTGTTTATCCCTAACTCCACTGCCCAATACAGTCCACACCTTTCCCTTCTCCATGGGCATTTGATCAGAACAATGATCCAAATTCAGCTTTGAGAACCTCCCTTTTCCTGTACATCCCACACATTATGGCCACAGACTTCTCCGTAGTGATGCTGGGTCTGCATTATTAAATTCAGCAGTGTCAGAGAACATCTCCAGACCCCACCTCAGTTGTCTGTCATGCTCTCTGTTCTTTCCAGAGAGGCAGCACAGCACAGGGCTGCTCCTGCAGGGATCTCCCTGGCTTGGGAGCTCTGAGAGGAACAATATGGATGTGGCACAAGCTGTGTCCCCAGCAGCTTTAGTGAGCTACGAGGGAGATAGTGACTATCTCAGAACTGTGGCCAGACAGGAGTTACATGATGGTTCTGGGTTACATGGCTTTATCCCTAGATTTGTTACAGTAGCTTTCTTGCTAGCATAATAAGAAGCACTTTCCCAAGACTATGAGGCCCTAATAATTCATACCTGCATACCTTTTCAAAGTCTGTAGATTAAATAATAAATACATGGGCAAATTAGATAATATATATCTCCTTTAGAATGCCTACACTTTACATTAATATAATTGAAAATATGTTTTATTGTTTAAAATTTAAGATGATGCAGTGATTACAAATGAGAATTGGGGTCAAGAGAACCTTTAGAGAGATCTCTTGCATAAACATGAGAAATGAAACATTAGTTTCATATGCTGTTGAGGCTACTAACCTGTTGAAGAAATTTGTCCAATCTAAATGTGAAGGCAAGAGGAGATGGAGGGTCCAATACTTTGCTAATTGCTCCACCAGTTAATCATTAATCTACCAGTTAATTTTCTCCACCAGAACTTTTGTCCAGTTCCAAACCTGAATTTTATTATGCAGGTAATTTTTATCAAATTGTTCATTTCTGTCCTAGATCAGACTGTAAATAAATATTTGTTCATCATCTGAGAAGTTAAACGTATGTCAGATTTTGTGCACCTTTTAAAGTTTATTTTGTAGTCCTCAGATAATTCTTTTTCACTTGTACCTGCAGTTTCCAACTGAACTGTTTAGTTTTCAAACATCGTCTGTAAAATACAGTTCTCAGTCTGGATGTCAGAATTCTGAAATTGATTTATTTTTCTTCTTCTTTATTACCAAAGTTATAGAGAAAGGAATCACATTTGAAAATTTTCCGTATATGTTGTAGTGGACACAAATTATTTATTTTGAGAAACACTGTTTTTTGGATGCCATTCTTCATCCTGGAGGTATGCTTTCCTAGTTCTATAACTCTTTGATCCTCCAGAATAACTTCACATTTAACAACATGAAAAGCAATTGTGATTGCTTTACACAGTAACTTACATTTTTTTCTTTGGGTCTACTCTACAGTGTATTTTAGGGTGTAGTCTATAGGATAGTTTACCATTATTCTCAAATTATTCATTTTTCTAAAAGATGTTTATATAACTGACTAAAACAATAAGTAATGCTTACAGATACATCTAGAGGCCATCATCACTTTTTCCTAGACATTCAGCCAGCAAATGCTTTAATTTTGTTTTGTCGTAAAGATAAAGAAAATTTAATAGGTCTATTAATGTCCTAAGTCTGAACACATTCAAGTATGGTAGGTAGATCTGAACATGACTCCTGTGATGCTTCTGTTAGCTTAATTTCTACAACTTCAAGTATTAATTGAAAAGGAACAAACTTTGCAGAAGTTTTCCATATATGACTGTACAGTATTAATCTCACAAAAAAGAAATTCTAATTTTAAAGTAATAATGTTTGGTTAAACTCTTCTGATGGTATGACAAAGCCAAACAAAGAAAACAAAAACAACCTGGGCTGGACTTTAACCATATGCCTGTAACACCTTTCACATCAGAAGCTGCAATAAGCAAAATGTGATCTCTCAGGGTGGTGCCTCAGAACCCAAGTCTGTTATTTATCTTCACTATTGAAATGTGTGTCTAGGAGAAGCCATTAGAAACATAACTGGAGTGTATGTTCAGAATGAAACCAGCATTAAAATTACAGGGAATGTCCCTTTTCTGAACCCAGCTGCAGCTGCTGGGGACACTTTTGTCCAAGCTCTTCCTCGGTGCCCACCAATCCAGCAGCTACTAGTCACAGCTTTGCAGGCAGAAGAGGCTGTAATAAAATTGTTGGCCCATGGAAGCAAAGTGTAGCGCCTGCAGGAAGGCTCAGCCTCACCTGTGCTGCTGGAGGCTGGGTGGAAAACTGTGCACATCTGTGTCCCTTCTCTGGACAGCTGTGCACTCCCACGTCCCTTCTCCTGACAGCTGTGCACGTGTGTCCCTTCTCTGGACTGCTGTGCACTCCCACGTCCCTTCTCCTGACAGCTGTGCATGTGTGTCCCTTCTCTGGACAGCTGTGCACTCCCATGTCCCATCTCCTGATGGCTGTGTACTCCCACGTTCCTTCTCTGGACAGATGTGCATTCCCATGTCCCTTCCTCTGGCACAGCTGCAGGAACACCTACAGCAAGGCAGTGCTGGCCTCATGTACAGCAACCACCCAAAATTGAACAAAGGCTTATCTGAACATTTTATCAGTAAATTGCAATAAGGCCGTGTCAATAAATTTATCCACAGGAGCTATTCATGTGCTTAAATATGCTAAACAACAAATATGTATTTCAACCCTAAGTGTATCAGTGCTTAAACACATTGTACTTAAAAGCATGTACTTTTACATTCAGCGCTGACCTGAAGAATACAACTAAAAAGATGTGGCTTTTTCCCTCCCAGAGGTAAGATTCTGATTTGCTGGGGAATCAATGAATGGTCTGCAGCATCTCTTTCACAGGAGCCTAGCACTGCAGATGCTCTCAGCACCACAGCAGGCTGTCTTTCCCCTCAGATTCCCCTCATATACACAGCAGCTGGAGACACACTTGGCATCACATGATATAAGAAACAATATAACATGGTGTCCAGTAATACATGTGGAGTGTACAAATATGTTCTCTTAATCTGAAATATATCTGCAGGAAAGACACTACTATAACATCTACCATTAGTTTAAACAACGTGTCAAAACTGAGTTGAAAAACAGCAGATTTTCTTGCATGAAACATTTGAAAGTATATATTCACTGAAAATTCAACTGAAAGTTGAAGGAAAATATGTGGGTATTTTCTTAAGAAGAAAAGGAAAAAAAAATACGTGAAACAAACACACCATGTAGCTTAAAGGCTACTTGCCATAAAAGGCTTTTCCTGACTGGAAGTTACAGTACAGATGTGCTTAAAAACAGATGTACATCAAAGACTGTTGATTAGAAGCACAGAGAGAAGTAATTATCAGTTTCAGTTTTTTTAAAAAAGAAATTCTTTATTCTAATACCAATAAAACCCTAGTATGTACAGAATGATTCTATGGGTTTAATTAGCCATATGAAAAATATAAATGAATTTGCTATTCCAGCTCCACATCATCAGATTCTTATGGCTACTTTGGGTGAGCTTGTAATGTATGTGAGATCTTGCCTTTATTATTATGTGACAGTATTAGTTTAAAGACTGAAACTGGTCAAGTTCTTTTGGGGTTTTTCCTTTTCTTTCCTTAGAAATGCCTGATGCAAATAATTCTTTGCACACCAGAGGTACTGGGCTGGCAGTCAGAGACTGGAATACAGTACAGCAGCACAAACTACAGTCCTTGCTAAGCTGGTAGCCAGCTGCAAGTGCTACACCTTTAAAAAAAATCAGTAACCTGGTGTGGTAGGTGGCATCCCTGCCCACTGCAGGAGGGTTGGAACTAGAGGGTCATTAAGGTCCCTCCCAATTAAAATAATTTATATGAAAATAAACAGATCCAGAGCACAGGTTTGAACACTGTCCTGAAATACTAGCAGGTATCCTGGCATGTTTCTTGTGCCAACTGTCTTCCAAGAACGCTACCTTCCTGTTTGTCTGCTCTTTGCAAAAGATTAAGAGACAATGAAACATTTACCTGAACACTTGAGACTTCACTAACTTCAAATTTACAGCTGTTTTTCAAGATGAACAATTTTTACAGATTAGATGTATGACCGATAAATGCCTGGACTGGAATACATGGTCCTGAAAACCAGACATGCAAGTTGAGGTTTAACCCAACAGGCAGCTAAACACTGCACAGCCATTTGCTAATTCCTCTTCAATGGGATGGGGGAGGAGAACTTGAAAAGAGGCAACATTCATGGGTTGTGATAAAAACAATTTCACAGGACAGAAAAAGAAGGGAAAATAACAGTAACAACAATACCCACGATGATGAGAGAATATAGAATACAAGTGATACACAGTGCAATTGCCCAGCCAGTCCTTGAGAAGTGGCTGCTAGCCTCCAGCCAATTCAATGCCATGTGGTCTGGAATATCCCTTTGTTCAGATGGGGTCAGCTGTCCTGGCTGTGTCCCCTCCCAGTTTTTTGTGTCCCCTCCAACTCCTTCCTTGCTGGCAGGGCAGCATGAGAAGCTGAGAAGTCCTCACCTTAGTGTAAACATTGTTCAGCAACAGCCAATGCACAAGTGTGCTATCAATATTTATTTTCATCCTAAATCTGAGCACTCTACCAGCTACTAGGAAGAAAATTATTACAAATGTATGACTTTGGCTACATACTTGGACTGGCTGATGTTTTAAGTGCTGGAAGGAACTATTAATTTGGACCAAGCTCAGCTAAGTGATTATCAGCTTCTCACATTGAGGTATGACTGATCTCTACCAAACGCTAATTATTTCATCATGTCAGCAAACACTCATTTCTTGGCCAGCACATTCATCACAATCTATTCCATATGTTGATTTAAACTCCCCTGTAAGACTAATAGTGGATGACAACTGGATCATTTAGGGTGTGACATTCTTACCAAATCTCAATTGTTTATTTTCTCTACTGAGACAATTAAACTACTATTACAGCCAGTTTCCTTCTCTCGAACTCAGACTGGAAGCATTTTCTTCTTCTCATTTACTGACTTCACAGAAATCCTTTCAAAATCCTGTCTGAATTTATTCTCCTTCCAATTTTGCATAATATCTCATAGTTTCCTTCTGTGTAGCCAAATGATTACTTACTCCCCCATTCTAACTAGCTGTTTTTAAAACTTCTTTCCACATATACGGGCTTTGAAAAATGTGATTTCTGTTGTAGCTCACTTCTGTGTAAATAAACTTTGGGTAATAGCTCTTTCCTCAAACCTGATTTCAATAGGAAATGTAAAGCACAGTTCACAGTTCAAAAGAAATGTTTGTACTACAGAATAAGCATTTCTCACTGATTTGTCTGTCAATTACAGGCAACTTAAATCTGCACAATTATTGGATTATTAGTTAAAAATTGCCAGTGTTGAAACATGTCTCCATCAGAACTATGGTAACATCCTAAGTAAGAGTAACAGGGTAGATTAACTCTCATATCTCCATGATGAACATTCACAAATTCATTAATCATTATTCATATGTAATTAACTAAACCAAAAAGTCCTGCCACCTGCAGCATAAGCATGACATCTAGAAAAAGAGTTTTAAAATGTACATCAGGACGTAATATAAACATCATACCTTAAGTTACAGAGTTATTTATATATTCAGATTTTCATTGATGCACAGTTAGCTTTTCAAAGGAAAATATCTTAGACGTTTGAACATTTCTAGAATACTGAAAAAATTTGACCACTTTAAAATACAAATCTGCCCAACAGACAAAACACACAGTAACATTTAAGAGTGATTAATAAGGTAAGAGCAACAAATCAATTACTCATTGTCAGGAAATGTGTCTATTCAGATTAAGTGATCATAATATTTTTTTTCCCAACAAATACAATTCTCTGATCTTTAAACAATACATTGTTTTGAAATACCTCTGATTTTATAAATTAGATGACTGATTTATCTTTTAATATCTGGATAAACATACAAGTGAAATTTTTGTGAATTAAGACTTTCCAAGCCAAGTCTCAACTGTGAGGGATTTTTTATGATTAAGAATGAATTCCTGGAAAACATGGTTTATCATAGAAAACTGGCAAAACTTACATAGTATTTGCCCTAAGAGGCGCCACTGTAATGGGCTGCAGATCTATGAATAGGCCAAGAACAGAAGCTAAAACTAACACTGAACAATACAATATGTTACTAAGTGGGAAGACAGGGTTTTCTTTTTTAAAAATTTAATAGATGGGATTGATTTCATCCATAATTTACATAATGAACAATTTAACTAGCTTCATCATTTCTCCAAAAAACATTGTTTTGATAAATGATTCTCTTCTGAAATTTCATCTGGCAATGAAATTTTGGTCATCTTTGAAGAACTGATTTATTCTCTTCATATGTACAAGAATTATTACTTGGAAAAATAATTGAGCTTTCAAACAACAGACCAGATATAAGTTACTATCACTAGGAGAATTTTGCTCATTCCATGCTGGCCATAAGTCTTGGACAATCACTGAAACTCAAATTTCAAAAATCCTTAAAAGCCTATATGCATAATTGGCTGCAAGAGTCAGCTGGTGGCATCAGAATACAAAAACATGACAGTGGCTGCTCTGGGTCAACCAAGGATCCACCAAAACCACTACTGCAGCAGTAGCCCAAAATTAACACATCAGTAATAGTATAAAAGTAGAACAAAGACATATATTCCCTTTCACAAGAAACTTCCCTAACTCACACGAGGCCTGCTATGGCCATGGACATATGGAGGCACTCACTCCAAGCAGAAGGGCTTGGAAACAGGTTTCTGCTGGAGAACGTTTGTCCCAGTCAAACCCTTGTAAGTGGAAGCCTCAGGCTGACTTTCCACCATTCAGGAGCTTCTTTGCCACTTCATGATGCTAATCCTGCAAATCAGGCTAGGACCATGTAACTATGACATTCTGATTTAAGATTTTTTGGCTGATAATAGATCAGGACAAACTTTTTTGCACAAAAGGGACAGATGACTTTATGTGAAACCGAAAAGTATGAAATCTAGGTTTATTTTAAAAGCATGAGACATGGATTGAATCTGCAAGTCTCACATGTATTGCCTGAGACGTGAGAGATCCTAAACAGTAAGGGAAAATGTGAACTGCTGTATGAGATTACACTATAGAGAGCAAAAGAAAGAGTGGAGGTACAGCTCACCATAACAGAGTTTTCACACTAAAATCAGGATATTTTACATGGCTTTCAAGTACCAAAGTTTGGAAAGACAGGCCCAGGATGGTAGTTACAAAAAATGAAAGCATGTGGAGACATTAATTTCTGATAAAATGAATGGCTAAAACTCCTGTTATGACTACGTCAGGCAACGCACTGAGTAAGATTTCTATCACCTTTAGGAAAAAGACAGAAAATTACTTTCACTGTGATTAAATGGGGTTGGAAAAGAGAAAAGCATCTGTTAATATTCTGTTCTGAGGCAAGCTTATTCAGCCAACTGTTGTGTTAATGCAAATGGTAACAGTTTGTTGCAGATGTGCAGTGGAATATAATGCAGCCAAATCCTCTGGGCTTTTTGAAGTAAGAAGCTATACACAGAAGATGTTGCTGTGTTTAAAAACCACTGTAAAGAGAATTTTAAGAACAGTGCCCCTTGCTTCAACTACCAACACTGCAAATGTTCAGTTGTAAACCTTATTTGGAGGAGATTAAGACATAGGTCGACTCAGAATCAAAGTCCAAGTGGCTAAAGGATTTCAGGCTTCTGTACTGACATTTCAAGGCAGACAGAATCTTTTTAGGTTCTAGTCACTTATTATGTTGATTTTAATTATTATTGTAGCAGAGAGACAGAGATAGAGTGACTATAAAATACAGGGATTATTTTAGGAGAGTGAGAAAGAGACACAAATGGTGCTAATGTCTCATTTTTAAGAATCAAACATCCACAGTATAGCAAGGAACTACATTCTATTTTCAGCCACACCAATTAAACAGCAGATATTTTCCTGACATTATACATCTCAGATAAGTTCTCATTAATTTTTTTCCATAGTGTTCCACAAGTTTCAGAAATTTTCTCTACAATCACCCTCAATGTTCCAGTGAGGTGGGCAGCTTCCCATCAGTCATCTAGTCATATAAATTGCCCTTCCCCAGTAAAGCAATAGACTAAAAGTCTCAGGTGAACTAAAATGGCAGGTTCTCTAAATTACATAGCACAAAAGCACATGTTATGTGACTTTTTCAAAAATTAATAATGGAGAACCACGTAATTAAGAAAAAAGCCATGAACATTTTACCCCTGGCAATATAGTTACATTTTAGGATAGCTAATATAACAATTTTGATTAATTTACCAACACTTCAAATTTGAAATCAAATTATGCATAGCAGAGAATGTTTGAAGTAAAAAAAAACTTTGAGCTTAAAAAGAGAGATCATCTGGTCCAACACCTCCTGCTCAAGCAGGACATTGCAGAGCCATTTGCCCCAGATTCTGTTCAAATGGCTTTGGAACATCTCCAGACTGGAAGACTGCACAACTACTTTGCACAGTCTGTGCCAGGAGTTGGTTGCCTTAGAGTGAAAAAGTGTTTGCTGATATTCAGAAGGAACCTCCTATGTTTCAGTTGATGCTCGTTGCCTTTTCTCCACTCTCCCTTGAGAATACATTAAATACATTAAATACATTAAATACATCAGTAAAATCCCCCTGAGTCCTCTCTCTAGGCTGAACAGCTTTGCCTATCTCTCTCTTAGCTCTTCCCCACTTCCAGCAGAGACACTCCAGTCCCTTCAATCATCTTCACTTAACCCTTCACTGAACTCACTCCACTATGTCCATGTCTCTTGTACTGGAGAGCCCAGAGGTGGACACACTACTCCAGTTGTGTCCTCACCACAGCTGAGTAGAGTGGAAGGATCTCCCTCATCCCACTGGCAATGCTTCCAATCCAGCAAAGGACATCATTAACCTTCTAGGCTGTAGAGGCTGTAATGGCACATTGCTGGCTCAAATACATAAATATATTGATATTTCTTATTTAAAAGTTAGATAAATATATTCCATCCACTTAGATTACCTATTAAATACAAAATGGTATCATCACCAAACATCAAAATTATTGGGCAGACTGATAAAAATCATCACTCTAGATTAATTACATAAATTAATTTATTTTACACAGGTTGAAAGAGCTTGCAAAATTGAAAGAGTGAATTACAGCATTTATGAGTAAAAGGAAAAGACATACACAGTAGAAACCTGTGTTTATTGGAGAAAAATAAAGTAGAAGCATAGGAAGCAGAAGTTAACCAGGGAAGTCAGGAGGAATATGGTTAAACAGGAGAAATGTGTCAAAAACTAAAGGAAGAAGAAAGCATTCAGGGGTCCAGAAATAGTTTTGGAAAGTGCTAGAAGTCTGTCAGTCACTAGATACCAACACCATGACAGAAGAAATGTTGACATGTTGACATTTTGGTGAAATCATTCACAAAATAAAGTAATTACTAATTTAATGCTTTTAAAATTAAATATTGTAATTATTTTGTGGAGGGCAGAAAACACATCATTATGCATGTCTGCTATGCTCAATAATTTCGAAAATGGAGGTTTTGGTGAAGCTACAACAATTTCACTAATAGTTGAAATTGTGATTTTCAGTATGCACTGTGCCAGCACAGTGTAAGAGTGGATCAATCTTTGTACAAGCATCCTGAGTGGAGAGTCACTCCATCAAACAAGAATATCAAATCTTGTCTCAGTACAGGACTGAAAAAATACATGATTTGAACGGAATATTATGAAATACTATGAATTTTCTTTTTCCTCAAGGGACTTAAGAAAACATATCAATTTTTTGTGGTTATGTTAGAGAGTTAAATTTTAAAAAAATAAATACCCAGAAGTAGAAATGTCCCAACAAAAATTCACAGTATGAGCAACAGCCATGTCTCCTCTCCAAGCTGCATGACTCCATTGAAAATCATTTATTTTAGTAACCAAGAATTGAAGTTCTAGGGTTATTTAGGAGCCACATCTTGACATTTAGAAAAATAACTGTATATCAAGTATCACAATTATACACAGTACAATAGCAGCATAATCACACAAAACAAAACACAATCCATTAACCACAATTTGAATATTTTCATATACTTCTGCAATTACTACTTTTAGCCAGTACTGGAAGCTCCAAAATCCTGGAGGAAAGTTTTTTCTTATGGCATGATTTTGAGAGATTTTACATTCCTTTTTAATGGTAAGATAAATTAAATCATGACTAAGACTTTTTGCAATGATATAGAAAGCTAAATATTCTTGAGGTCATGGCTAGGATTCTAGAGCTGTGGGTTAATACCCAGACTGTATTCAAAGACATACTGTGCTACCATTATTCCAAACTAGCATGTAATTCACAGGTAGCTACAACACAAAAATCTCTATCCTGCTATTCTGTCCCTTGACTTAAGCCTTTCAAAAATAGGTATTAAATACTTGAAAACAAATTGTGTATATATTCGCTGATATCAAGCAATTCCAAGAATAGTGCAACACCATTTTTAGTGCCAAACTCTTTCAAACTCCCATTTCTAAGCTAGTCAGAGAGGGCTCCTTGGGGAGTGTTCAGCACATCTGACCACTAAGTTATTTGTCTCGTTTGGACTGATACGTGTAACTGCAACATAGTCAGAAGTACTTCATAAATTAGGACACTGCTTCTGAGGAAAACAAGAGAACATGATTTTATGGGACTATTTTATAATCTAGAATTTTATAATCTTGTAGTTTAGTGTAGAGAAGTATAAGACTACAAAAATCTCCCAGCACACCCTGCAGTACCATTTCTCTGGGCAGAAAAGACTAACTTTACAATGAACATTTTCCCAAGCTTCTGAGGGATTTAGAACAGTGAGTCCATTTTGAAGTTAGTAAAGCATTTTTATAAAAGCTGAAGGAAACTTTGAACACACTCATCCCTCTGAAAGAATACTCTTCAGTAGCAAATGTTCAAAAGTGTTTAGCACTCCGTAGGGTTTGATAATAACAAAATTGTTATGGAACAAACTTTTGAAAGCCTGAACAATTGCAGCTGTGTATTAAAAGAAACACCAAAAGTGAAAGATAAAAAATTATTCCAGCTCCAAGTGTCTTCTGGAGTTAGGAAATACCAGCAAGCCTGGAAGCACACAAACAATTTTGGTTCTGTGCATGTACACATATATTTTAGTAGTATTATTATTATATCTAAACAGATGACTATTGTCTCAATCTTTATAATATGGGGTGTCAGTTTTTAGGGATAACACAATAAGCTTGAGGTGTAAATGAACATTATATATACCAAACTTAATCAGAAAACATCTAAGTACACGCAAAAGCTAAATGTGTTGACTGGCAGAAAAATAAAAGCAGAATAATAAATGCTGGCTCTTGAGGTAAAGTCACTCAGACAAAAATGTTTCTACATTTTAACATTATATACACAATTAGATACTCAATTTCCTGGTATTTTTCCATCAAAATAAAGCTAGACAGTAACAAACACTGTATGAAGCAAGGAAGATCGAGATCTGATATTTACCTTCATTATTTTTATAAGTCTGGCAGAAAAACACTCCAAAACTTCCAAACTAGACAAAGTAACTCTGACATTTATCTTCAGAAGTGTAAGATGACCATAAGTACAATTTAGCTTCTTTTTAACACGAAAATATGTTTGCTAGCAAAGATGAGATTGTGGAGCTGGTTTAGTATTAACTTCTGCCAGGCATAAACAACGTTTCTCTGAGTTACTACTTACTCATATGGCTAATGGCAGTAACTATTATCACTTCATTTTCTGTAAAATGGCTTAGGCTGGAAACCTCCCACACTTGACCCTTGTGACAACTCATAACTGTTAAACAATCGGCAAGTGCTTGCTTTACAAATCTCATACCTGAGGTAGCATGGTGACATCACTACCCTTCAACAGCCCTTTAAAATGAGATCTTTTGATTTTAACTTATTCTTAGCTGAACACCATATTCATGTGAACACTGCTGTAATCGGACAACTTCAATCATCTCAGCTTTGAAAACCACAAGTAGCACATTTTAAAAGAAAGCTATGTTTTACTAACGGAACGTGAAGACAAGTATTTTTATCTGAAGCAGGAAATTGCTGTGCTTAATACAGGATTTGGAAAGTCTGACTATATCACAACTGGGTTTAGTGCAATCTCTTTTTGGACACACAATTATACCTATTCAAGACAAATGAAACTGCTGACAGAAACCAAGGAAGTAAATTACCAGCTATTATTTTGCTCAGTCACAATTCATTGCATTAGCTAATTTTTTAGAGCTCAATAGAGAATATGAATTTCTAATCTTCTCAAATTAGCATGCCAGATAGTGCATTGAAGTGTTCCTTCACCAATAACACTTGATTTTTTGCTGCTGACTAGGTTTTACATAAATACCATGAAAACCAAATGTTTTCACACAGAAATACATCAGAGTTTTCACATGAATACCTAAAGTGAGACAGTGTTTCAGCAAACACTGAAAACTCTAAACCAGCACTTCTAAACATGTTTTTTTTAGGGTTGGATATCAGGTAAAATTTGACAATTACATTGAGTCAAAAATCATAAGCCAGTCACAAATAAAATTTAAAACCACTGGATTTTAATGGAATAATTAATTTCCAGTGCTTTTCACTTAATTTCTGGTGCTGAAACATCCAAAGTGTCCATTTGCTCTAACTTTTGCCTGCAGCTATAAAGACTGGAAAAACAGCTGAAACATTAAAATTATTATGTGGTGGTTCCAGCAGCTGAGCTTTAAGAAATCAGGAAACTGATTACACAAATTACTCAAGAAAGCAATACAGGGAACTACCAAAAATGTTCTCATTACGACTTTATTCTCTAAATCATTTTAGGAAGTAATAAGGTGAAACCTTTTTATAACAATTCCTGCAAGTGATACATGGTAACTTTCACAGTTCAAAGAGTTCTGCTGAAGGAAGTACCTGAGCTTCCTCACAAGTGTCCACAAGGAACAAATACTCTTACAGATTTCAGGGCAATTGTACCTTTTCTTTGGCAGCTGAAGAATTGCCACACTGACAGTACTGGAGTTTCACTCTCAAAAAAAGTGTCTTTCCAAAATCAGTCACTTTTGGTTGAGGGAGAAGAAAAATGCTTGCACATGACACCATTCTCAGAAGATCTCCGCTACTCTTTTGTCTGTTGTTGTCTTAGAACACGACAATTTTAAAAACTTCAGTAAGTGGTACAAAAGGTAAACACACCGATTCAATTGCTATTGAGCTGAGATGAAGCCTTTACCAATTCTAGAGAATTTACACAGTAACTGTCCAACTAGATGAAATTGTGGTTCACATAGAAAAATAAAACTCCTTTCAATAGATCTATGCCCTTTTTTAATAGCCATGAAAGATGATACAGAGATGCTGACTTGACCAACTGTCTAAAAAATAACAATCATTTTTAAGTGGTTGTTTTGAAGCATGTTGCTCCCAGCTTTGAAGTGCATGCACTGATGCAGACATTTGTAAATCCAAGTCCTACAAGACTATTTAAACTCTTATTCTGTACTCAGTTGAGGAAAGTGTATCACTTTTTGTAGGTTGTTTTATTATTTCTTCTAGGATAACCTTTGCTGGATTAGAGAGAGGTTCTAAAATTGCTCAATGAAGTGAGAAGGACTTTAGTTATATTTTAGCTCCTATTAACTTTTAAGTTCTGAGATTCCATTACTTCATGGAACAAGTAACAATTACAAAACAGATAAATTTGCTTCTCATTTAAACTAACCAAGCAATTAAACTTTTCTGGCTTTGATGGGACTTCTAATAACCCTCAAAAAGTTCACGCTCATCAATGCTATGAGAGATTAATAGCAATTTATCTATAAAACACCACTAACCTATGCCAGATAAGCATCTCACCCAAAGAATTGGGAGGTGAATGCTTTATAAGCTTGAGTCACAGTTTGAGATGTTGTAGACCTGTGACATTGTAATAAAAGGGGGAGAAAGTTCCCCTCCAAAGAAACTGAATTTCCTTTATCTCTCTGAAAGAAAATGTTCAGATGTTTGGAAGAAAACTAAGAGAAAAGTAAAATATTATTATTTCACAATATACTCCACCCAAAAAAACATTATTCTGGGGAAGACATATGAATCAACTTTTTTTTAGAGCTTGAAATTTGAAGAACAATTACTTATTTAATTAAAAAGACTCCAGTTGAAAGAACTGTTCAGCATGTTATAAGACTTCTCTCAAAACACTATGCTCTTTTTCAGGTCATCTCTATTCCTGAGTTCTGCAGAAATAATAAATCATCTACTCTTTTTCCTTGCCACAGCTGCAATAAAAGAATGAACTTTATCTCCCAGGATTTTTCCATTTGTATGTCTAGGGCTCATGATCCACTGGCGTCCCCTGCTCTCAAAAGAGGAATTATTGCAGCCTACATTCAGGCTGGCACTGGATTGCAGACACAATTAACAAAGTCTGGTGGCAGAATGATCATGTGCTGAGTGCTGCGAATTACAGCTGATAGCATCTGTTCATCCCACACAGAACATATATAGAATAATTTTCAGTGATTGTGAAAAACTGATTCTGATCTTACATCAAATGTCAGTAATTTATATTATCACACTGACACAATCTGTAATGATCTTGTAACAACTTCCTTTTTCTTCACACTTACCTCCATTTATTTTGCCACAGTACTTTCTTTTAGCTAGAAACCTCCCACCAGTTACTCCAGTTGCCTAATCAGAGCAATGACCTGAAGCCTGACACAGGACTTGCTCAGTAGATATTTTTCATCTGACAAGTTTTTATGGCCCAGAAATTTCTTCAGCCATCAGTTATCAAGTACAAAGTACTTTTTCCTGTTGTAAATACACTCAAAGAGTCCTACCCATATATCACTCAGTGCAATATGGCAGAGTTGCAAACTGATTTTTAGTGCCTATCCCCTGCACAATGTTTTGCAATGCTTAACATTATCTTCCATATTTGACCAAATTGTGGATTTTCTTTTCAGACACTAACAGAAATTAATGTTCAGATGTTATAAGGAACAGATGGTAAATGAGGAGGTAACAAAATAATCTGGTCCATAAATTCAGAGCAAAACTGAAAAGCCGAAATTTAACCATCTTTTCAGTAGTTTATAACTAACTTTGTTTCAGAACCCTTTTAAAAATTTGTCATGTCAAGTAGTAGATAAATGTAGCAACTTCATCAGTATTGAAGAAACTATAGTATTATAGATGCAATCTAGCTTCAGGGCAGCTATGCTAGATGTGATCAAAGCTGCTTGGTACTTGCCTCTAGTCAACAGCTAAGGTTTCATTGTGCAACTTTAAAAGCAATGAATTAAAAGAGTTTGACAGTTTTTTCTTTCTACAGTGCTGAACTTTTTGTATAAGTACAGTTGGCAACCCATTCAAAATGTCCACATTTGTATCTGACAGAGAAGCAGAATAATTTAAGAGCTGGCTGCCATTTCCATCAGGAGTTACTCTAACAAGTGCCATGGTGTTAACATGGGATATTGATGACGTTGGAAATCCCTGTGGTCTTTATGTTCCATGATATCTCAAGCAGCTATGTTGGAGTTGCAAGTCATGCCTCTTGTTTAAACTTAAAGTTTTTAATAAATTTTGCATGATGTAAAGCACCTGCTTTGGTGTCCTACTGCTGCTGCTCTTTGCAACTAAATACCTCTGACTTGGTACCAGGTTTGCAGAAGTCATCACACTTACATGTATGATCAGCTAAGAATGCCAAGGAATGCTCATAGGAAACCAATAAAAGGCTTAAAATAGACAAATATATGAACAGCCAAGCTAATATAGTTGTGTAAGTAGAATAGTCTTAAAACATGACCTAAAAACTTGCTATTGTGTCTGCAATATTTCTACAGAATAAATAGATGTGCACAGCATACAATTGAATTGTCAAACTAGAATGTACTGTGTAAGGCTGTATAAACTCAGCCTCATTTGAACCCAAATAGCATTCTACCTGGTTCACACTTTATGAAGAAACACAAACTGGTAGACTCTCACATTAAATGGCAAAGATGATGTGAGATACTTATTCAGTGGAGGACACTTTAAGACAGACTTTTGGGGCCCCTTCAAAATCTAAAGAGTGCTAGTTTAGACACACAGAATAAATATGTTTAAGATAGAGGATGTATCGCACAAAAGGGCCCTGCATTGTGTCCATCATAATTAATACTGCTTCTGTGTTGGAGCGTTTGGTGCAGAATGTTTATACTGACAAAGTATTGAGATACCTCCCTGGTATTGCATTGCTCTTTACATGTTACTACTCATTTTAGGCTAATTTATTCTTAAGACTATGCTCAGAATATATTTAAACCGACTGATTTTTAATGGATACAATACCATGCAACATCAATGCAGAGTGGGGATGCCCTGTCCATCATGAGAAATTCTTGCTTTCTCTCACTCTTTTCCTATGCTCAGGTTCCCACTCCTTTACCAAACACTATCTGCAGAATCCAAATCCAAACATTATCTGCAGTAATATTTTAGTTCTTCAGAATGAACCAGGGATTCGAAGTGTTCAAGAGTTAAGTTCTTTGCATTCACCTCTGAGGTGTAAAGAAAAATATACTACAGGAATCAGTGGTGCCCAAATTTCCAATATGAAATAAAACTATCTCAAGTTATCTCAGAAAGCTCTAAAAGACAACAACAAAAGGGAAAAAAAAAACAAAACAAAAAAAAAACCAAGCAACAATTAAAAAGAAAGAAAAAAGAATAGCGGATCTGTTCTTCCATTCCCCTTCTGCGATTGCCCTTCTGCTGTGCATGAGAGGGAAAGATGCAGACATACCTGGAACCTTTCTGTGAAGGACTTTCACTGTACAGCCCTAAAAATCAGTGCAGTTGACTCCAGCCTAGTTCTAGCACTGGTGGTCACACAAGTGAGAGCATGTGGGGAGATTGCTCCTTCACATATTCCCTCTTGGCACTCCCCCTTCACTCCTCTAGCTGTCTGCTGCAAAATAATTAAATTAAATCTGGCCTGTAGCAGAGTACTGGAAGCTGCTGCATTTATGCATCAAGCAGTGTGCCTTTCCAGAGTTACTGTGAGCCTCTCTGTAATAATTAGACAGGAATAAATCTCACAAGAGAATGAGTTCCCCAAGCTAGCATTCTTGATCTATGCTCCCATAGAGCAAATCACAGCTCTTCATCCCAAACACAGTACCTCATGACCTGGAAACATTATCTATGCACAGCACCATGCCAGATCTAATAAATCCTGTGTCTCAGCAGGGACCATTAACTCCTGTGCAGTATTATGCTGACACTTTTAAACTCTCAATTTCTTGAGCTACTTCATGCAGCATTGGCTTAGGAGTCTCTGAACTACACATCACTGTAGAATTGCACACTCTTTGTCTGATTTTAAAAGGCATGGGAAGCCATTCGTTGAATCAGCATGTGTGCATAGGCTTTACCTTCTCCTGCTGGCTGACAAAGCCATTAATTAGGAACCATATGTCTGTACCTCCATGATTTTTTTTCTGTCTAAAGAACCAAAAAGGAAGAAACATTCACTCTATTTCTCAGATTCTCCTCTCTCCTTCTCTTTCCTGGCTTCTTTACGCTCCACATTTGTGTTCTCTGGCTGTAGGATAAGAAGTGAACAACTTCTGCTGAATTTAGCCTGAAGCTGGGAGGCCCTGTCTTAGGCTACCTTAGGTTGCCACCAAGTGTCAAGCAAGCATGACACAGAGCATTCAAAATGATTCTCCAGAATTAAAAAGCTATTATCTTGGCTAGAGACAAGACATCACAATCACAGTTACAGCCGTGTAATGAGTCTCTGTCTTGACAGTCAAGCAGCTGCTGTTAGCTTGTGCACACTGCTGGCCTACTACTACAAGTAGGAGGGTGATCTATACTTAGATAATTTTTATTGGTACTGGATAAGGAGTACTGAGCTGATGGTCACTCACACAAACAATCACTGATATCAGTGACACCAAGACCGGAGGAAACCTGGGCTGCTGTGATCACACACTGGTGGAGTTTGTAGTCCTGAGCAATATGGGTCAGGCAAAGAGAAAAGTTGGGACCCTGAATTTTAGGAAAGCAGAATTCCAGCTGGTCAAGGAATTGTTCAATAGGACCCTGGTCTTATTTCTATTAGTCAATAGAAATCCCTGGTTTCCCTCCAGGAAACTTCCCTCAGGGACAAGGGGTTAGAAAAGAGCTGGTAGAATTTTAAGGATGCTTTCCATAGAACACAAGAGCACACAATTCCCAAGTGTAAGAAATCAGGAAAGCAAGGCAAGAGAGTGGCATGGCTGAGTTGAGACTTACTGGTCAAACTAAAGGGCAAGAAATAAACGCACAGGCACTGGAAGCAGGGCCAGGTATTCTGGGAAAAATATAGGCACTCTTCCTGGTTGTGTGGAGATGCAGTCAGGATGGCCAAGGTACAGCTGGATTTAACTTGGGGAGGGACAAAAAGAATAACAGGAAGGGTTTTACAGGTGTGCCAGCTAGAAAAGGAAAGTCAAAGAAAGTGTAAGCCCTGATGAGCAAAACTGACAAAACTGGTAACAACAGATGAGGAGAACAGTGAGGTACTCAACAACTTTTTTTGCCTCAGTCTTCCCCAGCAACCTCTCTTCCCACACCACTTGAGTGGAAGACGGGGGGAGTAAAATCCATCCTACTGTAACAGAAGATCAGGTTCATGACTGCCCAAAGATGTAGCTGATGTAGTTGCCAACTCCCTGTCCGTGATGTTTGAAAAATCATGGCAGTCAGATGAAATACCAGGTGACTGAAAAAAGGGAGTCACTATACCCACTTTTTTAAAGTGTAGGAGGCACAACCCTGGGAAATACTGATCTGTCAGCTTTACCTTTGTGCATGAGGATACCATGGAACAGCCAGGATGCAGCCCTTGTACCAATGCTATGTATACAAATACTATCTGTATAGCCTAGTGGGTTTATTACTTAAGAAGAGACTTCTCTGCAAAGAAAGCCTTATTGAACCTTTAAAAACTAAGAAAGGATGATTGCTCTCTAGTCATGCCACACCTGAGGCAGATGGCTCTCCAGACCTGCCATACCCAGGCTTGTGGTTTGGCAGAGGATATACATAGAATTGTGCCTAACTGATCCTAAGGGAGAAATGTGTAATCTCAGGCAGGTGAGCATTTTCTGGTTTCTCTGCTGTGACTGAAATGGCTGTACCATAATGTACAAAAAATAGCTCTTTGGTCAAGAATTAGAAATGAGTACATATATGGCTTTTCCTCCTACAAATGGATTGTGGTTTCAGAATGAACAAGAGACAAAAACCAACAGGAGTTACTTCATAAGGGTAATCACAATAAAATCCATCAAGTACCTTTTATGGACAAATTCAATCTGTGCACTTGGATCAGCCACAGCTCTTTTCAGTATTTGTATTTCCATGTGGATTAGCAGCTGGCTCTCCTTCAGTATTTTTAAACAACCCTGAATTGTAATAATTGCCATGGGACTATCCTAACTCATACTCTGGTACACTGTTATTCATTAAAACCAGATAACTCCCATAGGAGACACTGCAACACTCAATACTCATGCTACTTCTGAAGTATGGTGTACTTAAAGAAACACACATGTTAAAAGTACTTATCTGGTTTAAGATATAATAATGGCAATAAATAAATACATTGTGCATATTACCTATTAATGATTGGGAAAAGTATGTTAATATCTTCCCAAGAAAATAGCTCCTATTACTTTAATTAAAAAGGAGGATGAAGGATAATTCATACTCAGAAGGAAGAGGAAAATGCACTTGAGTTGGCTTTTCTGCACTGCTAGTAATGCCCTTGAAAGCCTTTAAAAATAAGTTGAAAATGTATCCTGCCTATATGATAAAATAATACATAAACTTCCACAGACTGAATCATCCTGATAAAGTCCATTACAAGATATGCTTTGGGCAGCGATACTGAAGAGGAAAACTAAAACAGAAATCAAATTACAACAATGCTTTTCTACAAAAGTGTTTTGCTAATGTCATGAAAAGTACCCTCTACAGGTCACTTGAGACAGATTTAATTTCTAGTTTATGCATTTTTAAATTCTGCTTCATTCAAAGAGACTGAAGTCCCTTAAAACTTTAAAATGTAATCCATCCGTTAAAAAAGCAAATCAAACCCTCACTTCACTACAACAGCACTCCGAGGAAGTTCAGGTTAGTTCTTTCTATCTAAGCTAAATTACAAGTTTCAATACAAATACTGCATTATTGCACCATATTCACACAAACCCACAAATTTTAGTAATTGTAATCGTTGGTCCTTGATGAATAGTACTTGGTTTCACAATTGAACATGACTGCTACTCAAACTGATGTTCAGGTTTATGTGGTTTATAAAAACTACAACTTTTCAAACATGAGTCAAAATGGATTGCATTTTCCCTTTAGAAAATAATTAAGGAATGGATTTCTCCCAACAATCTAAAAGAAAAATAAAAGCAATTATTTAAAAGTCACAGTAAGCTTATACTTGAGCTCATTTTAATGAATATGAATCAAATGCATGCCTAATAGAGTTATTTGCTCTCATAGCCAGAAAAAAAAAAAAAAAAGCACAAGAAATATCCACGTAATTTTTTGTTTCTAAGAAGAAAGATTACAGAAAACATGATACTTTAATGCTGAAAAGAAAAATCAGTTTCTTGCTAAATTTGAGTTACTTTATGGTATGTTATCACCTGAGAGGTACACTGGCTAACTTTTACCTGCAAATCTAAAAAGAATCAGGTATAGAAGGGCTCCAATACAGGCACATGCATGCATGTACATCTAACTGTCAAGGAATGTAAATGTCACGAAAACATAACCCAAATTCTCCATGTATTTCTGTATTTTCCACTTTAATACAAATAACAACTTACAAATCATCATCTCTGAAATGAGCATATGAAGACGAATATAACTAAGACAAATGAAGGGAGACTAATGTCTGAGGATTGTGAGAGTAATGGCTAATCCTGGTTTTCTCACAAATGACCTGATTTAAGCAGGAGGCTGGATTAAATGACCCTCCGTGTTCCTTTCCAACCTGAAAATACTTATTCAATTTTCACTTTTTTTTATTGTTACCAAACAAATGAAAACATTTCTGTTCTGAAAACATTAGAAGCCAGTACAAACTTAATTGACTATGGATGATATAACTATAGCTCCTGCCTATGTGCCTTAATTAAAATTAATTAAAATAATAGTCTAGTTGCAGGCAATCCCAATGAAATGAGCACTATTATGTGCTTCATTTTCTTCAGGGTCTAGATTTCCTTTGCAATTAGTTTTCACTGGCTGCAGTTCCTTCTGAATGTGATCAGCTAAAGGGCAGAAAAAGACACATATTTTAATACTTGCAGCACAACATTCTCTGTGCAAAGTAGATGTTGACAATCCAGACAAGCAGAATCTGCAGCTGACAAAGGCCTGTTTCCTGAACAAATGTACTAACAAGCATGCCAGGCTCTGATGGTTCAACCACACTGTAAAACAGTTCCTGTTTCTTGGAAAGCCTCCAAAATACATCAGACTACTATTTTATCCTTTCTTGCTCTCACTTATTAGGTCTTTCACAAAATGTGCAGAATGGCCATCAAGTAAAATACTCACAAAAATATTTCTCATTACTATTGCTTTCCTACCCTGAAATGTGTAATTAAGTATTTTAGTGGAGTTTACTTCTTGTAAACTGATGCTGAAACAGGTTTTCCTTCTCTCCTTCAAAAGCTTTGAGTCATGATTTGTAAATGAAAATGATGAGTTGTATTTTCAGACAAGCTTCAGGTGCTCTTGGTCAGAGTGGCATGCAAAAAAAACACATCAAGGAGGAAAACCTGCTTGGTGACACCAGGATTCTAGCAGAGCCAGTACTCAGTGGAGCTACACTTAATGCATCTTCTACCTGTCTGGTGAGTGCAAAAAAGGGCAGATTTGGTCCAATACACTGCAAAATTTATAGATAGCTGTAGTAGACAATACCAGGATAATTGTTGTATATTCTATGTACTACAGTCTTGTTTAAATAACCAGTAAGTCCTGTAAATCCTAATTTTAGTCTTACAGTTATAAATAATATTCCAATGTCTTAAAAAAACATGCAATACTAACAAAGTAGCACAATCTGTTTGTAAATCTTGTCATCTTTCCCTAAACCACAATGGTTTCTGGTTGCTAGCATCTCTGGTCAGATCATGCCTCAACCTATAAGATAATATTTTCTAAGTGGGACCATTTTCTTCTACGTCTAACTTGACACATGCATTCATGTCACGACTTAACTAGCAATGGAATGAAATTCTCAATTTACTTAAAATGTCAATAAAAATCCTTTAAGATGTGAAAAGTCACAGCAACTCCAAAATACAGTCTTATAGCTGCATTTCTATAGTTCTGCTGGTCTTTCAGTGTTTTCTTAGACTGCCATAGTGCATTAACTAAAATAGAGATACATTGTACTATGGATCTTTTAGATCCTATGCATGATTTTGAAGTGTGCAGCATTCAGCCAAATACAACTAAGTGAACAGGTCAAATAATAAATAAATCAAGAAATCAGCGCTTTGAGCTAAGCTTTTATCCTGGTTAAGGCTAAACTTGGAAATGCATGAAACAATGGTTAGCATTATATTCAAAACATGACACATAATTTGCATATAATTTGAACTGGAATAAAATAGGCCAAATGAAGATATTTTAGCACTATAGCAACCACAGTAAAGATTTGGCTTGCTCCTATTCCCTACAACCAGTCATTCCAGCTTTTCTCTAATTTAGAGCAGAAGTTATCAGAAATTTTGCAAAACTCAGACAGGAAGAACAGTGTTCTTTCAGTATATACCCACAACAGGTTCTGCCATTCAGACAGAATTATTCAGACTGGTCTCCAGTCCAAACATTGTAGGATCAAGATTCCCAATTCAACATCCTCAGTAGGACTGACACCACTCAGACTAGGCTGTTGAAGAGTTTGTCAAGCCAGGTCTTAGAAACTTCCAAGGATGGTGCCTACACATTGTACTGGACCAATCCAGCCAAATACTTGACAGTCCTCATGGACGAGGCAACAGCATTTGCTGTTCCTACCAGCCTTTGCCAGTTAAGATATCTGTTCTTGTGGCAACATAGCACAACCAACAGGAAACAGAAAATATGGTGATTATGTTTTCTGAGACACAACAAGAGAATGCCCTAGCCTTGACTCAAAGGGCAGATGGTGTTTGTAGGTATTTCCCACTGAGAGAGAGTGCAAGTGCAGTGTATAAATTAAGGTCTCAAAAGAGTCCCAGCTCTTTCAACATTGGTACTATAATATAGATGCATCAAAAAGCTCAAAAGAATGTGATCAACTGTCTGATCAAAAAGATGATTCTGAGTTCTGGTGTTACATTTATTTTGACTGTTTTTTATTTCACACTTATGAGGAAAATATTCATTGTAGCCAAAAAGAACTTCTTGAAATTCATGCATCTGGGAAGGAAGTACTTCCTGAAAAAATATGTGCTGGGTATAGACAGACTGGGGAGCAGTTCTCCTGGGAAGGTCCTGATGAAACTTGAGCTAAATGTGTGCCAACTTTGTGCTGTAGCAGCAGCGATCACTTCCTTCAATCTGCTGACCTGTTAAAACAGTGTGACAGCAGATTAAGGGAAGTGATCATCTCCCTTTATATAACATTCATCAGACCACATCTAGAATACCACATACAGCTTTGGGTCCCCCAGTTCAAGAAAAGAAAAATACTGATAGAATTTTGCACAGCATCACTGACATGGTCAGGAGCTGAAGAGTTTACCCTGTGAAGAGAGACTGAAGGAACTGGGTCTATTGAGCCTGGAAAACAGAAGGCTTTGGTGACCTAGAAGGACTTGGGGATGCTGGTGGATGAGAGGCTGGACCAGCAATGTGCTCTTCCAGAAGTACTAGTTGGGCATAGAGTAATATTAAAGTTTCAGCTCAAAGGACTGCAGTCTGATGAACACTAAAATAGCAGAGGGCTGGTTTGCTTGCTTATGTAACACTTAATATGAAAAATTAAATCAACCTGCAGGTTCCTGGAGAGTACAAACAGAAGAGGAGCAATTACTGAGGGAAGCATGAGAAACATACAAATAAGATGTACAAATAAAGATTTATAGTAAATATATGGGAAAACATGAAGAGAGAAATATTTATCAGTCTATTGTGCATTTCTGACTGCTGATTTCCCCATTGTTTTTTTAAATTCTGGCTTTCTCTCTTTTTGAACTAAAGAGGAGAAAACTCCTTATCAGGAAGAGACCAGCATGGGTAGAAGGTGGCCTGAACAATCCAAGTCTCCTTTGTCTCCAACCTCTCAAAGTAGAATTCACATGGCTGTCAAGACACAGGGTAACTTACAAAACATTAACAGATACACAAATGTGGCATTTCCATACAGTAATAATAGTTAAATCAATAACCACTGAAACTAAGAAAATATCTCTAAGTAACAAATATGAAATCAATGTTATTCTTATGTTGCTGGCTTCAGTAGAAAAGTTAAAGTTAAGTTTAAAAAAGTTAAATCATCTTTCACTTGTATTCCAGGTTGTATCTCTACAACTCTACAGGTACTGAGAAAGTGATACATAATTCATCAAAAAACTGGAGCTGGGTGACACCTTCAAAATATGAAGCTGAAATAGTAGGAAAACAGAAATTAACTCTGCTTCGACTGCAAATGCATAAAAATCTGTTTTGGAAGTTTCCCTGTAGTGTAGACCATAAATAGTAACTTCCAAATACACAGAAGTAGAAAGCACATGACAAAAGAACTTTGTTTGACCCTATTCTACCAAAAATATCCTTACTTCCTGTGCTCAGCTTAATCCATCACAATCTTCAATCATCTTAGCTGTATAATCCAATACTTATTCTCCACATTTGTGTGAGTTTATGTACTGAGAGTATTAGGATGAAAGGATTTTTTAACAGCCTCTCAACTGACATTTACAGGGGATTATGGTTATTCAGTCTCCCTGAGGTACTAACCTTACAATTTTTTTCTCTTATTTCTTCAGTTTAAAAGTTCAGCTACAAAATTCCTAACATTAGGAAAACACCATATTTTTAAAGACACAGAAACTCTTCCTTAGCAACCAGAACCTGTAACCTGTGTCTGTGCCTCCCACTATGTCACAGTGATCAAATAGGCAATAAAACATTTTGAGTGTCTAAAGGGGCAACCTGCTAACTAAAAGATGATAAAGGAACAGTGTCTTCTATGTGTTTTCTATGTGTTTTTATGAGGTGTTTTCTATGATGGCCCAGAAGCAGTATTAAACACTGTATTCAGTGTGGAGAGTTCAAACCTGAAGTTTTGTACACATTTATTTTTATCCCTGAAAAGAGATGCAGGTAATTCCCCACTATGGACTGTAATCTTTAGGATTTACTGGAGCCCATGAAGGAATACTGCAAGTACTACATTAAATTTGTATTTGCAGCAACAACTTTCCTGATATGTGGTGGAAAAAAGCAAAGATTTGATCAGAGATCTTAATATAGAGACAATATGGGCACCATATCCTCACTCTTAGGAGAGCCACTGTGCCTTTGAAAAGATAAATTTGAGATGTAAATCTTTAAGCAGTGACCTGAATTGCTGGACAAGAAGATTTGAAACAGCCTAAGAGAATATGACATAAAAAGGTATGAATATTTGATAGCTCAAATTAACATAGTTACATGAGCATGATGCAGCATTCTTGAATAATATGGCTCACTTAAGCACACTTCTCAAATTATTCACAACAATTTGAATAATTTGTATCCTAACTAAATTATCAAGACTAAACCCACATTTCTTCTTGCTAGGAGTTTTTATAGAAGTTGGATATTGCATCCATAAAATATCTCCCTTTATGCACACTGAGTACCTAAATGACAAAGTCTGTACCACAGGAAGTTGAATTGAAAAAATTCTCAAATTTTCTCAAATTTTCCTCTACAAGCTAAACTGCCTGCATTTGCAGGGAAATGAAAAGAAAGAAAGAAAAAACCCCACTGATTGGAGGTTTAGCAGAACTTGACATGGACCCTTTTTTTTTCCCTTTCATTCTAGTAGTAAAACATTTCCTCATCTGATCTGATTGCTAGCTCCATTTGGGCTTCAGAGTCTGTTAGGAGTAACTGGATCACTCAGCAGGCTGCAAGCACTAGTAAGTGTAGCTACCTTTATGCAGAGGCAGCTGAGCAGCATCCAAGGATACCATGACACATACCATGGCAGCCCAGATCAGACTTCATTTTTACATTTTCTTCTTCTTTCCTATAGAGATGCTTATTTTGTAGGTTCCATTCCTCAATGCCTTTGAGAAGTTTATTTAAGTTGCAGATTAACTGTGCTGCATGATGCACCCCCATACCTCTGTGACTATGCCCTAGGTGTCCCTCCATGTGCGCATGAATACAGGGAGGGGGACAGGGAAGCAAAGTACATCATAGACTGTCAGCCTGGATAACAGAGAATCAACTTTATAAACTCTTACAACTGTCTTGCAGCCCTAAAGATGGTGCTTACAGAGATTTAACCTATATCCATAAGTTAAAACTCTATATTTAACATACATACACCCTGGTAGGAAGAATGTTCAAGCCAAGACAGACATCTTCAGCAATCCCAGAATAAAAAGCAACTCATTTAAGTACCTTTTCTAAGGCTGTTTCAGGTCTATCTTATTCATCATATTAAGGCTTTCCTCAGGATTCTTCAATGTTTATTTCTATTTTTATTTGTCTGATTTCACAGTTGACCCAGCTAGCAGTAGGAGGTTGAACTAGAGATCTCTTGAAGTCCATTCTTTATTTAACCCTGTGATTCCAAAAGGAATGGCATCTTTATCACCTGCTGATCACCCATCTCTCCTACAAATTTTGAAACCTGTTTAAGTGGTCAGGATACATACCTGAGAGGTTAAACTTCTCAACTTAAAAGATAGCAAAAAACTCTTTACCAGTGAAGTCTCAGTTTGGAGCCTAAAAACCAATCCCAAATTTGAAACTCTATTTCCATTTTCACATCAGCATCACTTCTTAAGTCTTGCAACACCACGATTAAGAAATTTGATTTTATTTACTTGGGGCAATTGCCATAGGAATTTTCATGCTGAAAATCTTGATATCTATCACTGTTCTACCTGTATCACATCTGTCCCAGTTTGGTTTCACTCTACTACACTCAAAAGAAATAACATGTTCCAGCTAACAATGTCATGTGTAATTAACTTCTTTTAATGTAAATACCCATCACACCAACACTGTGTGTGCCACCTGGAGAGACATTTAGAATCATAATATTTCCTGCCATGTGCAGAACAAGTTGTCCTTCCACCATCAGCATCATTTCCATGCTGAAGCTCAAATTGCAACCTGTTACAGTTCTTCCATGAGGCTCCTGTTTGAAGCACCCTCAGTACCACACCAGGAAAAACAAAATTTCACAGTCTGCAGAAGGACAGATTACTCCCATGCTGAGTGTTTCCCTGGAGTCTCACTATACAGACTAGGACTGATGTAATATTGCTGCTTTTCAGCCTTGGCTGACAGAACAGAGACAGAATTTGGCCTTCAGCTCATAAAGATTATTCTGGCATGAGCTACACTTACCTCCTGGACAATGCCTCATGGCCATTTTACACCGTCTGGACTCTGCAATGGTTGGACATGGTATTGTGTCTTTTGCTGGCTTCTTCACAATTTGTCTTGTTCTCGTTTCCAGGCCCCACTTAAATCCACATGTTTTGTTATTTCTGCTGCAAGTTCCCCACTCACTCCATTGACCCACTTCACAGCCTTCTGATAAATCAAAAGAAAAACACAGGTGAGCAATTCTTCTGGTTTTGGGGGCTTTTTCTTTTTTTTTTTTTAATTGGAATACACTGTACACTGTTAGAAAGCAACACTTGACAATTTAACTATCTACTATTATTTTTATAGCGGGTAAAAGCTAGAAAAAAAATTAGAATTTCTTACAGAACCTGAATCTTTTTAGCCAGCATCAACCCAACCAAAAAAGAAAAACAAAAAACACAAAATATGATATGTTATGACAGTCCCAAATATTGAAAAACTCTCCTAAAATAATTACTTCTTAAATAATTGACTTTTAAAATAACTGATTTATATTCTCTAGCTGAAATATAGATCCTGTTTGGTTGTCACCTGGGTTTTAAAACTTCAGAAGTTCACATTTCAATCATGAAAGGCAAGCAATACTCTTGAAAGAAAGAGTGTTTTCTGACACAAGACCTGAAATCTTATGAATTCTGAGTTGCAAATCTTCAAACAAAGTGATTTTACAGTTAAGGGGACAGAACTTTCTGATGCACAACAGAGTGGCATTCCCAATGAAGCAGTATTTTAAAGTTTCAGAAAAAGTAGTAACATTTTCAGTAAAGAAATCAATAATAATATATTGCTGAGTATTTCCTGATAAGAAATACTAAGCATCATTGTTAAGTAGTGCCATATTTGAACATGACCACCTGGCAAAAGAGCTATTTCAGCAGCACTGCTGTGCTAGAAGACTCACCCACACATTCCATAAGCTCTTCCAAGGCTGCAAGTCCAGCAGGACATCCTCGAAAGCAGCGACCTCTGTGTGAGTAAAAGCCAGCTTTGCATTTGGTACAAAAGTCTCGGCTAAAGCAGGAGTCGCAGTTTTCTATTCTGCATCCTAAATCAAAAGGATCGTAAGGAACAATGAGACAGCAAAGTTAGGGTAAGACTAAAACTGAAGGGACTTATAAAGCAATAAAACAGCAAAGCCAGAAATGCTGTAATACTGTCATCCTGAAATCCATCTGGTATATAGACGAAATCAGAGGTAACTGTGTTTACCACATTTTCCTCTATGTCCTTCTAACCCTGTTTTCTTAAACCAAATTGTAGATAAAACCCCTAGTTTAATTATATTTGAGTTAATGACACCTTTTTGGAGGAAAAATGCTCAGAATAAATTATTTTTATGTGTAAGTAATTTCAATGAAACTGAGATGCAACAAATTATTTTGGGAAGTATGGATGTATTTTTTCTTCAGTTGATAATTTATTACTGAAAGCAAGATACATTTTTTTTTCTATGAGTTGACCCTATAAATATCTGAATGGATGCTTTCATGAAGTTTATCTGATGTCCCTGTCTACACATATGGATGCGCAAAAAGTCTCAATTTTTCTGAATTTAACTCCTCTCTATTATTGAGACATTCAATCCACAAAATATAACCATTTTTAAATGACTAGGAGACATCCACCATAACCAATAGATTAAAAAGAAAGTCAAAACCCCCAAAAAACCAAACCAAACAACTACTACTGCCTTTCTGAAATACAGCATTTCTCTGAAAATTTAAGAGGAATATGACACGCAGTAGATGACAGACTCAGGTGTAGGCTTTTCAGAAGTATCCTATTCTATATTAAAACACGTCAACTCGGAAATTAACCAGTTATCAATCATCATATGCATACCATATATACCTACAAAAAATACCAGGGAAAAATATACCAAAGATTTAAAAGGATAAGCCATTATATTTGGAAGAGTAATGATCATTTTATAGTTATTTTTTAAAAAATCTAATCCTTTAGCTAACAAAATTAAATAAACTACATTAACTGTATCCTCTCTTCAGCTGCCTGAAGCCACAGCAAGAAACACTTTTTATTCATGTCATGCAATGATATAATAATATTTTTTGTCATTCTGTCACTCATTTATTCTTCATTCTTTTATAATAAAAAAAAAAGTACAAACCATAAGGTAACTATTCTGAAATAGCAATTAGTAAATATCTCAAATCAACACTTCAAATTTAGCCAATCTTTATGAAACAGATTCTAATATTTATTCTTGAACTTCAGCAGGCCACCCTGAACAAAACAGGGCACCCTACAATACTAAAAGAGTGTGTGTGAGTGTGAATGTGTAAAACTCTTTGTTAGCAATTAGGGAAATAGGAGGCTTTTTAGATCAGATTTCTTGTGGCATTGGACAAATAAGGCAGATTGAACAAAAAGAAAAATGTATATTTCAAGTGGTGGTGACCCTTGCTTGGTTAAAAGGAATGTGCACATCAGTTTGAAACCTTGCCCAAAGATAACCTCTGCTGGCTCTATTTAGACAAAACTACACATAACCTGAATGCTCCCAACTCCTGCATCGAGCATTTTTCAAAGGGGCTTCTAAAACTCAAGTTCATGTAAGCAGCACAAGTTGGGTCTCTTGTCCACACTTCAGTTTATAGGAAATTCCTTAGAATAATAAATTCTTTTTCACAGATGGAACCAGTCCCTAAGGAACAGGATCCTGGTCAATGTCTACACAGTGACCCTGCAAAATCACTTTCCTAGATTAATGAATTGCAAGGCAAAACCAACTAGGTGAGCTGCTCTGGAGATGTACCACCATATTTAATTGCTAATCTGGTTCATTACATTCAAGGTGTTCTGCAAATATTTTATTAAATGCAATGCTTATGTCAAGCATCATGTCTGTTTCAATATTCAGAAAATACGTTTTCCTCTTGCCCACCCGAGACACTTGAAAAGACATCAAGGTTTTTACAAACCATGTAGTCCCAATGATAAGATGCAGAACGTTAAAAGAAAAATCAGCATCTTGCAACCCTCCCTCACATCCAAGTGACACAACATTTTTTAAACAAGATTTTAACTATTGATTTCAAAAAACGTGTAGGGAATAGCATGCTAAAAGCTTTTCTGTGGGTGTGGAAGAGGAACTAAAGGAAAAACTTTCAACAAAATTACCCTTTGATATGACACAGACATGCTTGGCAGGTGGAAGCCGGCCTCACTTTACACTGGGGATTCTCTCCATAAAACTATCTCTATTTAATGTAAGTACTTATGTAAATAACCCATATTTAAACATTAAATGAACTAATAAATCCTATTTCGTACTTCAAAACTCCCATCTAGTTCGTATTTTCTGCTTTACCTGCAATGCCAGTTTCCTTTTGTGTTACAGCTGAGATAATTATCTTTTAGAAGCTTTAGTAGGTGAAGGCTGGGTGGAGTGAACCTTGGAAGAAGATTGGGTGGAGATTTCCACCAAGACAGTTTATTTTCATTTTTTCCTGTGAAAATAAACTGTTCCAAACATGAAAGACCTATTATTTAATCTGCATCAGATGCAATTTAGGGGAAAATACTGGAAGAGTATTAAGAGTACTGTAAGAATTATGAAATTCAAATATTAATTCATCAGAGTGGTATTCATCATAATGCTTAGGGTTACTCAGTGCTAATCATAATGATAATTTAACTGCAGCTGAAGATAAACTAGGAGTGACAGCAACCTGACTCTTCTATAATTTCACCAATCCCCAGACTGTCCCCATGACCATGAGACTCACTCCTTCCAACTCCTGCTCCCATCCCCCTGCTGCTCACTAGAACAGCATTGGTGCTACAGATCTACCTTCACACTGCCATCCCCAAGTGTCCACTGACACTGCACCAATCTGTCACTGACCAGCAACACCTTCTGCACTAATTCTCTACAGAATTTTATGGTAATTGAACCCACTGACTGCTACAGTTGCAATTACAACAGTCACAAAGGGTCATAAACTCTACTATACTACATAAGTATACTTCAAGCAACAACATGTTAATGAAGTCTTGCTATTTTGTAACAGTGTTAAAAAATTCATTATTTTCTTGATACATTGAATTAATTACAGGTTTTTATTAATTGTTCAATTTTTTAAAAGTTTCTCTTTGTCTTGTTTTTACTGAAGGTGGATGGAAGGGGAAATTACAATGCTGGGCCCACCTAGGAGAAAGAGGGAGAACCTAAACAAATAAGTAGTCAACTAAAACTGAAGTGAGCTGTAATTTCTAACCTCAGAGTTGTTTCTCCTCCTAACATTATAAAGGTGGCCATGGACTAAGCTGAAAGGTTCAAAATAGGCTTGATCCATTATTCAGTCCAACCACCAAACTGACATGTTTCATCTTAATCTTGCAATTCAGTTCTGTTTTTACCTTATGGGATTATCTCTTGTTGGAGCAGTTCAGTTCAAAGTCATTAATTATTAAAAAAAATATTGGAATATTAATACAGCATAGGTTGTCTCTTGGGCATTCTTCTACAGAAGAGATTCAACACTTTCTAAGTTCACGTCCAAAAGGATTGTATTCACATACTGCAGTGTTCAAGGTGGAAATCATATCCAGCAGGAAACTCTACACTGATTTCTAGAGACAAGCAATCTCAAATTTCATTATTCACTCTCACTAGAAAAATAGTCTAGAACCACTTAGGAAATTCTAGGCATACATACTGTTTACACATAGAACAGAAAATTTGTTTTGAAATCCAAAATTTCCATCATTTTAGAGCTGCTGCGCTTGGCTGTGGTATTTATTGTGTTACATTTGGCACTGATAGTGTTTGGCTTTTAAAATCAAGACATTTTCCATAAAAATATGTTATATAGTTTTCCTAACAAAAATGGGAATGTGTTCCAGTAAAAAAATATTAAAATGCTTTTGTGCCTATGAAGACATTATTAGGACAGAAATTATTTCAGTTTATATAATTCATGCCCTGTAACTCCCATAAGGATTTTAATATTGCCATTTTTTTTACTATTTTTAACTGAGATAATGCTCTCTGAGCAATGGAATCTGTAAGCATACCTAAGAAGAGCAAGTAGGAAGAAATCTATTCAGTTTTTAAGGATGTTTATTTCAACTCGACTTCACTGAACAAAATGCCTGTGTGTCCACAATACTTCATATGTGCAAACCAAGATCACCAAACCAAGGAAAAAAAAAGAGAAGTGATGTATAAATACATCAGTCTAAAGTTGGCAGTTACACTACCATAAAAATCTACAACACAAAAATCATCAGAGGAGAACTAGGACTGGTCCATAAATGCAAGTGCATTATTATTCTCACAGGGGGAGACTGTCAAAGGCATAAGGCTGAGATAAACATCAAGTGCTCAACACATGTCAGTGTGGGTTAGACACAACTTGCATTTATGATTTCCAAAATCTATCCTGTAATTCAGGGGGAAAAACCACTTTCCATAAGTGGCAAAACAAACAAAAAAAACAACATTAAATTCACCCTCTACCTCCTGCAATTAACTTTTCTATTTTTTTTTTCTTTTCAAGAAAGTAAAGGTTACTGCCAATACAGACTACTTTGCCTTTCTCACAAGCACAGTACAGGCTAATACAAATAAATCAATCTATTTCCTAAACCCACAAATATATTCAAAAACATTTTTACATGGGGAAGTATTTACAGCCCAGTTTTGAAAGGTTTCAAGTAGATAAGTTGTTGAATTCACAAATGTGTTATAAAAATTAAGGCCAAGATTCTAAATTACTTTACAGAATGGATGCATAAACCATATACTGTCTCATTTAATTTTTTATCAAAACTTAACCACCTGGTACAGATTAGACAGCACTCTGCAATATTACACAGCAGCTGGGAATACTGTATCCATGGAGCCTACGCAGGGAATGGGAAGAAAGAGGTGGGATAGGTTGGGACAGGTCCAAGCATGGCTATAAGTGTTCCTCATCCAGCCCAGACTGCCACTGAGTGACCTCATGTGAGTCTCAAGATTATGTGTGATGTGAAAACCAGCACAGCTTTCTCACGGCTCGGTGTTCCCAATGACATGGCACAGCATTAAGGGAAAAGTGCCACACGTTTAATAGACACTTGATTATTGCAGGAAACAAAGAAAAACTATTTCTCACTTCAGGTTCTTATGTCAGGTAACCTGATTCTGGTTAGACTATGACAAAAACATTCTCCCCATAAATAGGAATTAGAAGTAACAGCAGTGATTAATAATCCATATGGGTAATACTCCACGTATGAGCATATGGAAAAATCAATACAAATCAGCACAGCTGCCAGAGAGAGGTGAACTAATGTGAGATACCAGAGCTCTCATGGATTTTAACAGTTGTGCTTCTAGGCACAAACATGCAAACAGGGAATCTTGTTGCACATTAGCAGGTTGTAAATTTCCAAATAAAATGTTTCACTAAAAGTGAAAGGTTGGTTGTTTGTTTTTAATAGTACATCTGTTTTATTAAATTAGCAACACTTACATATTAAAGCATGTCTGGTGTGAGGTGTCTGGTCACCTGAAATTTGTGTGGGAACAAAAAATATATGACAAGAAGCCCACCCATATATTAGTGTTTATACTGACTGACACCTATATGTTAAATTCACTCTGAAACCTTTTTATTTTCCAAGAGTGGGAATTTGTTTCTTAAAACTAGGAGTATCTGCGTGAATCATGTATTTTTTCCCCTAGATTACCCGTCCAATTAAACTAAAAATAATAACAATAAAAAATAGGTCAGTTCATCAACTAGTTAATCTTCTGAATGTTATATATCTCAGAACAAGCTGGGACCTTCTTTAGCAAAGAAGTTTAAAGATGATCTTGAGACATCTGTGAAAATACAACTCTGTTTCACAACATATCATCTTAAAAACTGAGCATGAATTATGGCCTTCTGACAAAAATGAGTGTAAGGGTTCAAAAAATAACTCACTTGAGCATCTGTTCATATCTGGCGTTCGAAGCCCATAGTACCCCGACGGGCAGGAATGCAAGCATTCCCCATACTGCCTCATCCCTTCTCTTCGCAGGAAGAAGAATAACTTGTGTTGGCATCTGATGCACCCATTATCCTTTGAACATGATAAGCAACCTTTGCAAATTGGATTTGGTCCATAGTTAGCTGCAAAATAAGAAGATAAATTACACTTTAAGAGCTTTGAGAAGTATTTTGGCTAGAGATCCTCTATCCTCTAAAGTGTTACTCATCTTTTGCATGACAACAAAAAGTTTCAAAAGGAGGGTTCTGAAAGTGCATTCACTTTCAGACATCTGCGCTGGCACTGAATAAAAAGAAATGCAATATCTACATTTTTAATTGTATGTAGGGCAGTTTAATGATTTTATACATATTTAAAATGCAAGCACAGGCAAGCAGACAGCAAGCTTTATAATGCTCAAATTATAAAGTTAAATAAAAATGCAATGCTGGATTCTAGTTTGAAGCTGGGGACATAAGTACACAACAGCAACAACATATAAGAACTTCAGCACCCTGTTATATGCACATGGAATTCTATGCCCATGGAAAACAAGCAACACCACCAATACAATTTCTGATTTGTAAAGCAAGCAATATTGAGTACAGAAGCCTCTGTAGAGCCGGTACAGCACCGGCAATATCTGCTGTTCCCTCGCTCTCAGGGTCCTAGAACAGCTGTCTTCTTGCACTCTTCTTGATATGAGTATCAAGAAATATTTTTCAAAAAAGAGTAGTTTTAAGTGCCTTTTTCTACAAATTTTTATCCAAAATGGGCTGAAAACCATGTACCATTACCAAAGGAGCACATTTTGTGCAGGCTGCCATTTTAGGTCACCAGTTGCTGTGCATTCAAATCAATGGTCTGATTTTGTTGGATTAATTTCTTTTTTTCGTTTAAATTACTTGGCTGATAACAGCGACACAAAGTTCAGCCACATCACTCTTTGTTCTTACGAGTTTTTGTTATTCTGCCTTTCTGCAAACTTGCAGAAGACTCTTTTGTCCCCATGGGCTGTCCAGTCCTTCTCAGGTGCTGGGTCAGCACAGTAGGTTAGCAGAGAGAGGATGACTCAAGACATTCCTGAAACCAGCATAACTTTGCAGGACTGTTTTAAATATTAAATTGGCTACAGGACTTCACAGAAATTTGCCAGTTCAAACCTGGTTTACTGAAAACAAAAGAAAAGTATTGCACAACAAAGGAAAATGTCTTTGGGGTCTCAAGAGGTTTTTAATAGAGGCCACCCATGGAGCAGCTCACCAAAAGGCCCTATGTTTAATTGTTATATTTTTAAATATTTAAAATTATTCATACCCTTACGTAGAGATCTGGTACTTTTACCTTGTATGGCTGGATAATTGAGGTTGTTCAACTGATGACTTCACCAGCAGAGTCAGCAACGAAAACAAGGAAAAGCCCACCACCCTCTGGAACCAGTAGCTGATAAGCTTTACTCTCACCTTCTCACATCTGCACACCACATTCCAATTCCCTCTCTGCTCCCATCCCCCCCACAGGACTCACTATGTTCAGCATGACAGCATTCAACTCCGATCTTGCACAAATAATCCTAGTGGGTGGCAGGCAGGACAACAAGCAACGCAATCTGGTGTGAAACAGCTCAGTTGGTGGGACACTTTGAGTGCTGGAGTCCTCTGGTACCAGGCTCACTAGGTGAGATCCTCTTGATGGGAAAAGAATGCTTACCCTTCATGGTGTAATTATGATTCTTCAGCACTCTGTTAACCCTTTTGTAATGAGACACCCTAACAGACCAACTGCCCTGCACTCCTAAAACAGCTCCCACCTCCTGTTGCCTAAAAGACTTGAGATACAGCTTTTCCTACACTTCATCTTGCAACTATTTTCATTCTCAACCCGCCTCTTCAAAGACATACAAGAAGACAAACAAACAAATGATGAACTAGGGATGGATGCATCCCTCCTCTCACTGTCGGCAGGGATTGCCTTACTGTAACCACATCAAATAATATGTGACCATGTATGCCAAAGCAATAGTTGCTTAACACATGGTGGGCAACCCTGTAGACTTCTGACTTCTCTTTTAGTCTCCTTGGATGTTACTCTCAGTAAACCTTTACCTCCGGCTTATTCAAGGTTCTTCAGAGAAGCCTGTATTATAATAAAAGTGTTTAAAGAAACAAAGCAAAAGCAAGGATGAAAAATGCCTGAACTTATTCACGACTCAGAGTGTTTTGTGGAGTTCAAAACAGCTGAGACCATGTATATGATTTTGACTTAGGGCCAAGCCAATTGCTGAACAGCATGAATATTGCTACAGGCTGCTATATACATATATATGTACATGTATGTATATATATATACACACACACATACATATATATGGATACAGATAAATGCTGTATATATAGGGATATAGCCAAAGACAACAAAATGGCAGGCCTGCTGGGAACAGACAGGGAAAAAAGTGTCTCAAAGGGACAAAAAGATCTTTCCATGTGAGTTAGCAGGGCTCACTGAAAGAGCTCTACAGAGATTTGAAGGGAGAAAAGGATAAAACAAGGTTCACTGAAGTCTGAGAGCAGTATGCCAACACCTGAGGGACAGGGTACTAGCAAGGCCTGTCAGTCTGCTGTCTCAGTGGAGGTAGGGGTGTTTTGGTTCTCTAGAGCTTAGTGATGGTGAGAATAGGGTTGAGTGTTTGTGAGTAAGAGCTGGGGGAAGGCCAACAAGGCAGGTAACACAGCAGGAGTCCGTGAGAGACGCTGCCCCCCCCCCCCCCCCAACCAGGAGAAAGAGGCAGGTAAAATATTCTCTAAGAAGCTGGGAGAAGTCTAACAATTACTCCTCCATGGGGAGTTTCAATTTACCAGATGTCTGTTCAAAACACAGCACAGCAAAGAGGAAAGAGCCTAGGAGATTCCTGGAACGTGGGGGCACGCAACCTCCTGACAGGGCTCGTGAGGGAGCAAACAAGGGAAGGTAATTAACTGCTGGACCGGTTGTTTGGGAGTGGAGAAAGACTTGTGGGATGATCACCAAATGGTAAGTTTTGGTGAAGTAAGGAAGGGGGTCACCAAACCTCTACCTTGGGGCAATAGAGTCCAAGAAAGCTAGAAAGTCCTCAAGAAGGAAATTCTAAAGACACAGGAGCAGGCTGGTGCCACATGCCAAAAGATGATCCAGGAGGAAAGAATACTAGCTGAACAGAGTGTTTTGGCAGGAACTCGGGGAAAAAAAATCCAGAGTTTATAACCTTTGGAAGAAGGGGCAGACAACTCAGGAGGACTCCAAGGATATCATGAGGTTATGCAGGGAAAAAAATTACAAGAGCCAAAGCCCAATAAGAACCTCATCTGCTACTTCCATAAATAACAGTAATAATATTTCTATAAATACCTTAGCAACAGCAGTAGAGCTAAGGAGATTCTCCATTCCTTACTGTATGTAAGGGGAAACAAAGTGACAGAGGACAAGGAAAAGGCTGAGGTACATAATGTCTTCTTTTCTTCAGTCTGTAACAGTAATAAGTCCAGTCTTTTTCTGGTACCCAGCCCCCTGAGCTGAAAGACAGAGCAGAATGAAGCCTTCATGATCCACGGGGAAATGGTCAGCAACCATCAGACCCATCCATTTTTATGTGGATGAAATCCACACAAGGATACTGGGGGAGCTGGTGGAGGATCATTCACTGGTCAACCAGGGATGTTCCAGCTGACTGGAGGTTGGCCAATGTGAAACCCATCCAGAAGATGAGTCAGAAAGAGGATAAGGGAGCTATAGGCCCATCAGTCTGACCTCAGTGCTGGGGAAGGTCATGGAGCAAATCAACTGAAGTGATCACATGAAGTGCCACCATGCAGCATACACAGGACAAGCGTGTTATCAGGCCCAGCCAGCACGATAGGAAAGGCAGGTCCTGCCTGCCTGCTCAACCTCATCTTCCTCTATGACAAGACGATCCACGAAATACATGAAGGAAAGGCTATAGATGTTTCTACATGGATCTTAGTAGCACCTTAGACACCATTTCCCACAGCATTGTCCTGGAGAAACTGACTGCTCATAGCTTGGATGGGTGTACTCTTCATTCAGTAAAACACCAGGCTGGATGACTGGGCTTAGAGAGTGGTGGCAAATAAAGCTGGCAGCTGGTCACCAGTGGTGCTCTCCAGGGCTGAGTACTGGGCCAGTCCTGTTTACTGTCTTTTTCAGTGATCCAGACATGGGGACTGCGGGTACCCTCTGTCAGTTTGCAGTTGACGTAAGTTGGGCAGGAGTGTTGATCTGCTGGAGAGTAGGAAGGCTCTGCAGAGGGATCTGGACAGGCTGGATCTATGGATCAAAGCTGAGAGTATGAGTTTCAGTAAGGTCAAGTGCTAGGTCCTGCACTTGGGTCACAGGTCGAACCCCATGCAATGCTAAAGGCTGGGAAAAGAGTGGCTGAAAAGTTGCCCTGCGGCTCAACACGAGCCAGCATGTGCCCAGGTGGCCAAGAAGGCCAATGGCATCCTGGCCTGTATCAGCAATAGGCTGGGCAGCAGGACCAGGGCAGGGATTGTCCCTCTGTGCCAGGCAGCAGTGAGGCCACAGCTCAGAAGCTGTGTTGGGCTTTAGGCCCTTTATTACAGGACACTGAGGGGCTGGAGTGTGTCCAGAGAAGGGCAATGCTGCTGGTGAAGGGTCTGGAGCACAAGTCCTATGAGATGCTGCTGAGGGAGCTGGCGTTGTTTATCATGGAGAAAAGGAGGGTCAGAGAGCACAACATTCTCTACAAATACCTGAAAGAAAGTTCTAGAAAGATGGAGTTCAGTCTTTTCTCCCAAGTAACAAGCTATATGATGAGAAAAAACGGCCACAAGTTGTGCCAGGGAGGTTTAGATTGGATATTGGGAAATGTTTTTTCCATGGAAAGGGTTGCAAAGCCTTGGAAAGGGCTCCCCAGGGAAGTGGTTGAATCACTATCCCTGAAGTTATTAAAAAAATGTGTAGATGTGGTGATTAGGAACATGGTTTAGTGGTGGACTTGGCAGTGCTGGGTTAATGGCTATATTCAAAGACCCTAGAGGTCTTTTCCAACTTAAACAATTCTATGATCTGGTGCAAGAATTAGGCCCTGGAGCAGTTACATATCAGGCCCCATGTAGGTCTCTTTGCCATCTTCTCCTATGGATTTCCATGCAAATTCTGACTTCTTGGCCACAAAATGTGTCTGAGTTTGGCTCTACTGTCCAACTCTCCTTTATTACTGCCACATGTTCATCTTCCCAAGCACCTTTTCTGTCTGTTTCTGGTAAGATGTCTATAAAGACATTAATAGATATTGATAACCCTTTCTTTCTGCAGGAAAATTTAATTATGCTGACTCCTCTGGGCTTCAGCTCCATAGAAAAGGAGCTAACAGCATAAAATAATCTTCCATTATCTTATGCTATTATTTGTTCAGGCACACCTTTCACAGCTTAAGGCCAACACAAGATATATCAAAGAGTTCTGTAATATATTAATTCTGTAAATCGTGTCGGTTTCCCAAACCATGACATCTGAACACTCCTCCTTCTTCATCTCCTGAGCAGCCTTAAAATTTTTTTTTTTATTTCTATAGTTGTAGTTTTTTACCTTCTTATAAGAATGCTGTGAGATTCAAAACTTGTAAACTGCTCTGAAATCCTCAGATATATTGTATTATTGTTACTTAAATGAACAATTATGTAACTCACACATTGAATTTGGACAGTGTTCAAAATCATCACTTAAGTAATGGTCACATATTGATGAATTTCCCTGTTGGTCTCCTAGCTTTTTTCTTTCTTCAGCACATGAAGAAATTAAAAATCACTGAAGAATTATAATGGTAAGGGGAAGATAACATGATTTCTGTGTTGCATTGCAAAGAGCAAACTTTGTGAAAAATTTGAAAACTTCCCACTTAGGAATGCTACTTAGGCATTAAACAGAATAATTTCCAGGAAATTTGTATATAGTAAGTTACTGTAAAGTGTGTACCACTGAATCGATCCTCTTCCACATTGTTGTTGCTTGTTTTCTTTTCAGAGCTTCATATACATTAACAAATCAAATACCATAGCACTGGTTTTGAGGTCATATAAGGATGCCATCTTGAAGATACCCACTTACCTGTGCCACTTTTAGCCCTATGTACATAGGCCGTAATTAAATCCTATAAAATCCTCCCTGCCTCAAATTCTTCCCTTCCCATCTCAGTTTCTTCAGACAGCAAATTGGATGTATTGTTGTCACATGCAGCTTTTCCAGGACACTGTTTGGAGAGGAAGAAAATGCCTCCACCTTCAATAGAAACATCTATACACTTCCTTCTTATTTTTCTCATAACTTATTTTTTCCCCTCTATATTTGTTTGTAAGAAAAAATAACAAGTTTATAAAACATGGTCTATCACATTTCAGATTACTGACTGCATCATATGTAAAACATCATGCTACTCATCCTTATTTCATCCTGCCTGGAGCACCCTCCTCATCTCTGTGTGCCAGGCAGGCAGGTCTCCTCCAGCCAAATCCCTCATGGAGACTTGCTCCTTCCAGAAGGCCCACAAATGTTAACCAGTGTCAGAGTGCTGTTGTCATCACATCACAAAACTGAAAATGCACACATGCTGTAAGTTAGCACCATCCTCTGGCTCTCAAATCACATTTTTGCCCTGGTTCTCTCTTAAGACTGTAAGGTCCTTGCAGCAGGAGTAACGTTTTGTACAGCCACATAAGTATGTACACAGGTATGAACACTGCATATAAACACAAGCACACACCTTAATACAGGTAATGCATTTTCTATTCCTTCTGCTTCTTCAGCTATAGTCCAGAGCACCTCTGTACTTAAAGAAAAAGCATTTACAGACTTGACTCCTCAAATAGTTCTTTTATTTTAAATCTGATATTAAATTTGCCAAGTTTCAAAAGGTTACTTGAGAACACAGATTGGTACCCAAACACTGAACGAAACACTTCTGAACACTAAGGGTGTTCAAAATTTCATGGTTTGGATCCATATCAAATAAAATCAAATGTCAGCTAATTACTTTAACTCTTGTCTAGATCAAATGTATTTAAGCCACATTGCTGAAGCAGTTTTAAGTGAGTTGTTATGACTATTTGAAATCACAAGAGAATCAAAATGAGTCTAGCCTGTTCCCCACAAGAATACAAGTTGTTCTGTAAGCAAGAGAACTTAGAGCATTTGATTTTCTGTGATCTTCCTGTCCTGCAGCTCATGCTACAATTGCTTCTGATTTGTGTTTTTCTTGTGTACCCATTTGTTAGGTGTCACAAAGGTCTTTTGGATTTGGTGCTTCGGCTCACCACACGAACCTGGTATTTTTACTCTTCTGTAAAACCCAGGCTGAAATAGACAAATGAATCCAAACCCAGTTGGAGAAAGAGAAGATCCTGGCAGAGAAACAAGCAGTAAAGTCATTCCCTAAACAACATTTCTGTAGAGATCCAAGCTAACATGCTCACTATGTCCCTAATATCACTTGCTATCTGGTTGCTGTGTCCCTGGCAGCCTTTGGTCTTTTGAGCTCTCTGAAGTCAGAAACCGAGCTTGCTGATCCAATGGCCAGCTTAATGACACTCACCCTCACTGGGATTGCAGCCACAGGAATGCTGGTAACTGGATTTTAGTACAGATCTAGCAGAAATGTCTCCAAGACACTTACCACTATAAACATGAGATGTGCAGATGGGACTCAGAGGAGGTGAGGAACTAAAAGACCACTACAAGCTACATTCATTGCAAAATAGTAGATTTCATAATGCTGAATTAAATTAATGCTTTGAAGATATCCCATACACATCTCAATAAAATACACTTGTGCATGTTTGCAGGGGCACCAAGGAATTGAACAAAATATACGGCCTTACAGATAAACCAATACTACATAGGCACTACAGCTGTAACACTGCAAGTTCAGAAGCTCGCCAAGAAAAATACCTATTTTTCATTAGAACTTTGTAAAAGCAAAAGTTTTAGGCAGAAAACTTCAATTAAAAAAACACTAGTTTGTTTCTAGTAATTATCTTTAAGAGAATTTAAAAATTCAAGGTCAAAGGGGATTTTTACGAACAATTAGGCCAATGGCCTGTACAAAGAAGCCGCAGAACTTTTGCTTTACTGAAACATATCATTTAAGAAACCATTCAATCTTAATTTTTAAATTGTCAGTGGGAAGGAAACCACCACAACCTTTGTTAAGATATCATAGGGGCTAATCACTCACACTGTCGAAAATGTGCAGTGGAATTTTGAACTTCAAGGACCAACCACTGGACCTTTTTATGTCTTTGCCTGCCAGTTTGTTAACAGTTTTTCAACGTTTTTTTTCCCAAAGCAGACCCTCTGATCAGGTCAAGTCCTAGCTTTCTCATGGGTAAGATAAACAGAGAAAGATTCCAGAATGTCTCACCACAAGGCAAAGTATTCAGTCCTTTGATCAATCCTTTACAATTTTATTAACAGGCTTATGGATACTCAAAAAAACCTCAGCACTGGAAAAGCAGCTGTACTGATGCAAAATAAAGAAGTGATGTAACTTCTCTACTTTTCCTAGATTTTACTCCTGTAACATTCATGTGTTATGTAAATTGTTTTGACCGTGAAGATACCATCTCCCGAGCACCATGTTGCTCTGGGTAGGACACAGCCATTTTTTTGTTATACAGGAGTTCACCAAGTGCTCCTTCTCAGGGAACCAGGCCTTCACCACTCAGGATCATTTTTCTCTAAAGTTTTCCACAACCAAGAAAACACACGTTCCTCAGTCTTCCTCTGAAGACAGATTAACCATAGGGTGGCATTTCACTTCAATAGGTTTGGCATAAATATCATCAGATTTTGCTTGTAAATGAGCAGTTTTGTCTGGATATTTATTCTTCGTTCACTACCTTTGGAGGTCTTCATTACATTTTCAATATCACAATTTTATGCTTAAACTACTCTGACTTATCAGCTCATTTCATTACTTCATTATTAATACAATGTCCTTCTGGTTATTCTAGTGCAAGCTTCCAAGAGACTTGTCTTCATTACATCTATACTCAAAAGACAGTGGCATTTTATTCCACTTCCAAATCAAAACATTTTACTGTTGCTACACAGCTATCCAACTGAATATCTCCAGAATTTTCTGTATGGCTTTCCCCCCCACCATGACATGGAGAATCACTATGAGGATCAGTTTGATATTATTCTACTTCGGCACCCTGGAAAGTCTCAAGAAATCACCTACACGTTGGATATTTTGAAAGATTAATTACTCTAGGCATTAGAACAATTGCATGCTGACTACCAAGGTCAGAAGTCTACTTTACCAAATAATTACATATATATTGGTTTCAGGATGCTTGGTTATCTAGATGTTTTGATAACATTACTGATTTTCTTTCCAGCTGGGAGAACTGCTACTAACAGAGGTATCTCAGCCATCTTTCTCCATTTGACCATCTGGTGCTTTTAAAGGCATCTTTCATAGTTCATTTTCTGGATACCTATTGTCGTCTGGAAACATTTAACTCTTCTTGTTCTCTTCTATTCACTGTTTAGTCTACCAATCCTCACTTGCCTTAACTCTACTGAATGTTGCTTCCTTCTTCTACTTGGGATGTGAATTCTCCTCCACAATTTCTCTCTGTTTAGTTCCGAGACATTTCTTCTTCCCCTGAAAATGCAGCAGTCTGGTTGCTCAGACTGCTTGCATTTCCCCAGTGTTTCCCCACTGATGGTATTTGTCTTTCCAGTATGGAAATCCAGAGCTGTCACAAATTTACATTTTATCCATGGGAAGTTCATTCTGCCTACAGGATGGAAAAAAATACAGAACATCTGTTGCATGTCACAAACATGACCCCATCACCTGTCTTCCTAAAAAACAACTACAGAAACACAGAGAGGAAAGTGTCATACTCCCTGTTGCAATGTCCTAGGAAATGTTAGCTTTTGTTGATATTTTCTGTTTACAGATTCACCAGCTTTATTCTAGGCCTTCCTGTTGTAACTGAGAGTAACTCAATACACATACTTGAAACACTGGTGATAAAAGGTCCAAGTACCACAACCATAGAGTATACTCAGAGATCAAAATATAGGATGAAATAATTTTTTTTTGAAAAAAAGCCCTGCTCCATTGTATTCAAGCAAACAGGACAGCTAAAGAACCTGCCCAGGAAAAAAACAACAAGTCTTACCAACCACCTGGTTCACAAATACCACTCAAAGGTCATTTCTTTTGAAGCCCAGCTCCCCACCCATTCCCCACCAAGTACTCATTTTGGTATTCAAAAGTCTTGCACGAAACACATTCTTGTGTGTGTTGACAATTCCATTTCTGAGTTTTAATTTATAGACCAATCCATTTCAGACACAGTAAGAAATTCATTACTTCAACAAATGAACCAGCCACTTCTTTTAATCAACTGAAGTTGCTGATTTGTAAAGTGGCTGCTTCAGTTTTCATCACACTGAGAAGAGTCCATCCAAAATGACCTCTGTTTCATCTCCTTGTGAGTTGATAGATTGATGCTTTTTTAGAAACCCAATAGGCCTAATATTACTGAAACACAGAAAATACCTGCCAATTGCATACTATTTGCACAACTCTGGGCAGTTTTGCCTACTCCAAATCTCAAAGGTCTTTTTCTTACCTAACATCTTCCATTTCTGTAAAAATATTCATTATGTAAGCTTTGCATAAACTCCCATTGGGTTTTAGGATACTTTATGAGTCCCAGATAATGTGATGAAATGTCAGCAGCATCATATATAGTAATCTCAAGAAATTCTAATTATAAAACTCACGAGGGCTTTTAACATACAGCACTTTTGAAGGATAATTTGTCTCTCAAATGCTGTTATTTAGATTTTACATTAATTACACTTCCTCCTTTTTACATATCTATAGAGCAAAATGTAGAAATCCCCCTTAGAAAGAAGTTGCTGCTCTTCCTCAAACCCCAGAAATTCAGACAGGGAGGAAGAGCTTTGGAGGACCATTGGCTTTGGCCACAGCACAGATTGTTTATATCTGATGAAGACTGCACAAATCAAATGATGGGACAGAGGCCTGACAGCCAGTCTGCTCTGCCCTTCAGATCTACCCCAATGTTCAGCTCTTTCTGAAATGCCATTCATGCAATAATGGGGCTCTTTTGTCTTAGTGAAATGAGGGTAGGGGGTAAAATATGTGGAAACTGAGAAGTTACATTCACATCCTAACATAAATTGTAATTCTATTGAAATTACAAGGCAAAATACAGCTGCTGCTCCCTGGCTGGAACGCTCCACAATGACTCCCCAGACACATGATCTGCAACCAAGAGGGATGGAAGGGAGGGTGGAGCAGAGTGGAGATACCACAGCCAGGCTCTGTAGAAATCCTTGCAGGGAGGGGAACTCGATGGTACTTGCAGCTGATAAACTACACAGCACCTGCTGGCCAGGGGAGATAGGAGAAGGTGTCCAGCTCCTGAGTCAGCAAGTGTAGTGAAATTGCTCTCCTCAGATGAACTCGGTTCATTGTAACTTAATTTTAATATAGATTGTCCATCCAAAGTTACCAGACTCCAAGATATGACCACTCATCACCACATATGCTCTATATTTTTTACTGTGTTTTCAAGAGCAAATCAAGATAATTTTACACCACTCAGTGACAAAGGTATGTATGACTAGAGCCACTCAAGCTCCACCAAAACATAAAGAAATAGTAAGTTGAGAATGAGGAAATGTTAGGGAAGGACTCGGTTTTAACTGCTGGGACCAGTCAACAGGCTGAACCTGTTTCCCCCCGACAGGGACAGTTTTTGGGTAAAAAACAATACTCCGTGCACGCTGAATACTTTTATTGGGCATTAGCAATATTGTTTTGAATACATTCTTGCAGACAGATACTATCACTGGCAATCCTCAAACCTTAATCTGCCACAATTTAATATTAATAAAGAGTGTTATTCTGTAAACTGTTAGTGTGAATCTTTCATGGCACAAGCAGCCATTGGCAGCAGGTAACGCACTCAGAGTGGGAAGACTCTCTGAGGAGTCTCCTTCATGCTGTTGGGGTGTGTCCCTGCCTAAGTCAGCCAAACCACCCTCTGATCCAGGACTGTTCAGTGAAGAACCCTGTAGTGGGATGCTGACACACTGGCTGGGCACAAGGCTCTCAGCTTTCCTGGGGCACTTACAGACAAATGAAATACTAAGGGTCGAGGAAATCTCCCCACACTAAGGGTTGAGGAAATCTCCTCTTTCCACAGGACAGTGGCCCAGCAGGCTGGTTTTAATGAAGGGACAGCTACAGCTCCCTTCCTCCAGGCCACCATGCAGTAACTCACCAGTCTCAGCTCTGCTGCAGACACTGGGTGCCTCGCCAGGAGCGTGTCTGCTGAAGAACCTGGCTGCTCAGACAGGGAACCTGCACGGAGCTGACCTTAAACCACCTACAGCAGAAATTGTGGGTTTTCAAAACCAATTGCTGTGTCCTCCCAAACAGTTTTTTGAAAAATCACATTCCTCAGCTGAGGCTTTATCTCTTTTTCACTTAGGACTACTATGTCTTACCCATATGTGAGGCACAGAAGCTTCTTCTAGGCTTTGTATGCAGGAAGAGATGTTCAGGGAAGACAGTACATGAAAACCACCATGTTCCTCAGCTTATGTCAAATGGGTGTTTTATTTGCCTTCCATTAAAAATAAATTTCATTGGGAAGCATGAGCAGATGTTCAAACCAAGGCTAGTAGCTACATTTCTAATATGGAAAAATAGTCATGTCTCTTCTGGAAGCTAGAAGAAGTCTAGAAGCTAGACTTACTATACCTCAGACCAACTCTTTATATATAGTGCTAGTATGAAAGCTGCAAAGGGAAACAAAACTTAAAACAACAACTCCTTTACTCTTTCCTCATAACACCATGCCAGTGGTGAGGTCTGGCTAGTGGAGTCCACAAGGCAGAGTTTTTTCACCTCTCAGATGGTTATAAGTCACCTGGACACCATTCTCAAAACTTTTCCATTTCAGATTCTCATGCTATAGTCATTCAGAAATGCAGAGGCTGACACAGCCTATTTCTTATTTACAAAATTGTACAGGAATGCATTTTCTCCATGTATGTAATCTGTGCCACTATCTGATAGCTCATTCAACACAAATTTTATCCAACATATTGCTGGTGTAAATCAACATCTGGAACACAAATCCTATTGGAACAAAGTCTCAGGCATTTTTAAAAATTCACTTTTTTCCAAGTCTTTTAATATCTAGAATATTTCAGCTAGCTGCTGTGAATAAGACTAATCTTAGCATGCAGGTGAATAAACAGAGATTTGATTTTTCCCCTTTGATGGTGGGTTTACTTTGTCTTCCATTGTAAATTATAACTTTTCCAAGCACTGAAAACTGCAGGGATTCAATGCAGAGGCATTCCAACAAAAACACAGTTACAAATCCAGATCCACCCAAACCACAGAAGACATAACATTATTGGCAGCACTGAAGCTATAGATATGAAGATCCAGAACACTCTGCTTAAGGCACAAAGTACAATTATATACAAGAAGACTTTATGCATGATAGGTAATATATCACTTTATCTTTTCATACTTTTACTGAAAAATTCCAAAAAAAGTTAGAAAAGACTAAGGAACAGGAAAAAAATGTAGTTAGAGAAGGAGTTTAAGCAAAACCTTTCTTTTCACTTCCCAGAAGATGAAATGAAACTTATACCTAAAGTCATAGATATCAAATCTGGACTCATACAGAAATTCCAGCAGAAATAAACAGAAGCAAAGACTAAGTAGCTATTTGCATTGTTATATTAGGTACCAGTAACCTAATGACCACACCTCAACTATTGATACAGTCACATTTTATTGTTCAACAGAACTGGCACATAAAGGAAATGACAAAGGAAACAAAAATATATGCTTGCAACTGTACAATTTTACAATGCAATTTTAAATCTGTAACAGTGAAGAATATGCCTTAGTTCTCCAGATTATGCAGCAGTGAACACACCACTTAGTGTTTCATGAATACCAAACATCTGAAATATTAAACAGCATGTAAATGGAGGTTTTGTTTTTTTTTTCATTTAAGAACACTGTTAAATGGAAAGATACAGAAAGTGATAGCCTCTAGGAACAAAAAAATTCAAGGTTTAGATAGCTGTGAATAGTCTAGAACATGTAATGTCCTTAGATATGAGTAGCTAAGTAGGGAATTTTAAATGTATGTAAGGTTATATTCACAGTATCAAAAGTTTTGCAGAAGGAATATTGCACAGCTCTTTATATTAAGCAAAGCTAGCTCTGACTTAAGCTTCAGTGAGGGCCTGTAGAAGCAGATTTGCCAGATGACCAAGCCTGATGGAGGTAACCAGGATTTTGGGCTAGGCATCATATGTTGAGAATGATGTTTCGACCACACAAAAGGAAATTGCTTCTCAGAGTACTGTGGAGGACTAAGCCAGTAGTTTCCAGGTAGATATGACTTGTCTGAAGAGAAACTGAGTTGGGTACTGTGTAGATGCAACACTGAATTTCCTCAGTACGGCAGCTGGCAGAGAGTAGGTAATGATTTGGGGTTTTTTTGCAACAGAAAACTGATAGTACTTAAGGTTCCATGATGTCTTCTTGGGCTGAATCCATTACATCTCAAGTAGACTTTTTTGGCAAAATTTTCCTGAAGCACTGGGCAGGGAAGAAATACTGTCTTATCCTTGCCCAGGAAGGAAATTCAAAGCTACATGGATACTGTGGTTACTCCAAGAATTACTCAGTTTGAGCAAGTTCAGGACTTCAAGTGGTATCACAAAAGTCCTGAATAGTTCAACAAAGGCACTGCCATTTCAAGCCCCAAATAGATAAAACCTAATTGACCTGGCCTGGCATGATACCTGACCTTACTTCAAGCAGGATATTGCTAAGGGAAGTCAAAAATCCTGCCGGAGAGGTCACTTCCACAGGACTCACCCTGTGGACCTACAATCTGCATGTGAAGTATCAGATTTCAATTCTTGCCTGAAGAAGGAGGCAGCTTGAGCTACATGATGGGAAACACACTTTGATGAAGAAGGAATAGATAACAAAGCAAATGAGGATATGCAAAATTTTCTGCACAGCCACGTATGTTCCTTTACACAGGAGTTCCCATGGAGAGAGACAAGAAATACCAGTGAATGAAATAGAAACAAACCATTTTAGAAATGTGTGTAACTGCAAATAAGATAACAAAAAGGGTATCTTTACAGCTGGAAGTACCCTTTCCCACACAGAGTGAGTCATCTTAAGAGACAAAAATTGCTTACAAAAGGAAAAGAACTATAGGACCAATGCAGCTGAGCTCAAATGACATGAAATTCAGGAAAGAGCAAGACAATATCTACTACTGGCCAATAACCTGCTAACAATTCCCCACAGAGATACCTCTTGAAAAGAAACACCTTAGTTTATAAATTACCCATAGCCTCATACTTCAGGGCCCAGCCAATAACCTTGGAAGATTACCAACTCTAACATGCAACCAGCAGATACAGCTCCCCAAGAACAAAGGAAAATTATTTTTCTTCCTCTGGACAACCAGAGACTGACCATGATGAGGGGGAAATAATATGCTAGATCAAAACCCATGTCTAATTCATATATGTCTCCAACATACTTAGAGTCAAGCTAGTTATCAGATTACATACATAAAGGAATTTTCTTCCCTCAAATCAGCTCAGACTTGCAGCATGTGGCATGGTTTACTAGCTGGGACTATCTGGGCAATTTTCATTTGGTTAATTCTCACTTTTCCAAGGACCAGAAGTGGTTTGTGGCTGCTTGGTTACTGCTGTAGTCTGTGATACATAGCTCATCAACCTTTGAATTGGAGTGCCTTGTGCCAATTTGAATCTTCAGTCTGCATACATCTGAGTAAAAGGTAATAATACTTGTCAATGTATTTTAGTAACAGTCCTTCCTGGTCATAACAAAACAGATTTCAATATGCTAAATAAATCACTTTAATTTTTATTCACTTTTATTACAAAGGCTGTACCTCTGAGAGGAGGAATGAACTAGCTCAGTGAGCCCTCACTTTAGGATGAGACACACTTATGTTCAAGCAATAATCTGGGCATAGCTGTTGGGTGAATAACTTTAGCTTTTCTTACCCTTTCCTCTTTCTTAAAAGTGAGATAATAGAACTTAACTATTTCTGAATGGAAAGAGGGTCAGTGGCTTAAAGTAAGAAGTTACATGGGCTTACATTTTATTTTGAAAAGAGAGAGAAAGAAGAGTTCAATTATCAAAAATGGGACAATTTCATTTCTGGAGCATTTCATAAAAGAGAAATTAATCTTCCAAAGTTCTCCTATCAGTTCTCAGAACTTTTCATTCTAGAGACCACCAGACATAAAAACTACATAAGCCACTGTAAAAACAGCTATTGAAAAATGCTGAAAAATTTTCCAATGAGGCACTGAAAGCCTGGCAGCTAAATAGATATTCAAACAGGTTTTTGTTTTCAAGATTGCTGTGCCTGAACAGACTCCAATCATTTCAACTAGGACAGTAGTCAGGAATGCTCCAGTTTTAAGTCTCCTGGTACAGTTTTCTGAATGATGTTTGTTGGTATTTTTCCAGAAACAGAGTACAGTGTAGTACAGCCTTGGTGCAACTGCGGTCTTTAACTCAACCTGTTCATGATTACAACTCCCATTACAAGACATTTTGACTCAAAGTAATTAACTGGAAGAAAGAAGAATTCTCTTCCCAGTGAAAACAGATGATATGCAGTTTCAGTAAAGACAAAAACCCTTCCTCAAGAAAGCTTGTGGAAAGCCCAAATAACAACACCTGAGTAAAGAAAATCCTAGCCACACTGTTATTTAACAAGAGAAGCCTAAAAATTTATAGTACTAAACATGCTCTCCTATTTATTTGTTCAAAGTACCATATTAAGACTTAAAAAAAAAAAGAAGTAATGTTCTACATTCACAAAACTATATGTATTAAAAAAAAAACCTTTGTGTGGGTATGTCTGGGATCTAAAAAAGTCTAAATGACTGAGAATAAATTTATTTAATTGCATGTGAAGTGAAAGCTCATGTCCTGGGAAGGAGAGAGCACTCAAAGGACCCTTAATAAACCTGTTTTCTTCACAATTTTTTCATAGGAAGAAAGCAATATATTTGTAGCTCAGACTTAGTTGAGTTTTTTCAGTTTCTAAGATTTTTAGGGGGTATTTGTGACACATAAAGCTGCAGCTGAGAATCATAAGGACATTTTCATCTCTATCAGCAGAGGTATATTTTTAGGAAGTCATAACACAATTTTTGCCTCTGCAAAAACATCATTAAGCACATTTATATTCAAATGTCTATTTCAACACTTTACTTAAAATGAAACCTTGAGATACATAATCTCTATAGTTTTGGGGTTTTGTTTGTTTGCTTTTATTATTTTTCTGACACTGTGAAGCATTCAGAAAACAAGCTATCCTAACCTCAAGTATATTTTTTTAAAATTGAATAAATTATGCGGTTCGAATATTCTTCAAGGTACAGTTCCTCTCCAAAACATGACTGCTAAACCAACAACGTGGTGTTTCACAGCTGAGTCTCAAGGACTGGCCAGAATAGTTTGCTCAAGTTATGAGCACGTGTGTGCATCTCTGTACATGCACACATATACACATGCATTTATAGTCCCTGCCAAAACCAGCCTTACAAAACAACTAATTAAACTATGTCATAAAAAGGGTTTGTATTTCCCTCAAAGGTTTTGTACTCTCTATGCTTTCTTTTAAACGACTTTAAAAACATGGCCTTCATAATTAAAAGATGCAAGTAAAAGCAGAATATAGGCTGCATTTTAGTTCATTGTTCTTTAAAGATACAAGAATTTTTTGTAACAATGTTGACTTTGCAAACCAAAAGTCGAAACAAGCAAAACCAAGACAACCAACCACCATTCTAGCTGTGGAGCTAGAATGACAGAGAATTAATACAATACGCTCCCATAGAAGATCTTGTCTTATAAAAGATTTCTTATATTTACAAGGTTATAGTATCTATGTTTTTTTATTTTGAAATCATCATGCCTCGACATAGCACTTATTCACTGTAATCTAAACATTCCTTTCCTGCAGATTACAATCATTAAGATAGATGCAGCATAACCCTAAGCATGAGACAACTCCTAGTTTTCATGTCCTCTTATGCCTAACAAGTAACATCACTATCTCCTTATAGTCAGGGTCATGGCACAAGGCTTGATGGTCCAGCTCACTGAGATCAAGCATCTGGCACCTCAAGCATCCAGCCCTGTATAAATGGGCTCCAGTGCCTCCACATGGAGCTGTGAGCTCCCGAGTCTGCCCCACTGCCTTCACACTGGGCATTACAGGCAGCCAGCCCTGAGAAGTTTGTGATCACAGTCAATTCTTTACCTGCCTCCAGCTACTACCTCTTTCCACATGAGCAGGAGCATTGGCCCACATGATTCTGACACTGAATTTGGGACAAACCAAACTCCAAGCTAACATTGGGGCTGTTTTCCTTTTAATAAAAACTCACCTTACATTTGCCTGAACAAAAAATGAAACATAAGGATCTGACCACAATAAAAGATAAAGTAGACTATTTGGGATTACTATGGCATATGCAGGAGAGATAATCATCTGTGATTATGAGAGTCAAATATTTCATTGCAGCCAGAGAAGAAAACTGGATCTTGAAAACAGCTTCCCCTCTCTGCAAGCTTTCTGTAGGGATTGTTTGATGATGCAGTGCAGTCAGGTCAGACTAGGATTCTGGCCAAAACATATCAAATCTCCTGAAAAGAGGTAATGAAAGGGGAGAGGGAAGAGGGAGATATATCTGTATATACATATATATACACCCATTAATATATATAAATAATGGCACCTTACTATATGTCCACTCTCTCCTTCTCCACTCCTCATATATACATATCACCATTCCCCATGGAGCTATTAAACTCTGTGTACAGCTCCTTAAAATTACTGTAACCATCTGATTTTTATAACTTCCCACTCCAGGCTTTCATTAACCCCAGACTCACTTGATGCCAAGTCTTCCTTCCTGGAGCACCAAGGCTATGTGTGGAGTCCAGCTGGCGAGTCAGGGAGACGTTGTAAATTGGAAGAATGTGCTGGAGCTACTTAAAGTTGTGGTGAACCAAAGGAAAAGGACCAATTGCACAGAAGATTTAGGAAATGGATAGAAGGTGTTAAAATATCTATCAAGAACTTTATTTGTGAAATGACATCCAGAGCACAGAAAACCTAACACTAAGACAAACCAAAATCATTCACCCAGACATGCTTCTGCAGAGTGACCCATAAAAGCAGACCCTGAACAGCCACCATACACCTATCATCATACATCTCCTGACTTCTAGAGATGCAACACCAACAGAAAACAGCAGATTTCCCAATCTTGTTGATGTGCCTCTTATTTCAAAAGCTGCCAGTCTTTAATTGCTTTTCAGCAACAACCTCATATGGTATGCCTTGGCTGGGAACATATTTTTATAGCCAGTTATAGCTCCCTATCTCCAAATGGAAACACTGACAGGTTTCTAATTCCAAAAATATTATCAGGAACCATAACAAAATGAGTCTGGTTTAAAACATAACCTGTGACCTGGAAAGTAATTCTTAATACTTTGTGTTTCAACATTATGTGTGCTTTTTCAGGGTTGGTTAAATGTAAAAAATAGAAACTGAAAAAGAATCCCAGGTGCCAAAAGAAAAGTTTTCCCTCACTCTCCACTACGGTCCTCAATGAACAGCTGCCTCTTTCATCTCCATAACTGGAGAGAAAAACAGACTTGTGGCATATACCTATACAAAAACATGGTGCTATGCTTAGCTCTGCTTTGCCACAAGCACTGTAAAACACATTCATTTTACTTTAGCTTTTAAAAATTATTGATATATGAAGAAGATTGAAGGATACACGAACAATTTCACAGAACCATTTGTGTTTGAAGGGACACTCAAAGGTCATGTAATTCCAACCCCCCGCAATAAGCAGGGACATCTTCAACTAGAACAGGTTCCTCAGAGCCCTGTTCAATCTGAATGTTTCCAGGGATGGGGCATCCACAACCTCTCTGGGCATCCACAACCTCTGGTTCCAGTATTTCATGACCCTCATGTTAAAAAACTTCTTCATTATATCTAGTCTGAATCAACCCTCTCTTAGTTTAAAATGATTATTGCTCATCCTATCACAAACACCATTCTTGTGTCGGGGGACCCAGAGCTGCATGCAGCACTTCAGGTGGGATCTCAGTAGACTGGAGTAGAGAGGAAGAAACATCTTCCATGCTTGCCACACTGCTCTTAATGCAGCCCAGGACACATTTTGCTTTCTGGGCTGCAAGTGCTCATGGCTGGGTCATGTCCAGCCTCTCACCCACCAGCACCTCCAAGTCCTTCTGGGCAGGGCTGCTCTCAATCTGTCCATCCCCCAGCCTGGATTGATACTGGGTATTGCCCCTATCCAGGTGCAGCGCCAGCACTTGCTGAACCTCAGCCTTGCTGAACCTCATGAGGTTCCCATGGGTCCATGTTTCCAGTTTGTCCAGGTCCATATGGATGGCACCCCTTCCCACACTGCTCAGCTTGGTGTCTTCCACAAATTTGCTGAAAGTGCACTTGATGCCACTGTGTCAATATTGAAGATATTGAACAGCACTGGGCCCAGTTTGGGCACCTGAGGGACACCATTTGATGCCACTCTCCATCAGGACATTAAGTTTGGGACCACACATCCTCTCCACAGCACTGCAGCAGTTTATCTATGGACAACCCTAACTAGATTCTGAAGAAGTTGCCTCAAAACAAATCTATCTCACATGCAAAATTCTCTGTTTACACAAACTCACACAAAATGTTCTGGTTACTCTAACTCACTCACAAAATAAACTTTAATGCTAGAGACCTGTACTCTGTCTCATTAAAATTCAAATAAAATCACCACAAATGTTTGACTCTGCAAACAACAATTAATCTGCCAATTCAGCAATTGTTTGAATTGATTAGAAAAATAAATTCAGAATTTATTAGAAAAATAATATAAAATAGAAGAGAATTTTATATGTCACACTATGCTTCTACACCACTAGTGTGATGACTTTCTAAACAAAGTTTTCTAGTGTATTCTGTTCCCTAACTGCATAACTCTTTAGCTGAATCTGCCTAATACTTCAAAATCCTGTGATACAAAAACAGTTATTCTTATTAACAGGAATGTTGAGAAAATATTATTCCACTTTAAAGATCTTTCTGTTTCAAAAGTCTTCATTCGAGTGAAGGATAATTTAGGAATAAATAATTCAAAGATAAACCAGATTGTGGTGCTACCCATCTGACAAGAGCATTGCACCAAGAGCAGGAACAAGGCATTTGGGAACTGGCATCACAGGGGCTTCCCAGGCACTCGCACCCTTCCAGCATATTTAAGGCTAAGGGGAAGCCCACACCACCAGGACACAGCAGTCTGCTCTCCCCACAGTGCCTGGGAAGCCAGTGGAGAAAGCAGCCAAAATGCTGACAGCCCTGGAACGTGGTGGTAAAATGAGAGCTCCAGCTCACAGGAGCTGCCGCAATCCTCACTCCAAGCTCCAGCCTCCACAGCATCTTTCCCGACTAAAAAATATTGCCCCAGGGAAGCCCATCAGACTAAGAGGGATTTATATGCCAGTGGTTTCTGCAGTGATTCCAAGATGGTCTAGACTGAGTAGTATGTAATGACCTGCTGACTGACAACACTTAAGTACACCCACATTTATTTCTCGACTAACAATCTCCCAGCTATTGTGTTCAGTAGTAGCAGTGTCCCCCTGACTCTCTGGAAGCAGACAGGCTACCATAGAGTGCAAACACATACACGGCACATATTTTAGAACCACCTTGCTTCTTAACCATATCCATCAAATTTTACTTTTTTCTATGCCTCTCTTTCTCAGTCAACAATAAAAGATATAGAATTAAGGAGTTCTGACTTAAAATCAGAAGAAATTATAACTATTACTAGATAACTCAGAGCTGAAACAGCACACTGCGAGACACAAATTAAGTTACTTAGGATACACTTTACTGCCAAACTTACTGGAGTAAGACTAGAGGACATGTATTTATCAATACATAGTCTACATAGTTCACACATAACTGCCATCTCCTTTGAAAAGCTGCCTGAAATCTCTGTTTTCCTTAAGAAAAAAGAGCCTTAATTATAGCTTCCTCCAACTGTAACACTCTTAGCTCTTAAATCCTTATTTATACTGCCAGCAATTAAAAAAATGTATACTTGCTGTCCATGGAATTGTGATAAAATATAAGAATTTTGATAAAATATAAGAACTTTAAAGTGCTTTGGTACTGTCAAATTACCATTTCTCTCCCTTTCACTTTCCCCCACTCTACGTTGCTGAACAAATTTTGGAACATAACACCTGTCGTGCTTGGCTTTATCCCAGACAAATTAACTTGAAATCATAATTTAGCATTTATGATGCCTTTTCAAAAAATATTTGGCAAGTGAATCTCAGTCAGATTTCCTTTCACAAGAGTTTTCTTGAGCAAACATGGCTTTAAGACACCAAGAAAATAATTTATACCAGGAATCAGAGTAATATATCAAAATTTTCTCCTGCAAAACTAAATGCACTTTCATTACATAAGTGATAAAATATATGACTAAAACTTGTGGACAGTTTATTGATTCTAGGCTAGAATCATCATATAGTTAAAAAACCCTGCTAAGTAGAGGAGTGGGCACACATATCACAGAAAACATACCTCAGCAATCTTCTGTTGATGTTTAGTTAACTAAATGAGGTATACTTTGCACCCAGAAATGGTGAAAAAAACCCCACGAACACTGCACAGCAAAGCAATACTGGATGTAGACTCTGCAATGTTATATCACTTATAAAACAAAATCTTTGAACTAGAAATTGCATTACAGCCACTGATACTTCAGGAAGCTGCGGCTTGCTGCTTGGAATGCTTCGTTCATGTATTATTTTTAGGAATGTAGACATCTAAATAAAATTTTGTAGGGACACAAGGTTATCTAAGGGTGAAACTCAGTTTATCATATTCAAAAACATGAGAGAAAAGGAATAGAGAACAATAAGTGATACTGAGACAGTCTTTTTGAAGAACCTGGTGATTAAGAGAGAAAGAAAAGTTTGTCATAACTCTCTCAGTCCAAGTTGTGCTTCCGAAAATCTGAACCACCATAAGGTTTAGGAAGACTTTCAGATAAAGAGATGATCTTTTTGATGCCACTTCTTTTCAAGAACCAATTTCTACCCCATAAATAGCTGGTTAAGAAGCAAGAAATGCCTTGGCTGGTAATGAGCAAGCTGAAGAGTTTTTCCAGGTTTATTCAGCTGAGTGCTTTTCATTTCTACTTAAAAATGGGTATGATCTTTCTCACAGCTTTGCTCCTGCTGATGGCACAGGTATTGCTAGAGTCTGCTGAGGAGAAAAACACCTCTAAAGCCTTCAACTGGCCCACAAGAAATCTCTTCATTGTACCAGCATCTGCTTATACTTTTCCTCATAAAGGAAAGTTCCAGAAAAATGCTGTCTGACCACGTCCTTCTGCAGCCCCTGTGCAACCACCTAGCAAAGCTTGGATCTCTGTGGAATAACCTGCATTCTCTAATTCAGTGCACAGAGAATTGAGAATATCTCAGTTAGGAAGAAAGACACTCAGGCATTTACATGTCCAAGTACGCAATTACTTGCTTCTGTGGCAGAGAAGTAGATCACATCAACTTTTTACCCCACAGGGCCATGAGCTTGGCTGGTCTGAGGGTACATGGGAACATCAAGGACATTCAGAAAGAGTTTAAACAAGTTTGTAAGGAGATGGGTGTGCAACAATTTTACAGGAGGAGAACACGCATGTGGAAGTATAGACAAAAAGAATTCAAAAATGAAAATTACTCCATCACATTCACACCATTTTCCTGCTATTCCTCCTTGAATATATTGCAAGCAACCTTACTCCAGGCCAGAATGCATTTGACTTGAGATCTTCAGTTCTTTGCTGTATGAGATGCATATTAACAAAGGAGAAGCAGAAATTCAGTAACAAGGAAGCCTAAGTTAAAGTTCAACAAAGGAGTTTTGTATGCTGCACGTAGGTTCCCTATCTATAGTTCTACTTTACAATAAAACGGCAATTAAGTTTGTATAGTAAGATGCTTAAAACCATTCCTACTACCTTCTTTTATAATCCACCCCCATGGTGTTTATGCTTGGCTCCACAGTCCAATTTTGATGGATGGAGAGGCTGTGGGTTATGCATTTAAACTCTGTACTGAACCAGTAGAACATTTACCAGCATTCAGCTGATTTAGTTATTTAAATCATAGGAATTTTATATACTTTGGGGATTGCCTTTCTGCTGTTTGCATTTTAGAAGCCGCGCCATTCCACCCCCATCAATCCCGCTGTGTACAGGAAGTCACACTCCTTTTCTATCAGTGGGATTTTATGCTTGTGTGTGTCTGTGTGCCTGAGCCTGTATCCAATGTTAAACCACTTCCTCAGGCTTCAGGGAAAGATTGTTGAAGAAAGTGGTGTGCAGAGGAGTGGATGTAAACCAAAATTTTCATGTAAAAAGGAAGATAAAATAAATCCTAAGGTAAAGCCAGTAAAGGAGTTTGTTAACAGTCTGATTCACAGTGCTGGTTGACTTCAGGTCCAGCCTGTCCCAGTTCAGATGCACAATTGACCATGGTTTATAGGATGAATTCTTTGTACTATGAAAGCCCTCTCAATGCTTTTAGAGATGCTTCAAATTTTGTCAACTATGTTCTCTGACAGTCTGCAGTTCTATGCTTACCACCTAAACGTCAGCTGCCATTTCTGCATGATGTTGGGACAGACTAGGTACTAAGATCCAGCTGGAAGTTAACAAGCTGAACCTGGCTCATTGCCTTTTCCCTGGAGGAAGCAAACCAGCCAGCTGCCTCTAACACAGCTGGGCTGGGAGCATCTGCCACCCCGCAACGTCACAGCCTTGGAGAAACCTGAGCAGTGCAGTTTTCTCAAGTGGAAGGAGGGAGTCAGCAGAGCTACAAGTTGCTGTTTATCAGAGGAGCAATGAGGAGAGAAGCAGCAGAGCTTGGCCTCCAACTCAGGTTGCCCTAAGCTTCTGATGCTGCTGTCTCCCAAGAAGAAATCCAAACCTAGCTCATATGCCCAGTGGTTAAAATCAGACCACCTTAGGCTAAATAAAAACTTGACCATTAAATCTCCCATGGTAGTATGTTACCTGTAAAGTCCTCAGAACAGAAGATCAAGAAGAAAGCTCTTTGGAATCAGATCAAAAATGTTGAAATTTTTAACTGTTAATCCTTAAACCTTCCCTCTTGCTTTGCAGTGGCAAAATGATAGATGACACTTTGCACAGCTCAGAGATAACTTGGATGTTTTTCATCCCTTTGGAGAGGAGTCTCACAATGGCACTCAGCTGGAAAGGCAGGGAGCTGCCAGGATCCCTGAGGCACAGAAAGTGTTATTGGAGTTCCTCCTGGGCAGCTGCAATATTTCTGCCCATTCATCAGCTTTTCCTCAAAGGCTTCTGCAGCTTAGGAGATCTCCTCCCAAATGCCCTTTTGGCATAAACTGTTCCACCAGTAGAAATTAACAGGTTATGGTGAAGTGGGATTTAGAACAGGAAAAAAGAAGTTAGATACCCTGAACAAATCTGAAAACATCACTTTTGATAAAGAGGATTGATCAACCATTGATTTCTTTTTTTAACTGATCTCCACCTGCTGGTAGTAGGTGTTATGTTTTGACACTGCAATACAAGAGAATGCAAGGTAAAGTACCTGACCTTAGAAACAGTAATTAATACAAATTTCAGAAAACAATACCCAAAAAGGAAAGCTACACATAGACACACACTCAATCTCTGTGGCTGAACAGGTCCACTATTGGTAGCAGAGACATGCTCTTCTAGGAAAAGGGGACACCAAGACTCAGTGTGGCTAAAGAGAAAAGAAGGCAGATGACAACCCAGACTGACATGGACTCCTACTGCAATACCCCAAATCACTTCATTCTCAAATAGAAGAGATAATTAAATAAAACTGCATTTAGTAAAACAGGGAGAGAGTTAAATCTATTGTTTTTGTTACAAAGTAGTTTGGAGAGTTTAAAAGCAGTTACTATATCAGTTTATTCTTTGAACTGTTTAAACAAAGGACTAGTCTCATCTCCTTTTGGCTGCTGCTCTTGCAGAGCATCAATCTCAAAATATCATGTGTCAAAATAAACAAATAAAAACGCATCCAAAAGTGAAAAATCTCATCAAATGTGTCCAAGTGTCTTTGGCAATATCAGGCACAAATACAAGAGAGAACAGACTGGTTTTTGATAAACTAATACATAAACTTCTGACTGTAACTAGAAAGTGCACAAATGGAAGATTCTGGTATACAGCTGGAGGGAAAAAAAAAAAGAAGTCATGTTTAGAAACCACAAAATAACATCTGCTTACATATGTGGTGCAATTTTAAGTATGTTCCTGTGAGAGCTCCCATCTTTACATAATTATTATGCAGAGCTTTTGCACATATTAAGGACAGCAACTTTCTAAAGAAAGCACCATGATAGAGACACAAGGCTAAATTCTGTTCAGATCCACTAGTAGCTGGAGGAATTCACTATCACCTTAATCCACCTCACCAAGCAATTTCATGAAAACAGCTCCAACATGGTCAAAATGGAAAGTGTACTGACACTCCTTACTTCCAGTGGTCTTGAAACCAGCCTTGTTTGACTGGATATTTAAAATCAGTTGTCTGCATACATTTGAATTTGTTTGGAAACATGAGTATGGAAAGTAACTTTCAAAGTTACAGCAGAGTTTAGGGAACATATGGCATCAAATTAACATGCTTGGGACAATAAATCAATCAATTAAGCCACATCCCAGAGATTTATTCTTTCACTTGACATCATACAGCAAGTACCTGTTCCCTCCTCAACAACTGAAGTGGCACAGCTGAATACCCTAACACTTCCCTAGCTGCACTGAGTAATATTCACTAACAATTGCTAACAGGGATAATAGGTGTTTGAAGAAGAACTAATTAATCTAATGATGTGTAAGAAGTTGCAACACATGCTGCTCTAAAAAAATCTTACTTTAATGTACAGGTGTACACAAGTCTAATATGTTCACCTGCATGTGACCAGTAACTTCACCACAAGCAAAATTACACACTTCATGTGGAATCAGATCATAAATGAAAATGCTTGGTTTTCCATTCAAATAACCATGGAAATCCCTGTTTTTTTGCAGTAGAGAGGGGAAAAATAATCCCAACACTCGAGAAACTAAATTAAAATTCCTCATAGAAATAAAAATTAATTTGCCGAACATATTTTCAGTAAATCTCTCAAACCCATGAAACATGAGTCACACCAACTCTCAAAGAACTTTTAAAAAGCAGTTTACAAACTCCCTTTGATCAAAACTGGAGACCATAAAAGCCACCTACAAGGTCAGCTGTAGAGACCATCAAGAAATACAGGGGCCACACAGAAGCACTTGCCTACACAGACAAAACAAATACAACACATATAAGATTTCAACACATTTTCAACTCCTTTTAGAGTTGGCAGAAAAATACATGTTCCCTTGAGTCTCATTGAAACTGTAAACTTTACCCAGGTCTCAGCTTTGAGTCTGTTGAAATAGCTGTGTTTTCCATGGTGTATTTTGTGTTGACTACAAATGTTGGAAAAAAATACATATGCTCTTTCCTTTTTTTTTTCCTTTCCTTTTTCCTCTCTGCTGTCCAAGTCAGTAGGTGAACATATGGGACTACATGGAGAACAAACTATCACACGCTGCGGAAATTCTAAAACAAACACACCACAATGTAAGTATTAGAGAAAAAGAACAGTGACTACAATCAAAATAAACAAATAGGAGTTAAACAGAAGGCAGAAGCCAGTCAAGCAGAAGTGCTAAAAGCAAAACTATTTAAGAACCAATCCATTGCCCTAGCCATCTAACAATAAAAAAGCCCAGGGTGCTATGTAAATCCAGACAGGAACCAGAGGAAAAAATATTATTTTGCACATTTATACATACAGAATATGATGGAGAGATTAATACTGCTGTGTAAATGAACATACTAAGATTAGAAGCTTAGCAGAACATCTTTCTAGGCAAGCCAGATATTTAATGTACTATGGCAAGATGCACCACAAACAATACTGCTGAATAATTTGAAACTTTTAAGTTGCTTTAACAGAATTGGAGACAAGCATTTTTCTTTATTTGTTTAGGTATTTTCACCAGCTTATTAGTTTAGTTGATTAGATAGTTGTAAGAAAAAGGATGTCACTCACAGAAGTATGTTAGCTTCATGCACTTGAAGGCTTGTAGGATATAATGATTCCAACTTTTGTAAAATTAAGTATTAGGAAATACAGGAATGAAGAACAGGACAGGACCTGTGCATGATGCACAATGTAAAACACATGTTTAGGTTTAATCTTAAAAGTGTTTTTTCTACAATAATCCTTTATTGTAAAGGAATGATACATCCAAAATATCACTGAAATTTCAGTCTTTAGACTCCATTAAAACTTTCCGGACAAGAGCCCACTTATGGGTATCCCAAGCTTTGACAAATGTATTTATTTTCAGAAATTCACAGTTCATAATTTTGTGTTGCTCTACAATATTAAAACAAATGTTCTGCTTTACTAAAGTTGGTAAGGTGATTTCATTTCCATCTCATGTACTATTCTCATGTCATAAAAAAGTACACCCTAGTAACAAAATTTACCTGGAGTTTGGAATTTACCTCACCCAACTTCAGCAGGTAAAATCTTAAGGATTCATTCTTAGGTTAACCCTTTGGGGTAAGACAAACTACCCTTGGAGACACTCATCATGCTCCACTGACTAGAGGGGAACATAAAAGTTAAGGGGGATGAGCATCCCTGCTGAGCTGCCCTATTTGTCTCACTGACTAATGGCTAAGCCAGACAGAGCCTAACCTTAAATGAAGTTAAATGAAATGAGTCCCTCTCTAAACTTTAATCGAAGCCAATATTGTACTTTGCTGTCACATCCTTGCATGACACAACAGGGGTGCTACACTTCAGGGGTAGGTGGAGAGACACTTGCCAATAGTCCCTGTTTATAAGGCAGCAGCTCAAAAAAAAAATCCTCATTTGCATAAATATCTAACAGAAGAAGTTGAGAAGCTACAGTGGATTGTTATTGTTGTTATTGCTACTATTATTTCCCAAGAGGTTTTAAAGTATATTTTTGTTGTACATTTTGCTGGGAACTATGGTCACTGAGCAGCACACAAATTCATAACATCTCCCTAAAGTTGCCTCTAAAGACCCCTTTTATTACAATTTATTAATCACGTTTAAAACTCCTTAACCATGTAAGAAAATTACTTTGGGCTTAAATTTCAGTACAATTACCTTTCAGTGGTTGAATTTCCAGCATTGAGATTTAAGGGGATTTTCTGGAGTTTAATGTTTTTTGTACATATGTGCCCTTAGCATTACTGTACTGTTATGCTATAGGAAATGAGGGACTTGTACTTAGAGAACACCAGCTTCTTGTTAAATTCAATCAGCAGACAAACAACTGCGCCTTTGTCACAGAAGCCCAAGTTCAAATGCATAAGGATCAGATAATGAAGAAAAAAATAATCTTATATGACACAATATGCTTTCACTTTATTTACAAAGTGAATGCACAAGTATCTAAATCAGATGCTCTGGGACCAAAGCAGCTTAAATTATTGTATTTTATAGCCTGAAATATTCTTAAGGAGCTGCATGTTATAACAGAATATACCGTATTAAAATTACGTTAAAATCAGATTCTTTCGGTAGCCTTAAAAACAAAAGAGAAGAAAACAAAACTAAACACAAATAAATTCCCTTAAGCTCCAGAAATAATTTTTAAAATTAAGGAAGAGGGGTTAAAATAATCAGAATTAATTTTCAGAAACAAATTACCATCTCAACATCCTTGTCTTTTATGTTCCGAATATATAACAGGAAGTAGGAATTGTCAGAGGTATGTTCAACTATGCCTAAATTATAGCTATAAAGCCAGCTAGCCTGGTTGTTAGAGAACTTCTAGTTAGAACCTACTCAGATTACATGCAGATAATAAAAAGAATTAAGCTAGGAAGCTGAAGGGTTTTTTTGACCAAGTTATTTAAACATGAATCCAATTACTGAAGTTTCATGGAGCAGCTGTCTCACTCCATTCAGTTTTCCCTAAAACAAAGATGATATGGCTGTATTGCAGCACTGAACAATCCTGAATTAATGTGGGCAAAAGAAATCTCTCCTACAACATTCTGCTGTGGGAGGGGGTGTTGAAGAATCCCTTTTAACATAATAAAAATGATGATGATATAATGAATAATTATTATGGGATTTTATAGCTGGAAGGCATGGTAGTTATTTCAAAGCCATTTGTAACCAACAGCCTTATAAAAAGCTAGAATGTATTACATATGTGCAGAAGGTAATTGCAAGCATGTATCCAATCCCAACATCTGAAATAACTAATGTATTATGTTTGTTACTGCAGTAACTACCGCTTGATGAAAAAAGTGAACTTATGAATAACTACATTAATTAATAATCAGCCCTTTTGAAAGGACAAATGATGACTTATAAATAAACTTCTATAAGAGGAGACCTTTCCTGTCCTTCTCTGATAGCTATATCATTCCCTTCCAGCAGCAAACTGTTTCTTTGGTGAAATGCAGAACCTCCAAAGATATTGCCAACATTTAAGAGATGGGAGAATGGGATCTTAAATATACAGGTCCTGGATTCCTGTGATAAATAAAAGAACAAGCAATGGCATTTCTCTCTTTTCAAAAAAAAAAAAAAAAAAAAAAACAAAAAAAAACCAACTAAACAAACAAAAAACACTATGAAGGAAAAATAGATTAAGCAATGCCTAAGTTTGCAGTCAGTTTGTATAACAGCCTAGAAATGCATGGGGCTACTTCACAGACGAAGTGTTCCATTTTTTTTTGCTTAATTTTCCTTTTTTTATAGAAATAGCAATTCCAGTAAGTTTTGAGGAAACTGTTTTACTTCATTATCACAAGGCAACACTGTGACATCACTCAAGAAGTGGCCCACGTGCCTTTTCTGTCTCTCTGGGAGTTAAAAATGGAACCCCACTGCTGCTAGGTCCATGTAGCAAAAGAACACTTAGTTTGGTAAGTGATCTCCCTCCCTGTCTTGAGCTCTGCCTGTGAGCTTCATCATCTCATTTCCCCCGCCCTGTTTTGCTGATGAGGAGGGAGAGAGTGGCTGGGCACACATCTGACCTCCAGCCAAGGGCAGCCCCCCATGACCAGACACATGCAGCCATCCTGAGATGAAGGGTGAATATCCATGTGGAAGTGGGAGATGCATCTGAACATGGGCAGCTGCTTTGAAAAGAAGAATGAAATGCTCTGAATATGACTTTGAGGGGGTCAACTACATGTAGTAAAACAGTTCCTTTCAAAGCCAGTCTACTCTTTTGTTTTTTAAAGCTTAACATTTCATGGAATTAATAATTCAATATGAAAGAGATTTTGAATGAAATTATTTTGATATTTACTAGTTTTTCAAAATAATCTTGGAAAAGACAATGTTTATATGCTTGTTTTGTAAAATTTTTAATTTTGACACCTCAACCAAACACAGTAAGAACTTCAACAGTATGCAGTAACTCCCTTGTGTATGCTCAAATACTTACAAACAAACACATTTACATACAATATTCTGAAAAACAGAATTTTTAATGTAAAAACAGTTGATTAGCTTTCTGTCTATGCCCTTTAAATAGAGCTATGGCCTTGGTTTTCTACCAAAGCATGGTAGAATCTCATTAGTGTATACCTATGTGAACGTCCAGAATTCCTGCAATCAGTTTCCATCAGTAGTTGCTGCCAGCCCTCCAGAAGATGTGTTGGTGCCACTGGGCAGTTCTGATCCACAGAGCAGCAGACCCAGATGGGTGTGAATGGAGAAGCAGAACAGCTTGATGTGATGAGGGTGAGCACATTTCTCACCGGGGGTGCAAATGAAGGAGGGAAAATTGTTACATTTTTTAGCATGCTTCCCACGGGAATATTGATCAAGAATCCAGTGATCTGATTTTCAATATGAAAGAAGTGTCTAGGCCAGGCAGCACATGTGTACAGTCACTGAGTTTAGAAATACTCCCAGGTGTAAGCACGATTTTGGCAGGGGGAGAAGGAGATGCAGGCCATCAAACTGTTTAAATAATGCAGCCCTAGGCTAGCTATCCATTAGTACCTTGGCTATTTATAACTTAGATGTTATAAATAGAGCTGTTTTATTAAAATGCTTAACCATGAAACACCTTTTAAGAAATAGTTATTAATATTTCCGTATCACAAATTATCACTGGTACAGGAAGATTGCATTCTGTGTTCCTAGATACATCTACTATTCTAATCTCTATTCTGAAAGAGCATAAACTAAAGTATGCATTGAAATGATTGTTGTAAAATTCAAGTGGCATACTTGAAGTGCTGCTGCTTGTTCAAAATTAGTTCTTCCTCATGAGCAAGGATACTGCATTTCAGTTTCAAGGAACTTAAAGGGACAATGCAAGCAACACTGATGCCTGTTCTCTGTAGCAATATAAACTATATTCCTGTTAGTTTGAATCCATTAATGAATTAATCTTTGTCAGAAGAGTGTCTATAAAGGAGATTCTTAAAAGACCCCAAGGACATTATAGCACTGATGGTTTACCATTATGTGGTATAACAAAGTTTTACTTAACCAGTTCTAAAAGCAGACATATGGAGCCCATTAAACCTCTCTCTTTTTTGTGGTGTAATTCTGAATGGCTGTATTATACTACTTATTTAAAATATGGATTGTAACTTCCACCGCCAATTAATAAGAGTTCTACACAGTGCATGCAATTTATAAGATGCACAAACTTTGTCCATCAGCACCTAAAACTTAAACGCTCTTGAGAACTGTATTTCAGTTAGCTGTTAGAAATAGAAGATTAATATGATGAGATCCAAGTAACTTTGACACTAATTAATTCAGGGACACACAGTTTAGTTGCTGTGTTTAGTTGCCATTTTTGAAGCAACAAATAGGTGCTTCTCCTGTAAATCCCCTGATATTTTGAGTAGTTTGGGGGGGGGTTTGTTGCTGTTGTTTTTAATGTATACATTGTTATCCTCCGTCACACATGCATAATCATTTTCTACCACAATATTCCCAAATAAGGAATTTCCATTTACTTCTTAAACAAATATTTTTAAAAGAATCCCTCATATGAAACTAATCAACTTAGCTGATTTCCCTTCCACAATAAAGCTGCCTTCTTCACCATTCCTTCCACTTGGTGCCGCATTCTGTTCCCTTACATTAGCATTATCTTTCACCACCTTGGTTTCCTTATTTATACTCTCTAGGACTTCCTGATTGAAGTATTCAGACATTGATCTTGCATGTGGTTACTGAATTCAGTAGAGTTCATCACAGACCTACAAAATGCCTTGCATTATACCTTAGTTCAAGATAAAAGCTACAATAAAAAAAATCCAAGAGGCAAGGAACAAAGTGCACACTCAAGATTCAAGGGACCATGTTTCTGTAATGCATCCTACCCAAATAATGAACAGCATGGAAGTAAAGTTTAAGAAATATTTAGAAAAATATAGCTGCACTGCAGTTGTATGCATACATTTATATATGGACTCTCAATCAAAATGTATGCCAGTCAAAATCACAGCAGAGGGTAACTAAATAAGGTAGTCACAGGATTAACTTCCTTATCTTTGTTCATCCCTTTATTGCTGGGAAACGTAGTTAAAATGCTAAGATTTAGTAAATTGCTCAAGTAGTTAAGAAGGAATATTTTCAAAGTCCTAAATGGAGATAAAGGAATTAACTCCCCTCTTTATTGACAGCTACAAATTTTCAAGTCCATACAACTACCAAATTCAACTTAACACACATTGACTACCAAGAAGTTTTAGGTTTTGCTACAAGTTCTAAGAGAATCTGAAAGTCCACAAACAAAAAAATCTCACACAGACGCTGGCCATTAGAAGTAGAAACATTGAAGAAGAAGGGAGGGAAGAGAAGACCACACATTCCTGGCACTGGAACAGGTTGCCCAGAGGAGTTATGGACAGCCCATCCCTGGAAGCATTCAAGGCCAGGGTGGATGGAGCTCTGAGCAACTTGGTTTAGTGAAAGGTGTCCTGCCCACGGCAGGGGGGTTAAACTAGATGATCTTTGAGGTCCCTTCCAACCCAAGCCATTCTATGATTCTATGATTTAAGACTGACTGTTCTTCTCACAGGCCAACCTGCAGCCTGTGAAGTGTTACAAAGCCACAGAAATGAGAATGTGCAAGGTTCTTTACTGGGCAGATCCACATCCCACTCAGCCCATCATCTGCTCAGTTCAGATAAGGAGGAGACCAAGAGCAGGTGATCATATCCTGGAAGATGTTGGTGATTAACACACATCAGCACCTGTTAAATGCTACAAACACAGCTAGACTTTGATGAATGTAAGATTCCCAATTAAATGTTTGAACCATACTATCACTTGCAACTTCACAGTGACACTTCTGCAGCTTTTTTGTTCCTGTTTTGGCCTCATTGGCTTATCCTGAATGGGAAAGAGAAAGATCCTCTCTCTCCACATGAACCCAAGAAAATACTTTCCTTTGAAAATCAGCTCTTACACTTTATCTCCTTTCTCCAGTTATGAAACTGTGGACACATCATACAGCAATCAAATAACCAAGAATTGACAATCAAATATAACACACAGCATATATTCTCAGATGAGTCACTCTACTCTCTACATTTTTGATTTGTTGGTTTCTTTGCTGAGCAATCATCAGCTAATTACTGGGCTAACTATAGAACACCAAAATAGTTACATCTGCTCAGACACAGCCACGAAGGAAAGAAAATATTTCGCATTTCATACTTGAGTTAAAATGAAAGTGTACATAATGATAGTTTTCAAGAGATCTCATTACAGCTTTGCTTCAGCTATTCCCAATTTTTGAAACAAGTATGTCCTTTATGTTTTTGAGAGGACTGCACAGCTCCATTAACTAATGCCATAACCCTACCTTCAGGGTACACTCCCAGGTCTTGCAATACATTTGAGCAAATTTGGGTTCCTCAGTTCAATATCTGGAAAATTCCAATAGATCAGGTAACATTACAAAAACAGAAACAATTCTTCTACAGAACATTTGGCACGACTTTTTTTTCATTGCTTTTGCATCCCACACACAAAAAGTGAGCAAGGAATAACATCTCATGCTACCATGGCTGTTAACTGTTCTTTTAGACAGTAAAGTCTACCTGATGGACAGGACAGAGCCGACCACCTACAGCACCCTGGGATTCATGGCAAAGATCTCTATATCCAGGAAAGTTTCTGCAGGGTCCTCCACTGCATCAGCAAGCTGTTAAAATCATTATTGTGTCAACACAGAAATGTATCTCTCCCCACTGACAGTTGTTCAAATGGTGAATTTGGCAAGAGTACTTGCCAAAAAGGCAACTGGCTGTTGTTCAAGGAAAACAATGCAACATGGACAACAGGCAGGCAAGTCATGCTGCAACAACAGCTTTTAAAAGTAGAAGGGGAAAAGAAACAAACAAACAAAAAAAAAACCAACAACAAAAAAAACTTTTTCTGAGGGTTCTCATCCTTTTTTTTTTTTAAGGAACTGTAAGAGGAATATCTGCTACTGTTACAGCTACAGGTAGGGGTGCTGGTGGATATTAAGTTTCCAATTATTTGTTACAACACAGCTGCGAGCAATTAGACAGTTTACATATGACTGGTCGGAGCCCAGCGCACATTATGTGGACCATCAGGTCCTGCAGCCTAAACACAATTCTTGATTTAATGGATAAATTAATTTTGTTAAACCACTTCAAATAGAGGAATGTTTTCTGAATCTGTGTGCAGGCTGTTAATATAGTTCTATGAAATCTCATTCCAAAGAGATCACAGCACATTTTGTCAGATCCAATAAAAACTGCACCCCAAAATTCCACACCAATTAATTTGGTACTGTTTTCTGGGGCTGCTTGTAGGCTTCTAGACTGACATCTTGTTTGGCAATTATTTTTCTTTTCACTGAATGATACTTTCTATGATAGTTGTCTGCTTTTCATGAAAAAGGTGGGGTTTTTTTCCTATTTCTCTGCCAAACCTTGACCACCAATAGAAAGCACAATTTTATTTTTCCCCACCAAGTCCTGTTTTTCCACATTCTGTGCTGTGGAAGCATAGTATACTTGGTCCCAAATGAGAGGTCTGAGGATTAAGAAAGGGACAAAGTAAGGCTACAGATTCACTGTATTTCTTATTGCTCAACTGCCAGTGCCATGGACTTATCTGATTCATACAAAAGACATTAATGAAGACCTGAAATTTTTGCTATGCTGGCTTGTAAGAAAAAGGAAATAATATATCAGCACGCTAATGCAATACACTAATTTTGCTGCATTATTAAATCAGTAAGTAATTAACTTATCATTAATTTGGTGATTTCAAAAGAATGTCTCCTCCATTTATAAAATGACTGTTCTTTTACTTATGCAAATGTACTTATGCAAAGTCTGTCTGGCTTGGAAGCCAAAACAAACATATCTTCAGGACAAACTCCATGGACTAGAAAGGGAAACTTTACAAAAGAAACATGATGTCTTTCGGTATAAGCAATACAAATCTCTACAGCACACAGTGGGTTTGATGTACTCTGGGTAAAAGAACCTATTTTAGGACAACAGGACCATTTATGAACTTCAAAAATTTTTGAAACATCACAAATCACCCCTGTAAGCAGTTGTGTGAGCAGGCAGTCTGGTCCTGGAGCGCCCAGTAGAGAGAGGCAAATGGGGCCCAGCAAGGAGCTCAAGGCTTCTGCAGCGTTGGAGTGAGGCAGTGGCTGAGCTGAGCCCGGTCTGCATCCTGTCCTGTGCCAGAGGAAGGGCCTGTCCAGGTCAGCAGAGCAAGGGCTGAGGGACAGTTTGTCTCCTGGGGCAAGTCCAGCTAAATAGAGTGGGATTCCTGAAGGGGTGAACATCTCCTGAAAGCAGCTGTGAGTCCAGCCCCCGTATTTTGTGCACCATGTGGGAGCTTGAATTGATTTAATCTGGCAAAAAGGATCTAAAAGGGGATCCAAGCTGTCTTTGGTACCAAGTGAAAAAGTTTGTTAGTTTGGTCAATGTTGGCCATATTTCCAAGCACTCCATGGTGAGGCTGTGCCAGATGAGATGGAAAAAAGCTGGGGAGCTGCTGGACAGTGGCTTACACAGGGAAATCCAAGCAACTGCAGAAATGTATTACTGAGTTTAGTAACAGAAATGGAAGAACCACTAACCAATGATAGCTTGCATATTTCTTGCAGCCATGGTAAAGAAGAATTGGTACTGGCTGCTCAGGGAAGTCCCCATGAGGTCCCATCCCTTCAGAAAACATGGATGGGGTGTTTAGGGGAGTAGTTTAATGGTGGACGTAGCAATGCTGGGTTAACACGTTCGGGTCATCGCAATTAGAGGTCCTTTCCAAGCATAATTCAATTACATAATGAGGACTCTTGAGCAATATTTTGTCTTTCACCTTTTTCAAGCAGAAGTATAATATCTTGACAATCCAAGAGGAAAACAGTGCATGGGAGAATTAAAACTGCATTCAAAAGGCTTTCAAGCTTCCTTTCTGTGTGCATGCTCCCCACAGATAAGATAGACACATTCCAATGTGGAGACCAGTGTTTGGAGGCTGATTTTCCCCACTAAGCAACTCATTTATTGGCAACTGAAACCATTACCATCACTTCCAAACTCCTCATAGCAGATGCTATCGTTAGGAATTAATTCTTTCTCACCTTTCAAGTGATATGTTCAACTTTCAGATTAAATTTGGGAAGGAAAACCAGTCCCACACTAAAAGATCATGGTAACATAGAACAGCTCGGTTTACTGCTTCATAGACTAGGATTACATTTATTATTATTCCCAATGTAAAAAAGTAGCCACTCTCATAACTGAGGAGTTGTCTTCTTATCTAAGATTTACTGATGAATTCTTCACATATTCTTTAGTTTTCCCTCTTTCTTGCCTCAATGAAGAATACTGAGCTGGAGGTAATAAAGGTACTGGCCCTGTCTATTTAAGCTGTGTCCAGACAGATGCAACAGGCATCAACATATAATGTCAAACAGTTGAAATTTCTCAAGGTCTTTTTCTCTTAACCCCAACACAAACTAATAGCAGATGAGCCTTGTCAACAATTTGCTAGTTGCTTAGTACACTCCAGCTATCATGTTCTAGACTGCACACTACATGTCTGGTTGGCATTAAAGTACATAATGAAGAACATATTTGCATCCTGTATTTTTCCAATTTTAATCACTATATTACAGGCTTAACAGGCTTACAGTTCATGTCAGGACCCAAATTGTTCTAATAAAATATGAAGCATTTATCTACTGAGAGGCTGAAAAGAGCAAAGTTTGTTTATTGCCAAGTCTGAAACAATGCTAACTGGAGTGTGTGTTACTTAATCTCATTCATGCCCATAAGATTTTACATGCTAAAACTAAGCTGAGTAAATAAAATTCAGAAACTTGAAGGAAATCCCATTCTCTTATTTTTATTGAGCATTAGTAACAAGCTTGGCTCTATAGTGGAAATAGCCTGTTTTCCAGCTCACTTCAGCTACATCTAAGGCACCTAAGGCTTCATTATAATCTTCACATATGACATGAGAACTAAGAACTACCAGTTCCTACCAGAACCCAGGAAAAGCAGTAAATAAGCAAAGCTTCTTCACAAACACATCCAACTGTTACAACATTTTGTCTGACACTTGTAAACCAGTGGTGATATTCTCATTCCACCCAGGCCAGCATAAGTAATTCATCTCACAGGGCCAGAAGTCTCCCTATATCTCTGCCCTATGGAATTTACAGAGCAGTTTAAGCAAATTGAAATGCTGTGCTCTAAAGTCCAAGCATTAGATTTCAATCATTGTCTTACTTCTAGGAAGAAAGCTTCTAAAAAACATCCCAGATAAAGGCACTAAAAGAAGAAAATATGTAAGGAACAGATCTCAGATCTTCAAGATTCGACAGATCTACAAATATGTGACCAGAAAAAAAACACATAGCAGAACACAAGCAAAACCAAAATACTAGACAACAGAATTTAATTTATTTCTCAGATGGGCAGTGTCTTCACCATTGTAGGGCTGTTGCAAGACTATGCAAGGAGCAAATGTCCCATTTTCCAGAAAAAGAGAGGTGGACACAGGACATTTTCTGAACAACTTCACCAAGGTCACGTGTGTTGAGAACCGGGAAATGAAAATATACCTTCTGTGTATGTGAGAGAGTGCCTTATCACTGCAGTCATTCTGCTCTAAATATTTAGCAAAATCAATTAATCATTGCAAAACAATAATTCATACAATTCTGAAAATACCTCAAATTACTAGATTTTAAAAAAACTTCAAAATTCCCTACAAAGTTATCTTCCAAGACAAAAATGAACCAATTATGCCATTTCAATAAGGACAGGTTTTTTTGGATGTTGGGAGACAAGAAGGTGGTATTTCAAATAAACATGGAATTTTCAGCAATATGCTTTGAGAAAGTGCTGGATTTGCAGGCAAATCAAAGAGTTTATAGACACTTGGACAAGCAGTGAAGGAAGAATAAATTATATTTATGCTGCCCTAGCCACACATGGCTGAGAAGTGGAGCAGCAAAACAATTTAAGTAGAGAGGGGAGGGTAGAAGAGCAAAATAGATGTCTTTAGACATAGTGGAAAAATTGGATTGAAAAATTAGAACTTTGAATATACAAAAGTATCTGATTTAGAAAATGATCTATTAAAAAGGCAACTCAAACTGAATGCTTCCACACTGCATAAACTTAGCTGCAAGACATCACTCTAATTCGACCCAACACCACTGAGCTTTACATCCTGCTTGTACTTGCCACATTCAAAACATCCACCAAATATTCTGTCATCCTCCCTGTTGTCAACTCCAGGCATCAGAGTCTGAGACTTCAAAGAAGATGGACCAGACTTAGAAATCTTGAACTAGAACAGATGGAGCATGTTTGCTTTCAGAAACATATAGCTATCTCCACATTTTGCAGGAACACTATTAAAAATGAAATTAAATATACTAGCTTCTGTATTTCAGATCCATTTAAGACACAGCAGGCTGGGTGTCATCCTGAAAAATGACAACCAATGACTACAGCACTTCTTTTAAATTCAAATGAGAATTCCTTCATAAAGAAGATAAAAATGTATTCAATTTACCTGTGTACTCTCAGTGCTTACCATTCAATACATTTTAAGCAGAAATTAGAATTAATATTTGGCAAGGGCCTATTGAATTTTTTTTCATAATTCCATGGAAATGCAAATACAGTCTTAAAAATGTAAAACAAGTCATATGTTTCTAAAAAACTACTTGGTAAAAAAACCTATTATCAGCTACTTGGCTGATTACACAGATTATGTTTGCAATGTGAATAATAAGAGAGTGGAGAATTAAAGAAAAGATAGTGACAGCTCTGAAGAGGCAAACACAAAAATGGTATCTTCTTTTCTTATATTCTTAATATAAGAAATATACATTTCTTAATTTTGAGAATACCTTAAGTGTTTGAAGCTATGTTCCCACTTTCAGGTAAGGTAAACTTAGTAAGGTGTTCAGCTTAGTAACTCTAACTGTGGGCCTCTAAGACATCTTAATTGCACAGCCCAGTTCTGAGGTATCTGATAACATAGTTACCTCAGTTTGGAAGGAAATTAAAAATAATTTGGGGGTTTGTTTGCTTTTGGGGTTTTTTGGGTTTTTTTGGTTTTTTGTGAATACATTAATTCTTCATATAACAATTCCACCTACTGGAAATACCTACCTGCAACTGAAGAGCTGCATCCTCTGTATCCGAAAGTTTAAATATCAGGATAAAACCCCATTTAAATACTTTCAAACACTTAACTAGTAATGAAAACAGGCAGTAGCAGTTTCTGCACCCTGCAGAGCATGGATGTAGAGTCAAACAGATTTTTCTATCCCAGTTCTGATAGACATGATAGCACAGAAGACTTCACATCAGATAGAGCCAGCACTTCCTAAAGCTCCTAAAACACTGTCATAAATGCAATGTTCTCATGCTGGTGTGTGCTCAGTCAATAAACCTGGAGGCAGGAAACTTATTTATGTGCTTATTATCCTTCATAATAACCATATAAATGCCTAGAGATTAACACTCTAGGACCTGTTAGCCATGCATGCCACTGATATAATTTAAACTGCACTGTGATAAAACACCACCCTCTATTCCAAAGGTACTGTGGCACAGGAGGGAGAGAGACTTACAGTGCCTGCTTAAGCTTCTCAGTATTTATTTAAGAAAAAGAGAGAGAGAAAAAAAACTTGTAGACACACATGCAAAAATCCGTTATGGGGTGGTGGGGTAGAAGAATCTGGTTTTAAACATACTGACCAGCTCTGTTGGTAAGAGAACCAGGCACCTTGGATTCAAATTTCATGCTCTCACCACTAAACCACAATCCCTGCAGTGCATTTAAGTAAAGCTGTAAAATGGAACATCAAACAGCATATGCAAAGCTCTAGGATGTACTTGAATATTATTAAGAGCATTCAACTAATCAGATTTTTTCTTAGCTAAACATATATAAACATAAGAAAAAATATTGCACAGAGTAGAATATCATGGGGATCTCCATATGATTACTATAAGGACAGTTTCTGTTACAAACTAAGAATGAATAACAAAAGCAAGAAACAAACACATTAACAAGCTGCGATAACTATGTTTGTGGCTAAGCATAATGCTTAAATCTTAGTCACAATTTCATAATTTAGTGGTATGAGATGTAAATGCAAAAGAAGGTTAACTGTAAATAGTTCTGATGTTAAATCATTGCAATATAAGTCTCTTGAGAGACAGGCTATTCCTCCACAGCACTGCATTTCATTGTGTGCTTTTTTTCATTACATATCCACCAAACTTAACTGTGACTTGAGGTATTTTTAAAGATCAACCCCAGTATGTAGACTCAATTACCATTTTGTGTTGAAAAGGAAACTCTGCAACAAAAATTCTACATGGAAACTTTTATACTGAGCAGAAGCATGGCTCACTCCAGCAGCAGCCAGTGCTTTAGAGAAAAGTATCAGAAATCTCTGGATGGTAATGGCAAATTCATCTCCCATTTAAAAGTATTCCCAGTCTGTGATACTCAAGTCTATATCTAGAAGCATGAGACTAAGTAATTCCTCTAAAAAATTTATAATATTAATACGAAAATTTGCAATTTTTTATTGCTATATAAAAGCTTACCCACTTTACCATTCAATAGTCAAACCTCAGATTTAGCACAGATGGCTATAGGGGCCTGCTGTGGTGAACATCTGTTCTAGTTGCATGATGTTGGCACAATCAGTCATTTAATTTTCTTCAAACCCTATCTCAATTCTGTAGCAGACTTGAGCAAAAGGAGAACACCACTTGTGATTTGTTTTTCCAGAGGTACAAAGCATCCCCAGCTGTCTTTCTCTTCTACTTCAATTTGTAATCCCAGGACTCCATTTCCACACCTATAAGAGACACCCATCACTTCAGAAAAGTGCATGGGAATGCATCCTGAGCGCTCTAAAACACTATCAAGAAACAGAAGAACACATGATTTTCAAAGACACAATGACAGTAAACGTGTTGTTAAGAATAAGGTCACTGAGTTTGCTAACACCACCTAAACAGAAAGCAAATACCATTGAATGAAGTATCATCGATACTAACAACTCCACTGGTCTTGTCTTGGAATATTGAAGTGTCAGTGCATGTATTTTTTTTGAAGCTGTCCACATCTATGGATATGAACTACACGTGTAGCTGCTTATCAGCTAGAGTGTATACACTGTGCTCCCAACAGGATAAAAGCAACAGAATGCAGATGAAAAAAATGTTGACTTTAGTAATTAGAAAAAGCCAGCTGCAGCTAATAAGGAGAAGGAATGTTAAACTGAGACCTTTTTATTTTTTTTTAAGCTTACTACAGCTGAGACACAGAAGCCAAGTAAATCACTGAACTCTTTCACTCTATGATGGCTGGTAGAAAACTGTGCACAGAAAAACTACTGTAGTTGGTCTGGTAGGAACACATGCCCTAAATGGAGGTCTTCATTCAGGCCAAGCTTTGGCAAATTCTAATCCTTCTCAGGTGACATTACATGTATTCAACCACATCAAGTTGATCTCTTCAAATATTTTCCTTCCTCTCCTTCTTAAGCCTTCCAGAGTGTGTTTAAGTAGCACAGACTAATGTTATTTTACCCAATGAGCCTCATGCTACATCAGGCTCAATATGCAATAGTTTCACTTAGGACCTGCTTGGAAAGCTATTAGAGAAAAGCCCTCTTCCAAAGCTAAAATAAACCCCTACATATTGATGCCACTGCTAATTACAATAACTGAAATAAAAGTTGAAAGCAGCGAGACTTTTACAGGAGTCTGATGAAAGAGTTAAATAATTAAACAGTTCTCAAATATAGCATCACCAATTTGACAGCAATATCCTAGAGCAAGGACCATCTCAGGAATATCCACTTTGCCTGAGACATACTGACATCTCCCCCAGATTTACTACAAAATGAGGGAGACCAGAGTCAGGTCTAGTATCTTAATTACTACATCCACAGTGCACATTTTGGCATCTGTAAATATTTGAGAGAAGGAAAATGGAGGAGCAAGGAACTTGTGGGATGAAAAATTAGCATTACAGAGAATTTTTTTAATGACAACCTGTGCTACTGCTAAATACCAAGAAGATTCTCTGGGTTGATTTTAGTACTCCAACAACACCAATGGGACTGCAATTGCACATGATTCTGTCACTTATCCTAAGGCTTCCTAAAGGAATGGACTGTTTCCTCTCCACAGCTGGCTATTACTAAAAATAAAATAGCAAGTTCAAGCCAGGTAGCCAATAAATTTCCAAACCATCTCTCACAGAATGGCTGAACTTGGAAGGAAGTTTCTGGAGGTGAAAGGACCCATTTGGTCTGATTATCCTGTTCAAGTAGGGCCGAACAAATGCTGCTGTCCAGGAGCACATGTGTATGACTTTTGAGTATCTCCAAGGACAGATACTCCACAACCTCTCTGGACAACACATGCCAGTCCTCAGTCACCTGCACTGTAAAGAAGTCTTTCCTGATGTTCAGAGGGTACCTCCCATGTTTCAGTTTGTGCTCATTGCTTCTCATTCTGTTACTGAGCACCAGGCAAGAGCCTGGTCCTGACCTAATTCACCCTCCCTTTCAGCTACATTGATGAGAACCCCTTTGTGCCTTCTCTGGGCTGAACAGTCCCAGCTCTCTCAACCATTCCTCACAGGAGAGATGCTCCAGTCCCTTAATCATTTTTGTGGTCCTTTGCTGAACTCTCTCTAGTACTGAGGAGCCCAGAGAAGGACACAGCATTCAGCTGTGCTTCACCCTTGCTGACTGAAGTGGAATGATCACCTGTTGGTAATCCAGACCACTATAGGCCTTCCTAGCAGTACGGGAACTACTGGCTGGCTCGTGTTCAGCACAGCATCCACCATGTCCCCAGGGCCCTTTCTGCCAAGCTGTTTTCCTGCTGATTGCCCCCCAGCTCATAGAGATGTATGGGGTTGTTCTTTCCCAGCTGCAGGGCTTTGCACTTCTTGTTGAAATTTATGGGTTTTCTTTTGATTTCTCGAGCTTGTTGAGGTCCCTGGATTGAGAGTATTTTCCAGAATACTGCCGGCAAGATGCAAATAAGATTTTTTTAAAAACCCATATCCCGTATTATCCTCTTTTTGTACTCAAAGTAGAGCAAAACTAGATTCCCTTTAACACAATACACAAGTCTCTGTATTGGGTTGCAGAGACCATACAAAAAGAGATGGATGGAGCACTTACAACATGCAGAACAATTAGAGAATTATTATCTTTCTTGCTCAAAGAGATACAGATGAGGCTGAACACTAAACTAAATGGTGGAAATATTTTTTTTTCTGCAAGTACACGCCTTCAACACAGAGGGGCTACATAATCCAGTGAATATGGAGAATCAAAACTAGAGATCAGATACCAAACTTTGTTCCAAACCACTAATAAAAAGGATATTCTATGCCTCTTCTTCCTCTCCAGATGTCAGTTTTGCTTACTGAACCCTTCAAAAGGAGTATAAATATATATATTTACTACTCTGCATCTGTAGAGCACTAGATAGACACTGTGTAGAACTACAGGTTCTGTTCACTTAAATATAAATTTTGCAGATTTGCTCCTCAGTTTCAAACCACACATTTTACATCAAAGCAGGTCAGTTTTCTATTTTTATAAGAATCTATATTAAATAACCAAACCAACCCCCTCAAAAAAACAGAGTAAACTGGAGCCAAAGTAAGCGTTATAGCAAAAAAGAAAAAAAGAAGTTACTTTAAACACTACAAAAAATATTGCAGATTCCTTTGATTTTAATTCCTAATTACAGCCATAAGCCCTTCCTAAAATTGTATTCCAAAACAACTTGGAAGGCCACAAATGAAATTCAGCACAGTCTGAGACTAATAAAATAATTATGAGACACACTTGTAATTATGCAGTTTCATTATAGCTAAAAAGAGAAGCCATGACCCAGTGTCATCTCAGCATCAGCAAAGGTGCTGCGATCCAGCATATTGCAATAGTGCTTTAAGAAATAGAGTTGGAAGCCAAAGTACCCATCCAAAAGCACCACTTCAATTAGATGATGACATTATTTACATCCCTACTGCCATAGGATTAACATTTCACATTGGAAAGCTACTTAGCATTTGCAGGAAAGAGGGATTTATTTTCTGTTATCATTTTCATTGATGTATATGTACGTGTGTATACGTATATATATTTATGAATCACAGCCTTTACAGGTAGAAAAACTAACAATGAAAGCAGTCCCTCTGACATCCTAAAGGTACCCTCTTACCAGGGAGGCAGAATTCCCAACACTGGACTACATCAGGTAAAACCAAACATGCAATATATAATAATGATTACCATGTGCAATCAGTATTTCCTGAAAAACTTAAAAAAGACCAAGACAGATGCATGCAGGCCAGGCACATTCTGCATGGCCCAGGCAAGGAACTTAAGTTGAAGAAGTGTTCTGCTGCCACAGGAGTAGATCACAACAGCAAAGGCACACAGTTACCCTACTCCAAAAGGTGCCTTGCCTCAGATGTCCCTCAGAGTGTCAGTTTTCCTTGCACTCAGCAAAGTAAGGAAGGGAACACTGCCCATTTTGGAGAAGACGGGAAACCAAATTTAGAGGTAAAACCACCTCCTGAGAATGTTTCCAGTGAAAGTAAACCACGTAACCTGATGCCAACAGATAAATAAGCAAACTGCCTGTGAAATGCTCTTTAGGTTTAGGTTTCTTGCAAGAGTGAAGCATCTCAGATCAGAGGCTAGTTGTATTTCACAATAATTGCTAAAAGCTTTAAGCAAACTTAAACCAGCAGCTGCTGTGTTGTGAACACAACCTAATGCATCTTGTGTGCATCACAGTGATTGTGCCAAGTTACAGTTATTCCTGCTGAGTCAAAACTGAATCCATGCCCGTCCCATTATGAGTGTGCACTGTGTAAACTGAGATGCAAACCAGGTCTGAACTAGCTTGAAGGGCCAAAGAACATGTCTGCTATAGGAAGGGAATCCTGGACAGATTTCTGATTTCTGCTCTGGTGACCTTAGTTCAGAGGCTGTCATCTAAGCAGGGCCAAGACTACAGGGCCTCACCTCAGCTCATCCATCTCAATATAGATAAAGCAAAAGATAATGGAACTTTAGTGGCCATTCAAAAAGAGTGTCAGCCACATGCTTGGCAGTGGAAACACTGTGTAAGTTGGAAGGTTTATAATAAAAACACATGGTATCTACCAAAATTTTTGAGTAATTCCAGAAAGAAGAAAGAGTGGATCAGTAACATCTATCTTTACTAAGCACAACTGCTGTTTCAGTTGTTTCCATCTTGCCCATAAAGTTTTAGTATGGACAAGATGGGTTTTGTCAGTGCTGCTATACACGTGCAGATTAATCTGTGCATGCACAACAGCCTTTTGTCTGATGTGGCTAGTTTGGAGTTTTTTTGGTATTTCAAAGGTGGCAACCATACGGCTGAGAAGACCATACATTACTGCAGAGTATATGTTGTGTGCAACATATTTCAGCCAGCATTTCAACTCAAAAAAGAAAATAATGTGCTTGGATCAGGAAGTTTGTATTTCATGGCAGCACTGCAATTCTCTAACACAAATACACTTGCCCCTTTGCAGTGCAAAAGCAGTACAAGTATCTTCCAAGATAAAAAGGCACAAACACTGTTTTCATTACTGCACATAATCTGCTTTGGAGCTAGCACTCATGCAACTGTCCAGTGATTTAAAAAAAATACCATCCTAAAAGCCAACATCACAAACATTACTCATCTTCCATGTCCCTTCCTCCATCTCACTACATCTATGTTTGGGTCTAGTTTTCATCAAGATGAAGAAAATCTTGACAATTCTCACGAAAAACATAGACAAAAGCTTCTGTGAGGTAAATTTGAGACTCAGTCCATAAACCATGTCCTTTTGATTATTTTTAGATTTAAATCCTAGAGAGAAAAAATATTTTTGCAAACAGAATCACAGTAGAATTACCTTCATGATAATTTGGGTCTGTGTTACCTGTACATGAGATTTGCCATTATCCTCATCAAATAACACACATTTCCACTGAAAGTGTGTGTGTATGGGTGGTATTCGAAACAAAATTACAGAACTGTACAACTCTTCTAAATTTTCTGCATGTAACCTGTAATTGCTTACATTTCCCAAGTTACAGTCTTCTGACCACCTCATAAAATCAACAAAAGAGGAAATAAAGGAGAAAACATTACCTCATAAAAGGACAAAAGCTTATAGATACATCAAGTACTTGTCTCTACTGAAATTTGTATTTCAGAAATAAATACATAACAGATCAATTACTGCATTGAAGAACATGAAGGTTTTTTGTACTTCTCACCAGATCTTAACAGATGGGATCTTAAAAACCACCCACTGATCACATCTTCAAGGTATCTCAAATTCTAACTTCTCTGCTTTCCCGCAAAAATTCATCTCTTCCCCACATTATAATTCTATTCCTTTCTTTAATATCCTTTTTGCATTTGACAGTTTGCATAGTCAAGTCCACAAACAAGAGGAAATTTCTGAAAGTTTAACTGCCAATCTTTTATATGCTGTCCCCTAAAGAGAAATTTTAAACTAAAATTTGAAGTTAAGTAACAACCACTCGCATCAAAATAGGATAAGATTAAAGCAGAGCTATAGAAGTTCACTGGAGTGTTTCATTCAAAGGTATTTAGGTAGATTGTCTCAAACACAAGGATGAGACAGTGTGATCTCTACACATCCAGAAGATGCTAGCAGCTGTTCCATGGACCACAGTTTGACAGACAAAGGTCACAGATGTGTGTAGCTGTTTGAAATCAAAGAGCTAAGACATAAAAACCCCAAAGTAAGGACATAAACTAAAGTCTCAAATCCTTTTAGGTTCAGAGGAAAATATCATTACAGTCCATTATTTCACAGGAGTTACACTTGTCATCTCCATTCCATGCTCAGAACATGGGTTTCACACCAATTAAGTATTTTGAAATGGTATTATGCGTAGATGCCAATTTCATGTAATTCCTCCATCTCGCCCATCCCCTCCACTGCAGAAACTTCACCAGAAAGGTGAAATTAGAGTGCTGGCAAACTTATGCTTTCACTCTTGTCTTTCCTGTGCTTGACAATGTGTTGCATCACCATCTGCCTTTTTGGGGCAGAGAACACCACCTTGGTCCCTTTCAACCTCATTTCTCCTGAGAGTTTTGAAAAGTATTAGTGAAAATGGACAGGAGCCAAATACAGAGAGAATAAAGTGACAGAGCTAGAATTCAAGTCAGCCTTACAAGGGACCTTACTGCTCACAGATATGCTAAGCTCAACAAGTGTAACACTAAGGTGTGATCAGTAAGTGGTCTTCATGGATGGAGCTGCCTGGACAAAACCGTGGTGTAGGCAGGAAAGAGAGCTCTGCATCTCCCTTATGGTGCTCCAAGCAAGATCCAATTGACACTTCAACACCTTACTTTCTAAGATGTATTAGTTAGAATCCAAGTATCAAAAAGTGGTACAAAGCCTATTCCGTCCTCTACACCAAAAAATTACTTGGGGACAGGTTTAAACCCACTGCTACTGTCCCAAAAAGTGATATATTTACTCCTCTTGCACAAAATTACGTTGAAGCATTACACTGACACCAAAGCATTACATCTGCTAAACACATACTACAAATACAATGAGTAAACAAACCCTGGCAGCACCTAATTTCAGTGTCCAAAGCACGCCACGATGAAAGGATCAAGCTGTTACATTTGTGCATTATCAACAGCCAACACATATGAAGTCATGCTTTTCACTAAGAAAAGGATTAGAAAATACTTGGAGCCTAGACAAATACAGAAGGTTCTCCAACTGCACCTGAGCAAAACTTTGAGGTGAAAAGAAAGGGCATGCTTGAAGAATTGAATTTATTAAAAAATACCTGAAACTTATTCTCTAATACAGGAGATACTAGAGCTTTCAGGGACTGTATCTGTTAAAGTAAAGAGCTGCACCAACATTTAATTCTAATATAGGTGTGGATCCTTTCTCACTGGGGGCTGATTTCAGTTTAGTTCAGGGGCTAACACTAAAAATGTACAGCTGAACTACACTTCAATTACAGATAGAGGTAATCAAGTAATCCTATATTTAGTTAGGAATATACATTCTGATCAAAAGCAGGCACCTACCACAGGATGAGTTAAATTGTACCAACAGTCTGATGGACTGCACCAATTAGCACTACATCAATTATAAAAGAAAACTTAGACCTTCATGTTCCAGATAGTTACCTCTAGTCACATCAATCCCACCCCAGAATTCAAAATCAAGGATTTATTTTTGGAAATGATGTTATGGTGAGCTATAGCTTTCAAGTTAGAGGTACAGTAAGATGGGCAACGTTTTCAATCTGTGATGATCTGCAGGTTTGACTAGATAGTCCCTCTAGTTAGCTAAAGTTTTTGGTATTAAAAAATAGCTAGATGATCAGAAATTAAATGCAGATCTCCATGGGATAGTCAGTCTTGGCAGGAAGAGCAACAGAAAGAAAAAGCCCAACAAAGAAACCGCCCATTTTTTATTTCTTTATTCTTTGAATTTTGATAGCAAGCACCTCTTCCACTTTCTACCTTTTAAAAATTTCATATTTTCCATATTTTTAAAGGCAGCTTATGTAAACAACACCATGGTAACATACTTGAACAGTAATTATACTGGCCTGTATATTGTAAATGACACATTGAATTGAGAAACTGCATTCTTGCTGTTATCACCACAATTATCCCTATATTAGTGTAAAAACTTACTTTCAGTATCTGTCATGCATTTTGAGCTGCTTTAGTGAGAGTCTTCAACCAAATCTTTGAAAATGTGTATCCACTCCATCCCCCAAAAGGCAAAAATTTGCAGTTAAGACAAGTTTATCAACCATACAAATCTAAGCTCTTCATCATAGTGTAAATCTTACTGTAGATTTTAACACAACAGCATGTACACAGACTTCAAGGTCTGATCAGGCACACCCATCTAGCCCAGCATCCTGACCCCATGTCACCTATAATGGAACCTGAAGGGCTGGATACAGGTAAGGAAAAGCATACACACACCCCAACACCGTGCCAGAACATGCTCCCCCTTTCTAGCTTCCCCTATAACAGGTCTATGGGATACCCAAAGGTGTCAAATGCATAGGATTTGCCCCAAGGTATCCTACCTAGTGTCTGGTTGCTGAAGAGAGTCATGTTAATACCAAGCCCAGAAGTAAATCTTTTAAATATAAGCAGCACTAAAAACCAACTTCGGGAAGCTGAATCAAACACCTAAACTTAGATGTCTGTTTCAACAGTGAATCCTGCAATTGGTGTTTTGAGCATTCTCCTGCAAAGCCCCACAAACCATTTGAGCATTGCTTATCCTCAGTAACACTGCATCATTAGCTAGTTCAGTATTCAGTCATTCACACAAATTTTGATTTTTGGTTTAAGAAGCTTCCTCAGATGTACCAAATAATAAGTGTAAATAGCTAAAGGTTTAAAAGTTCTAACTTTTCAAGGATTGCAGCATTAGACCATGCTAACTGCTGTCGTAACAATGTGTTATAAAAATGAATAATAACTAATAATTTTTGAATAGTTGCTACACTACAAACCACACTCCAAAGCATTTCTCCAGATCTTGAGTGCCTAGAAAATAACTACTTGTGTTAGCACACCTCAGTTGTTTTACAGTTTCTGTTTCAACTGCTTAATGTGACACCTGAGGAAAATAAGTATCTCAAAGTATAACTTCCGCATAGGATTTTAGGTCTTAACCCACAGATAAAAAGTCAACTGTCCTTCAAACATAAAACATGTTTCAACCTCAAAGAAAAGAGAGAATAGCTAATAATAGCTAAAATATTTGGATAATGCTAGACAATTAAAAGTCATATAGTATGACTCTTTTGAGATACATACCCTTTAGGAGCTAGTACAGTCCTTGTAAAAGTGGATGTAGTATTTATTACAGTCAAGCACTTCCAACATATTTTTTTTTCCCTAATGCTCAGATGGATCTATTTTCCCAAAGCCTGACCACACAGTCCAGCTGAGACAGGTTCCAAGATTATACCAGGTAAGTACCTTGCTAGGAAAGCTAAATCACAATCCTCAAGATACCCAAGAAGGTTTTTCTTCTAGTTGAAAATCCATGTAATAGCTTCCTATAATAGCAGGTTTGTGGTCGATTCCCATCTTACATTAAGATGATAAAGATTTAATTGACAATTTCAAACCCAGTGACCATGCCCCTCCATATATGCATATTCTTCAATTAACACTTTGCACAAAGTTATATTGCGGTCTGAGAAACACTTGGGAAATTTCCTGCCCCAGGTATTCCTCCTGTTTCTACCTGTGGATATTTTGCCATCACCACTGTCACTCATTCACCCACTGCCACAGGTATTCCACCTTTATGTATCACTAACACAGAGTTTAAGCATCTAGGACACAAGTATTCACCTTAGCCCTTGTGACACTCCATGAATAGGAACTAAATGGAAAGGCAAGTATTTTACATCCACAGGTTTTGAGTTCTTGGATATAAAAAACTTCTGGTTTAATTATGCGAACATGTCCCATTCACATTTTTTTACTATTCCAGTGCTGGTCTTACCAAGTGTAGAGAGCCTCTCTGTAGACTCGAAAGTCTTCCCATCAAGGCACTGCTATCATATTGACTTTTTCCCTTGGGGAATTTTGTTAGCATCTGTTTTTTGATGGCTGTCTATAATGATCCCTATATTCTCTTCTGTCAAAACTTTTGCAGAATACCATCATGCCTCCCAGTAAACCAGCCTGAGATTCTTCATTTCTGTGTACCCCCAGTTTGACTTGTGGTACTCTTTGGAAAATTTTCATCATATCTCAAAGGGAAAACCTCTGGTCTTTCATGCACCCTGTGAAATTCAGTGAAATGTTAAGACATAAAGCTGTCCATCTTACACTGACTGTTAATGAAATCTGAAAAAGAAATACAAATTTTCATTGAAGAAGACTTACAAGAGAGACAAAAAATCAAGTTATACAATTCAACAAGGAAAGATTAGGCTTAACCAGCCATCATGTTATACCACTGAGCTTTAAGCTAGGTAACCCTTAAACAGGTTTTCAAATATCTTCTGTGGGAAAGGCAAAAAGGCCATAATTACCTGCTGAAGGCAGTGACTTCCAGAGAGAATTTGGTGGGATGCTTTAAGTCAAGTAAGGTTCTGTTCTGAGCAACTATACAAAGCAATATTCTAATAAACTGGAAAAGTAACCAAGAGCAGCAGTGGAATAAATAGAGCCTGTTGATTATTACGTGTTTATAAAAAAAAAAATTTAGTGATGTGACGTTGACTAACAAAACATAAATCAGTGCAAGGTAGAAACTGCTTTCTGAACCCTGTTTTATTATTCTGCTTCTACTGTAATGTGGCAAGCCTTGATTTGGGAAAGGGTTGCAAGCAGATGGTGAATGAGGAATTCTGGGAACGTCTCCTCAAATTTACTTAAGTCTTCTTTACTAGAGTATTCTACATCAGCAACAAATCCACACAAGCACCAATACAGGCACGTTCACTTAAGAGTTTATTGTGCATTTAGCTGCTTTAAAAAAATCAGCTACACATTATATTTGCCCATAATTCCAGACTGAATGCAGTTGATTCCTACCACACAGGAGACTACATCTGTGCCAAAAATTGTATTTCATTAAGAAAATGATATTACGGAGCATCTGAGATCATGTAACAGACAAAACAGAATGCCAGAGAAATTTTAACTGCCAGTACCCCACAGTGACTGCCTGATTATTTGCAGATGGGATATGGAAAAATTGTGAAATTATTGGAATTTTGGGTCCTGTATGAAAGCATTTCTTCAGACTGGATGTGTCATGGCAAATATCCACTATAATTTGAATACATTCTTAGATTGTCCTTTCAGTGCTTAGAAATGGCTATGCTTACTTCTTTAGACTTATTAACTGAAAAAGACTGCATTCTTCAAAGCCCAAAACAAAACCCTTAGGTGATAGCACAAAACAGTGCCAGTAAGTCAACTGTCAATACTGATCGTATTTATCCAATAATTAAACTAAAAACTAATTTAAACCAATCTCTTTTGGAAAAGCCAACTGTTCAACAAGCACAACAATTGGTCTAGGATCAATCAGTGAACATGAGATCAATTAAAACCAGCTTAAGTTTTTGTAGGAGGACAATTCACACAACTTGAGTTCGATGTCTATTCATTTCAGTACTCCCACAATGCAGCCCTTAAGCTCTGTTGTAAAGCAGAAATACCACTATCACCCTCCGCTGTCTAGCCAGCACTCTAAGTAGTTCCACATTTAATTAAAGACACAGTATACCCTTTGTTAGGCACAGATAGTCTGGTCACTTTAAAGGACTGCTATCGTTTTAGCCACACACACATAAATTAAACTCTGGAAACCATCTGTTGAAAAACCATCAAAACCAAACTGCCTCACAATTTTATTTGTGCCTACTCTGAAGGTGATATATGCATGAAAGTGATGAAAGTGCAAACTATTTTCTTTTCACTGTTTTATTACTGTTTGTAGCACCTTAACACTGGAGATGTTAACTCCCTCCCCTTCCAAATAATACCGCTAAAAGTGCAATTCTTTCAGAAATTCGGATTTCTCAGCAGCTTGAGCCACCTTATTTTCAGCAAACTTTAGAAGTGAGGAGGATCCATGGCCGAGAAGATAACAGGAAAACGGACAGAAAAATAATTCAGAATACGTGGAAAATAAAAACATTTTACAATAAGGTGAACCCACCCTACCACTAAAAAAAAAAAAAAAAAAAAAGAAACCAGCCGAAGCTTCGGCGGGGCCGCCAGCCGGAAAGCGCTGCAGTAACCTCTCCGTCCACACGGGAGCTGTACTGGCACATTGCACCGCTCCGGCTCCCAAGCTCCGGCATCCCGACACCAGCGTTTAGGGAAACCAATGAAGCCCCAGCGCAGCATTTATGTCTTTTCCTCAAAGGGATCTGCACGTTTCCAGAAAAGTTGACGGCACAGAAATCCGCTGGGCCAGGCGCGGTGCGCTCCGCCTCCGCGGCTCTCCCGGCGGCCCAGCCCCGCGGGAGCGGCACGGCAGAGCCGGAGGATGGAAAGGAAGAAGGCGCCTTTCTGCCTCGGAAACGTCCACGGAAAGCAGCCTCAAAGTCCGTCCCATGGACACGCGACTCTTAACTGCGTGGGCTATCAGCGATCCCCCGCGAGCCGCTGGACGAGGAGCGACGGCGACATCAGCGACGTCCCCCGCCCGCCGCGGTCCCTCCCGCGGTGGGCAGCGGCCAGCGAGACCCCGGCCCCGCGGGGAGGACACGCCGCGGGGACCGGGGGCCGTGCCCCTACCGCTGGACATTCGCGTCCCCGGCAGCCCCGGGCTCCGGCTGGTCCCTTCCCATCGGAGCTCGCGTCCTCGCCGCTCCTCCCGCTCCCGGCTCGACCCCCGCCGCAGGACGGCGGCGAGCAGCCCCGCGGAGCGGTCTCCACGCCGGCACGGCCCCGCGCTCCCGGGCTCGCCCCCGCTGCCGCCCCACGTGCCGGCCCGGGGGCAGCGGAGCCGGAGCGCGGCTCACCTGCCGGAGATGGGCCCTTCCTTCCCCACGGGCGCTCCCGCAGCTGCCCCGGCCGGCGTCCCGGGTGAGCAGACGGCGGTACTCACCTCTCTTGCTGCGTCTCCAGCGGCCGGGCTGGCAGTGGCCGTAATCCATGCAGTTCAGGATGATCAAGGCAAAGGAGAAGAGGCGAAACTGCATCCTGAGCCGCTGGGTGGGCAGCCTCCTCCGGCGGCAGCGAGGGGCGGCGAGGCCGGCGGCGTGCGGGGCGAGGAGGGGCCGGCGGAGGGTCGCGGGGCAGCGGCTGCCGCTGGGGACCGCAGGAGTTTACACGCCTCTTGCCGCCCTTCTCGGGCGCTGCGAACTCACCGCCGCTTCCAGCATCTCCCCCGTGCTGCAGGGAGAGAGAGGTGAAAAGCTTGGACCCGGGCTTTCCTGGCCCTCCCCTGCTCTGGCTCTCCCCAAAAACAACCAGACAGAGAAGAAAATCGCAGCCCGGGTGGGGGCAGGAGCGGGGCCGCGGAGCGGAGTCACCGAGAGCCCCAAGCCTGTCCCAGAGCGACGGACGAGCGCTGCCGCCGGCCCCCGCACGCCCCGGGACGGGCTGTCAGCCGGGGGACAGCGCTATTTATCCCGGCGCGGGGCGCTCCCCGCCCACACGCGCTCAGGTCGCGGCTCGGCGTGGCGATGCCGTCTCCCCCCCCCCTACCTCCCGCGGCGCGGCCCCGCGGCCGCCCCGTCCCGCCGCCGGGTCCCGAGCGCGGCTCCGCGCCGCGGGGCAGCCCCACGGGGGCTCGGCGGGGCGGGCGGCGGGGGCTCCCGGGCACATGCGGGCGGTGTCCGCGCCGGGCCCCCGGCCGCCCGCCGCCCTGCGCTGCTTTTATGCGGCGAGGCGGGGGCGCGGGCGGCGGGGCCGTGCGGGCTCCGCGGGGATGCGGTACGTGGGTGGTGCCGGGCCCCGGCCCTCCCGCCGCCCAGCCCTGGCGCCGCCCGCCTCCGCCGGGCCCTAACGCCAGCCGGCCCCAGAGCCGCTGATGCTTTCGCCTGGAGGCTCTTCCTCGGCGGGCTTCTACTTTCCCCGCAAAGCCTCCTCGTCCTTTCTCTTTCTCTGCCCTGCTTACAGCCTGGGGAAACCTAGTCCTTGCTTCTCGCCCTGTTCTTTCTCTCTTTTTTTTTTATTTTTTCCTTTCCCTTTTCGTTTCTTCTTGGTAATCATGTCTTTCGGCCCTGGTTTTAAGACCTTGATTGATTTATTCTGCCACCCCTCCCCCCCTTTCCTTCTGGCTTCGTAAAGTCTGGTCTCACACGTTTCAAAGTTTCTTCCCTGAAACACCACTTTCGTTGTCTTGGCAAGATGGCTCTAGAAGTCCTAAAGTGTGACTTCAGCAAGTGATTTGCACTGGTTTCCAGCCACATCTCTACTTGGCAAAGGTATGGTAAAGCTAGTAAAATGGGAATCCCAATGGTACAGATAAGGAAGGCTGAAACAAGAGGGATGCCAAATGTTTCCAAGTGAATTTAGTTTTGATAGAGGAAAGTCTGTTAATTCCTCGTAACATCCACTACATTGATTCCACAGTGCCATTTCTCTCCCTGCTCCCCACTCACAGCCTGTTCCCCAGCACTACAAGTCTGGCCAGACCGTGACCCTTTGCTTGTGGTGCTCGTCCCGTTGTGTCTGACCTAATGAGCCCCGTAGGACCCGGGACTCTATGGAGCAGGTGCAAAAGCTGGGAGGCAGAGTGAATCTCATACAGCTGGTGCAAAGTCAGGTCTAATAAACCCAGCTGGATCCAGAATCGAGGCTGTGTCTGTGCTGGGTGTTTCTGCTCCTCCTTCTTGACCCCACCCCCCCCCCCCCCCCCCCCCCCCCCAAACTCTGCACTAATAATTCTGGTGTTGAAATACCTGAGCTGCCTCGGGATGGAGCCAGCTAGGTTCTCACAAAAGCAGATGTACTCTTTCCACAGCAGAGCTGGCCTTAGAAAGAGCATAACTGTGTTCATGTGGCACTGTGCCTGAGCTAATATATCGTGTTAGACCCAAGCTGGCTTTTCATCCATGGTCTGAACAATATAACCACAGATAAGTGAAGTCTGACTGTATAGTGCTTGCCATATCACCCTGAGACCTCTGAATTTTTAACTGCATTTACTCTATAATATTCCTCTGGAGCAGAGAAGGGTCAGTATAATCAGTTTCCATACTGAAGGCTGACTTAAAAAGAGGGTAAATAACCTGCCTGAAATCAAAAGCGGGGTATGAGACTGTGTCCTGAGTTTCCCAAGCTCTCATTTATTTCTCTAATCCCTGTGCTACCCTTCTTTATATTTTTTTGTGGTGTATTGTAGTAGCACTACACTAATTTAATCACTAATAAAAAATACAAAGATTTTTTGAAAGTTACCATACAGTAGGGATTGAGTGCATCATCAGCATGTTTGCAGAGGACACCAAGCTGAGTGATGCAGCTGACTCACCTGAAAGATGGGATCTGTTCAGAGGAACCTGGACAAGCTCAAGAAATGGGCACATGAGAGTCTCATGAGATTTAACAAGACCAAGTGCAAGGTGCTGCATCTGGATTGGGGTAACCCCCAGTACTAATACAAGAACAGCCCTGCTCAGAAGGACTTGGGGTCACTGGCAGATGAGAGGCTGGACATGATTCAGCAATGTGCACTTGCAGCCCAGAAAGACAAATGAGTCCAAAGGAGGCCACAAAGATGATTAGAGGGATTGAGCACTTTTTCAGGAAAGCCTGAGAGAATTGGGAATATTCAGTCTGGAAGAGAGAAGGCTTTGGGGTGACCTAATTGCAGCCTTCCAGTACTTGAAGGGAGCCTACGTGAAAAGAGAAGAGAGAATTTTTACAAGGGGCTGTAGTGACACAAGGGGCTGTAGTGAAAGAAGGTGGTTCTATATTAGCTATTAGGAAGAAATTTTTTTTCTGTGAGGGTGAGGAGACACTGTCACAGATTGTCCAGAGAAACTACACTGCCCATTCCTGGAAATGCACAAAGCTAGGTTGGATGGAACTCTGAGCAGCTTGATCTAGTGGAAGGTGCCCCTGCTCATGGCAGGAAGGTTGGAGCTAAATGTTCTTTAAGGTTCCTTCCAACCCAAGTCATTTTATGATTCTGTGATATGAGTATTTTCTGCTGCAAAATATTTATTTATTGTAATTGTCCTTATGGGGTTACAGTGCATGAGATTCCACTGTGCTATGCAGAGCACCAGTACCTTTCAGTGCTGTCAGAATTACAAAGATGTCACCTGTCAACTAATTAACACAGATCTAGGAACTCAGTCAGTCAAGGTCAGTCTAACTCAGCGTCAGTGGTTTCCAAGTGGGTCTGGAGTAGATGGTAAGGGAAAGAGTGCCAAAAAAAGGCATGTATGTATGTGGCTTATGGTCTTTATTTTCCCCAACCTACTCACACAATGAAACTTTTCTGTAAAACTTGTTGCAACTGAGGCCATAATTTATTTCAAGTGTGTTTGCTGTTAACTGGAGCTCTCCAAGATGTGTAGTCCCTGTATCCACTCTAATGTCATGTGACATGTTGTATACCCTAGACAGCTAAAAGTGAGACTTTTTGCACTAGCACTATCTTTAGTGCGTGTGCTTGAGAGTTTCTGATGCCGAAATAAGTGTACCAGCACCCTAGAGATCCTCCCAAGCTTTAATGCCAGGGAGAGAGATCAAACTACAAGGGGAAATCAAACAAAGGTGTTAACTACACTTCTATGAGGACTCCAGGAACTAATCTCCCTTACTGTTTCACATCTTCAAACCCATAATTATGCAACTTTGACTCTACAACAGTTAACTAGAGTCTTGGAGTCCATTTTGCAAACAGTGATACCAGGACCTCTCCATTAACACAGCTCCACTTCTGGAAGTGTCTGAAATAAAAGGATGAAAGGACTTCCTGACAGGTGCCCTGCTGGCCCTGACAATGTCTGGCACCTCTCAAAGTGTGGTGTCAGTGGCCTGGAAGCCAAACCAGAGTCTGTAGAGCCCAGAACATTTTTACAGTCAGAGGGGTGAAAGTCAGGGGCTCCAAGAGATTAATAAGCAGAGGAGGGAAAAATGCTTGGATGAGTTCAGTAGGACATGGTAGACCTTTGTCTCTGCAGCTTCACTTCAATTAACAGAGAGGAATCGACTGTAGGTGTGGCACTTTGTGTGTACTGCGTCTCTAATGAGCTCTGCACTCATTCTAAGGTGGGCTTTGTCACAGTGAGGAACTGGGAAAATATCTGAGCATGTTCAATTAACATAGTCACAGAAGGAATGCTTTAGTCAAGGCCCAAGTAGATGATGTGGCAATGATTGAAATACCAGATGATGACAGTCTGGGAAACAGCTTTAGCAATGGGGATAGCTAAGAACGGGTGTATTCTACATAGATTATTCAAAACTCTCAGCAGCCAAATTAATGTATTTCAGTACTGCTGAGATGATTCATTACACACTGTTCAAAAATCATATTATTTTCGAGAACTAAATTTCAGTTCATAGAAAATTAATTTTTATGTGTTGTGCTCTATAGAGGTTTCACTGGCTGTAAAAGATCTTACATTCTACATTTCAGCTGTATTAAAGCCAAAGCACTGCTGCTTTTACAATATAAAGTAATTGTAATTGAATCTTTCTATTCTTTATTGTGCTCCATAGGATTTGATCTGTAAGTATCCTAACTTCATAATCTTAAAATGAACAACACTAAGGTTTACTTTAAAAGAAATTTCTCCATATTCTCATAACTGGGCAACTCATTGCTACTTGAAAGTCATGATCTTTCCTAAGACAGAATCTCAGCAATAACATGTAAGTCTTAGCAGCCTTATGTTGCTAGTAAAGATATATCTTTATTTTCAGTGAAAGAAATGAATGAATCTGACAAGGTTTTTATCTAACCTTCAAAAAGAAATATATAAAACCCAGCTTCAAACTTTTTATTTCTAAGTCAGTATTGACTTTCTTTAAATTCTTAAAATATACTTAGTTCATTAGTTCTTCAAAATGTCATCTGAAATAATAATAATAATAATAATAATAATAATAATAATAATAATAGTAGTAGTAGTAGTAGTAGTAATGGAATATTGTGCCCAGGTCTGGAGCAGTAGTCCTGTGAAGGAAATCTGAAGATGCTGGGTTTGTTCACCCTGAAGAAGAGGATTTAGAGGATGGTTCCTTTCCACACCTATGAGGTCACTGAGCAGGAAGTGCCAGGATCCTTATGGAGGTGCTGGACAGAAGAATGGGAGACAGTGGTCATGTACTGAAACAGGGGAAATTTGCACTAAGTATGACAGAAAATAATTTTCCCTCTGAGGATGAATAAGAAATGGAAGGGTTTTGCCCAGAGAAGTTGTGGAATCTCCTTCCTACAACAAGGCCTTAAGCAGCCTGGTCTGGCCTCTGCTGATTGTATTTACTTTTAACAAGGGGTTGCACCCAGGACCCCCCAAGGTCCCTACCAACCTTCATGATGTGTCAATCCTATAAAACCCAGGGGCTCCCAAAACAGGCAGAGAGGACTGCCCTGCACACCTCTGGACACCCACGTTGCTTCCATTCAAACCCTGGGGAGATCAAAATACTGTCATCCTTCTGACTCTTCTCCCTCTCTGAAACATGATCAAACTCTTCCATTTTTACCTCCTTGTGCAGGCTTTGCTCTTGCAGAGCTCCCAACAGTGTCCATGACCATTTTGCCTGAAGAGCAAATTCATCAATTCATCAATGCTGTATGTTTTTGTTAAGGGCTTAGAGAAGAAGATACAGGGGAAAAGGGATAAAATCTCTAAAATAGCTTCTGTAGCTCTCAAATGTAATTTTCACTTATTTCTGGAAAATTAAAGAAAGAAAAATATAAGAAAGAAACACAGAACATAGTAAGAAAAATATGGTTTAAATGGTGTTTATCCTCCTTTCCCAGTTTAGACTGGCACCATACTACCAGTTTCTGCCTGCCATCTCTGGACACCATGTTTCTCTTGCAGTGTGCAAGAGCCAGTGTCCTCCTGTGTGGATACTGCATTCTGAAGGTGAAAGTTCAGATTCCAGTCTGGAAGCTGCAGAAAATCCACTTCTTTTGGAGAATGGTGATTTTAGTTTGCCAGCACATAGATCACAAAATTACTGAAAAATTAATGTATACCAAAGTTCAGGCTTTCTGTTTTGAAATGCTTTTCATGGCACTACAGCTGCAGAGGAGGTTTGCTACACATGTATAGATGGGTTTAAATTTGCTTTAATATGGCCTCAACAGAATGACTTCACAAGGAGCTGGAATGCAAAAATGAAACGGTGAGCTGGTATTTGCATAGTTCCTTTACAAAGATTTTACATCATGTGCCCTAAGCTTTATGCAATCACTGCTTTATCTCTCATACACATAGAAACCCACCCTTCCCCCCACAAAAAATTGTAGACTAACTGAGTTTGGAAGGGACTCTGGAAGATCATCTTCTGCTCAAAGCAGAGCTAACTTCAAAGTTAGGTCAGATTAGTGAGAGCCTTATCGAGTTGAGGTTTGAAAAAGTTCAAGGTGGAAGATTCCACAGGTTCTCTGGGTGACTTCTTCCAGTCCTTGTCCATCCTCATAGTGAAAATTTTTGCCTTATCTCCAGAGAAAACTTTTCTCATTGCAAGTTGTAATCATTGCCCTTTTGCTTTCCTCTGCAAACCCCATCATCTTATAAGCTCCCTTTTATACCTGAATATATATATATAGATATGTTTGTAGATGTATATTATTATATTATATTATATATCTAATAACTATGTATAAAATTATATATATATAATATATTCTGTTTTAAATGTATGTTGACTTTTTATTTCTACTTTGCTTCTCTTCTGTTTCCTTATCATCTATGCATCAAATGGAGAAAATAATTAAGATATTTCTTAAAAGCGACATCCTTGAGACTAACCGTATAATCTTGAAATATCTGGTTTGTTTTCCCACTGTTTCTGTTGGTTGCAGAAGGAAAGGGAGCAAAGATGACTGTGTACCTGTAAACACAGAACTGTTACCACAATGAGGAATAACAATCAAAAGTGGCTCTCAAAATTAGAAGAGTAATATGATGGAAACTTTTTTATTGAAATGTCAGAATCCATGGATTATTTTCTTGTAACAGAAGCATTATTCAGCATAGACATATCTTGTATTCAACATCTTTTCTTAATAACTTTCTAATTTAGTAACTGGCTTTAGAGATGTGTTCCAAGTACAATTTAGAGATATTTACTATTTAATGTTAATAAAGGCTAAGTGTTAAATGTTGTGATGTTAAGAGCATGTTTTCTCCAGCATATCTACTTAGCAATAAAGTGATTGCAATATTTGTTGGAATATACAAGAAGTATCTCTGCCAAATGATAATAAAGAAGGGAGTTTTAAAAGAATTTTGGACAGTTGAGAACTCTTAGATAAAATCCTGAATTTGTGTAGTTAATCTACACCAAGTTTCAAAAGTAAAATTGTCTCCAGTAATAAAAAAACATATGTTCAAGACAGTTTTATAATCTGCAGAATATTATACTTCTCCACTGTCACATCATTGCTTACTCCTTGTCATATATATTGAACAAACAGCTCAGGAAAACAAATTAAAAGAGAACTCATGAACATTCTCTCTGAAACACTGTCATCCCCTTTAGCCCAGCTCAGAAGAGAGCCTGGAGCAGTAGGTGATCCTACTGGAGGAGTAAATAGTGACAGGAATAGGAAAGGGGAGCATGATCCCAGTGCAATTGGAATGCCAGCCCCCAACATGACTTTGTACAAAAACCTAAGTACAGAAAGGAAGGGTCCTGGTGAAAGGGCAACAAGAGCCTACGTTTGGTTTTGTTAGAGTAATTTTACAGACTTAACTGAAGACATATTTTTAAAATGTGAGAGTCACAAAAATACAGCTCTTAATTTTAAAAAAGTGCAATAAACCACAGTAGAATATTGTTTTGTTTGAGCTTTATACCCTGCCAGTCATGATGGGAGCTGAATGTCAGTTTTTACTTCATTGCATGTTTTGGAGAAGTGCACCATATCTATCTTCTGGAACCAAAATTAGACTAAATTCTGTCCTTACAATAAAATAGAGATAAAACATAAGGGGGGGGGGGGGGGGGAAAGTGAAAATTTAAGGTCATCATTCTTCAGAACAATTCTTCAAAGTAAAATTAAATTAGAGAATAGGGCAGAGAAACTGTGATGGCTGCCATTTCAACAGTACCTCAGGGGCTGAGAAAACTGCTGGAGCCAAAAGCATGAACCACAGAACATTAGCAGTTGTAGCCTGTAGCCATGCCTATCTTCTGATGATCAGCAGAAAGCCCATAAATCATGCTCCTTAGGGACTGAAAGGCTTAAATAAGTATTAAAGGACTCAGTCATGCACTGGCAGAATAATGCATATGATAACCTAGAAGATTTAATTTCTACTTTATTTTGGATTTTTTTTTCTGTCCACTGAGCCCTTTAAAGCAGAGGAGTATGTAGAGCTATGCCAAATGCAGATATTTCACTTTCCTTTCCCTGAAGTCAATACTGAAGTTTTTTATCATCACTTTGAGGGATATTTTCAGATCAGCTGGACCTCTGTGTTGATTTTCATTATTTAATGTCAACTTCTTTCCTTGGGGAAAATATTAAGTTTAGATTTTTTTAAGTGGCATGAAAATTAACAAAGGGAATATTACAAACCACATGGTTCAGTCTAAAAAAAGCTACTGATCATCTTCAATACCCTCATGACAGTCCCAAACCTTCCTTTACCCCAATGCTGGTTTGGCACACAGCTGGCAGCTGAATATTTTATGACTGATAGCTGGCTTGGTGAATACAACTAATAATATCTCTGGGCCCAAGTCCACTCCCTGCTGTTTAGTACTTCTGGGGAACAGCATCTTGCACAGTAAGCAATTGCTGAAGTATCAAAATCTACATTTTAACTGCCCATCATGGGAGATGCAGAGAGATGTGGCTGGGACAATTTCAGGCAATGGATTTTTAAAAGGGAATTAGTGCTGTGCTACTGCTGGCCTCTTACAAAGTGTCACCTTCAAATCTTAAGATGCTTTTTCAATAATAGGGAAAGATAAGGTACCTTGTCCCTTACCCCTTATATATGGGATAGAAATCAGGGGCTAAATCCCTGAAGAGCATATTTGAAAGTCTGCAACTAAATGTTACCTGAATTGCTGCACCTAAATCCAAAATGGAAATAACCAATAATAATTTTTAAAAAATCCAAAAACAACAAGTACAACAACAGCAAAAACAAACAAAAACCCCAACTATCTTGGCTTGCTTCTCAGCTGGAGGTTTTAAATTCTATAGCACCATTTAGCTTGATTTCAAAGACCCTGGAGGCTTTGCTTCTACCTGAAACTGGCAAATGTGGAAGGCTGAGACCCTCTTCAGCAAATACATTCTCAAACCTTAATTGCAAAACAAATATGAAATGTTTATCACTATTTTCAGCCTATGCCCCTAGCCCTGCCAGTGTGGTTTATCAGATGCATTCTGAGAAAATCCACTTCTTGAGCTCTGTCAGGCTTCGTCCTGTCACCACTTCCCTGGGGACACTGTTCCAGTGTCCAGCCACCTTCTGATACCACCTTTTTCCAGCATCCAAACTAAACCTCCCCTGACACAGCTTCAGGCCATTCCCTTGGGTCCTGTCACTGCTCACCACAGAGCAGGGATCAGTTCCTGCCCCTCCTTTTCCCTTCATGAGGAAGCTGTAACTGCAGTGATGTCTCTCCTCAGTCTCCTCCAGGCTGAACAGACCAAGTGACCTCAGCGTCTCCTCATAGATCTTCCCCTCAAGGCCCTTCAGCATTTTTGTTTCTCTCCCTTGGACACTCTCTAATAGTGTAATACCTTGCTCATGTTGTGGCACCCAAATCCGTCCCAGCACTGGAGGTGAGGCTGCCCCAGCTCAGAGCAGAGCAGGACAATCCCTCCCTTGCCTGGCTGGTGATGCTGTGCCTGATGTCCCCAGGACAGGGTTGGCCCTCCTGGCTGCCAGGGCACTGCTGACTTGTATCCAACTTTCCATGGCCCAGGACCCCCAGGGACCTTTCCATGGCACTCAGTCTCTCATTCCCCAGTCTGTACCTACATCCTGGGTTGTTGCATCCCAGGAGCAGAATCCTGCACTGTCCCTTGTTGAACTGCATGTGGTTGGTGATTGCCCAGTTCTATAATTTTTCTGGGGGGACTCCCTGCCTTCATGGGACTCAACAGCTCCTCTCAGTTTTGCATTGTCTGAGAATTTGCTCAGTACCCCATCCAGTCCCAAGTCACTTATGAAGATGTTGAAGAGCACAGGGCCAAGGATGGACTCCTGCAGAACCCCGTTAGTGACAGGTCTCCAGTCTGACGTCACCCTATTCACTGTCACCCTTTGTGCCCAACCCCTGAACCAGTTGTTCACCCATCACAGGATGTGTTTATCCAGCTGCATGGAACAGTATCAAAGAGACACATGACATTATGGGGTAATTTTGAAAAGAAAGTTATGGATTTGGGTCTGTTCTCTGACAAAATGGCTGTAGGTAAGGGCACATGGTGATCACATTTTTCAATCCTCCTCACTGGTTAAAGCAGTATCTCCCTTAGGGTGGCTTTTTGGAGAGATGCAGGAACACTGCTGCCTCCCAAATACCTTTGAGCAGGACATCACTCACAGGCAACTGTAACCCAGCTCCCCTAACAGCTTCCTTAGTAGCTCCATGTGATGCCTTGGACAGGTGTCAGCTTTTGAACATTTGTGATGGGAGCAGAGGTGTCTGGGTCACTGGCTTACAGCTAACTGTGGTTTCATGACTTTTAAAAAATGCCCTTCACAAGTCAAGGATGAGAGCAGGACCATAAAGTGGCCCAGCATTAGCAGTGTTTGCTGAGCCTCATTCAGGTGCCTCAGACTGAGGTGTCTTCTCATCCAAATTAAAGGCAACCCGTGCCAAGATGCTTTGTATTGGTATCTGCTTCTCTAATGTCATTTGATAGACTGATGCAGCCAAGTATCTGCTTGCTGGGTCAGCTGAGGCGGCTGTGGTTCTGTGAAAGGTTGTGTGAGTATTGCTTTGCTACCTCAGGTTATAACTCACATGTAATGCTACAGATTTTTTGAGACATGCTTGATGCTTAAATTATGATCATCTGCAGGAATAGGGTGGAAAATAAAGGCAGGGAACGCCACATAAAATCAGTCTTGCTAGGTAAGTTTTTCCATGCTCTTCTTTTTGTAATAAGAAATTACTGTCATGAGGGTGCATGCATTTGAATTCTCAAATTTCAGTTCTCTCTGTGCTTGGATATGATCTACTCAGAGCAAAAATCAGTGGGCACAGAAGATGTACAAGTCCAGGATGATAGGATCACAGCATAGAGTTTTGTGAGGGAGCTATCCTGCTAACCTTTTATCAAAAATAACCACTGCCTGCTTGGAGGAGGTCTGGAGAAAGGTAAATGGCATTATCCATGGAGGGGACAGGAGCAGGAGCTCTTGCCCAGCCAGCAGCAGGGCATCCAGCAGCTGCCAAACCAAAGGAAACCACAGCTCACAACTGTAAAACCAGCCATTATTAAAAGGGAATATGGAAAGAGGGGAGAAGTTTTGAAAAGTTTATGTAAACTTATGGGGAGGGAAGGTAGCAAATCATGCTTACCAGTGGCAGGAGTAGCAATAGAGTAGAAGCATTAAACTCTTGGCAAGACTTAGAGCAGATTTTTCCATTCCACTGATGTTTTTCTCACTCTCTCTGGTCATATATCATTCTTACATTAAAGTTTGCTCCTGAAAAATGCTTTACTCTGAAAAAAAAACTCATTTCTCCTATAAAATGCAAAATGCAAACTACCTTTAAATGAAGGTGCTACCTCCAGGACCCCTTCCATTCATGTTTATGCTCAGGGTATGACTCAGATATTCACAACAGAAGCAAGACACTACTTCATCTTCCGAGGACCATCAAACCAAGCTTTCTTTCAGACCTGCATCAGAACTCCATCCTGTCCTCTCCTGTGCCAAATCCTGGCCACAATCATTTTGAAATTGCTGGGAGAAATTTATTTTGGACATTTCCAACTATTGTTCTTTTATGTATGATTTGTGTTTAGGGGAGACCTTGGACCCATGTCATGCCAGCCTTGAGGAATACACTTCCAGCAATTTCTGGGTCCTGATGTTAGCTCTGGCACAGCTGCATTGCTACACTATAGTTTTGTATTAAATCTGGGTAAGTTGCAGTGTTTGGCACTGGCACATTTCCATTCACTGGTCTCATGTGTGAGGAAATTATCACAGAATCACAGGATGGCTGAGGTTGGAATGGACCTCTGAAAGCCACCTGCTCCAACCTCCTGCTCATGTAGCAACAGGTGCTTGCCCAGCTATGTCCAAGGAACACTTTGGACAACCTGTGTTTGATCATACTCAGAGTAAAAAAAATAGGGGGGGGTGGGGGGGTGGGTAGGGCAATGTTCAGATTAAATTTCATTTTTTAGCCTTGTGACCACTGTCTCTCAACTTGTCACCAGACAACACTGGGAAGATGGTTGGTTTACTCTTTTTCATCCCCTCCCACCAGGTGTTTATGTATACACATGAGTAAGATTCCCCCAAGCCTTCTCTCTTCCAGACTGGAAGTCCCAGGTTTTTCAGCCTCTTCTCCCAAGTGAGATGCTCTAGTCCCCATTTGCTGGGCTCACTCCAGCAAGTCCATGCCTCTCTTGAACTGGAAATGAATGGTGGGTCTTCTGAGATGGCACAGAGAGGCCAAGTGAAATGGACACTTGTTTTGATGTCCAGGTCTGAGACTGCTTAGGAAGCCTGAGGACAAAAGATCTGGACCTGGTTGTGGACAGCCTAATGAGGCCAATAAACTGTCATGACCATACAATTCCAGATCCAGAAGAACAGAGGCCATAAAAATTATATTACAAATATTATTTTAACATCTAACCTCGTAGTGTTGTTTACGATGGGTGAGAGATTTGGATGAGGTAGCTACAGCATGTTTAATTAAATGCCAAATTGTCAACAACTGTTGTTCCATTTGACTCTGCAACACACACAACATAATGATTTTCATTATTTGCTTTTTCAATCTTCCAGCAAGATACTCTGTAAGTGGGGACTTTTTTATAAAGGCAAGTAGTACATTAATAGAGAAAACACACCAGAGTAGCTAATGAAAAAAATATAATATTTTTAATAAAAAATATATGTTAAAAGCCCAAACTATATATTTCATACATGTCGAGTGTGAGACTGAGGACACAAAATCCTGCAAGACTTTGTAACTTGTTCAAACAAGCAGTAGAAGAAAGCCATCCTTTCTCGTCCCAGTAGTAGAAAAGGCAACCACCTGAAGTAAGCAATTAGCATAGCTTTGCTCAGAATGATTGCTTTTGCAGATATATCTTATCCCTCAGATATCACTAGCTGATACCTCAGGTAAAATAAATCCGCTTTGTCACTTCGTTTACACTGAAGAGTTTTTGTTATGCCAAAACCTTTCCATAAACTACATCATATTGTACGCAAAGTAGAGAAAGCGTTTGTGTTGGGGTTGCTGGATTCCCAAACAATATATCGATTCCTTTTTGTAGATATAGCTGCTTTGCTTTGAAAAGAGCACTTAAACATTGATTATAAGGGAGCGATTATCAAACCTGCTGGGGCAGACCTGATTCAAAAAACATTTAGGAATTGCAAAACCAGACAAGCCCCCTAGTGCCATGTGAAAGGTAAGATGTTGAGGTTCAAATCTTTGTTCTAAAATCAGGAAAAAGAGGGATATAAGCCTGGTTCTAAATGTCCAGGACACACACTCAGGCTGTACAGCTGGCAAATCCCTCTTCTCCTTCTCTGTTTGTTTTCCTGACAGAACAGGTCTCAGAGAATGCTGACCAGGTAGGTTGGACTCCAGGAAAAGGAACATAACTTCAGCTCCTGCAAAGTTCAGCCTGCATGTATGGAATTGGGCATTTAGCCATACGGGGAATTCAGAAGTCTCAAGGGTTATATTGCAGCTGTAGAAGGCATAGAAAGTTTAAATTTTGGATGTATGCACCTGAAAATGAAACTACTTTCTATCGCTAATTCAGCCTGTGGTGTGATGACAGATGGGATAATGGTTTTCAAAGACATTCCACACTGATTGTAAACCCACTACCTGGCTGAAGAAAGGTGGTTGAATACTGTTTTCTTCTGCATTTCTTCCCATGAAATTAACATAACCTTTCCTACAAACTAACACATCTCTTCCTTCTCACTTCTTTGTCAGTAACTATTATTGAAACAAGCAAAAAAAAATAAAATGCCATTCTGTCAGTTTTAGAAGATTTGAGTAAAGACTGCAGGAAACCTGTGACAGACTTGATGCCAGACATGAAAATATAGATAGCTATGCTGTTCACCTGAAAGCAAGACAATTTTGGGAACACACAGTGTGCCTAGGGCAATAGTGCTGCAGGAATAGAGCACATCTTCACTGTGTGATATTTACAGGGCAATCCCTAGATTGCTGTAGTTTAGGGGGCTTTTAACACAGAGATTAAACCTGTCCTGCAAGTGAAACTCGAAGGGTGAGCCAGCAGACAGGTGCTAGCAGAGCAGCAGTGCTTTGGGATTCACCATGGGCTGTGCACACCTGCTGAGAACACCCAGGTCTTCCTGGAATTCTTCATCTGCACCAAGTCCTGCAACATAGCATCCTCATTGCTACTAATATCCTTATGAGGAATAGCCTGAGGCTATTTACTAAAACTTTTAGGGGCAGATGAGAAAAATGCAAAGAATAGGCTTAAGGCCCCAATTTTTCAGTGAGCTTTATACCTTTTCCATTCATAAGTTTGACAGATGCATCTGGAAGCACAATGTAGAAGGATCTTGAAAGCAGGACTGGAGTTGGAAGTTCCTGACTAACACAACAGCTACGTTTCCAGTTCCATATTCCAGGCCATTTGACAGCATCAAGACACACAAACCACCTATAGTGCTTGGAACAGCTAGGCTCTGGAAATTTTTAACCTCATTTTAGATCAGCCTAGCAATAATAAATTGATTCTTAAGGTTCCTGGCAGGCTGCCCCAACATGAGAAGCCTTCTATCCCTTGTTGAATTAAAGGATCATTCAGCCAGACTTCTCTAGCTCATGGAGGTTTGGACTGCAGTGACTTCTTGGTCCCAGCCATCCCCACGTTATGTTATTTATTTGTGGTGTTTTGTAGAAGAGCTCCTGTGCAAATTAGAGCTTGGAGGCTTTGTCCAATGGATAGTAAGAGCTGCAGAGTGCCATTCCCCCAGTGGCAAGTCTTCTTCACTGTCACTTAATAAATCACTATTCCAAACACAAGAGAAAAAATATAAATATGTTGGAAATTTAAAATTGGATCTTCTCTGTCATTCTTCTCTCATCACAAATAAACCAGAAAGAAAAGAAAGATGCTTGTGGTACTAGAAGCCTTTGGATTGTCATAAATACTAACCAAAATCTCCAATAAGCTGCCAACCAGACTACTTCCCTCAAGTTTATTATTCCATTTCTGTTTCTGCCATGTAACTCCTCAGCTGCAATATTTCCATGCAAACAGCATGGTGTGTCCAAAATATCTTATCTTACATTAGAGAGAAAAAAAAATAAATCAGGAAGAATACTGTATCTTTTCCCCATATGGCTACAACTATGCAAAGCCAAAATGGTTTCTCTCTTGGCAGGCAGGATACCTAATGAGCCAACACATAGAAAACAGATAAAATTAAAAGACAAACAGCAGAGCATGTTTCATCATCTTTCTTTTCCCATCTTGTTTTGTCCAGGTATTATGTCCCAGTTATTACCACTAACGCCAACAAATATTTAGAAATTACATTTCAATCAATGTCATTGGCTGATGTGCCCCATGCATTGATGCAAATTTAACATGTCTCCACCCTATTCGTGGTTATCCGGAGATTTTCTCTTGTCTGTATCTCTGGTCTAATTTCTTCCTAACTTTGCCTAGCACTTTTTTGATTCTTCTTATCTGACAGCTTCTTTTCTCTTTCTTTTTCATAACGTGCTCTATGTTGTTTCACACTGTCCCTGTACTTTCCCCAGGCTCCTCCTCCCTTGGCCTTCTCCGGTTTCTTTAGACATCCCTTTCAAACACTCTTCTGGAGTAGAGGCTTCTCCCATTACTTCCCTTAACATCCTTTATCTTTACTCCCTTATACGAGTCCATAATAATTTCTCAGTTTGAGAACAATACAGATGAAAAAACCCTCAGAGGGAAAATAGTGTATTTCAAATTCCCTGCTGCTCCAGAAGCGGTGATGTTGATTTGATGGTTCCTGCATCACGGATATTTAACAAATGGATTGATGCCACTTGTTACCTGCCAGCTGATGGATATCCCCTTATATCCCATTTACTTTTCTCACAAGCGTAGCACCAACAGACAGAAGGAAAGGGGAGGGCTGTGCTGGTTTTCTACATGGGACCAACTCAGAAGCTGTAGGGGAAGTGAAGATAAAGAGAACATGGTGGGGTACTGGAATAAGTGGCCTTAAACTAACACCACATATACCTCTTTGTGGGTTCTTCTTCCTGCACATTCAACAGTCCTGCTGAGTCTGGCTCTTTTCAGGAGCAAAGAACATAGATTATAGCTCATTAATAACATTTAATATCTAATTTTTCCTTTCTTTTTTTTTTTTTTACCCAGGAAAACACTTAGTATTTTATCAACATTCAGTTCTGTTGACTTCTAACAAGCTTTTTAGGGGGAATTTTTTTTTTCTTTGAGCGGGTTTTGGTGGTAAGTAGGAGTGAAGAAAGAAATTCAATAAGCCTGCAGGCAATTGCTGCATTGGCAGTGTGTATTGCTTTTCATTTTGGAATTGGCATGAAGGCCCTCCAAGTAACATAAGATCTCTTTTTGAGAGAATTGACAGATAAATTATATACACAAGATGCAGTCGGATAGTTTCTGAGGGGATGAGGATTGAGTGAACTCAAAATGGAAACCTCATTTCAAATCAGGGATATTCCTTCACTGTACTATTGACACAAGGCACCTTTGATCCAAAAGGCTCAGTACTCCACTAAATGTAGCCAAAATTCGAAATGATGTGGCTGTCTAAATTAAGTTCCTCAATCTATAGCTGGTTATACCAGTAACAATAATCACAAGTATTTGACCTCTTACAAATTATGTTTATTTGGCAGGGACACTGCAAATTATTAGTACCTTTAAGATGTGTAATTATAGTTTAAACTCCATATTTGTTGAAAACACTCATTAAATTTGTCCAGGAAACTAATATCTAACCATGTTGAAAGCCAAAATAGATGAGTGTTCTTGTTACTTTTAGCCTAATTTGAACCTCCTGGAGACTCACAGAAATTAACTGATGTTTCCAATTCTGGGTAATGTTTGCTTTATATTCAAATAATACAAAATATTTGATTATATTTTTCTACTAATAATTTCCAGTATGTGTTTTCAAAGCTTTGGAAGCTGACTGCCCCGAGTTTCAGATCCTTAAAGGAGATTTATAAGGCAATATGAAGTGTGGAACAGGGAAGAAAAGAAGTTGAAATAAGCCCCTCCCTACATACGCAGTATGGAAGGCAGAGCACTAAACAAATAGTACTAGTTAGGTCAAAAATAAACCCATGGAAAAGAAACAAACAGGTTGTTCTCTGTTCTATACACTAATCAAACTTCAAAATTTCCTGTATTGCAGACAAAGTTTCTTTGTTTAAATTCATTAGGAAAAGGGTTTTTACATCAAGGAAATCATACAACACAAGATTTGTGCAAGTAAGAAGGAGGAACTGCAGTTTGATGTAGGATAAACTACTACTGTCTAAATGTCATCACCTTTTGTCTCTTCAAAAATACATCAATCTGGCATCATAGGAGGAAAAATGCACCTTAAACCAGTAGGAATAGGGAAAAAATGTCTACATTATGCATTATGCAAAAAATTATTACCAAATAACACAATGCATTTCTGTGGGCCCTACTGTAAAATATGAAATCATAGAGAAATAATTAACACCCCAAAACTCCAGAGGTACTTTGACTTCTAATTCCTAAGAGGGGACATAAAGCATATATTTCTTTGCCATGAGATTAAACAAGAAATCTCTGTCCAAGCCATATGTAGAATCTTGATCCTTCTGCAGGCAGCCTCACTGTCCAGCATCCACAAGGTGAATACTTCTACACATTCAGTGAATGCCTCTTTGGCACAGCACAAAATTTCCTTAAATACCAAAACTTCTGGTCTCTGCAGGAACACAATTCAGTCTTCTCAACATGGGTATAAACAGATAATTATCTTAAACCATTGCTTCCACATGCCTTGCCCAGGGTCATTATTAGAGGAGTATCATCTGCATGTTCCCAACTCTAACAAACTCACACAGTGCAGTTCCCAACCTGTGGTCACTTCAGCCAAGGCAGCTGGAGCTGAGCAGCATGACCAGCACCTTTCCAAACTGTTACTGCGGTGTGTGCCAGCTCTCACAAGCATCTCATTTTTTTTCCAGGCAAATTCTTACATTTACAATAGATATTCACTGCAACAAGAAGTTCAACCTACTGAAAATTGAACTTTTATGTTCTTTGTGTTAAAATTTCTCTTCATGGCCAACTTAGCATATTCAGGGTTGGTTAGCTCCAGGAAAATGAGAGACAACATGACAATAATCTAATTCATACACTCTTTAAACTGTGGAATGTGTATGCTGCACTATAATTTCACCTGCTGCTAAAGCTCAGTTTTGTCCAGGGCACATATGCCACAGTGCACGTATGAACACAGACCCTCACACAGAGGATACTTTGGGACATAATGGAGGGAAAAGTTTAGACTTTTCCATTGGCACAGGGCATATGGGTGAGGCCTGCCATGCCTGGTCTAGTCTGCTACCATGCAGCCTATTATTTTACAAGGGGAAATATGGATTATTCATTCCCTTAATTAAAAATATCCTCCTATCACTGAGGATGCACCCAGCAAGAAACAAATAGATCACTTTTGAAGATGTGTGTGATGCCAAGGAAGATGTGCTTATGTGGCCTATTCCTTTGCCCAAGCTTCTAAGAAACCACAGCCACCCTCTGTGTTAACAATTAATGGAGCGTATTTGGAGAGCTGTACATCAGTGGTGGTTTTGCTCTTGGCAAAGCATTTTCACAAAGAAAAGAAAAATATTCATTAGGAAAATATTCATTAGGAGGCTTGCAGATTTGCATTTTCACAACTTTAAATTACATTTTACTTAGGCAGGGTTGCATGATACGAGTAAAGAAGGAAATTATTCTACAGCCAGTCAGCCGGCTACTCATGCACAGCAATAAACCTGTTTCACCATTTGGCTTCTATTGCCAGTTGCCATCCTTTCTAAGGAGACTTCTATTAATGAATGCAGCTGCAGGGAGCTCACATGCACCTCCCATAGTTCCTGGGTAGTCTATTCTTGGTACTAATCACCTTACCATGCTGTCAGCTTCAGAAGTCTTGTTCTACAGAGGAAGGCATCTACTTGTTGCCATCTTGTTCATTTACAAAGATAGTTCATACATTCATACACCGAATCTGCCTCTGACTTACAAAATGATCAAGAAAAGCCAAGTCCACCTTTCAGCCCCTCTGTGCTCTCAGCGTTTTCTGTTGATCCCCTACATTTGCTTATTCCTCATTCTGACTCACAGCAGTCAGCACTCTTTGTTGGCACAACAGTCTTCAGCTATAAAACCCAGTGACGACTTGGAGTAGAAAATATGTCTGCTTTTCCAAGCTGAAAGTGGGATTTAGTTTAAGCTTTTATTTTAATGTACAACTTACACTCATCTTATTTTGCTTCCCTCCTGGACAGTCCAGGTTACATAAACAATTACAAGGAAGAGCAGAAGTCCCTCCCTTGCAGTTCTTCCAGTCTCACATGCCATAAAAGGAGCCCCTTACCAGAAGCAGCACAGTTGCCTTACCCAACCCTCCTATTAAAGATCCTTGAATGGATTTTGCAGGTTTAATTTCTGATGGCATTTCAACATGGGAATTGAGAAGGTGTTTATTGAAACTATTAAAATTTTATTAAAATAATTACAAACATGGCAACACAGCTACAAATAAGATAGATGAAATATTTTAACCCCAAGATGACCACAGCTTTACATGTCACAATCACTTTAAGAGAAAACAACAATCTATTTTCTCCAAAAGAGGGAAAACTTGATAATTTACCATTGTATCTGATCAACAAATTCACTGAAAAAATAAACAAACTTAATTTTAAAAGATCCTTGGACCAGAAGTACAAGATTTCCCCATCTTTCACCCTTAATTCCTTCTCCCTTCCAAAAACTAAAGGAAAGAGAGGGAAGTTTTAAGAGTCTTCTTCTCCCCTTTCCAAGTCCTCTTTTAGCAGTTACTACAAGTACTTTTTTCTTTTTTTTTTTTTTGTAAAAGCAAAGCCAAAGCAAGAGGCATGAAGTAGACCGACCTTATCTTCATGTAATTTAGAGAACAACCATCCTTGGATGTTTATAAAATATTGCTACTAATGAGATTGCTAAAGCTTAGTCAATGGAAAGTTATGACAGAATTTGCAATTGTCATGCTTGAAGAAAGTTTCATCTACTGCCAACCTACTGCAAACTCACACTCTGGCCAGCTTCACCCTGTGCCTGAGAACAAACTTTGCCTTCCTCCTTCTGCTCTCCCCTGCCTGTGTAATTCAATCATAAGTCAGTTATTTGTGAAGGTGTCCCAGATTCCCCAGGCAGGGACGGCAGCACATTCTCCATAACCATGGTGACAGTCCAGCCAAGCACACATTCAGTACATGGAAAAGCCCTCGGGTGACTGCTGGCAGAGCTGAGGGCTGTTGCAGCACCACCAGGAGAGCCCATGACAGGGCTTGTTCTTGGAGATTTAGGTTCAGAGCAGCTTTCCTCTCTGAATAGCAGTGTTAGCGCACACAGAAAAAAATTGAGGGGACTGAATTCTTCCTGGGCTGCTGAAAGCACAGTAGATTTACTTCAAGAGGTACCTGGAACTAAAGTCCTTCATAGCAACATTTTGAATGAGACATTTCCCTTTCAGCCACTGAAACTAGGCGAGATCTATCAATTTACAAGAATAATTTTTAGAAACATCACCTTAAGTGTGTAACAGCAGGTGGGTTTCAGAACACATACACCGCTCTCCAACTATACAACCGCTCTTCTGTCTATTATTTTGTTTTAAAGAATGACAAGAACATTTTCTAAACTTCTCCTAAGCAGAGATGATGGGTACTGACTGAAGTACTAAAAACAATAATTAGCTTAAAACCCTTTTCCATCTAAAATTGCAATTTCAGAAAACAGGAAGCATTACATACAATACAATTGCATCTATCTGAGATGTCACCAGTGAATATAGTTTGCTCTGAATCTTGCATCTATTATATGATCTCTATTTTAGTAAACTGACTAGCAAATGTCTCTTCTGGAAATCAGTATAAATTATTTTGAAAACCTGTCCTGAAACAACCCACCTGTGTACTAAAATCATGAGTGATGACAGCACCAGGATTTAAATGACAGTGCAAAACCAAGAAACTCATACCCTGCTACCCTCCTTAAAAAAAAAAAAAAAAAAAAATCAGAATCAACCCCTAAAGCAATAGTTTTACATCCACAAGTTGAATAAACTTCACCCTTTGAGTTTCCTAAGGACCAAATAAAGGAGTAATGATTGTTTCTTTATTGAACATGAAGGTCATAAAAGTATTGGGGCTTGTGAGCTGGACTTTAAATCTTTAATGGGAGACCCTTTGACACACAGAGGATTGTGGTGGTGCAAGAATTAAGAGATACAGAAGAGACAGAAAGATACTTTGTTGTTCAGTAATTTTACAGAAGGTAGTTAGAGTTTTGAATAGAAGTTTTGCTTTAAGGCTTTCACATTTACACAGCATTCTCAAGCCTAAAAACTTCATGGAACTGACATGACACAAAATTACCAAGCATTTCAGTAGTGCTACAATCTGCATGTGCCTTTTCTGCACCTACACAGCTGGTACATGAAAGGTCCAAAACACAGGGAACAGAAAGCTATGATATAACACAGTATCTCACTCCTGGGATGATTTAAAATCTGTACTTTTAAGTAAATTCTTCCAGTCAAAGGAAAAGCTGCATGTGGGCCCTTTCCCTGCTGTTTACAAAGCAACATTCCTATTTTATCTCATTTAAAAATTCTTTAATTATTACACAACTGCACTTCTATGTGTTAAGAGGGAACATGGTATTACACAATCTGGATTGCTCTAAAGTGACTTTTGGGGCTGTAATATAGTGAATCTACAGACTGTAACTGAGTCAATCCCTTGACTTGGGGAATAAGGAACTTGGCCTAGAGCATGCTCAGCCTTAGAAAACTGTTCATCAAGAACTTGTTCACTCCATGCATTTCAGGTTCTTCATCCCCATCCTAGGAACCAATCCTACACATAAAGTGAATCCTTGTGCTTTAGACTAACTTTCTTGCACCATGGTTATAGGCCAGCAACAATCTACTTTTAGCTGCTTATTGCTACCACTTCTTAAATTCCAGTTGCTCAGCCAAGGAAAGGACCTTTGAAGGCCAGAGTCCAACTCCCTCCTCAAAGCAGGTTTCGGTCTATCAGGGTGCTGAGGTACTTAGTAAATCCAAAGGTGGAGATTGCATATCCTTTCTGGGTGACTGTTCCTAGTGCTTGATGATCTTCTAGGTAATAAAGTTTAGAATATTGTTATTTCCACTTAAATCTAACTGGATTTTTCCCATGTTTCAATTTGTGTCCATTGCCACTGATCCTGCCTCCATCCAGCTTGAAGACTTGACTTGATGTGAATCTTCCCACAGAAGGGACTGAACATAACAATAAAAACTGGTCTTAACCTTAAGGCCATCACTAAACTGTTTCTCCTTTCCCAGGAAACATGTAATTCCAGACAACAAGCAGGAGTGTTGGCAAGCTAAAACAACTTGATATATGTAGATGAGTCTCAGAACTTAAGGGGTTAAGAGGGAAACAAGGACACAGTTGGAACAAGCTGAAGGTGAGTCATTGGTGTTTCCCTCAACCTCCAACAGGAAACTGTATGCAGTGTAGTGATAGTGCCTGGTCCTTTCCAACATCCACACTCACCTCCATGATTAGTCACTATACTTGACAGAACTCAGAAAAAGGATCTGTGATTTTTCTCTTAAAGATACTAAGGCATATTCTGCAGTGCAGAGCTAAGGAAATCCAAACAAGTGTGAAACAGTAGTTGAACACCCCAGAAACTTACAAACCCCCTCCAAATTCCAACAGCTGAAATAAAGTTTTGTTCCCTTACATTTACATCATTAATCTTAAGAACTTCACATTTCAGAATGGAAGTTTGAGAACATCAAACTGTCACCTGTCAGGCTTTTGTAACCTTCCCTCCCAACCAAAAACACTCCAGAAAGCTTACAACACAGGGCAAGATTAAAAACGCGATTTCAAAGAGTAAAGATTCTGAAGCATAAACACAAGAGGTCTACTCAAATTATTGTACGTGTAGGCTATGTTAGGTTTCATAAAAGTTACTGGCTACATATGCCTTCACTCTTCCAAGCTTCTTCTGCAACAACCAAAAACACAGAAATGCAGAAAGATTTTGGCTTGACCACACGTTCAAACATGGTCTACTTGTTTGTACCACAAACTCCTAATTTCTTTAAAATGCAACACTTGCAATAGGCAATAATCGATAAATCCTTGGTTCCAAACTCAGACAGAATGCAAAAGCATTCTTTGGTACAAACAAACCTAACACAACTGACATCCTAAATTCTGCAAAATGTGATCAAAAATGCCGTAGAATACTGTGATGTCAAGAAGTCCTGATATAATGTAAAATCTATTTGAATCAAACACACACAGACTGATAAAAGTAGCCAATTTTATTCAAATAAGGTTAGTTCTAACATATAATTACTTTTCTCAAAAAGGTTACATATTTATGTGCTTTTTAGCCAAATAAACAGATTTGTCCCCAATGTAGAAGTGTTTCAATAGAATCCAGAGTCTTGAGTAGCCCAGTTAGGTGCCTAAAAATGAATACAGAAGATTAGAAATTACTGTATTAACTAATACTTACTGAAATTTATAACATTAATTTAAACTGTTCTAATACTGCATATGGATATAAAGTGGGAAAGTCGTTAATAATGAAGGATACCTATAAGATTAAAGCAAGTGTTGATATACCAGACACACATACTGCAACTGAGTTGTACAACTCGAGTCCTCCAAGCTAGTAGTTTCAAAAATGAGAGGTTCTAGAAGATCCAATATAAATCTAAGAATAATTTCTCAGCTATATTTTTAAAAGAAAGTAATGGCACACAAGTTTCACACAACTTCCCATGAACAGAATAAACTAGTGCACCACTGCCTGTCCAACTTCCACCAGTACTTCAGCCAAGCACGGAGAAAGCACAATAAAATTTTTAATGCTTAAGCTCTATAACTGTGTGGTTTGTTCAGATTTTTTTGGTTTGTTTTAAAGATGTATGGCTGGGCCTCAGAGCCATCCCTGTTACAGTGCTGTTCTCCCTCACAGAGCTTCCCATATTGTAATGTGGAGGGAAGGAAAACCAGATCTTGCCAACTTTCTCATTTTCAATGGTTCTACAAACCTTTCAATGACTATTACATTTTCCAGAATTTCACTAAATGGGTTTAACAGTTGGGGTTTCGTAGATTTCTTCTTCCATGTTCTAATCTTAGGCACCATTCATTCTTCTTTCAATACCACATATACACCTACAATAGTTTTGAGTACAACTCACTTGGAAAAAGTATTGCAACTACTTTTGTGTCACATTTCATAATCTGCCCTTTCCTGGTGGTGAAGGAGACCATTTAAAGGAAGCAGAGCAGCAAATGAAAGAAACAGTTACGCAACAGAATAAAATCTAATAAAATCTAAAGAAAGCAAGAACCACTGTCTAATTCTCACCATGGCTAAGTAAGTCTTTCCCAATGCAATTCCTAATATTAGAACTAGGAGTAGGTACATCTGGTGAATTAAGACATAGGTTAAGAATTACACTTAAATTTATCTCTAATAAAAAAAGACAGCAAGAGTTCAGAAAAACATAACTTATACCAACCTCAGATCTACCACTCTGATTCAGTTTCTTTTCAATGTTCATGGCCAACATCTGACTACGAAAAGACAGGCTTTTGGTCTTTTCAATCACTTGTTGATAAGGTGAGACTGCATTGTTGCCCATAACTACATGGCCCTAAAACCCAGCAAAGAGAGAAGAAATTTAAAAATTGCTCAGCATGCAAGGATCTTTTATATAATGGTTTGCTTTTAGAACTTTCAGAGATCATCTTACAAACAAGAGCAAAACATAGAAAATATAATACAGTTTATCCAGGACCAGAAAGTTTTGATTTCTACTGCTTTTCTTTGCCAATGAAGTAAAAGAAATTTAATGAAAAACTCAACAAATTAACTTGGATCCATCTGGCTTTAAACTGAAAGAGAGCAGGTTTAGATTAGATTACTATGAGGGTGGAACAGGTTGCTCAGAAAAACTGTGTGTGCTGCACCCCTGAAAGTGCTCAAGGCCAGGCTGGATGAAGCTCTGAACAATCTGGTACACTGAGAGGTGTCCCTGCAGGGAGGTTGTAACTAGACAGGTCTTCAACAAAAACCATTCTATGACTCTGTACAGTCTTACCAGCTTTGAATCCAATTTGGCATCTAATCGTGCATTTCGAATTAGATTGACAATCCATCTTTCAGCTTCTTCAGGAGTCATATTCAGTTTATCTGCCAACATACTAAAAGATAACCATCTTATTAAATGACAAAATAGAATCTCTGATGCTGGTGAACATAACAAGGGACTATGGAACACAAGTCAAACCAACACATAGTATGGCACAGTCCAATATTCAATAAATACTGCAAAGCTGGGAAGCTTATTTTCATTTGACTGAAATGACTTTAAAACTTACATACATGCTCTCCTGCACATCTCCCACCCCCACTGCAAATAAGAAATTTATATTCCAAAGTGTATACTTACTCCTTACTCCTTCTGAACTATACAATTGCTTTAAAATCTTGACCTGCACAGTTCTCCTATGCTCCTATTAAACTTTGTTTACACATTCTTGAAAAAATTGTCATTTAAGTAATTTCACTATTAACATAAAACCACCACCATTATAAAAAATACCAACCAAACTTTTCTTCTTATTTAAATGGAATCAGCAGTCGAGAAAGTATAGACTAACAAATAAAAAAAAAAATGTTTAGCAAAAAAACTTCAAAGTTTAGGAGCAAGATCCATGAGAGAGAGCTTGGTATCAAGGATATGACTGATACACTATGCTAAAACGTCTTGCAACTTCAAGGAAGAAAGGTGGGGGAGGAGGCAAGAAAGGAAAATTCTTAAACAAGCACTCTTGTCCAGGAATAATTCCTCCTAATAGTGTTTCCTGTGGCTTTCCAGCTAACTCCTTCAGCTTCCTGCTGGCAGTTGGCTCACACAGGGCATTTGTAATGCTCATTCTTCCATCAGCTTTCAGACTAAGGTAACAAACATGAGGTAAGGGCTACAAGCATGACTAAAAAGCCAGCTGGATACCCTGAGTTGTACAAGAGGTCAATTTCTCACCGTTTTACAGAATCTTGTCTAAACATCTTTTTCTCCACCTGCAAAAGTGATTTTCTTCTTGACTATTATTTGCATCATGAAAATACTTTATAAACTATCAATTATTAGCTCATCTGCCTGGCTGGACTTCTACATACACTTCTTCATACATTTGTCTCTCCTATAAGGTCTTGATCTCTCACCTTTCTCCCAACTATAAAAGCAAATTCCATTTTTTTTTCCATAGATAAAGATGAAGTGAAGAGCAAAAATAAATCCAAAGTAACTTTAAATACTGGATTTACACTGACTCACTTAATCAAAATAAGACAACAAACGGGTAACAAGTGTTTGAACTTGGCAAAATAAGGGGAAGTAAAATCCAACCCCAGTTGCTACTGTACTAGTCGACCTTTTAATCTGAGTTTGAATGAGCAATTGTAAAGGCAGAAGAGAGCAAAAGACATCAGGGATGGAAATTTCTGTGGGATTATCAGTCTGCTGGACAGAACATGAGAGACTTTAATAGAAAAAAAAATGTACAATCACTTTACTACCCCTAATCAGTGACGTTAAGCATTTGACTTGAAACAAGTAATTTTAAATTGAAAGTACTTGGGGGTGGGTGCAATTCTCACATTTCTCTTTCAGAAACTTTAGTAAAATTTAGATGAATTCCCTTCCAGATGACCACAAGAAAGCCTACTGCCACTACAATGGGGATTAAGCAACCCAGCTTCTATATCACAGTGTGGAACCTCCATTTGTGGAGATAGGGCCCTTACTTGAGGATTCCCGACTAAGGAGCATAACTGAACACAACTGTAGGACCTGCTCAGAGCTGGAATGGGGCTCACAGGATTAAACCAGATGACTTCCAATCTACACTACCTACACTTTCCTTTTTCCTTAGTGAAAGTCCTCATGAAACTGAAGGGGAAGAGAGCACAGATTTCTAGAGAATTGTGGAGGCCAATGGGCCTGCCACAGCTGTGTCCACCACCCTGCCCTGGAGGGATGTCCCTTGAATGGGCTGTGATTAGTTTATCTCAACCCTCCCCTGGTGAGATGCTCATTAAGCAGGCACACCCTCCTTATCATGGTGAGCTATCCCCAAAGGATTCAGGGATCCCACCATGCCCTAATACCCATGTTAATCCTTTGTAACCCATTCGTTTTTCCCCCTTGGTACCACCATTGCTTTCCCCATAAAAACCCCAGCTTTTCCCCAGTTCTCCAAGGGAGCTGTCGTCCCTGGTCCCCTTCACAGAGCTGCTGGATAATAAAGGAATCTCATTGTATGGTGGAATCACCATACAATGCTTCTGTCTCTGTCCCTGAGCTAGCCTGGGATAGCCTCGCAAGCAGAGCTGAAATCACTGAGCTGACCTCACCAAGAGTTGATCACTGGTCGTTTCCCAGGTCGGAGCATCGGACCTCCATGGACCCCCCCCAGCAGCCTGCAGAGAATCATCCCAAGCCAGAAACTATCAAGTGTTTTGCATTTATTACTAGCAAGTAATTTTACCTTTTCCTACTATATCTACATTTTACTACTAGCTCAGCTGCATCAGAAGTGGCTTTTTCTTAAACTGAAGTGTATTTTTAACAAACATACAGCATATATATATAGTATGAGGTCACCAGGACTTTGGTGACACTGGGTATGAAAGTTCCCATTAAATCCAGTAGAGATCCCATTTAAAACCATAGCAGTTTCAGCTTCAAAGTACTGCATATAGAGGTTGCTTTGACGTTAAACAGAATAATTAAGCTCTGAAATATAACTGTAATTCAAGTCCATCACATTAGAGTTACAAAACTAGAAAGAATACTATCCAAGTAAGATTTCAGTTAGGACTTTACCTGACAACTAAATACTTCCTGAAGTTTGCACAGTTTGTAAACTACCCTCCATGGCTGATTTTCTGAACTAAGGAATGAAGACATTCTCTTACCCAATGCTGATGCACTGATGGATGCGACAGAAAGTCTCAAATATAAAGAGACGGGCGTTCTCAATGAAGTCCTCAAGGCATGCCACTAAGAAGAAATCATTCACAAGCACCTGTAAGTGTAAGCAGAAAGGGAACATGAGAGCAAACGTGAGTACAAGTTTATTGGGCGACACTGCCAACAACTAAGAACAGCCCTCAGTACACCTAGAAACATTATACATATACAGTATACCTAAAAACACTATTGCTATGTTCAAAGATGTGGTGAAAAAGCTACAGATTAGCAATATTTTTTGTTGATTCACTGTTCAGCATCTCACTAAATTTAAACTGCATACAACCACGATCACTGAGGTCTGACTCAAGAAAAGAGTAAGGTCATAGCTTGACTGAAGGTCAAACTCTACTGCTATCCTAACCACTGAAGATCCTTTCAATGCAAAATTTGACTGCTCACTCATCTTTCACAACAAAAGGCAAATCTGAGCTTTTCTTCAAGCATTTGTCTAATGGAAAATCTGAAGCTCAGCCAAATGCATGATTACTTATTTGTTGCCTCTTCTAGAACTTCTAAAATATAACATTATTGTAACATTAAAGCTATATCCTTAACAGTAAGTCACATTAAGTTCTACAAAATGAGTTGTCATAAATCCTACCACCACCCAACCATGAATTAAAGTTTATCAGGAAACACTGGCAATGGAATCAAACACCACTTCAAACAAACTAGCAGTCCACTGCAAATCCTAGGGGTCATTACTTAAAGGAAAAAAGAGTCTTATGAATATTTTAAGTCTTACTGTTTCACACTCTCTCAGCTTCTTCTGCGCTCCATCAAAATCAAAGTTAACATACAAGCATTCCACAAACTCTGTGATAGGGTCCCTGTACGTGTAGGACTCCTGTCAAAAAAAGAATTAGGAACAATATCAGAAATCAAGGCCATGTGGTCACTCAAGTATTCCTTATAGTCTTTAAAAAAATTGATAGTGGAAGCAGGTCCATATATCACCTTAAAAAACCCCTGAATTTCCCAACTCCTCTTTATAAAAGCCACAGAAATGTGCTTCCTCCCAATAGTCTGGTTAAACAACCAGAGATGTAGTTTCACCTTCAGCATTTGATGCTGCAATCTTTGGGTTAGGAAAGTGTCAAGAGACTAGAGCTATCTCTGTATCAAACCTCCAAATTTCATAAAATATGATAGAATAGTCTTCTTAAATTCTGTTTTCAAAGGTGAAACCAAATCCTTGAGAACTGAATAATTATTTGATTTTCATGGACAACATAGCTAACAAAAATGCTACTTTCTATACACAAACTACTTACATTTATTTCAGCACTACAGAAGTTAGTTGACTTTTTCAGTTACCAGGCAGAGACAACACTACATCTACATACAATTGTGTAAATTCCAATGTAACAAAACTCCCATTAAGTGCCTCTAATGCATATTTTAAGACAGCTTAAATCAATATGTATCAATATCTGCTTTAGCATACAGTAAGATCAACAGATAAAGGAAATTCCTACGAGAGATATTTTTATTTATGATCAAAGTTATTTTTTCCTTCCATAAAGAATTGTATTTGCAATCACATTATTTAGATTTAAAATTTAGTTCTATACATGTTTTTCACATCAGAAGTACACTTGTTAACCATTATTTGCAAAATGGTCTTAGAATGAGCATCTCTCAGTTTCAATAAACAACAAACTGCTTACCTATCAGTTCAATACTTGCAAAGATGTTGCAAGTATAAACGATCTTACACTGCTACTAGAGCAGTACCACAAGTTATTTCACATCTATGAAACTTCTACCACATCATCACTTAACACCATGAATCATGAAGAGTAGAGGAATACTATGAAATCTGAAAGGTGATTTTAAAACCAAAGCCCAAGTTGGTATTTTCTAAAGGAATACCCTAATGCCAAGCAAGATTAAACAAAAGCAAGAAGCTGTAAAATGTTACTTCAAGTATTAGAAATTCATATTTTATTAGGAGTTCAAAGTTACAATCAGATTTTAAATAAGGTAAAAGATGAGTCATAACACCACTGATTTATTGCTTATGCTACTTTTTGTGAAAACTAATGCTTAAAAACAGTTTAAGTTGTGACTAAAATTTGATCTTTGCATTGACTGTGGTTTGCACATGTAGTTTCCCAAATCCTTGCAGTGGTTATAACTGCTTGCTTGCCTACAGTAACTGTACTGTCATTTTTATATATTTATACATATATATATATATACACACACACACACACATACACAGATACAATGTTTATTACTCACAACATTATCAAATGTTTGAAGTGCATTGGTTTGTATACAAGTGGCTTGCTCATTTCGTATAAAAATCTGGGTAATAACACTGTTGACTGCTAACAACTTTTGCAAGCAATTTTTGTTGTTCTATTCTGTATCTCCATCCTCATGCGACTGTGACAACAGAACTATTTTCAAGAGAATCCACATGAATTCAAATCAACACACACAATTCAGAGGTTTTGAAATGTAAGAAAGAACCCTTATTCATACAACAATTTACTGTACAGAGAGTTGAAAAAGAAGATCAGATTCAAAGCCATTTCACATGTCACTGAATTTTCAGCATTTAATAACACAAAGAACTGGGTGCATACTCTAGTGCATGCATGTGTACATACACTGCTCACATACATGAAAGGAAAAAAAAATTATTCTGTCCTCCCACTGACTGATATGCATTTTACTTCAGTAAAAATTTTCATTGTCAAAAAACAAGTATCAAAATACCTGCCATCCTAACCCGGGTATATTACTAGAAGAAAGTTATCATGAAATCTCCTTAAAACAAGAGAAAAAAAAATCAGATACTGCAGTCCTTACCTGCTGAATAACCTTGACTAGATCTTTCAGCACTTGTCTACGTTTACGAACATCCTTATTTGTTATGACTGCAGTAGTCAAATATCTGAGGATATGCGGGCACATTGTCTGAATTGCATTGAGATACCTAGAAAGAAAAACACAGGTAAGATTCAGAACTCAAAGGTATACTGAAGTTTGCTGATGACATTAAAATAGGAGGAGCTGTTAACACCTCAAAGGCGGAGAGATCCCGACAAAGAAATCTGAGGGCTGGAAAATTACCAACTGCACTAAGTAAAACAAGGGCAAGTGTCAGATTCTGCATCTATAACAGGGCAACACTGGATCTGTGTACAGACTGGGGAATGAGAAGCTGAAGAGCAGAAAGGGATCTGGGAGCCCTGGTCAACCACAAGTTGAATGAGTCACAGTGTGTCCTGGCAGGAAGGAGAGACAGGACAGAGAAGTGTGTCTTGGTGGACATCAGGCACAGAATTACAGCTGGGAAAGGGAGGGGATTGTCCTGTTCTGGTTTGCACTGGAGCAGCCTCACCTTGGTACTGGGTGCAGTTTTGGGTGCCACAACATAAGAAAGCTATCAAGCTATCAGAGATCAGCCAAAGGAGAGCAACAAAGACTGCTAGATATGTAAGACAATCTTCTCACAAATATATTACAGGGTTTCAATCCTCTTGTTTTAGTCTGGGATTTCCCTCAAGAATCTTTTAAAATAGCTTTTTACAAAATCGGAATACAATAATACCTTCACCCTGCAGCCCTGAGCTCAGTAAGCCTGCATATTCATCATCTGCCTTCAATTTGATTTGAAGACCCCCACAGAGTGCAACACAACTTACTGTGGCTGATAGAGAAAAAGGTCAATGATGTTGTCTCTCCCTTTAGGATGATTAAAAAACACGAACAAAGACCAGTGGATGAGCCATGTTCTTTGCTGAAGAGACTGCAGCGGAGAGCTGACAGACTAAGAGAAAACATAACATTGGTTCAAGTCAAACACAACACAAAGTTTGCTCGAATACTAATCCATGGAAACCTGTAATTGCTCAAAATTTCGAGATTTTGCATCAGCTCTTTGTAACTGTCATCATTCTCATGCTGAGTTTGAACTCCAAGTTTTCTGTCATCACAATAATAAATCTACTAAAAGCTATAAGCAAAATAAATTTTCCAATATTCTATTCCAAACTGTTTCCTGAAAGCTGCATTTTTTTATGACAAGAGCAGAGATTTTAGCTCTCCAAGATCACCATACTAACCTAAGTTACTCCCCTTCTTAATTCTGAATTTCTTGTATTCCCTCTACTTGGCTTTTTCACCTTTTCTGTTTTACTTCCTTTCTAAATCCTCACAAGATCTTTTTTTATGCCATAGACCCTCAGACACTGACGAAACTCTATAATCACTTTCAGTAACAAATAAAAAAAGTGCATTATCTTTATTTAAACCTGTTGATAATGGACAAAGGGCTCAGCTCTAAGTACTTGTATTAGCTCCAAATTTCAATAGCACTTCAAACAGACTGCAAAACAACACACTGAAGATGACATGGCAAGCAATCCTCCCTCCAAAGAGCATGACGACAAACTGCTATCATTCTATCCTAAAGAAGTCTTGGGAGCATAATGAACAAGTCAAATGGTCTGTTACAAGCATACAGAATGAAAGACAACAAAATTACCAAAGAAAATCTGTTAACTAATATCTGCCACACAAAGACCAACTGAGGGGGACTGAAAAAAAAAAAAAAAAAAACACCAAACTGTTTTTTCAAGACTCTGGTTCAGGAGAGTAAAACTTTCACGTATGATATGCCAGTGAAACTCTACAAGCAAAGAGGAAGACTGACAGGTCCCTAATCTCATCTCATGCTCTGAGTTAGTACTGCAGCCCCACTCTCCCCCTTAAGTTCTTAGTACTCATCTGAACTCAGGAGAAAGCTGAATTAGCTGAAAACTGTTTCCAAATACAAGCTGTCTTGCATTTGCTGCCAAAGACACTGTCTTAATGAGATAGCATGGTTTAGTAACATGCATTTTATTCTTTCCAGAAAATGAACAGTACAAGTACCTGAAGTTTAAGCAGCAATTTCACACAATGATACCTTGCCCTCAACACATCCTTAAGATTTTTTTGTTTATTGGAAATACATTTGAAAATATAGATGAGAACCTAAGATGTTAAGAGGCAAGCAATTGGTAAAAGAATGCTTCATGAGAATCCTTCAACTTTCCCACTGCCAATAAAAAAGCGTCAAGTGAAAAGGTGGCAACCTACTCCTAAACAAGACTGCAAATCATTTTTATAATAAAACTTGAGTACTAGCACCTCTAACATCTCACTCTGCGAAGACGTCCAAGACTTTACTTACATTATTATCTATTGTCTCCTTTAGCCTTGTGAGGTCTTCCATAGCTGCATCCCAATTTTGCATCAGGATTTCAGATGCCAGTTTTCCCCAAAGAGAACTCAAAGCATTTCTGTCTGTTGCTGGAACCTATGTTCAACAATAGCAAAAAAGTCACACTCTAGAGTATTTTGTTAAAAATTAGTACTTACTTTTAAAATTACAAAGGGTATTTTCTGGCAGTGTTTTACATTTACAAGGTATCAATTCTGCATAGTCCTAACTCTCCAAACTAAGTGTTTTGTTGTTTTGGGTTTTTTTATTTCAGAAAAACAGTTTGGACACACACACACACACAAAAAAAAAAAGTAGTAAAACTTCTTAAGCAGAAATTAGGAAATCCTGTCAAAGTAAGACCGATTCACGCAGCTGCAGTTTAAGTTAAAAAAGAACAACTGAGCACCAGATAACACACTGGCTCCAAATTTTATTTTTTAAATAAAAAATAAAATTATCTTTTTTTGTTCCACCACACAAAAATGCTTCTAAACTAGTAAAACAAGGTTATTATAAGGCAGGTTCCTAAAGAACTCATAACAGTAGGTAACTATCTTCAAAAAGCTGCATACCAAACTCTTCCTGCTAATGCCTTGCCCAGGAGTGTACTTGTTACAGAAATGTCCAGTGGAACTGCAACTTTGCAGCAGTGAACCTGCTTCCTGGAAGGGTAGTCCTAAGGTCAAGCTGTGTTAGTTTTACATAGGAATGAGTTGCACTGTATGATTCAGAATGCCAAATTCTGTTCTCAGACTGGTTACAATAGCTCTTTCACAGACTATGTTTCATCATACAGGGCTTTTAAACAAATCTTCTCCCCTCAGAATTAGCAACAGAAGTCTTATACTATGCCTATTATCAGCACAAAATCACTACTTCATTTTCTGAGGTTACTTGATATACAAGAACACAATGCTATGCCCAGAAAAAAAGGCATGAAGAATTAAGGACAGTCACTCACAAATCTACATATGTAACTTTTATTTCCCCTATTGGTGCATAAAAAGAACCTATAACACTGAAAATCAGCTTTAGCATCAACATTTCAACTAATAATTCAACTCATTCCTACTTTAAGCCCTACTCTTCTGATTAAAGATACATTTTCCAATTTTTCTTCTTTAATTACAGAAATGTGTTGTTTACTCTAGCAGTATTTCAGAGAGTTGAGATTACTTTTAGATGGGAATAGAAACCAGCAAGGAAAAAGCATCGTGGTATGAACCACTACGTTTTCAGCAATCACCGCACAAATCCACGAGATACTGACTTACAAACTGTGCATCTTCCAGGCAAGCCACATGTCAGTTTAGCAGATACTGATTGAGAAGATTCACACGCTCTGTGCTGGTTCCAAATCACTTCATTAGAGACAGCTATGCACAATAACTGCTTTTATTACTTACTGCAGCTGTTCCAGCTACATTATCTGGATTTTCAAGCAGTTACCTTAAATCTCCATTTGTTAGCAAAGCAGCATATTCACTGACCACCAGCAATAAATTTACAGTGATGAGATTCATACAAGACATCAAATCTCTCTTTATACTCAAAATTCACTCCCACCAGTAACAAATGATATGAATTGCAACAAGATGAAAAGAGTTGCTTCAGAGACTATGGATCTGGTTCTACAGTCATCATCTGAACTGTCTACATTTCATAGGGAGATGACTTATACTCTTAAACCCATTACAGAATTCAAGAGAGGATAGATGAGAGTTCAGATAAGAAGCTGGCAGTTCACCATTACTACCAATTACATGCAACCCACCTGCAAGCTTTTCACTGCTGCTGACTACATATGTGCACAAAATCAAGTATTCTTAAAAACAAGTATTAATTTCATTGTATTCTATTAAATGCTACAAGACATACAAATTTGAAGAACAGTTCTGAGTTCTACTTGAAAGTAACGGAATTGCTGAACAACAGTGATGATTATTAACCATTACTGTAAACTTTGGCCTACAGCAATTGCCTCAAAAAGAATACACATATAAAATAAGTATTAAATGCTAAGAATGAATATGGACAATTTACTGGTATTTCATTGAAAATAACACCAAACAAACAAAACTAAACCTCAAACCAACAACCAATGAAAACTTACCAGAACTCTAAAGAAGTAGAGATATTCTGCAGCTCCTGAGTAGTTACCACATTCGTACTGGAATTTTGCATACCTGTAGAGTGTATCTAGGTACTCCTGCCTAAACTGAAAAGGAATACAATAAAAGCTTTTATTCACTAGGAAAAAAAACACACTGTCACAAGCCAATTTTAATAGTAGAGTAAGATTTGAAATCTGTAGCTTTTCAAAAGACATTGTACATAAGAAAAGGCAACAGAAAGCTATTATACTCTCATTCCATGTCATAGAATGAAAGACTATACCAATACTGGAAAAGGTGAAATCTTGCATTACAAAGTAAAGTACACCTAACTTACACAGGTGCAGCTAGCATTAAGCTTCAGGGTTTTTTTGGTGTTTGTTTATTTTCATTTTTTTTAATTTGTATAAAAAATAGAAGTTCAAAGGCTTACATATGCTAGTATTAGGAATTCTGCCTGTCAGCTACATTGACAGGGGACAGGACAAATGCTAGACCATACTTGGTCAAAATGCTCTAAGATGTGAGGGAGGTTCTTCCAGCATCTACAACACTTACCCCATGCTTCTCAGCTAAATAGTCAAACAGCATCCGACCATCTCTACAATAAAAGGATAGAAAGCACTGTTTTTACATAATAAACTGATAGCCACCATGCAACACTACATAATGCAACAAAATTTTAAAAGGTAACACACAAAAAAAAACTGAGCATGAATTTAAAGTAACATTCCTCCACCTGCTCAAAAGTAGCTGCAGAGTCATCCATTACAGTGTCATGAAGTTTCAAAATCTTAAAATTATTCTGATTTTAAGTAATGAATGCCATATGCAACAACTACAGTTAAGAGTGGAAGGTTGTTCTAAATTCGATAGCATCCTTAGCACTTGGTATGAAAGTTAAATTCTGAATTAGAGCGCTTCCCATTCTCATGTTCCAATTTCAGAGCAGTTACTCTAGACAACCTTGATTTTAACAAGAGATGGAAAATAATGGCAAAGACTACAGTAAATAGAAGTAGAAAGGAAACTTATCCTACTGTTAGCACTGAGACAGAGTGGGTCACAAGAGTATCTGTACCACAGCAAATATGTCCAGAACACAGAACCACAAAAAATAACCATAATAGTAATCACTAAACACCTATGATCATGTGATCATATCTCTGAAGACTGCTTTTTATTTAACATTAATACAGAAAGAACAAGCCATATTACCCAGCTCAAAGAGAAGCTTAGCCTCCAAGAGGCAAGCTCCAAGTTCCCCCAGACAAAAATACAGTAACAACTGCATGCAAGAAGTATTTTCTCGTTTACTCTGAAATCAACTGACTGCAAAGATATGAGTCTATTTAATTAGAATTTATAGTAGAAGATTCTACAGGGAAATGGCAAATTGCCAAGTGAGCCAAGAATGACAATCCTTACTCTTACCTCGGAAAGCAACTAAATACTCTCATGGATTTGTTCCAATAAAACAGACTTTAAGGATGAGGAATACTGACTATCACTCTGTAATTTTAAAGTCAGCATCCTCCAACAGTTGCTTAGAGAAGTGAAATGTTTTGGCTTATTCTTTAAAGGACTTCTACCTGCAAAATCTCCTTTTTATTAAACTTTTATTAAAAAAATGGCAAAAGGCAAAGCAAGAATTGTACAAGACTTCTGTTCAATTAGATTTGTATAGTTGTGGAGGAAGACTTTTTAAGGTAGGCTCAATTGCCATAGGAACTGCAACTTTCACTTTTAAAGGTACATCTCCAAAAGCAAGTGACTCCTGGCTTTGTGTAATCTCAAGTCATAAACAAATGCAATTTTGTTTCTTTATGTAATTATCTAAGGTGAACATCCATTCTGAAATCAGATACAAAGGCAGCTTAGTTAATGTTTTTACAGCAAAAGATTAAGTACATCCTGGTGGTATCAGGACAGAACGTAAACTGCTCTTGACATGCTGCAAAGCTAACAGATTTCATGATTCCTACTAACATCTTGTTTTGTGTGCACATTGAGACATAAAACACTGTGCCTCACCATTTCCGCACCGACTAAGATCTAAATTATCTATAAGAAATTCTGAAAACAATGAAGAGTGGAAAAAAGAACAGGTGCAAGGAAGAAAAAAGCATGATAATGTATATTTGAAACAGAGTAAATTCTAATCAAGCTCCTGTCCCTTGAGGGACCCATATTCCTCAGGGAGTTTGTTCACAAAGATATATTCATAGAGAAGATTTCTGCAGACTAGAAAGAAGAGTTTGTACATTCAATACTTTTGTGAGAAATTCCAGAAGTAACATTACAGCCTTCCGGATCAGTGGATGCATAAAGCTTGCCAGCATTAAACCCAAGTACAGGCTTCACCTTCAAATTTCAAGTTGAGCCATACATACAGCATTTAAAATTTTAGGGCAGGTAAGGCTGAGGAAGGGATCCAATTAATATTCCAGTTTTCCAGACACATTTACACCAGCAGCAACAGTGATTCCTATGAAAAGGAAGCAAGGAGCAACTTATGCCAAACAAGTATCAGCCCACCTCTCTGCTGAAGGTGCAGTTCTCCTTCCTACAGAGCCCACTTCAAGTTTAACTATGGTGAAACTCTGATAGACCTTAGACACCATGTGCAGACAAACTCATTCTACTTTAATCAATCCCACAAGAAAATTAGAAGACACTGGATGCATCTTAGAAAGACTATTATGAGCACTACCTTATACCAACAAGCTAGAACAGTTTGGGGGTGGAGCAAGTAAGCAGGAAAAGGACAGAACACCCTAAAGAAATATGTGCTCTGAGGCTGAAAGGATGTTCATCCATCAGGCCTCCCAGACTACTCCATAATATTTTCTGGAATGCAGAAAAGAAAATATGAAATATATCAGCCTGTATTTTCCCTCAAAAAACCCCCCCTAAGTCTGATCTAAGTTAAGCAAAAAAGTGCCTGTGATTGTACTGCACTGGAGGATAACTGCCACTTGTACCAAGCTGATTCACAAACATTAAAGTCAATAGATACATTTTGTACAACAGGGAAAAGCACTGAGAAGAGCACACTGTGTCCAGCAATTTCCATTACCTGACTAGAAGCACTATTTAAATACTGAATGAAAATAAAAGTGTCTTTCTTGCAGTTACTACACAGAAAGCATTCCTAGCAGCAACACTTGAGAGGTACCAACAAGTCATCCTGACAAAGTACGTTAGGAATTACCTAGTGGACTGCATTTGCCTCGTAGTCTCTGGATCCTCAAACATCTTGACTATGGGCTCCGTTTCAGCTTGAAGCTGCTTCAGCTGTGCAACAACAGTTGTTCTTTTCTCACGCAAAGCTGAGCACACAAAGAAAAAGACTTTAATATAATGCTTCAAATTCTTACATGAACCAACCTGTAATTACATAGTGCTGACACTTGAACACATCTTCCCAATTCCTACCTCACCTGTCCTCTCAGTCAAGTCTCAAAACCAGCTGGGTATAACAATTCTGTAACTTAGTAAAAACTTTTAACATTTGGTTCTTTTCCTCCTGTGTGGAGGCCACCAGAGAACAGGTACAGCTGGAGCAGAAACTGTATTAGACAAGGTATCTTCAGGCTTCCACTAAAGGAGAAACAACCTTCATTCAAATTTACTTATTCCAAATAAACTTGCAAAAAAATCAAACAGTCCAGTGATGCCACAAAGACTGATTTTATTCTGACTGATGATCAGGTTCTGAAAGAACATTTAGAGCATACTTAACTAAAAATTGACAGGAAAAATTCCAAGCAGCTCAACCTGCAAATCTAGGATTTTGAATACTGTGCTTAATACAAACATTAGGCCCTTTAGGAAAAATTGTGAGGAAATTCAACTAAGAGTTTTAGGGTGATTATTTTACACAGACCCCAAATTCCTCACCAAGTGCTAGCAATGCAATTAAGTGAAGACTTAAACAAAATTCAGAAGAGCACGTATGCTTAGGAAAAAAAAAAAAAAAAAGAAAAAAATCACCCTGACTATATTGGCTATATGATCCAAGAAACATGTGGGATCAGAGAAGCCAAGACTAAATCCCAGGAGATAATGCAGGAAACAGTGAAAGTGAGCAACACACCAGAACACTCAGTGCCACGGTGAATAGAGTTGACATTTATTTCATGATTTGACTACACAAATATTTAAACAGAACATCCAAGGTGGATAACACCATAATGGTGACCGATCCTAAATATAAGAACAACTTGCCTGACAGGAAGTGTTCCAATAAGGAGAAATTATCTCCACCTTCAACTGACTCTTGAGATTATAAAAGAGGAAAAAGAAACAGATGAAAGAAAAAAACATTCAGATGACTTACTAAGAACACGAAAATGTTTTCCTGCGACATCTCCTGGGTGTGTAATTGTAAGTTGATCTCATGGAAGACAAGACAAAAGCAACTATAAATTGTGCAGGGACATTTCTATTTATAACTGTGTAAGTGAACTTAGTTTTGAGTACTTTAAACAGTGAAGTCTTAAAAAAAGATAGTGTAAACTTCTAATGATGCCAGTGATTCCACAAGAACCATCTGTCCATGCACACATTCTGATAAGCACTGATACAAGAAGACACGTACCAGAAAGATTTCAGAAGTTAAGGCCTTTGCATAGGAAGCTGTGCAAGCAAGCACCCTGAACAATGGGCTCTGTGTGAAAGAACTAGCTCTGCTTTTGTTAAATATGAATAAAAGCCACAGATCAAACAACGTGAAGTCATTAAAAAAAACACAAACAATCACCACAACAAACCAAAACCCTGCCAAACTGATGATATAAAATCTTAAAGAGATGTAGTGTTTTTCTTATACTCTGTTCAAACAAGTGTGGAAATTGCTGGTCTTTAATGAAGGCAGAGCTCTCCAAGGGAGCAAATTCATTCAAATTTCTTGCAGCTGTGACCTTATGAAGTTATACTCTAAGGCAATCTGCTTAAGTAACTGGCTATAATCAGAATTCTGAAGACATTTGGAGGAGTTACTTTGTTGAAGTCTGCTAGAATTGCTGTTTCTTGTGTTGCTCACTTCTTCAGCATTTTACTCCTTAATTCCTACTCATAACAGTAATATTTAACAGTTCAAAAAAGGCTGAAGCAGGGAAAGAAAGGATAATCTATTTGGCTTTGAGATTTATTTTATAGCCTTGATACAGCCTGGCTTTTTTAATCAGTAAAAGTGTTAAATAACCTAAAGCTATTATTACAACTGTTTCTTAGATTACAGAAGTGAAACCCTCTGGTTCTCATTACATGTTACAAATCCCATGTGTCACAGTACACGTGCCCAAAATGACACCTAATGCTAGCACAGCCTTGGTCAAGACATTGACACCAACATCCACAAGCCTATCAATTCTCTTCTTCCAAAGAAGTGAGTGGCCATCTCTACAGCTTCAAGAGCCTGAAAAGAGCAAGAGCCAGAGGAAGAATGCATCCAAGTCTCTTCCTCCTAAGATGCAAGCAAAATAGACTGTAGTCCCAATAGCTAAGAAAAAGGCAAGGAATTCCTCAATATAAAAAAAACCATGGAGAAATAGGAAGACAGTGGATACTGAAAAACTAGATTAGGAAGAAACAAACAAAATGAAACACCCGACCCATTAAATGAAAAGAACTGGAAAAAACCCTGAAAAATCAAAACACCCACAAAGGATGGAAATTTGACAAAGGCTAGAGAATCTACTTTTCTCTCCATTCCCAAATTCTCCTCAAGATGATAGAAACTTAAATAGTAAACAGGAAAGTTACCAACATCATAAGATATCACATTCATTATAATCTAAAATTTATATTTTCTTCTAGAGAAGCAACAATTTTCAAATTGACAAAACTGAGGAAAATATACACTTTCAGAAACACCTTTCTCTCTCCAAAGTCTAAAAATCAGCCACAGACAAACAGATTAATGGAGTTACTTACAATGCAACTCTAGTGTTCACATACTGGATGCTTTAAAGAAAAAAAAAAAAATCACCAAACGACACTGCATCATTGTGCAAGTGTTTGACAGGTGAAAAACTAATGCAACTCCACTAGGCTACATCTTTGAAAACCTTGATATTACCAAATCAGCATAGAAATACTTAAAGAGATCACTCAAAGGCTAAGTTCCTGACAGACCAACAAACCCAAACCTCCCAGGATTCGGGAATTCCATTTGTCCCAGTACTGCTCATCTTTTTGGTAATGCTGCAGTTAAACTATACTCTAGCTTTTGAATGCAACAAGCAATTACCACTAGTTATTTAGCATTTTAGATAGAAAGGTTGGAAAACAAGCTTTACATCTAAATGAGCAGCTTACCATGAGGAATTTCATCAGAATAAAGATTTTTGTACACATCCATAGCAAAATCCACCATGTTGGTATCACTAAGGAGATCCAGTTTTCCTTGCAGCAGCTCTTTTTCATTGTATATCTGAAACAGGAATTATTAACAGATAGATTTGAATACTGTTAAAGAGTTCGAAATCTTATTACGCAGTTACTTTTATGGCATAGCCTATGGACTTCTGCACAATTTAATTGTTTCAAATATCAAATCTCAGAGCTCTATCATTAAGAGCACTTACTATAAAACCTCTGCATTTTCAGTCTTGCCAAAATACCAACTATTTCCTGCTATCTATGAAAGCAGGTACTTCAAAAGCCGACTAGAAGTCAAGCAACATTACTAGTCTTAACAGGAAGAGTAATTCCTATTGAAAAATTACATACGTATTTTAAGAAATAACAAAACCTTAATCATACTTTTCATTCATACTACTGAATATTTTCCACAAAGTAAAATGCTGAACAGTGAGGTCTAGTTAAATTACTTAAAGTGGATTTCAGAAGAGATGCACAAGATTAAATTTACAATTTAACTGCAGCGCAGACTAATCTAAAATACATAGCTAGATCTATAGTACAAGAACAAATTTAGAGTAGCTATATAATTGTATGGTGTACTTTGAAACTTCCCAAACGCTTTTTGGAGTTCATAGTCCATAGCAGTTAGTTGCAAACTACTTTTAGGTGCTGAAGATGTAGGCAAGGGCCAAACCCAGTATGTTCCTCAAAAACGTATTTGCACAATAGCAGTATTATAGCTCATCACACCACATTTGTGCACATCTCAGATATAGAATCTGTAGAAGTCTAATTCAGCTCTGAACATTGTGTTGTTCAGAACCAGCAACACAAAATTAACTGTTTAATTAACTTCAGCTGACATAAAAATGTTAATGTAAAAATGCCCCGAAGATAACAGGCATTAAGCAAACTCCACATGGTAGACATGACAGCTGGTTAGGTCAAGTTCTCTCAATGTAGGCATAGCCCATCATCCCCTTTCTGAAGGGTAAAGTAAGACCTTCTTTAAATTCAAAACTAATATAACTTTACACATTTTGCTTCCATTTTAAAATGGAAGAGCCGATGAGAGTTTTGTCTAAAGTATCTGAAGCACTCGTCTGAGATATCTCCAGCATTACTAGGTTCTTTGTAGAAATATCACTTAAAATTACACAGAAGACCAACAAAGGATAATTCAAGAAGGGACTTGCATTTGTTTCCAACACAAATTTGTAATGACATGGGTTTAAAATTAAATTTAATTAGTATCACTGGCGTAACCCCACAGACCGCCCTTGAGCTCCGGCTACCGGACGGCCCGAGCACCAAGAGCCGCGGGGTTATCGAGGGTCTGCTACAGCTGCGAACTGCGGCTGCAAGGGAGAGCTCTGACTTCTCCTTTCTCCTAATACACGTGAGGGAAAGGCATTACAGCAAATCCAAGGACAGAAAAAGTGCAGGAATTCTGTGCTGCCTCGCAAGCAAGGAGCCGAATAGTTGCGAGGCGTGATCAAGGAGCGGCTCCCTCAGGCCTCCTGTCGGCCGTGCTCCCGTACCTCCCTGGGCAGCCCCACGCGATTCGCCCCTCGACTCAGGGGCACAAGAGCCTCGAGCTCCTCCTACGGAAACTCCGAATCCCCCACGGGCCGCGCCCGTCCCGCGCAGCGTACAGGCCCACGGGAAGCACCGGCAGCTAGCAGCAGAGCCTGCCACTTTCCCGCTGCGGTAGCCGGCTTTCCCACCCTTAGGAGAGATGCGTACCTCCTTGACGGAGAGAAATTCCAGCAGCGGGAAGACCAAGTGCCGATCCAAGAAGTGCGCGATCCTGGTGGTCAGGTCGTACTCCGCCATCTTGGCGCCGGGAGAGAGGAGAGGCAGACGCGCGAGGCGGCTCTTGTGGGCAATGCGCCTGCGCGGCCCCGCCCCAACGGCGAGTGCTGGCGCATGCGTACTGTGGTCTGTGGCGGCCCCGAGCGGGGCTGGGGGCCGCAGATGAGGGCAATGGCCGAGCCCTTCCCCTCCTCTCCCTTCCCCTCGTCTTCCTTCCCTTCCCTTCCCTTCCCTTCCCTTCCCTTCCCTTCCCTTCCCTTCCCTTCCCTTCCCTTCCCTTCCCTTCCCTTCCCTTCCCTTCCCTTCCCTTCCCTTCCCTTCCCTTCCCTTCCCTTCCCTTCCCTTCCCTTCCCTTCCCCTCCCCTCCCCTCCCGCAGGGCCGGTCCGAGTGCGCGGTGTGGGGGCTGGGCCAGCGCCCTGCTCGCGCCTTGCGTGGGGTGAAGGCGCCGGTGGAGCGCGTGAGCAAATGCTGAGCAGTCCGTCTTTAACAGAGTGGAATTTTTGCAGGGGTGAACATCTCCTGAAAGCGGCTGTGAGCTGTGAGTCCAGCCCCCGCATTTTGTGCGTTGTCTGTGATCTTGACTTGGTCTAGATCTAATCTGGTAATGAGAATCTGAAAAGGGGTCCGAGCTGTCCTTGGCACAAAGTGAAAAAGTTTGTTAGTTTGGTCAATGTTGGCCGTATTTCCAAGCACTCCATGGTGAGGCCGTGCCAGATGAGATGGAAAAAGGCTGGGGAGCTGCTGGACAGTGGCTTACACAGGGAAATCCAAGCAACTGCAGAAATGTATTACTGAGTTTAGCAACAGAAGTGGAAAAATCAGTAATACTGACGATAACTTGCATATTACATGTAGCGATTGTAAGGAAGTATTTGTACTGGCTGGCCAGGGAAGTGTTTGAATCCCTATCCCTGTAGGTACTTAGAACATGTGTGGATGGGAAACTTAGGGACATGGTTTAATGGTGGACTAGATCTTAAAAGCCTTTTCCAACTAAATGATTCTGTGATTCATCATGTTAACTAACCAGAAAGATAAAAGGTTTCCTGTTATATTTTGTAAGTTTTCTAGTGATTTTTGTCAGGATGCACGGTTGAGTTCAGTAAGTTAAGCCTCGTCTCTTTTAATAAAGCATGATTAAAACCTTTGTCATGAGGAGACTTTTCCTTTCATGAGCAGAGGCATAGTAATTTGTTCAGTGATTCACATAACTACAGACTAGGCCTGTAGTAGCTACAATAGCTGTTCATGTGGAATAGCAAGTTAATATAGTTGCAGTACAGGTTAATTTTAGGCTTGGATGGTTTGTTTTAAATGTAAATGGGAGGTGAGGAATAAGAAGATCATAACATTTACTAAGCTACTATTCAAGCAGCTAGTAATGTTCTCCCCACCTTAACAGAAATATGTAAAGGCTATAGAATTAAGGATGTGGCAGGCTGGCTTTTACAAGTAAGACTTCATTGCATCTTAATGATGACCTGTAAGGGTGAAAAAGTATGAAGCATGAATTAAGTAGTTCTTCATGTGACACTGAATTGTTAACACTTTCATAGAAGTCTGTGGTATGTGTAATTTTGTATTAGTAATGCTCTCCTCAGAACATTTTCTGTGAGCAAGAATCCCTTTTTGTCTGCAAGACAACCTTGCATTTTTCATAGTTGTAGATACTGTTTACTTTGATACTTACATATCATTGATGACCTACATAATCTTTAATGGTGAAAAGTATCCTCCTGTATTATTTTTCCCATAACAACAATGTGGGTTTCACCAAGGCCTGTTCAAACTTGCTTCTGGTTTCTCCTTGTGGCAGTCAGATTACAGACCTGCCAGTAGAAGCCAGGCTGTGGAGTTGCCAGTGGAAGACCTGAGCACTACAAAATGCTAAAGTATCCAAGGCCCTGTGAAGTGCTTTTAGCTGATGAGTGACTGTCTGCAAGAAACAGGTGCAGTAACAGGTGAAAAGGTGTCAAGAGTTTGCTGGGGAGACTCTTTTAGAGAAAGACTGTTAAAATAATACTGTGCCAAGGTAAAGTATCAGGAAAACTGTTTTAAATTCCCTAAGTGAAACATACTCCGTGCTGAGGGTTACTGTTTTAAGAAGAGGGTATCTAACTGCTTTAGCTGTGTCATCAAGTCAGATAGATATTCACCCTCTTGTTGAAAATTTTTCTCAAATACATTTAAGCTTTCATGGCAAAACAGTCTGAGCCAGTCTTAACTGAATAACAGGAAATGTGAGTTTATTTTGAACTCTTGCACAGACACCTGACTGAGGAATTATACAAAGTGCAGTACCTCTAGGCCAAATTTCATTTTTGACATGGAACAGGCTTGAGGCTGAAGTCCTCCAACCTAGTGAAGTACTTCTCTTCTGGAAATTCAGTCCACTGTACTTAAGATCCTTAGCACCAGTGTACTTAAGATTGCTAGTTTGGTTAATGAAATAAAAGCCATTTAGCTAGAATTATCTAGAAGATTATCCTAAATAAATCAGCAGGAATGTGTCTTGCTTGGGCTCAGTCTTTTGATTTCATAATTCCTAAATAGTGAGGAAATTTTATCTGAAGGATTCTGTTTACATAATTGGTTGTCATTTATCTTATTGTTAACATGATAGTGGAATCCAACATTCTTTGAATTGTTAGGAGTAAATAATCACTAGGAAATCATAGTAAAGTATTTTTCTGTCTCACATTATCAAAGGGAAATTGAATCTATTAACTTCTTGCACATTCTTTGTTATGATTCATACCTTATGTAACTTGTTTTGGGCATTTTTTTTTGGTATTTGTAATTCAGAAATTACATATTTTTTCTTATGACTTTGTATATGAAAACGGTTTTTAAATTCTGAATTCCATAAATATTTTTACACTGCTTAAAACAGAAATATTTCTAAAATCAAAAATGTATCATCTAGAGGAATTCAGTGCTGTCAACTATTCTGGATAGCATTCAAATGTACAAAAAGGGTATCTCATAATTCAGCTGAATCATTATAAAAACCATGATATGTCAAAGTGCCATTTAAACTATTTGGGGAAGAAAAAAAAAGAGGAAACAAGAGAGTCCAAAATGTAAGAAGTGGAATGTGGTTCAGTGGTAAAGGACCTGGGAGTGCTGGTTGACAGCAGTTGTACGTGGGCCACTCTGTGCCCAGGTGGCCAGGAAGAGCAGTGACACCTGGCCTGCATCAGCAATGCTGTGGCCAGCAGGAGCAGGGCAGGGATTGTTCCCCTGTGCCCAGCACTGGTGAGGTCACACCTGGAGTGCTGTGTCCAGTTCTGGAGCCCTCAGTTCAGGAAGCACATTGAGCTGCTGGAGTGAGTCCAGAGAAGGGCAATGGAGATGGGGAAGGGTCTGGAGCACAAGTGCTGTGAGGAGAAGCTGAGAGAGCTGGGGGCACCTTATCACTCACTACAACACCCTGAAAGGTGAGTATAGCCAGCTGGAGTTTGGGCTCTTCTCCCAGGTGACAAGGGACAGGACAAGAGGACACAGTCTTAAGCTGTGCCTGGAGAGGTTTAGGTGGAACATTAAAGAATTTCTTCACAGAAAGGGTGATTAGTCAGTGTAATGGGCTGCCCAGGGAGGTGGTGATCACTGTCCGTGGAGGTGTTTAAGACTGGATGTGACACTCAGTGACATGGTCTAGTTGACAAGGTGGTTTTTAGTCATAGGTTGGACTCGATGATCTTGGAGGTCTCTTCAAAGCTGATTCATTCTGTGATTCTGTACCACGTTATAACTATTTGATACATTCTTCTGGGTTAAGAATATTGAAGAACTTGTCTAATGTAATTATAATTAAATTAGTGGAGATACTCTAGTGGAGCTCCTAGTGGAACTAGGATAAGCAGGTTTTCCTGACCTGAAACTGTGAACATACTTAAAAGCCAAGGGCAGGAATGGTTACCTGATTGTACTTTACCAGTGGGCTCTAGATTATGTTAGGCTGTATCCTCAACTTTGAATGTGATGTTTTCTGTCTTTTATGAACTATTTTCCTTATGGAAAAACCCCAAGCAATTTATGAAGTTGTTGTGTTGCAAGGTTCACTGATGATTTGAATCCAGTGAAGTCACTCCATCAGTTCTAATTTATTCTCTGTCAAGCTTCCAACCAAACTTCGATTTTTGTAAAAGAGGTAAATAAAATACTTTCCCTTTCCCTCCACAAAGGTGATTGGGAAAAAGTAAAATTTCTCAGTGGGAAATATCTTTAAATGTTGTATCCCCAGGATATTTTGGAAAAATAATGGGCTATTATGAAAAAGCTTCAATATAATGAATGTACAACAACTTGTAGTGAATATTTTCACAGAATCACAGAATAAGCTGTGTTGGAAGGGACCCTCAAGGGTCATCAAGTCCTACTCCTGATCCTGCACAGGACTATCCCCAAGAGCCACACCATGTGTGCAAGAGCATTGTTCAAATGCTCCTTGAACTTTGTGAGGCTGGTGCTGTGACCACTTCACTGGGGAGCTGCTCCAGTGCCCAACCACCCTCTGGGTGAAGAACTTTCTTCTAATATCCAGGCTAAACCTCTCTTGATACAACATCATTCCCCTGGGTCCTGATAACTTTGCATTTGAAAAGGACTCTACATGCTAGTGAGCAGTAAACAGTGCTTACTGTATATTCTTTTTCTGTCCTTGACTGTTGGATCAGTTTAGGTTCAATTATGAAATATTAGCAGCTACGGAATGATTGTACATTAAAATCTAAGTTGAAGGTGATACATATATCACTAGACTTTTTGAAACAACCATTTGTAAGACATCTGAAGTTTATATAAATCTGGTTATAGGCACGAGTTTTGTGACCTCTGTTTCAGATACAGTTTCTGCCTTTGGATTTAAATATTTGCTTCCCTTTTCATTGTACAGGAAATGGAGCATGAAACTATCTTAACTTAAGGCATTTACCTCCAAGTTTCAATATTTTAAAATCTTTTAAAAACCTTTTTGGTTCATAGAAAATGGAGAGGAATTTTTCATGATGACTTTGGTAAAAGGGCTGTAAATTTTAAGCTTTGTGTAGCAGGTGGGTATATTTCTTGAAATATAAGATATTCTCAGCTTTTTCTGAGTAAGTGAGGGTGAAATAATTTTAGTCACTTTCATGTATGTGAGATAGGACCTGCAGAAGTTTACCAGTTTCTGTGGAATTAGTTTTCATTATGTTTTCATCTTCTATTGTTTTGTAAACTTTTTATTACTGCTTTATTTACTACTGCATTAGTTTTTATTTTATTACTGTGTTATTGGTCATCTTCCTTTCAGTAATTATGACAATTTATGGATACTGTATTGCTCAAATAAGGTCTGCAAATGTGTAACATTCACAACCCTGAATTTGACTCCTGAGTACAGGATTCTGAAGTACCTGAGCAAAAGTAATACCCAAATTTAACCACTGTATGCCTTGCTTGCCTCTAGGTTCATTAGGATCTGGTCAGCTCTCGCCCAGAAGTCCACAGCTCTAAACATAAGCACAACACAACCTTCTTAGAAGCCCTGCTAACTGGAACACAAATAGATAGATCAGTCCCACAGTAAATTAATGTTCAAGTAAGCTGCCTAAAGAGTTTAGGGGGAGGAACAGGGAAAGAGATATGTATAATGCTTCATACGTGTTCCATCTTTTATAGATTCAAAATCTATAGCACTGCAATCAGATGGTGGATTTGGCCAAAAACTTCACATCAGAAAACAGTTCAGAATCAGAAAAAGGTGGAAGGGAGCTGTATCTCTTCTACTTATTATTCTTCTATATATATATTTTTTTAAAAAAACAGTGTACCCTACACCCCAGCTTAGGTTGCCAAATATGTAGTTTCATCTGCATGGGGTAGCATTCTCATGCAGCTGGAGTGAATTTTAAGAGAAGAGAGACTTAGGGTTGTTGTCTAGGCAAGTGGACAGGGCAGGTGTTGAGCATATGGTCTGGACATTCATTTCAGGTAACTTAGGAAGAGCTTGCAATTAAAACCAGAGGCAGTCTTTACATTTCCTGGCAGCTGCGTATTTATTTACCTACATTTACTGAAGGAATAATTTGTCATTTGTCAGGATTGTTGTCTGCTGCCAGCCTTCTCAATTAATTGGGAGTCTAGATTGGCCCTGGTAGCGTGGAGGATGGGGTGTCAGAGATCACAGCCCCATGCCCATTCTCCAAGTCTGTTGTAGGGCAGGACAGGGGCTGCCAAGCCACATCCTGCCTGCCTGTAGTAGTTTCACAAAAGTGAGTAGCTTGGGAAGGGGTGGTGGTGAATATTTGCAGGTAGTGCTAGGTGCCTTTGCTGTGGGAGCCTGGATTATATAAAATGGGTTACAGGGCAATCTGGAGATGTCAGATGAGCATGCTGTATAAATACAGGCAGTACATTTCACATGTGGGTGATGATTGTACCTTATTGTACCTGTCTTCATGAAGTCATGGTAATGGTCACAGGTACCATGGCAAATCCTACAAAAAAAGCTGTATTCACAATAGTCTAATACATCCACAGCCTTGTGCATCAGTGTCAGACAGCATTTGTTCAGAAAGGATGGGACTTTCCTACAGGCTGCAGAATACTACCCTGTAATGGTCAAGGTAGAGGAACCAACAGCCCATAGTGGACCTGGTTACTTGGGTTCATTCAAGAACCAACACGATTAGTGGTTTCTCTCTATTAGATTATCTCACATGGACCTGCTCACCCCCAGCATCATATTTAGTAGGTCTTGGCTTCCCTTCCCAGCAGGGATGTCAAAGCTGGTCCAGGAATGCTGGAGCCAAAGCCGTGTTGGATCTTTGTATGCCACTGCTTGTGCCCACTGGCCTCAGCCATTACACACCAAGGTCCTTGAGCACCCCCTGGCAGATGTTTCCACCCATACCCCCTGACCCCTGAGATCTTTCCGCCAGCTGAGATTTTCACTGCCTTCTTTCCAGGCCTCTTCTTTTTTTTTCCCCTTTTTTTTCCCCCCCAAAGCCATCTTTTTTTTCTTTTTTTTTTTCTTTCCTTTTTTTTTTTTTTTCTTTTTAGGAAAGCCTTCTTTGAGGCCCCTAGTCTCCCATTTTCTCAAGTAGTCTGTGTAGAAACACAATGCATGATCAGCCTCCTAATTGGGGGTTCTGTCTCTTTATTAATTGGAGGAGTTAGGATGTGCTGCTGTTCAGTCACAATGTTATCCAAATTTATATCCAGACTGTACTCATTGCCAGTGGAAACTAACAGTCTTCCTGAGAGTATAAGGTTCAGTTTCAGATATTCACACTGGGATAGACACATTTATCACCTGCTTGCTATTGCTTAAATTTTTAAATTTTTTTTTCCTGCAGAAGTAATACACCAAAGATGCCTGAAAATACAAAAAGAAACCCTGCCTGTTCTTGGGCTTTGTCCATGGGAAGTGGACTGCGTCACCATGCTAACCACAAGAAAAACATTCCAGTCTTACAGTGTTCCCTGTACTCATCTCAAATTAACTTCTCCAGGAGGGATAACATTTTAGGCGCATTTGTTGAGGAGGAAAATTGAAGCAGGGAGATGATAAAGACTTACTGAGAGCTAGCACAATAGCTTGGTGGCAGGACCAGGAAAAGAGGAAGAGATCTGACCTCACTCTGGTCTCTTGGAGCACTTAATTGTTGTAGGGGCCTCCAGTCAGTAATGAGTCTAAGACAGTGGAAAGCACAATTTCTCACGGGGGCGGGGGTTGTGGTGAAGATGTTCATTTCTCTCCTTTTGTTCAAGAGCTGTCTTTGAAGGCATTGTTCTTCCACAGCTGCAGTAGCCTACATTCATTGTGATAATTGTGGGACAATACATGGAATGGATGATTGATACATGAGATAAAGTTGTGTAAGAATATTACTAGATGATCATATGGAGATAATAAATTACACAAAGACAGCTCAAAGAAATAAACTAAGGACAATTTTAGCGGGGTACAAAGTGGGAGATAGCACAGCAGATCCAAATAGGGATAAAAATGAGTAAGAGAAACAGCAACTAAAACATTTGCTGGAACAAGTCATATACCAGGACATGACTTAAAGTATTAAAGATAGGTGAGTAGCTCATGGGCAGAAAAGGAAACAAATTCTCTGTGCTCATGAAGAGCTCTGTACTGGCTATGCACCCTGTCATCTTGTTTCTGTATCAGAAGGAGGTGCACTTCATTCTTTTGGTAGGATATCCAGATTTACTTACAGAGTCTGGATATTTAGGAGGTTGGGACTAATAGACACAGCAAAGCTTGCAGACCAGTCTGGACATATTCAAAGAGTCGAGAAGGTGCCATAGTAAAGAGATTGCTGCCTTACAAAATGTGATGTGAACTCAGTACTTTCAAAGCAGAACACATATCACTGTTCCTATCTGAAGGGTGTAAGATATAGAAAGCAAAGAGCAGGCAAAGTTTGGTTTGGATTTTATTTTAGTTTTTAAAACTAAAGGCACCCTTTCTAAATTTGTTGCCAGCTCCTTGTTAAGGTGTTTGAGAGACAGGCTTTCTTACATTTTCCAACTCTTCTATTCTCACTATGTATCAATCACACTGTATGGCCTTGACAGTTTGAACTCTCAGCAAATACAGTTTTAAGAGCACCTCAAAAATTTTTATCATGAAAGAGTAGATTAAAAGGGAAAGATGCTATTGTTACTACTAAAGGACTACCTGAAATAAAGATACTAACCTACTATTAACATCCCTCTACTGAGTCCACCACTTAAGTTTTTTAGCAGATGTGTAATAAATATGGCTACTTCAGGAAGATGCAGTGGAAGGAGAGAGGTTTAGGCACTTCTGTCAACTGATTGCCCTGTGGTGTTGAGCTTCTCTATGAGGACAATAGCTACTCCCTAGTGCAGTGACTGCCTCTGTGAGCTTGCTCAGAACCCCCAATCTGAATGCAGCCTCAGCCAGGAAGGTGAGGCAAAAGCTGACTTTCCTTTCTCACTTTTGAACTTATACAAATGTTGATCTCTACAATATGTATTACTGCTTTCAGTCAACAGACTATGATGTCTTATATCTTAATTACTCCCTCCTTACCTAACAAGACTGGTATTTCTAAATGTCTGGTATATCCCATAGATGGGTTGTCTGTGGCATGACATAATATGATATAATCTTAAGGAGTTTGATCCAGACTTGTTGAAGGCAGTAGGATTTGTCTGTTAACTTCAGTGGTTTTTAAAGGATCTGAAACAGATACAGGATTTGGACCAGAGCATAAGTGTAACAGCTAATACTGCCTGCAGCAGCACAGCATTTTCACCACTATGTTAAATTACCTTAAGACATTTGAAGAGGTCAAAGTTTTCTTGCTCTCCCAAAATACTGAAAACATTTCAGTTGCCTATGCTAATCTTTTGCAATATTCTCCTTTCTGAAATACCCATGAGCATCATGAGCTACATACAGGCACAGAATGTTGTGAAAGTCATGTTTTAAATTTTGAAGCAAGGTTCATTCGTGACGTCATGTATTAAGTTTCATCCCCCAGGGAAAGTGTGTGTGTGGTTTTTGTTTTGCTTCTTCTGTTGTTTTTTTTTTTCAAACTGAGTTATTAGGCCCTGAAAAATGGAAGTGCTGATATAATCTGAAACAGTATTTCCTGAAGGGCCCTGTTAGAGCAATATTCTAAAAGTCTAATAAGTCCCATTGTGAGAGTAATTTGTCATTTTATCCCTACAGGCAAATTTTAAAGGTTAGTGAGGGCTATTTGTCAAAGTTAAATGCTGCTTTAAATTTTGTTTCCAAAAACCAGGAATTTTGTAAATATTCCTAGTTGTCCTCTTCATATTATCTTCATAAAAATGTTTGGAACAGGATAGATGGGGAAGAAACTGTCTAAAGCAAATTATTTATACACTTAATTTTGAAGAACAAATTTGCTGTATAAAAAGTTTCAGCTGAGCCTGCACAGTTTTGGTCTCTGTGTAAAAACACCCCGTGCCAATAGCCAGTGCTTGGAAAAATGCAGGTCTTTTAAATAGGGTTGGTTTAAAAGGGGAAACTACTGCATTACTGGCTAAAAGTATAGGAATCTTGCTGCTTATTCTTTTCTAGGTGCAGGTGACATCTTAAAATTCCAAAATGTTGTCAGGATAGTTTCAAGTGTTTATACTTGTTGATGGAAATTATGCTTCCAGTCTAATGAATTCCTGCTACTTAACTCTGATAGGATTAACAAAATTTGACATATTAAGTGTTTACAATAGTAGGAAAAAATATACAAGAATGCTGCCTTTACAGTAGCAAAAAAATTTGTAGTTATTGCTTTTTAACATGTTCTTTAAAGCATAATGGTATGGAAATGCTTACAGATGAAAATTGAGTTACACTTAACTGTGGCATTGGCATTTTACAGGAAGTTGGATAAGAATCTTTCTCTTTTTAATTAGAGCAGTCTAGTGGGGATTTTGTATTTTTCATCAAGTTACTAGTTACATTTTTTGACAGTGCAAAACTGGAGAGTTGAGATAGCTGAATTCACAGTAAATGTGTTGTAGGCTTATAGGATCTGATTTAAAGCAGCCAGTAGAGAAGTGATAGTCCTTCTGTGCACCTTGGTAACCAGACACCCCAATTGATAAAACAAGTACTGCAGCACAAAAAAGGGAGTACTTATTTTCCTGATTTTTTTTAATCAGAAAAATCTTCCCTAAAGATGGATCAAATCCTCTTATTTAATTTATTCAGCATAAATGAATTAAATTGAAACTTGATTAGCCCACAGTTGGGAGAATCTGCAATGACTTGGAACACTTGCTAGGGATTAACCCCAAATCCCAATTCTTCTTCACTGCCTGTTCTAGTAGCATCATTTTTCATGGTGAGATACTTGAGGGTCCTTCTTTCAGAGGTTACTGAAATACTTACATGCTTTTAACCTTTCACCATGAAAGCATTTTAAAATGCATATAGGTTATGATGAGACAATTCATCAGCAAGAATTTTCTGAGAATCAGTCTGTGATTCAATATGTATGAAGTTGAGTGTATGAATTGCACTGAAGTATTATTATTTAACTCTAAGCAGTAGAAGAATTGCTGTGATTGTAAAGTAGTAATTCCATTAGCTTGCTGTCAAAGCTATGGATGCATCTTTTCTGCTAAAGACAAAAGCCCTTGTGAAAGTGCTTGCTCATTATCCTGAAATAATAGGATAATGCTGTGCAGTTCATTATGAAAAGTTTTATTCTTACATCAACAATATGTTAATGATTAGCATAACATTAGCCTGTTGACAGACTGATTTCTTCAGAACAATCATTATATGTCTAATGTTTTTAGAAATTTTACAAAGAAGTTGCATTTTAAGGCCAGATCATAGCCAAAAGGTGGCAGTATTCTATTCAATATTCATTTGCAAAACAGTATAAAAATACATGTATTTATTGACACTTTGCTTCCAATAACAGATCAAACTGGATGATTGTATCCTAAAAATAGTGTTGGTTTATGAAAAGGACTTATTTAGAAAGTAGAAATTAAATTTCTTGCTTATACCTTAAAGTTTGCAAAAAAAGAATCTAGTACATAAATTTTAATTATTAGGTGTTTAGGGTTTCACATTATATCTGCATTATCACTAAAAGAGAGCTTTGTGGCCTGGGGGTTTTTATGGAGTGCTTAAGAGCATTAGAACTTCTTCTGTAAGTGTTGGCAGAGTTAACTCATTTTAGCTTAAAAAAAAAAATTAATGTCCACATGCTTTTAATATGAGCCAAAACTACTACATTAAACCCAATTTGTTTTATATACCCTAGAGATTGGTAATATTTTTCATAAAGTAAGTATGGGCTTTTTTGTGCTGAGACAACAATAACTTGAAGCATTGTTGAAATACTGCTTTTCCTGCCTGCCAAGTTGTTTAGCTGTACATCAGTGGTTTGTGTCAGAATAGATTGAGATTAAAGTTTGACTATTAGTGGGAGAGAGTGCTTGCAAGTGCAAGTATGTTCAAGCAAATACTTCCATGTAAATTTTGATCCATAGTTACATCAGATGTAAATATGAATTCACTGTAGTTACATAATAAATTTAAGTCAAATAAAGTAAATAAATATTCTGTTTTAAAAAGCACTTATTTTTACAGTCTTTTAGAAATGTTCAAGAATGAAGGATCTATTCTCCAAATATTGGCCAGTCCAGTTTCCTGTTAATATTTTTCATCCTTTTTTTTCAGTGTTGAAAAGTGTTGTTAAGTATTATATGTGAAATGGAAGATCACTTGATTCAGTGGGCAAGACATGGGAAATCCAATTGAAATGGTACTGCTTTTTAATATGCTTCAATATTCACCTCCAGCAGAGCATAATTCACACCTATCAATCTTTTGTAATGTTAAGCAAAACATAGTACAGTTCCCAAGGGAACTTTTGATATATCACTGACTTCTCTGTTTTGCCACTTAATTTTCTCCAATAGCCCGCTCACAGAATCTCTGAGGGCAGAGTTTTTTTTCCAGAAAAAAAGGATGTGACTAATTTTTATTCAAGAATCATTTTGGTGTACTCACATGGACAGGAATGTGATGGGAAATTTAATTCTTTCTATAACCAAATAAGACAGAGCGTTGTATCAGTACCACAAGCTCTGGAAACATCATGAAGGTAAGAATGAAAGTGTTAGACAACCATAGCTGGATACCACACATATAACTAAGAGAGTGCTCAGAAGACCAAAATGGACGATGCTGGTTTTTTACCAACAAGTCATCAGTTTTAAACAAAAAGTTCTAAGGAAGAGCAAGTATGCAAATGATGACTTTGCTAATAAACAGTTTCCTGCTGGGCTCCCGTGTTTGTGATCCATCTGCTTCTAGAGTTTTTTCCCAAAGAGTATTTTAGAAAAGCTTACTTGTATAGAACAGCCTAGAAATTTCCTGAAATTATTCTGGGAACTAATGCAGATAGTGAAAACTGTGGGATATATTTTTGTATATGGATATTGGAAAGAACTGTTGCTTATGCAGTGTGTTCCAAAGATATTAAATATATATCCCTAGAGGAGTGGAGGAAAATCCTGGTAGTGGTGCATCACAGTTTAAGCAAATTTGGTCAGGAAGTGCAGCACAGCTACAGCAATAATATTTTTTTTACATTAGCCTTCAAATGATATGAGCACATCTTCATCTAAAAGCAGCAGCATATGCTTTCAGTAAAGCATAATTGTCCTAACAGTCCTCATGTAGGAGAATACGCCTCATGCATGTTTAGTTACATCAGAGAGCAAATGATGCTCACTGTTTTGTTTTTGTAATTTCACTGTGGGGGGTTATGCATTAAGGTATTAGTCTTAGTAAACTTCTTTGTGATAGTATGTAAATAGAGCTCTAGGTTTATGTTTTGTCTACTAAGGGAAGGATGAGCTCCCTGAACAAAACAGAACAACCAGGGGAAGGATTTGGAAGGTTTTTGTGTTCATGCATGGGAAGAGGTTTTGTATCTGCTGAATGCAGGTGTGCTCTATAACATATATTTGCTGATGAGGATGACCAGTGCCTATGCACTTGTTTCAAGCTTGTTCTCTCTACAGAGGCTGTGGTTTCTGTTGAACTTCTGCCTTTGCCAACACACAGTTTTGTCTTGATACCAAATGCAGCAGTAGGTGGAATAGGAGATACTGTGCACATGGATGGCCATTCCTGAAGTGCATGTGTTGCATCACATATTGCTCATGGGATAAGGATTATTACTGAGGCTTGCTAATATTTGAGTAAAAATATAAATTGGTTGAAAATTTTTGTTCCCTATGTTCTTCCAAGAAAAACTTGTGATGTGCAATAAATCAGCAATTGTTACAAAACTCTGTTGGTGTTTCTGTACTAGACCTTTTATGAGCTAGATTCCCAGCAATATTTCCAGGCTTCAATTCTGATCAAACAAACTTGTTTTACTTTAATAGATAAAATTTAATTGGGCAAAACTTACCAAAATCTAGTTTATTACAGTTGTATGTCTCTACTCAGGATTGCTTTTGGGAAATGAAGCCAGGGTCTCATGAAGGTAGGATATAGGTTCTAGGCAATTTTATGCCTCTTAGGAGTTTTGATACTATTCAACTGGGGCAGTAAAATGCAAATTAGCCTATAAAGGAAATATAATTCATATGAAACAGTGCCCAGCTCTCTTAGAAGTTACTGGGAGACTTCTCAGGGACTGAAATGGAGTTGGACATGCTGCACCTCCTCTGAAAAAAGATTATTACTATTAACAATGTAATTTCTAAAGAACATACAGACTGTCACACTGATCCTGTGCTGTTTGGGTGCTCTGAAGTTGCTGTGAAATAGTAAAAAACTCCATTTCCTAACATCTTGCTCAGGTCACACATTTTGGAGAAATACATTTGGTGAATGTCATCATGCACTTAATATATATTTTTCCTTAGAGAATCTGGGGCTTTATTTTAAGGGCTGCTTTTAATTATGCTGTATGCTTAATTACAGTATTTTAAATTTCCTTTTTTCTACCTAAAAATTTAGAATGTTTTCAGGAGATTTTTCTATTTTTGAAGAAATTCCTGGTTTTCCAGTTTCAGTTGCACTGTACAAGAGATAAACATCTTGTTTAATTAATTGCACTTTTCTTTCAGGTATGTATAGGTGCAACTTGAAAGAGGATTATTTCTTGCTGGAGCTTTAAACTGGAAGCCCATTATGGAGTCTTTTGAGGTGGGTTTCACTGGCTTTAGAGAATTTAAAATAGTGGAAGTAGTTAAGATAGGATTTTTAAAGCTTAGCCTTTATATTATATGCAGTAATTTCTGATATCATGTCTGAGTCATTTTGTAACCTGGCTCACTAAAGAAGCAAGGCTTCTGCAGTTATGCCACGGGGACTCCTGTTCATCCTTTTGTAACCTTCAGGTCAAATCAGTTTAAAAGTGGGGTAGAGATACCAGAATGGAAAAATCTTCTGTAGTAATTCCAGGGGCTAAAGACAACCCCTGAACTTATTTGTTCATCTGCCAGAGAATGAGAGACTTGATTTTCAGCAGGATTTCCTGGCAGACGAGTAGAGCTACATTTGCATCAGATCATCAGGCATGTAACAAGTGGCAAAAATGTTGAGCAATACCAGAGTCTCTTGTCCAAGAGAAAACAAAGACAAGTAGATAGGGAGGACTTGAAGATAGGATTGCAAAAAGTGTGTGTGTTAAGGTGCGGGAGGGGCTGTTGATGTTCAACCCTGAGACGCAAAGACAAAATCAGCTTTTCCTTCTCAAGAAATATTTGATTGCAGCTCATGAAGTGCAACAAACCTTAAGCACTTATTAATAATATCTAATGTATTTACAGTTGAAAATGTGCCCCTCTATTCAGCCCAAGTAAGGCTGCATTTGGAGTATTGTGTCCATTTCTGGGCTTCTCATTGCAGAAGATATAGAGGTCCTGGAGCTGGTGCAGCTTAGGGCTTCAAAGATGATTAAGAATCTGGAGCTCTTATGAGGAAAGGCTTAAATACAGGGTCTATTCAGCCTTGAGAAGAGGTGACTGAGAGGGGACATCATCGACACCTACAAGTATCTGAAGGGAGGATGTCCGAGGATGGATCCAGGCGCTTCTTAGTGGAGCCAAGCAACAGGACAAGAGGCAATGGGTAGAAACTGATGTACAGGAAGTTCAACCTGAACACAAGGAAGAACTTCTTTACTGTGCAGGTGACCACATAGTAAAACAGATTATCCACTCTCCAGCAGAGAGATTGTGGATTCTCCTCAAGAACCATCTGGGCATAATCCTGTCCCATGTGCTCTTAGATGAGCTCCCTGCTTGAGCAGGGAGGTTTTATCAGATGACTCACTGGGTTCCCTTCTAGCCTTACCCATTCTATGAACATATAGCCTACAAGGTAAAGAAATTTAACAACCAAGAACTTAACACCATTGGAAAACTACTGTCAGCTTTGTGGACTTCTGTGCTGAGTCTCAGTCATCCTAAATTTATCTGAAATTATTTAAAAAATCGAAATAGTTGAACTTTAAAATGTTGAAAATCCTCAGGGGAAAATACATCCTCTAAAAAGACAAGGCACATTCATATGGTTGATGAAACTTAAAATACCTTACTTGATCTTTCTGGCAACCAGCCTATAATCAGTCTGCAACAAGACCTTTCTATGTATCAGACTTTAGGAACTGCTGAACCCATGAGAAATACGAAACTAGAAGTGAACTTGTTCATACTTCTTTTCCCACAGTGGTGAAGTAATGATCTAATACGTGACTGAGAGGAAAGGTATGGGCAGTGCTGCTTGAAATTATGACCTCAAGGGCCTTGCTCTTTTGGGTTTAGGTCAAGACTACAGCAAACATGGTGTTTTCTATTTCCTTAAAAGGATGTCTGTGTTGCTAACGCAGGCCCTTGGAGGCATGATTAGTTGCTCAGAGGAAAATACTTGTCCTCCGATTGGCACAATATGTGTAGAAATCACAGCTGTTAATACAAATAAAATGAAAATGCACTGAATAGCTGTAAACTCTGAGCTTGGACAAAAACTCTCTGGCAATAGCTATTGCTGTTTGCTGTTCTGGAAATTAAAAATTCTTTTCATCTAGATGTTGCTTTGTTCTGCCTAAGGATAAAAGGGTATAGATTTTGAAATGTTGGACTATTTATGTAGGTACAATATTTAATGATATCCCTTAATGAAAATGTTTGAGCTGATTGACATAAATGTTGACATGAATGGAAGTAATATCTGATTTTCATGGAGAAGCCAATAGACTGGCTGCCTTCTTGAGAACAGAAACTCACATGAAACTGCCCAAAGCAGAACACTTTGTTGATAGTGAGGTACCAGAGTTTACAATACACTGTAGTTGGAGACCTATAAAACACCAATATGATGTCTTACAAGGTGTCTTCATATTTGCATATGTGTAAATGGCTATTCTGTCCCTCCATAAATCAATATACTTCTGAGGCTTGTGAACAGAACTTTTTAAGCAGCTCCTAAAACCACAGGTTTGAAAATAAGGCATGATTCAATAGGTTGCCTTATAAACAACAAACCTTCTCAGTTTACTAAAATAAAATTCACTTTTCCAGGTCTTAATCATCAAAGTAGCCTGGAATACAATTCAATGTATTTGTATTTTGATTTCATTGCTCATAGCTCATATATCATCCTATTCGCATTAATTATGCTGAAACTAAAAGAGAATTGTAGGATCTGGATCAAGAGATTGTCTGCCTCATTAATTATAATGGAATACTCACTGAACTAGTGTGAACAAAACAGATTAATGCACATTTAAATCCACGGGCTCAAGTGTAATATTTTTCATTGACAAAGAGAATTATACAAAGGAAAATCCTGTTTCTGCAGATCTTTGTATCTATTGCAAACAAGGAATCGCTAACTTAGTTTATATTAATTAAGAATTAAAATTATCCCAATGTAATTCAAGTCATGTAAAAAAAGGAATTGTCTCAAGTTGAGAGAAAGGAGTGCAAAAGGAAATTAATACAGGAAATGCCTTTTTGCCCTGATCATGCTAGAAGTGTAATTGTGTGACCATACTTTTTTCATCATTTGATTCATTGATCAACTTTTCCTTTAATGTTCCTTGGATTTGATTTTGCCACTGAAAGCAAACATACCAAATAGAAATGCAATGTGACAAATACAGACCAGTTATAACAATCCAAACTGTTGATTTAGAAATTGACAGTTCTTGTAGAACAACAGAAATGTTTTGCATAGGAAGCATTGCAGAAAGCCTTTCAAAGCTCAGATGGTAATGCAGTAGATCTAGATTGTAGGAGCATTGGGGAGATGAGAATCTTGTCTTCTAGAGAATTCCAGATGTTTAGCACAAGGCTTAGAGCAGGTATCTTACAGAACCATCCTGAAGCATAATAGTAGAAAGAAGCATCTTTCAGATTTATTTTTCTCTAGTTTTAAAAGCCCTTTGTCTTTGCTTGTCACATATGTTCAGAGGTGGCATATTTCTTCTTTTCAGGCCAGTATATATCCTGGAATAGACTAATCTTTTCCAAAGCTGAATTCAAGCCTACCCTCTTCTCAGTGATTGTAGGGATGTGTCTTTGAATATAGGGCAAATTGCAAAATTTCTCTTGTGTGCTTCACGTACAATGTAGGTACAACTTAACTGTGAAAGTATGGAAGAGCAGTCGGAGCAGGTTTCATTCATTCTTTCTGAATTTTAAGTGTTCTAAACACTTTGGCCATTAATGAGGTGGTTGGCACAATCATCATGGCTGGTTTTCGCAGAAAAAGAACACCAAATCACTGAATTTCAATGAAACCTCAGGACCTAAGCTTGGGAAGTAGTGGCCATCTCTGAAACCCTGTTTAATGTGTCACAGCATTCTGATTTTGACACCATAAATCTAACTTCTCTCAAAAGAGAGAGATTTTTAGACATACAGTTTCTGGTAATACCATTGAGCAAGGAGCAGAAAAATTTCACTGCAGGTGTATTCCTGTTAAAGCAGCTTTAACTGTAACTGGGAATTTTTTCAGTAGGATAAAAAGTCAAGTGACTGATTAGCTGCCCCCCACTGACTAATCTGTCAGATCTTTCTGCATTCCAATCACAATTTTGCCTTTAAACTGGAGGAAATAGTTCTTAGAAACTTAGTTGTAGAATTATTCATGTCACAGAATGATAACCAAATAATTAATAGATTGAGTAATTTAATTCACTGATGTGTAGAGAATGCGTGTAAAAATTGTTTTAATTATAACTGGATTACTAAAGACATGTGGAATATGTGGCTGAAATGGCAGCTTTTAATACTGTTTGCAAGTAAAATAATCTCATTTTCCCCATTTTTTTCATCAAGTTTCATTTTACATTGTATTGTTCAAAGGAGGCATCAATAATCATTCCAATTTTTCTGCTATCATCCGTGTGTCTCCTGTGGCTTGGTACTGCAGATCTTGATTATTGAATGTTCTTCATGTCAGTACATCCACACAGGACTATAATTGGAAAGAGGAAAATCTGTGATTCTGCTGTGAGTTGTTCCTAAGGGAAGAGTTGCAAAACCAAGCAGCTCTCTGGGATCTTAGACTGCAAGTCCCATAATACAGTCTGCCAAATGTGCATAGCAAAATTGCAAACTTTGGTGAATGTTCATAATCTGCACTGAAAAAATAAATCTTTTTAATGGTCCTGTAGGCAGTTTGGATGGGAGGATTCATTACAATGTACTGTAACTAAGTCCCTATATTCACTAAACTTTTCTTTAGTTAAACATTGTTGTCAGAAGTCTGGCACAGTTCACAAGCAGGATTTGTTCTGTCATCCATTGCTAGTTGATAGCTCTTATGAGGGGCTGCCAGGAGAGAAGGAAATCGCTTGCTGTCTGTACAAAAGCATGTTGGCCCTGGTGCCTGGCCCAGGCAGGCAGACATGGGAGAAGTGCACCTGTACAGGGGGCTTGGGTGGAGCCTGTGTGTCACCTTCTCAGTGACAGTTTCTGTGTTTGCACACGGCTTTCCATCAAGCTTTAAAATCAAACCAACTTTTTGGAATTCAGAGCTTGCTCAACACAGAAAGATATGGCTCAGGTAACTCATGAAGCCTCTTTTAAACTACTGGTGAAACCTTGACCATGTTGCCATCAGTGGGAAGGTTTGAAGGCTAGACATTACCACTGACTTGGCCAGGATTAGACTTTTGCCTCGTGGGTCTGTGCTTGGCTTGTAATTAAATTTCCAATTCTTTTTAAAGATGCTGAAAATGTATGATGCCCATTGACTTTCTGTAGGACCTCGATAGAATGTTCACATTTCAAACGAAAAACTTTTTTATCTGCTAACTTCTGATAAGAATTTAAAAGCAATTTTAGACTTTCAAATTTGATCTTTTAGCTACTCCATTAATTGGAGGAAAGCAATAGTGCCTGTCCTACCTGGAGTTACTACTAAGGTGAGCACATAGAGATCCCACGTCCTTGTACTGCTATCTAGCAATTTGCTGAAAGTGCAAATATTCTCACTTGCTTACCAGTGAGTTGTTGGCTGGGATTTCCTTTATTTTGCTGTATTATTCCCTGCTTTCTCTTTTTGCTCTTGCTGTTAATAAAAAGCTTAATATAAAAATAATTGACGAAAATCAGAACTGATGTATGAATATGACATTCAAGAGCTTTTTTTCTTCCTTTCTTTTTAAAGAAAGGTAATATTTGCTGAATGTAAACAGTATGTATGGCTCTATGGGTGTGCATACCAGTGAATGTTACTGAGTCTTTTTGCAATAAGCTACATGATCATACTTTAACTTTTTTGATCCCAAAATCTTAACACCATCTTCCTGCCAGTGATCCTATAATGAATGTTGCATTTACATTACCAAATCTCATCACCATATGTCTGTGAGTGCTCTGAGGCTCAGATCAGTTGAAGACTGTTGTAGGTCTGTGAAATAAAATACAACTCCTATTCTTAGGTGAGGTATTTCTGCAGAGTTTATGTTTAACAATATGGATGCCAAGGAGAAACTAACTTGAACTGGGTTTTTCATAAGGAAAATAGGTTATTAAATACTGACAGAGAGACTAAGTAAACTGCCCGAGGTTTATTTTGTAAATGTACAACAAACACAGGAATATAGCTGTACAAGTTAAGAGATTGTTATGAATTGCCAGGGTGCTTTTTTTTTTCAATAAAGCTATCTGTGTGCTTCAAGGAGATAGTTAAGATTGTTTTTCCTCAGAATGATTAATGGCAAAGGACATAGAACCAGACACCCAGCCTGAATTTGAGGATGAGTAATTCAGACACAAATACCAAATAAATCCAATTATTTTCATTGTACTTCTCTGAAATGATGGTTTAATATATAGCCCAACTGTGACAGATGTTTGGACTAGTATACATAGTGTCATTTTTAATGCCTATTGGGCTTCCTTTCTAATTTAGTCATGTTTTTTTTTTATATCTTAAGAAGACTTAGTGAAGAAGATTTAAATTTAAAAACAGTTTCATACCTTTATAAATTTCTGTATGTTACATATGCGTATATATTTGCTCACCTGAAGAAAGGTATGGCGAACCATTTTTGTATATATTTTATCAATTATACTGAAAATAATTATTCACTGTGGAAGAAAAACCCCTTTTACTACAGGGTAGTAGTTTTACTATTTATTCACAAAAATTTTGACAAATAAAGTTTGAAAGTTTTGGAGGATGACATCTCCACCATTGTATTTGGAAAACTTTGGATAATCGAAGGCAGCCTACTTTCAATGTGCCTGTTTTATTTTAAACTCTATAAGGAAAAAAATTACTTGATTCTAGTGCTCTTTTGTTCCTTTATCCATTCATGTGCTAACATCTAACAGTCCTCTAATAATTTCTGAACTGGCAGCCAATTTTAACCAAATTTGACTGAGGATTAGAGGTCCCAAAACTATTAAGGTTTTACACACTTCATGAAAATTGATACTAAAGGAGAGAGACTCAAGTCAGCGCCCCACTGAGCAAAGCTCACTCACAGCTTGCCACAGGGAATCTGCTTAACTGATTGCAAGTTCATGCTGATGAAGTTAAACAAATGTACATATACTGGCTACATCAAGCTTTAATTTTGTAGTGAACAACAGTATTTGGTTTTAAAGATTTTGTAACAAGTTTTTCTTGTGCTTTTTGCATTTGGCCCTCCCTTGACTTTTCATCTTGGCAACTGAATTTTTGCTTCTTCAGCAGGAAGCTGCAAACAGCTTTTTAAAAGTGCACTTGAATCAATGTCTGCTGAATTTCAGACACTTTCAAAGTAGCAGCGTGTATGTCAAGCTCACAGTTCACGTGTTACTAGCAGCTTGTATTCTTTGAATTGTTACAAGGAATCCTGAGAAGTTATGGCTTGGTCCACTTCCATTTTAGATTGATCATGAAAACTTTTTTTGGATGACTGATATGACTTGTTAGAGACATTAATGAAATCCCTTCTGGTAATGTGAGAGAGTAATTAAGGTTTGTTACTAGGATAAAATGTGTTACTTTAGGTATTTTCAACATAGATTAATTTCCCTTCTTGCCATTGTTACAGCATCTGCCATTTTTAATCCATAAAAGTGCATGGCAGTGTAGCTTGGAGTACATCTTTGTTCAAGCTGAAGTTCCACTCACTTAGGATTAAAATTTTATTGTTAATTATAATGGTTTTAATCTAGATTAGTCCTCAGTGGGAATACGGACATAAATATTTGATTTAATCTCTTTACTAGACCATTTATTCTGTCGAAATTGAAGTATCTAAGAGGTCACACAAAAGGCGCCAGTTGAACTTGATGGGTGCAAGCTTCCTATGTGCCATGGGAGTGCAGTATTTCTCACCCTGTATTCACAGGCTTCCAGGCTAGTACCCTGGTACCACAGGTGAAATTTTATAGCCACCTGGCACCAGAATCACTGTCCTGCCATCTTGCTTGGTTTGTGAGACTTCGACATAGCACCTTTCCATAGGAGACCAATATAGGAGTTCCTCTTTGTAGTCTTCCTAGTCAAGGGACTACAGAAGTAGTCCAGTGACAATTTCTCTCTTGCTTCTCTGGGAAGCTGTGCTACCATTTCTGGAAGTGACTCCGTTGTCTGTTCTTTGCACTGGTGCACTTGGTGATATGACCACCAAACACTTTTCACTTCTCTGCACTCACATCCCAGATCCAAGAAGGGCATAGTCTATCAAGCTTTCCTCAATTAACTTCTCAGGTGTCTGTATCCAGAAGTTTCCTGTAAAGAAACTAAAATTCACCCAGTACATTCATGCTGTTAAATGTGTCTGAAGACTGTGATGCCTGACCCACAGACCATCTGGTGCAGGATGATAACATCAATTTTTTACAGGGCTACTGTCCTCTGAAACAGACTGGTCACATTCATAGTGTATGAGTTTTCTGAGCTTCACAGGGTGGCCTTACAAGCTGCTATTTTTATGTGTTTTTCTGATCAAAGTGTAATATGTGGGTTGTGTTTCAGTCTTCTAGATATATGAATCTTCTATTATATTAATCTTAAGCATACGCTGTGCGGTATGACAGAAAGGAATGTGAGTTTATTTGCAATGGTGTTGGAGGACTACACTGAGCAGGACCCATAGTGTAGGCTGTTCCATGCTGTCTTTTGGGAAGAGTTGCTAGTGAGCTATCCACAGAGCTGCCCTCATGCTTTGATGTGAACAGAACTAGCTAATTTCCTTCAAAGGAAAACTGGAGAGTAAGTTAGCCAGGTGACCTCTACCTGGGAGATTGTCAAGGAGCTAAGCACAATGTGGACATGTCCACTGAGGTTCTGGTGGGATGTAGTTCACTGCTAAAAGAGATGATGTCATACTGGGGTATTGCAGGGTACAAACTAGAATACCCAGCTGCTACAGCAGTTTTCTGGAGTTGTTAGTGCTTTCAGCGTAAATCACCAGGTTTCACAAGGTCTGGAAATTATATGACCTTTGCTGTTTTCATGGCCTTGAGCAGGAGCCTACCCACAAGGAAAATAAGGCTTAGGACAGCACAAGACACTTAGAGAACATTCCTTAACTTCATGTAACTTTTTAATAGTATTACTTTGCTTTATAATCATGACTTTTGGTCATTTCACATTTCTTCCAATTTTGCAATTTTAAATATTGTACAGAACAGCCTTCACTATTGATTTAAAATAAAACTCAGTTCATGTCTCTCACAATTATTGAATGAAAACTATTGTTCTGAGTGGTAAAAATAGGATTCATTTGGTATTTGGATGCTTCTGGATACTAAAATGTTTTCAGTCATCTCCAAGCACAGGACTCATGACTAAGCATCATACCAGGGTCTGAGTCATAGGAGTATAAAGGAGTATAAGTAATGTCTGAATTCATATGCACTTCCTTGTAATTTAAGAATACAGAAAACATAGTTTATGAGCTTAAGTTATCTTTCCTCTCCTTCACAATGTGTGCCAGTGTTGATAATTCTGTGCAAATAAGGATTACACTTGAAAATTACTGTCCCTGTTGTCCCTACTGACTGTTCTTTGCTTCTCATTGTGGGATGGTTTTGGCACATATGTGCTGGATGCCTTTGTATGAGGCTAAATTGGTATATAGACTCCCAGAGCTCATCTAATGGACTCCAGCCACAATAAGGGAATTTAGTCTATGGGGCCAATCTAGGGTTAGTCTAGAAGTTTCTAAAACAATCCCCAAGATAAAAGCAAGGAAAAAAAATCTTTGAATGTGAGTGCTGTGGATTTCAAGTATTGCACACTGACTGTTCTGCTCTACCAATGCTGTGCTCTTGGTCTTCTGTGGATGTGGAAACCACGGCACACAATGCAAATGGTATGTGCTTTTGAAGAAGAGAGTGTCTTGGAGTTATGAGAAGAGCTTCCTGATTCTTACAGAATAAGAATATATGGGCAATATACTGTCTTGTGTTTAATATCCAGTTAACCACTACAGCACTGAACCTTGTCTAGAGACATAGTTACATGTTGCCCTTCATATCTAACTAAAGTCCTCCTAATTAAAAGCCTTCTTGGATAGGGAGAGGATGGGAAAAGCAGAGTGGGTTTCAGAAGTATTGTTTTTATTGTTTTTTGGTTGGTTTTTTTTTTGTTTGTTTTTACATTCATTTTACCTTTGTTCCAGAGGAGGTTTTCTAGAGTTGCACTGTTTTAACAATGGAAAAATTAAGAGCCATGACTTGCCATCCCTATTTTATTTATGTGCCCAAAAATATCTTGGAATTTATTAAAATAAATGCACTCCATTCCATTTACTTGACTATCGGATGGCTTAATCATACAAATAAATGTGAGGATGATATTTATTTGACTGTCTGTCATGGTGTTTCTTTGACTGAACGGTAAAGCATACTTTCTTTTTCCCCAAAGAAAAAAATTAAATTAAATGCATAAAAACCCACCCCATGTCGTAATGCAACAGTTCAGATTTTAAACACACATAAGTCAGGGCATTCAGAGTTATGACTCCCTAGAGCTTGTAGCTCAGCCGTGTTGTACATGTGGTGTAGATTAAAACAGTGATTTCCTCTCCTTTCTGTACTCCTTTCTCTTCTGGGTCTTTTCCTCTTTTTCTTTTAGGTGTTTTATGGTGTCTGTGCTGGAGCTCCTCCATGGGATGGATGATCCCAGCAAAGGCCCTAGATAACAGGCATGGGAGCAAATCCCATGCATGCAAGACTGCTTGAAGCAGTAGAGGAATACAGCAAGGAAAAGAGGGAGCCCAAGGACCACTTCTGGGGAGGCCAGTACCTCCCTTCATGGGGATGGTCCTGCCTCCACTTCATACTCATCTCACACACACTATTCTGTGCTGTCCATATTGCAGAGTTTTCCAAATATTTTTCTCCCAGGCAACTAGCAACAAGGTAAGAGGAAACAGCCTGAAACAGTGCCAGGGAAGATTGTGATTGGACATCAAGAATAATTTTTTTCACAAAAAAGGCTGTCAAGCATTGTAGCAGGCTTCACAAGGACCTAAAGAAGTCACTGTCCCTGGAGGTGTTCAAAAAACAGCTGGTCATGGCAGTGGTCTAGTCAACAAAGTGGTACCTGGTCAAAGGTTGGAAACACGGCATCACAGAATAAGCTGAGTTGAAAGACAGCCACAAGGATCATCGAGTCTGACTCCCTGCACAGCACCATCAACCGGAGTCACACCTTGTGCCCAAGAGTATTGTCCAAACTTTCATTGAACTTTGTCAGGCTTGGTGCTGTGACCACTTCCCTGGGGAGCTGTTCCAGTGCCCATCCACCCTCTGGGTGAATTCTAATATCCAAACTGAACCTCCCCTGACACAATTTTAGGCCATTCCCTCGAGTCCTGTCTTGGATCCCCACAGAGATGAGATCAGTGTCTGCTCCTCTGCTTCTCACAAGTAAGCTGTAACTGCAGTGATGTCTCTCCTCAATCTCCTCCAGGCTGAACAGACCAAGTGACCTCAGCCTCTCCTCATAGAGCTTCCCCTCAAGGCCCTTCAGCATTTTTGTTTCTCTCCCTTGGACACTCTCTAATAGTGTAATACCTTGCTCATGTTGTGGCACCCAAAGCTGCCCCCAGCACTGGAGGTGAGGCTGCCCCAGCTCAGAGCAGAGCAGGACAATCCCTCCCTTGCCTGGCTGGTGATGCTGTGCCTGATGTCCCCAGGACAGGGCTGGTCCTCCTGGCTGCCAGGGCACTGCTCATGTTCAACTTGCCATCATCCAGGGCCTCCAGGGCCCTTTCCATGGCACTGCTTTTCAGTCTCATCCCTCAGTCTGTATATACAGTCTTGAAGGTCTTTTTCAGCCTAAATGATTCTATGAAATAACATATTTTTATCTTTTTTTTTTTTCAGCACATGTGCACTTGTCTTGAATCTCTTCCTCAATGTTCTTTATTCATGCTGGTCTGTGTTAAGGGGGTTGGAAGGGAGGGCGAGGTGGTAACTTAAGAGCAAACCTGTAGGTCCTAATTCAGTGAATGTCACAGATATTCTGTGAATAAGAGAACCAGACAATGTGATAACATTTCTCGAGAGCCATATGTAGTCTTTCTTGATAAACAATGAAGGATGGATGCTTCTCAGCATTCATACTGATAAAAATTATCTGAAAAGAGAATGTGAGTTCCTACAGTACTTATTTTCTGGATCTCTTTTTCATAACTTTTTACATTCTGTATTCCTACATAACCTGAACAAAATATTATATACTCTTTTATGTGGTTACTGTTTCTTTGCTGGTCTCATAAATAACTTGCAGTGTTTTCTGATTTGGCATAGTAAAACTCCCAAATTTCCTTAACAGTATATATTTCTGGAGATGATAGGTGTAAATTGCCCTGAAGAGAATGCTGGTTTGTTTGCATTCCTCTAGGCCAAATCCTGGTAACAGAAGAGCTCATCTGTCCAACTGCTTTCCCTTTTTACAAGTGCATATCATTATACCAGTCTCTGAATTTTCCAAAGAAAAAATGCACGTATTTGAGACAGTCATTATTAGTAGTTCCTGCTTTTTCAATTCTATAAACATTGAGATAATTAAAATATTATTCTAAATCCTTTTAAAATAATAGTTTGGTTTAGTTATTGTGTGTTAAGCACTTACTGTAGTAAAAATAAACACATTTTATTTCAACTTATACAAGCAGGATATTATTTCCACGGTCCTCAGGGCAGGGATTGTACTTTTCCTTGTATCTGCAAATTATTTATTGGAAGAGGGGCCCTATCCTCCTTATGGCTTCAGCATTAATACTAAGTGATGATCTTCATATGGAAAATACTGAATCTGAATACACAGAATTTTGTAAATACCATCAACCTATTGTACAATCATGACAGCACTTTTCTTTTTCAGCTGCTCGTATTTCTCTCCTTGGTTTTTCTACATTTCTTTGTTTGACTGACTAGAGAAGAACAAAGCAGAAAAGCAAGAGCCTAAAGTTAATATCTGAAAAGCAGTTGCTTGGAAAGATCTTTTTCTGGTATTCAATGAGGTGGCTAAAGGATTTATGTCCTGGTATGTTGAGCGTGATGAGTACATGCACTGCTGACTTAAGGAGGAATTCTGTCTCAGGTCTAAATCTTTCCTCTATTTCACAGACCAGTCTCCAGAATGTGTCTGCTGTGATCACCCACCTACCCTTGGCAACAATGTTCCAGTGTTGTGGGACAGCCGTGCTTGTGGCAGAGCTGTTTTTTGGCTGCCCCTGTTCAGACAGCTGTGTGCAAAGGTTAGCTCTGGAGTTGGTACACCTCCTTCTCGTGGCTTCAGGTTGCTGGGTTCAGTTTTACCTCCTTTCTAAAGATGTCTCTTTCCTCAGGCACATAAGAAAAGCTCATCTAGACACAAAGTCTGTAACATGCTGCTTCTCACTGTGATCGTGTGACAGTATCAGGAATAGACTGGCTGCTAGTTAGGAATATCAGTCAAACAGTAACTGGAGGTAAGCTGTCATTCATGTGCTGTAGTTATCTGTACACAGGGGCTTCATGTTGGTGCTGTGCTAGGAACTTTCCAGATGAACTCTGCCTGTTCCTGCAGGCTGATAGCTTCATCTTTTGTAAACTTCTTGCTTTCTTGGTACATGGAGCTGAAATCTGAGGAAAGTTGAAGAAGTCCAAGAAATAAAAGCAGATACAAAGGAATTGGTTTGGATATGTGGTTTTAGTCAGTGTTGCCAGTTCAGTTTCTATTTTACAACAAACTTTAACATTGGATAAATGTTGTATTTTTAGAAAAAGAAAATACATGCTAGTGCAAAAGAAAGTATTCTAAGATTCAGTAGGAATTATACTACGTTTTCTTCCTTGGTCTGAAGAAAGAAATAAACTAAACTGATTCAGGCCTGGTTTTGATAATAGAAGAGAAGAAATTCAGGGCAATCACAAAATGGGAGAAAGTAACAGACATTATGAAAAAGTATTATGGAGCAGCAGTCATTGCCAGCACTATACAATAATTGAGTGTACTAGGTTATTTGGTTTGTTTTTAATGAAATTCTGTAAAAAACAGTACCTTTTGTCCCTGCTTAAATATTTACAGATTATATTTGGAAGCTTCTATCAGAGTTAAATTAAACAATCCTACTATTTTGTATCTCGTATGTTTGCATAAACCATATCAGTTCACATTTAATGAGATTTGCTATCAAGAGAACCACAAACTGTTTAAATTCCTAACATCTGCAGCTTTGTCAGGTTTTCAGGGGTTACGTGTCTGAGTAGACTTGTTTAACTCAAATAAGGTATTATGGAAACAATTAAATTTCTTCCATATTTTCATTTCAGTGACAGGCTTCCAGCCCAGCTTTACAATATGGTATTTCTTTGCGTACAGCCAAAAAAGACATTCCACGGGAACACAAAATTTGCCATTTTTCTTATCACCACAAGCATATGATATCTGCCATCAGCAGTTGGGAAAGTTTCCATTAAAATAAATATCAGAGAAATAAGTATTTCACAACACTTTTAAACTAAGTCCCAGTAGGTGTATATTGCATGAGCACACACCAGTGTAACTTGGGATTGTATTGTTTTTAATTTTTTTTTTCACTCATTGTGGTAAGCCTGCCTTAGATTTTTTGTTTAAATACGTTCACATATTTACGTGAAACTGTTCCACGTATGCACAACATGCCTGCCATTAAAAGTTACATGTTGGATTCATACTGGCTTATGAAAGATAAAATAAAAGCAACACGTTTCAACCTGCAAGTTGTTGTCAGTGATGCTTTCTTAAGAGGTTCCCATGGACTGTTTCTTTATTGAAAGAAAATTATATTCTCTGAACTATTATAAAATGTTAGGCTGTTATAAATGCGAGTCTGCTGTCCCACAGCAAGGATCTAGCTGGCAACCTAAGCTATTTTCAAAAGCAGTAAAAGGCATGCATAAGAAAAATTACTTAATAGTTCACCATGTCCTTTGAGCTTCTAATGAAAATTGCCCAATACAGTGTATTTTCCATTACTTTGCCCTGTCCACTTTTTAATAATCCATGGGGCATGGTCCTCTATGATGAAGTGTACTCTTTTGCATGTCTAGTTACTACTAGTTAGTCTTTTGTAAGTCTGTAAATCCTCCTAAGAGAATCTCTCTTTTCTATTACCTGCTATTGTGGTGCCCTTCACAGCTTTTCCCAGTTGTAGAGATTCTGAGCGCTTGCCGCTGTCATGACATAAGAATTTACTCTCTCTAATTGGCCTAAGAGGAACTAGTCCTTTGTAGGCCATGTAGGATCCAGCTGGAACCAGCTAAACTTTTTTACAGCTTCATTTTTGCACCCAGATCAAATCAGCTAGGGAAAAGGGAATGTTTGTCCTCTTTTTCGTCTTACTAGCACTAGTCAGCATATTTGAAATGTGTCAGACAAAGCAAGAATATTTTAACTCTTTTGTCTATTATAGCTTTATCTTAATCATCATCCTTCTGTCAGCCTCTATGGAAAAAAATTGCACTATCCATTGTCTTGATCCACTTGAGAGAACTCCAGTGCCTGAGCAGTGAAGAGAGAAAACTGGAAAAGAAAACTAGATTTGATTTGAGGCAAGTTGTCAATATTTTTATTATTAATATTTAATACTGGCATATTGTTAGTGTGTGTTGCGAGAATGCACATTTCCAGAGTCAATCGTCTCGGTTATGGGATTTACAGCAATGTGTGGAATGGCAGAAATGTATTCCTGTGCACACCTGTATTGCACATTGAATGGCTGACCTGGACATCCATAAAAAAATTAATTCCTTCCAGTACATTTCTCCAGCTTTCCTTGTCCTACAGAACTAGTCTAAAAGATAGAATATAGGACTATTGGTTATGAAGTAACACCAATAACTAATGTGTAAGATAATGTAATTCAGAGATTGTAAGTGATTTCCAGACTACCACAGGTGTCACCATGCCTGGTCAGACTACAAACCTGTCCAATCTACTTATTCATTGACTTCAACACCACTGTCTTATAATCAACATGAACATCCATCTCAGCCTTTACAGAGTCATGGAATCACCTGGGTTGGAAGGGATCTTAAAGACCATCTAGTTCCACTTCCTTCTGTGGGCATGGACATCTTTCACCAGGTTTCTCAGAGCTCCATCCAGCCTGGTCTTGAATGATTCCAGTGATGGGGCATGCACAGCTTCTCTGAGCAACCTGTTCCAGTGCCTCATCACCACCACAGTGGAGACTTTTTTCTTTATATCTAATCTAAACATACTCTCTTAATTTGAACCTGTTCCCCTTGTCCTGTCACTACATGCTCCTGTAAAAACTCTCTTCTACCTTCTTGTAGGCTCCCTTCAGGTACTGGAAGGCTGCAAGTAGGTCACCCCAAAGCCTTCTCTTTTCCAGGCTGAACAAGCCCAATGTTCTCAGCCTTTCCTCTTAGGAGAGACGCTCCATCCCTCTAATCAAATTGGTGGCCTCCTCTGGACTTGCTCTGACAGGTTCATGTCTTTCTTGTTACGTACCAGAACTGGATGGAGTTCTACAGGTGTGTTCTCCATGTGGGAGGACAGAGTAGCAGAATCCCCTCCCTTGCCCTTCTGGCCACACAGCTTGTGATGCAGCCTAACAGCAGAGGCTATGTTTGGCTTTCTGGGCTGCAAGTGCAGGTGGCTGGGTCATGTCCAGCCTCTCATCCACCAGCACCCCTGATCTTTCTCAGCAGGGCTGCTCTCTGGTCTCTTCATCTCTCACCCTGGACTGACACCAGGGGTTCCCCAACCCAGGTGCAGCACCAGCACCTGGTCTTGTTAAACCTTACGAGATTCCCATGGGCCACTTCTCAAACTTATCCAGGTCCCTCTGGGTGGATCCCATCTTTCAATTGTGTCACCCACACAACTCAGCTTGGTGTCTTCTGCAAATTTGCTGAGGGTGCACTCTGTTCTTTGTGTCATTAATGAATATATTTAATAACACTTGTTCTAATACTGAACCTTGAGGGACACCATTTGTAACTTGACTCCGTTGGGACTCCAAGACATGGACCACTGCCCTCCCAATGTGACTGTCCAACAACTTGCTCATCTAAAAGTTCACCCACCAAATCCATCTCTGTCCGATTTAGAGAGAAGGATGTTGAGGGGATCTGTATCAAAGGCTTTACAGAAGCTCAGATAAATGCCTTGTGGGTGGCATGAAAATTTAAAAGCCATCAGAATACAAGGGCATCTCTATCCAGTTTTCCATTGGTTTGAAAACTCCTGATAATCCTAATATAAATTAAGGTCTGCTCAGTAATCTCAGACGGTAGGAGGTTACTATTCTGTATGCTTGAGAACATTCCAGTCTGACCATTTTTTGGAAGGTGGAGAAACTTAAAAGGTCCCATCCCTTTGTCCCTGCTGTTCAACCTGGCACACATGATCCAGCATTAGGAAAGCTGCAGGACTTTAGGGTTGGGATCTCTCCTCTGCTTTGGCCTGGAAACATGCAGAGGCACATCCTCCTTCAAGCTGTCAAGTGAGAGTTTTACTCCAGAGGGAAACATTTCTGAATTAAAACATACTTGTTCCCACCTGTACATTTTTTTTTCCAAGTGGAGCTTATTCTATTTCCCTGGGTAACTCTCTGTCAGTCCTTCTTTGTGCCAAGTTGAGGGCAGAGATGAAATACAGTCTGCTAGCAGCAGAGCTGAAAAATATTGCCTGTGTAGTCAAAACAAAGAACGATCTCAGCTCTGGAGGCACTGGTTCAAAAGTGGTATAATAACAATGACCATGGCATATCCTTGCTGTGAAGGACTTTGCCAGCATCAAGAAAGACTGTGAAGGAGCTGCTGCAGCCAATTGGAGGCACCCTCTGTGCAGCTTCTGCAGCAGAAGAGCAACACACTGTCAAGGCATTAGGGCTTTTTCCCAGTCCTCAGCAGCAAGTGAGAACAGGTCAAAAGAGCTTTATATATTTTTTTTTTCCTAAATTATTTTTCTGCTTGTTTTTCTCAGAGTTTCTACTGAAACTCAGCAGTTTTGGGTGCCCCCACAGTGCCTTCTGCCAGCCACAAAGCTGCCCTGTGAGTGGAGCTGCACCTCAGGCTCCTTTGTCTGCTTCAGCAATTGAGAGCTCTTGCTTTGCTTCAGCATGATGGAGTGGGGTTTTGTAATGAAACCAGCCCTGGTGGCTGGTGGGTCAGATTATTTCTAAGTTTTCCATTCTTTTTGTCCACAATTAAATGGTGATCAAAATCAAAGATAATTTAGTAATGTTTTAAGGTAAGTTGCTCCAAACCCAGTCACAATTAAGGTGAGTTTTCTATTGATTTTGTTAATGTATATTGTTCTGGAGGAGTGACAACAGCTCAGATGAAAGTGGCAGATAGGAAAATATAAATCTGCTGGTTTTTCTCAAGTCTTGGTGGAGGAGGAGGAGGTCAGTATGTCTGTGCAGAGTATTTTAGCCTCTCCCAGCACAGTCCTTCCCTGTCCCATCAAATTAAATTTGCTTCCTGCCAGTCTTGCCTTAGGTTTCCAGGTGTAGGTGGGCTTTGGACTCAAAGCAGCAGCAGAGGGACCAAACCTTAACATGAGTACTATTTTCTCCACTAACAGAAAGCAGACTTCCTAAACTTTTTAAAAAACTTTATCAGGCCAAAATTCAGTGGTGGAATTTATCAACATGCATAATAGTTAATTAGGAGGAATAGAATTCAACTGTGGTCCTTAATCAGATTATCTCTTATAGCAATATGTTTCCCAGACTAATTACCAGATATGGGAAGGAGTAATTCTCTTTCCACATGCAAATTTATGCACATCTCATGAAAACTTAGTGGAGCTGAGATGAAAGGTGCAGAAAAACAGAGTTTTCATCATTCTGCAGGAACATTAAGAGTCAGAGAAATTTGTGGCAGTCTTTAAACTATTTAACTTCAGGAGGAATTAAATTTCCAGGAAGTTGGGTTTGGGGCTGGCGTGGGGGGTGGTGAAGCAGAATTTTAAATAAGGAAAATATCATAAGTAGTTGGTTATATATAAAAAATTACTTTTATTATATAATAATGAGTAATATATTCAATTTTTTTTAGCACATGTAGCACTATTATAGGTATATACTTGTAAGGAAATTTCCTTTTTTTCAACTGCAAAAGCTGCCTTCACTTGTTTGTGTTTCAACCTTTGTTCTTCTTCATCTATGTTCCTGTCTGGCATAGCTTTTGCCTGTAGAATTTCCAGTACTGTTCAGGATTCTGCAATTATCAGGAATTGATAATAGAAACAAAATATTATTTCATTGACAAGATGTATGTGTTTTTTAGTAGACCTAAAGAAATTAGAAAGAGTTCCTAATAAAATTGTTAAGGTTCTTTTTGTTGTTGTTTGTTTCTCCAACAAATATGACCCAAAGAAACAGAAGTGATTTATTTCTGTAAATGAGGATTTTTTATATGATAGACATAGAAATGAGGTAAGGCTTTCAGCTTGCCAACTGCTTTGAGTTATTCCTGTCAATCCACCTACCTAACCCATTACAATCTTTTCCTTGAATTTGAAACACTGGAAATTGAATTTAAGTTGCTGTGGCCAGACGCTTCTCATTTCAAAAGAAATGGTCTTGATGCAAAACCTTACCTCTGTATATGACTCTCCAGGATCCAGATTAGGACTGCATGGTTCATCTCTGCTCAGAAAGGATTCAGAACTGTCTTTTTGATTTTCCTTCTTAAGAGTGGAGACTTAACAGAGCAGGAAGTGAGCCTGTAGTGCAGCCCTGGATGCCAGCACACACACTCTGGTCTTGTTTTGATGGTTTATTCTCAATATTTAATTGAGAGATGGAAACACAGGACATGTATTGCTCTGAAGAAAGCTTTAATTCTACTGTCAGAAACTGGGTGTTCTTTGAAATATCTCCCAACCCTGAAAAGGTTAAGTTTTTCTTTCTTTCTTTGTCTTTTGTGTTTTTGGTTTTTTTTGGGTTTTTTTTTTTTTTTGAGGCTATTTTCCCCCGATATATCGGTCTGAAGAAAAAGTGATGATTACAAGAAGAGAAATTGAAGAGGTTTTCCCTATCTAGGGTCAGTGATTACATCCCCATAAATCATGGGTAACCCTAACAAGTCTTAAAAAGGTTTAGTTGTCATACATAGCTACAACGGTTCCCATCATATTTATCTTTCACTCCACAGCTTATAGAAACCAAGTATCTGTCATCAGTAATTATTAATCATCCATTACCCTGCTGAGATATCTAATAAAGCATCAAACACAGAGTTTGAACACTAGAGAGAAGGAGACAAAATGTAATCCAAATTTTGAAAAGTAAAGGGGAGAAAAATTTGATGTAACATCTGTGCACCACATGTTCATAAATTACCGTGGGCCTGTGAACACTTCTTCTCTCATCTATATGTCATACAGATTTAATAGTTCATCATTTCATGAAAACAACATTATTATTTGCCATGTTTAAAAGAAGGTGTGATCAGCTGCACAGCTGCAAGCTGCTCTCCACTGAGGATGAGCTGCTGTGCTTCAGCATCTCATGGTACCTCAGTCTTTGCATGCAAAACCCCTTCTTCCTGGTGAGACTGAGGGGAAGCACCTGAACTGCACCTCAGGAGTCTGGGCCCAAGTGTGATAACCTGTGACTGAGCAAGGAAATTAATTTTTTGTGTTTAGACCACCAAAAATTGCTGTTGGAATGTGGGAGCTTGCTCAGAAACACGTCTCACCCACAACACACCTTTTCACCAGCAGTGCATTATAGAAGAGGGCTTTTTTATATTGAATGAAGGAAAATGAAGAAAATGTTACACTCTCAAGGTATTCTACAGTTTTTTTACCCAATGCTATATTGCAAATGTTAATCTAAATGTGCTTCCATCTACTGAACTGAGACAATCCAATGGTGTACAGAGGAATATGCAGATAACCAGGTTTGTTTCTGCCTTTTATTTCTCCATCTCTGTATTAAATCTATGTTCATCATTAAATCCCAGGTCTTGGGCTCACTCTGCACATGCACAAGAAAAATCCAAGTGTTGTGTCCTGTAAACATTTACTCCAAGATATGGAGGTTTAGATGCAGAGCTAGAAACATGAGACTGAGAGAGAGAAACCAGTCTGTTGAAAGGAAATTGTGCTTTTATATTATCTCCCATTTTTAAATTACCCTTTTTTCCCACCAAAAACTTTGACATCTTAAAGAAGAGGTAGAACTTAAAATATGCAAGGGTTTTCCCCACATAGATATGGTTAAGAAGCAATAAAGAATTTGGAGACTACAAGCATTCCAGGAGTGGTCTGGTAAGCACACTGCTAAGTTTGACTCCTTACAGCCTAAATTATCTAAACCTAATTTAGTTTTAATATACAACTTTAGAATAATATTCAAGAAAAATCCGGTTTTGAAACACTTTTCAGCTTGAGAAATTTTCATTGTTCCTCTTTTTCTGCAGATGATTGTTCTGATTTAGGAAACGATAAAAAATATGTAAGAGGCAGCAAACCCAATTTAAAGCATTTCAGATTGTTATCCCAAACAGAATACAAAGGCACTATCTTCTTCTGCTTCAGTCTTTGTTTAACAAAGTGCTTAAGCACAAGCTTATAGAATGATTTAAGTAGGAGTTGTGTCAAATTTGGTAGGCATTTTTGTTGCAGTTATCAAATCCTAGCAGGGGATTGATTTCTGTGTAATCAAATTACTTCATTAAATCACAGCCTCATATTTCTCTTCTGAACTCTTGAGACAGCTGCTGAATTTAACAAAAGGCCATTAACTGCAGTGCAGGGCAGGCAGTGCCTTGCTGGCACAAAGATGACTTTCCTGGCTGACTTCTCCACAGGTTCTGAACCTGCCAGGGAATTTAACTGGATATTGCATGTGATGAACTGTCAAAGCAAGAAAAACCTGTGATCTGCACAAAGGCCACTAGCCAATGGATTGACTCCCTTAAATCAGGTTAGAACAGAAGCCAGATGTTGGAACCAACTTGTTGGAATATGGGTTTATCTGCAGCTGCACAGTGGAATACTTCCAGTTGCTCCAAATGCACATGCAAAAAGCATTTTTTGCATCAGAATTTAAAAGAAACTGAGGCCAGAAATCCTTAGCAGGTCAAATTTCAGCTTTAAAGGTCACTGTAATTGTCAGAACAAATAATAACATTTTTTACTTGTCTTTTTGTTTTTCAAGGATGGGAAAAAGTGGCCGTGTTTCCATAATGAGCAAAGTGAGATAGTAGCATTTCTGTTTTCCTAACAGGTGCCATTTTCCTGTCTCTCTTTCCACTGTACTGTTGACAGGTGAACTGGGATGCTGCTGTCTCCCCACCCTCCAAATGCTCAATTTTGGGAGATGTCCTGTGAGTCTACAAAAATAAACCAATTGGGTTTTTATCCTGGGAAAATGGAGAGTAGAAATCAGTTCTGTGGCGAGCATGATGAACTTCTGACTCATGCCCAACTGATCTCATCAAAAGGTTACTGAGTTTAGGAGAACCCTAAGCATGTGATGCCAGGAGATCTAAAGGATAGGAACTGTGTGTTTGGGAAGCTGATTTCAAATAGGAAACAGAAGCTCGTTGATACAACTGCACTGGAGATAAAACATGTGGGAAAATATACACAGTCCTGGGTGTGGTTTTATTCCCAGTTTAATTCCAGGTGCAAGAAGGAGTTTTGTAGTTGGTGACTGACTGCAGCACAGACAATTTCTGCTGCTGCTGGACAGCCTAGCCCTCTTGTCAGCATCATGAGAAGGATGTGGCCAGAATGGATTTACCATGGAGGAGATGAGTAAAACCCACAGCAATTCAGCTGTTGTGACTTTGTTGGTGGAGGACTGTGACAATGTGTTCTTCATGGATAAGGTACTTTACATGGAAATCTTGAGCAGAGCTTGTGTGGAGCATGGGCACACTGAAGTGGTGAGAGCTGCCTGTAAAAGGGAGCTTGGAATGTCCTTTCAAGTATTGCCTGCAGTGTAACTCCAGAGAAGTTCATGCCCCTTGCTGCTGATGTGTCACAATGTGGCATTGACTCAAAACCAGTTTGAAGTGCTTTGTGTCCTGCAGCTGCAAGTGCAGCCAAGAGAGCATGCTAGCTCCTGGGATGTGCTGTGCTGGAAGGTTTAGTGTGAGAGTGAAAGACTGCTTTGTGTGAGTGTTAGTAGACAAATTAATTTCTGAAATTCTAAATAGAGATTGGGAAAAAAGTGTTTTTTCCTCAGTCTTGCTAAGCAGTTTAGAAAAGGTTAAGTTACCTCTGTCTCTTGTGAATTAACTTCTTGATCTTCCCATGAAAGCAACTGCAGCACTATCAAATTTGACGTGGCTTCATGTTGAGTGATGATTTGGGGTTTAGGAGAATCACTAGAAGGAGCTGTGGTGCTGGGAGAAATGTGTTTTCCCAGAACACAAAACTTTTACTTGAGAAAACTAAAACACCTCAGAAAAAATAAAACCCAAGAATTGGAAGATATCCAGGACTCCACCTGAATTTACTGTTCATCCTGCATCTTTTTGTTTACATTTTTTTAGAGATACATGGGCATGCACATCAGTGGAGTGAAAGGAATCCCATGGAGAAGGCAGGATGGCAAAGAGATTCTCTTGAGCTCCTGGATGTTTGGCAGAAAAATTCCCAAACAGGCCAGGATTTCTCCAGGACAGTATTTTCTTCCATTAATTTATGCAACAAATAAAGGAGTTGAAGAACATGGAAATACTTGGTAGAAGACATATGGCTATGGCACCAGGTACAGAAAGTAGTCTGTAACTTTGTTATGATTTTTTCCTTATTTTTTAGGCTTATCCAGAGAATTAGTTAACAAAGGAAGAGCAAATAAGTGGAGGAAGTAAAGCAGGAAGAGGCCATACCTGAGATCACAGAGTGAGAATTGTTTCCAACTGATATTTCAAGTTGGATCCCCAATTCTTGTTCCAGATATTAATTTTATGGCAAATTACTATATCAAGGAAGAAAAATGTATGTGACTATAATGTGCAGGCAAAACTGTGCATAGCTGAGGTATAAAAGGATTCTGGACTTTGAGGTCTACCAAATCAGTTGAGTTTTATTGCAATATGGTTTTTTGGTTTATTTGTTCAAGAGGAGAACATATATTAAACATAAAGATTAGATATAGATATAGATGATATAGATATAGATGATAGATACAGATATCGATATAGATATATAGATATATAGATATATAGATATATAGATATATAGATATATAGATATATAGATATATAGTGGTTTTTTTAGTTAAGAAAGCAAGAATAATACCTAATGCCCTTGTAGTCCTTTAATCTGCTATCCAGTGCTAGTGTAATATGTCTTCTTTCTTTAACCAGGCTTCTAAATAGATGAAAGTTCCAGTAAATTAGTGAGGCCCTTCCACCCACTTTATAAAGGTTATGTCATGCAATAAAGATTAAAAGTAATATGTAGTTCAGGTGGACAATGAAATTCTAAATTTAAAGAAATTAAATCACTTGCCTCAGTCATGTAAATTGCACCATAAATGTACTTATTACTCCTAAGACAAAGTTATTTCAAATTTATTTTGTGACACTTTCTCTGTAGAAAATTGCTGTCAGGGAAAAAGGCTGAGTTAACTGAATAAATACAATACCCATAATCCTTAAAATAAAATACATTAATTAAAGATATCTTCAAACTGATCTGCTGCCAGTCATGCTGACCTAATTATTTTGGTCAAAAGTATAGGTTTTAAAGCCATCAGCTGACATTATTTTTCTTTATTGTAGGGTTGGGTTGGTCTGTGCTCACTCACTGTAAGTGAACATTAAATACTGAGTTTGAATACACCAAAAAGAGTTTTAAAAGCCTTCCAGACTAACCAGCTTTCAAAAATTCCCATTTCTTATTATGGATGTGGCAAAGCATTGTTTTAATTAATAACTTAGCTATGAGTAACTTTTTCGGCATCTCACGATTTTAATAGAAAAATCAATTAGTAGAAACTTTGAATAAATCTTCCAGTAATTTAATTTTTTATATTTAATTTTAATTACATATTTTCTATTGAACAATAGTTCTGTTCCATACTGTGCCAATAGTTCTGCCTCTGTGCCTGCTTCCCATTGTTGCAGTCACCAAACTGTGGAGCTACCACATGCTGTCTAACCTGTTCAGGAGAGGTGAGCTGATTCCTGTGGTTTCACAAGTCCCTCAAAAAGATATTTGAAAAGGCTTTCTGTCCCTGGCACAGACAGAGGCAGGTGTCACAGGGTCATTCTTGTGGCTTGAGAAATGATCCAGAGATTTCTCACTTGCAGGAATTCATGGCAGGGACAGAGATTTGAGAGTTGTGTAGGAAGAAGTTGCCAGGCTGGCTCCTGGGCTTGGGTCCCCTTCAGGTGGCAGGTGAGGCACAGACTCTTCTTTCCAGCAGTGCCGTGTGGCAGCACACCCATGTGCCTGGGTGTGGAGGAGGACTGCGGGAGGAAACACCTGCTCACCCCTCTGAGCAGTGCTTCATGCCAAGCCACATGGAGCTGTCCGTGGCTTTGCAATGCATTTGGTTGATGCTGTGTACTCACAAATATTGCTGCTGTCTGGGCTGGATTTAATTTTGGGGGGATTGAAAGAAAGTACCTTGGGAAGGATTGTATGAGGAGAAGACACATAAACCTTTCTTCCTGACTCAACTTTGTTATTTTCACAAATGTGGAACACATTTGGTCTGGCATCCCATTGATTTGTTTACTGCTTTTGTGTCCCACATTTGCTGAGTCTTTCCAAACATAGATATTTCTCTCATCTGGCCTGGCTCTGACTACTGCACTAGAACCCAGTATACGAGGTACATGTCCAGGGCATTTGGGTGGGCATGAAAATGAACACAGTGAGCTTTTGAAATAACCTGGGTTGTGCTTTCGGGCTTACCCACGGCTTAGGTGTAGAAATTCTTTGGTTTGTTTGGGAAATTATGTTAGAGTATCAGCTATAAGCCCTTACCTTGGGTGCAGCTCTCTCTTTATGTGATCTGCCCCTGGACGTGGAATGTTACAGCACTGTTAGGAATTATTCCATCTTTGTGCTTTGGAAACTATGCAGCATGGCTTGCTTTCAAACATTACTTTTGTTATAAAAATCAGTGGCTCCTACAGTGACCTGAAAGTACTCAGGTAAGATTTAAAGAAGCAAAGAATTTCACAGATGGCTGGCTTGTTACTTCGTTGTGACACGTGTATGTAGTTCTGTATTTCAAAAAATATTTCCCCTTTTTTTTTTAGATAAGACTATTACTAGTTTTTCATACAACTGCAATTCCTAGTTTAGGTAGGATGTATTTCAGTCTGAAAAACTGAAAGAAAGAAGAAAGCCATCTTGTCATCTCAGCCATTTTGCAGAGAAGGCCCCCTCCCCTGATTCTTTCTTCTAACCAGCATGTCAGCTGTTCTAAAGAGAACAAGGGATCCTCTTCAAACATGCTGAGGAGTTAAGTATGTATTAGCTCCACTTCCCTGACACCTGACATAATCTGCCAGAACAGCTGGGAGATCTAAAGAGGGTATTTTTTTTTTCTGCATATACTTTGAGGTCTAGTGTATAGACCCTGTTATACTGCAGTCTTTCAGAAACGCATTGACTTCTTTGAAACGCCTCTGCAATGGCCCAGAAGAAGACACTTTTCCCAGAAGCAGTTGCCTAGCATGCATCATTCTTGGCTGTGTCTCCAAATAAACTTCTTGTAATTGGTTTAATAATTTTCAAATAAAAAAATTATGATAGCTGTGGACAGCTATAAATAACAGAAATGAAACACATTATTTGCACTGCGCCTTCACATGCACTTGTTTAGCTCTTCTTGCTGTTAAGTTAAAACATCTGTTTCTATGGAAGTGGAGCATTCCATGCAACAAACACAGCACTGGAAGTGACCCACATATTAAATGACAACATTTGACAAATTCTAGCAGTTGATTACTGGGGAGGAGTAGACTGTGGTTATAATCAGAGTAAACTAAAAAAATGTGTACCTTTATAAACCTAGAGTTTAAATGAAACATCTGTACTAAATCATGTCTGTAGAACTGCACTGTAGCCAACTACCAGACCATATGATAATGGGGTGTTTTTAATGATCCCTATTTCCATCGCCGTCCTCCAAATCAGATCCAGACTGTGCCCACTGGCACGAATTCTGCTGGGAACCAATTGGGATAGTGTTAGGCTACAGTGAATGTTGTAAGTTTAGACAGAGATACCCATAAAATGTTGTGATTCCAATACCAATGGAGATTATAAGCATAGGTAGACATTCAGGTGAATATTAGCTTTAGCTTTGTAGGCTACAGACTTTTCCAGTCGTGCCTTAACCCCTGGAAAAGAGGGATATGTTGAAATGACTGCAGAATCTTATTTATAAGAAAATAGGAGCGTAGAGCAAGAAAGTGGGTATTGGAATTAGAATTGCAGCAGCAGGTCAGCTGGTGATAAACTGAGTGTGCTCAGGCTGGCACTAAACCAGGTTTGGCAGCTCACTGAAATGTAATTCCTTGGGTTTGTGAAACTGGTATACAACTGTCAAGTAAATGCAATTATCTTTGACTGTTTCCTGTTGCTGTTAAGAGGAGACAAAGCAAAATAATAGTTTAGTCCATCTCTTTATGTAGATACTGGTATCCATTAGTAGCATCTGAACATACAGATATTCTTATTACTGCAGAACATTCCCTGAATTAATTAAAAAACACAAATGCCCAAACTTTAGCTCTGCATAGCTCTGTATATTCACCACAATCTTTCAAAAACAGGAAAAAAGGCATACCTAATCTGCAACTACATTGTTAGTTTTAGGTGACCTATAATAATAAACAGGTTGCTGTTTTGTAAGCAAGACCTATTCATAACTCTGTGACCAACAGGAGTAATACTCAATAAAAATTGAAGTATTACTGGAGTGATGGCAAGAAATAGTAGTTAATTTGGACATGTAAGATCCTCATTTGGATCGAGTAGATGAGTGTTATTTGGCAGGAATAAAAGTATAGGCTATATTAACCTGGAACAAATAATATAATGAGTGGTGGCATCTAAATTTACTATTAGTAGGACACACCTAAAATACTGCAATAATCAAATTATCTCATCGCTTAGAGATAACCTGGCAGGGAATTATATCCATCAGGAGTTAATTGGGATTTTATTTCATAGAATCACTGAATTGTAGGATGGTTTGGGTTGGAAGGGATATTAAAGATATCTAGTTCCCCCCCTTTCCATAGGCAGAGACAAACTTGACCTGGTTGCTCAGAGCCCCATCCAGCCTGACCTTGAGTGATTCCAGGGATAGGATAACCAAAACTTCTCTGAGCGACCTGTTCCAGTGCCTTGCCACCCTCACAGGAAGGAATTTCTTCTTACTACTTAATCTAAAAATCTAAATCTACTCTCTTTCAGCTTAAAGCCATTCCCCCTTGTCTTGTGACTACATGTCCTTGTGAAAAGTCCCTCTCCAGCTCTCTTGTACACTCCCATCAAGTACTGGAAGGTGCTATAAGGACATGGGACAAGTTTTTAAGATAACATGCATGTTCTGTAATGAGGGGGTAGAGAAAAATCTATACAATATTCATTTGAAATTTAAGCTTGAGGACTTTGTCTGCTACTTTATTTTAAATGTTCTATTTAATTTTGCAAAGAGCTTATGAGAAGCTTAAATACTTAGACCATTGCATAGTAGACAACTGGTGCCACCAGTGTGCTTAAATATACAAGAAGATCTGAAATAAAAACCTTGATTGCTTTGAGATAAACACAAAAGTGGGGGGGGAGGGGGGGCGGGGGGGGGCGAGGAGGGAGAGAGGAAGGAGGGGATATTAAAGCTTATTAAAGCTTGAAGACTTAGAAATACCACACCATCTTTGGGTTTATATTTTATTTTAAAATTTTCCTAGGTTTATAAATGTTATTTCCACAAGATTCTTAGATAATCTTGCCTGACTTTATCTTCTATAACAGTAATGTCTAGAGAGTCCTCTGAGACTCTTCTTCATTTAATACTCTATAACTAATAGTATACAGTGCCTTTACACAAAATTAAATGCTTTGTCATATAGATATGCAATTGAATAATTCTGACAATTTATTTCTTGCATACCCATTTTTATGATGATGTTTATTTCAAAATCCAATGCAGAAGTATTTATCTGAATTTCAGTTCAACAGGTTTGCTTCTGGTGACACAGCATTCAGCAAATTAAACTGCTGGATCAGGATCATCTAAATTGTCCTTATTCTTTGGCCTCTTTCAGTGTCAGGCCATCAGTAAGCATTTCAGTGCATTGCTTTCTCAGTCATTTATAATGGCACAGATGAACTGTTGTATGAAGTTGTAAAACAATCTTTGAACCTGCCAACACCAGTGTCTTGTTTCTTAAGCCTAACCTTCTGGTTTGGAAGATGTTTTCAATGGTTGTATGTCTGACTAATGAAAGTTGTCAGCTTGATCTGCCTCATCAAACACGCTACTAACTGAAATCTACTTGTACTGAGCAAGAGTGCTAGTAATTGATGAAATCATTCCAAATTCTAAATAAAGGCAGTTTCAGACGGTTTTTCTACACCACAATGTGGAGGTTGCAAGTTACACACTATATATCATCGCTCCTAAACTGAAGAGTTTTATATGCACAGTAAATAACAGCTAAATTAAATGGAAAGGGTATTTGGTCCAGATAAATTTTGGGACACCTTTCTTAAAAATACTTTGAGCAGGTAGAGTTGCTCCTCTCAACAAATGTAGCGATATCTTGACCTCATGATTTTAGAACTGCCTGGTATTAAATTCACTCCAGCAGAGAAATTTAGAATTTTGCAAACCCAGTGAGCATGACCACTACCATTTAGTAACTTGTGTTTTTCTTCTCGTATTATGTATCATTATTTAATTCTATTTTGCCATTTGTATGTCGTGTGGGATCCTGACTGTATGGCATGACAGTTGAAAGTCTGGCACACACTCTTGACAGCTGTTTTGAAGTGAAGGCTGTGATGCGTGCTACATCTGGAGGTGCTGAGGTTTGACTGCAGACAGTGAAAAAGTCCAATTTCTCTTTAGGGATGACTGGGATAGATTTACAATATCTAAGCTCTCATTCAGGAAGGGGACTCCATAAGGATCTACTCAGGCAGTTGCTGTTGCAAAATCAAAGCCAAAGACTCTATGGCGTATTTTGTGATCTTAGAAAATAAGTTAAATAAAAACAAATTAAATATTGAGTCAGGGAAGTCATGGCATTGCCTATACTATCCTGAAATGGCAGCCAAAAGGTATAGGTTTTCTGTCTCATTTTCTTCTATTTTTAAGGTATGCTTTTGTTTACTTTTACTTGTAAAGTTGAATCTGGACTTCATAGGAAGCTTTATGGATGACTGGAGAATTGCTAAAATGGTAATAGTATCAATCTCAAGCAATTCAAGTGTAATTAACTAAGATGCAGTGTGTCTTAAAGAAGTGGAATGGGACGTAAGGGGCTTGGAAAGTTGTTTTTCTAAACTTGACCTGTTGCCATTTTTGTAGTGGGAAAAGGATGATCCTTTATGAAAGATTTCATGTCCTGTCCAGTCAAAACCTCTTAATTCACACATTTGTGTCACATAAAACCAGTATATTTCTTTTGGTTACTGGAAATCTTCAGTTTTTAATGCCATTATAAAACCACAATCAATATTGCTTAATTCCAGAGCAAAGCGGATATTCACTTTGTATACTTGCATATTTAAAAACTAAGGGGGCCCAAGTTCTTCTACATATGTAGCATTCAAGGAGTGATGCATTTTGGTAAATGCAGGCCTTCCACCTGCGACACTTAATCCTGGGAGTAGTACTTTGAAAATATTTCTGGCTTCTATTTATTAATCCAGAATGTTCCTCCTAAAATGAAAGTATCCTGGGTATTTAATAATGCATAAGGAGGTGACAAGATTGGCTGGGAAGGTGACTGCTCTGGTTATTGGCATTTCCTTGTTTTTTTCCAAAATGTTTTCATCCCTCTGGCTTTTGCAGACACTGTGCTTCCAATTAACTGAGTGCCAGCCTTGAATACTGGATATGTCTCTGGAGCAGAAGTGGGGTCAGTGGGGAGCTGAGAACCATCCATGTCCAGGCTCTATAGTGCCCCACAACAGCAATGGGACCTCACTGTATCACATTACTCAAGGCCCAGATAGAGTGTTCCCCAACTCTGCCCAGCTCCACAGATCCTCTTTTCAGCAGAGGAGCTGGCAAGGCATAGAGATAGCTCTTTCTCCTGCAGCACTGGGGCATCAGTGCCCAGGAGAGTGACACTTCACCAGGTCTGGAAGAAGAACAGAACTGATAAATACAGTTAGGGGTGGGTGCACTAGGGATGTGCTTAGAGCCTTTGCTGATGGTTTTTACAGAAAATCCAGACTCATCCTCATGACTGTAATTGAAGTGGTGATTCCTATTGAATATTTCATTCTGTGCCTGCACCAGAGCATATTCTTCTTCAAGCATAGCATCACACTCATGCTTAGCTTCCTGTTGCAAGGCTGTATTTTCATTTGACGCCAGTGGAATTGTATCATAGAAATGCAGGAATCCTTGCCAGAGTCAGTCAACTAAAAACAAGTGGTCATCAAAATAAGCTTCTACTCATGCCACATTTTAAAAAATTCAGTAGAACATAGGACAACCTGAGAGCACTACAACTTATATTGAAAGGTCTGTAACACATACTAGTACAAAATGTGAGTGTTCAGATTATGGATTATTAAATCCAACCCAAATCAATGGGTACACAGAAATGTGCAACCTTGATAAAAAGACGTTTTCCCTCGGAAATAAAATATTAGTGTTGCTGTTAATATGCTCATTTTCCCCAAGCAACCTCTATCAAGAGCTGGTCTTTACTGAACTCTACACTCAGTCTAATCAATCTGTATTAAGGAAATAACAAAACAACTTTAGTTTTGGGAAAATTACATATTCAAAGGATTTGAATATCAGCCACAAAGTGATTTTAAATAAGGTGAAAGCTACTGTTAGGAAAATAAAACCTGAGAAAATATCGAAGCTACTTAGTCACCTCCACTTCCCTTGAAAGAAGACACTTGGCAGCATCTAAAACATTAGACTGACACCAGCAAATCCCTTGATTATTCATTGCACTTCCAGGAGGCCAGCTTCTACTTCTGCCACTGAGTCATAGGTATGAGACTTCATTACACTTGAGTACACATGATGCCTTGCTTGGCATAGTCATAGCCATGTCATGAAAATTAATAAAAAATATGTTTTTAGATCATTTATTGATTCACTGATATAACTTACTCATCTTTCATGTTCTGTGTTAATTTTCTAGTTAGAATGAACAAACCCACTTTGCAGAAATAGTCAAATGAATCTTTGGTTCTTATTATAAAAGATTGTGGATAGGTCATTAAAGAGTTGCTTTACTGAATAAAGGACTTAGATATTGTAAACCCTTCCCAGCAGCTCTAGAAGAGGAATTGTGCTTTTCCACGGTATTTTTCCACTCCAACCTCACCAGATGTAGCATACATCATATTTGTAGTTTCAAAACAGCTGTGAAAAATGTGTGTGCCAAAATCTCAGCTGTCCTGGCATTCAAATGGTATTTCACAAGACATGCAAGTGGCAATACCAAATTAAAGGAACAAACAGTACTGCAGAAACATCTAATGGATTGGTGGAAGAGTAAACCAGTTCAGTGGCACTCTTTTCTGTTTACCAATTCAGCTCAAGTACTCACATGAAGGACTGTCTTGCCCAAAAATATCTCCCTCCTCTTTTTATAATTTTGGAATTGTTGAATACTCCTTTTCTCTTGGTTCTGGTGTCAGATTATGTTTACTTCTTCAATTCCTGTTTCAAAAATTATATCCTAGGTAGGATTATTTCTTCAGTCATCTACTAAAATCAGCTTTTTCCTGCCTTCCCAGAAACTTAGCACATTGATGAAAACATGAATATTGTGATAGCATAGCTTGTTTGTTACGTATCTGAAGGAAAACATTTATCATTAACCATGTGAAGTTCTGAAACAGCCCCTCAGCAGAAGGGAAAGCAAACAAGGGAATCTACTCTAATGTAGCTTTTGCTACTGTGCAGGAGTTACTTCCCAGACAAAGAGTCATGAGGCTTCTTTGAAGAGTGTTTGTTATGTTTCTCTGTTATTCCTACATGTACAGGAGCAAAATCAATCTCCATGGAAGAGTTTATTTCTGTTTGGCATCTGGGTATGGCCTGGCTCCCCCAGTACAGAGCTGATCAGCCAAATTTACCAGTAGGAGATTATTGAAGAGCTGCACTAATGTCATCTTTATACAGATACAGTAGGATGAGTCCCACTGAATATTCTGCAAATCTTTTATTACATAAATTAAAAATTGCTTGTTAGCTTGAGGTCTGGGAAAACATGAACCAAAAGCCTGATGGTGATCATCCCAATACTTTGAGTCCTCCAGAGAGCAGGCAGTCAGACAGCTCTCTCTTGTCCTTCTTCTTTGTCTTTCCTATGTGTTGTGTGTAGTCCGTGTTCAGTCTGTTTTCCCTCTCCCCCTCATTGATCTTCTGGTGTCAACCAGAAGCCAGTTGGCTGGTCCACCCTCTTGAACTCAAAGTTACTTTGGCACATGCCAGAATAACACAGAACTCCCTCCAAGAGGCCAGTGGCTGCCTTTCTCCAGTCAGGCATATAGGACCTGCCAAAGAATCCAAATCATATTTTGTTTTACAACCATAGAATACAATAAAAATGCCAGAGTCAATCTGTTGATAGTTTTTATCTGCAAAGTCTGTAAGACATGGCACAGCCATCTCCCCCTTTCCTTCCCCTGTTGTCTCTCTGCTGTGTGCACACCCTGCAGCAGAAAGATTGTGCTGTACATCTCAGTGTACTTGGACTCATCCAAATGCTTCATAAGGCAGAAACTGAGGACAGGAATGAAGATTCCTGCTCTGGAATCACCATTTGTGGAACCAGACCCTAAGATGGACGTGCACGAGCTGCCCATGGACCTGAGCAGCTCACCATGGCTCTAGTGGGCAGCAGTGAAGGTTTCCTAGTGAAACTCATAGGTACAAGGAGATGCTAGTCTCAATGGAAAGCCCAACCATCGACTTACCAGGCAGCTCATACAAGTCCAAGAGAAGATGAAAAGACATATTCATAGAGGAGGAATGAAGATCCTTGAAGGATCTTATATCATGGGGTCAGCTCTTCTGCTAGATATTCTTTTCTCCAGCAATATTCTAGTGACTGCCATAGCAGCAGGTTCAGAATAACTAACTGACCAGTTTCCAGTATTGCTTAATATGAGCTTTGGAGTGGGCAGGCTGGTTTATGGCTCAGTACAGCCTAATGTGGCCACAGTGCCCAGAAAGGTCTGGTCCTTTCCCACCAAACACTTGGTTCCAGGATCCAATTTTGATTTAGAGCTGCAAATGGGGGTTGTTGCTTTATTATTGCTGGTTGTATTTACTTTGAAAAAGAAGTGTTTTAAGAAGACAAGAGTCTAAGGTAGTTGTGCTGCAGCTAATGGCCTTATGATGTGGTTTATGAGAGAAGAGAGAGAAGGCTGTTCTCAGCCAACATCCATTGCCAAAAAGCTTCTTATCCCAAAAATTCAGGACAGGGATGAACAACAGCAGCACATTAAATTAGCATACACTCAGAAAAGTGCTTTAAAACATCTTCTTGCAAAGAATTGTTTTCTCAGTTAGGCCTACTGTGAAAAATACAGACTTCTTTCACGTTTTTCTCCCCTGACAGAAGCTTTACATGGGTTTTAAGCAATGATAAATACTACACTTGCCATAATCCCTTAGTCTTGACTGATTGCTATGTGCATTCTATGGGGTACATTATATGCTGGCTTTCTGACACTGGTTTCCTGTCATTATTCAAATGTCATTTCACCTGGAGGAATGGCTGAACTTCCAGCTGAAAAGTAGGGACTGATAAAAAGGAGAGGCCAATCATGTTCTCACACTGTTGAAAATCAGGAGGAAATTCAACTCAATGTAATTGTTCTACATTTACATTGGTGCCACTTTAAGCAGAATGTAAAACTAAATGCAAATATACTGTTTTACAGAGATAATTTTGCATGCTAAGAAGCAAAAGTGAAATAATAAAAAAGTCCTGTGTTACGCGGGAATGCTCCTTAATCAGTATTTCTGGTTTTGTATCAGCTAGTTTTACAAATTCTTAGAAAACAAATTCTCTTTCATCTTCTACATGGTTTAGCAAAGAAAATGGGAAAAGATGACACGTGAGACCTCTTCTACTTTCTTGATGTTAAGAATTTGGTAAAACCTTTGGACAGGAGGTCATGATAGATGCTGCCAGAAAACTTTAGAATTATGGAAAAGAAATACAGGGCAGAATATTTGTCTGAACACATTCATAAATCTAATACTTTTAGCCCTTTAATATAATGGTATGAATCAAGGGTCTAGTTAGAAATATTTGCTTAAATACATTTCTTCTTGCCAGATACAGTGATTGTCAAATACATAGAAATGTGAGTGCTTTCTGGGAGGATGCTATGGTGATCTGAAAGACTCATTTTACTTCCCCATCTGGCACAGGGCTCAAGGGGGTTAAATGCATAGCCCTGCTGATCCCAGATCTACCCTGTCTGTGACAGTAACAGCTTTGGTCTGATCAGACCAAAGTGGTTGTGGTTGTCAGTGGTTGTGGTGTCACAGTCACATTCCAACACTGTCATCCTGCACTGAAGAGCAAACTGTTGACAGAAGTCATAGGAGAAAAGGAGTATGAGAGGATTACATCTGATTTGACTGCAGGGACTTTTTATTTTGTTGATTTTTATACCACTTTAAAACTTTGTGTGTTAGGGAAAAGATGTTGAAAGGCAAATGAGTAAATCAGATTTTGTGCATGAACTATTTAGTGGAGAGACTGAAATCACTCCTGCTGGAGTTCTCTGTTACAACAGATACTGACACTGACACTGCAATAAGCCCTTCCAAAGATCTCCCTAAAAGAGGCATCCCAGGGAGCATGGCATTATCTGTGCTTAGGAAGGGTTAATATAGCCTGGCACAGCTAGGAGGGTAGCTGAAAAAGAAGACATTGCAGGCTATGGCTCCTGGTGAAAAACTCCTTTCCTGGAGTGTGCTGGAAGTCATGAGGCCAAAGGCCAAGTGACTTCATTCTTCTCAGAAGAGGCCATGACACACATCCTGGAATGGCACATGGAAATTTAAAAAACATTTCACATGGGCAGAGGCCTCCTACAAATACCAGGGTGAGCCCCTGAACATTTTCCACTTATGATTGTCCATTCAATAACCTGACACATCTCTCTGAGCACTTAGGGGTTAGAAATTCACCTAATACTTGTAGGTTGCCCCAATACAACCATATAGTTTCATGCCTCTTTCTATACCCTATTTAGATGATTCAAACAAGTTTTTTTTTTTTTTTTTACCAGTTTAGTGAATTCTAAATGTCAACCTGTAGAATCTTAAGTCTACTTCTTGATAACCCTGATAACCATGCACATCTCATACAAAGGAGGATCCTTTCTTAGAACTGATGTTTTAAGGATTAAGTTACAGGGGAACTGCACTCCATATGGGCAACACAAAATAAAACCAAACACAGTCCAAAGTGCAATAATGTCAGAAGAGAAATAATTTGAATGAGGTGGCTTGTTACAAACTGCAGTCTATTTGGAACAGAAGTCCAGCCCAACTCCTTTCTCCCAAGTCCTGGAAGGTTTAAAGGCTCAATTAGTTATGCTCTGCACAGCACTGTGAGATCCTCATGTAGTGTTCTGTAAAATAGCAGCTCTTTCATCTTCTAAAACAAAATTATGTATTTATGCTTGTCTGGAGCACACAAATGAGGAGCCACTGGAAAAGGTGAGAGGGACATCTAGCATCTTGGGTATTGCTTAAGGTCAACAAGCAATGAGTATATTAGACAGTTATTTCTTTCATAACATACCTCTAATTTTAGTGAAAACAGGGAAGTGTAGCTAATCACTTCCTTCAGTGGAGTTATGCCATTTTGTATTAATAGAAGTTAATGAACATTCTACCTTCTTAACAAAAAGGCATACTTTCTTGTGAATTCATAATCTGATCATTTATAGGAACAATGAATTTATTTGTTTTTTCAAAGTCTGTCAGTAGGACCACTGCAGTAAACCAAAACAATTATCTAAGTATTATGCTGTTAGAATGTAATTCATATCTACATAAGCATTTAAAAAATAAAGAAAAAATAAAGTACAAGACTCCATCATGCCCATGAAGAACTTCAGTACAATAACTGATTAGATTTGGAAAGCCTAGGAGTCCATGCAAAGGAAAAAGTCTCTGTTGGCTGAACTCCTGGGGCTTTCTTACAAAACTTTACAACAAAGATACCTAATTTTTTCTCTGTTTAATGGCCATCTAATGACTAGTCCAAATAAATCCATTTTCTGTTCTGTCAGTGCTAAGTGTGCTCATTTGCGGGTGAAAGCCCTGAAGCTGTAGTCTACAGTGTTTGAGAAGGCTTTCTTTTTGGAAGACAGCCAGCTGTGGACAGACAGGTGGGAGACAGCTCTGTAAAGTTCACTGCAAGTCCCAGAACCCCTCCAAGTCTTTTATCTGGGAACAATTTTTTCTGGAAATTTGGTATCTGGATGTACCACAGCAGAGAGCCTAGCACCAGCCATGTGGGACTGGTGACTTGTTTCTCTGGCTCAAAGACACAAAGAAATCAAACTCTCACTGGGAAGGTATTTCTTAGCTCTTGAAAGACTGGGGGGATTTGGTTTTTTGGTTTTGTTTTTTTTGGGGGGGGGGGTGTTTTTTTGTTATTGTTGTTTGGTATTGGTTTTTTTTAAATTTATCTGTATATTATGTTACATTTTTCAGAAATGCAATCACATCTAAGCAGAATGAGCACAGTGTCTTGTGTTGTACAGATTTTGAAGCTGTATGAGATTTATAATAAGGTTGAAAAACAGTGTGAGAAAATTACCTACAAGTACTTGCTCACCTGGAAGAAAAGTACTGTCAAGTCTGGCATAAAGCAGCATTGCAATGTTCCCAGAAATACAAAAAGCATTTGTTTTGCCTTCTAGTGAAGCAGAAGCCCAGGAGTGAAAAGCTAAGGGGAACCTTCAACTGCTGGCAGCTGTTACACTTTGGTGACTTCAGTAACAATTTAAGGCAGCTGAGGGTTTCCCACATGGGTCCTTGCCACCTGCTCTGCTACTGACTTGCTTTGTTGACAGTCTTAATTTACTAATTTGTGAAGCAATGGCTGCAGTAGTGTTTTTTCATGATTAATCAGCAGGTCCCAAAATATTTGAATATCATAGTGGAATAAAGCACTAATAGTTTCAATCAATTTTTGATGATCAGGATGTTAATACTTCTGTTTCAGATCAGTCTTACAGTTAAAGTCAAAAGAATGTGCACTACTATTCTTCCTCTTAAGACAGTCAAATTTATTCACCTCTACTTAGAGAAAAAAAAAAACATGAAATAACCATAAATTGCTTCAGCAAATTATAGTCTAGACTTGCTGATTTGTTTTAACAACACAAGATATCAAACCCATATGCAAGCATTATTGTAAACTGCTGTTCCTAAATGCCTGTAAACGCATTGTCCTGTGAACTAAGGATCACCGCAGCCAAATAATTACTTAGATTTAATGTGGAATTTGTAACAGGAAAGGAGTATTCACTGTATCATTTGTAGTAGTCTGGTTTTTCTCTTCCTCTGGCATCTTTGGACAGTGTGGCTGGGTCATCACTATCGTTTGACAGCAGTGCAGCTTACAGAAGATGGGAAGGCAATTTGTGGTTACATAACAGTGACACAGACATTGAGCTGTGTACCTTCAAAAGGGAAAACTAAACAGGAGTCAGGCTGCCTTTCATTATTAATGCTTTTTTGTGGTTGTCCAAGTTTATCTTTATAATTCGTAGTACCCACAAGATGTACTCATTTCCTGCAGAACAACAGCTGTGGAATGCATGGAGGATTTACCTTTGTGGTTTCCCAGTGATTGAGCTTTGCCTCTGTCTAGAAGATGGTGAATGTTGCTCTGACTACAATGGTCTTTTTTCCTTTGATAGGCTGCTGTGTTCAGCTCAGCACACATGCATCTAGCACAGGGCAGTCACAGGTTTGTAGTAATTCCAATGAAAATAACATAAAATAACAATGGAAATAACATATGAAACCTTTGCTTTTCACGGGCCAAAGGTTTTTACAAACTCTTCATTATCAAATAGATTGGTACAGCTCTTCAAGATTTTCAAAGCTCTGGGTAAAGTCTTCCAATTGTATTACACTTGTGAAAGTGTCTTCTTTGGCTGGGACCTACTGGTTGCATCACTGGCTAGGTGATTTTGGGAACTGAAACTATTTAATGCACAGAGTAATTGTGATACTGAATTTCTGTAGTACATTAGTGGCCTGCAGAATTCAAAATGAAATGAAAAAATTTCACACACACACGCACACAAGTAAATTTGTTCCCTATGAGTGAAATATTGCAGAAGTGCATTGCAAATATGGAGCAACTGCACCTGCAACGAGGCATGCCCTCTACAGTGTAGATTTTGTGGGATGTGTTTGTTTCCCTGTGCACTGTGTACACTGCTTTCCCAGAGTGCACAGGCAGAATGAGGCCAAGGCGAGATTCTACCCAGACTGCTGCTTCTGCATTCTGACCTTTTAAATGCACACTGAGTAGTCTAACATCTGACTAACTGAAGTTAGCTCACACAGGAGTTTCCCCTCACCCCCTCGAGGTAAGGCAACAGTTTTGGGGAGAATTTGTTCTGAACACAGCAGCAAGGCACTTGCAGTCTTCTTTACACAATCACTTTTTCAAATTTGCTTGGCTTTATCAAACTCAGCAGATAAATAATATATGTCCTTCCCATTTCCTATGTGAGATCATGAGTGAGGAGCTGCTTCTTGACGGATGTCCAGTGAGTATTTTCAGAAGTGTTTCTTCAGTCAAATGTAACAATTACAGTCGTCTAGTCAATTTAGCAGTGGCATCTCAGTTTTCAAACTTCAGCCAAGTTTTCTCATAGCTGTGACTAAAGAGGTTCAGTTAGAACTTCCTAACAGAACAAAAGAGCTCTCTTGCTCTGCTTGAAATTACTTCAACACAATATTTTTTTACCTACAGAAAAATAAAATGTGATGCCTCTCAACCAGGGAAGGAAACAAAATGAGGACATTTTGATAATCTGAAGAGAGGAAAGTAAAATGAAAGTATGGCACAAATCCTAAGAACTTTGCTTAGAATTATTACAGACAGTGAGGTACTTCTTTTGGCATTTATGGGACACCAGGATTTGGGGCAGATCCTTTCCTGAAGAAACAGAAGGCATTTGTGTTATTGAATAAAGAGAAAACGTGAACAGTAAGAAGGCACTAATAGAATATCTATGCATATTAGGTTTGACCTAGACTGTAAATTTCAGTTATGTTGGCTAAGAACTCATATCATTAACTATATGTAAAACTACAAGTAGGAAATCCATACAAATTACAAACCACCTCTAGTACCCTAAGCTGTAATTTCTAAGGAACTCATTCAGGAACATTTCTAAGGAACATTCCTTCATTTTTACAATTATGAAAATGTTGTCTTGCTTAGTAGCAGGGATAATTGAGACATTAAAACACATTCTATCTAAACATTGCCCACCTTTACTATGGGTTTGACCACTTGAACTTCCTGCAAACACCTACATATAACATTTCATCCTTTTATTAGCACATAAACTGTGTTCTATGCATAAGAATCACAGCAGAACACGGTGTGACCTATAGGATCACCTAGGAAACTATTTGTGTCTGTAATAGACCATGTTCTCCCTTCATAAAAAAAGTATGGAATGCAAATTGTCTGAGACATAAAATGTGCACATTCTATAGACCCACATGACTTAATCTAACACTTGGGCAGTATTAGCATGTTGACTCTTGCTTCTGATTTACAGGAAGAATATACTGCACTGTGTTGCAAATTCTAGAAATTCATGGAAATACAAATTGAATTGGATTGAGTAGGATCAAGTCCAATAATTGCAGGACCAAATAAATCCCATAATTACCTTTAGTTCTCTTCAATACACTGGTGAACTACTTTGTAAGATCTTACTTACCATTTTGATGAGATCACAAAACATTTTACCTAAACTGCCAGTAATTGTGAAGCTAGGAAAATACTGAGTAAAATGAAAGGTGACACTGAATCTTATGATAAATTCCCTTTAATTAGAACTTTCTATCTCATTCTGATTTTCAGAAGTAAGATATATTTTGAATGATAATCTGAACAACTTGTCTCAGAAGTGATCCAGTGACAATACTTAGTATATGGTGAGATTCACAGTAGTTACTTTTTTTTTGGTCAACATTTGCATATTTTTAGTTGAGAAATATCTTGTAGTTCATGTAGGGAAATAGGCTCTTGTTCCTTTCTACTTAAGGTCCCTGGGGTTCAGGCAGTGATACCTTTGAGAAGAATGCTAAGGCCAAAACTTTCAGTTGCTCTACTAATGCATCTGTGGTACTCACTGTAGAACTGCTGTGCAGTTGAGGGGAAGACAGTAATAACTATCATTTTTAGCAGTCATCTATTTGACAAGAAAAGTGCTGATGACTAAATAATTTGTTGCACATGCACTGGTTCAGATTCTGCTTGTATTTTGCAATCAAAGCTCTCCTTGATGCATCTAGGAAAACTGAGAGTGCAAGCATAGCAAATTCACTCCCTTAAATATTGAAGGATACATTTTTCTACTTTTCTTCCCATTGAACATAAGCATCCCCTGGAAATAATACTTGTAGCATCAATCATGTAATGAAAAAAACATGTAATGAAAGTGAAAATTTTTCCTTTTGATTTATAATAGGCTTGTGCAGGCACAAAAGAAAATACTCAAATAAACAATGCAATGAAAATCCACATTATAATCTAAAAGCAAGGATGCCATAAATCCTCTGCCATTCACAGGTCAGCATCTGAGTTCCATTCCTTTAATCTCTGTCAAATCCCTCAATTCACATTTTCTGGTAGTTTCATTGGCTCTTCTAAAGGATATTCAGTGACTACATCTAGGTTAGTAAATCAAAAATTTCCCAGGAAATTAACTGCCTCCACTGTTAAATTGCCAGGAGAGTCCCTGTGATGGCTGTGCCAAGGCTAGCTAGCAATTTCCCAAGTAATTCCTGGATGGAATTCAGGAAGAGGCATAAGCCAGAGAGCATTGCTTTTTGGATGTGGCCACCATGTCTGACCCCATCAGACCACAGCCTCTGAGACCTGACCCAGGGTAAATGCAGCTCTTTCACTCACTAAGAATTTCAGTATATGACAGTCTCAATAGCATCACCCACAGCCATGGGCATTTTTGTATTACTAAAGAAGTATATGAAGTTTCAATAACCCTCTTAATTCTCACTACAAGGGGTATTTCACCAGAAAGTTCTCACACTGTGGCATCTGAGTCATGAGATCCATTCACAAGAGGCAGCTCCACTGTAGGAGTATCATGGAGACTTACCTCATAACATCCAGATGGTTGTTATTATAGTTAGAGGTGATCTAGCCATTAGTTCTCACTTCCATTTCTATTATATCAGTTCTTCAAGAGATATTATCAGTGTAAATGACACAGTAGGATTTCTTAAACAAGAGAGGGGCTGTTAAAATGTATATATTAACCATTTTTTCCCTCTTGTCTGCAGAACTAGCCTAAAGACATATGCACAGTTTCTCTGGGTTTCCACAGACATCAGTTTCAGAACATAAGCTGTCTTCCTGCCTAGTTAAAGCTTCCATCTGTGATTTGCTTTCAGAAGCTCTAACACAAGCAAGTTCCTGTAAGAAAGGGCTGCTGATGTCAACTTGTGTTTGAGGGAGGTATGGAGTGCATCTTAAGATTATAACTTCCCTTATTCTTTGGTCCTTTTTAGAAAAGTAACCATTAGACCAAAGGCAGTTGATTATTTTAGAGAAGTTTTTGGATTCCCTGATAAGTCTGGATGCACAGCCACTTACAATAATCTGAAGAGATCAAAATTTAGAACCTAGAAATGACTGAAGCAGAAGTTTTAAAAATTAACACATACATTTCTTTTTGTGGCCCTCAAATATGTCAGTTTTTACAGATTCTCCTACACCAGTATTCTACTTACTGACCTTGAAGGGCACATTATGCATTTTTATATTCACTTTGCCTTTTCTGAAAATAGGGGTTCCATGGAATCGCAAATGAATAACAAAAGAAAATGAAATGCAGAGGAAACACTCAGTTGAAAATAGATAATAGAATTAATCCTTGCCTTTGAGGGAATAATAATGCATTTTAAACTCATACTTCCAGCACAATCCCATTAAAACTTAGTTAAGTCTTGGTCATGCATTTGCTTGATCTTCTCACGATGACATTAACATAATTAATGTTTATTACTTAGGACACAAAAAAAAGCAGTGGGTGTGTGAAAATATCTGGTTAGACTATGCCCTTGAATTTCCAAGGAAGTTGGATGTATGCTTATGTGGTTTTGGAAAGGCATAATAGTCACTTTAGCAGTGTGCTACTGGCCTTACCAAAAACTAGTGAGATGTGAAAGAAGACCAAAAAGTGCTTGCAGATATATTTCAGCATAGAAAGTAGCTGGATACAGAATTTAGAAAACACTTTCTCATGCTTACCAGCCTCTACAGAAAATGTAATAATACACATCCTTTCAAAATTAGCTTCCAAAGAAGTGTATACTAAAATGAATTATGTCAGCACCTCGTACAGCTTACTGTTATCGAAACTTGGCTGTTATAAAGTGGGACTACTTAAAGCGTAGTGTGAAGCATAAAGGAGGCAGATTTGATTTCTGGCTGTGCACACATGGTAAGCAATGAAGAAGCTAATCAGGCCACATTTGGTGTACTTATAGGATCAGCTGCATGGGGGCATAGGGGATTCACTAACTTCCATTAGGATTTGATGCAGGAAAACTCTCTGTTGGAAACTTCAGTGGACCTAGATAGATGAAAGTATTTTCCTTTTAATAACAGGTCTCATCATAGAATAGGCATGAAATTCAGGTTACCAGTGGTCCAATTTAATCCTCAACCAGTATGGTTATCACTGGTGATGTTTCTGTGGAAGCAAAGCTCTTCAACTTTTAGATTTGCATTGTCAAATATTTTAGTTACATAGTGAAACATTTATTTTGAAGCAAGAAAACTTCAAAATTGTAAATATGTGAGTCCTTTAATTAAGGACAACAGCAGGCAGACAGCAGAAAGAGGGAAATGTTGCAGTGGGTCTGGGTTTTGTGGTTGCTGTGGTAGGTTTTTTACTGGTAAGACAGAGATGAGAAGACAGTAGCTGCTAGAGAAGTGGAAGAGATCTAGAAAATAGCAGAGAAAAAGGATTATGTGTACAATACAGTTGTGGGTTGAATGTAACCACTGAGCATTCAACAGAAGTTTGTACCATATCCAGTCATCTGATAGGCCCTGAGGAAGAGAATATTCAGAAATATGTCTGGAGTCCATAATGAAGTCAAGAGAGGCATGTCAAGAGAGGCATGCAGCGGAAGAGGAGAGGAAGGAAATGCAGGTTTGCAGATATGAGCTGATGAGAAGACACAAAAGACTGATCTGTGATCAGTAACAGTAAGCAATCACATGACCAAATGGAACAAAAGGTGGAAGAAAAAGGAGAATCTGTATCAAGAAGTAGAGAAGAAATATAGTGGGCATAGTTAATGGTCACATCTTGAGTAGACATCATCAGGATATTTAGAAAATCATCAGAAAGAACAAAAGACACAGTGATACTCAGAAAGCTGGGAGAAGAGGAAAAAGTGGAACTTCAGATCCAGGCTAAGAGAAGGCAGGTCTGCCTTTGTCTCAGAGGAGTCCTTGTTAAAGATTAATAGATGTGCAATGGCAGATGGCAGAAGGATAGAACTGAAAGAGGAGTACAGTGCTAGTTTCAAGCCTCAGAAGAGTAGACCAGCAAGCAAAAGGATCCTTGTGATACCACAAAATGTCCCCAACCCATTCATCACTTCAGGAGCACCATGACAATGTTCCTGTTACAATAGTGTCCTGGTTTGAAAGACAGGTATTTGCTAAGGAAATGATCCTTCCTTCCTACAGATTATTATGATTTTGAAATTAAGGGAGCTCTCAGGCAAAGATATGGGGGTAGAAATAACAGTTCTTTACTAGTATATCTAACAGGACAAACAAGAACAACAACAGCTATGAAATTACCCACAAACAGAACAGTAACTCAGTCCCAGTGTTTTTTGGCTGCAGGCACCTTTTCCCTGAGCTGCAGTTCCCGGTGCTGGGGGCGGGCGGGTCCCGCAGAGCCGCAGGAGGGCTGGGGGTGATGGCAGAGCTGTCCCAGGGGAACAGAGAGAGATGGAGAGAGAGCTCTCCGCTCACGGTGTGGGTCCTGGTGCTCAGCAGAGTGCTGGATGGTGGTAGTTCACAGCGAGAAGACAACCGGGCAGGATCCGATAGCAGTGACCATGGCTCCCTGCGCTAGGATGGCAGGGATGGGGCCGAGGTGGCGATCGTCCTTCTCCTCCAAACTCCGCAGGGCAACTGGGTCGAGCCAGAGCCTTCTCTTTCCTCTTCTGGCTGTTTGAATCTCGAAGGGTTTCCCTCCTCTCTCTCTCTCTCCTCCCCCTTGTCACCAGGACCCAGTCAGCAGGTATCTTAGCATAACAATGGGGAAAATTCCACAGAGGGAAAAGGGAAAGAACCAACCCCCAACATTATCCACCCCAAATTTTCCCCTACCATCATGCTACATCAAATTAAAATCTTCAAACTATAGACATCCATACAGTTACAGATACAGGCACAGTATTGTAGGTAGTTCACCCTAAAACAAGGTCTCCTTGGGGTATGCATCGGGTCTTTCCATCCCTTTGCATGATCCACCAGGTACAACCTGGCCCTTGAGCAAAGACCACCCCACGAATTGGATTGTCTTTGCTGGAGGCAGGGTTCACCCAAACAGTTTTTCCTAGCATACCTTTCATGTGCACCACTGGAACCTTGTCCCCATCTGGTGTTCTCAAGGGCTCAGACTGGGCAGGGCCTGCTCGATTAGTGGAACCTCGGGTGTTCACTAACCACGTGGCCTTTGGTAGATTAATCTCCCAGTTCTTGAAAGTCCCCCCACCCAGTGCCTTCAAGGTGGTTTTAAGCAGCCCATTGCACCGTTCCACTTTCCCAGCCGCTGGTGTGTGATAAGGAATGTGGTACACCCACTCGATGCCATGTTCCCTGGCCCAGGTGTTTATGAGGCTGTTCTTGAAATGAGTCCCATTGTCTGACTCAATTCTCTCAGGGGTACCATGTCTCCAAAGGACTTGTTTTTCCAGGCCCAGGATGGTGTTGCGGGCAGTGGCATGAGGCACAGGGTAGGTCTCCAACCATCCAGTGGTGGCTTCCACCATGGTCAGCACGTAGCGCTTGCCTTGGCGTGTCCGAGGCAGTGTGATGTAGTCAATCTGCCAGGCCTCCCCATACTTATATTTGGACCACCGCCCCCCCATACCAGAGGGGCTTCACTCGCTTGGCTTGCTTGATGGCAGCACACGTCTCACAGTCATGGATAACCTGGGAAATACTGTCCATGGTGAGATCCACCCCTCGATCTTGTGCCCACTTATAGGTAGCATCTCTGCCTTGGTGACCTGAGGCATTGTGGGCCCATCGAGCCAGGAACAACTCTCCCTTGTGTTGCCAGTCTAAGTCTATCTGTGATACCTCTATCCTTGCAGCCTGATCTACTTGCTCATTGTGTTGGTGCTCCTCATTAGCCCGACTCTTGGGGACATGGGCATCTACATAACGGACTTTTACGGGTAGCTTCTCTACCTGAGTGGCAATGTCTTTCCACTCATCAGCAGCCCAGATTGGTTTTCCCCTACGTTGCCAGTTCGCTTTTTTCCATCTTTCCAGCCAGCCCCACAGAGCATTGGCTACCATCCATGAATCAGTGTAAAGGTAAAGCTTTGGCCACTTCTCTCTTTCAGCAATGTCCAGGGCCAGCTGAACGGCTTTGAGTTCAGCAAGTTGACTTGATCCACCTTCTCCTTCAGTAGCTTGTGCAACCTGTTGTGTGGGGCTCCATACGGCTGCTTTCCACTTGCGGTTCATCCCCACGATGCGACAGGAACCGTCAGTGAAAAGAGCGTAGCGAGTTTCATCTGCTGGCAGTTGGTTGTATGGCGGGGCTTCATCAGCCCGGGTCACTTGTTCTTGCTCGTCTTCCTCGGCAAGACCAAAATTTTCACCTTCTGGCCAGTTTGTAATTATTTCCAAAATCCCAGGGCGATTTGGGTTTCCGATACGGGCGCGCTGTGTGATGAGGGCAATCCACTTGCTCCATGTGGCATCGGTGGCATGGTGGGTAGAGGGGACCTTCCCTTTAAACATCCACCCCAGCACTGGTCGTCGGGGTGCCAGGAGGAGCTGTGCTTCTGTGTCAGTCACCTCTGAGGCAGCTTGAACTCCTTCATAAGCAGCCAAGATCTCCTTCTCTGTTGGGGTGTAGTTGGCTTCAGACCCTCTGTAACTTCGGCTCCAGAATCCCAGAGGTCGGCCTCGGGTCTCACCAGGTACCTTCTGCCAAAGGCTCCAGGACAAGCCCTTGTTCCTGGCTGCAGAGTAGAGCACATTCTTCACCTCTGGTCCCGTCCTGACTGGGCCGAGGGCTACAGCATGAGCGATCTCCTGCTTGATCTGGGCAAAGGCTTGCTGCTGCTCAGGGCCCCAGTGGAATTCGTTCTTCTTCCAGGTGACCAGGTAGAGAGGGCTGATGATCTGGCTGTACTCAGGAATGTGCATTCTCCAAAAGCCTATGGCACCTAGGAAAGCTTGTGTTTCCTTCTTGTTGGTTGGTGGAGACATCGCGGTGATCTTATTGATGACCTCAGTGGGGATTTGGCGCCGCCCGTCTTGCCACTTTACTCCCAGGAACTGGATCTCTCGGGCAGGACCTTTGACTTTGCTCCTCTTGATGGCAAAACCGTCTCCCAGCAGAATATGGATGATCTTCTCTCCTTTCTCAAATACTTCCATTGCCGTGTTCCCCCACACAATGATGTCATCGATGTATTGCAGATGTTCTGGAGCTTCACCCTTTTCCAGTGCAGCCTGGATCAGTCCATGGCAGATGGTGGGGCTGTGTTTCCACCCCTGGGGCAGTCGGTTCCAGGTGTACTGCACGCCCCTCCAGGTGAAAGCAAACTGAGGCCTGCACTCTGCTGCCAGAGGAATGGAGAAAAATGCATTGGCAATGTCAATGGTGGCGTACCACTTTGCTGCCTTGGACTCCAGCTCGTACTGGAGTTCCAGCATGTCCGGCACGGCAGCGCTCAGCGGTGGAGTCACTTCATTCAATGCACGATAGTCCACAGTCAATCTCCATTCTCCGTCAGACTTGCGCACAGGCCAGATGGGGCTGTTGAAGGGTGAGTGGGTTTTGCTGACCACCCCTTGGCCCTCCAGCTCACGGATCATCTTGTGGATGGGGATCACGGCATCTCGATTTGTCCTGTACTGCCTGCGGTGCACTGTGGAGGTGGCAATTGGCACTTGCTGCTCCTTCACCTTCAGGAGTCCCACTACAGATGGGTTCTCTGACAGTCCAAGCAAGGTGTTCAATTGCTTAATGCTTTCTGCCTCTACAGCAGCTATTCCAAAAGCCCACCTGAGTCCCTTTGGGTCTTTGTAATAGCCATTCCTGAGGAAGTCTATGCCTAGAATACACGGTGCCTCTGGGCCAGTCACAATTGGATGCTTCTGCCACTCTTTCCCAGTCAGGCTCACCTCAGCCTCCAGCAAAGTCAATTCCTGTGATCCCCCCGTCACCCCAGCAATAGAAACAGGCTCTTCCCCAACATGTTCTGATGGTATTAGGGTGACCTGTGAACCAGTATCAACTAATGCCCTATGTTTTTGTGGCTCTGATGTGCCAGGCCATCGGATCCACACCGTCCAAAAGACCTGGTTTTCCTGTGACTCTCCCTGGCTAGAGGCAGGGCTCCTCTAGCACTGGTTATTATTTCCTTCCTGGGCATACATGTTGGAGGTTCCCTCAAGGGGATCTGACAAAATCATCCTCCCTTTTGTAATAATCTTGGTTATGGGAAGTTGAGGCTACCTTCACTTTCGTGGAGCTCCTTTGGTTAGTGTTTCCCTCCCTGAGCTGACGCACCCGTGCTGCCAGGGCAGAAGTGGGTTTCCCATCCCACCTCCTCATGTCTTCCCCATGGTCACGCAGAAAGAACCACAGGTCAGCTCGTGGGGTGTATCCTCTCTCCCTAGCTGGGGGGCGTTGGGCTCTAACTCTGGGATCTGTGACTCGCACTGGTGCTGCACTGACCTTCTTCATCTCCTCCCTCATCTCTCTCATCTCCTCTTTGAGTTCCCTAATCACAGCAGAGACCTGAGCCTGCATTGGGCCATTCATTATACTCTCAAAATTTCTGAGCTCATTGACAACAGAACCCACTGTCTCTTGGTTGGTGTCAGCATTAATGGCTGCAATGAATGTGGTGTATTGAGATGGCCCCAGGTGTGCAAGATTCCACAACATCTGCCCTGTGCACCTGACCTTGTCGGGGTCATTGTCATGTTGTCCACCCCTCCCAAAGAGTACTTCCAGTACTGCCACTTCTCTCAGCTGTTGGATCCCCTCCTCAGCGGTTTTCCAGCGCATTCTATGGTGGTGCTCCTGCATTCTCTCTCTATGGACAAACCTCTCTCTTACACTCATTAAAAGCCACTCCCAGAGGGAAAGGGGTCCTGGTTCCCTTACGAATATGTGATCCACACCTGAGTCCTGGGTTAGGGGTCCCAAATTCCTTGCCTCAGTACCATCCAGCTGCACACCTGTACCCATAAGGTCCCAGACCCGCAGTAACCACGTTGTAAAAGCCTCACGGCCCCTTCGTACAACATCTTTACGCAGATTACGGAGACTCTCGTATGACAGGGACTCTGTGACAATCTCAACCTCTGGCTCCCCTGCTGGTTGTGAGGGCCCTGCTTTCTGATCCTTATTATCCAGGTGCTTTGTTTTCACCTTAGACTTTCTAGTTTCCACGGGGGCAACTACTGCTGGCTGTGAGTGCCCTTGCAGTTCAGCTGGAACCTGGCGAGATGCAACATCTGTGGGTTCCACTGATGCACCATCAGGTTCTCCCTCTTTAAGGCAAGGGGAGAGTTTCTCAAGAGCTGGGGAAAGGTACTCCTTCAGCATCTGGCCCATCTCCTTCACTAGAAACCCCACCCACTCTGGATGGTTCCTTTCTGAGGTGAGCTCTGGGGCAGAGTCAGGCTCAGGGGCAACATCCTTAACCTCTGGGGCAGAATCCTTAGTCACTGGAGCAGAATCCTTAGTGTCTGGGGCAGGGGCAGGGTCAGGCTCTGGGGCAGAGTCCTTAGTCTCTGGGGCAGAGCCAGGCTCTGGGGCAGGGCCAGGCTCTGGGGCAGGATCCCTATTCCTTGGGGGACGTATCAGGGTTGTCATCCAAGTCAATCTCCCCTCATCTCTGAATGTTAAATAGAACAGGTTTACAAGGCCTATTAGCAATGTCAGCCACTGTATGATATTATTACTACTTAGAAGAGATTTGAACCCCTCAAAAGCTGGTGGAGCAGACCCAAAAAACTGTGTAACGGGTTGGGACAAAATTTTCCCTGGTGTCATATCCTCACAGTATGTACCATTATTAAAGTAACCCCAAAAACATACAGTTAGAGTGTGATAGCTCTGAATCCATGTACCCACCTTCCAGAGGAAGTTAAAAATCCATGAATTTCTCACGTTATCAGCCCACAAAAGGAACTGGATAATAGTTACAGCAGCCTGAGTTATAGGACCCATGTTCAAGTAAGGGATTGAAAATGGGAGAGATAAAGCTGTGGCCACATGGAGCCCAAATCACAGTAAGCTGGACAACATGATGCCACCTAATACAAAACTGAGGTAACTCAAGAACTGTTATTCCTTTTTCACCCTTTCCTCTCAATGCCCTCGGGCCTCACTTTGGGCGGCCAAAATCTGTCCTGGTTTGAAAGACAGGTGTTTGCTAAGGAAATGATCCTTCCTTCCTACAGATTATTATGATTTTGAAATTAAGGGAGCTCTCAGGCAAAGATATGAGGGTAGGAATAACAGTTCTTTACTAGTATATCTAACAGGACAAACAAGAACAACAACAGCTATGAAATTACCCACAAACAGAACAGTAACTCAGTCCCAGTGTTTTTTGGCTGCAGGCACCTTTTCCCTGAGCTGCAGTTCCCGGTGCTGGGGGCGGGCGGGTCCCGCAGAGCCGCAGGAGGGCTGGGGGTGATGGCAGAGCTGTCCCAGGGGGAGAGAGAGATGGAGAGAGAGCTCTCCGCTCACGGTGTGGGTCCTGGTGCTCAGTAGAGTGCTGGATGGTGGTAGTTCACAGCGAGAAGGCAGCAGGGCAGGGTCCGACAGCAGTGAGGATGGCTCCCGGTGCTGGCATGGCAGGAATGGGGCCAAGGCGGCGATCGTCCTTCTCATCCGAACTCCATGGGTGAAATGGGCCGAGGCCCAGCCTTCCGCTTCCTCTTCTGGCTTTTTGAATCTCACGGGGTTTCCCTCCTCTCTCTCTCTCTCCTCCCCCTTGTCACCAGGGCCCAGTCAACAGGTATCTTAGCATGACAATGGGGAAAATTCCACAGAGGGAAAAGGGAAAGAACCAACCCCCAACAAATAGATATGAAATGATTGTATAAACTTAAAAAAGAATATTCACAGAAATGCTGTAAATGAAAGAAAAAAAAAACAAAACAGACCCCTAGTCATGTGGCATGAAGCATCCCACCACAGATCCATCAAAATAATTTCCAAGAATATGGACCAAATGTTTGTTAGGCAGACAGACAATCTGTATGACAGCAGACAACAGCTGTATGACTTTGGTGAATTTTCCAAGATGCTCAGGCCAGAAGATCTGTAACACAGTGACAAAATGGGAGACATTTGGACAATCCATTGTCCAAGATGATCTCCTGTCCCTTAGTCAACCTGAAAAGTCCACCCATCACTCTGTTATTGAAGCACACAAATTAGAGAGCTTATGCCTATAGAAGATCATGATCTAAAAGCCAATCAAGACTATCATGCGTCCTGGAAAACCCTTCACATGTCTTAGTACAGATTTGTGATGCTTGTTTAAAAGTTTTCAACCACGGTGTGCTAAGTGCTAGAGTGGCTTTCAGAGAATGGGGCTTACAAACTGCAGTAAGGCAATAGATGGCACAAATGTACTCATTATTTCCTCATTATTATTACTCATTATTGTTATGTGCTTTCACCAAAGAAGTCAGGATGTAAGTGATCCATAAGAGGTTCCTTAAGATCCCTGAGGACCATGGAGAAAGCTTATGAGCATCAGCCTGGGAGGCATTGGCAAGATAGGCAACATCTGTGTTTGAAGCAGATAAGACACATAGTGTCTTGGACAAGCTGAGATCTTTATTCTCTCCCACTAATAACATTCTCAATAGGGTGCAGGTGCCTCCTGTTATTTTGAGGAATTCCATTTACCTTCTCCTGCCAGGACTTAAGAAGCCAAATATGCACAAAGTGCATCCACCCGGTGCACACTATTACATCTTGTAACAGTTGCAGAATGGATAATACACTAGGAAAGCTGGAGGCAAGAAGGCATGGTTTCCAGAGTCACTCAAATGCCAATATTATAAATACTATACATATGATGATGATGATCTGCTTTACCTATTTACAAAATATAAGAAACTGGAGGTAATTTTGTTTATTATAAGAATAATACCTGAATACTGATGAACTTATTAGCTGATCTGAAAATCTGGAAAGGACTCCCAATGGCACTGGAAATACCAGTTCAAGACACAGGGAAATTAGGAAATTTAGTGTAAAACAATTATAGTTTTTTTGACCACTTTATGATCAATAGCATTTTCATAGCACCTTTTGTTATTGAAATTCTTCACATTTTTTTCCTGCTTACTTTTTCTGCCTTTACAGAAAAGCATGAGAGGGAAAAAGTGTTTTACAAAAAGCAACACCACCTGTTTTATTATATGAAATGTAACACATATACTTCTTTCTCCTCTGCATATATACACCAAATAAATATAGCCCATATGGCACTCTGAGTATGTATGTGCTTACATTCATGCCACACATAGTTATCCTTTCAAGAAGTCACCTGCTAACTTGTGCTGTTCTGCAAACTGGAAGTGCTCCTACTGCTGGAATACTGTGCTGAAGAAGATGCTGACCTGTAGGACAGATGTTATCCCTGAAAAAATTCTAAATCTGATAGTGTATAAAACATTGATTTTTCTGCTGCATTAAGTAGCTATTTAATTGGAGTCTTTTCTGCCTCCAATTTTGAGATCATAGAACACTATTTCTAAGGCTTGTACATATTGCTTGGTGGTTTGCAATATTTCAGTAATGCCTTGAGGCTTTCTGTTTCATTGCAATTGCATTTACAGCAATAAACTGTTCAACAAACACTGAGTTTTATTAAACTGGCAAAATATGTGATAAAGAAAGCTAAACAAGCCCACAGTCAGCTGTGCCAAAAATAAACAAATGCTTTCTTTTAAATGCTAAAATAATAACAAATGAGGTTCAACAAAACAAAAATGCAGAATAATTGCAAAACTGAAGGGTGTGTAAAATTAAAGTTCAAGAGAAGAATAGTCACACTAGCCAGCTGCAGTTGGATTGTGGATCCACTACAGCAGGGATTCATCATTCCATGTGTAAGGAAATCCTTAGCCATTTTTTCCTATCTGTGGCCACAGTGTATTGCTCCTTCAACTTAACTGAGAGACTGGAGCGCCATCCCTGAGCTGGAGGAAATGATCACTCTTCTCCAGATCGTTTTTAGAATTAATTTTCACCTGTCTGTATTGACTGGTTGAGAACCACAGAACAGTTGTATCAGCACAACTGAGGATACACTGTGTTCTCAGGATGACAGCTGGACAAGACAGGCAACTCTTCATACCTGCCTCACCCCCTAATCTTACATGTGGCATAATATGCCCCCCCTAGAAATGATGCCCTCTACAATCTTTTCCCTTTGCTTTCTTCTTTCCCTTCCCATCTTTTCTCCTATGAGCAAGTGTGCAAGAAGAAGAGGAAGCCATGGCCTTGCTGGTGCTGAGCTTCTTCAGCACCCACAGAATGACCCTCAGGGTTCGTCCTCCAACCATCTGCAGCAGCATTGCCATATTTGTATTGAGCAGCAGGTAACTCACCCCACACCCCCCATGTGCTTACAGTGTGAAATAAAATAGTTCATTCAGTGTTTTGTTTTCAATTGACTACATATATATAGTTTTTCCTCATTTCCTCTTGTGTCATGTCTTGAGTATTGTAAAGCTACAGTTTGCATTTTATGGTTTTATCAAGAGTACAAATATCCAAGATGGGTAATGAAGAGGTGAACAGTGAAAGCCCAAGCAACTTCATTGTCTTTTCAACCAAGTAGGCAGTCATAGAAATATGAGATCCACCCACTGATGCAATCACTCCTATTTTGTCTCTTCTTAATACCCTTCACTGGCAAAGACTCCATAATTTGCCCAAGCAGTCTCTTACAACACTTAATTACTTTCACCATCTTTTTTAACTTTGTGGGTTGCAATTTTTATGCAAATGGTACATGGTTATGACTGGTGGAAAATATCTCTTTCACTAGTCAGGGCCCCATAGCTTTCTTTTAAGCTGATAATCTTGTTCAGGACATACATCTTTCAGAGGTTACTGACAGGAAAAGCATGGTGGCTCTTCATGCCAATGAAGAACTTTTTCCAACGACACTCTTTCACAAGTCTGGTGACTGCAGAAGATACACATAAACTAAGGGGTATGATAATTTTTTAAACTCACCAATTAATAAAAACTGACAAATGTCAATTCTTTATAATAGCTTGAGAAAATAACACCACCAAAGTAAAGAAAGAAGATGCTCAAGATCTTTGTGTTGAGAACTTTAATAGCTTATTCCCTAAGAGAGAAAGATTTCCTAAAAGCAGTTTATTATGTCACATTTTCAGTGGCTGTAGCAAGGCTTAAGAAAGGACAGGATATACCCCTCTAGAGACACTTCATCTAACTAAACACAGACATTGTCAATTAAGACATCTGCAGCTGAGTTGGTCTTCTCAGTTCCCTTTACAGTTAATGGAAAGAGAGGGTTGCATTTGGTTGTGATTCAGCCTTGGACACCTTCTACAGGATGAGATGTACCACAAAAAGCATTAATTTCTTCACTGAGTATAAAATGAACCTGAGAGAAATACCTTGTATGTAGACATCTAGACCATATGGATTTACAGCAGAGTGAAGGAACCCTTCTGCTGCTGACTTTTAACAGGAACAGTTTCCATGGATGGAGTCATTTTATTTGCAGGCAAAATCACAGCCTTGTTTTGATTAACTTTTTTTTCTGGAGCTGCAGTCCATTAACATTCATTCATGCAGACTGTAATGATGTATTGTATATTCTTTTTAAACCTTATATAACAGCTCTAGTGTGTAACAATGTGACAGTAATTAGAATCACAGTTTTGACTATTATGAGGCTTTTTCTGCTTGGCTTGTGCTTCTTAAATGTAATTTCTGTCATTTGGCAGCTACACTGTCAAGAATGTAGCAAGGTGGTGGAGATGTGTAAACAATTTACTAAAGTTTCTATCCCAAATCAAACCTAGTGACACCCCAGAAGAGTCAAAATACTCTATTTTCATTTTCTGTGAAAAATCTTCTTCCCCTCTGAAATTTTTTCATCCAAGATCAAGCAAAGAGGGCAAATTTGAGACTTCTTGGTAGCAGAGGGTGCAACTTAGGCTGCAGTACAAAAAGCATCTGTGGAAAAAATCCCCAGGCCATCTCATGGAGCAGGCTCAGAACACAGAGGTTTGCACTTGCTGAGGGACACCTGCTATTGCAGTGTCCATATTCTATGATGCTCTTCTAATCTGCTTCTGCCTCCACAAAGAAGCCCCAAGCTGAAGAACTGAATGAAGTTAAGAGTAGATTAGCATTGAGAGAACGAGCAAGTGTCTAAATTCAGGATTTTGTAGCAGGGTAAATAGTGAAGACATTCTTGGCCCTTTAATTAATGTCATTTGATTCCCAGATGAGCTGTTTCATATGTGTGTTGTGCTCATGGTGCTCATAAAATAAAAACACAGCTGAGGTGGCTGCTATTAATACTGATGTGCTTTACTACTGCAATGATTGTGTTCACTGTAGCTCCTCCAGACATACCCAATCCTTGGACACAGACTCTACTTTTTCTAACCTGTGACTTGAGTAAGAGAGGAACTAGTTGGACTGGTAAAACACCAGCCAGCTGGCAGTGAGGAAGCTCATAAAGGTTAGCCAAGCAGCTGAAAACAGTTTGCAAGGAAGATGAGGGATTAAATGACAAATAATGAGGTATATATTGCCACTAAGTTTCTAAGAAGACAAGCAGGAGAAGGGCTGGAATACCTGGAAAAAAAAAAAAAAAATCAGTGTTGAAATTTGACACCTCACAAACTTACCCAAACTGCAGTACGACCTGGCAGTGCACGATGTGAGCAGCATGTAAAAGAAATGTGTGTGAATACTAAATAGCAATATGGTTGAAATTAGGAATAAGGACTTTTAATTTGAACAGTTATATTATGCATAAATGGAGAGTGAGTCCTTTGTTTTGTTTTAGGAGTTTAGATAAGTTACATGAGCTCTCTGTATTTTATTTTTCTCATCTCTAATACTGTGATGAGAAACATATACAAAATCTGGTTATTTTCCTCAATATTAAGTGATGCCTTGCTCAAGCAATAGCACTGGAAGTCATTTCTGCCTCTGCTGAAGCAAGAATGGATTATCTAACAATGACGAACTGTCACCATCATTTTGCCTTGGCAGGCAGAATAACTGATTCCTCTTTATTTTTAAGGATAAAAACACAAATCACTTTAGCCATGAATAAAACATGCTGCCCTACAAAGAGATCATTTCCTCTCCAAATCCAGTGTTGCCCAGACAAAATCATCTCAGAAACACCACAAAAATAATGAGATGTAGCTGGACACCAGGAGAGAACTCGAGAAAGGGAACAAAGTTAATAAATAAGGATGGGGGAAAGCGCAGGAGAATTCTTTGTGAGACAGATATGTGGTTCAGAAATGAGAAGATTTTGAAATGGTCAGGATGTCAGGAGGGCGTTAAAGAAACATTCTGAGAGCAGACCTCAGCCCAGAGAGAGTACTGTAATTCTCTTAACTTCAGTACAATTTATTCCAAGTCAGTCAAAAAAGATCCCAAATGTATATGACACACTACTGCAACTATGAGGAGACGAGTGACTGGGCTGTGATCTGTAGAGGTGAATGCAGGACGGAACATCTGAGCCTCCTTGACAGCTGCCAGCTGCGTCCCTGCCATCCCTGAAGGAAACGCACGGGACGTGCTGAGCTGCAGACCCCCGGGTGCGAGCCCCTGCTCCGTCTCTTCGCAGCTCGGGAGCTGGCGCGTCTGCCGGCCCGGCGGCGGGGCTCGCTCGGTCCCACCGCCGCTCGTCTCTTCCCTTGCGCTGGGGAGAACCGCTCGTCCCCGCCCCCACACAGGCGTGACATGTCTTTCTTCTCCTCTGCCGTCTCTCCGAGGGGCATTGCCGCTGGCAAGCACGGACACCGAGCCCCCCTAAGGACGGCCCGGGGGTGGGACGGAGCCCGGCGGAGTGCAGCGGTGCGGCGAGCCCGGACTGCTGGGGGAGCGCTCCGAGCCGCGGCCACGGCCCCGCGGGGCTGGCCCCATTCCTGCCATCCACCGGCACGGAAAGGGGCTGCCCTGGCCTGATGTCCCCTCCTCAGATCCCGCCTGACCCCGCAAAGGCTTCTCCTAACTACAAATTGGCTCACTTTAGACGTGAGAAAAATCAGCTTCCAGCACAAAGTTTAAGCTTCGGCCACACATTGCAGTTCAAGAATTCTTGCACTTCTTTTAATGTCCACAGGGACAGTTAAGACTCCGCAAAGATTCTTAATTAAGTACGCAGAGAGGTGTCTTTAGGAGAGCAATTTCAAGCTTCTGTACACTCAGCTAGTAAACACGAACTTGCACTACCTTATTCTGTGGAATCAGAAACTTGGACCTGCAGTGTTTGTTCACCTCACTGCCACTTCAGAATCAGCCTCAGAAGGCTCTCAGGGCACGGTTTAGAGTATCAAGGCATAAACGAAGTGTTGTTGGACTTGCTTAAGGATCACTAACATTGTCAATTCATCGAGTTGATTTATATTTCTTTTCCCCAACTTTCCAAAATCGTCTCCTCCTTGCCTTTTCTCATGGCACACTGAATGAGGTGATTCTGACATGTTCTCCATTTGTGATTGTCAATACCCAGGAAGATTTATAGCCTAAGGTTAAAAAATTCCTCTAGCTATGCTTTCCTCCTGTTCTTCAGCTTAGGAGTCAGAAACAGAATTAATTTTAAATTGACCGTAAATACTAGTGCTGGATTAAAAATTCGAAATGATACCACTTTGCTATGTATGTTTCAATATATAATATTTTGTGTTGGTCAAAATTATAAGAAAAAGTCTCAGAGTTTTCAGGATGGATGAAAAATTATACTTGCCACTTCTTACTGTGGTCATGCTGTGATAAAACCTAATAGCATGTTAAAATGTTCTGTATATATTACCCATCATAGTAATTCTCTTAAAGCAAATGTATTTATTTTTACTTCATTTTTTCACCTTTGAAAGTTTAAAATTTGATGTAAAATATATCTGAAGCTCTAAAATTAACAAACGAATGCCGATCATGATCAGACACAAAGTCACCTACATTAAAGCACAAAGTCCTTAAATTGCATTGTTCAAACTTTTAAAATTCCTTATGTTTTTCATCTACTTACTTAACTTCTGGGACTGATCTTTCGCATCACTAAATAAGACAGTAATATCTTTAAATGCTCCTTACATAGAATGAAGTTTGTCCATTTCTTGCATCTTAACAAGCAAATGAATAATTGATTCACACAGAGGATAAATTCTCACTTTATTCATTCACAGCATACATGGATCCTGCATGTGTACATTCTTCCTTGCGACATGGCTGTCCTGGAGTTATTTTCTCCTATGTCCTACTTACTTGAAAGATGCCACCATTGTTACATTACTAAATTAATCCCCCAACATCACTGAACTAAAATGGGTCCTAGATGCTATTTATTAGATGATGAGCCCAAATGTCTCTACATGCCCCATATCTCATGCACAGGACACAGACTTCCATACTTTGCTATATTGGTAAGTTGCAAATTAAACTACTGTGTTTTTCTTCCTTAGCAAGTACCACTTGTCTGAACAGCAATTCTCACTGGATTACTATTAAACTGACTGACTGGTTTCACATTAAAGAGAAAGGTTTTTCAATAGCACACTGAGAAATAAAAAAACAACAAAAATTACTTTTTAAAAATTTTCATTTGGTTAAATGTAGAACTAGCTGTGGTACCTACAAAAAGTAAGTGATGAGTTTTCTGTTCTTTAAAATAATGCCCTCAAGAACCTGTGCATTTACAGTTTATGTGAAATTGGGATCCCTACCTTCCTACTTGTTTCCTGTAGAAACGGCAGAAAATTACAGAAGAGCAGAAAATGACAGATCCAGAAAAGAGATGTCACATTAGTATTCCCTTTTTAGAACATTTTAAGCTTTATTAGCAAAACACTTTAAACTTTGAATTAAGTGATGAAGCTCCTTGGCATTAGAAAACAGCTTTGAAAACCACTGTTTTTGTTTCCAAGAAGAAAAAGCTTAATACCAAAAACATTTCTGTTTCCAACTATAACAGTATCTAGCATAATGTGATATTGTAACAGTAATTCCTGTGTCTTGGTGAGTGTGGATGGCTTTCTGCTCTGCAGTAAGAGTAGAGGTATGCAGTGGAAGGGTCAGTTTTGAGCTTGGCAGAACACAGCATATGTGATTTTAGGCAAGTTGTTTGAGACCACGTCCAAGAAAGGCAGCAGGCAACACTTACACTTCATAACTTCAGGGCCTGGTCTCCTCTTACAGTTCAGGTGAAGGACTGCATAACTGGGGAAATGTCTAAATCTAGCTAGGGGAGAGATCACTGAGAGCAGTGACTGGGCTGAGTGCCTGCGGTGTACCATCACCTGCCTCTTGCCAAGACAAAGCTGTGGGCAGGTGCACAAGCACAGGGCTAGATGTGCAGGGAACCAAAAGTCCAAACGCCTCCCAAATGCTTCAAACACACTTTTCTGAAATTTCAGGTCCTTCAGCATTAGATGATAGCTGACAGGGCTTTTAAAAGGATCAAAATACTGGATTTATATGCCTACAAGTTCTGTGTGTCCCACATCAGGCATTCCAGAAGCATTGTACTCTCCAAGTTAATTTTTCCTTTTACCTCAGCTATTTCAATGTTACCCATAATGTGCAGAGCAGGTGTGTGCTAAATTCTTTTTGCATCTGTACCATAATCATTTACACTCCTTTACATGTAGAACAAGAATATCAGTTCCCTACTCATATACTATGAGAACAAACATATATATATATTTTTTTTTTGTAAAGTGTTCAGATAATACAGACACTGACATTTTAAAATTAAATAGAAGTACAACTATGCTATACAAGGTCTAAACAACATAGCCACTTAGAAGATTAAAAACCACTTTAGAGGGAAGAAAAATCAAGCATCCCCCATCTTTCTAGACCACCATTTGAATTCTAGCTGAGGGCTTTTAGCTGTCAAAGTTGTGATATGTAATTACACTGTAGACAGTATTAAGAATTAATAGCTTATTCTAGTCAGAAGAGGAACATAAACACAGAAACCATTCTTGATACTAAGGTTCATTTGTTGATGGAGCTAGGGGATTAATTTTGAGTATGGAGTCTGAGTGATTTCCCATAAAATATCTTGCCAGAATTAAATGTCAGACAATTAAGTTTCTGGTGATATTTTCTAAAACCCAGTTTCTTTACTACATAGGAAGTTAAAAATCCATTGCACTTTTTTTTCACTATCTTCAGCAAAGTTACATCTATTTTTTACCAACTAAACAGTATTGAAATTGGGAGCCTTATTTACTAAGAAACACTTCAGGTCCACAGCAGAAGCTGTGATACCAGCAGATAAATAGTGTAGGGGACACAGACGTGGGCATGGCTTCCTCCACTCCTGTCTGTAGACGCCCTCAGGGCTTCTCTGACCTATGGTCATAAATTTATTTATCACTGTGGTGGTTCACTGCCCATGGGGTGTCTGGGGCACATGAAGAGTACATTGTTTTTGCATGGCCTGGTTTTTGTTAGCAGCAAAGGGGGCTCCTGTGGGAAGCTGCTGGAAGCTTCCACCATGTCCAGCAGAGCCAATGGCTGATGGCTCTGAAGATGGACATGCTGCTGGCCAAAGCCAGGCCAATGAGACAGGTTGGTAAAAGCTCTGTGATGACATAATTAAGAAGGAAATCAAAACAAAGCCAGGTTTTTCTCCTGGTCAGAGGAGGTGAGAACATGTTAAGGAAAACAACATGACAACACCAGTGTCAGTGCAGAAGGAGGTGGAGGAGGCGCTCCAGGCACCAGAGCTGAGATTCTTCTGCAAGCTGTAATGAGACCATGGGGAGGCTGCTGTGCCCCTGCAGCTCGTGGATCCATGAGGGATTCAGAGATCCACCCACAGCCCATGGAGAACCACGGGGCATGCACAGATCCACTCACAGCCCATGGAGATCCACGGGGATGCAGAGATCCACCCACAGCCCCTGGGGAAGGTGCCCATACTGGAGTGGGTGGATGCCTGGAGGAGGCTGTGATCCCATAGGAGATCCAGGGAGACAGGGAGCCCTGGTCCCAGGCTGGAGCAGCCTGTGCTTGGAGGACTGGACCCCGTGGAAGAGTGACCCACACTGCAGCAGTTTTGGGAAGACTGTGTGCCCGTGGGACTCACACTGCAGCAGGTGAGGTTTGCTGCTGCTCGTGAGATTGGACCCACGCCGGAGAAGTTCATGGAGAACTGTCTCCCTTGGGAGGGACCCCACAGGGGAAGGACTGCTCTCCTGAGCAGCAGAAAACCTCGGTGATGAATTGACCAAGCCCCCATGCCCTGCCTGCCCGCACCTTCGGTGGGAAGGAGGGAGGGGCTGGGGGGTAAGGTGCTTCAAGGGATTATTTTACTTCTCATTATCCTCCTCTGATTCTGTTAGTAATACCCTCAGTTTACAACCTTACAGTTGAGCCTATTTTGCCCTTGAAGTGTTTCTCCTGATCCTTACCTCACTCATGAAGCGTTGGTTAATTTTATTTGTTCCCCTCTCCGCTGCCCAGCTGTGGTAGGGGAGGGTGAGTGAGCGACTCCCGTGGGTGCCTGGCTATGGGCCAGTGTCAAACCACGACACAGAGAAACCGATGGCTCACCCTAGACGGTTCCTCCCCGGGATGTCAGGTGTTATAAATGAGAAACAAAGTCTCGATATTTAGCAAAATTTAGATTGCTTTATTTGATATAGACGGAGCAAGCAGCGCTGGGGAACGAGAGGGGTCACCGCCCACTCCACGCTCTGTCGAACCTTGGTTTGCAGCTCCTTTTTATAGTACGGTTTTCCTTGTAGTCTCCGGACAGTTTGTCAAGTGGCCACCTGGTCTTGGTAGACAAGGAACAGTAGACATGGGGAGTCTTAACAGGTAAGTTGCAATTGATTACACAAAGGAAGGAAATTTGGTATTGCAAAATCTTTCAGGCTGCAATTGATTACATAAAAGCAGGAAATCTGATTTTGCAATATCTTTCAGGCCATGGGAAACCCTTGTTTTACAAACTGGTATCAAATACAATTTACTAAAAACACTATATTCATAACAGGGGGATTTAAACAGAATGATTCAATCATATATATATATTTCTCTATTTAATGTCCATGCTTCATTTCAGACCTGAGTATTCTGGTTTATACAAACCCCAATACTCTTATGACTGACACGAACCTTTTATCAATTATCACACAGGGACAGGAAAAACACTGGCAGTTCTCACGCTGAACCCACACCACACCGGGCACCTCTGCGTCCGGCGTGTGTTCAAGGCGTACCACCTCATGCCACGCTAGCTGGTCCTGGAGAGTTTATGCGGATTGTAACACAGGAAATTAACCCGCAGCCCTTAGTGCCACCTGCAGTTTGGGCTCTGAGGTTTTAACCTCGCTGCCCGCGGGCGGGACGGGAGCGGAGCGCCGTGGACCGGGGATCACGCGTGTCCCGTCCCTGCGCTCCCCACGGGAGCAAGGGCTGACAAAGCCCAAAGGCCCGGCGGGACAGCCGCCCGCTGCCGGACGCTCTGTCCCTCCGCCGGGGCGAGACCCTCTTGGCCGCCGCGACGGTGACGGACGGGACGGGACGGAAGGAGCCCCGCGCAGCCCGGCCGGGGCGGGGGGCGTCAGGCCCCAGGAGGGCCCGCACCGCGGCCGGGCTCGGCTCTGCCTCGCCGGACCGGCCCCGTTCCCGCCCTCCCGCCAATGACGGCCGGAGCCGTCACCGCGCCGCGTCACGGGGCGGCCGCCAAGATGGCGAAGGTGTCGGAGATGTACGACGTGACTTGGGAAGGTAACGCCGCGCAGCCGGCGGTCCCCGCCGGGGGTGGGGGTCGTGCCCGGCCCGTCCGGCCCCCGGCCGCGGGGAGGGGGCGGCGCTCCCGGAGCCCCGGCAGGCCCGGCCCGGCGCCGGGCGACCGTACCCGGGCCCGGGGAACAGCAGCGAGGCGCGGCGGTTGTGGCGGACCCGGGCTCCTCGGGCTGTGGGCGGCCGGGCGGGCCGCAAAGGCGGCGACCTGCGCTCGGTCCCTCGGTGCCCGCAGGTCCCCGGCTGGTGACGCCCGCCTGGCCCGGAGCGCTCCGCGCTGCCCCGGTGCTCGTCGGCCCGGCCCCCCCTCTCCGCTCCCCCGGCCCCTCTCTCCGCCTCCCCCGACCCCTCTCCACCTCCACTCCGCGGGGACAGACCCCGCGTCCCCAGGGCCCTGCGGCGGCCGCTGCGTCGCCGCTTCCCGGCCGTCTCCTCCTCGGTACAGCGCTTACCAGCTGAACTGGTCTCTTGGCAGGGTCAGCAGTTTGTGCCATAGTTCATCTCTTGGTGAACTGCAAATTACCTGATACTGTCGTAAAACTCGGTCTTAAGCGTTTGTGGGGAAACTTCAAGAAGGTCTGAAGTGACAGAAGTTTATGAGAATCCCGCCCTCTGGGTCTTTATAGCTTTCACGTCTGTTCGATCATAATGGTGATTTATTTTTCATATAGCAGTAACTCTCTGAGCTTTGCTCAATGTTCTGAGTGGCTCTTTTTTCATAATCGGTATTCACATGTGAGCTCAAGACAGTACTTGAGCCCTTTGCAGTCTCCTATCAAGAATAAATGGATTGTTTAACATAATTTTGGCCATAGAGGGGTAACCTTTAGCTATGTACCATGCCTCGCAAACATAGTGAAGATAATGCATAGAGAAGCTGTGTGATCTTGGCTTTTCATTGATGTGCTGTCAGTCTGTGAAGAAATAATTGAGCACTGGAATAATTCCCCGATCATGAATTAATGCTTGGTTTGGTTTTGTAGCTAACAGGAGGAACACTGCATGGGATGCATTTTAGCAAGTGTTAGTAACTTCCCCATTGAAATAGTGCCCATGCTGTCTTTCCTGCACCTTTTTCTGTAGGATTGAAGCAAAACAAAATATAATTTCAAACATTCAGGGTTTTGGCTCAAATGCCATTAAATCTCAGAAAACGTTTTAGCTGGTATTGAAGAAAATAGTGCTGTAATTGAATTAAAAAGGCTGAAGAAGTAAGCTTGCTTGTCAGTGTGTCTAGAGATCAATAGATATCATTAATTTTACTTTGGTATTTGGTTGTATCACCATGATGTCATTAGACTAATTGAGAAAACCTTGATTGACCTTTCTTTTATATCTCTTGAGTGAAGGTATAGTACTTGTGAAGCCCAGCTTGGATGGAGATCATATATCTTAACAGGTGTTATTGTTAGATTTTCACAGAAGTTGTCCTAAACCACTTTGTGTTGAAAAATTTTCCAGTTTTTATTTTTCTTGAGCAGATCTTGTTACAAAATACAGGAATTTAGTTGCTTGGGGTTTTTTGTTTGTTTGTTTGGTTTTTTTTTTGTTTTTTGTTTGTTTGTTTTTGTTTTTGTTACTTTTTGTTATTTTTTGTTATTTTTTCCTGTTGTTCTTGGGTATCAGTGACGGAAAAGAGAAATTAGCTTTTTCACAGGATAGGTAATGTGCTGTGAACATGTCTTTGTACATTTAGCCCTCCACATTTTGTTTCAAAGAGTTCTGATTGACAGTTGTGGCACTGTGCTAGGTGTAGAGTTTTGCATATGGGTGGGGTTGAATGAGAACTTTTGGGGGACCAGATGATGAGTTTTATCACATCAGCTTCTCAGTTTGTCTCTTCAAGTGTACATCCAAATGAAAGGCTGGTGTGTGTTGGTACAAGGGACTGGCTCCACTTTGGAAGCATGCATTTGAAAAATTCTGTATTTTTTTCTCTATTGCAAGAGATGAAAAGTAAAACAAAAACAGAGTCCTGCAACAAATTGCGAAAGGACTCTTTTTAAAAAAAGGTAACTTTTCTATGTGTGGGCTTTAACAGATCATGGTGCAACAAAGCTTTTCATGGGTGAGGTGATCCCAGCAGTGTTGTGACCTAGTTTCTAGCAAAGAACTTAAACACAGTCCTGGAATTTTATGTAGCTCATTTTGAATCTCTCTAAAATGCCTAATTTATGTGAAACCAGGTATATGGCTGGTATGTCCTTTATATACCCAGGCCTTTCTAAACAAGACATTTTATACTTACATATTGCTTAAAGATGAGTCTGCAACTCAAGGTTAGGAAAGAAGAATAACAATGATTGAAATAGTTTGTACCTTGCTTTGCTTTTCGCTCAGGTTCTTTGAGACAGAGGTAGGAGTTTAACCAATTTTTTAGATATATATGTGGTGCAGGTGGTTAGGAAAGATAACTGAAAATACCTGTGTTTTCCAGTGTGGGACCTGTTGTTCTTATTTTTCTTTCTTTTGTTTGTTGCTGTATGTTGTGCTTTAAAATGTACTTGGAAATCTGTGTAGCAGGAAAACATGTTGTTTAACTTCATGGCCTTGATCAATGGACTTAGATGATCCAATACCACAGAGTGCTGTGGTATTGAAAGAGAAGCTTATATGTTATGTAATATATATTTTACAATAAAGCTCATTTACTTGAGACAAAGGTGCTACGTTGCTCTTTTTTTTTAAAATACTTGTGCTAATTATCCTAGAGAAAATAGCATATTTCCTGCTTCTTTCATAAATAAAAGAATTAGAATCTCTGTGGAGTGACAGGAAGCCAAAAATAGTGGGTGTAGCCAAGGAGTGGGATGCAGTAGGCTTGCACATCACTTACTACCTGGTGATGTGCAGCCTCTTATTAGGACTTTCTTGAGCTGTGTGGAACTTCATAGAATAAATATTTGTCATATTTTCAGTGATACATTAAAGATGAATTTGTCCCATGAGTGGAAAGATTTAAAAAAGCAAACACCTGTGTAATTTAATTTTAGGAGCGGGTTTTGGAGTACACACGTGTAAAACTAGCACAATCTGCAGACAAGAACTATTCAAGTAACAACTGATTTTCACAGAAAATGCACCTAACATATTGTCAGAATTGGACAGAATAAGCCAGGTTTTCTTTTCTTAACCTCACGCAGCAGCATAATGGTGTTAAATACATCACACCCTGCTAAAGGGAAGCAGTGACTTTCAGATTTCATGGCTGAGCTTTCTGGGGAACTTTGGTGCTGTCATGGCAACTCTTGTTTCAATCAGTAATTCTTTTCAGTGGATATCAAAATGAAAAAGAGAATATTCTTTAAACTAGCTTTCTTTTTGATATAAATTGATTTTAACTTTTTTTTTTTTAAAACTGAATGCCTCTTGCTTTAGTTCTCTTAAATTAGCATTGCTGTTTACTGTATTAAAAATTGCATTGGTTCAATAGTAGCACTTCAAAAGTTTACTGTGTTCATGTGAGACTTTTTTCAAGGAACCCTTTGTCATTTTTGAAAATATAATAAAATGCTGTATGAGATGAAATTTGACACTCTGTCTGTTTCTTGTAAATGTATGTATCTGGGAACACATTATATACAAAAAGACATTAATTCCAAATGAATTTAAAAACTGAGCACTTCTGTCTTTAATGTCTGTAGTCATTAGAGTCCAGTTTAGGTGATAAACTCCCTTTCTGTGACTTAGAATTAATGTTTAGTTCGTATGGAAAGTCTCTAGGAAATAGGAAACAGTCTAACATTTTATCTCTGTAATAATCTGTGCAATTAACTGTTTTTGATGTAGACTTGTGTTCTGTGCTGTCTTTGCTTTCTTTTAGCTGTTCCTAATTTTCAGTTGTAATCAAAGAGTCATATCAGTTTACTCTAGGTTTTATTTATGGATTCATGGGTTTGCAGCAGGCAAAGGTGATATGCTGTTTTTTGGTATTTTTTTTTTAAATTGAAGCCCTTTTGACAGCAGAGTTGCCAGGATTAGAGGCAGCATCTGCAGCAGCCAGCTGTGACACCTGTGCCTCTGCCTGCACCTGCCAGATGAGAGTGCACAGAGGTGGGCAGTGGGTAACAGAGAATCAATATACAAATCAATGTATGTAACAGAATCAATATCCAAATCGATATATGTAACACAGTCAATATACAAATGAGCTCTGGAGGTGTAACGGCTGCAGGGTCCTGGTGTGACTGTCCTGGTAGCAGCTGTATGCCAAGGTGGCATTTTGGAGTTTGCAATTTCCTGTCTGTCCCAAAGTGGTGATTTCCTTCATTTCATCAGGTGCTTTTAGATCTCAAAGACTTGAAAACTATGATCCAGTTCTTCAGTGGAAGTGTAGGTAGTTATAGGAGGAATATTTCATATCTGGTTGCTTAGGCCAAATGAACTGACACCTTACAGGACACAAAAATGAAACACAGGTTCTCTCTTGGCTGAGGTAGACTTCTTGCATGGTTTTAGGCGAAAGTAAACATTATCCCAAGTGCCTGTGCTCCTTAAAATATGTAACATTTTGATTTATATGTGCCATGACTGCCAATTTAGAAAAACCCAAGTCTGAAACAAATGTATCACTTGATCATCATCAGACTTGTAATTAAACTTAGACATTTCTTTACCTTACTTTTTTTTTCTTCTAAAATTCCAAGTTGCTTGTGCCCAGCCTTGAATTATGTCTCCAAGACTGAAGTTATTGTCTGACTCCTTTGATAGATTTCTTAGTAAAAAAAAATCTACTGTTTGACAACATTGTAAAAAGCCTCATATAATTTTACTGCAGTTCTTAGCGTTTTCTTTCTTCTACCCTTTACACAACATCAGTATTTCTAAAATTAATAAATCTTTCATTCATCAGCTGATGTTCTATTCTTTATCCTAAAGGTTTTTTTCCATTGCTGTAAATGTTGTACTTGTGTGATGAATGGTAGATGTACCGTCTGTTAATACATAATTCAGACACTGTTCCATTTGGACTCACACTGGAATGAAGGCATTGATAATTTCCAAGTAAATGAGTGGGTGGAAATCAGACAGCTTATTTATTTTTTGGCGTTTAGCTTGTCAGCTTTTGTGAATGTTTGTGTTCGCTCACATTCTTGCCGTCTAACGTTGAATTTCCAGGGACCATCATATGTCTAGAACCATTTAACTTTGCCCATGCATATGAAATGTAACCCTGTGGTGGTTTTGGTTGAATTTCAAAGCACTAAATGTAGCACAATAACAGTCTTGTGAGTGATTCGAGATCACTTCAGGTAGATGGAACAGCTTCCAGTGCTTAATTTTTAACTGTCATGTACATTAACTCTGTGTTTTGAAGTGCAGGAAAAACTGACAGTGTTTAGATCTATCGCTGTATTTGTTTTTCTAGCTGTTGTAAAGTTTTTAAAAAAATGCTAGCAACAAAGGTTAATTGGTACCTTCTTCTTAGTAAAATTTCATCTAGTAATGAAAATTATTTTCCTTAAGTTTTCTCAAAATTTATTTTTGTGTATAGAACAACTCTGCATATATAAATGTATTGTACATAAAATCACATTCTTAGTGATTTCCTGATCTGGAGTATAAATAAAGCTCAGGCAAGGTAGCGTTCTCTAGCTGACCTGACGAATATGCCTGCTCTCTTGGAGATCTTAAATGTACTCTTAAAACAAAAATCCTAACAATAAAATAAACTGTAGTTTCTCTCTTGAAATAAACTGTAGTTTCTATCTTGCCTAGGTAAACAGTGATATTTTTTGTACCTTTGGATAATTCCCTGGTGTAGAAAACCTTCATATCCATGTGTACCTTTATTGAAGCTCCTTTATCTAGGAGTGTGTAGATTCCTTTCAGAGTGGAAGTTCTAATGTTTTTTTTTTTAAATTTCAAGTGAAAATTTATCCACCTGTAGCAGAAATGCAATTTTAGTGTTTTTTGTAAATGTTTGAGACTACTCAGGAGAAATCTCTTGTAGCCTATTTTACCTAACAGTGGATAAATTTCATTATTTATTGGATAACTAGGTGTACATTTTTTATCACATATATTACTGTCCTGAGAGACTGCAAACTTGGAATTTGAATTGATTATGTTAGAGCATGAGCACAGTTTGGGTAATAAGGTTTCGAAGATCTGTTCTCTACTAGTAGAAGTCACTTTCCTAACTCTGTTGCTCTTTAATCCCATTCTTCAGGTGTGTATCTTATCTATCATATGCACATTCAAATCCCATTACTATCTGAAAATCTCAATTTTTTTTTCTCTCCTTTGCTCACAGATATGCGTGATAAAATGAGGAAATGGAGGGAAGAAAACTACCGAAACAGTGAACAGATAGTGGATGTTGGAGAAGAGTTAATTAATGAATATGCATCTAAACTTGGGGATGACAGTGAGTCATTATTTTAAAAGTTTCCTTGTCTGATTTGGTTTTAATTTTTCAGTCTCAATTTTATTTAACAGCATTATTATTATTGTCTTTCAGTATATGCTGGTGTTGATGAAATATATATTACTTTCTTAGTTTAGCAGGCTTCCAGAATTCCAAGAGCTTATTTCTTTCCCAAATGTGGGCTGTAGTGAAAACAGTCATAAAAATTACCAGAAAGAACTTCTGGCTTGCTATATTAATATTTAGACTGCAATGTGAAAACTTCATTTGAGACTGTTACTTTGATATTATTTGCCTGATTTTCTGTTCTTCAGCACTGTAACAGAAATTGAAAGAAATCCTCGGGGATCTTTCTAGAACATGACAGTTATGATGTTGGGAAAAATAGAGAATTAGAGATTTTTTTGCCTTTCGAGATGTCAGAAAGTACTTTGGCACTAAAAGCGCTAAATTGCTTAAATAAGTTTTTGATTCATTCCAGCATTTTCTTAATTTGTTTGCATTTCAGCCGTGATTCATGGGAGTAGAAGGGGAAAAATGTACAGACAGAATTAATTAATCCTGTTTATATGATAGGTGCTTCCTATTATCTTAAACAAACCCCAAACTAATTATCTGCATTTATTGTCTCTTTGTGTCCAGTTTGGATAATTTATGAACAGGTGATGATTGCTGCCCTGGACTGCAGTCGAGATGATTTGGCATTGGTAAGTTTTCAAGCTGAGTTTTCTTTCACACTGTATGTATTCATCCTGGGTGTCTCTTCCAGATAGTTTTTTGGAAGTTACAGGATATTCTGAACTCCATAGTTTGGACTGGTAGAAAAAATATCTGTCTATAAATACACAGCTATGAAGAAACTGCCACCACCTACCTCCTCTAAGGCATAACTTTTGTTTAGACAGATCACATCTCTTCCAATAGCCATGAAAATATTTACAGCTACTCTGGTATGGGCTAAAGGTCAAGAATAATATTGAAGTTGCCATATTGTACAGAGAGTGTTTGTTTATTGAAAACCTCTCAAATTATATTGGTTTTCTGAATGTTTCTGAATGTTTTGATGGGTAAAATGACCCACCTTACATATCATATTATATGTCATGTTGGCTACCATTAAAGAAAGTCACTGACATATTGGAGCAGGTCTTCAAAATAAATAAGCAGCTGGACTGCATAATGTATGAGGAAAGACTGGGAGATCTGTGTTAAGTCTTAGGAAACCCAAGAAGGGATTTTTGAATATGTACTGATGGGAAGGAAGGTATAAAGGAATATGTAAGGTATATAAGGAAGGTATACAAGGAAGGTGGGCACATACTTTCATAGGTGTGCAACAAAAGATGAGTGTGGGACATAAGCTGCAACAAAGGAAATTCCACTTACATGTTGGGAAAAACTTAGTGAATGCATTATGAGAAAAGGCACATTGAAGCTGTGGAATCTCCTTTGGAAAGGCTTAAAATAGATTTGGATATGGCTCTGCACTCCCTTGCAAACTGGTTCTGTTTTGAGCAGGGGTTTTGGAGCAGGCAACCTCCAAAAGTCCCTTGCAATCCAAGTTATTTGGTGATTTTTGATAAAAATATTGTTAATCAATATTTGAGTTTTGTCAATTTGTATGCAAATTTATTTGAATGCGGTAAATAACAATTGAGATAGAATTAGCTTATTTTGAACTGTAACCTGTTTGTTAGATTAAAAGCAAAGCCACTGAAACAAACAAAACAACCCCGTCACCTTAGCTAATCCTTTAAAGGCAAAAACAGGAGAAGGCAGAAGTTTGTCTTGCAGGAAAATTTTAATAGCCTTTTCACCCCTTCTTCACAAAACAGTCAGAAGAAAACAGAGGCTTACCTTGTGCCCTGAAAGCCGTCAAGCTTGAGCTTATTCTAAGTAAAAACCATTTTCAAGGCCCCAGGTCTTTCACGGCAATTACTCCTCCTGTGCCTTGTTTTCTATCAGATGACAAAATACCTCATAAAATCTTTGAGGTTCGTGTGATGTCATTTGGGTAAAACTTAAATGCAAGGGGTCAGACTACAGGATGAAGCTGGAAGAAGGGCAGTGTGAAAGTAGGCAGAACTAGACAGAGTATCTGGCATCCCATATGTATATATATATATATATATATATATATATATATATATATACGTGTGTTGAAATGGAATATACGGCAAAATATAGTACAGGACTTTGAACTTGTGAACCCACTGAACTTCCCTCTGTTTTGTCCCTCGGAAGAAAATACTGTTGTATTATGGCTGTTTGTTTAAAACAAATAGACTTACTGTTTAAATAAATACTTTTCTGTGTCCTGATTTATATGTAAAACAGATTTGGTCTTTATTTTCAGGGTCTTTTAAAGAAGACTTTCACAGAATTGTTAACGGAGCCAGTGTTGAAAGATCAGTTGTGAAATACTCTTTGTTTTTACTAACTCTGGCAGGGAGTTTAAATTTCAGTGTATGTGCCCTTTAAAGAATATTGCTTGAGCTGAGGGAATGCAATATTTTATATGCAGCTCAGGAATGAGATTGAAAGCATAGGTGGAAACTTAGAGGGTTTTTAAATTTTTTTAATTTGATTGATTTGTAATAAAGAAGTAGTTAATTCAAACAGGTCATCTGTGGCATTTTACTACAGCTGTAGCTCCAAAGTAGACAAACAGGTTTGGCACTTCTGGTTTTTAGCAGTGAGCTTTTGACAGCTGGGATACATTTTGCTTAGGGGGATCGGTATCATCTACTCCAGATTAGAAGCTGAGGTAGTTTTCGGAGTTATTTCTCTGACTTTTTTTTTTTATTTTTCTTTCCTCTATTTATTACTTTGTGCTCTCTGTCCTGCACAAAAAGTCCATGTGTAATGCATGCCCCTGCTGCAGTCAGCCCATGGTTCATACAGGTGGTTTAGTGCAATCACCTCCTCTTGTTGGCAGCACTTGCATTACCCGTGTTTTACCTGCTGAAGTCCAGCTCTATATTTCTCTGCCTTTGTCTGATGTTTAAAAAGTCAGAAAGTAAATTAAGTGCAAGTTGAAGTTTCACATGCAAATTATGTTTGCCATTGTAACTGAGAGAATTCTAAAAGAATCTCGCAAGCAAATTATTGACATGGTGAAAAACGAGTCCTCAGTAAAATAAATTACTATCGGGATTACAAGTCCCATTTAAAAAGTGGATATTCAGTGCTGCTGAGTCCAGAACATTTTGAAGATACAGCTAGTGTAGTTTATTCATGTGTCTTTGGCTTTATCAGTGTTACAGTGAGTTGTTCATGACTTTCTTACAACTTTTCCTATCACTTTATTGTGTCTGATAGCTTAATCTACAGGAGTAGATCTGGCCCCTGGTCTGCAGTGTTCGGTATAATGGTTGTGTAGTGAGATCTAGTGTGAACAACTCTGGTCTTGCATTACTCCTGCATTTGAGTACTACTTTCATATTGTCAGTGAGGATTTTTTAGTTGTAAAAGTCCATCTACAGATTGTGGACTTTAGTATTGTAAATGTTGTAATTTTTGTTATTTGTACATTTTTCTTTAGTACATGTGTTTCTAAAAGTTGCTATCCTTCAGGGTTCACTGTTCACTGGACCACACGATGGATTTATTGTATGTGAAAGTTCTTTTTAAAGTCTACAAGGCTGTTTGGATTTTAAAAGCTGGATTAAATCTACTTGTCTGGAGTTTTATGTAAATTTTCCTGTCTCTTAAGAATCGTCAGAGATTAGTTCAGACATCATGTAACATGCTGCTAAGTGCATGTAGTTTTTTATGACTAGAGCAACAGCAGCTCACCTAGACAACACTCAAAGTGCCAGTAAGCAATTTCTGTGCTAAACCTGAGCCTTTCTGTGTGAAATTGCCTTGTAAAGATCTTGGTTCAGTGCAAATTAAGTTGATTGTGATAAAAGTAGTCTGTTCTTGCTTGAGGCTAAGTATCACAGCTTTGGTCATTGTTGCTTTTCTCTCTTCTATTTCTTAGCATCTGGGAGAGATGCAAATATTTCTCTTGGATGTGCTTTAGCAAGCTGTTTATCTGCAAAAACAAAGAGGGATCCTACTAATTAGTACTGATTTGTACTTTTTCCTTTGACCAGTGGATTTAATGAGATAGAACAGATTATGTAGTTAGGCCTCTGCTAGAACCTTAGGTCTGAAGAACAAGGTTCTAAGTTGAGTTGCATAAATAAGTGCCTGGAAGAGGAGGATTCAGTGTGAAGCTTTTAACATGATACACACCACTGGTCTGTTTTGAGAGCCTGTGGACTGTCCTGCCTCCCACTGTCATGAGTCAGCTACAAACTTTACAAGGCTATTTAGCGACATTCATGATATGGTTACGAGCTTGCTGTGGGGAAGTTGTGACTCAGTCTCTCTACCAAACATCCTTTTGCTAATCCAGAAAAATCTGCCTGTGATGAATTCTTTTTATCCAGCCCAGGTGTCTCATTGATTCAGGCATTAAAAATTACGCCTCTTCTGCCAGCAGGCTGTACCCAAGCCAGTGGCAAATATTTTCTTTGGATTTCAAAGTTTTATTTTAAAAATAAACAAAGAGCATTGTATTAGCATAGTTTGTTCCATTGTGAAATATCCATTTATTAAAGAAGTCTCACTTAAACTCTTACTGTCCTTGCTTTTTTTACTGTCTTGTGTCACTGTGGAGCAACTAAATAGTATTCAAGTTTTAATAGTGTCAGAATTGTTTCAGTGGGTGAGTGTAATTTTCTGGGCAAATAACTATTTCCAAGGGGGCCTGACAATCTGTTGCCCTGTATGGAAGATACTTCTTAAAATTAGTCATCTAACAGTCAGAATTTCAGTTTCCAACCTTCTCTTTATCAATGCATTTTTTTACTGGTTTCAAAAGTTGGTGTTTGCTTTTACTCAGAACTGGCATGGCAGGTAGTTGAACTATGTGTCAAGGCCTTTTTTTCATGTTTTTTTCTTCTAGCTTCTATGAAGATAATTATATTCACAATAGTATTTTTGGTTCTTTGTACAGTTTTGTCTTCAGGAACTGAGGCGACAGTTTCCTGGGAGCCACAGAGTTAAACGATTAACTGGAATGCGATTTGAAGCTATGGAAAGGTAAAACCTGAATTTTAAAAAAACGTACTTTTTGTCTGTAAAAAATGTTTGCTCTTTCTTAAAAAAGCATTCAGTCATTACAAAATAGCAAAATAATGCAGGGCAGTTTCTTTATAGGAAATAGCAGTGTGCATGATCATTAAGATTTTTAGACATTTGTATTTAGACATTTTTTGCAGGTGCTATTCAGTGTTTCGTTTTTGCAGTCTTCCCATCAGAGATCATAGATCAGAAGGATCTCTTTCTTCGCAGCATAATTCATTATACAGTAGAACACTGCACAGTTTTTTGGCAAATTCTGTGAGGTGTAAGTTTAATCTCGGAGAGCTGGGGCAGTGCATGAAAGTCAGCGCCAGCAGGTTTTTTTGCCTTTATTGTTATTCTATACTCCTAATTACTGCAGAGTGCAACTCTTTACCCTTCTTTCCTGAGTGTGGGTAAATGAACTTAAAAAGAATTAAATCTAGAGTTTGTTATAGAAACAAATAAAAAAACCCCATATGGAACAGAATGGCAGAACATAAAAATCAGACTGACCTTTTTGAAATATTCTGCGGAAGGGTTATAATGTGCTAAGTTCAACAGAAATTACTAAAATAATGAACCAGGTTAAGCTTTTGCAGCTTTCCAAATGAATGACCTCAGGACTTGAGGATGAGCTTTATTGTACACATTTCTCCTTGGATGCGTCTTTGTTATCAACATTCTGTTCTATAGCACTTGTCTTGGATGTTAAGAATGACTTCCAGTGCCTTTGAATGACAAGAAATCTATTCCATACCACACTTTGCATACAGAGTTGGTGAGTTTGGAGCCTTTGGGCCATATTGATAAAAAGGAATTGGAAGTACACCCTAAATGCTTTTAAAAAAGATACTTAGCATATGTTCTTCATTAGCTTTGAAATTAGCTTTGAAAATGGTGTTTGATGTGATACACTCATACTGAAGTCCATTGCTTGGATCAACGAGAATGAATAAATGGACTCCATTCACAGGAGCTGGCTCAGGGCAACCAGATACTCTATGTTTCAGACTCACTTCATATAAAGTATGTATTTTGGAAGAATTCCCATTGGACTTAGCTCTCTTGTCTTCATTTTGTATAGGGTAGGAATAATATAGGAGAATGACGGCAGTTTTTCCCCCTTCCTGAAACCTATTCAGAAGTACAGTAGATCATAATTGAGTTCAGGCTTATGTGACTACATTAAAGATGTTATTGCATGGGAACTGATCTTTGTGGGAGATGACTGCTGCACAAAAATCTTGTGTGGTGTCAGCATTGAAGCACTATTGAGCCGTAGTTTTCTGAAAGTGCTCATCAAGGTTCTTAACAAAATGTCTCTGTCAGATCAGGTCCTTGAGATTAGAGTATCAGGGAGCAGAGAAATTAACAGAAACTGTAGATTGATGTGCACAGGTTTTCTCTAGAAGTCTGAGCAGAAAGAGGCTTCAGCTTGGCAGTTGTTTTGAGCAAGAACCCATCTGCAGGTGCTCTAAGCCTTGCCTCTGAGGAGTCTGTCTGTCTCCCCTGACTACAAAAGAAGTTTAGAAAGATTTAGGCTGCAGGCACCGTGATTCACTTCAATTGAAGCAAACTTTTTATTAAATTCTAAGTGACTTGTAGGATCTAGGGAGGATCCTGCTTTCCTAATAGGAAGAGGAAACAGTGTGGAACATCCCCATAGACTGAGACATTCCTGTAGACCCTTGCTAATAAAAAGAATAATGTTCTGAACTTCACCATGTAAAGCTGGGATGATAGCCATCAGATTCAGTCTTCTAAGATGCATTTGACAAAGCAGCAACTAACGCAGAAGACAAATGCAGCATTTTATGGTACATCTGCTCAAGTCTGTCGCAGTCACCTTCTACTCGTTTCTGCTTTTATGTTTCCTTTCACACTAGTTGCTATGCCTTATGGTAGCTGGAGTGGACAGCTGAGCTGTGGTAATGTCAGCAGTGCTTAGGGAATAATGTGAGTGTGTAAATGAGTGTCCGAGGTGATGTGTAAGGCATGTGGAGCATCAGAAATCAATCAGCAATGTCTCTACTACTTGTCAAACTACCCATGAAGACACAATGTATGCCCTTGTTCTGTGGTGACAGTACAAAAGCCATGTAGTGAAATATGGTTTGAATTGAATTATTTCATTTGTTGGGGCCATGTACACAGCATACTGAGCACACAGAGCTGTTTCCTAGAAAGTTTGAAGGTTTGAAGTGCTCATAGCACCTGAAGTAACTTGCTTCAGGCATACTTCAGATACCAGAATCAATTGATCAACAAATAAAAAAGTGGGAAATGGTGGAAAACATTTTCTGTAAAGATTTATGTTATAATCTGTGGTAGATCCTATATGAATCTTGCAGTTTGCTGTGTGCAGCTGCTTATACTTTTTAAAGTCACAACAGAAGGAACTTTAAATGAAGTTTTAAGTTACAACAATGAAGTAGAATGTCATTTTTTTGGATGGCTTTTCAAATTTTGAAGTTTCATTTTCTTGGGAGATATGAAAAGGTGAGTAAGGGATATGATGGTTGAACTATTGGGTAGACATAAAGAGAGCAGGCAGGAGGGTGAGATGCTGGGTATAAAATATCTAAGTTGCTGCTGAAATGGTATTTCATGAAGTGTTTCCATGTGCTTTTTTCTTAATTGGTGACAAAAATACTGCTGCTGATACTTAGCTGATACTTAGCACTCTCTCAAAAGAATTTTGTATAAATATAGTTTGCTTAGTATAAGTATATTGCATTTCAGTATAGAAAAAAGGAAGGAGGGTTATTAACTATTGCAAGGACAGTTAAAAAGTTGGAAGTTCTGTCTTAGCAGAAATAAATGTGAATGATTTCTTTGTACAGGTATGATGATGCTATCCAGTTATATGACAGAATTTTACAAGAAGATTCAACTAATACAGTAAGTTCAAACGATAATTCTAAACTGCAGTGGTGTTGTTTGAAATTGTGTCTGTATTTTCTGTTTCAGTGTGGAAAAATGTGTGTCTGTATTACTGTATTTGTTTTCTTTAGTCTTCTGTTATAATAACCAATGTTACTGTCATTTCATGATGGGAAGGTGTAATGTAATACCTGCTTTAACACTGATTGTAGGAGAGAAATTTTAAATAGCAATCTTTAAGAAGTCTTAGTAGTGTTTAGAGTTGGGGGTTTCAACTCTTTCATTTCCCAGAATATTCAGTATTTAAAAGACTAATATAGTCCGCCACGTGTCTTCTGGGTTCCTAATGTGTAATCTTACTTAAGGATTAACTATTAATGCATTAAGGTAGTGTTTGAATAGCAGTTATTTTGATTTATGTCTGGGACATTTTACTAGTTCGTGAATCAAAATGCATGAAGCATGCCAATTGTATAAAACAAAGTCTGAGACAGACTGTACTGTTCTAAGCATTTCTTGAACACTGTTAATGAAAACCACTGTGAGCTGTTAGCTGCCAAAATAAAAGTCTAGAGAAACTTGTAGCAATGTATTTTTATGGATTTTTGTTTCCCACAGGGATAAAACTTGAAATATGAAGAAGCTATGGAATTTCAGATTTTTGTATGGCATAGATATTTATTGGAAAGTCAAAAAAATTTTATTAATCATTGAGGGTGTAAGTGTTACTTGGTTTTGAGGAACTGTCTACTGGGTAAACTTCTCTGTAAATGAAATACTTGTGCTATTGCAGATGTTTCAGCAATCTCAGGTAAATCTTCCTAGGGGTGTGCTCTGCTATCCAGGAGGAGAAAACCCACAGATAGATAACTGGGTTTAACTAGGGTATGCCAGAGCTGGATGTAGATCATGTGCTATCCCTTTTAAACTAAGTAAACCACTAAAAAACCCACAAAACAAATTAAAAAGCAAGCAGCAACAATAAAAGACACCCCAAACCACCAGAAAGTTATTTTTGAGGCAACACGTCTGGAAACAATACCAAATAAAGCACTTGGACAGCAGTGGTAGGCTAAAGTCTGTCTATTAGCAGTGACAGAACTCACAGATGTTGTACAAGGGTAAAAGGAACTATGTCAGTTCTTCACTCTTCTTTTTCACTCTCCCTGAAGTGGTAGAAGCTTGATCTTAAGAAGTTTTGAGCACAAGATGCATAGGTATCCACAGTAAATTGTGGATTTTATCAGAGCATGGCCCAAAGAGTTTCAGAGACACTAAGTCTTCAGAGTCATGTTGAACCAATATGGAACCCATAGTGAAAACACAGAATGGGCCAGCTTGGTGCATGTTTTATGACCTTTTGCTGACACCAGTGGAAAATGGAGCACCATATTACAGTGATTTTTATGGACAACAGGTCTTTGAAGTATGCTTTTTTGGCAGTTTTACTCTTCACTATCTCATCATAGCTAATATCATCTGTGTGCTTTGTTGGATGTCATTACAAAACAAAATTATATATTTAAATAAGTAAAATACATGATTATTTCTTTATTTGAATTTTCTATGTAGCCAAATCATAAAATTCCATAAACTTGTAATGTTTAGAAGCATAAGTTGCATTATAATATTCTATTCTATTCTATTCTATTCTATTCTATTCTATTCTATTCTATTAGAACAGTTGTGTGCTTGAATTTCTTAATTCTGATAGTAGAATTGGAGAATGTTAAATGCAAAGGAAAGTTCCTTGCTATATAACTAGAATTGGTTGGGTAAGGCTTGTGCGTCAAGAGTGAAAGTAAAATAAAAAGTTTTGGTAAGTTGGCGTGTAGATTTCTTTGTATCATTTACCTGTTAATTATTTCCATGCACACTGAAGGCTGCTGTAGGAAAATAAATATTCCACGATTTTAGAAAAGCAATTGTTGCTGAGTTTGTCTTGGCATTCACCTAGCTTTATAAAAGTTTCTTCTGGTCTGCTGACACGTGGAGTTGTTTATATTCATTAAATATTTTGGCAAGTGCTTTAAGTGAAACAGACATTTGTTCACACAAATCATGTAAAAATCATATGTTGCACTGACTGATCAAAAAGTAGAATGGAAAAAGACTTTTCAAAAAATTACTTCTTTTAGACACATAGCAGAATTTTCCATTATAAAAAGTAAAATTTGAACTTCAGTTATGTAGTGGAGATTTACACTTCCATATGAGGTTTTGTTGCTGAAATTAAGGTAACAGTAATTACTTAATTTCTTAGGATAGAAATAAAAATAGTCTTTATTTTTAAATTATGTTAATCTCTAAGTTTTGTCTCACTCTGCACTTACTTACTGAAAAAGGTGACTCATTTGAAAATGGAACAGTGTTAATGCCACTTTAGATATTTGTTTCATTATTCAAAGCATGCAGATGTTGAGTAATAGTCTCTTTTCTAAAGACTTTAATGAATGAAATGTGGCTCTTATGAAATGCATAACTTGCATACATTTCAATAGGGTAAGAATGAAAACTATCCATTCTTGTCTATTTTGGTTGAAATGATGGTGTTTTACAGGTCAAGCTGACAGATTCCTATTATTAAGGTTGCATAGTGTTTTCTATCACAGGGCTCTTTAATAATTAAAATTTCATGTAGTGTCCAGTTGAAAATATTTATAGTGATGCTGAACAGCGACTGGTTTGTAGATCTTCAGATAAAATGCTTATTCTGTTTCTCAGAACAAAATAAAAGTGAGTTATTGGGTTTTTGGTGTTGGTAGAAAGGCCTTTCTTGTTTGTTTTTGCTCTTTATGTATTTCATTGAGAATTCCTTATCCTGTTCTGCTTTGGAGGAAAAGTGTTTAATTAGACAGCTCAGTATTTTCCGTCGATCAGGCTCTTCTTGAGGTGGTCTGTTCAGTAGAGCAGAGAAGCTTGTTGATGAGAAAGGAAATTGATTTAATGTATTCAAGATTAGTGAAGTAGATTGAATTCTAAGTGAACTTAGATGGGTGTTTAACCCACTCCACTGTCATCCTAGTGCACCTGCAGTTTCTCCTGATTTTTCAGCTCAACCATCAAGAAGATTGCAGAGCACTTGGTCAATACCAGGGAAAAGTGAGATAAGGCACAAAGTTCTTCCATTAATTCTAATCCATAGAAAATCTGGAGTCTATTAGGATAATTCTTCATCTGTTTTTCTCACACTTTTTCAACCAAGATTTTCATGCAAGACACTCTATATGCTTCCTTAGCTTAGGAGGCATGGATAGTCTCATTACCATAATGGGTTTAGTTATATAGTTGTGTGAATGAAGAATTCAAAATTTTCATAGTAAGACAGTTTTCTCATCAAGTCTGTTTTTTTTATGGGAGTGGGAAGGAACAAGTGTATGTATATGGTCATACAAAAGTTACCCTTTCTCTTACTATTCCGAGATCTTTTTGTAGATGAGCTGGACATATTTCAGAAGAGGCACGGGAAGTTTTTGAAAACCTCTGGGAATCCAGAATACTAGAAGGATTCAGAGCAAAATCTTAGTAAATAGGCAGCAGTTATATACCATGAATATCTGAGTTTCTTTCTGTGACTGATTACTACTGTCTTGACTGTATAGATAACCTTTCTTTCCCTACCTCCTTGTATCCACTAAATAAGGTGAGAATAATGAGCACTGAATTTGAGCACTGGATATCTGTTTATCATCTGAACTGTGGTAATTCCTTGGAACTGCTGCAGTTACTGTGAATTCATTTTTAGCAGAGTCTTCCTGTGAAGATCTTGCAGCTTTGTACCTTTATCTCAGGATGTTCTGAGTTGCAAAAGGGAAAACTGCTCACTAAATGAAGCATCTACTAATGGGGAAAATTTTCTGAGGTGACATGTTTCCTTAAATATATTGGCTGTACTCCCAGAACAGACAGAACTAGACCTAAACATAGGTGTTTAGGTCTTAAACATAGGTGTTTAGGTGTTAAAACTACAGTGGTAGTTTTAAAGGGAATCAAAAAAGATAGCTTGGCACTGTCTGACACAGAATGGAGTTGGTGAGAGCTGTGAAGAACAGCAGCTGCTACTTCGGCTAGTTCCCAATGAGAACTGGTGAATAAGCTGGGAATGCACTATGTGGTCCTAAAAACAGGTTTTTTGCTTTTGACAGAGCATCATTTGCCATTGCAGGGTTTTTTTGTTTCTTGTTCAGTAATGATTGGTGAAGTGAGAGTGCATTCCACCATTTTCCCCATGTTTTGTGTGTGTAGCACTTTTAAATGTTGACAGAGGTTTTGTCTCTTGAAATTAAGCATAAGAGAACAGACGAGCAGCTGTACTGCAGTTGTGACAAAAGTCCATTTTACTTGTCCTGTGTCTGGCTTTGACTTATTGCAGATACTTCTTATACACAGAAGTGTATAAGAGCAGGACAATGACAGTATGCTGTGGTCTGTCCTGCCAGTTTCTATTCATCTTCATGTTGCAGTTTTCTTGTGCCAGAAGTGATAACTGTGTTTTTAGTGGCTCTTCATGAAATTTCTGCATAGATTTATTTTTAAACTTGCTTAAGTTTGCCACGCCTACATCTATAACATAATTGAGTAAATAAATGTTGTATTTTTTTAACGGATTGTGCAAATCTTCCATGTGTGTTATTTTTCCTTTCCCACTCCTTCAATCTAACAACTTTATTTAATGCCTCTGAATTTGACTGTTATTGTCAAGCAATTTTTTTCACTTTATTAATACTCATGACTTGAGGGATCTTTTGCACTTTTCTTCCCTCTAAGCTAAGAAGTTGTAATGTGTTGCTGTTCTTGTTGCCATTCTGTGCCTGAAAACTGTCCTGCTATCCTCTGTGTAATTTCTGTGTTTTTTCCTATATGTGGGTGAGGAATGAGAGGACTGAACAGCAGTCAGTATTAAAAATACAAGACCATTATGGACTTAAAAATAACGAAGTGGTGCCACGGATATGTCTCTTCTGTATTCTTCTCTGATAACTCCAGTATCACAGTATTTTCAGTTTGGAGTTTTGAGGCAGGGTTTTTGGGTTTCTTAGCATGGTTTCTGAACCCTGAATTGATGTTTTATAGAATTGTTTATTGCAAGTCCAGTATATCCCTCTTAACTGGACAAATTCAGACAGGATTTTTGTGTACATTAAATTAGTTTTGTTTGTTCCTATATGCAAACATTTATTAAGATTAAATTTCATTGGTTGTTTTATTGTGCTGGTAAAAGTATTCATTATTATTCATTATTGTGAATGCTATTCTTTGCTGCTGTCTTTTGTTCTTTATATCTGTATAAGTCCTAATCAACATTTAACTTTACATCACTATTAATTCTCTTGTTAGATCTCTTATCAAGACTGCTGAGCAGTGGTTTTTAATACAAGTGATTCTGGGATTCTCAGTGCAGAGAATTTTTTTCTCTATTTTATATATTTTGACTTATTTATTTATCAATGTGAAGACCTTCCCCTGTCAGGCTGTGGTAACTCTAGTTCCCTTGAGAGCTTTCAGCTTCGAGGTGAGACATCTTGTGGAAAATATTTTTTAAGTCAAAGATGACTTTTACATGGATCTTTATTAATCTACACTTAGAGACTCCTTGAAGAACTCCACTAGTAAGGGAAGCCTTACTTTCCTCTGTGTAAACCATTCTTACTTTTTGTTGGTGTATATATATATATATATAACATTTTTCATGTTTGCCTATTCCAGGCTTTAGCTTTTCAGCTTGTACAGCTCCTACCAATTTTCTCTATGCTGGTGTTAGACATTATAGGTTATTTATTGGATACAAAAATTATGTTTTGCTTTGACATTATCCTTAAAGGTGCAGCTTCAACCCAGTAGCACTGTGCCTGCATAGGTTTGCAAGATTTAACTGTCTTGCATGACTAACTTTGAAAAAAAGTCTGAATTCTGGTAAAAATAAATTCATTATTGTGGTTGGTTTTGATTATGTGCTATTTTTCAAATCTTTGTAATTTTTTCCTGTATCTTAGCTGTAGCTGTTTACAATTCTGTTTTGATTTGCATATTGCAATTTGAAGGAAAATGTTTCAATGTATCAAACTCTTAGACAAATACACATTTTGTAAGATGCTAAAAAGAAAGAAAAATTTCTTTTTAAGATGAAAAGTATGGTGTTTTATGCTGTAGGAGTTATACAGATAGGAAATTCTTCCTTTCCTCTGGGTCTCAATCCCTGAAAAGACTCCTACTAATACTTTCTTTGCAGCCATGAAATTTAGAACAATGTTAGACTCTCTCTTGGTATGTTTTACTAATGAAATGCAGAAGCTGATGAATGTTCCAGTCCTCACTTCATTTTGTGTTTACTTAATGCTAATTAAAAAGAATCATGATGAATGGAGGATTAGTTCTTATGCCAGATTGGGGATTATTAGTCTTTAAAAGAAGTACCTTAGAAAGGTTCACTCCTTAATAAATTTGTCCTGAAGTAGCTTAGTCCATATGATACTGATTCTTTACATATTTCTTTAAGATACATGTATCTTTCCATTAAGAATTATGGATTTACAGAATTAGCCAATAACCATTCTAGTGTTTTGCTTTAAACTCTGGAAAATTGAGGGGGGAAATCTGTGTCATAGTATCTGCATGGTCAAATGCTGCAGATCTTGTTACAGCACTGGAGGTTTTGCCTTTTCCTTTTTAGTTAAGGTAGAAGGAGAAAGAAGACAGAGTTGATTTTTGTATGAGGCTTGTTCTAGAAAGTCTTACTGTTGTGATGTGAAGAACTGAAAGGTACCCCTTGAATGTTGTTTTTAAAATCTTTATCAGTGTAATTGTTTGTGACTATTTCAGTAGGCTTCTTAGACTTCAAAATAATTTCAAGTCCCTGTATTTCAAAATAATTTTCAAGAATATTCTTGGTGGACTTGAAATTAATAATTGAACAGATTTGTACTCTGCATTTTGCAGTTTTTGCAATAGGTCCCTAAAAATGAGTTTGTATTTTGAGATGTGAGGTTTTTGGTAAAGAGGGCCCTTAACATAATAAAACATGAAATTGACTGGTTTTATCATCTGGTTGTAAGGCAGGTAATAAATTGGTAATATTATATAAATGCTAGGTAAAGCTTCTGTATAATTGGTGTGAGTCTGAGTTTGCTTAAAAAATAACTGTTTTTGTATACTAAAGTGGTTATTAGTGTTGGCAGAGGTTCTGTGCAGTAAAGCATTTTGTTCAATTTGTACGGAAATAAAGAAAAAAATTGATGCTATGCGTGTAAATTTTCATTAGTTATGCTGTTGTCCTGAGGATGCTCAGGAAACTGTGTGACCCCCAGCTCACAGAGCAGCACTTAAGCTGACACACAGTGAGTTCAGGGGCAATATAAATGAGAACAAGAATTAGAAGTTTGCAGCACACAAGCTGGCCCATGTTTTGGTTGTAATGCAGGCCTTTTTGTATGTACTTTTCTTAACATACTAACTATTGGAATTATTGATGTCTTTTTTTTTAATTTAAAAACTGACAGACTTTATGATTCAAAGAAAAACTAGGAATAGGAAGTTAGGAGAGTAGTTTGTGAATACCATTAAAAGCAATAGTAGTTTGTTTTCATGGCTTTTATTTTTTCACCTGTCATACCACTCCTATGAATCACAGATCTACCAAATACTTCAGTGCATATCTCTTGGCTTTATGATTTTATTCATGTGATGGAAAAAAATAGAATTTGCTTTAAAAAAACCTCTGCATCCTCACTGAATTATTTCCAGTGGTTTTAAAAAGACTTCCAGAAATTTTGTGCTACTAGACAACATTTTGTTCTTCCTCAGGATGTCAGTGCTGTTTTGAGTGGCTGAGCCTCTCTTTTGTAAACTTGGAGTTCTCTGTAAATAAACTTATCTCCTAGCCTTTTGAGGGTGAAGAGAGTGCAAATTCCAAGCCCAGATGCTGCTATATTTTAGGAGATGAGGAAGGTAGATAAAAAAGGGAAGTTTAAATGTTGTAAAAGTGTAATTTTAAAGAAATTTCTTGGGATTTGGTGCAGCAGGGAGATTCTGTCAAATGTTTATGTAGCTAAATTCCTAAGTGCTACCACCAGAATATGTTAATTATGTCTAATGCTTTTGTCCTTGTTATTTGATTGCATTTTATTATATACTTGCTATAGATAAACATCAGCTTATATTTGTGACTAGAAATAGTTGTAGCTTTTCATAAATTAATGTCTTGAGGATGTTGTGATTTATGTTACTTCGGAGTGCTGTGGTTAAAAAATAAAGCAGCTATGGAAAAAAAAAAAATCTATTTCCATACTCTTGGAGGACTGACTTGGATGCAATTGAAGGAGTTGCATTAGAAACGGAGAGTGACTTATGTAGACTGTTCCTGTTTACCATTGCAAATCAAGTTGTCCTATGCATTGTTTGATTTTATATAGTTAATAGATTATTTTAGTTCTCAAGGGTTTACTTTAACCAAGCTCTTGATTTCTTTAAATTTTGAATATAACCCAGTTGTTAATCCAAGAGCTACATTTAAAAAGCTACAATTTTAAAGTTGATAGTCTGTTACCTGCAAAAACCCTTCTGTTTTCCTAGGCTGTAATTGGTTGATGCATTCCTTTGGCTGTGCAGGCTGTTATCCCCACTTTCCCTCTTTTCCTGTTTCAGGCTCAGTGGGCAGGTCACTGGGCTGTGTATAATGTCAGCTTTGGGTAGTGGGTTAACACTGTCCTGTGTTCCCACCAAAGAAGGGGGTGACCTGCTTTACAAATGCTTTGAGAACTCCATAAAATGTGGCAGCAGACAATGGTTTTGGTTGAGGTTTTTTTGGTTGTTTTTTGTGGTTTTGTTTGTTATAGCAGCATGATAAGCATGTGGGATTATTCTTTTTTAATTTAAAGAGAATAAGTTTAATTATGCTGTTGTCTTTATTTTTTAAAAAGCAAAAATAAAATGGAGAGTGTGTTATTGTTACAGTGATAAATGTGTCAGCAGTTTAAATTTCCAGTTATGGCTTTTAGCCAGATGTCTCCCACTAAAAGTAGAATGATGTATATAACTTCACAGGTTGCAGTTTGACAAAGAAGCTGTGGAAACCACACGGCTTGTGTTCTAGTTTGGCCCCTGATGAGTCTTCTCTCTGACTTTGTCTTACATTTAATCAGAAGGGTGAAATATTTTTTCCTCACTTGAGTTGTTTTCACTGAATTTCCATTGAATATGTGTTTGTAGGGGACATAATGGGGATGAATAGAAAGAAAAGAGTGAACGTAATGTCAAAAGCATTTCTAGCTTTTCTGTTTTGGTGCATGAACTAATGTACCACTCTTGTTTTGGAAGCAATTGATTTGTTCAAATGGATTGAAGGATAAAAAATTATTTAGGAGAGTAGTTATGTTTAAAATGTAAATATACAGGAACTCTTGCAGGGTATATGTGAGTGAACTAAGGGTACATCATGAATACATTTATTTCAGAGCCATCTGAAATGCAAGGACTGAAATTGTTTAAGATTTTGTTGTTGTCCTGTCAAGGCTTCTGAAAGGTGATACCCAACTCTTATAAACTCTTAATAAGATATGAAATAGGATGAGAGCTATGAAGGCGATAAACAGTGGGACTTAATTACCAGAGAAGTGTGCTTTTATATTTTTGTCATTAATATTATCTCCTGGAGAAGTGACATACAAGAGAGTGTGTGTACCTGTAGACATCACGGACTGACTGTTGTCTCCCATCTGACCACAGTGGTTGTGTCACCCAAGAGCAGAGGGATTAGAGGCAAGGAAGTAAGCTGATAGCATTCCTTTTTTGAGTTATGTTATGCTGGAATTGTATTTTCCTTCCATTCTGTCAGATTTCTGCTCTGATGACTTTCAGGCTGGCTGAGATGTGCGTTTTGCTCCCAGCTGAGAAGATTCCTTTGTTTTGAATCACACCTCAAGTGTATGTTGGTGTTCAGCTGGTTTGAGCCTGGTGCTGATAACACCAAGGTCACAGGTTCAATCTCTTGTTTGAACCATTCTTCTAAGAGTTGGACTAGATGAGATCCTTGTGGGTCCCTTCCAGCTCAGAATAATCTGTAAGACTGACCACACCTACAGGCCTGAAAACTGTAACCAGCATAATTCAGAAGCTGGAAGATTGGATTAAAGTACAGAATAATCAGATATTAAAATCCTCTATATCTTTCCTCCTTTTGGTCTCTGACAACTTTTATGGACTTCAAAATTTAAATAACTTTTAATTGTTGCAACTCGTTTTTATATTGTTTAAATTGAAATGTATTTTCTACCCACATATCAAAGTACTGCTCAGTTTTTGCCATTAAAATGGCTGTTCTGTATTCCCTTTACATTGCAGAGCCAACTTTGTACTCCAAGAATGATGAGAGACTTGTTTAGGAAATTGGTGTGTATTTAGCATTAGTTAAAGGTGCCGTTCAGCACTCCAACAAGAATATTTTATAATGGCTGAAAGCCATACTTATACAGATTCAACCAAGATACATCTGTGGGATTCTGTAGGACCATTTCTCTTCTACAGTCATGGATCTTGTGAATGACAAGGTGGGGGTCGTTGGAATGGCTGAAGATTAGCATCCCCTGCTGTTTTGTAATTATCAGAATCTGGACAGTCATTTATTTGAATGAAATAATGCATACAGCTTGTGCCTCCAAAGAAAAGCATACATAATGTGATTGTAAGAAGAGGTTTTGAGTCTCTCGATGGGATGTCATAGGGTATGTTTATAAACTTCAACCTAGCAGTGTCTCTGCAGTGGAATTCCACTGGTATTGAGATAATAATTTGCACAGTCAAATTGCTTTCCTTACAAAAACCCAGGGAATTATGAGGCCTAATCCTTTATTAATGTCAACCCATAGGCAGCAAGAAAGCGTAAGATTGCCATTCGAAAAGCCCAGGGGAAAAATCTCGAGGCCATCCGAGAGCTGAATGAGTATCTGGAACAGTGAGTGTCTTGCAAGAATACGGATTGTGTTTTGCTATTCTGATAAATCTTTTTAATTAAAGTGGAATTTGCATTTCATTTACGCTTTTGCTTCAGTGCTAGTCATTTTCAGAATCCCTTGCACATTCTTTCTTTTTTTCTTTTTCCCTCTCTTGTATTCTCTATACAGATTTGTTGGTGACCAAGAAGCTTGGCATGAACTTGCAGAACTTTACATCAATGAACATGAGTAAGTTGTTTGCCAAGTCCACATAAAAACTGTTAATTTGAAACCCACTCTGTGTAAGTCAAAACCTTACAGATTTTTTTTAAGGACTAGTGTTACAAAGTATGCTGTCTCATTTCCAATATACTAGGCCTCAATTGGAAATAATTACCAAGCTTATTTGTCTACCAAATACCTTAAGAAGGCATTTTTTTTTAAATAAAAATAGTTTATTTAATTACCTGTATGTTTCAGTAATTTTTAAAAATCTGATTTTAAAAAGAAGTGGTTTGAGTGCAGCAGAGAGCAGCACTTATTTCCCATCACTTTTCATTCAAGTTACGTATTTTACTTGTTAGAGATGTTAAATTCTTCACTTCTAAAATCAATTGATCACAGCAACCAATATTCCAATTTTCTTCTAGCCTACCTCTCCCAGAACTTTTAGTAACCTTTAAAAAAAAACCCCACAAAGCAAAACATGGATCCAAAGTTGGAGGCATCTGGTCGCCGGGGTACAAAAGCCAATGCGATCAAGAATGCTGAATGTTGTAGGAACTTGCTTATTGGATATTTAATGTTTTTGTTAGCTTTTTTTATTGCTGTAGTGACAGGAGGAAATCCCAGTGTGAGAGGATTAGCTCAAAGCCTTAGTGCAGGTTTTCTAATATCACAGCATTAATTCAAACCTCCACCCAAAGGCGTATCTTTTTTTCCCCCTCTTTCTTTGGTTCTTCAGCCCAGCCTGAATTATATCACATTGTTTCCTTCTTTCCTTTTCAGAGGGTAGTAAAAAAATCAAATTGTCAAGGAAGAAATAGCCATTCTCACTGTGATGAAAAAAATTATTCCCCAGTCACCTCTACTTGCACCTCATTCTCAAAGAAAATAGTCATTAAACTCTTTTAAATGATGACTTCAGGAATAAACTAGAATTTTGATACCTGGACTTCCATTTGTTTGAGGAAATCTACCAGCCACTTTTCCAAGAAAACGGCTACTTAAAAAAAAATTGGCTAGAAAGATATTTAAGCTTGTCAAATCTGTCAGTACAGAAGTGAATGATAGAGTGATGCAAACATACGTATTCCATTATTGAGTTGGAGCTTTTTTGCTATAGTATTTATTATGAAATTGTGCAGTAAAAACCAAGAAAAAAATTGCTTTAGCTTGTATTTGTTTTGGTCTGTAAATCAAATAAAAAGCAATATGTAGAACTACAGTTCATGGAAAGAATTCACTGTCCTCACTCTACTTCCATGAGCATCATTATCATTATTTTGATAATAGGGAAAAATTGGGCTCTTGGCTAAAAGGAACTAAAAGTTAAGTTTTAAAAGAGAAGGCAATGCATCAGCTTATATGTTTTTTTCAGGGTCACAAGTCACAGAGCTTGTGAAATCACCATGCTCTTGTTGTTCATAAACACACGTACAAGGTTTGCATGGTTCTCAGTTCTCTCCTGTTCTGCGATGAGGACTCTGGCTTCTGCTTTTGGGGAATGAGGTGGCTGCCCTTTTATCTCCAGATTAATAAATGATGTAGATACATGGCTATCATAACATGCTCTGGAGAAAACCAAAACATCTTTATTTTAGGATACAAGATTTTGCAGATAATTTGGTTTAATACGGTCTCATAATTGCTAAATTGCTTTTACTGCGATATTAAATATCTACCCACACTGTCATTATAAGCCTTGTATCTCAGAACTTTGGAATCATATCACATAAACTGTGCAATAGTGCTATCACATATCTCTAGACAATGCGAATTCTGCAGACAATTCTATTATTTGAAAGACTACCAAGCTAAGATTCTTCTCAATAAACCTGTATTTTGAGGTTGACTTCTTAATTGTTTCTGAAAGCTTTCACTAAAAATCTCAAGGACTAGCCTTTTCAAATGGCCCATTTGCAGAGGTCTGATGCTGTTTTCATACACTGACTCAAACTGTTTGAATTTTAGAACTGTTCTTATTGTGTTGTTTTGGGATTTTTTTTAATCTCAGTTCTGTGGTTGACTGTTGGCAGGTAAAGTTAATTGACTGTAAATGGTGTGATCAGTATCTATGTTTATGAATCCTCAGGTAGCTGAATTTTCTTAGGAAAAAAATAATTATTTTGTCATCTCAGTTCAGTGTCTTACAGTACCTAATAATGCTTTCTACTCATCATTCTTTCTGATACAAAATGGCACCTATTAATAAGAGATTAGTAAATTAAAGGCTTTTCATGAGCTATTCCATTTGTACCTAGACCATTATATTTCGTGTATTTTTCCCCATCTATGATGTAAAAATGGTAACTTGGTTCTAAACACTGTTTTAAAATGAAATGTTTTTATTAATTGTGAATGTGATTTTATGGGGGGAAGGTAAGACTTTAATTGTGCTGTAAAAATACTGAAGCAAAGAGCTGTGTACTCATGTTTCATTTTATCACTGTTTTCTGTATTCCTCAGCTATGCAAAGGCTGCCTTCTGCTTAGAGGAGCTTATGATGACTAATCCACACAACCACTTATATTGTCAACAATATGCTGAAGTAGGTATTTCAGAAAAATCAATTATGTTTGATTACATTTTCTGTTTTATGTTACAGAAGTGGTGAAAATGGTTTCTTTAATTTTTCCCTAGGAGATTTAAAAGAGTTCACAGAGAATGCTAACATCTCATAGAACTGAACATGTTCTGAAAACTGTGTTTTCTTACTTAGTGACTCAGTCACAGTGTGATTAAGCTAAATATAAGAGTTAGGGCAGGAATTATTGAAGATAAAAGCTAATTTTAAATGAACTCTTCTTGTGGAAGTTTTTATGCACTTTTCAAATTAAGTGCATGAGAAGTTAAACTTTTCTACAGCAATGCTGCCTAGAAGGTTATGATATATTGCCTGTTACTATGGACTCAGATCTTGGAATCCACATACCAAGTTCTGCCTGAAGGAGCACAAGTGGAAGAGAGGTAAAAAATAGAGGTGAAATTAGAAGTTTTAGCTCAAGGTGTTAGCCATTTGAATTCATCTTGTTTTTACAGATTTTTTTTTTCAGATTATTATTTTTTTTCCTAAATTATACTGTTAACTGCTTAGAATGGGTTAAATATGTTTAGTTAACGTAGATAAAATTGGACTGACATTAAAACTTGAAAGTCTAAGTAGGTTTCTCATAGAAAGACTTTGAAGCATATCTTCTAGTATTTATGCCTCTTTTTGTTGATCTAATATCTGGAAAAATAAATAGGAAAACAAAGGAGTAATCCTCTAAACTTCGTGTGCTATTTTGAATACATAATGATAGGCATTGTGTTGTTTTGTGAATTGTTTTCAGCATGCCGTGGGAGCATGGTGTCACTATGGATTCTTAGTAGTCAGAATTTAAAGTTTATTCTACTTTTCATAAGAGACAATCCCAAGGTTTGAAGTATTTATAGGTGAAAAATAATCACTTTTTAATCTTGCAGCAATGCATTAATTCAATTAATCCTGGGCTTTTTCTCTTCTATAGTTAAATATTTTTAAATGTATATATTGTGAAGAACTTGTATTTCTCCCGGGCCAGTATTTGGCTTTTGATAAGACTTGCCTGATTTGAAATGTCATATGAAACAAACTTGGAGTGAATTTTTGTAATATCTTTACTTCAGAGTGAATGCTTGAGGTATGAATGACATGCAAGTTTCAGGAGCTTACCATTTTTACAGGTTAAATACACTCAGGGGGGGCTTGAAAACCTTGAGCTGTCAAGAAAGTATTTTGCACAAGCACTGAAGCTTAACAACAGAAATATGAGAGCTCTATTTGGACTTTACATGGTAAGCATGATTGTATATTTTCCATTTTATCATTCTGAATAAGTTTATGCATATATATTATCCTTTACCCTTTGCTGTTTCGTTTTTTCCCCCTGATTTTTAGCCTAATAGCTCAGATTATTAACACTGTTTTAAAACTATGGAGCATTTTACCTGCATTTGGAGCATGGGTGATTTTGTGCTGGTAACTGCTCCTTACTGAAGTGCTCTGAACCTTTAAGTCTTGCCTGTATTTTCAAAAGAGTTATAGTTACTGGCACAGAAGGGTAACTTCTTGAAAAAGGATTTAAAGACATGCTCCTCTCTAGAGGATGATGAACTGCTGAAAAAGACCAGCACAGTAGCAGTGATTCCTTTCATAGTGGATTTATTTATATAGGTAAAAAACTCTTTGGTTCTTAAGTAATATTTTTTATCCTTTCAGGTGAGGGTGGGCATATTTTATGTAGAGTCTTATCTGCTTTTAAAATGTGTTTTCTGATGCTGCAGGGAAAAGTGTCATGTTTTTAATGGCACTTTGGGCATACAATTGATGTATTTTATATTGTTTATGATAACAAATTGAACGTGGAAAGCTAATTCATGACTCTCACTTTAGGAAAAGCAAATTGGATTAACTGATCATGTCCAGGTTTGGTTCTTAACAGAACTGAACTGAAGTCTAATGTAGCTTTAAATAGAACAGTAGTTTAAAAAGTCTAGCTAATTCTAATGCCAGTAACTTTTAAAATTTTTTTGTCTTTTTCCACTATCGCTGTGCATGAAGCTTGGACAGTAAGGACGCTGAATGTTCTCAGCTTATTTCATGAGCATAAACTTTGAAATTACACTGGGTTTTGTTTTTATTTTATTGTGTTCCTAGTCTGCCAGTCATATTGCTTCCAATCCAAAAGCAAGTGCAAAAATGAAAAAAGATAATATGAAGTATGCCAGCTGGGCAGCAAACCAAATAAACAGAGCCTACCAGGTTAGTACTTGATTGCTTTGTGATACTCTTAACATTCTCTAAAGTTCTTTTCTGCACTTCAATCAGCTGCTGTTCAAGAGGTTAAATATAACATGTAAATCAGCATAATCTACTTGGATTTTTTATATTCTGTTTCTGTTTGATTTCCTGGAAAGCTTAATTAATATAAGGTTGATATTTTACAGTTATTAATTATTATAATTTAGTTATTAGCTTAAAACAGATTTTTTGCTACTAACATTAACTGAATGTACATTATTGTAATATTGACCTTCAAGACTTGGTTCTACAGCTATTTTGGTAAAACTTGGTATAACTTAATTCTTACAGTGACTTTGTTATTCCTTTTTTTTTTTAACTAGAAAACAAATGGAAATTCTAGGATTTTTGTTGTCCTTGAGTTTACTCTAACTCAAAATCATATTTAATTGCCTTACTATTTGTGACTGAAGTTGGTTTTGTGTAGTTTTGCAGAAAAGTGCTCATTGATTTGTGAAAACATAGACTTTGTAGGCCATAATTAAAGCATGCTGAAGTCATTGGGAGTCTTTTCAACTTTCTGAAAAATATTTCCTATTGTATTATAAGCCTCTATTTCTTTCTATAACTATGAATGAAAACATGTTTTGGCTCATAGGCTCTGCTCTCTGTGTATCCCAAATATATTATGTCTATTTGAGTCCCTTACAGCTATTCTTAATGATCTGCCAATCAAAGTTTATATATAAGTGATCCTGGACATCAACATCATACTGTCTGATTCTCCCCACAACTTATTTTTTTTTTTTAATGAAAAGCATTGATATTAAATGTAAAGACTTTGTATACATGTAACACTTCTTTTTCTCTGCAATATTTCAGTATTGTAACCCAATATTTAATTTTTTTCTTGTTGCTACAATTTCACAGTTAATATTACCAAATGGCCTTTTTACAAGCACCATCTATTATGGAATTCAAATTTGATTTTCCTTTTACAGCCAGTGCAGTTTGTTAATACATACTGCATTTCAGTTTCTTGCCAAGCATGAAGGTCCTTGTGGCTGATGTGTTTTTGATATATTCCAACTTAGAGGTATTTTCCATTTCTCCTAATTGGCCCTGTAACTTCAGACTGTACAGTGAAGAGCATTGTATCCCTGGGGATATAATGAAGCATTTTATAGTTATGTGCCTATTGCTCTGCTGCTCTTTAAATTGCTCTGCTTTTCATTAATAAACCATTTACCTGATCATGATGGTAAGGTGTGTATGAGTTAACTACTTTGTCTGATGTTTCATGAATAACCAAGGCTTCTTTTGACTTGAAGTATGCCTGACATTTCTGTAAGTGCAGCTCAGATGGAAAACTCAAGTATTGCAGGATTCAAACCAAACAAAAAACCAAATAAAACCACAAAAACCAGCAACAACAAAATACCCAGCAACAACAAAAACAACCCAAAGAAACAAAAAAAATGCTAACACAAATCCAACCAAAACAACCAAACACACAAAATAAGTCAAAGAATGGAATACACCACGGAGTCATAATTGACAGAACAAAATGAGTTTTAAAAGACGTGTGAATTTTTAGTAAAAAACAGTATCTCATGTTTTACATCTTAGAAAAAATACGTGCTTAGATTAGAGCGGATTTGCACGTTTTAGGTAAATATTGTGACTGGAGATCAAAGTACTGGTAGAGACTTGTTAGCACTTGTAGGTAACAGCCCTTTCCAGGGTGCATCAGTGTGCAAATTTAAAACCAGTGTTGGTTGTGGAATGGCCTAGAAGACCTGGGCATAGGCATCTCCTGGTTCTAGCTATAATGGATGTTTAATTATGACAGTTTCAAGTTAACTGATTCACATACAGATAGCACACCTGGTTTTTTGTTTATTTGGGTTTTTTTGGTGTGTTTTTTTGTTTTTGTTTTCTTCTTTTCACATGGCTTTCCATTAACATCATAATGTCTCTAATAAAACTTGAATTCTATTGGGAGTGGTGTGGTACTGGGGACATTTTTAAGTGTGGGGGGGTTTAGAGGTTTGGGGGGTTGTTGATTTTTTTTTTCTTTTAGTTTGAAATTTTTATTACTGTTTCTGTGGAGTTCTTTTGGATCCTACATTAAGCATTTTTGGTTGATGCTTACCAGAACAGGCCGTGTTAACATAACTAACATACATAGATGATATAGTTACAGAGATAGAGATGTAGATACATAGATAGCCTACTTTAGCTGCTCTTGTTAGCCGTTTGGGATATAAAGTGAAGAACACTGCATGATTAGAATCTCATGGAATTTCAGCTCTTGAGAAAATGAATGTGCTCAAGCTCAAGCCAGGATCTGACAAGTAAATGGGGTGAATATCCCCATTCTTCTTCCCAGAAGAACCACAAGAAGCTCTAGTGAGTGCAGCTGGGCAGAACATCCGCAGTCCAACCCTCCTGACTTTGTTACAGGGTTTCAGAAGCATTTGGCTACTCCAGCCTCTGTGTCAGAGGCTCAGAACATCCAGCAGCTGCAGCAAGTGGTGTTAGATGATGCACTAGGTGGCAGTTTCCCCTATGACTCAATGTTGATTTGTTGTTCCCTTGGTGAGCTGAGCAGTTGGAAATTGTCACCATTTGGACCTGCGGATGAAACCTTGGTCGCTTGTGCCAGGGGAAGCCCTTACAGTGTTCCTGACTTAGTGGGAGGGGATGTCTAGACAGGTTTTAAGCTGGATATTTTTATGATCTCTAAATCCTTCCCACTTTCCATGCATTACCCACCTGTAAAGTGAAGTAAGAACCTTAAAAGCTTGTTGGGTTTCATATTGGCTTGTTTTATTGGTTGGACATTCTTATACTGCTAAATGAAATTTTTCTGGTGGTCACATTCTAGAGAGCAAGGTGAATTTAGAATCCTGATTTGGATGTCTATACAAATTTTATTAATTTGTGACTTTAAATTACAAGTAATTAGTGCAGAATGTTACTTTTGAGCAATTGTCTTGCAGTGAGATCTTTCCAGTTTGGATTTGAACTTGAATTGCCAACAGTTTGCTCAGTAATTTTGAATAACTACCTTTATTTTTTCAAATGACTGGCTATACTTGCTTTTTAATTATTTAATTATTTTAAAATTTATTTTATATGCAATTTACTTGAAATATTTTTATTGGTCCCCTTCTTTCGATCTATTCTGTCATTCAAGCAGTGTGCTTTGGCACTTGATTTTTGCTTTTCCTGTGTATTCCTTTGTGAAATCAGAGGAACTTCTTCATTTATTGTCATTTAAAGAAAGCAGCGTTTGAGTATAGAAATAGACTCTTATTTCAATGTTGGTGAAAACAGGAAAACTTGTGATAAAGAACAGTTTAAAAAATTTCTAAAATGCACAGATATTTGACACTTCAGCTAGTTAATATACTTATATTAATTATGTAACCATCTATGCTGATTAGGACTTCTCATCTGTGTCTAATCTAGGAGAAATATAAACTTCTTCAGGAAGACAGAAAGGTTTTATAGCTAGGGCTGCTGTATGGAGTTGGAATTCCTGGCTGCTATCGCATCCTCTGAAGAAAAAACAAAAAAAAAAAGTAATTGTGCTCCAAGCTTCTTAAATTTAATTGACCGGGTGGAAAAAAGACCCAAATAAAATTTAATTTTAGTCTTTTATTTCAGAAGTTAGTGAAGTAATCCTTATTCAAAGAATTAGTTTTAAGTTTGTTATTACTATTATAAGCTTACTTTTGCCTTATGGCTGGCAAACTGGTTCATTCCATATGTGCAGATCCTGAGCATTACTTCTGTCTGTTCTAACTGAGGACATGAGTCACAGTTAACTTTAACACCAAAACAAAATAAGGCTACCTGGTGCTCTTCAATTAGGTAATTGGTTTAGCATGCTTTCTGGTAGAAGCATTTCAGCAGAGGCAGGCAAGTTTGATTAATGCTCACAAAAATCTTTAATGTGATCCTACTCATAGTAATTTTCCAGATACATGCTTCTTGGGTACATTGCTAAACTCTTCTGTGTTAGCAATCTACATGTTATTTATGGCTGGAGAGAGGTGATTTTGTTACTAACCATTTGGGAAACAGAAAATTAAATCATGATTTAAGAAATGGATTCCAGCTCAATCAGTCAAATTGCTGTGTAATGGCTAAATAGACAAAATAATTGTTCGTCAGGGCAAATTTGAAGTGATTAGATTTCCAAGTGTGCTTCTGGATGTTATGACGCAGAGTTTGGTTTTATTTGTTCAGCTTAAACTACATGTCAGTATCATGAAGGCAACTGCTCTTGAAATTAGCAAGTAGCATTTTTTTAAACTAATGTCTTATGTCAATTTTGGTTCCAGTGTCCATGACCAGAATAAGTAAAATTTTTCTTATTTTGAAGCTTTTCTCTGCGTGCTTTGCCAAGAGTGCTTTTTGACCACAGTATGTTTAGGCTTCTGTGCTTTTTATTGAAATTTCTGAATGCTTTGAGTTTGAAACAATTTTTCACTTGAAACTTTTGATTTGTGTTTTTTAAACTTGCTTGTTTTGTGAAAGGATTTGGTCTGTTTAATGCGTACAAAGAGAGGATATTTTATTCAGTCAGATATAAGCAAAAGTTGCTGCTTTCTCCTTGGAGTGTGTTAAGAAATCTTCCTCTGAAGTTGACTTTTACATGTCACTATGGAAACTGCACAACCTCAAGCATGGGTTTAATGTACTACTAGAATCAAAACTGGGTACACCAGTTAATCACCTGGAAATATAAAACATGAAAATATGGTGGTTTCAGTACATCTCTAAGCTGTAAAGTGTTGTCACAGTAACAAAATTTCTTCTAATTGTTTGATTTGAAATAGCTTATCATTCACTATGCCAAAATTATTTATTTTAAAAATTCAGTGCTGGTTGGGAATCGCAATGCTAGATTGTAGCCTGGGGGTCAAAAGCAGGTTAACAGGTCCTGCAGCTTGTTGCTGGTGTGATATTACCTGAGTTTGATGACTTAATCTTTCTTAACAGGTCATGAAGAGTTTGCTAAATTAAGTTAATTACAAGAGAGAAGGGACACATTATAAATCAAGGACTAACTATGCGAGACACCAGTGGTATTTGAAATAAAAAACTTCAAATTGAAAATTTATTGAGTGTTTAGATGTTAACATTTAAGTAGAGAATAGGCTGTTTTACTAGAAACAAGTTTTAGTTACTCTTTCTGAAATTTCTTTACCACCCCTCCCTCCCAACCTGAAATACAAAACTTTTTAGTGCAGGTGTATTAAAAATGGTTAGGAGTTTCATTTGACTAAAGACCAACCTGGTCAATGAATCCCCTCTGCTAGATATGGCTGATGAGTGATGGGAATTGTCAGTATCACTAGAAAAACTGTTTTGAGTTCAACATGGGGTGGTCAACATTTCCTGTCTTTCTACCCCTTCCTTTCTAAAGCCATAAGTAGTATTTATTAAGCTGTATTTTTTCTTTCTTTCTTATCAACACAGACTTTATTGAAAATGTTCTCTGAAACTGCTGTTTTAATAGTGGGTTACAACCAAGTACAACGTCATTCCTCATGGTTACTTTGGACCATAAAATATAATTATATTTTGTCTGGATTATTTTATAGTAAATTTTGATAAATAGAATGTTTTCTGTCTTGCTTTAACAGAAAGTGTTTTTTCTTTGCTTCATAGAAGAAGGTGATATAACTTGTATTCTTGTAAAAATTCTGAGGTTTAGTTTTGTGCTTTTAAGTTTGTAGTAAGTAGAGTTAATTACTGATATTTGGTGTGTAGAACTGTTATTTTCACAGGATTTAGACATAGAATTTCAGATATATGACAAATATATATATATATATATATATATATATTTCTTTCCTGTTTAGTTTGCAGGTCGCAGTAAGAAAGAAACGAAATACTCTTTGAAGGCAGTGGAAGACATGTTGGAGACCCTGCAAATAACTCAGTCTTAGCTTGGCACAGAGCTCTGATATGAAATTTTTCAATACCACACTCAACCTGTAATGACCTGTGGGTTATGTTACTCTAGTGCTGTTAAAAGTTAATTTTGTATTGATTATATGCTATAAAAAATAACATTTTATGAAAAGTAAAATGCCTATTTATTGCTGCTATAAGAAATGTGATGAATACCCACTGAAATGAATAACTTATCCACATAAACAACATAAAGAAATGACATGCTGCACATCAGTCTCCTTAGATTTTTGTATGTACAGTATGCTTGTAAGCCATAATTTGTAGAAATAAACTTGTTAAATGATTAAAAAAGAATACAGTGACTTCTTGAACTTGACAATGGAAATCACAAAATACAATCACAGATTAATCACAGATTAATAACATATGATAAATATTTTGTTTGCATATTTAAGAGTGTAAAAGCATGCTATGGAGGTACACTTTCTGGAAAATACAAAGAATGATTATGATTACAGTTTATTAGAAAAGGAAGTTTCTGAAGGGTGTTCTTAATGAGTTGGTATCTATTACTGTAGAAATGGAGAAAACTTACTCATGGGCTTTGCTTCAGAGGTGCTGTTATACTGGCTTAAGGCCAAAGACATTCTCTTCTGTGGCTCTGTGGGCAAATGCTTCTATGTCCACGTAGTTGTCCAGTCAGGGTCTGCATATTCCCTTTATTTTTTTCTTCCTTTTCTGTGTCCTTTCTTGTACATTGTGTTCCACAAGATGGATTTCAGCTGGGTCTCTGTGCTGTTCTCTGCTGGACTGTGTCTCTGGTATGGGCTCCCCTATGCTCTGGTGCTTTGGCTTCTCCACGTGGAGCAAGAGGTGCTGCACTGTGAGGGTGGCATGAGAGCTTGTTCAGCTGCCTTGCACTTAGTGGGGGTAGTGTTTGCTCCACTATCAGCATGAAGCATCTAGCACACTGTAAAACTGTGTTCTGTTTGTCTTTAGGCACTCGTTCATTTACTCAGATAATTAGTCAAACACCCTAATTCAAGTGTTTTGCACCTCTGATCATTCTGGGTGTTGTTCAGATGTGTACTGTGGCAATTCAGTTGTACAGCTATCATTTCATTTACTAAAGCTTCCGTAAGGTTGCATAACAGCAGCAACGTACTCTTGGCGAATTCTAATACCACTATTGCAATGTTGTTTTCACGGCTGTTACAACCATCCAAGATGATTAGACTTTAAGATTTTATACTGCCTAATCTATATAGATGGATAGGTTAAAGGCTGTGTATTAAAATGCCTTTATTATGATCCTAGACTCGATGTAATGAAACACAGCTGAATCCCTTCTTAAAAACAAACCAGCAACAAAAACTTCCTTCAAAGCTTGAAAAATTTGTATAACTGAGCTGTTTTTTACATGAGACTAGGCCTTCAAGAAACATGTAGGATCTGACTCTTAACCATAAAGTAGGTTGGAGTGTGAAAGAATGGATGCTGTGCCATGAGAATTGATTGTATGTGGAATCATAAAATAGATTAATTCATTGCTATTGAGATACAAAACTGCAAATATTGCGTAGTGTTATATTAAATAATCCAATTCTAACTTGGGGAAATACTGCACATCCTTTTATAGTAATAATTTACAAACTGGCCTCAGAATAGTATGTGTGGCTAGATTATATATGCTTTGGGTGGAAAACATATCATAGTTGAAACATATCATAGTTGGTCCTGTGTATGTCTGTTGTAGTCTTTGATTGTAGGAGTGTGCCATCTAGAGTTTTAAGGCCTCATTAGGATTTTTTTCTGTTGTGCCTACATCTTGTATAACTTGGTTGCATTTTAAAATTAAAAATGGTGGGAAGTTGTAATGAAGGTTAAAATTACTTAGTGCATAACATTTTACCTCCAAGGTACTAAAAAACAAGCAGTGCAGTATTTTTGTGTAGAAGGCATCTGCTGAAATGTGTTTTATATAAAGATTTGTTCTGAGGCAGCTTCTAATACAGCAATGTCAGACTTGGGTATTTAATATATGCATTTCTCTGTAAGAAAATTTGTCCTGTTTCTTGTTTTCAGTTTTTTGATGACAATTTTCTTGTCCTTTGGCTGCTTAGCACCTTCTCATTTTCATTACTGCTTAGAATCTCTTTGAATTTACTATTTAGCACTCTGATTTTTTGCTTGTATTTTGGCAAAATTTCCACATAGTAGAGCTTACAAGTTAACCTTGCAAATATTTCTGACAAGTTTGTGTTTACTTCAAAGGTTAAATAAATTAGTCCTATGAAAATGCATGAGCAGTTTCTGACAGAACTATTGAATTGCATCAATGGAAATTGGGAGTACTTTCCATATTCAAATCTAAAAAATAAAGTTTAAAAATCCTCTGCAGGGGAAGTAACTGCATTAAATGCCTTGCACTCTCAGCAAGAAAGGGCTTGTTGAGGAGAAAAGCTATCATACAATATGAGCTTTGTAAAAGTAATTTTCCAGTTCTAGTAAATGATTTCATAATGTTACGGATACTGTGTTGCATTAAAGAATAGGTTTTCAGAGAATGGGTTACTTAATTAACAAATGAACTTCATTATGTTCTGTATTGTGCTCTGACAGTGACAAATGCTACACAAAAATATTATCAAGCATTAAGTCTCCTCTTTCCAAAATAAAAGGCCATATTTTCATATTGTTCCAGCTGAGAGCAAAAGCTTGGAACCTATGCAATGCCAGGCTGTGTAGCAATGACTCTGTGTCTTTATTTTTTTCAACCATGCTTTGGTAATAGGCTTGACAGGGAGAGCTCAGTGCTACCTGATGAGGTAAAAGTCATCAAAGGGCCACCAAAATCTCCAGTTCTGCCTTCGTAATACAACTTAGTGGTGACTACTTCAAAACCTTTTGTCCAAATGTTATACAATTCATATTATGTAGCTGCAAAAAGCACATCTTGTTTAGAATATATCCCTAAATCTCTTCAGTTCAGTGCCCAGAATATCTTGCAGTTGCTATTGGAAACTCTGTTTTAGTCAACGGAGGACTTCCTCTTGGCAGTGCTGTATTTGTGATGGCATCCATGTTTGCTAGTCACTGCATTTACAGTGGAACTTGTATTTCAGCCAGCTTTAGAAGGGAGGGGAAAAGGAAAGCAAATGAAACTTGACTTACTGGCATGAATTTGTTAGCTTCTTGTTACTTGCCCTCTCATCTTCCAAGAACACCAACTATAGCTGCAGTCAGGTTTGCAATAATAATTCTTGTAATTTAAGATATTCAGCTCTAAACTCAAAACTCCGGTATAATCTAAACCATAGAGATTCCAGTGAAACAGTGCTATGTGATGTGCACATACCTCCACAAGCAGAAAAGGACTGCACCCACCCTCCTTCAAGTTGGTGTCAAGAGTAGAGGAGCATTAGTACAGTTTTTGACTGTGGTTTTGTCTAGAAAATTAATATGGCTTAGTATTTCTCAAAACATTGCTTAGTACTTGTTTAGTATATGAATGGAATGTTAGATAGCTTAACTACAACAAGTAGTACTGTAGTACTACTGTCTATAGTAGTACAACAGATTACTTGAGTCTTCCAAGAGACTTGTTACCAGGAATAAATGGGTCATGAATCTGCCTCTTAAAAATAAACTGACAAAAAAAACAAAAAACAAAACAAAACAAACAAAAAACCAAAACAAACAAAACAAAACAAAAAAAAACCACAAACAAACAAAACCCAACCCCTTCCCCCAAAAAGCACACACAAAAAAACCCCAAAACCTCACCAAAACAACAACAACAAAAACTCAACCAACCTAACAAAAAAACCCAACAAACCCACACACACAGAAATGGAAAAAAAACCCAAAGGAAAAAAATCAACCCCACCAATTTTACCTGGTAAAGTTTTTCAGCTGCTGTATGTGAAATGAAAACCCTTTATCAGTGCACTTCACAGGTAAATTTACTTTGCCCTGTGCTGAGGAAGTCCCCTGTACAAAGCAGTACAATCCTTTCAATGTTTATCAGGAAGGAAGAAAGGCTGGAGAAGCACACAGGACTGTTTAACCCAATGCCATAGTAGGGTTTCCAGTGGCACTTTGCGAAGAGCTTGCCATTCATCTGCACTCGGGATCCCAGAGCTGAGCGGTCACGGTGCAAAGGACAAACAAGGCTGGGCTGGCACTGGCCAGAGCCTGCAGAGTTGGTGCTCAGGGCTGTGTGCTCAGAGCCCCAGCACAGCAGCTGAGCTCTGCCCAGTGCCACTGGGGCTGCACTCGGCCATGAGTCTCCCCACAGCATCTCGCTCCTACTACGGACTGTCCTGTCCTCTGCTTCGCTTCTCTCCCTTTGGCATCTCCACAGCCAGAGAATCTTGTAGAAGATCTGTTTTTGCTTTGGGTCTGGTGTAGAGGTGAGGGTACAGATGGATCAGTTTGCTGCAGTGATCTTGGCTCTGAAGGTTTTGCACATCATTGGCTTCAGTGCACTGAGTGATCAGTGCACTCCTGAAGGTCAGCAGGTAAGCCTTTGCCTTGGGCTGAGTCTGCTCAAATCCTTTGTGGGTGCTTGATAAAGCGTGTCTGGGGTTGGGTGTGATCCATGCTGAATGACCTGGAAGTGGAAAGATCTGTAAGGGTGATGTGCTGACTGCAGCTTGGGTCTCACAGTCACTGGGCCTTTTTGTGCATGTGTGTGAAACATCATGGGGTGAATCACTTCAGGAAAACAGTTCCAGATGGGAGGCTCTATCCAAGTCAAAGGGATGGCTGGAGGAAGGACGAGCCACCTTTTCAGCTTGAGTGAGTCAGCAGAGGTCCACTAGCTCTCTGCACTGTAGGTGACAAAATCTGCTGCACTTTTGCATTGTCAAAATAATGATAGGTGTTGTGTTTAAAATTAAAAAAAAACAAAAAATTATTGTGCAAAAATGTTTCTCACATCACCCCTGTGTATTTTAACCGCTTTCAATGTGAACCTGATGTTATGGTTCTTCATGACACTTGGGTGGCATGTAGGCATATATTTCAGGGCAGTGGAGAGAGACACATTTACAGTGACTGCTTACATAGGAAGTTTCTGGTAGGCTTCCATCACAGCAGGCCACAACCTGTTTGCACTGCTTGTCTCATAGATGGGGCTTGCTTAAATAACATTCCTCTTGGGATCCAGGCTAATTTTCCCCAGTGATGGAAGGATCTTTTCCCAAATTTATACATTTTTTCTGCAGCAAGCTTTTAGGTTTTGGACATGATGTTTGGAAGTGAAACTTTAAACCAGGCAGATGTAATCCTCCCAGGAAGAGACTGCAAAAATCAACAGTGGAGCAGTTTCAAAAAAGTAAGCAGCAAGTAAAATTAACCATTGCCTCTGTTTATGTGGGTAATTGAGCTTGACATGGTGGTGTGTCTGACAAGTTGGTTTGTGTTTTTTATTCCATTAAGTACAGATAGGACACTCATAGCTGTCACAGCCCATCTGAGAATGTTTGTTTCAGACATCGAAAACCGTGTAAATGTGGAGAGATCATGAGGTGGGCAGCAGTATAAGAAAACTACCCAGTAGAACTGTATCTCTTTCCTGGACAGCTATTGCAGTTTACTCTGTTTTAATTTAGAATCAAGAATGAAAACCATAAAAATTATTAATAATCTGTTAAAAGTCAATAGCTGCTGTCTGTTCAATTCTGAAATCAGTGTTGTTATTCCTTTTCTTTTTTTAAATAAATTATTATGCTGTGGGCTGCTTGACCATTATTAGCAGGCTTTATTGTAAGCTGGAAATATGTTTGAAAGATTCCAAGAGAGGATGAAAACTCTGAGAAATCTATAAATACTCTGGTATTTATGCAGTTGCGATAATTTATATGTAAAATGAACACAGAATTTCTGTTTTAAACATATCAATACCATTAAGTGCCTTGTAACAATATTGTAATTGTAGTCAGGCCAAGCTTTTTGATCAAAACTTCCCAGAAATGTGATGTCTGTCTGGAGCCAAAAGCTCTAATAAGCTTTTAAGTAAAATTTGATTTAGTTAAGTGTAGGCACCACCCGGACTTAGAAAGGAGACTTTGCTAATAGAGATAATTTGTTCCTCTTGGGAAGCTCCCATGTTCAGGTAATTCTGAGCCTGATAGCCGTATGAAAGAAACAGCTACAATTATTAGAAGCATTTCAAAGAACATCAAGGCTTTTCCACATACAAACCATCTTCTCAGTAGAGATGTAGATGTGGTCATTTGAGAGAATTTTGGAGAATAAATCAATACATGATACCATCATTGGAATTGGATGGAGAAGCCTAGCAAGAACTTTCATCTGATTTTCTTTAGACCCTTTTTTTTTTAATGTGAAATTTGCTGAAGAAAAAGGAAGTTTTGTGTTTCAGCTAACTACATAACAGTGAATTTTGGGGGTGTGAGCCTGACAGGCAGGTGGGTGGCTGGGGTCAGTGCAAGGAGCAGTGTCTTACCCTGGTTGTGGGTTGATAACACCTGGGCCTTCTGTGCCAAAGCAGTAGGGCCTGGTACCCTGCTCTAACATCTGTGTGGAGCATGAGAACAGACTGTCTTGTGTCTTTGCAATGCCCAGCCATTGTATTCAATCTTCTGAATGCCTGTATAACATGAAGAGTGCTTGAAAAAAAAAATCCAGTGATTTCCCAGTTCAAAGGAAATTAGTGATCCAATTTATTCCTTCCAGCTCTAGGCAGCATACATACAAATATTTTGTTCAAAATGAGATCCTGGGCCCTATTCCTGGATTCCTATTTAGACAACAAAATTAGGGATGGAATTCTCCAAGTCATCAACTCTCAGTTGGCCTTGCTGACACTTTCTTGATTCAATTTTTTTTTTTATCAGACCACATATTTAAGTGCTTAAGTGCTTAGACATGGGTTTTATTCTTAAATTTAGGCACCATTTTTTTAAAAAATAAGTGTTTTGTGTCCTTCATTTGCCAGAATTCTAAGTGGAAGCAGAACAGATAGCTGTCTGAATCACCCTGGCTCTGTGTTTGTAAGCAGTTGAGGAGTAACTTTTCATAGACAGCCATCTGCACCTAAAGAAGAGAAAGAAAGCAATGAAAGCGTTTGCTGACTAATGCAGTAAGATCACCATTTTATACAAAATTAATGCAAAAAAGGCTACAGATATGGGAAATTGTAGGAATTTGTGAGATTAGAGGTCTGCTTGAAATATGGAATGTGTAACAAAGTCCATGTACTGCTGGGTTCTGGAGAAGCCCTATAGTCCTTTGTCTTCATGTGTCCATGTCCATTCCCACAGTCTCTCACCTGTTGCCTCCCACCAGTTACATCTTTTGTGGAGGTTCTTTGGGGCAGGTTCCTGTCCATGTGCTGTGGCCAACTGTGACATATATGTAGGGGTGACATCTGGGTGGTGGTTTGTGGTTTTGTCCTGTTTCCTTTTCTGTGGTGGGTGAGACCTGAGACGGTGTTCTTTTCCAGTGAACAAGAAATACCAGAAGACCGCCATAAATGACCTCTGGTAATTTCAGATATACGAGCCAGAGAAATCAAAAGTGTCAGAAAGATTTCTGTCTGCTGTTGCAACCCCAGTGATGAGAAGAAATCTGTGGGACCAGCGTTTCAGTGCCACCATGGGAGAAGGAGGGAGGTGAGCACAAACACCCTGAATGAAGAAGACTAAATAGATGGGAAGTTGTACTACTGAGGACTGGCTAGCATGCAAGAATTTAATTTTACAATAAAATTGAGGTTTGACTGCTGCTTTTTTTTCCATAACAGAAAAAAGAAAAAGCCAACAGAAACCTTTTCACTGCTGAAAAAGCCATACTCACAAGGTTTACTCCACACTGGGTTACCAGTAACCTAATGACTGAGTCATTTCCCTGTGTGGTAGGAGATGAAGGTTTGTGTTGTCTACCTGATTACAAGAGACTTTGAACTTGTGTTTCTTGTATTCCCAGCAAGTGACCTATCCATCATGTGTGGAGTCAAGTCTCTGGCCCAAAAATAGTTGGAAAAAAGGGAGAATTCACTATGAGACAGCTTGTCTTGGCAGCTTGAAAAGAAAAACTTTGCCTTCTTTTCATGGTGAAGTTCATGTATCAGCAAACTACTGAAGTGTTAACTGAGATTGAATAAAGAAAATTATTTTTCAGACATACAGATGCATCTTCAAATCTTTAAGATTAACTTAGCACATTGCTTGGCTCAGACCTCAAGTGATGTAACTGGTGCTGGCAAGGAAGGTGCATGCCATTGCAAAGACAGATTTAAAAACATAACTTCATTTTTCTTACCTACTTAAGTATGGTGGGTTTTCATTTTTATATGATTATAGCAGGGTTAAGTAGATAAATTTCCTTATTTTTTCCTTATGCTAGTCTTTCTATAAAAGACACCTGTAAATGCTGATCTTTGTTACATTATCTCTCGAGTCATTCAGTCTGTGGGGTTATTCCTTTTTCAAATCCCTAGGTAGTTTAAAGTATCTCTGATGAAATCTGTATGCAGAAAATCGGTAACTTCACTGGAAATTATCTTTGATTAGTTATTTTTCCTTTGTGCAGTGGAAGTTACTCAATCTTTTTTAATGACAAAAATCTTGTGGGTAATGGTATAGTTCTGTAACCAGCATGAAGCAACCTCCCACTTCCTGAGTTTTGTTACTGACTTGGCTCTGCAACATGGCTCAATTCAGTAATTTAGGGTTTTTCTTCTTCAGCTTTGTCAAATGTAAAATACAATCAATGAAATCTTTTGGTCCCCCCAAAAATCACTTCTCATAGGTGTTGCTATGAAATAAATGCACTGCTTATCAGTTTTATCCTGATTAACTTCATAAATGTTGTATTACTGTTTGGATGATCAACAAGCTAAATCTGTCTAGGGAAAGAAGTAATTTCTCACAGGTAACAAGAAATTTATGTCATGTGGGTCATTCCAGTCAGTGTTTCAAGTGACAGGAGAGTGTAGGGTAAATTTGGCAGAATTCATGTACATTTTATACTAGCTCCAGATGTTTGAAGCATTCTGTGCCTTCATTTTTAAAAACGGTTTTTTAATAGTTGAGGTGGTTATTAGTTTTTCTGCTCAAACTGAACTTCAATATGATTATTTGAGGGATATAAATTAGCATGTCTTGCTAACCTAAAACTTTTATTATTTATCCATGGTTTATTTTCTATAGCTGTCAAGAGCTTTTGATCCTGTAATCTTCATTGACTATATAAAAGATAATCTGCCATTTAAATTAATGAGTGAAATATATTTAAAATATGTTGTATGCAGAATTTTTTTTATGATCAAAAGCAAAATGATAGATGACACAATAAAGGGGTGTGGAATAAAGTATGAAAAGGTCTTGAAGAAAAAATGAGAAGTGGTTCTGAATGTTAGTGGGGTCACAGCTATTCCTGAAAGTAATTATTCTGTATACTAAGAGCTTGATCAGCTCTGATTTAATTCGGCAGGAATTTTTATTTTTATCTGAATGTGAACTTGATGTTGTGAGTTTTAGGTCAAACATTATACTTCATTCTGATGCCAATTTATATTTTTAAAATATTTTTTAAACCATTTTCACTTAAAATCATAGGTTTCTCTATATTGAAGGTGCTGCATTGCCAAATACCTTGTAATGAATGGAACACATGACAAGTGTCTAAAGTACATGATAAAATAAGGAACTCATCAAAATTTTTCTCTTATTTTTAAGCAATTTTTTCATCACAAGACTGAAAAGTGACTGGTTTTTTGGGGGGTTTTTTTGTTTTTTTTAGATTGTCATTAGGCAGCTCTGGCATAATTTATGCTAAGAAGTTTTGGCCTGTTTATGTGTGCTGAAATTTGCCAAAATTGGTAATGTGATATTCCATCTTTAGCAAGCCTATAGAGCAATAAATAATGACACATGACTGTATGTGAGTGTTGTTAGTTAATTTTTTTTCTGTGGTGTTCATGAAATGCAACAATCTTCCAACCCAAATTCTGCAGCATTAGGCAGCAAGTTGTACTCTGAACTAAACCAGATGCTGATCAGCTCTGTTCCTATTGTCGACTTGGGGCAGAGATGGTAACCAGACCTTATTTGCAATGTTAACATTTGGAACAGATTAACAGCAGTTAGGCTGAAATGAGAAACCTCCACTTCACTGAAAAGGTTCAAAACATGTAATGCTGTAAAAATCAGGACGTCTGTAGTATGTTAGATAGGAATAAATAAGTTAACTGTGAGCCGCACTTTCTCCTTTCGCAGGATGTGTTGTTTCCAGTTTATGAGCGACTCTTTGAAAGGACATGTTTATGAGGTATAGTCAGGCTCAAGTTTTGAGAAACCATCTACCTGATGAGGTAAAGTATATCCAAACTTGCTGTGCCTGTTCATTGTGAGAGAGCCCTCCCCAGAGCCGGGCTGTACAGAAGATTTTTGTCTGGGGGACAAATCCCGCATGCATTCATGAAGTGGAGAGGCTCAGGATGCTTTTGCCTGCCAATCTGCTACATTCAAACCTGATGGGCAACGTGCCCCAGAGCTCCTGTCAGACTGCGTGGAACACATGGTGGCCCAGACATGGCACACTGGGCTAGGGATGTTCCTCTGTACCTGCTTGTGGTATCTCAGAAGATTCACTGGGAACTGGAGGGGTTCAACAGGAGTGTAGCACAGGCCTAATGCTTTTTAGGCTTAAATTGGGCTAAGCTTCACCACCTCTTTGTGAATATTGTATAGATATTGCTGCAACCATAAGCTTCTACAATACATTATTTCTAGTGTTGTAGTCCTCTTCCTTTCCTGTGCTTTCCTATTGGGAATATTGCTCTAGCAGGAATTGAATAGCAAGCTTCAATTCTAAAGAGAGTATTTCTGTAAAAGTCAGTCAGAGATGTTGCTAGGTTCTCAGTGCTGCATGATTTTTTCACGTGCCTGGTTTGAAAACATAGTATTCAGGTTTGCAGAGAGTAAAAGCTTTTTGAACACATGCAAGGCTTCTAGATGTAGTTATTCAGCACTTTCAGTACAGATGTTGAGTGAGATGAGGCAAGGACATTGGCTACCCTGGTAATCTGGTCAGATTGCTCATATAGCAGCCATGTCAGCCAAGGAAATCTCCAAACACAGCTCTACACATGGAGAGCTGCAGTGGGGGAAGAATCAGCAGGAAAGTGCTTCATTCATGGGTGGAGGGGCCTGTGTTGGTTGTGATGAGCACTTGCTGGTGAGCTACATGGGAAATGAAACCTGATCTGCTCTAATGATGTTGAGTAAACTATTGCATGGATTTCAGTTCAGTTCATGTTGACTTGGAATGGGTTTTGGTTAAGCACACGGTGTGGCTGGAGGTACACACTGGAGCAGTACCTGTGCTTGGCTGTGACATCTGTAACTTTCTACAGGTAAAGGTACAATCCTTCTTATAGGAAGTAGCAACAGCCATCCCTGTCTTTTGGGAAGGAGCAAATTTTTGATGACAGGGACTCTTCCCTGCACTGCTCTGGCCAGGTGACCAGCAAGGAGGGACATGTTTGGCCTTCTCCTTTGTGGGATGGGGAGCCAAGGTGTGGTCAGGTGGAGCAACAGCAGCACTGGGACAAGCGCTGCAAGGAAGGACCTGGAAAAACACCAACACATGGAACCATTTACTCCATGCAAGCTGCTTAGATACACGATCTCAAACATGTCTTACCACGGGCAGCAAATGAAGGGATCCTGGGAGCATCGGACTCCGTGCCTGCCTGATGCTGTTTCTGTCTGTGGTGGGACCCTGCTGTTGTACACTTAGGCCCACACTACCCAGGGTTTTGCTCCTGGCATTTGGTCACAGAAAAAAAAGTTGCCTCCTAGCTTGTGCCCACCCAGCATGGATGTGTGGCAAGTTCAGGTGTGTGAGTGGGTTCAGACAGCCTTGGACCTTTGCTGCAGAAGTCTGCTGGCTTTCCCCCCAGTAGTCCATGGCTGCATCACATAGTTCCTGAGTGAATCCACTTATAGGTCACCCAGGAATGTGGGTGTAGGTAAACTTCCAAAGTTTATTATAAAAAGTATGTTTGCCTTTTTCCTGACCTTCTAGTTTTTTGGGCCTTATGAAATTGGATCAAGCTGTTATTGAATTACAGGTCAGTGTGAAGCTATCCCTGGCCATAGTGATATTTAGAAGCTTGTCTGAATTTCAGTTTGCAACTGGACCTCTTCTGTGCTCCCTGTATTTTATATCAGAAAGAATATTTTCAGATGCAGAAGACAAGCTGAGAGTACTTTGCAAGTCATAATATTTTCCATGTAAAAGTGAAAAAAGTAGTGAAATACTAAGCTGTTAGTATTTTAAAGCATGACTTCTTTTAAATGGTCTATATCTGTCAAGCACAAAGGAGGGATTAATTTCCCCCTCAGGTTAGCAGCTATTGCCAAGGAAGCCTGGAGGGAAGCATTTTATGGCACTAGCACTGCAGAAACAGGCAGGTGGGTAGCTGTGAAGCATGGTGGATGTTGCTATCTCTGCTTAAAGACTCTGATCTGAGGCTGAATTTAGGGTATCAAGCATAAGTGCACAGTGCCAGGTGGTGAAGCAGGAGTGAAATGCCAGCAAATAACTGCAGCTCAGCACGTCAGTACACACTGCTACGTGGCTGTGGTGCTAGCATCTCCCACACTGGAATGGCTGCAAAACAGTTTAGAAAGTGGAAGAATGGCTTCAAGCAAGGCAGAGTTTTGAAAAAAAAACAAACTTGAAGTGACACTGTTGCACAGAAAATCTTGTGTGCTAGTCTTTCATATTTTCAGTCCTTCAGCTCGCTGCATTTCTTCATCTCTCAGACAGGTAGTGTTCTAAAGGGGCTCTGCTCAGCTGTCATTTCAGCATCCACAGGACTGGTAACCAGGTCTCATTTCTGAGAGTAAAATTTTGCTCATCCTTTACCTTGGTCACTTGAAATGCTTTGCTAAGCAGTGGCATATTTGCATAGGCAACCTTCTGCTCTTAAGACAAAATCATACTATTTCTAAGTCTTGCACTTTTACTTCCCTCTGCTTTACCTTCGCTATGAGCATTCCTATTATAAAGAGTTCCTTAGCACTTTAAGCCCTTCTTAATATAAAACATTGCTTTTAAAGGTCCATTTTGCCTGTTGTAAGAAATCTGACATATTGGAATTAGTGACAGAATTTTAAATATGGAGGTGATATGCTGAAGAATCTCAGTTGCAGTTTGCATTAGATTTAGATTTAAAATGAGCAAAAATGTAATTGAGGGATAAAAATTGGCAATACTCATAGCCTAGGAATTATGTTTCAGTCATTGGAAGGAAAATAGTTTGGCTTTTTTTTTTTTTCCCTTTCAGGAACACTATTATTTTCTTACTTAATGGTTTCAGATGCTGTTAAATGAAAAAAAAATATTTCTGGAGTAAGTGAATTTTGCAGGTGCTTTGTCCTGGGATGTCTCTTGGAGTTTCATTCTTTGCGAAATTAACAGGTCACAAACCTTCATAAAGTGGCTTCCAGCCAGCCAGGAGTGACAGCTGAAGTTGCTGGTGTTGCAGCCACCCTGATGGAATGTGACCAAACCTGCCCAGCCCAGCGTTTCACCATGCTGGGGTGTGGCTGGAGCAGGAGACAGCACTCAGACATCCCTTTGGAAAAAATCTGTTGAATTGCATACAAAGAAGAAATAGGATTCAGATCTTGTAGGTCCAAGGACTAATAATGGCTTGGCATGTTGAACATATGTGGCCCAATCTTATGGAAGCATTGCTCGGACTTAGTGACCACAACTGGAACTTTGCTGGGCACCCAAACTGGTGGGAGAGGTTTGCTCTCAGCAGGAGCTACCCATGGGCATCACCATCTCGCATATCTATTATTTATTTATATATAACAATACATTATTCTTACTGTCAGGCATGCATTTGCGTTAGCTATGAGCTTAATTATAAAGAAAAGGTATATTTTTTAGTGTGATTCTAAGAGGAAATTCTTGTCTTTTCCTTACAACTGAAGAAGCAAAGCCTTCCATGTGAACCACACTGCCCTACCTCTTCTGCCTCAAGGGCCCAATCCTATGCTGTGCTCACACCTCTAGTCCCAGCAGCAAAGTGGCTGAAACTCTGGAATTTGGTGGGGTGAGAGCTTCTCCATCAAACACCAACATCACTCTTACTTTCACTCCAAAGCAGCCACGATCTCCAGCCTGGCACAGACAAGACAAATTTGATCAATAGGCATTTCAGCTGCTTCTACTAAAACACAACTGCAACCAGCCATGTGGTCATGAGGTCTGAGGCTTCAGCATATTGAACTGGGAGGTAGAAGTTATCTTGGAACACTGAGGGTTAGGCTATCCCTTACAGCCTCATGTGTCTTGTCACTCCCAGGAACAAACAGCTCTCCTTGAGGAATGGAAAAAATGACCTAAATATGTTACTTAATTTAAGGACAGCCTATGATTTTAGATGAATGATTGCTTTCCTGCCTTTTACTTGTATCACTAAAGATCAGTTACATTTTTTTTGCCCAAATCTTATTTTTTTCCAAAAATAATTTGCATGTCAAATGATAGAAAAAAATGTTTTTGGTGGTTTTGTTAAGATCATGAACTGCCATTTAGTTTTTCTTAAAAAAAAAATAAATAAAAAAATCCTTATTTGTACTCAAATACGTTAATTCTTTAATTTCTCACTTGCATCTCTTTGGTTCCCCCCACCTGTTTTTAAATGGAGAAGCCTTTTTAGGCTTATGCCAGGTCAGATGCTCTTTCCTGCTTACACAGTGTCATTGCAGTATCACCCAAGGCACTGGATGGCTGAGATGCTTTCTGAAGCACTTTATACCACAGTAACACTTTCTGAAGCCTTCTGCATGTTGTCTGTGTTGGTAACGTCCTGAGTCTGGACCAGGCTCTTAGAAGTGTCTTGATTTTTGTTTTATTTTCAACTTGTTAAACATGAAAGAGAGGTAAGAGAAATGTTAGTCAAAGATGAAGGTTTTACAAGTATTTCTCATTCACTTGATGTAAAATAAATTCTTTACAGCATAACTGGAATTTCTTTGCACATGTTCCAGGCTGGTTGTACCTAGCTCTGAGGAAAGAACAGTGCCTTTCCAAGTAACACATGGTTAACTCTGCCACCTTTACATGTAGCCTTTAGTCAGAGACCTATGTAATTTCTATTTTACAGCTGTCCAGACACACTTTTGAAAAACCTAAGCCATATACACCAGATGTTACTTAGTCCAGTGTGGTCTACCTTGGACCCATTCCAAACCTGCCTGCATATAATTTTCAATTCCCAACAGCCCTGCAGTGCTAGAAGATAAAAACTGACCATAACTGTAACCTTTCATATTACTTAGAGCTCAGTTTAATTATCTGAAACACTACCAGATATATAGTTCAATCAGGAGAATTCCACCTAAACATTAACTACTACCATATCAAATTTTTTTTCTAATTTGAGACAGATTTTGGGTTACTAGCTCTGAATTATGCTAAGTTCAAATCAACGATTAATATAATTACCTAAAGAGGAGTTTTTTCTTAAATTGTAAATAATAGAGTGTGTTTATATGGGCTTATTGAGAAAGGCAGTCCATGAATATATATGATTTTATTTTATGTACACATGGGTGGAGTTTGTATGTGTATGATTTGAACTTGAAATTTAAAAAATATTTTTTACAGACCTGCTAAGCAACTGGCAGTGCTGATGAAATCCTCTCAAGAAAGAAAGTTTTTCAATTTTTTTGAGTCAGCCCTGTTTAAGTATTTGCTTATAATCAAATGAATGCAGAAGTGCTTCCCTGAAGATGTCAGTAACCCAAAGATGGTTTTAAATCAGGGCCCTCAATGCCTGTAAATTTCTTTCAGAGCCCTGGTTCTGACTGTAGCCTGACTCTGAAGAGCTATTTAAGTTCCTAGCCCTCTACTGTGGGATTTTTATGCTTTGTAAGTCTCAGCCCTTGCCCTGGAAGCATAAGAAATATGAAATTGTGTGGAGAGCTTCATTTTCTTTAGACAGTATTTTCAGTGTATTGTTTATTATATCACAACCATATTTTAATATGAAAAAATAGAAAGTTTGATAGTTTGGTTATTTTGTAGTCATTGCTGATTTTCTTAGTATTTTCCTTTTTTGGTAAGAATTTTCTGCATATATTGACTGTGATAAATTTATCTCATTTGTCCTGCTGATTTTTTAAAATTTGTCTTACACAACTGTTCCTTTAGTTTTGGATCAGGAAAGAGTTCAGAGAAACAACAAACCAAGGAAAATATTAGTGAGAATTTGTAAAAATGATGGCTGATGCTCAAAATGTGTAATTGATGGAAACAGCAGCCACTTGGTTATGAACGAATTTTATCAGCACACATAAGCAAGACCCATGTGACAAATTAGAATAAACAAACACATTTGATGTTAAGTATTTAAGTATTAAGCATGTTCCTTTTATAAAGTAATCTGTGTCATGGCTGTTATTTCCCTGAATAATCCATTGCACTTGAAGTAGTGGTACTGCAGGGTAAAGCTAAATCAGATAAAAGTGGTTAATGAAGGAAGTAGATATTTCTGCCTCATTCAGTGAAGAGCTTCTTTCCTTTAAGGTTTTAAAATAGAAATAACAACAGTTATGAGAAATATTTCCAGCTAATATATTACCTTCCATAGATTTCTTATAAACTACATTAATTAGACCCCTTGCTTCAAGTTTCTCCTTTTTGATTCATGTTATCTTATGTTTTAACTTTCTTTTCAACTACATTTTGTGATCTCCATCATTCAGTCAGAATTACAGAGCACTGAAGATTTTACCTCTTTTTGTCTTGCACTTTAAGAATACATTAATTTCCCAAACTGCCTTCACATTTGTGGCTACAGCTCCCTGCTCCACTTTCTCAGTGTTCCATTTGAGCTCCTGCTAAAACTGAAAGCTTTGGGAAAAATAAATCTAAGATGTCAGTGACTTAAAGCCCAGTGCTGGAAGTTTAAGATGTTTGCCTAATATCACATCACCGAAATGGAACAGATAAAGATGAAGTGCAAAGTATATGTAACGTGGCTTGCAGTTAAGTGCAGTAATTGGAGAATGCAGGCAGCAGATCTGGGAAGGTGATAAGGTAAGCAAAAGCTTCTTGGGAAAGGTAAACTGTCTGAAGAGCTGACAGTGATATGCATTGACTGGAAGGAACCCAAAATTGTTTTAGCCTTTAAGCATCCAACAGACATTGAAGTAATTGAGTAGTCATACACTCTGGGTCCAGTATTCCTGTCACTGATACCCCATGCATCTCAGTTATTGGTGTAATTTAAATCTGATAGCCACATAATGGACCAAATTCTCTCCTCTACTTTTCATAAGTTGTCCTATTGGATTCAATATGAAGAGTGTTTGCTTAAGTGCAGTGAGCAGGATTTGTGTCATGAGGCTTATTTTCCTTCTCAAAAGTGGTATTCCCTGCTGTATGTACTGTATAGCACCATAGAAGACAAAATACTTATTCTAGAGGAAAATACCCTGAAGCACCATAGATTAGTTTAAATTCCCAAAAAGGTGTGAGCTTTTCTGTTTCTTTCAGTGCTTAGGCACATTTTCTTAATATTTATGCCAAAAATTGTCCCCAAGTCTCCTTTTTGGTGCCAGCGTTTTGAAAGTGTGTCAGATTCTGGACTGTAAAAGATGATGCCTGTCCCTATGTATTTCTTGGAATGACAGTTTCTACCTTTCAAAGGTCATTTGGGTCAGAAATTTTCATTAAAAAATATTTGAGTACATGCCACATACCTTGTCTGCTTATTCAATCTTAATATTCAACAAAACATTTCAATATTGCTAAGCAGCCAGATCAGAATAAGCTCATTGGAACATGGGAACATCTTTTAGCGCTGGTTTTGTATATAGCACCTCATATGCTGGGGCTTGGGGTGCACAGGCTGCACTCTGGTGCAGATAAATACTAATCATCAGGAGAGCTTTAAGGTGGGACCCATGCAATGAGCAGACAGCTTTGCAGAACAAGCAGGCCCTAATTTGTCCCCTAAAATGGGTGATGGGCTTGCACATGTCTCCCTAGTACTAAGGTGATTGATTAATATGCAAGAAGTGTTATAGGGCAGCTTTAAAGGATCTAGTCAACCCCCCAGCCTGCAGTGGATGGGAAGCCAGGCCCACAGCTTAATGCAGAAACTTGACTCTTACAGATTTTTATTCCAACTAGGAGTGTACATATGCTATGAGGGAACCTTTTCTTGAGATTATGTGAGTTAGTTAGTCTTGGGATTTGTTCATCAGGTTTCTTTTGCAAACTCCCCCCTCCACACATTTCCTTCCACCCTCTCCACTCTCCCCAGCAATAGGGCTGCAGCAATAGGTTGGCTCTAGCACAGTAGCACTAGTCTGGCAAACTAAATTAGTCTGAACAACTCCTAGTAATCTAAAAAAGGCACAGCACTGCTGTGTAGTCATACAGTATAAATGGAAGCACACTTTCTAGCCAGACCTGGGCTGTGATAGCCATCATTTCTCCATGGAAGTACATCCGTGGAAAGGACATCCCCAACAGTCTGGGAAACAGGGCATCCAAGGAACTGTTCCAAAAGCCAGAAGAAATGAGAGCACCCTTTTGGAGGACAGAGGGGCAGGGTACATCTGCATTGACATGAGCTGTGCTGTGCAAAGTCAGAAAACCCTCTGACACACTGTATGCAATAAAATAAGCATCAGATATGTGTGCATTTGTGGACAAAAAAAAAAATTGTCCTCCAGTTGTAATCTGATATTGTTCATTGAGACTCTGTATTTAGCTGAGATATCTTGTCCCCTTTATACTATGAAGCAGCCTGCCAAGCTCTGAGACTCCCCTCCATCATCTCTTCTGCAGACAGCAGCACCTCATGGCTGTCACCCATCTAACTGACACGTCACCTCCCTGCATCTTTCCAAGTTTTCACTCCTGGAAAGAGGATTGAGTTTTCAGAGAGAAATAAGTCTTGAAGGTGCCTAGCCTCTCTAAGATATGGCTGGTCCTATCTAACTGCATGCTAAAGCTCAGCCCGTAGCTTTCACCACTTCATGTGTTGATATCTGCACACTTTTCCTAGCCATGATGAATGCAGCCTTGCTCTTTGCTTCCATTGAGCATATTGCTGCATGGGTTATCCTTCAGCCTTGTTGCTTTGACTGTGACACTTCTCTCTGTAACCCTTCCCTGGTCCCTCTATCGTTTCAGAAATAAGATCCTTTCTCTCAGTTCGTAAAACCTTTCCAAACTTAATATTCATCCCGCCCATTGTTCAGTAAAAAGAATCAACTCCACCTTCCAACTCTCACCCTTGTGAGAGGTTTTCAGCCAGACGCTGCCAAGCTCTCTCCCTTGCTGTACTGAAGCATGGGCAGGACCCTATCCACATCCCCATTCCCTACAGCCACATGCACATCTTCATGGACCTGCTGTCCTTGGAAAACTAGATGAACGTGAAATGCCACTGACTATCCATACCCTCATAGTTATACTGTCTTGCCAATATATATCAAGCCATTGCCTTTCACTTTAAATTTGATTGAAAAAATGAGGTTTGTAAATATGTTTGTCAGAACTACAAATTTTAATGGGACCTATGAAGTTCTGTGCTTTTTTCTGGATTTGGGTTTCAATTTTTCTAGAGGAGCATTGGTATATTGTTTAAATCAGACAGATTTAGGAATAAACTCTTAGGTGTTATTGTAGCACAGAGTGCTACAATATTTTATTACTTTTAAAAAATAATAGTACTCGGAAAAATACCTAAACCTGCTTTATTCTACATTAAATAATCCCTATCTTCTGCTGCCTCACACTCTTTGTCTGTTTTTGTATGTTATACTTTTGTTATACAAATGTTATACTTTTGTTGGTCGGGAATAAAAGCCTACTTGCCTACTATTTCTGATTTCAAAGTAGGTGTTGATTCCAGCAGTTTCCCAGGATGTCTTTTTTAAAGTTAAAATCAAAACAGAATCTGGTTCAAGGATGTGACTGAGAGGATGTGACTTGCATAAAGCAAGGATGTGACTTGCTTTATACTGAATGCTGATAGAAAAAATACGTCGAGCCAGTCTACCCAAAAAAATTCTTTCAGAAAAAGTTACTTTAAAAAAAGGTGATTTTTGTGGCAAATAGGTTTCTTGCTGCTTGCTTCCTTCTTTTGCAATTACGATTAATTTCTTCAATGCAAATAATGGACCACAAATCATACAATATGTATTATTTTTTGCTAAAAATGGATCCAGTTGCCTTAGAGTTTTATAAATGTTGGTATAATATATGAGATTGTCTTTCCCAGTGCCCTTTAAAGCTTAGACTTTTCCATTTAGGGATGTCAACTAAGGTGATTATGCTGTGAGCAGACTAAGCCTTGGGATTTCACAGCAGATCTCAAATGTATTTAGTAAGACTAATTAGCTCATTTCAAACCGGAGTTTTCATATTTTTTTTAAAGAAGAGCACATTTATTATTATTTTTATAGTATTTCTATAGGACCAGTTCAATGTAATTAAATGGAAAAACAATGTAATAAATTCTTGGAAACAATCCCCTATAAATATTGGTTTATCATTTGGCATTCTCCTCTCATTTCCACCGGATACCAGTGGGATTTGTATATCCGCTTCCTTTATGTTTCTAATTAAGAAACCACGTCAGATTTGCGGAAAACCTACACAATCTGTCACTTTGACTGCTGAGGAACGGGCATGCTTCCCTGACCCCTATCCCCATCAATCTGAATAGCTCCAATTTCTTTGATTTATATAGAATAGAATTTCATTGGTGGCTACTGCATAAATCTACAAAGACTTTCACATTTTGTTTCACCTAAACAATGATTGGGTGGAATGTGCCTGTTTAAAAGTGACCTTGCTCCAAAATTTGAACTTTGGCTTATAACAGGGAAGAAAAATGTTTTAGCTGTTTTTACTCCCAAAGACTGAAAACATTAATCCCTCAGTTTTCCAAGGTATTTGGTTCATTTAAAGATTTTCACCCAAAATCCGACGTTCTGTCATGCTTAAAATGCAATTTATTCAGAAAATGGCCTTAATAAATGTAAGAAGACTAATTAGGATAGGGTTATTGCTATTTTTTAAAACCATGTTTCTTTCTAAAATCATGCCTTTTACCAGCACTGCGCAACGGACAAAACCAAGCTGAAGTGCTTTAAACATTTGAAGACATTTGGTTGACTTGAGATGAACATTTTCTCTTCTCTAGGCTGGACTTGCAAGAGGCTCAGGGCCCAAAGGCAGGAGGGTTGCAGGGCTGTAGCAGTGCCTTGCACTCCCATCCCCACGACACATCCTAAACCAAAGTCCAAGGGCAGACACCAGCTTGTGCCCAGGCAGACTCTTCATGCCCTACACTCATGCCTGGGCAAGTGCTATGTGGAGTGGGAGCAGCCTAGCAGGTAAACAGCATGGACATCTCCTGCTGGAGCTCAGCCTGGCTCCTGGCCCAGCTTCATTTCCCCAAATAGAGAGTGCTGCTGCTTTGGGTCCCACAGAGACAGGGCTTAGGACTGAGGAGGGAACAGAAGGGGTGATGCATCTCCTCCCTGCTGCTCCTTGGCTGGCCCCATGTCTTCTGACACTCTCATTTTGAAATGACACTTTAATCATATTGCCCTTGTTGGCTTAGACAAGGCATGAGGGCACCCAAATTGTAGTTTGAGTCCTGATGTGATGCTGCTTTAAATCCTGCCTTCATTTGCCCTGATCCCAGGTATGTCTGCAAGGGAACTGACAGGTGAGAAAGGATGGTTTGGCTGCCCAGCACTGAGTGTCTGTGTGCATACCACCGTCACCTCCAAAGGGGAACCACACTGTGTTTTTGGAGCAGCATATTGTGCCTACTGGTATCTCTATGCAAGTGAAATAGTCTGTGGCCAGGGCTCTCTCTGTCTTTGAAAATTTTGGAGGGCCCCTTCAGCTGATGCAGGAGATGTCACAGGCTGTATATCACCCCCAGTGCACAGCCCAGAATTCGATGGTGCAGGTGGAACTGCCTCACTGCCAAAGTGCACACCCAGGCACATTTGCATCATTAGCCATCACATCATATCCAGTATTCACAGATAGTTACAGACAGCAAAAGCATCTGAAAGATTTAAGGTTTCTACCTTAGAGTTTTAGCCACTACTTACCTCACCCCAGGGACCACATTTACCATCCACAGCAAGAATTAGGGTTCTTCTTCCACTTTTGGGACCAAAACCCATGTTTGTTTATTCTAGCTCACTCTCCAAGTACAGAAGGAATTGGGGTACCTGCAGAGACAACCTGCTGACCCCAAAACCAGGCAAATCAAATTACGTCTCACTTTAGCTTAACAACAATTTAGTCTCCTCTGCACTGATTTGAATCAGACAGCCAAAGCCAGCTTGCCATGAAGCATGTTTTGTGAAGCCTTTCAAAGCGCTTCTTGTTGCTTCAAAAAGGGAATATTAAGGCCAATATTTGGTATTTCTGAAAATTGCTTTTTTTTCTTGGTGGTTTATTCAAATACAGTGTTTTTGCATACTCAGATGCTTTTCTTCTGGTCAGTGCAGAGTTAACTCCCATTCCAAAGCACTGACAAATTTGATTTTTGCTGGTGTGGGGCGTGCTGCAGGAAGAATTTTCATAGTGCAAGATTTCATTACAAGAATCTGGAAAAGTTAAACCCTTTCTATTGTTTTCAAAATGTAGAAGATGGGTCACCACTGGGTTCCTCAGGTTCCACACACAAGCTTCCCTGACAAAGGTTACTTATCTGGTATTTAGCATCCTATCACTCTCCTTAATTATGGGTACTGCAAAATTCCTCATCTAGATTAACACATTATATGTAATTACCATTCTGGAGTTTTGCATCATAAATTATTTACTTTAAGATGTCTGAGGCGATACTTAAAAATTTTTATTCCAGAATTGTAAGTAACATCTCCAGCCACTAAACTGGAATGTAATTTTAACCCTTGTGTTTCTTTGACTCTGCTAATTCCCTCAGTGTGCTTCTACATTGGTCATATGTCTTCTCTGTGTCCCATGCTGCTTTGCAAACATACACATTATCAAATTTTAACCAGCAACAAATCACAGGCTTTACCAAATGGATGCACAAATGTGCCTTGATATTATAAATACAATTTCTATATTTCAATCTTTGCATTCTTTAGTCTTTGGCATCAGACAAAAAGAGGGCAGAAGCAGTAAAAATGAGATGTAGATGTTTCTTCAAATATGCTTCTATCTCCAAACACCTGTGGAAAGATCCTGAGCAGCCACCTAGGGTGATACAGCAACAGCCGGGAATGACACAGAGTGGGAATGGCTCTGGAAGATGCTTGGGAATGGTGTTTGAAATTGTACAGGAATGTGCCATGTGTGCAATCTGCCTGACGGACACTCAGCCACCAGCTGTGGCTGAGGAGATGCTAACCAGGGTGAGGCAGAGAGAGGAGCAGAAACACAGTGCCACCATTCATGTACCCTTGCCCTGGCACCTCCTGCCACTGCCTGGTCTCACCTGGGAGCCACCGGATGAACCAGTGGTGCAAGTTCCTGACAGGGTTTTGTGCTGCACTGCCCAACCCTCCTGCATGAGTGGTGTGTCACAGGCCTGGGGGCAGACATGACAGGATGAAATATGTCCTCCTCCGAGGGGCTGTAAGGCACAGGTGTCCCCCAAGGTGATACTTGCTCCTTGGTCCCGGGCACAGGGACAATGTTTCAAGTGGAAGTTTGCAAGTGGCTGGAGAGAATCCAGGGATGGCTTGGTAAATGCTCTGCCATTTTAGGTACAGATGGAGCTCTTGTTAATGCCTTGAGGCTGGATGATGGCAGCTGTGAAGATTTACTCTTTGCTTGCTGACAGAGCTCTGTTGCTGACAGAAATATTTGGATAAGCATGGAGATTACTTCTATCAAGCTGAAAAGTCCAAGGTTTTGTAATATGTTTGTACTCCTGAGACTGAGGAATTATCTGACACTTCAGAGGTGAGGCAATCACATATTCAGGACCGTGCAAATGTTATGCTGGAGACTAACATTTAAATGCGTGCAACAGTGATAAAATAGCGAAGTCTATATCAAGAATACAAATTTTCTATGTTTGTAGTCTCCATGTAAAAAATTAAAAGGGGTTTGCAGTTTACCTGTGGCCAGAAGAGTTGCACCTGAAAGCCATTGTGTCCCTGTTTGCCCACTACAGAGAACAGTGACACTTCACCTTGGAACCATAATGTTCCAAATGACTTCATTTATCAAACATATGCTGGCAGGCCACAATCAGAAAATGTAAAGTCTTACCATGAAAACTGTGCCTCAAAACCAACCTGGTGCTAACTAGTGCCTTTGATTTCTCTGGTTGCTAGAGAGTAACCCAAAACAGGGAAGCAAACATTGCCACTAGAGCTCGTACCCTACCTGACTGTGCTGCCTGGATGCCCAGGTAGCCGCTCTCGCAGGCAGCTCCAGGCAGCTGTGCTGGAGCAGGGGCTGATCCTGCCCTGCTGAGAGCCCTTCCCACCCCAGCTGCTCTGCAAAGGGGTGACCATGCTCTGGAGGACAGCAAGCAGAGTGTGGGGTGCACGGTCCCCAGGTAGCTCTGCCCCTTCTCCTGAGGACAGGCAAGGCTCCAGATGGAGATCCACTGCCAGCCAGGACCGTGGGGGATCCTGGCTGGGAGACAGAGCAGGTCTGACCAGAATCCCTGTGGTTGGGAATCACTGCAGCACAAGCAGCACCTCACCACTTCTGCAGTTCTGTATGCCTGCAAATTACAGATAGCAGCAACACAAGAAGAAACAAGTATTGCATTCACTACTTGGTTTTAAACTGAAGGGAGGCTGGGTAGATCTGGGGCATGGCAGCCAAGCAGGGAAGCTCATTCCCCATGTGGGTTAGATTGGGTGCTCTGTGTTCTCTCCAAGGTCGAGGGGTTGGGCAGTTTGTGGATCAGACCAGGTTTCTGTGGTGGCCACCACAGCAGCTATGGTGGATTTTCTCCTCCTATGAAGTTTATTTGCTTCCTCTTTCCATCTCAGGAGGAAATCTTCTTCCTTACTGAAGGTTTAGTGGAAGGCTTCAATGCGCCTCTGGACATAAACATTTCACAAAGATTTTTGAGGAGAATGACACTTTTTTTTTTTGTTCAGAAGTGTTTTGACTGCATATCTTTCAATACAGAATAATTGAGATATTTTAAGTTTTAATCACAAAAGTTGGGCTTCTGTCAAATACTTTGTTAATTACCTCTGAGCCTGGGGGATTCAAGCAAAGCACCAGCATTCTCTCACTGGTGAGAGAACAGATCATGCAGCTGAGAGAATGAGAATGAGGCCATTACAGCATGCAAAATACATCAACAGAGAATCATAGAGTCATTAACGTAGGGAAAGACCTACAAAATCATTGAGTCCAACCATTAACCTAACACAGACAGGTCCACCACTAAACCATGTCCCTAAGCACCACATCTCTGTGCTTTTTTGAACACTTCCAGCGATGATGATTCCACTGCTTCCTTGGGCAGCCTGTTCCAGAACTTGACCACACTTTCAGTGAAGAAATGTTTCCTAACATCCAATGTAAACCTCCTCTGGTGTAACTGGAGGCTGTTTCCTCTTTTCCTGTCAATTATTACCTGGGAGAAGAGACTGACTTTCAACTCATGTATAATCCCTGCTCTGAGCAAGAGTTTGGACAAGGTGACTGCTGTAGGTCCTTCCAAACTTTGTTACGGCAGAGCAGTAATCAGTAGTTGTGAAATGGAGAAACAAGATTCTATTACTTATTTTTTTAGATAAAGTGGTTTTGTTTAATATTCAGTATTTTCATTTAAAATCTCTATACCTTCTGAGAAGTGCATCCACCTTTGTTTCCTGTATTTCTTGAACAATGTAAAGTATACAAACCAAGGTGGGACATACTTTTAATTGCTCTGCTGTTTATCAGTTTTCCCATGTTTCTCACTTCAACTGACCTCCTGTTGGAGACACAGGGACTAACATCTTCCCATCCATGTTCCCACTCATAAGAATAAAGGCCATGTGTGTATTTGTTATGAGTATCTACAGTACTCTGTAGCGTTTGGGAGAGGAAGGCTGAAAATGACCTGTTTGTTAGGAAAGCTCCTTCTTGCGATTCACATGGGAGTTGCAGGGTCAATGGCCTTAAGGAGGCTTAGGAAAAAAATGGTTCAAGAGGACCTCATCATCTGCACAGCTAAACATTAGTGTTGCAGTTGTTTTATCTCAACAAGTGGAATTGTAAAGGATTCAGGGAGTCCCAGATGTTTCTCAGCCTCACCTTGTCGATAATTTGAGAAATTGCGTAGGCTCAGTGCTTGGTGTGGCCTCCTGGCCAAAGAAGCAGGGGAGAAGTACAACAGCAGCAATCCACAGCCAGCTGACCTTGGCCTCAGGTCAGAGCCAGGTCATCAGCAGGTTCTGCTATTCTTGAAGTCACCATTTGCCCTGCAGCCTATCCCAGCCTGCAGTGAAGAGACTGGGTGTCTGAGGAGCAATAGACCATGGGACAGCTGCACGATAGGTCCAAGCATGGAACCTGGCATCAGGTCAGCCCCTTGTCAGGGTAATGCCCAAGCATGTATCCGTGCCTCTCCTGCACCAACTCTGCTAGAAGGAAAGATGACTGTGGCCTGGAAAGAAGATATGGTATATTCAGACCCTACTTGCAGTGAGAGCTCAAAGTGGGCTGTGTGGTGTTCAGCACTCAGTGAAAAGCATGCTGTTCTGAGCCTGTAGTTCACAACTGTTTAGGTCTCCAAGGCCTGCAAAGCAGAGGCAGTAGAGACGGTCATTTATAGCACTGCAAGGTCAGAAGACTGTTCCTCTGCTCAGGTGCAATAGTGCAATCCAGGAGTGATGAAAGGCTTTAGCTAGTGGTTCATTCCAGGGACCTGCCAAGTGGAGAAGTGTTAATGGGAGGGTCAGCACACAGTTTGAGTTAGACTGATATGGGTATCAGCACAGAGGGGGAACCATGCCTCTCAGCCAGGTGGAGCAGTAGGGCACATGACACTTCATTGAGAGCAGCTTTGAGGAGATCTAAAGGACTTCAAAAGTCTGCGAGTCTTTGGATGAGATCCTGACCATATCTCGTGATCATGACAGAGAGATTGACAATGTTGAAAAAACCCCCAACAATCTATGGCATGTTAGTGAAGTTCACAAAATAAAAATTTACCTCTGCCTTTTCCTCAATGGCTTCAGCTCCATGTCTCCCTGTGCACAGTATTGCAGGAGAGCCCATCTTTACAGCATCCTTCAGCATAAATGCTGCCATTTCTTTCTGCATGTCACTTGGCAACTGAAGGTGCTATGAAAAACAAAACACACACACTGTCGAAAAATTTAAAATAACAGTGGTTAGACTCAAGTATTTATACAAAATAGGAACCTAATGTTTGCTTGAAAATCTTATATGTTCTTCTAATTTTATTTACAAACTAAAGGTACCAAACTTCTAATACCAGCCCTTGCACTTGACTGCTGTTCACTCTTTTCTCCTGATGCACACTTGTACCTTTTCAAAAGCAATTTTTCTTAATAATGGTTTTCTTTAAAAATTCTCTAAAGAAATATTGTGCACAGAGTTATTGTACACCAGTCCAGGAACTTAATCTAATGCAAATTTTTCCAGGTCCATTGACTTCAGCAGATGATTGACAACAGATGGCCCACCGTGTTTGATATTATTACATTAAGGTATTAGCATACATATAATTTTCTTCTTACTTTTCTTTATCAGTAGTATTTTCTTTCTATCAGCTTCAGTTGACTTTTGCAGCCTTTATTCGGGGGATGAAATACATTCCATGTGAGTAAATATGTTCCATGATGGATAAATATCAAACTGCTACCTACTAATATAGATAAAATTTGTTTGGTGAAGGATTTTGTCATCTTAAGCCATGTTTTTAAAATATTTGTTATAGGAGGCAGTTGTGACTCTGATTGTGGAGTATTATTTTTGTAAGAATACTGGTTTTCTTTTTTATAAAAAAATGTGTCTAATTTGAAATGGACAACTCTATAGCAAATGCAGGCTATGTAAAATTGTACATTTCACCTAGTTTTCTCTTGGGCATGAGCCCTTTCTTCATTAATAGATATAGAACCTTAACTAAGTAATTTTAGACAATAGATAAGGAATTCTGTCTCTTATGGTAAAGAGAAATACAATTAAAGTAGCTTCATAAATAGCCTACAACTTTCCAAAGATGGGTTTTTTGGTTTGGCATATTGACTTTGCATTTATGAGGCAAATGTAAGAGAACATCTGGTTTGTTTTATCATTAATTCTGGGAATGTCCATTAATAATGCATTTTTGGGAATTGTTTTTGTTATTCCTGGAGAGCACTGTAATGAACAATCCTATACTTGTTCTGCCGAGAGACACATTTCAGTTTAGAGGTTGTTTTGCTGTCTTAATTATATTAGTTGTTATCTCCCTTTTTACTGCCAGAAAGTGTGTACTAATAAAATCAATTGCTGAGCAAGATGCCAGTGGACATTGCAGAAAACTAAACTTCATAGTAGTTTAAAAAACAGGCATTTTTGCCCTTCTTAATTTTTCTTTTTTTCCAAAATTAGGTTAAAATATTCTTTCTGTTATTCTGGCCTACATTCATGCACCCTTAGGAAAAACACAGTATTAGTAACACACACCTTTTTTTCCCCCAGTTATCAGCCTAGCTACGAAGCAATTATGAGTGGATAAATTGTTCTTGGTGTTGGCAGGAAAATGAGACATCAAACACCTCAATGGTCTTCTAGAATTCCTAGTTCTAGTGTAGCTGGATCACATAACTCCATAAACTGAAGCAAGATTTTCCCAGGTCAGTTAGGCAAGCAGTGGTGTATGTTGGGTTGTGATGGAAGGCCCCACCTATGGCAACTTGGCACGGTTAAGGAAAATCTGGAGCACTCATCACATCCCTAGGTGAAGGAGCTATGGGACTCAGCACCGGAAAAACAGGATTTTCTGGCAGGTCAGAGTACAGTCAGGAAAGATAGATTCTGATCCCCATTTTGGTCTGACATCTGATCCATGCAAAGTGTCTGTTCATAGCATTGCAATTATGGATCTAGTGTGGAGCTAGTTAAAATAACATGAGATTCTTTCCCTTAACTTCCGGGGTGTCAGAACCAACCCCCACACATACTCTGCGGATTTCTACCTGGTGTCTGTTGTGGGGTACCACCAAGCCTCAACCTCTTTTCTTAATGATTTCATTCTGTTTATTTACCTGAGAAAGAGCCTTTTCCATGGGTACCAGCAGAGCAGCGGGTGGCAGGGGTGCAGTGGTGTCCTTGTAGAAATCACTCATGGGAAACAACAACACAACACACAGCTGAACACCAGTGGTCACGCCTGGGCTCAGAAACAGTGTGAAAGCCAGATCCAGAAAATTCAAATGTCAATTTTTTAAAGAAACATGGATTTTTTTTTTTTATACTCTCTGTTTAAACTCAGACTCAAATCAACAGCCCTCTCTTCACTTCATTTTTCCTAGAAAAGGGGGGAAGTTTCTCCGATTGTTTATGCATTCTACCAATCCGGCAATGTATATGGCATCACTTACTGTACTGATTTTCTAATTTTCCAGGACCAAGTATAGCAGCCTCTGAAGAGATCAGCAGCTGGGGAGCATTTTGGCTATCCAGATTCCTAATGACCCCAGAGTAGTATTCCCAAACCTCTTGGCAGTTCCAAATTTCATGCCAAAAGTTGCAGGCATCTGTCTTACATTTTGAACATTTGTCATCAATATTCTTACTTAATTTAAACATCCGCTTAGGGGGGTCATGTATTCTCAATGAATAAAATTAGCTGCATGTAACCAATCTGTGAATTTGAGTTTAATCATAGAGCTCCGGTCTGGTTACAGATGTCTTTGTCCAAGGACTGTAGTTTACTACTGAATGCCTTCCCCATTAGCTTGGGGATTATCAAGCAAGGATTTATACCGTGTAGAAACCTTTTTCCTTTCTAAATACATAACTGAATGCTCTCACTGGGGGGATTAAATTCAGGCTCTCTGAAAGACCTACAGCTGGTTATCTCCTTTAGCACTGACTTTGCAATCCACACTAAGGTGAGGGGCAGGGCATGGTCTCACTGCCTTGGGAGCATAGCAAATATCAAATTGCCAATGAAAGTCACAATTCAGTTCCTGCTCCCTCTTTCTCCTGGGGGAGGAATAAGGTTGCCACCACCTATTTTTCTGGGTCGGTTTACTGCCTGTTCCCACCCTCTCAGCTGCATTGGCTGAAGCTTTGAGGATGCTCAGTCAAAGCTCTGCTACCTCTGACTCCTTTGCTTCAGCCTTTGCTGCTCACTTTGCTTGTGGCACCCTCTCACTGCCCAGTGCAAGTGCAATAAGTGGGTGAACAGCTGAGGCTGTGGAAAAGGACGTGGTTGCTCCTCTCTGAAACCATCATTATGATGTGGTAATTCTTCAGAAACTCCTCAAATTCTTCCCTGTATCATAAACATTCTGCACAGATATCATTTCCAGTTTTTCACATAGGACAATTTAATTAATTAATCACTGAACTCTGTTTTAGAAGAATTGTAATTTGATGTGACAGCAATGGCAGTGTGCTAGCAGTGCATAAACTACAAACATTTTAATTAATGTTTTTATTTGCATCATACCAACATAACCAAGGAAAAAGCAGAAACAAGACCTGAGATTCAGCCTCTGCTCTCCATCCTGGCCTAAACAGTGTCTATTTCCATGATATTTAGCTTGTAGCACACGTAAGCCATTGTGAATGATGACCTATTCAGCAGATGAAGGTGCAGTCCATAAGCTAGATTCTTCCACTTAAATCATTACATCTAGAACCAGCTCTCCTTAAGGAAGAAATAATTCATACTAATCTTGGAGCTGAAGGATTTGATTGTGGTTGTCACATCCTCATATCTCCAGAGTCCAGGAATAAGTCCACTGAATTACATGTAAAACCATCTGATTTTAATGTTGAATTAGCAAGAGGTAAGAATAAAATGAATCTGTTTCTTTGCTGTGATGATACATACAGATTTTCTTTCCCTGAAAGACACTGGATTCCTCACTCAGTGCTGAGTTTCCCTGTGAGGCAGCACAGCCTCATTCCTCTTCAAGCATTAGGAAGCATGATGGCCTCAGACAGCTCTGAGCTGCCCTGTGAAGGCCAAGTGTACCAAACTGAATCCAAATGACACAGAGGATATTTGCTGTATCTTGTTCCTGAACACTTTCTATATAAAAACAATACAAAGCTTTCAAAGATTTTTGAAATACTGAAAAGGATGCAAATATGTGAATTCCTTTCTTAGGGGTTGCTTTGGATAATGTCTAGTATTAATTATTCTGTTTCCTTACAGAAAATAGAAATCAAAGGTTATGAAGAATACTTTGCTAAGAGGTCCATAAGGAGCTAAATGATTGATGTGTGTAGCTGTGTAAAGAACTAATCCTTCTTTAGGTAATCCTGAGATGTCTTCCAAGACACATACTCTTCAGCCATTCATTAAGATCACCAGACCAAATTCTTGAAGTTTTTTTAGTCATTATGGTGGATTTAATCCAGCTCTCGCTTTCACACTGTCTGTATTAAAAAAGCTCTCAGGAGCTGAACAAAGGTTGCTTGAAGCAGCACACAGGCTCTTGGAGGCCAGAGGAATACACACTGTATTTGCCTTTCTCAGTCATCACTCTGACAGAGGAGTACAGAGATGTAATGGTGGATATGGGATGGAAGCCTCCACCAGCACTCAGCCAGGCCAATGGGGGCAGATTTATCTTGCTCATCTTTTCACAGAAACTCTTCTAAGATGAACTGAAATTGTAACTGGGGATGGTACCTTTCTGCAGAGTGTAGTTTACAGTGGCTGCTTCAAACCCGAAGCCCAAAATATACTTGCTTAAAATTCCTCCTGGGAGTTGTTTGAACTTGTCCTGCCAGCAGTGCTGGCAGATGTCTAATGTTTTGCACCCAGTACATGTTGTGTCAGGCTGTGTGACACCTCTCATGCCCCAAACTGGACATTTCCTTTCCTCTCCACAATTCCCTATTGCCTGATCATGTGCTGCTGAGAGCACCTAATTCTCTTCCAACCATGAAATTTTTCCCTGTTGTCCCAGCCAATGCAGACTGCAGCTGGGACATTCCATCTTCTGGGACATGGGGCTCTGGTTTGCACATCTGTGTCTGCTCAACTGCACATAGCCTGAAGTTTTCTACCTCAGAATTGTTTTCTCTATGTTTCCACTGTTCTACTTTCTATCAGTTTGCTAAATAGTCATTAGCATTAACCCTGGACACCGATTATTTTTTTTATTCCACTAACAGTTTCTATGACAAGACTGAAGGAAATCTTACTTTTTTTCTTCTTTGCCCCCTCCAGCTTCATCACACTATGACTAATACTAATAAAATTAGAAGATGTATTTGGTGTTCTCTTTGATTTCAGGGTGAGAACACCAGCAACTCTAGTACTGCATATAAAACACACAGATCTCCTCTCATTCCTCACTATTTTCCTGGGGAAAGAAAGGAAACATCTCAAGAACCACTTTTATTCATTCTGTGGCTCCAAAGAAGAGATAAATGTCACCCAGTAATTTTCCTGAGGAATGAAAATTAGTCTACACCTTTTCCTTCTACTTTTTCTGTTATATTAAGCATGCTGGATCTGGGATGTGAAGGTTAGTGCCAAGGCACCTGAATTGTCTCCATTTGCTGCTGAAGGCAGCATGGGTGACAGAGAAGGGACATCAGCTCCAGGCAGGAACCACCACCAACAAACACATTCATGCCTGTTGTCCCTGGCTCTCTGTGCGCTGTGACAAGCAACACAGGTCACCAGGAGCAAAAGTGACAGTGACCAGAGGGTGCAGTTATCAGGAGTACCAGTACCATGTTCTGCCCCATCAGAAATACACATGTGCAAAGTCATCTGGTTGTCAGAGGGTCTGTAACAGAAGCAGCAAGGCCTCGTGTTCTCCTTCCCCATCCCAAGCTATTTTACAGGTATGCATTCTACTCAGATGAGAAGCAGAAATTGGTGAAACACCAAACTAAACTCTCTTCCACATCAGCCTGTTTTGGCCCAGCAGTGTTGAATCAGAGAGAAGCTAAGTGAAGAGTTCTCCTAACATGAGAGTGGATGTGAGTTGCTGTTTTGCCATGCCACCAGGGGTAAAGATTCTGGATACCAGCTGCCCCCAGGCAGTGCTGGAAGGGAGGAACAGGATGCCTGTAGCTGGGGTCTAGAGGTTCAGCAAGGATCACTGCAGCAAAGCATGGTCTCAGAGGCTCCTGAAGGAAAGGAGCTGGGAACATCAGTGGGGATAACCTAAGCTAGCATGGCTCAGGAAACCTCTGGAGCGCAGGGCCAGGGCTGGAGAACCTATCCCATCCTGCAAAGACATGAAGGAGCTTTGCTTTAAGCACTCTCATCCAGACATTCTGAGTTTTCTCCTATTTACTGATTTTAGTGTTAGGCTTGTTATTTTGTTCTGTAATAAAAAAAAATGCTTTAGGGACTGGAGGTCTTCTGGTATGCTGGCTTCACAGAAAATCTGGAGCAGCTTCAATTCAAACCTCTTGCCAGTTCAAGTCCCATCACAGCATTCAATGGGGAATTGAAGAACTGGATATGTTTCTCCTGTCTCCAGGCTTAACTCACTGTCTGGATTTATGTCAGTTCAGAGAAGCTGGGATAATTTAAAAATCTGGAAATTTAAAAAGCTGGAAAACAATGTCAGCTGTCTTAAAAGAGCCCAGTGGACCTGGGGATTGGTACATGTGGGGTTTGTGGTCTGGACAGGGTCTGTATCTGCTGTCTTTAATGTCATTCTCATGGTTGCTAGGACAGTGCCGAACTTCCAGAGACTTTTCAGACAATCTCAGTAGTACTCCCAATCCTGCCAAAAACTGGTCTCAGAATTAATATATTTTGTCTCTCAGCTGTCAACTTTATTTTTAAAGCTCCTAGACTAAAAATATATCTATTTTTGTTAGCTCTCACAGTGACTTGGACAAGCAAACTTGAAGTGCCGTTTGGGTGCCCCAGCTAAAAAAAAAAAAAAAAAAAAAAAAAAAAAAAAGGCTCTGTATGGATTCTGCAATCTTTTTTAATCTAATTATTTTTGCACTAATCTCCACTAAAGACTCCAGAGCTACAGGACTCTAACACCACCTCCAAGTCATACCAACACCCACAAATCAAATCCCTAGTTTTTCCTCCAAAGCATGGAATGAGGACAGGCATCCCCAAAGTGGACAGCCTTGCCTTGAGCAGACCCTCTCACCCTCTCCCTGTGAGTGGAATATGCTCAGGGCAAGGATACATCCCAGATCACTCACTTCACCCTGCAGTGTGAAAACTATTCTCCCTCCTGCAGAGGGCTGCCAGCTCTCCTCTGAAAATCAGTGCCAGCAAGTCATCTGGAAATCAGCCTGTGGTCATTCCCTTCTCTCAAAATATGGCTGCTCCTTTGGCTGGCTCCGGTTCATGTTTAAAAGAAGAAGTTGTGCTCCACTGCCCTCCATGCTGGCAGAGGGAGCACCTTCTCCTGCTGGTGGGATAAGACAATGAAATAATGAGGGGAGGCTACAGGCACTGCCAGTGCTGCTCTGCAGGTCCTGGTACACTGTGGACTGAGCGAGTGGCCTCACTGCTCCTCAGCAGGACCACGCAGCCACCCTCATCAAACCTATAGCTGTGTGAAAGCTGCAGCAGATACAAAACATCAGTGCCTCCTGGGACATGTAGTAGCTGAATTTCAGCTTTGCCCTTGGGTATTTAATCTTGGGTTGAAGCAGAATTTGCCCCTCTCTCTGTGTGGTGCTGCTCTCTAAGGTTAATTTTAACCTCTCAGGATGGCTTTTCCTGTTTTTTTCTTTTCTTGTCTGAAACCAGTAGCCATAATTAATCCTTCAGTTTCTGATCTGAAGGAACTTCATGAAATGTGAGTGTGACATTATGTCTGCCATAATATAAATGCTTTATACAAAGGCTGCTCTTTTTTGATTAACAGTTGTAAAGGGTGAGGAGCAGAAGTCTGACATATGATGTTATTTTCACACTGGGATCTCTTGTACAAAACAAGACATGAGTTTCCATGACACAGATTAAGTTATTAGTAGATAAAATAATGCATTAAGTAAGTGGAAACAGCTAAGTGTGTGAGAGGACTGAAGGAAAGATTGCAGCCAAGGGTTGTGTGATTTGTCTTGTCACTCCTCATGTATTTAGTCAGCTACAAGCACTTTAGTTGTCTGTTTGAAGCTGTTTGAGAATAAGCTTTGAGGAGAATCTCCACAGATGAGGTATGAACAAGGGGAGATAACCTGAAGTCAGACAGACAGGGCTCCTTCTCTTGAGAGCGGGTGGCAGGAGAGAAAACTGCCTTGGAAGTTCCATTTCTGCATAATGACAGATCCCAAAGGGGCATGTGGAACAGGCCAGCATTATGAGGAAAGGATCACAGTCAGTCAAGGGACAGTGCTAGTCAAGCTGAAGATGATGAAGAGTATGAGGTCAGAGGTCTCACCGAGGCAGGCCATCACAGACAGTTGTTAATGTGGCATCAGGGGCAGCCAGGGCAGATGGAACACTTGGAGCAGTTACCACAAAATTTGAAAAAATACCCAGATGTTGGCTGCGAACAGGGATGCCAGTGCACCTTGGGAGGAATTGTGAGATGTATGCAGAATAACGTGAAATCTCAACAAGCTGTTCTTTAAAAGCAGGGAGAGATTAACTCCCACTTTATTTTGAGGGGAGAGAAGAAAGTGAAAATGACAAAGAGAAAGATTTTATTTTAATATTTTTTCTTTTCCTGTTTTAAGGGAACACTACAAAAATACATTAAAATCTCCCCCTGAGCTGCTATTTTGTCTTCATGGTCCAGCTTCCTGCTTTGGGCTGATTTAAGCCTGCCAAAACCAAAGCAGCTCCTGGTTATGCTCGGCTTTCTCAGAGTGACTCGCTGGAAACCCTGCTGCAGCTACTTCTGGTGTGTTTTTCCTTTACAGTGTAAGAGCTCCTTGCAAATTAAAAGGCTTTCTGGTGAAGATATAAGCTCATTGCATCTCGGCCTCCACCGAATTAAATAAATTTTTTCTATATTATTAATATTATATAAATGATATTTCTTTTCCAAGGCTGATGGTGGCTGATCTAGGAAGGTGCTTGTCAGGCCATCCACACATTTTCTTTTATATCAGATTCTTGCTCATAAAGAAACGGATAATATCTCATTATCCATTGAAGTACTCAGATGATTTTATTTATTCACATCAATCAAGGATTATATCAAGTTGTCAAGACTTTTGTCCAGATGGCTAGAAATAGTTTAAAGCAGATAAACTACTATTGGGTTTTCATTAGAACAGCAAGCCTGTAAAAAACAGGCTTTTTAAACAGAATTTTTAATGGATAATTGGTGGAGGTTTGAGAAAGCATTCCAACTGGATTTTATGATCAGGTGCTTCTTTATAACCTTTATACTCACTGAGGGTAACAGATTCAATCTGAAGGGAGATGTGAAGGTCAAGGCAATGCTGAACCACTCTGGAATGAAGGATTGACATAAATGTTTGACTGTAAAATGGTACCTCCAACTTGCTTTAATTCCTGTAGGCAGCGTGGTTTACTAAGACCTGTGAACAGAGTATATTCATGGCTTGACATGGCTGAAAGCTGTATCCTAGGGAGGGATTATGAAAGGTAGCTAAGATTTTTATTTTGATATTTTCTACTCCTACTTTTTTTGAGGTAATCATAATTACCTGACCTAATGAAAGCTGAATAGTGTGCAGTGTTTGAGATCTGAAGTTTGCTTTGCACACCACATAGTTCATTAGAGATTGCCTGACAGGTCTCCTGGAACTGTCTCCTCAGCTGGTGGGAATTGGGGTAGCTCCACAGGCTTCAAAGGATCTGTCTCTCCTTCCTCCTCTTATGTGTAAACAGCCTCTTAAAACTAATGGACCGAGATCTCAGGTTCATGACACATTCAGAAAGGGAAAGCAGATAAGGTGAACTCATGCAACATTCACATCTTGAGCCTCAGTTGTTTTATTATTTAAAAATCAGAAACAGAATTTTAGCACTTAATAAGGGCTAGGAGTAGGTTTGAATGGGACAGGCAGTTGATTTCACACACAGAGAGGAACATCATATCTAGCAATTTGTATTATGTACCCTACAGCTAAATCTGTGCATCTGAAGAGGCACCTACATTATCAGGGGTCTGGAGAGTAAAATGGGAGATGCCTGCATAATCTAGGAGGTGCTTCAAAATTTCTGAAGTATGGAATGAGCCAGAGCCCAAAGTGTTCCTACAACAGGTTACACACTCTACACAAGGAAGCTTCTCTCCTGTGAAACCCTCACTCCTCAAGCATCTTCTTGTGCTATTTCAGTTTTGTTCAAGTCTCAGTGCAGCACCCATCACTTCTACCTGAGCCAAGAGGCTGTGACCTGACACTTGTCCCTGCCTGGTAAAATAGCTTCTGCCTGGGGACAGTCTGCCCTACCCCCAGGGTCCCTGCAGGGATGGTGGCAGGGTCTGGAGTGCTGTACCACATCCATAAGGGCATTGGAGGGCAGCACTAGAATGGACCTGGTGTACTTGGACCATGTCTATGAAGGAAACCTGGACAACGATGACTTATAATTGGTTTTGCATTTACTAAATTTGATATACATTGTTTAACTGGTTAGCAAATGTACTTATATGCCAAATTACTGATAGTCTAAAACCAGAAACAAACAATTCTGTATGCTACATACAGCAATTAATAACCATTTAATAGTCTTCACTGATGGTTTTCAGGAAATAAAGTTGTACTATTAACATTCCTGTAAAACCATTAGTCCTAAATGTGTGTAATTGATGGTAGTACTAATGTTTGTAAAATGAACTGAGACTGATTTATAAGTCTGATAATAAAATAGTTCAGTAAAGGGCTTTGATCTAATAGCTATGAAAGCATTACACACACCTTAACAATTACCCTTGCAGATATCCATCCTCCTTTCAACTTTTACTAGCTTCAGTCATGACAATTTGGAAAGGAAAAATCCCAACTAAATGCAGCTTGGTAGAGACAACCATTGATCAGTTACACTCTGCTCTCCTTCCAGATAGGAGCATCCAATAGACTCCTTGGGCTCTTATCAGTCTTATTTCATTTGGTGCTATTGACTGAGCTTAAAGAAAATAAACACCTTGCCTTCTTCCTGAACTGATCAAAGATTTCCCCTATCCTACATATACTGAGGTCTAATAAACTGGCTTCTACAGCACAATCTTTCTTCTGCAAAACAAGTACTTATGCAAATAATATTAGCCATGGTAAATCTAAAAAATGCTTTAGTCCACTGGATCCACTCACTTTGCTAGTTTTTGTTCCCTTTTCCTCCTTCCTGATATAAACTGTGATTCAAAAACCAAATCAAATCAATCAATACTCACTCCATTTTTCCATAGTATTGAAACAGTTAATTTTGTTCACTAAATGAATACTTTCAATTAACTTCTAAGCACACTTAATAAACTCAAAAGATTGCATTCAAAAGATTCTCAAAATCTCAAAAGACTGCATTCAGAGAGGTGATCTTCCCATAGATGGCTAAGTATTTATGGTGCTTGTCTAAGAGTCTCTCCTCTGTTTCCTAGGATTAGGACTTGATACTGCACCACAGGGTTTTATCGGCTAATTGTCTTAACTCTTTAAGATGGAGATATTATACTCTGCATAAGTAATTCAGCATTTTTGTAGTTGTTCAGTGTGTTGCCTCTCTCAGTTTATTCCTCCATCACTATCTGCCGCAGCTTTTTACCCCTCAGGCAATGCATAAACAGTTTAGAGTGGAAAAGGTTGAGAAGAGCAGCTCCTCCTCTGCACACCTCTTAGTCTAGCAGGTAGGACACCCTCACGGAGAGTGGGAGACCTCACATCAATCTGTGTTGAAGCAGGCAGCAGGAAGAGCAACCTGTGCCTATCACAACCCATATGCATATTATTTACTGGCAGGAGGGACCAAGCAGAAAAAGGAGGAAGCTGGCAGCATTGCAGGTTTCATCTGTTCCTGTGCATTCAACCTCTGGAATCAATATAGCTGGCTTAGAAAAGGTCCTCCCCTCCCCTCCCCTCCCCTCCCTTCCCCTCCCCCATATAATTTTTAAAAATATGCAAACCCAACACAACTCTGATTTCTGCCAAAATTTACCAATTATGAACCAAACCCCACAACTCATTTTCCTTATATGTGGACAATTTTATTTAGATTAGTAACTTTGCTGACAAGCCAAAAGTTTTGCCTGTCTGGAACATTATTCAAAAACTGGAAGGGAATTACTTCATAACATAATTTTAAAGGTATGTAGTGTGGTATCAACCCTGAGAATTCACGTAGGTAACAGACACAGATCCCATTGCGGGTTGTGTTTGCTTCTGATTGCTTTCTGCTGCTCTGAACGAAAGTATTTCTAACAAGAAGCCAAATGTATTTCCCTGCTCAGTGAAGCTGCCATTCATAATGCAGAAATACACAAAAATTGCTTTAAAAAAAAAATCAAACCAAACAAAAAAACCCAAACCCTTTGGATTTGTCATCACTCTTTGAGCGATGGTACCGGGAAGAATACTTCATGGTCGAAGTGACTCCAGCCAGGAGTAGGGCTGAGTAAACGCTGCGGGCCACTCGCAAGCTGGATGTGTGCCCCGCACACGGCTGCACGATCATTAATTCCCAGGGGATCGGTGCGGGCTGCCCCTCCCGGCCGTGTCCCCGCGCTGCTGCCCCGGGACGGGCGCTGCTGGCCGGGGGCACCCGGGGCTGGCACCGGCCCCGCAGCCCCAGATGATCCGGCCGGCTCTGCCGGGACCAACTCACCCTGCCAGAACCGCTGGAGATGGTCAGACAGCGAGCAGTCAGCCCGGGCTGGCCCAACACCAGGACTGACGGACCCCGCCGGTTCCAGGCTCCTCGGAGCTGCTGGAGCTGCGGGGCTGGGATGCACAGGACACACACACCAGGTTGGGATGCACAGGGCACACACACCAGGTTGGGATGCACAGGGCACACACACCAGGCTGGGATGCACAGGGCACACACACCAGGCTGGGATGCACAGGGCACACACACCAGGCTGGGATGCACAGGACATACACACCAGGATGGAATACACAGGGCACACACACCAGGTTGGAATACACAGGGCACACACACCAGGCTGGAATACACAGGACATACACACCAGGATGGAATACACAGGGCACACACACCAGGCTGGGATGCACAGGACACACACACCAGGCTGGGATGCACAGGGCACACACACCAGGCTGGGATGCACAGGATACACACACCAGGCTGGGCTGGGATGCACAGGGCACACACACCAGGCTGGGATGCACAGGATACACACACCAGGCTGGGATGCACAGGGCATACACACCAGGCTGGGCTGGGATGCACAGGACACACACACCAGGCTGGGATGCACAGGATACACACACCAGGCTGGGCTGGGATGCACAGGACACACACACCAGGCTGGGCTGGGATGCACAGGGCACACACACCAGGCTGGGATGCACAGGGCACACACACCAGGCTGGGCTGGGATGCACAGGACACACACACCAGGCTGGGATGCACAGGACACACACACCAGGATGGAATACACAGGGCACACACACCAGGCTGGGATGCACAGGATACACACACCAGGCTGGGATGCACAGGGCACACACACCAGGCTGGGCTGGGATGCACAGGGCACACACACCAGGCTGGGATGCACAAGGCTGAGGTGTGTCCCCTTCTGCCAGTTTCTACAGCTCCCTTCTCTCCTGGCAGGACCAGAATGTTTATCTAAGCATTATAAAGACATATTTCATTAAATTTGAAGAGCTTTGAGTCTTGAATTGCATAGAAGGCAATCATGCAAAAACAGCCACAAACATAAATGTACAGTTACAAGATTGAAACTAAATAAAGAGCAAACAGATACCCACTATAGAAAAATCGAATAAATTTTGACTTGTATCAAGATGACCTTGCCATCTCTTAAGTATTGTTTGTGACAGGGCACTTAGTGACAGCACACCATGTAATGCCTCCCCATGAAGCATTTTAATTTTCTCTTCGTTAGTTTCATCAGTGGTGAAGGGCCACTGCTCACTAGATTTGCTTTTACATAAATCTGAGTGGTAAAATTCAACATTTTCTGCTGGAACCATTCTATATACAACCTGTCCATTAGTCACCTAATACATTTTTTATCACTTCATAGTTCATTTTCTTCCTTTGACCTTTGAGGATTCCCAAGGAATTCTAAAACCCATTAGTATCTATGAACACTCACAGTAAATCCATAAATGATTGCTTAATGGTCATTGCTAATCAGAATTAAGCAATCTTGGCATAGCTAAAGCTTTTATATATTTGGGGTTTTTTTCCTATGTGGTACACAGACTTTTTTCCTTTGTTTATTTGCAATCCTTATTTTAAGTATCAGATGATAAAATAAATGTGCATCTCTGAGAAAAAGCCGATAAAATATTGTATGCATCAAGTGCTGAAGTCATTAAATGAGAGGCTGCATTTTTACAAATGATAGAGGGACTGTTATGAGCATCAGAGGGAGCTTACATAACTTTGATAGGGTTGGATGCAGCATCTCAAAGCAACAGATAATGGCAGTTAGAGAAAGGGATAGATGAACTTCAAAAGATTGGATTTCGCATAGATAAACATCACAGTGTCCAGGTGTTTATCTGCAGTTTATCTAATCTGGGTGGCCTAGGGCTGTTGGAAGCTCACAAAGTCCCTGGTACCTCTGCTTTCAGGTAGGCTAGAAATGAAGTGAGACAATGCACACTTGCTGTATTTTGGCACTTTTGCTTTTACTGCCTGCTGCAGCCTTGAAGTGTGGAGGTGAGAGCAAATTGAAAGTAGTGAGGCAAACACAGCCCCACCAGACCTCCTCCGTGCTGGATGCTGTACAAACATAAAGGCACTGACAGTTTTGCCTGCCTCAGTGAATTTACCTTCTACAAAGGAAATGAGGGAGTGCAGAACTGCACAGAGTGGAGAAGTGCTGATTTACAAATGTTCTGTAAATTCTGCTTTTTCTTTGGTTTTGCAGTAAAGTGCAACATTTATTTATTGGGGGTTTATTAATTTTAAATATGAAATTCAAGCAGAAGGTATGAATGGTGCAAAGCCCTGAGACACAGTGGAAGATTCCTGGTGTTTTCAACAGACACTTCATTACCCCCTCTGAGTGTGTGAAACACACATGCTGAAACACCAGAACACTGAGCTGTTTCTGTACAACCTGTTTCCAATATGAGACTCTATGCTTGGTACCTGCTTAACCATTTGGATTAGTGAAAAGACAATCTAATCTTGGAAATTTATTGCTGGACTCAGAATTGCTGGTTGTCTCTTTAAAAACCCTTTGCCCTGGTGCTAAGTGAACAAAGGAGACTCACAGCTACATTTTAAAGATGTAAATTTCCAGTTCTAATAACTGAAGAGGTATGAATGCCAAAATAGGAGAAATTAATTTTAAAAGCCCCAGTTTTTATTATTTTTTAAACCAAGTTCTTGTAGCCAAATGCTAGTTTTCAAGGCTTGAATCATGATTTTGAATGTCTCAACACTGAAAACATTGGACTAGTTATTTGTGATTCACAGGGAAGTTACAAAGCTATAAATAGATTTTGCTTAGTTTTGGTTTTTAGATAGTTGCATTTCCATTGAGCACCAAATAATCTCTGCCTGTGCTAAAGATAAATGTATTAGAACTCATAAATTGAGGTTATCTGTTGTTGGGTGTCTTGGAGGAAAGGCAACTGAATTCAATACAGGAATTTCTTGAGCCAGAAGCAGATGTCACACTCTAAACATCTGAGGCTCATGATTTTTTGGCTGCCTCATTCTGTGCCTTTGTCACGCATTGTGTTCCAGTCTTGCTTTGAGGGGAGCAGCGAGGGAGCACCAGGGCTGCCTGATGTCACTGTGTATTGTCATGTTCCACCATCATTTATGGTCAGGATCCTCATCCAAAGCCCTATGCGGTCCAGCAAGAGCCTTTCCCTGATCTCCACGGTGTCAGAGCAGCCCCTGCTTGCCCAGTGTGTCCCTTCTGCCAGAGGGTAGGTTCTGCTCTGCTTAGTCTTTCATGAAAAATAATTGCTTTCCTTTCCTCTAAGGAATATAACTTCAAAACCAGAATTTTCCAAATATTTTAATGTATATTTAACTTAATGTTTCAAAAGACACATACTCCTAGAGGAATACCAACATTTGCTTAAGAAAATCCATCGACAACTATGTATTTAAACTGCATTGCTTTCACCTCTTACTATATCTGTTCTGGTTTTATGTTTTGGGGATTTTTTGTTTGTTTGTTTGGGGGTTTTTTTTGTTTGTTTTCTTAATGCGATGAAAAAGGGCACTTTCTTTCAATTTTGTTTCACATTGGTGTCCTTTCCTGGTAGTCATGCACTGCTGTGCCATTGTGTTTGAGGTGGCTGTGAGCAGAAGCCAGTAATTTGCCTTGCAAAGCAGAAGTGGAGCATGCAAGATAATGCCCTCAGTTAAGGTCAAGGTAGACAAGGTACAAACCACTGGAGAAGTACAGCACCTTGAAGGCATAGACCCTTTGCAAGGAGCAGCAGGGTAAAATATTTTATTAGTACTTTAGCTGGCTGATTTTATTTCAGGAGACCATAGCTGAAAAAAACAAAATAATTGAGGAAATTACAATAATAAACCCTTTTCTGAAATGGTATTTAACTACTGACAGCTGATGAAATGAGTCCAGAAGCATGCATAAAACAAGAAAGGAAGAAAAAGAAAAACATGTTCTTGTTCATGGACGTTGAGCAACTTGGCCCAGACCAGTCTCCATTTGGCTTTATTTCAGCAGGAAATTTTTTGGTAAATCATAAATTCTTTCCCAAAATATACAATGCACTAGTTTAAAAACAATCAATCATTCAATCGAAATTGAGGACGAGTTTGTAGAGGCGGCTGTCTCATTTTCAAGTAGCTCGTCAGAGATAGCAGTGGGATTCCTGCCTGCAGAGCCCCGGGCTGGGCTCCAGCACCGGGCTGGGCACGGACACCGCGGGCAGGGAGAGCCATGGGCTGGAGCAGCACACTTTGCTGGTCAGGGCTGCCAGGTCAGTGCTTGGGGGAGCCCCTGGCCTTGCCTTGGGGCACATGGCCTGGCTGCAGACACTCTTTTCCCCAGCTCCAGTGTGTGAACTGACATTTTCATACGTCTCAGGCAGCCCAAGAGCTTCCAGCAAGTGGAGATTGGGTCCAGCCTTGCAGGTACACTTTACAGAGCACCCACGGGCATGCACATGGAGAAGGTCAGTGAGGTCAGGGCAATGGCTTCCAGGCACAAAGGGATGGCTGGTGTGGCTAATGGGTGCTAGAGGGGGTCTGGGAGCTGCTCCTGACACTTCAGAGATTCTGGAAGAATATGTGCTTATGTAACTGGAATTCCCTAGTGCAAAGGCAGCTGCCAGTCTGTGTCACTGCAAGCTGCCAAATTGGTCTCCATCTTTCCCATACACCCTGCTTTTTAAGAAACCTTTGTATTTGTTTTTTCTACATTGTTTTTCACATCTGATAATTGTACTAGATTAATGATGAGTGCTTTGATCTTCGTATATAATAAAGTTTGTTATAAATCCATTGAGAAGGGTGTAACCAGAAAATAGAAAACTTCAAGTTATTCGGAATAGTGAGACAGCAAAAGTGAAGAAGTAATAAAGATGGTCCTTTAAAAAGTAGAAAAAAATGAAACCCTTCCTATTTAATAAAATGAAACAATGTTTGAAGCATATCCCACAAAGATCAAACAGAATTCTTATGTCAATATTATTGAAAAAGGAGATCTCCCTTTTTTTCTCCCCCTGATATTAAGGTTTTGAACCCCAGGCTAGATGGTTTTGGAATTACTTTGGATTTTCACCAGTCTAACAAGATCAGAATCTTGTCTTGTTTAAATAAATTATTTGAAACCATATTCCCCAATGGCGCAGCCTTCAGTAGATACTGCTGTTGAAAGGCTGGTCCCTTTGTTTGTTTGCCAGAAATATGACTATATGCATGTGCTTTGTTTTTGAAGTCTTTCTATTAGTGGACATGAGTCTGCTTGTCCTGTCAGGTCCTCAGCCAATATGAACTTGAACTTTGTTCTTCTGTTTCAGATCTGGTGAAGCCTCTCCATTTTGTCCAGATGTATCTTGTGGCTGAGAAAGAGTATTTTCTCTGCCCACAGACATTATCTTCTCCCAGCTCTATCAAAAGGTTTTTGTAATTTCTCAAATAATCATGGGAGGAGATTCCTGGGGTTTTTTTCTTTGCTTGCTATAATCATCATATTGTCTTTAGGATCTCCTCTTTGACATTTTTGCCTCAAGTGTCTAGAGCTGTCTTCTCAAAGTATACCCTCATCCCAGGTGGGAAACTATGCTATGACATCTGTAGCTGTGACACTTGTGTTTGCAGATACAACAGTTGCTTAATGAGGCTGCCCACAAAATTTTCACAGATAGCTTGAGTTGAATGTGTTTTTCCTGGTGGCCAGAGATCCTAGACTGGAAGTGGCTGGACCTTTTAATTACTCCTAATGGATGTATCTGCATATAATTTGAAATACTGGCCTTTTCCAGAATAACTTTATTAATTCCCTGGTGAGAGTTTCTTACTTTTATGTGTTTAGAATGTACCTCTTGTAAGGAATTTCATAATGCTGGTTCCAGGAAAAATTATGCTCACATTGCACTAACATGGAATACATTCACATACAAGAACTATTGATAATAGCACCAGTATCTTACTGAGTGGTTTTTCTCTGAAGCTACAATTATACCTAACTATAATCTCTGCTGCAGTGATGTGAAGTCCATGAGAATGTTCCTCTACAAGCAAATAAACTTATATGTGTGAAGAATCCCAAGGAAAAGTCTTAGAGATGTGTGAGTTTTCTGAGTAACACCAGGTGATGGTGGCAATGCACATTACCTCAGTAATCCTATTTTGTTCAAGACTGACTCTGCTATCATGGGAGTCCTATTTAGGTACCATATTTTTCCCATTAAATGACTCCTTCTGCAGCAAAAGTACTAAGAAATGGTTGGAAGTTTTAGTTTCCAATTTACTGCAGTTAAGCCGTGCGGTTTTCTGAGTACAATTTCATAGGACTACATAAGATTGTAAATCCTCAGAACAGTTTGCACAATTCTTTAATGTCAAAGACAGCATGTATTCTGAACTGCTGAATCTGCAGCTTAAAAGGAGGTAGGTTTTCTTCCAGACTTCCTACTAGGAATTCAGGCAGAATTTTTTCCTCTGATCATCAAAAACCTTCTTTTAATTTTTGTTCAGAGTGCATTCATGGCAAGTTTTTGAGCTTTAATGTGAGTGTTGTCTGGTATCTAAATACTTTTCTCTGTCTGTCCCTTCATATCAAATAACTTCTAAACAACCATACCTTCAGAAATATGGCACATTATTTTTAAATTTATTCTGCTACAGCAAATATGTATTGTTTTCTTGGAAAGCTGATACTCCATTTTCCTCACTAACCTATATGCTCTAGATAGAATTATCTGCTCTAGGTTGGATTGATCTTGCATGAGTATATACATCCTGCAAACACACCTGTTCTTTTCTGGGTTGCAAAGTACTAATGGTCTTAGGGATCCATTGTCAATTATCACTACACAAAGTTCTATTTTCATTTCTGGGCTATATTTTTTCCAAATTTTTTCAAAATCCACTCAAATGTTCAAAATTTAAAATAACAGATATTTTTACTGGAAACCTTTCAATAAATTAGAAAGAAAGTAAAATATAGGAAGTTTTAAGGATTTTTCAACCATTTTTTCAGTTTGCTTTAAAAATTGTAACTTTTTAATAACCTCTGGAAAACAGCACTAATTGAAGTTGTTAAATTTTGACAAATATACGAAGTGTGGATAATATTTTTCTACACCATTTTCTGTAGTGGAGACCAGCAATAACTGAATGCCTCAGTTGGTGCATGATATTTTAAAAACTGCACCAAAGTAACACTTGTCTGGGTTTAATCTCTAAGATTCCATAGAATATGGATGCTTATTAGTCAGAATAAGTTATAAAATACAATATTTTTACATACTTGTTGGCTGAGGAAGAGGAAAAATATTTCATGGACTTGTGAATTACACGTCAGATAAAATATATTCAGAAATATTCCAGCCTGTTAATTTGACTTTGCAAAATTCCTGTGACATGCATGTCAGACTTAAAAACCCCCACAAACATATTTTTAAATTATCCAGAGATCACAGAGACATCAACCTATCATGTGAATTGCAGCAAGGGAACATTTGGATTCTATATAGGCAACTCTTGTATTGTCTCTGATGCTTAGCAGACACCACATATGATTTACTACCATTTTTATTAAAATAGAAAGCACACTTCAATAAATATCATATCAGACTAGGTATTACCCCAGACATATTTTATTTCTTAGTCTTTGCTGCCTCTTCAAATTTTGGCATAAAACAAGAGGATATAACAGACTATAAAGAAAAAGTTACAGAGGGTCTTCAAGTTTGTGATGAGTGAAAAGGCTGCCTCAGTTATTAGTGCTACCTAGACATGCAATAATTGGTAGGAATAATCTCATATCCAGGAAAGGTTTGTCACAGCATTTATGGTAAAAGTTTATGAGTAAATTTTTCTTACACTCCCTTAAACTTGATTTATCTAACAGATTGTTACTGTTGAAACTTTATGGTGTTTTTTGAACTTTGAAATAATTTCTTATAGTGAAAAGGTTCAAATGCACAATATTACTGAGCATCACTGAACTTCATACCAAATGCCTAGGAGGCCCTGGGAGAAGAGAGACAGAAATCAAGCAGAAGTCAGTGATGCAGAAACCTCTTTTGCATCTTCTTTTGTTCATTTAGGAGGGGTCCTCACGCCACCACCATCTTGCTTACCTCTAGAGTTGCTCAGTCTTCTCTAGGGGCTGTGTAGAACATGCAGGCTGCTACTTACATAAAGGGAGGGGTGGCCATGGCTGGTGTCCCGGCCAGGTGTCCACCAGAGCCACTATGTCACTCCTCCTTTGCAGCTGGGCAGGGGAGAGAGAATATAATGTAAGTCTTGTGGGTCGAGATAAGGACAGCAAGGGATCACTCTGCCATTACCAGCACAGGCAAAACAGACCTGACTTGGAGAAATCAATTCATTTTATTACCAATCAAATCAGAGTAGAGTAATGAAAAATAAAAACTAAATCTGAGAATGCCTTCTCCCCTCCCTTTCCTTCTTCCTGGACTTAACTTCGCTTCTGAATTCTCTGCCTCCTCCCAGTCACACATTGTCTCTGCTGTTGCTATTCCCCAGGGGGAGGACTTTTCACACTATTCCCATGTTTCAACATGGGATCCCTCCCACCAGAGAGTCCTCGATGGACTACTCCAACATGAGTCCTTCCCACAGGCTGCAGTGCATCACAAGCTGATCCAGCATGGGTCCCTTTCCATGGGGTTTCCATGCATCCTTCAGGAACAGGCTGCTCCAGTGTGGGTCCCCAAGGGGTCACAAAGGGGGTCCTGCCAGCAAACCTGCTCCAGTGTGGGGCCATGGGTCCTGACAGAAGCCTCGTGAGACTCCAGCACAGGCTTTCCGTGGGGACACAGCCTCCTTTGAGTGCATCCTCCTACTCATTACACAAGTCAGTTTTATACTGGCAATAAATTTAACTAATTTCCCCTTCTGACAGTTTTGCTCATGATGGTGACTTGTGAGTGATCTCTCTTTGTCCTCACCTTGACTCATGAGCCTATATTTTCTCTCCCTTGTCCAGCTGAGGAGGGGAGTGATAGAGCAGCTTTGGTGGACACTTGGCATCCAGTCAGGGTCAGGATTTAAATGCAGAAACATAACAATGTCTAGAGTAGATCGGGTCTTTAAATTTTAACCTCGTTAATTTAGTATTTAGGTTTAATAACAGAGTGATCACTAGCAGATATGCTGGAGAGCAGACCATCTATGAGATAATATGCAAGGAATTTCCCAGCTCATATGAATAAGTAGCTTGTACTGTGCTGTTGGTTTTTGCTTGTAATTTAACTACCAGTCTTGCTGTCTCTTTGATATGGCTTTTGAGAAGAGGCTGAGTTATGTTCCTGCACCTAGTCTGAGACCTTTTCTAGTTTGATGTATTAACCAAAGTACATGATCTTAAACTGATTGTTTGGTGCTACAGTCTGGTAACTTGGTACAGTTTATAATATTAATATGTGTTTGATTGATTGCTGGTTTTGTCTTAATTTCAGCATTGGCAAAGTAAATTTTTCTGGGATTATTTAAGAACATAAGACCTCATAAAATGCGTTGTTCAAATTTAATTTCTATTTTCTCTTTGGCTTGATGATACCTGTTGGCAATGAACTCCATTCTGTGGGAAGAAAACACCTCTTAATGTTTTAACTCTTGCTATTTGCTTTTGTTAAAATTCCAACATAAACTGCTAAAGGACATGGAATATTCTTGTAAATTTATGTTTATTACTTTGACTCTCCTCTTTCCTAAAATTACTTTTCCTTTTAATAATGTTTGTCACTAATTTTCATATTTCTTTGAATATATCTGTATTTCTGTTGTTCAACACAAGAATGTGTTTTATCCTCCCCTATAGCTACCTAAAAGGTAGTGCCTAGTCTGAGATAGTTATTTAGGCTATTTTAAAAGGAAGACTGAAATCCAGGGATAATCTCACTGTATTTTAAAATGAGTATTTGAAATAACTCAGACAATTCCCATCCTTAAGATTGGTGTTTTAATTACAGAGGAAAGTGTAGCCTCCATTATGAGACAGCACACTGACATTTTAGACAACTAAAGTTAGGTGAGATCAATCCAGCACACAGAATCATACCTGAATCACTATTATGGATTTGTATATCACCCTGTATTTTCAGTATTATATACATCATACCATTAAAAAAAACCCAAAACAAAATAAAACAAAACAAAAAAAAAACCAAAAACAAACAAAAAACAAAACAAAACAAAAAAAACCATAAAATTCACTTTCTCTCTTTCTTTTTTTTTCTTTTCCTTCCCCTCCCCACCCCCCAGCCATTGCATAGAGTTGTAGAATGATTTAGATTAGATGAGATGTCTGGAGATCATCTTGCACAACCTTCTACTCAAAGCAGACCCAACTAATGGTAGATTGCTCAGAGCCTGTGTCAGTTGAATATTGAATATCTCCAAGGATGGATAATCTTCAGCCCCTCTAGACAGCCCTTTCCAGTGTCATTATGAAGATTTTTTTCCTTATAACTATTTTATATTTCCCTTGCTGTTATTTGTGTCTCTTGTGTGTCTTTCATCCACTGTGCACCACTGAGAACAGTCTGGCTCAATTTCTCTATATCCTTTCATTAAGTAGCTGTAAACAGCAATAATATTTTCTCTTAGCCTTCCTAAGACTGAAAAATCCTGCTTCCCTCAGCCTCTTCTTGAACGTCCCTCCTTGCTCTCACTCCTTAATTGCCTCCATAGCCCTCTGCTGGACTTCCTCCAGTTTGTTGGTGTTGCTTGCACAGAGAAGTCCAGAGCAGGACACAGCACTTGAGATGAGCTTTCCCTCTTAAACCAAAGGGAATAAACACTTCCCTCAACCTGCTGGCTGTGCTTTTGCTAATGCAGCCCCATATGAGTGTGGCTTTCCAGACAAGAGGTTTGCTGTGCATTCCTAGAGCTGAGCTACGTGAAGCCTGGGTCCTTTTCAGGGTGGGTGCAGTTACTGCAGAACTCATTTGATGTAATTCCAGTTGTGTCCTCCAGTGTGAATCACTTGACACCATCAGCATTTAATGCTAAGTGCCATTGCTCAGTCACTGGGAGTGGGATAGTTACATCCAACAAATTTTAGGTGTTGTGTCTGAGCTCAACATCTGTGCTTGCTCTATGGGCAATGAGAGAGAAAGAAATCTACAGAGACTGATTCTTCTCACCTATTTCAGACCCTTGTTTTATGAGGAAATTATTCTTATTGTAAGGGTCTGGCTCTTTTCCTTGGTTACAGAATACGCCTAGAGAGTTGGCTTAAACTAAACTCCTAAACATTTGATAGATTTTCTTAGGTCAAGCAAATCTTACCCTTACTGCAGGGTTTTTCAGTCTTCCCTTGCACAGGCTAGGCAAAATGTGTTTATAAGTAATCTGATGCCCATATGTGCAATTTTTCTGCTGTTACCATTCTAAATGTTTTCTGCAAGTTTGACCTCCAGAGTAATCAGGTGTGGTGAGATAGATGAGCCTACTTAAAATTTTATTTTACCAAGCAAAACAGATAAAACTCATCTAATTGCTCTAATAGCCTCATTCATCACATGACCTTGGTGATCTGATGTTTTCCACTCTATTTCACTCTTGTAATTCTTGTAGAGGAATGGAAAACCAATGCCAAGTCTGTGCAAGAAAAGATCCACTTCTGGGAAAGATGGAACTTTCCCAGAAGGAAAGTTCTTTTCCCCAGCTGGAAAGATATTGACTTATTCTTCCTGCTTCTTGAAAAAACGGTGGCCATTTGGTTGACTGGTGAAGATAGCTGCATCAATACGAGACTGCTCAGAGGTGCCTGATATCAGACAAGAAAATGGAATTTCTAGTTACTGTGACTCTGGCTTTACATTCAAAGATTTAAATTTCATCATCTATTTTAAAGGATTTTTCTACCTTTATTTGTGTCTTTACCAAAGGTATTTATAATGCTTCAATATTTGAAAAAAGTGTTGGATATTTGTTGGCAGAAGCAAGTATAAATTTTCAATTTATGTGAGCGTCTTTCAAATTCAGAGCACTGGCTAAGTTCGTTGTGAATGAAGAAGGTGAAATGTTCTACATAAGATGGGCCAGTGCTGTCCTGTGTCCTTCAGGCTCTTCATACCACTGGCTGAAAATGGAAATACATCAACTCACTAATAAAACTGAACTTAGAAATGTCATAGTCTGAATACTCAAATTCCCCTTTCAGAGGGAACCAAGAAAAGTGGATGGTTAAGCATCTCCTCACCTGTCATCAGTCATTTTTAAACCAAAGCTTGCAGTTCTCTGTGAGTGGGACAGAACTTTTCTCACCAGAGGACCAGATGTAAATACTGTAAAATTCATCACTAGCTTCAAAGGTTCACTGCTGTGCATCAGCACTTTTTTCACTCAGTCCCTTCTCATGCTCAGTGGTGAGAAACACAGCAAGGCAATTAGGCTGTGCTGTCCTTAACCTACGGATGATATCCAGGTTTGAACTCTAGTGGGGTTCACCTGAGCATCACTCAAAATCCACAGCTGTTGTCAGATGTTTTCATCTGGTTAGTGACACATCAGAAGGCATTGTACTGAATGAAAGTAAAATGAAAGACTGAATTGATTCATATGGTCTATGGGCAGAATGTCTATCAGCCAAACCCTGCTGAACAAAAAAAGGTTCCTCCTAGCTAAAATCTTGGGAATGTGCAACACAATTTACCTTGTGAAGCACAAAATAATGAGACTAATTAGGTGTGCCAAGTGCTTATTATTTTCAGTACTTTATGTCGCCAATGTATTATTTCAAATGCTGATTTACAGTGTTGTATTTTGAAAAGATCTTTGACCAGTCATTGCTATTGTGAACTTTTGAAATGACAAAACAAAAATGTTTGAGCCCAGTGGAAGACACAAAATGAAAAGCACACATTCTTTATTTGGACTGGCAATCTTTTGGCTACTTAGGGTTAAAATGAGAATAAATACAGGGCAGTTTAGGTGAAAGACTTGGGGACAACAGGGAGGTCAGAGGGAAAAGTCAAGCATTCAGTAGGAAATGAAACTATTTTCTTACTGTTATTTTAATGCCAGTTAGTCAAAATAAATAAAATAATATAAAATGTGTCATCATTTACTGTCACTCTTAAAATAGCAAGGCTCCAACTATAGGCAAGAGTTTGACAGCCTGAGTGCTCTCAAAACAAATGAAATATAAAGAAATGAAAAACAAGGAAAATCAAAATTTTTGTAAGGTTTAAATGCACAGTACATCTACAGAGGAGTTCATGTAGTTCACATGTCCCATCTCAAGAGGATGTGATATTAAAAATAAAGAATCACAGGAGGGCAGCAGTCATGATCAAATATGTGGAAAAGCTTTGACATCAGGAACAAATGGTCTTGGATTCATCAGCTTGGAAAAGAGATCAATGAGCGCAGATAGGATGTATGTCTGAAAGCAATCACTGAAGTAAGCAGGAAATGGCTGCTCACTGCCTCTCCGCATTACAAGTAGAAAAAATAAAGTTAAATGAATGAGTGATAGTTTCAATTAAGGAGAAGATGAGATTGTCTTATTCCTTGCTAGGGGAGCTGTGGAACATACATTCTGTGTCAGTGGTGGATGCCAAAAAGTTTACATAGCTTCTAACTTGAGTAGCCAAACTTGTGGGAAAAGGAAAGATGTCCCACAAGGACTATTTAACACATAGATCCCTCTTCTGGAAAGGAGGTTGCTGTGCTGCAGACTGCTGTAGGCTGGAAGGGGAGGCTGGGGAATCATCACTATATGCTTGACCTGCCCTTGGACTCTTCTCTTGGCCTCTGTTACTGGCTGTTGACAGAGTTTGGCCACCAGACCTTTTGCTTGACTCCTGACAGCTGTTCTTAAACCACCACACAGAGACTGGCAGTGCTGTTATACCTGTCACTGTGGTCTCTGTAAAAGTCTTCAGCAGGAACACTTTCATTATGAACCGGCAGCATTCTCAAAGTAAGCACAGTACTTGTGTACAGCAGATCATACACTGAGAGTGATATCCATGAAATTATTGAAACAGATTCATGGGCAACTCCAAGACCATAATTTGTTTACTGAGGAATTTGAGGATCTAAAATTCTTAGTTAATATTGGTCATAATAGGCTTCTAGCCACTATAACTCCCTCCAACTTGTAGCTGAGTCAGAGCTGAGTGTCATTTGTTACACCTAATTCACCAGGGTCTTTAGGTGATTACAAAGTCATCATGCCAGAGCATTTTCTTTGGTAGTGCTTAGTTAATTTCAAATTGAACAACACCATTTGTCAGTCAAAAAATGCGGTACCTCTTCTTTCCTCACATCCTGCACCTCCAGTAATTCTCCTAGTGATTCTGTTAATAAAAATGTTGGCAGAGGCAGCTGTTTTTCAAGGTGTGAATTACACCTTTGGCTTTTACATTATTTCTGCCATCCATAAAACAAAGATGCAAGTGAAAAAAGCTTCCAGTGTTCCAGCAATCCCAGACTGCATGCATTTTTCTACTCATTTCCCAGCAACTTAAAATCCTAATATCTGCTTTGCAGACTATAGCAGACTTCAAATTGTGGGTGAAGGAGATCTGGGAGGACTGAAAATCCAATCAATTTTAGGATTATGTCTTGGCGAACTGAGCTGGAACCAACTGTTGGGATGCAGAAAAGGCCAATATGAAGCAGTCTTTAGGAGAAGAAATCATGGAGTAGGTAAAAATAGGTGAAGAGAGGGAAATTAGTTCAGTAGTAGTTTCACAGAGTGGGAGTAGGGGTGTAGTTGCTGAAGATAAATTAAACGGGTAAATGAAGACTGAGACACTGTCTCTAATAAATTGTTCCTACTGGAGGAGTAATTGAAATGGCTCTGTTAACTTCAGTGGGAATTGGATTAGGGTTGGTAAACTGCTGGAGAAATATTTAAGTTAGTTTTTCACATCAAGTCTTCATGGAGAGAAAAATTCTTTAGAAGGAAGATTCCAGAAGTTCCGCCATTGTGGACAATAATGCTTTACTTGAGTTAGTTTCAGGCTAATTGAATTAACACTGCTGAAACATAGAAACAGCTAAGTTTCCCTGAAAAACTCTTCAGTTTTTAGATTAAATATGTGAATTCCTCTATTTTTCTTCAAGTGTCCAAGCCAAAACCAAACAGTGCATTTTTTAATATGAAAAAGATGCTTCACTTACAAATGGTGAAGGGATAATTCTAAAATTGTCACATCAAATGAATATTCAGAAGGTCGCAATCCTGGACCCGCATCCTTGGAGAAAGGTTGCCAATATGAGTGCAGCCATTTAGGTGCACAGTCTTGTTCTTATTAGCCTTGTAGCTGTTGGCAAGGTCATCCCCTATAGTTTTGACCATTTTCTATAAATGTCAGTGTTGCCAAGTGTTTTCTCTGAGCAGGTGCTCTAGGGGCAGATGGGACAGAAAGGAAAGCACTGGCACAGAGCTGATGAGCATGACAGCAGAAGTGCTACGTTAGATGAACAGTTGAAGCAGGAGGGCTGTCTTAACAATTTGCAGACATTGGAGATCAATTGATTTTTTTTTTCCCTCAGGCTTTAATAAGATTGTAAAGCCAGGGCCAGAGAAAGGGAGCAGGGTTACATTTTATCCAGCTACCCTTTTTGAAATGAGTTCCAATTGACAAATGGGTTTTGATTTTATTCCTTTGGATGCCTAGTTCAACTACTGGAACATCTGTTATTTCAACACCACATCCACACAGCTATGCATTCTAAATAAGCCTTGTCAACTTGGTGTACACAATCTGAGAAGAAAACAGACACACTTCTGTTAAAAAGAAAAAAAGAAATCGTGCTAGCAGACATTAAAAGTGCTCTATTAGCTGAGGAACAATGACCCTTAAAATCAAAGGCAAAACTCTTGTCCCTTTAAGTGAAAGCTAATAACTTGCAGTCATTTCTTTTTGTTTTGATGAAACCATGTCCACAAATGTTCTTTGTTAACGAAACTGCACTGGATCATGAGAAGGATGTATACACAGAATGATCAGAAAATTTTTGTAGTGTCATAGCTAACTGGAATATAACTAATACAAATGAAAGGCCACCTCATGTTTTCTGAACCCACATGCCCCACAGAACTACTCTGCTGATTCTCCACTATTTCCATTCTGCTCCAGAGAAGGAGCCTGTGTGTTTACACAGTCTTCCTCTAAAGGATTGAGCAAAGTAGGTTAGATGCATGTTAAAGAAAATGGCTTTGTGGCAAACTCCAGACGTTTATTCTGTGAGGCATCCTTGTCTTCCCAGAGGTGTGGAGCTGTGTGAGCTTAGATTCACCTGATGTGAAGGTGAAAATACAGGGCATACATGGAAAGTCCATGGATGAGATTCACTTGTAGGAACTCTCAATAAAAATGTAGCAGACTGCATACTTTTACATGTTTGCAACAAGGGGACAGCAGAAAAAAACCCCAAAGCTTCTCATCTAATGAAGATGAGAGATAAAAGACAGATGAACACTTCAAGAATACAGGGGAATTTGTTTTGTTGGGGTTTTTTTGGGGGGAGGAGTGGTGGACTTGGGAGTCATAACAAAATACAGAGTTCTTTTTTAATTAGTTTCTTTGGGTTTCCTATTCCTTTATGGATGTCCTCTTCCAATTGTCCCCCCATATGATTTTAAACACAGGCATTATTGCACAAATGAATGAAAAAAAAAAAAGGAGAAAAACCCATGAATGACAGTCACCAACAACTGTCAATTTGCTGAAGAAAGTCAAGAAAACTAAAGGACTCAAGAAAACAGATTTTTTTTTTAACCCATGGGACTTTCAAAACTGTATCCAAACTCTTGAGGCAGCAAGTAACCTGGCATCATTTGGCATTCCAGCTGATTCTAGGAGGTGGAAGTAGAGGGGTATATGAATGTGAAAAGCACACTGATTTTTTTTTTCCCTCAAAACATTTCCATAGTGCTGAATTATGGTTCAGGCCAGTTTCTAAGTTATATGAGCCAGTTTGCTGATCCCTAGATATGAGACTCCAGGGAGATAAAGCCAGACTCCAAAACAATCATTCAAAAATCTAGTCAGAAGAAGGATGAATATGATACTTTTGGGGATGGTGGCCTGTGGAGGGAAGAAAAGGAATTTTAAATGGGAAATTACTCAAAAGACTATAAAAATGAGCAAAGCAAAAATAAAATAAAATAAAATAAAATAAAATAAAATAAAATAAAATAAAATAAAAAGACAATTTTTGCATTATGGAAAAATATTTCCCACTGTGAGACTCTGCATAATAAAAAGGTATTGGTCTTTTTAGCTCATCCTTTCCTGAATTTCAGGTGTGTTTGCCAGAGTGTGGCAGATCTAAATGCATGTGCTTCCTGCTTGTCACAAAGATCCTCACTGCACTTGACAGTAGCTGCATCACCAAAGATCTGTGTTAAAGACTTGCTTCAGTGATTCACCAAACACATACAGATTTGGTGAAAAATAAGCATATTTTTGTAGTAAAACAGTCAGACTCACTGAAGATCTCTGCAAGGCTGCATCAAGTGAACCTAAAGATTTCCTTCATGACCTTAAAGCCTGAAGTTCATGAGTTTAGGGGTTACAAATATACACACATTTTCAAATGCATATTTTTGCCAAATAACAGCTGGATGTGGATTAAAGGGGCCATTCGTGTGTTTGGTCATCTCCACATGTAGTAAGTGAAATTAAGAATTGTTTTCAGCAATATGCCTGAATTGTGCACGCACATTTCTGCATTGAAAACATCTGAAAATTTGGCCTGTGACCTCTTTGCCAATATTTCTATTGGTAATGTGGTGAAATTGTTCCTTCAGTAAATACCCAGTGATATTGTAAAGCTAAATGAATTTTTTAGGAAAGCACACTAAAATCCTTGGAAGGAGAGCATAATGTAAGTACAAAGTACTTTTTATTATAGGCTGAGTCACATTCCTCTATCTTATGTGTAAAGCTGAAATAGTTGTTTAATATCAGTCTTAATAAGGAAAAGCCTGCAAAATGTTCTATGTGCTGTATGATATGATCATCACTGATGTAACAGCACTGGTGCCTGAAGTCCCATGTGCTGAGTGATTTTATAGGAAAAATGTCCTCAAAAATGGGAACAGAACTGGAACACAGATGACAAGCTTATTTATGAATGTGTACAACTGCTACAGGTGCCTTGAACCTTGAAATTATGTAGATTTTTTCACAGGGAAGAGGGATGTGGAAAAAATGTTTGTTTTTTTTGTTTGTTTGTTTAAATCAATGATTTATATTATCAAAAGGTACCAATTAGGAAAGCATCTGATGTAGGACAGAGGGCCTAATGGAGCAGCCAGATAACTTCTCCCTGTAAGTCCTGAAGCATACTATAATTGCAACAGCCACAGCATCACTTGAGCTTCATCTCTTCAGGCATTATCCATGGATTGGCACAGGAAATGAGCTGTGCTTTAGTGAGCTCCAGTTTGTCAGAGTGATTGTCTCCTCAAAGTAAAGCTGGAAATGGGAATGGGATTTTGAGCTGTTAAGGGGAGAGGTGAGCTGGGGGGTCAACTTCTGTGGAACTCTTGCTGAAAATTTCATCAATAGATGTGTATATTTGGGTAACTAAATCCATGTGCAGTTCTGGGCACCTCACTCCAAGAAAGACATTGAGGTGTGGGAGCATGTCTGGAGGAGGACAGCGAAGCTTGGGAACGTCTGGGGGACAAGCAGCAGAGGGAGCTGGGGGTGCTCAGCCTGGAGAAAAGAAGGCACAGGATAGAGCTTCTCACCCTCCACAACTACTTGAAAGGAGGCTGTAGCAAGGTGGGGGTCGGTCTCTTCTGCAAAGTAGCAAGCAACAAGACAGGAGGAAATGGCCTCAAACTGTGCCAAGGGAGATTTGGACTGGATAGCTGAAAAAAATTATTCTCTGAAAGGAATGGCAGGCATTTGAATAGGTTGCCCAGAGAAGTGGTGGAATCACCACCCCTTGAAGTGTTAAAAAGATGTGGATGTGGCACTTAAGGACACACTTTAGCACTGAACATCAGGGGTCAGCAGTTGGACCCAATGATCTTACGGGTCTTTTCCAACATTGTATGATCCCTATAAGACTGATTTCAAAATATGCTGTATCAATTTCTGCATCTATGGAGGTTTGTATTTGCTTAGCCTAAATGTTGTTTATCACATGCTAAACAGGGACATAAAAACTCAACTCGTTTCTTATCTACATTAAAGAATCATAAACACATTTGACATGGTGTACTTTAAAAAATGAAAAAATAGAGAAAACCACCCATCCAGAAGCCAAGCTTTCTGTGCAGGACTCTGTTTGGCTTCAGTGCAGCTACCTGCCAGGCCAATTCCAGATTTCAAGCAGTCTAGTGAATTGTGACAGACTGGCGTCAGTCTTGTATTCCTATCTTATGAAACATTTCCAATGGAATATTTTAATTAAGATCAGCTTTGTTGGCATCAGAAAACTCATAACCTTCCCACAATCAAATATCAGTGGGAGAAAGCAGCAAGCAGTTGACCACGGAGCTGTTTAACTTCAAACCAAGGTGGGAACCTGCTCTGGTTTGTCAGACTGTGTCTAGCTGCTGTCCTGCTCCTCAGGTTCAGCTTTGACTCCTCAGTAAGAAAACAGTAATGTAGAAAAACCACCCATGTATCTTTTCCACAAATATTCAACTCATTCCCTGGATTCAGATGGATTTTTTGATATTAAACAAGTAAATCTGTAATGGAATAGGGAATTAAAATTAATCAAAAACAGAGCTGTTCAAGAAATTCAGTGTCTGCACTGATTTGTTATTAGTTTTCCCCATGGATTTCAGTCACTGAGCACTGTACCCAGCCCTCAATGTCATCAGCATTCACAGGATCCCTGCACAGGCTGTCTGAGGAAATCAGGTTGTCTTTTAAGAAAAGATGAAGAATGTGGTCATTTAATTTTTTCAACTTATAGATATCAGGGTACCTAAAGTTCCTTTGAAATGGAGCAGTTGTCTGAGCAGATACAGTGGCCAATCACCACTTCTCCTGTTAATTTGCATATAATGAGTCTATTGTTCATAAGGGATTAGCATCCAGAGACTGCTGGCTGCTCAGGCTGCTTTTTGACGGATTACTTGGACCTGTCATGACTCTTTAAGGATCCCAGCTAAGAGGCAGAGTAAATTACCCTCTGCTGAGCTCTGTGCTGCTGTGGCTAGGCTGTGGTTTATTTAAATCGAGTTCAGCCATTACCACACCACACGGCAGTGTATGCTGCAAGAGAAGAAAAGCTTTGTGCAGCTTGGGCAGTGGGGCTCCCAGGGCTCCTCAAGGCTGCTGGCTTGGCTCTGCTTGCACGGCAGGCAGGTCCACAGGGGCTGGTCGTGGACATAGGTCCAATGGCTTTGGTAGCCCTGAGGAAAGTCAGTGTCCTTAGCTGTCCTTTTCTTAATGTCTGGTCATGGCCAGGGGGGACTCCTGTGAAGGACCAGCTAAGTGTCTTCAGCATATCAAGGGGACCACAGAGTGGTGGAGAGCTATCAAGAGCAGTAGGTGGATTCATGTTGACTCCTCTCCTGGTGCAATAATAGGAGCTATCAAATGAAGTCAGCATGTGATGGGTCCAGGAAAAAGGGCGCCAGCTCACTGCTCAGGGTGTGGGGGAGCTGGGGAAGTTCTTGCCACCAGAGACTAAGAATGTAGCTCCCATGAGCTACAGGGAAGCTTCTCCTGGAAGCTCTTCCTCCCAGGAGAAGCTGGATCTGTTCTTGAAGACAAAAATTTTGAAGATACAGAGACAGCGACTCTTCCTCAGAAAGGTCCCCTGCTATCAGATGCTGAAGGCTGTGAGAAAGTTTGAGGGTGTAAAACTGGATCCTTGTGCTGCTCTTATGCTCTTCCTCAGAAATCTGCAACATCTCCATCTGTGCCTGATGGAGACAAGGCCATGGGCTGGACTTGGCATCCCCCCAGAATGACTATCCCCCCACTTGCCACAGATGTGCTGCTGGCTCCCACCCACTTTCAAGCCACATGCTAGCCTGCTGTTCACAGGCCTCTCAGTTAATTCCGGTATTTGTACATGTTTTCCACGTGACAAATTAAGGGAGATTTACCAAGGTACATTGGTCACTTCATATCACCGGTGTTGCAGAGTTGCTGCCATTTAAGAAGTATCGGCTGATGCTTTTTGGAGAATCTACCAACAGATCTACTTCTCCAAGTTGAACTATAAAAGGAATTTAATCGTAAGTCTACCAGTTTTCAAACTAGTCAAAATACACTGCTGGACTGACTTTGGGCTTCTCATACAGAGAACATATATGAACTTTCATTATTCTAAGATGTCATAAGTGATGCCAGTGATAAAAAGCTACATAATCTGGAGTTACTGCTAAAAGGATAAAGCCCTTTGAGGAGTAAAAAAATGTTACAGGAATGTTGCTATTATCTTAGAACCAAACTTTATGAATCTAGGACACGTAAAGTCAAATTTAGACAAAGTCCTATACTTAAAAAATTAATCTCGGCAAATAAAGACAAGTGAATACATACTTAAGACTATTGAATTTTCGTAACAAACTTACTAAAGCAAACCCTTCACCCCAATTGGAAGAGAAAAAGTGTGATTAAAGAAAAGTGAGTGCGTCTATAAAAATTAATTTAATCTAATTTGTGACTATGTGCATTCTGACTGCAGGGAAGGCCAAGGGACTAGAAAGTTATATAACATTTTAGCTAGAGGTAGGATGAAACTTGCTGTCATCTTAACTCAGGGACTGAAAGCCTGAGGTGCCAGTGGCGCACTCTGAGAGTCCCAGGATCCTGAAGAGAATCACACAAGCACATGGTGTTCTAGGTCTCTTGCAATCTAGCCTGAGGTTTAAAGACAATTTGGGTATTGGCTACAGACTGCAGTAGTTACCTAACTCTGCATGGGCTGAGTCACTCACTCTGAGACTGCACCACTGGGACACAGCCAGTCTCAGGGGACAGCAGCAAGAGGCTGCTGTGCACAGCTGGCACCTAAGGATAGGCAGGAAGAATTCCAGTAATAACACAAATGCTGTTAATGAGGAAAATTATTTTTAGAAAATGATTTTTAATAGAAATTCACTTAGTGCACAGGATTTTTTACTAGTTTTCAAGTACTAAAATATTCTCTTTTGTACTTATTCACAGCATAACTGTCTCTGTGGAAGCCTGATTTCAAAGCTGTGACATTCTGAGACCGTGGATTTGAAATTCTTGACATATCATGGTAAGAAACACCTTCAGAATAGAAATTTTAAAAGTGAGAGCTTTCAAAACAGACAGTAACCTAGGTGTCATATATATAACAATATGGTATATTTTCAGGATCGTGGTAATATTATGCAAGCATTATTAAGGAGACCTTAATCTGAGTTTCCAATACCTGAAGTAATAATTCTGAGCCAGGGATAACACTGAAATTTTTAATGAAATTTTTCCCTTAAATGGGAATGTTTTGATCAAGTTCATCTGCTGGCACTGCCTCTGAGCCTCCAACTTCCCCAGTCCTAAATACCAAGCCGTGCTTGCAGAGGCATCAGACAGATGAAGAGGATGAGCAAGGCCTTGTGCCAGTTGTTTAACCTGCCCTTCCTGCTTCACCCCTTACATTGCTGGCTGTCCATCCATCTGCAAACATTGTTTCTTAAGCAAAGGATTTCTGAGTCTGTATTTCAGCTTCGGGTGCCTGGTCCTTTCGAGGCTGGAGCTCCTCCTTCACAAATGAATAAATGCTGCTCCCTGCTGGAAACTCTCAGTACGCTGCAGTCTGCGGGCATTTTCCTTAGGAAAGGGAGCTGGTGGAAAATGCAAATAGCTATTAAAAAGCAGTACTTCAGGGGGCAAACTCTCCAAGGATTAATGTTAATGCAGCGCTGCTGGATCTCCCACTGTCCCTCCTGGTCAGCTCTTCTGCAGAGCTGGAGTCAGAGCCACAAGCACTGTCTACCAAGGACTCGGCATCACAAGACAGGAATGAGAGAAGCCATACAGAGACCACCTGGCAGCTGCTCTTGCACCTCGGGTGAAATCCAGCATGCCCGCACACCTACAAAGGCAGATCTGCTCCAATTGACTTGGTGCATAGGGAGCCACCTCACCTCGTGAATGGAGGAACTCTGCACTGCCTATTTTGCATCACACACAGAAGTGCAGAGAAGCAGGCCCAGAGGAAGCATTTCTTCTGTGACTGATGGGCCTTGACAGCAATTATGATCCTAGTCCCTAAACTATTCAAAGCACCATCCATGTCTCTGGATGCCATGTGGTCCCCACTGAGAGGAGAGCAGGCCATAAGAAGATGCAAGAGCTGAGGTAGCTTGACAAGCTGTCATGCAAACACATTTTATGCAGGTTAATTTAAGTAGAAAATATACTCATGTGCTGTACTGGATTAGGACAAATTCTGAACATCTCTTCCAACCCTCTTGAGTAAACTTCACATAAGGTGCTGGGAGCAGCAGTGTCTAGTTCCTCATGGGAAGGTCCAGTGTACTAAGATACTTTCACAACATACAGAGACATTCTCATCAATCTGAACCTAAGAGCTCTCAGGTCTGGGAGATGCTACATCCCATCACCCACAGTACTCTCATCTCACCTCTCCATTGTTGCTTCTCTGCACAAGGGCTGTGCTGCCACTGCGTTTGGATGTGCTCATACATCCAAACTGAAGAGCTCTTCTTGAGAAGATTGTGTGAACTAAGGTGTTAATTTAGTAGGGTGAAGAGTACAGCTGCAGTCAAGAAAAGAAGTAGTCAATATCAGCTAAGGATAAAGAAATTTGCAAAAGCCAATAGTGTTTCAAGGAATAAGAAGCACATCAGAGTACAACACTACACTTGAGCAGAAGGTGATACCAGATCAACTTCAATCTAACTTTTGTATCTTTCAACTTCCTTTTCACACCTACTTTGGTCTAGCATCCATATGCTTTCAGCCCACACCTCCAGTAATCATTGCCTCAATCTTTGCCTCTGCTCCTTGCTCAGTTGTGGTTTCTGAATTATTGAGACATCTTTTTTTGCACCATCAACGTACAATGATTCCTTTATAAATACTGTATTTACTAAGGCCTTAAGCCAGTACTTAGTGACGTTGGTGGGATTCAGTCCACTGATTTCAGAAGACTTTGGAACACACTTTCTCTGTGAATTGAAATACTAGTTTCATTTCTTGACCTTCTTCTTAAGTGGTGGAATAGCAGCATGGAGCCAATATGTTCCCAACTGCAAGCTTTGCCTTGTCAGTTCCCACAAGAAAACCTGCAGAAGACATACCCCATTGAAGGGAAGGCAGCCAAGGCAATATGGAAGAAAGCTGAGGTTCTGTTTTTCCAGTTTTGTGGGAAGCAAATGATAATTGTTAGTTTCAGGCCAGAGTTACAGCTCCTGAGCTGGATCTCAGTCCCTGGCTCCTCTGAGGTCAGTCTGGAAAGGATGAATCAGAGGTGAGATCCAATGATGCATTAAGAGCTTTCCCAGCAAAAACAGATTTAGAGGAACAAGCAAAACCAAACCTACTCAATTAATGCTTTTTCCTGAAGCCCAAGAAAAGCCCAGGACAAAAAATAAAGAGAAGTAGGTGCATCATTACACTACAGTACCTTAAAACTACAAAATACTGGGACTGAGCATGTGGCACTCTTTTCACTCTTTCACCCAAATCTTTTGGTTGTCTCTGAAGCTTACCTCGTCCCTTGTGCAACCCTTTCTGTGGGCATTCATGTCTCCTCTGCCCTCTTCACTAGGCTGCCATTCCTCGTGGGTGCTGTTTGTAGTTGTCTCTCTTGTTCATGCCACTTCTATAATTTCTGTTCTCTTAACCATGGCCAGTCAGTCCTGCTCTATCTAAGCTCATTTCCCCTGCTATAATATTAATCTTCTCACTCCCTGTGTAACTCCTGGTAACTTCTCCACATGGGACCAGAAATTCTCCAGAAAGTGGCATGAACCATATCCACAAATTGATCATATTAAGCAGGTTCTACCTGCAACTTTAACATGAATTTTCCATTAGAGGGAGCAATGTCTGTAGAACAGATAAGATTTCTGCATTGGAAAGCAATTTATTATGGCTTTAATGTCTCTGTCTGGTTTTATTTGGGGTTTGTCATTAATGTAACACCCCTCCATGCAACATTTGAGCATTTTTATCTTTTTCCTTCTTAATGTGCAGTAGCATCATTTTATTGGTAAAAGGTAAAGTGATTACTGATTGACTCAAACAGAAATGAGAATTTACTCAAACAGAATATAGACAAGAAGGGGTTGTCTGCTTTTTCTTCTTTTTTTCCACTTTGAATTTAATGAATATTTTTACAGAAGATTAATTGCAGATTTAATCAATTTTGAAAAATCCAATATCAATAAAAATGCTAAAACCTCATTGTTAAATAAAATTACTCAAAAAATCTTCAAGGCAAAATATGTTTGGCTGATAGTTTTTAATATGACATCAATGCAGCTCAGTCTGAGCTGTTTCCTGTTTAGTTTGTGGCAATGAAAACACAGCAAAATTAAAAATAATGCAAAGAATATTTTTTTTTTTAATGAACAGTTGGGTGGTATGGAAATTGTGATGTTCCAGAGCTAATGCTCATAGAAGGAAGAAGAGAAAGCTCACAGGCTTCAGTCAGTATTAAATGCTCAAGAAACGAGATATTAGAGGTGGTGGTATAGGACAGGACCTTCTGAACACTACAATAAATTACTTTTATTGAGGTAAGGTTGTTGCTCCTGTGTTTCAGTAGGATTTGAGACAAAAGGAAAACAGGTCTGTGCTGACAGCCATATTAATGCTTTTGGTATGTTTTGAGTTCCACCATAGAACATCTAAACTCATACATTCACCATCATAAATTATTTCTAAATAATATATTACACTATTTTTCTGTTCCAAATTAGAAGTTAAGCCTTGCTGTACACGTGGGACACAGTGCCCATTAGAGAGGGCAAAATGATACTGATCACTTTTCTGACCCTTCTTGTTCCCTGTGAAATGCAGAAGCTCCTGCCCAGCTCAGAAGAGGTGTGAGCTGTACATCTTGCAGCTGCTTTTGTAAATGCTTTGGCTTCTCAATCCAGGGAGCTGCTCTGTAGGAAAGAAGGCGCCTCAGCAGTTGTCTGCAGCTACCTAATGGGGTGATCAGAGGGGAGGCAGACAAAGGGACAGAGGGAGCTCTCACAACTTGAAACATAGTCTGTTGTGGTGATATATGTAAGGAAAAGCATTTTTTGTACGTGGTCCACTGGTCAAACACTGGAAGCAGCTGGGAATGTCAATCTTCAGAACTCAGCTGGACACGATCCTGAGCAGCTTAATCTAACTTTGAAGTCAGCAGTTTTTTCAGGAAGATCTTAGCCAAAATAACCTCAGAGGTCCCTGATAACACAAATTCTGTAACTTCATTATTATGTCATATATCCTATGTAACCCAGGCATCCACTCTGAATACCTCTACCTGCTCTATCAGTCACAGGTAATAGTAAGGAGGAAAGAGATCAGATTAAAGTACAAGATGAAGGGAACAACACAGACAAAACTTTGGTTCTGAAACGTTTTTCGTTGACTTCTCAGAAGACATTGGGAATTTACTTCAGGATAAGACATTCTACAGCAGTACAAATACTTAGTGACAATGTAATCATGAATTATGGCAAAGGATGACTTCAAATACTGAGCTGTTTTCTCTCACAGTAGCATTGGTGAAGGCACAGAAGAAAGACGTGCTCCTGAAGTGAAACATATCTCAGAGGAGAATATATCCCAAGTAAACCTCAAGATAAGGACCATAATTTCTTGTGTGATAACTATTAATACAATTCAAACACAGGACATTGCCTGCTTGTGTTGATGAAAGCAGTTGATGAATTATTTTGACTTGGATGATGGGAAAGAACAGGAAACCCCCTCTAACAGAAGGTTTGTGAGACAACTGAAAATATCACTATAAAGGGATGGGACCTAACATCAGCAAAAGTATTGAAGAGACTCATCCTACATTTTTGAGGAGATTAGCGGAAAATATAACATGTATGCTCCATTATTGAAGCAAGAAGTTATTTGCAAAAGCTGAAGAACAGCCTTCAGAAATGTGTGAGCTCATATATGCATCACATAAATTATGAACTGCATTCTGTGGCTTAATACAAGACGTGCAGAAAACTAAAAAGTTGGGAAAATTACACTGCTTAAATAGAATATTATTTTTTGCATGTTACTACATACTTTTGCTTTTTCTTTTTTTTTGTCCCTCACACTGCCTTTCATAGCAATTCAAGAACATTATTTTGCTGCATTCTCAATGTTCAAAGTGCAAGACTGCAGTTCATTATGTCCCTGACTTCTTCCTAGCTTTATACAAAGGCAAGAGTAATGAATGTAGATATGAGATTTAATTTTTCATGTCTATTAGCACTTTATTGGGTTTTTGGGGTCAGTTCTGTTTCAGTGATTGTGCTGGGATTAGATTATCATTAACTAGGGACAGCAAAAACCCAAACTCCAACAATCCAGCATGAGTTATGCTAGTTAAATTTATTAAAATCAATAGGAGATGCTCTGACATCTAACTCCCTGCTCACCACCATCACCTTCTTCCATCACACAGGTATTTTCTTTTAGTAAGAATTTGCGTTTTTGTTTTTCTTTTGTCAGTGTTTATCTTATGTCTCTTTGTGGATCTCTGTCTACTTGCATCTCACAAACAGTATATAAGGGTTATAAAGGCTTTGTCATGTAATTGGCCAGTATGGTATTGTGAACAAGTAAAACTAATTCCTTGGACAAATAGATGTTGTATAGCATTAGATGCACTTGAGTGCAAATAAAGAATTTGATTATGTTTCTCCCTCCTGCCTGTGAGAAACAGATCCCTTAAGTCTTTTATCTAATATCATATGGCTTAAGTGCTGAGGCTCCTGGTAATTGCCTTGCAGGACTGTTCCTCATCTAAGAGACATCAGCAACTCGTGACTCACTAGCAGTCTGCTGAGAGTTCCTTCACACTAATTTCCATCCCCAGCTCCTAATTTGTCTCTCAGGCTACTCTAAGCAGTATCTTTCAACTTTTCATTTCTCCAAGGAAATTCATCAAATATACTCATGCACAAGGGTAGGAACCAGCCTACTGCTCAGAGAAAGGCATCTCAGAGGCAATTTTTGATGTCTCTTCATGATCTTTTGCTTAGAAACCACTGTTACTTGAAGCAGTACTTGGGCTGTGCTGTGGGTGTCAGCTTAGGTGAAGATGCACTTGCAGCATGGGAGAAAGGGGCTATACCAGGCAAAGTCTCATATAAAAAGTTGTGATATGTTCAGCATAAGCTTCTACCTCTCTGCACTTGCTTGGAGCAATGTAGCATAGGTTTGAACTCAGGTTTGAGACCGGATCATCTCTTTGAAGGAGCTTCTGTTCATCCTTTCTGCATTTCACACTAGGCACAGGGAGAAAACATCCAGTTTGTGTTTGGCATTTGCAAGCTAATGCTTGTGTAGAGGAATTAGGGAGGTTGGATGGAGTTATCTGCTGCCTGTGGCTCTCATTTCTATTACATTGCTTCAAGAGGTACAGAAATTCCTAATCACTGAAGTGAACTGAGAAAAAATAAGTAAGTAATGTCGTATATTAGTTATGCTTAATAGAAGAAAAGCATCTGTCAGTTCAAGTTCTGCATTCCCAAGAAGTTAAGAAATAACTAATATGAGACTGCAGAAGAGGCAGTACAGAAGTCCTGTTCCTGTCAACAAAGATGTCTGTAATAAAAGCACTTTTTTCTGAGCTGACATTAGGCTAATTCCCTCCTGTCCATTCCTAATGGATTGAATGCTAGGAGTCAAATGCCACTTGACCTTGTAAAAATTGGATCACCTATTTGAAGAAAACAAAATCTAACAATGCAGAGGCTTTCTGATATAGGTAAATAAGATTCTAATATAAGTAAATAAGGAGACTACCTGCTCCTACTAAACTGATGTTAGATGGTGCTGCCTTACAGAAACACTGAGGCAGCCTTTTCTGTAAAAATCATTCAGCCTAAAAGGGTGCAAGACAGAGCACTCAATAGCAGCCTATGCTTCTGCCTGTTCTCAGGGGTTTGAACAGAAGCAATTTGTTTTATGGACATGGCATTTCTCCTGCCCTGCTCATGCAAAGAATTGGCGTTTTGTAGGGCCCCTCTGTGCATGCTCAGTGCCAGCAGATTGCCTTTCCTGGCACACACGGGTGTTTCAGAGGGAATGTACACGTCTCTGTTTCGCCTGACAGACATTTTATTCATGGAGGGCTGATTTGCTTCATTAGCCATCAGTCCAAGAAAGTGTGATACATCAGAGACCCGGCTCCAAATTAGCCTAGGGACACTCTTATTCAGAGGCAGCTTCTTGGGAAATATCCTCTCCAGCCCGTTTCCTCTAGAGAACAAGGGGATGCATGTTGTACTTCTCCCTGCACAGGGAAGACCTTACTTACTCACTTACTCCACACCTTGTTCTCAGTAGCTCATTTGGCTGGCACACAGGAGCTAAGATGCACAGGCTGCTCCTTCCACAGCCTTGCTCTGTGAGGCAGGGCTATAAAAGGAAGGAAAACAGTATGTATTGAGAATTGAAGCAAAGTGGTTATGGTACATGACCTGCATGAGATGACCCCATGGCTCTGATACAGGCCAGTAAGGCATGCTAAGGCTTCAAAGAAGAGTGATTACAATCAATTACTGCATCGAAGCTCACAAGAGACTGTAATTACCTCTCTGATCTCCTGTATTATACAGCACACAGGCCATCTATTATGATTATTATAATTATTTTAGTTGTTAATGCTATTATTTTAGAAAAAGAACATCTATTTTAATTTCAAAATTCCAGGGATGCAAAAGCCTTAGTAAAGTATTCACTTGGTACTTACTCCAGCTTGTTTAATTACCAGGGCCAATCAGTGTGTAAATTTATCTGCTAAATCCAGTAACCCTCTACTACCAAGTTCTGGTCTGCAGTAAGGACTGATAGGCCTGGGCAAGAACATCCTGTATGTTTGTGTATGTCTACCTGTGGTTAAACAATGCAGAGGAAAGGTCTTCACCCTGTCATGACAGAGGGCTTGAGTTGATAGAGCTCTGCTGATAAGGTTTTGCTTTAGTGGTGCTGCTTGAAATGCCAGGTCATGACCCTTCTTTTGTCTTTTGTTTGGTAAAGGCCAGTGTACAATCTTCTGTTGAATTACAGTTAACAGTATACCCTGTTTCCTAGTTCTGTACAGGATAATGCAGAGATGCTCTCTGCATCTTTGTACATGGGTGTACACAATTACACTGGAAAAGAATTTAGAGGCAAAAGGCACTAATTATTATGCTTATAAATTTCCCAGGAGGGACTAACGTAAGAAACCTGGTCTTCAAAGTACCCTTATTTTAGACCTTGTTTAATCTCTACTTTCTTCCTGGCTGCACTGATATAATTTTCATGGGTAATTACTATAGGAAAATAGACTTCCTCTCTGTACAAGTTTCATTAACAAATCAAATATTCTATCAGAATGGGAAATGCACATAAAAAACTAAGTTCTTATATGTTACAATTACATTCATAACAAAGAATTCTTACTAAAACATTTTGGAAACCCAGAATTCTTAGAACTGTGACTATAACCAAAGGACAAAACAATAAACAACATAATTTTAAAAATAAAATAACAATAAAAATATTTGTTCTAGTGATAGTGACTTTTCAGAAGGCTCTTTCAACACAGGGAAATAAGGCTCCTTGACTTACTCTATATGCATATGTTCAAATGTACATTTCTGTTAGCAGCTTTCCTTCCATACATTTTGATCCTATTAACCAGTCTAGCCAATCCAACTCTTCTGGGGTGAAGGGTGGGGGGCAGATAAAGGATGTATGTATGGCTACATTCAGTGAACATTAGCAACTGAATAGGGGACAGAGACCTCTTAAGTTCTCCAGCTGAGACAACAGCACAGCAACAGACAAGCGACACCTTATTAGACACCAGACAATACAAAGAAGCAGAATCAGCAACCACATCTTTGGAAAAGCTTCAATTGTCCATGAAACGTCAATCTGCTGGAAGAAGCACTTGTTCCATCCTGTTGTTCAAAGGGCTGCTTAGCACAGCACATCCCTCGGGGCTTTGCTGGAGGGGCAGGGACCACAGAGTGGTCCCACTGCTGTGGAGATGCTGTCCTACAAATTTGGTCTCTAGATCAGTAAGATCAACTGCACTTGTAACTTCAAATTTCATTAGTGCTATATCTGTTTTCATAGCTATGGAAAACATACTTCTTCCTTTTGGTGAATTTTGCAGACTATGGGCCACAGCTGTTGGCAAAGCTCTCATTGATTCACGGCCAGAAAAGAAACCTCATCACATGCTGCAGTTATTACAAGCCATTTGCATTTCTTTAGTCATGCTAACAATCCAGTTGAAGGATATTTTTTGTTATTATTTACTGATTTTTTAAAAATTGTTAGTCAAGGAAACATGTATTAATATGAAAGTGTCTGAACATCTCCTCTGGCAAAAAGGAAGAAATAAAAAAAAATTGCAAAGAGGGAGATTTTAACATGTAGTCACCTCCTGCACTGTAAAAAGTAAATAAGAAAGTAGATTACATCATTTATGACCTAAACAAGTGGGAAAATAATGAAATGTCTTTGCTGATAGGAAAGAGAACTGACACATACCTCAGATATCTGACTCTGTTAATTTAAAAGCTGCTATCTTCAGCTGAAAGAAAATGTTAAAATGCCCAGTGTCCACATTTCTGGTGCATGCGAATCAAAACCACACAAAAATGAGGTGATCAAAACGCACCAGATAGCTGGAGAACTGAGATGAAGATGCTTGTAAGTGTTGTGATGAGAAGTAAAATTGTCAAAGATTGCAGTTCAGTAATTTTATATGAGCTACAGACAAGGAGAAAGCCACAAAATAATTAAATTTCACCTTCACATTCTTCTGCAAAAGGCTCCAGCTTCTCATTTCGTATATTTTAATTTCAAACTGACATAAGCTAAGCTTAATATTCTGGTTTTATTTGGAGGAGGCAAAACCCTGAAACTCCTACTAAAGTAAAACATCCTGTAGTGTGAATTGGGTTAAAGATAAATATATTACTTCTTTAGGAGACATCTGTCTTGAAACAGTGGGTTTTTTTTTTCATTTGTGTAGAGGCAGAGACCTCTAAACCCAGCCAGAAGGTGCTAAAAGCTGTAATTGCTGGAAGATCAGAGCTTCTCCATATGTGGTGGCTTCAATGTTTGGTGCTCTGGTTTTATCACAGCCAGCTGCTCAGCCTGGAGAACAGAAGGCTCAGAGAGATCTTACCAAAGTGTACAAAAATCTGAGGTGGGGCCAGGGGAAAGAAAGACAAAGCTAGAGAAGTCTCAGCACTATGCACTGACATGGCAAGAGGCAATGAATTCTCAAATACAGAAAATTCTGATCATTATCATAAAGACTTTTGTTTTGTTTTTTTTACTGTGCAGGTGGTCAGACTGCAAAATGCTTCCCAGAAAGGCTGTGGAGTCTCCTTTAATGGAGCTATTCAGAAGTCAACTGGATGAGTTATGGGCAATCTTCTCTCACTGGCTTGACTTGAGCAGGGGCTGGACCAGATGAGCTCAGAGACGTCCGCCAACCTCTACCACAATTCTGTGAAATGGCTTCTTCTCTACCAGCACTTTATATGGAATTCTGAAAGCAGCCTGACACACTGAGTTCCATCCAGTGATCAGCTCAAAGGAAACAAACAGTCATTGGGACACTTTTCTGAACATTTAAAAAATATATTTTTTAACTTCTAAGCAATGTCTATTTCCTCAAATTATTTATTTGTCAGCTTGAGAGATAAGATCAGACTATGCACTTTTCACATGTTTCTTTTGCTGCAGATCCTTCAGGGCCAAAGTTTCCTGAATATCCAAATCTGACTTTTAGATTATTAATTTGAGCACTTGGAATAAAACATATGAATCTCAAACTTTTCTGCAGGGCATATAGACCATTTTCCTCCTGCCAGCTCTATGAAGACAAATTAGCTTCACTGCAGAAGAACAGAAGACATTCTGAAGGTTTTCTAGAGATTAGTTTAATTAGCTAATAAACAAACGGAATACGCTTATTTTATTGAGATAGCAGAAATGCATTATCTCAAATAATAAACCCAGCATTTGCAGGCAGGTCATGACAGCAAAGAGACAGTGAGTAATACAAGAGAGATAAATTTAACAGGAGAGGAGGTGCTGAACAAAGAGAAGGGTGAAGATACAAGCAGAGCTGGCAGAGCAGTGAGGACAATTGCTGTGATGATTAAGGACATAGGGACACACAGGTAATTGCACCCCACTCAAGCTACCTTTGCCCAGACCTGGATGAAGCACGCAGGAGACAAGAACCACACAGCTGTGTAATATGCAGAGAGCCACAGCATCGTGCTCAGGGACTGTGCCCTCCTCGAGCAGCTCTGTGCTGCCAGGGACCAGAGCTGCCTGTGTCCAGTCAGCTCAAAAGCCTGCACAGCTCAAGCCAGGGTCTGTCTGTCTGTCTGTCTGTCTGTCTGTCTGTCTGTCTGTCTGTACCCCCACACACACAGGCGTGCCCCGAGGAGCAAGTTCCCAGGAGCATCTCAGTTTCTCCCCAAGGTGCTCATGAATCTCTAACTAGTTCTGAAACCAGTTATGAAGCAGGATGAGAAAAGGAAATGCATTGTAAAGTAAAGTAAATTAGTCATATAGAATGGAAGTGATAAAAATTATGCTAATAATCATCAAATAGTCTTCTGCTGGGCCTACCGTTGGTTTATAAGAGGTTGTACAATGCAGAGAGGGACTGCAAGGCTGGGAGAGTTGGGAGGGGGGAGTGGAAGTATAAAAATGGAGAAAAACAAGATCCCCTTTTGGTGGGATTTGATGGCTGGACTTGTTCAGTGGTTCATGAAGGCACTACCTAAGGTTTTCAGGTGATTTTTGCCTTTAGGGAAACTTGAAGAATATAAAATGTTCTCAAATGAAATTAAAAATCAACTTTTATTTCAAAAGACAACAGAATTATGTGAGAGAGAATTTAAGGTCTGTCCAAAGCAAATAAATAGAAGTCACTGGAAACATAATTGGTCTTATACAGTGTAGTGTAAAAAACTCCTGGCATCTGACTATCCCTTCCATGAAAACAGACAAGAGATAGGACCCTTTGAAAACACTGGATGTGACTAGAGGACATATTTTATGAAAATGAATCATTGCTTTCAAAATCAGGACTTCTTATTACTGCTGATAAATTGGCTAGTATAAAGAATGGCTGAATATGTAAGGGCTTGACTTTGGATGTTGGTTCTTTTTTTCTTTTTTTGATTCCCAGTCTTGATTAGCCTCCCATATTACAACAGCATCAATCAAGCTGACTACAATAAATTCACTATGAATTGTGAAATCTATTTCCACAATAATTATTGACTGTAGCTATTAATATTATGAAATCCATATTCCTACCTGCTTGCTGACAAGATCTTCACCTCCCTTCCATTTTCTTCTTTTTAGTTCCACATGCTTTCCCTGACAAAAAAAAAAATTAAAAATACTTTTCTTATTTCCCCCCTTCTTTCCACTGAGGTAAAATTGTAAGATGCACAGGTAATTAACTGTAAGGTAAAATACCTTATTTCAAAGAGGAACTAAGCCAAACATTGTCCTATATAAATGACAGTAAATATCATGTAATCCTGTGTGAATGTAGAAATTAACTTAGGGTTCCCACAAGGACTCAAGGTAAAGAAAGATGTTGTTTGTGAGAAAAATTCACCTCCTGTGGTGTTTGGATGCAGGCCTCCTTACTTGCAATGCATTGATTCATCCTGTGTGTAAGTGACTACAGTTATTTATGGAAGCTTATTGTTATGTATCCTGGAACTTTTAATGGGATGTGGAGTAGTTTCAGTGAAGGATTCTTAGATAGTATACAAATTTTCCATGTCTGTCTTCTATGGCCAGCATTGTAGCCTTCACCTTGGAAAAAAAAGCCACTAAAACCTCCTCTGTTTCCTGTAGTTAAGACTGTGATTTTAGACTTGAGCCATTACTGCTGTGCTGTGGAGCATCCCCAGGAGCTGTTTATGTCTCCAGTTCACAACTACTTTCCTTTCATCTTGCTCTGTTCAGGAGTAGTAACTTATTTTTACCCTCAAATTTTAGCTCAGGCTACCTCAGCCATCCAGCTGAAAGGTAATTAATTAATTCCATCTGAATTGAAGGGGAGGTATAAGAGAATTGTCTTTTTATTCCTATGCACTGGACATGGAACCAGATAATCAGCAGAACAGACAAAGAGGAGGAGCCAGCTCTTTGCTGGGCCACAGTGCACACACATAGCATGCCCACAGACAGATGAGATTTGGGCTCTCAGATGACAACGTATAAATGAGATCTCCATGCCTATTTACAGGATTATTGAAGACTCTCTATGAGAGCAAGCATTCCATTTCCAAGGCTCACACGTGCACTCTTGGAGCTGCAGCAGTGCCATGTGTCACCTGGACACCAAGCAGTGGGGTCGGACTGGTTCTGTTTGCACACGTGGCTGCGTGAGGCTGACAAAGAACTGCAGAGCTGGCATCAAAGTGAAAAGGAAGAACAGCACAAGCAGAAATAATGTATGACCTTAAAGCACCCCAGACCTGAACACAAATGGGAGTTATCTGAATAGAGGAAGATTGACAGCTCTTTGAATCCAAGCACTAAATACAGACATGCATTTGTGGTGCTCCTAGAAAGACTCTGTTTCCAGAAATCAATGCAAAGATTTGTTCAACACAGTGTGCAGCATTTTTCTCCCCTTCTCAGACTAATTTTACCCAGAAACTTGCTGTCTGCATTGTATCTCCTCTTCATTTTTCTGCAGATGATAAGGCATTGTCCAAAACTGACTTAATAACAGCAGTAAGAGAGATGGATTGTCACTTTAGATTACTCAGAGAGTGGTTAAAGTTAATAAAGGCTCAGACTGCTTCTTTATGCTACAAACGCTGTGCAACAGATTAGCCTGCTGGGGAGCACAATTGGAGGTGCTGGCTCCCCAATCACTCCTCAGACACCAGGATAGTGGCTAGAGCATTCATTTTCTCATGAAGACATCTGACATTTGCTTCTCTCCATACTTCTCTATCCCTGATGGGAAGCTGCAAGCATAACCTCAGCACAGTTAATTTTCTTCTCTCACACACCAGGACAAGAAATACAATTAGCGTGTGAATGATGTATGAGGTGTAGGGCTTCTGCACCCCTCCCCTTTTTGTTCAGGGGTTGACCATAAGCTGCTCCTGCTCTCCTTCCCTCCCACAGTCCATCGTGGATCTAAAGCTATGACCCTCACTCTTTGAATGCATTTCTTCTATGCACAACTGCTTCCAAACAGGACTTGCAGAATTAGGCATAAGACAGCAGCAAATGAAAAATGATGCTTTTTTGTAGACTGTGCAGAGCTGGAGGTCAAGCACACTATTAATAATTCTCTGACTTTTTAAAAGCTGTACTTCCCCCATTTGTTGGCAACATGATTTGAAAGGTCTGTACAAGCCACTTAAAACAGCAGCTGCACAGAGGCATTTCAGCATTGTCCAATATTGATTTTTGCTTCTAACTCGCCTTTTTGCTAACACTGGTTTCAATATCCTGTGAAGTTTAAGTGAAGACATTTCCCATCTCAATAGCCATGCACTGTAATTTGATCCCATAGACAAGCTCGTAGTATTTTCCCCAGCAACAGGGCTTGGCTCAAAGAGCAAGACAAACCCAAAATCTGCACCTTGGACCACTGCTGCCCACATTGAAGAAAGGCTGAGGGGGAAGGAATGGAGGTGGGCAGGAGTGGAGATCATAATCACCAGGCTGTTTACTGAGCTCAGCTGCACAAATAAAACCCCGCAATATAGGGCTATTACAACAGAGCATTTTTGCCTCCAGAGAAGTGGTCCAAAGGAACAAGAAAGTTCAGTAAATTCAAAGAACTATTTAGTATGCTTTCACATAGCAGAAGTTTAAAGGAAAAAGATACTCTGGAAAATTTAGCAAATTCTTAACCAAAATTAAGGAAACAAAATACCCTACGTGAAATGTGAAAATGTGAAACAAAAATAACAATTGTAAACATTGGCTAAACATAACAGTGACCTAAAAGTTAAGAAATTTCCCCACTGGTAGAATTAGAACATATAAATAATAATTTTCTTTTCTTTTGGGGTGGGGGCCTAAACAAGTGACATCTTCATAGAAGAGAAAAAAGGTCATGAGGAAGTGCTCTATATTTATACTAAAAAGAAGAAAAAAGACAAAGAACCATTTTTCTACTTGGTGGGGAGTGAGACAGGACACAATTGAAAATGACCTTGAGAAGGCTGAAGTGCTTCAACCTTTCTTTCCCTCATTAAAAAAAACTAAAAGTATTCAGACTATCCATAGACTTCAGAACTTAAGAACTTAGAGAGCAAAAGAAGAGGCTGCATAGATACATAATGTATCTGAAATCATGTGAGCCTTATAAAATTCACCCCAGAGTGCTCAGAGAATTGAGCAGCAATATCACAGCCATGAGTAATCATCTGTGTGGACTGATGGAGGGTGAAAGCTCCAGAAGACTGGAAAATGACCTCTCATGAGCTCTTCCAACCATGGTTACCATTCCTGTAAGGAGGGGAAAGCAAAGGTAAGGCCGTGATCTGTTGATTCCTTCTTTAGGAAGCCACAGTGGCAAACTACTTGGTATCGTCCCTATAGGCAGAGCATGAAATTTTGAGAACACAGGGTCAGTCTGGATCAAATCAAAGGTCCATCTGTCATAAAATAGGCTCAGATAGTAGCCTGCAGCAGTTACAGCTTTATCTAAAACCGAGGGAAGGGCAAGCACACACCAGCACATTCTCTCAGCTCTTAGCAATCAGAAGCTTAGGGATTTACAGAGCTAGACTTGGCATCCTTCTGTTAATAGCCCTCCATGACCTTCAATAGCCCTCAACAATTACTGATGAAGAGATCTTAAAAGTGCTGTCTTTATTACATGAAATCAGAATGCACAGAAACTGAAAACAGTCACATACTTTCTACTGCTCTGCCTTTCAGTGAGCACATTTTTGTTCCTAGCCCAGATATATTGTTATCACATATACATTCATTTCAAGAACAGCTAATCTTTCAGCAAAGCCATACCAAAATGTCAGGATAGCTACTTGATATTATTTACATTCAAGCACAGTTACCCTGGCTAGTTTGTCAGAATCTGCTCCATGTTAGAGTTCAACCAAATTTATTTTAAACTATAAAGAGACAAGACAATCCCATGTAGATGAATAGAGAATAGTGATTAAAGAACTTTATTTACATTTCTAGATGATCAACATCTTTTAGTTCCTTCTAATGGGAAGAATTGATTTTTTTTCCTCTGCAAAAGAGACTTAATCAATTTTGCTTCTGCAAATGTTTTATTCAACAATAGCTAAATTTCCCTGCATACACATCTGTCAAAACAGAAACAATCACTGGAAAAGAGAAGCTTCTTGTGCTGATATAAAGATATCTGTTTTATTCTTTCAACAGAAGCCTACTGATTTTCATATGCCTTAAAAGGAACCCAATTACAAATCCTTTAAATGTGCAAAAACTTATCTAAATACCACCAAATATTAGCAAATTTAGTTAGGGTTGACTTTTTGAGATTTTTTTAGAGACTATTTTGTACTTTAAATTAAATGTAAATGTCATCTTCCAGAAAAAAAAAAAAGTGATTCTTTTCAGATGAATTTATTCTAGTTGTTCTGTACTAATTTAGCCTTTTCTGCAATGCTGGACTGGAACTTAAGAAGCCTTGTTTCTCCAGCTCTCCAGGTGGCTGTCTTTAGTATCTGTGTGCAGGAGACTTTTTGGGAACATTATGTTTCATGCTGCTCAGCATCTCATTTCTCAATGCAGATGGAAGAACTTTCAGTGGTCTCTGGGTTACACACTGGGTGCAGGTGAACAAAAGTCACACTTGTTAGGTTGTAATGCCCTCATTCAAAACAATGGCCAAATGCCCATGAGGTGCAGCTCAGTTAATGGCAATAGTTCAGTATCTTTTACCATATGTAACAGTGGGCCAATCTACACATAAATAAGCAGAGAACTCTTTACAAGTTTTTAATACTGCAAGTCTGAAGAAATATTTAAGGTTTAATTTCTATTGAAAATCTAATTAAACATGCATTATTCATCTCAGTTTCTATCATGGGCACTTGCATTTCCATTTATACAAACAATTATTAAGCAGGTTCATTTCAAATAAGAGGTTCCTGTCTTGTTTGGTTTTATGCAGATTTGTAACATCCACAATTTAATTTAAATCAATAAGAATATCAGAGAAGTCTCACCTCCTTGCAGTCCATAGGACTCTTGACCTTGCCAGGACTCATAAACACAGGGGGGAAAAAAGCCTCTGTGAATATAGTACATGACACTGAATCCTTCAAGATTTAAATGGTAAGATTAAGAAGAAATCTGTAAAAAGTGTAAAATTGAATTTGTGTGTTTGTTTCCAGTTAGAAAACCTCCCAGTTCTTCAAGTTCATGGAGAGTCATATCTATAAATACATCTACTCTCTCGACCTCTTGCTAACCAAACTGCTAACCATAGTGTGCATTTGGCATCAGTGCAGTCACTGCAGCCAGTTTGGCCATTTCTGGGACACCTTCATTACTCCTGCAGCAGTAACAGCCCAAGACCTGAACTGTGAACCGGGGCCCTGTTGTACTCTGTTCTGTGGTAACAGGTAATGTGAGCAGACAGTTCCTGCTCCAGCCTGGACCCGCACCCACCACAGTGCTCCCACCCCCATGGCAGGGAAAGGTCTGATTCTGTCACACCAGAATGAAAAGTGACCTGATGAGGCATAACCTGTGTAGAATACCTTCAAACCATGTTTGGGAGGGAGTGTGGGTTGTCAAAGGTGCTTAAGGTGCTAAACTGACATACACTGGAGATCTGAAGGAAATGGAAAATGCCAGGAGAAAACTGTGGCTCTGGAGGTCGTGCTTAGCTGCTGGCATCAGTCACTGCTGGGCCCACACCAGCACCCTCCCACTGCTGCCCACTCTGACACAGGTCTTCTGGAGGGAGAGGTGAAGCTGACATTGAGGTGGCAATGCCCAGACCTCCAGAACACAGCTCCTGCACCTCCCTGCATCGCCCATCACCTCCAGTGCTTTCTGGGAGCTGCGTTCCCACCCATCATCACCATGGCCAGGGCTGGGCCTGGCACCGTCTGCTCTCCTGCCCTTGCCATGGCCAAGACTGGCCAAGGTGAGGATGTGATACTGAAGTGGTTATGCACGTGGTGATGGTGAGCAGGGGCTCAACACCCACCTCCTGACACAGCACCTCCCCAGCTGCCTGCTCACACAGCCATGGCTGCTCCCACCCGCCTTTTCTCTTTTTTCTTCTGGTCATGTGAGGTTGGGTGGGACACAGGAGCTGCACGGTTTGAAACGGCATTGCTTGGGAATGCAGTTTCTGTTTGGGAAGGACCAGCAGCAGGGACATGATGGAAGGGTGAGCTGGGGCCACCAGCACAGCTCAATCCAGCACTGCCTCTGCCAGGTGGCCCTGCTACCTACGTGGGCTCCACGCCACGGAGGACTGGGGATTGCACCCACGGCACGGAGGGAAGAGCCAGTCACTGGAATCAGCAAAGAGGCCCACAATGACAGTGCTCAGCTTCACAGACTTTTATTTTTGACTGTACAGAACGTGGCTGCGATTGCAATAAGGCATCCAAAGCACTATTGAACAGCTCACCATGAACTGTGAAATTTCACCCTGGTGTGGGTCAGAGTTTTACAAGATAAAACCAGTTGCTTTCTTAGTCAGTAAACCCTATACTCATTGCAGACAGATTTTTAAAAGAACTACAAAGACTAAAAAATTGTAAACACATAAAAACCCAGCAACAACCCAGTGTAGCTTCCTAGGAGAGTCTTGGGCATTTGTGCCACGGGGCCAGCTTCAGGCTGGCAGGAACAGCGAGGCTGGTGGGAGACACGCTGGGCACCCACAGCAGGGTGGGGTGGGACCATGCGGGAACATGCTCATGTTCTGATGAGCATCCCCAGCAGATGCCATGCAGCTCCCGATGTCCAGCCTCAGCCACAGTGTCTGACTGAGAAGGACCTGAGAACATGGGTCAGGAGGGAGCTGCTGGAGCAGCAGTGAGCTGGACATTGGCAGCTGTCGCCTGGCTGCGGGGAAGCCTCTGTTCCCAGTTCAGGGAAGCATGGACACCTCCAGTGGGAAGGTAAAGCCAGCAGATGTGTCACGAGGTAGAAAGTGAGAAAGTGTCATATTTGGCAGTTGGGGCTGGTCAGAAATAAACAAAGGGCGCATATCCTGTTCTGTTTCCAGGGTACTCAGAAATCCAAACTCAGAATCTAAATACGTTTAGAGGTCACCTAAAACCCACTTGGTATATGCCAAAATTTAGCTCCCCAAAAAAGGAGAAAGCTGTCCAATGAATCAAGTGACAGCTTTAGCCCAGGCAACAAAAAAACCTCCAACAATTCTTCTCCCATTTGTAGCTTTGAAACATTTAAATTTCGAGCAGGGAAGTCAAATTGTGAAGGTGTATGAGGGGGCAACAAACGTCCCTTGGCCTTGCCCTTTGGCACCATTTCACGTGAGGTGAATGGTGTGAAGGTCTGTCCACTGACCAGTGGGCTCATTCATTTCCACCATCAGCCCCCAGACAGCAAGTGCTTTGGTTTCTGTCTGTGTTTGGTTTCATAGCATGAGAATCTGAGAGTCCGGAGGTTTTATAATGCACCACCAACTCACATCATGCTGCAGTTTCTAAAGGTGATCAGAGAAATGTCTCGAGCATTTTTATCTGCTAAATTCCTGTGCTCTGAATGCCTTCCTTCACCTCTTTCTTAGCATACACACCAAAGTAAAGAAACTCTGTTAGTCCTGTTGTTTAAATTTTATTATTCCTCACACTTCTGCAGTGTACATTTAGATTATCAGGTTAACTAAAGTTTCCTTAAAATTCTCAGGGAAAATTTCAGGGTTCATTAAAGTATTGCAGGTTCATGATCTGTGACAGGCATTTTACAAAGTGTCAGAAAACTTCTCACTTGACAATAATATACTGACAGTCAGGGAAGCTTTCCTTTTTCTAGTGCTAATAATCAGCATTAAGGCATGTCATGGTTCCTACAAGAAATCTGTGATCCATACAGCTTAAGCTGTCATCTTTCTGCAATAACGGAATGTACTCCAATTTCATGCATACGTATAATTAAAAAATAAAAATAATAGCTCTCAAAACCACCAGCCTCAGTTTTAAAGCTTCTGTCATGTAGATGAGAACACGGGCCCCAAGCAGGTGAAAGGGTTTTCATCCCCTGAGCTATCCGTCCCCTGCCCCACACCATCTTGCTGACCCCAGCTCAGCAACGCTTGCCCTGAGCAGCTTGGCTTTCCCTGGACCTGTGGAGGCCATGGCCAGCCCCCTCCCATCCTCAGGGCAGGATGACAGGAAGTGCTGTTCCCACCTTCCCACCTTGAGAAAAGCGTCCAGCTCTGCAGGCAGTGTCCGGACAAGGCCAGCAGAAGGGGAACCTTCCTGCTCTGCATCCAGAGCATCAGGCTAGTTCCTTCCTCACTTTTACTGATCACAACAGGCTGAGGTAGCTTCCGAATACAAGAAGACATTTCATGTATTTATCCTAGAAATTCAATCAGGAATCCCTGATGACACAGCATGCAAGCTCTTCAAAGATGACTGTGGAGATGCTGGCCACTGCTGAGTTACTGCCTGTGAACATGCTGCATATCATGACGTAAACTGGGAGAATCATTTACTGGGTAGCAGCACCCTCTAATAAGGTGGCTCATTTAATTACACAGTAACACTGACCTAAAGCTGTGGATGGAACAGAGAACAGGTGAAGCAGGATCTCTTTTGCAGAGCCAGCATTAAAGCCCAGGTACCACACTATGGAATTTACTGACCAAAGGTGTGAATCTGGAGCAGGGCAGCTCCTTGGGCCCTTGGTCACAGGCACCATGCCAGCACCTGGAGCCAGCTAGCACAAGGGACTGAACTGGCTGAGTCAGACAAGTGCACACTGGTTGGGTGCTGCACTAGTCTCCTGACAAAAACAGACAGAGAAGGGGTATGAAGAACCAAGTAGCAAAATAGCATTCAGTCTCTCTGTGAGGAACCCATGTTCCTGCCATCCACTTGTAATTCTGAACTTAGTGCTGCCATGTATTACTGGGTAAAGGGAGTATAATGCAAATCTCCTTACCCCTTCCCAAGAGAACTCTTCTGTGTGTCACAGTGGGGAAAAAAGTATAATTTTAAAAGTAATGCATATTACTGATATTTTAGAGTAGACTCACAACTGAGAAGGCTGTCATAGTGAAGCACATGTTTCTTCTAAGACTGCAGTCAGAGACTGCACAGACAGAGCTCTTCACCCATGTTTGGCTTTGCCAGGGACATATACATATATAAGATACATATACATATTAATAAGACACATATATATGTATTAACCATTGCTCAGTAAGAACCAACAGCAGTTCACTGAACAATTTTTGTAGGTTTTCCCAGTAGTGCAAGAACACATCAGTGTACCCCAGAAACTGGCTGGTAATGAAGCAAATAGCCTAAGTGGTACAGGTTTTTGGCCACAGTGCCACAGAACTGAGATTAATAGCAACATGTACTCTTGATTATCCCCTATGTTAAGTGAGTCTCATGTCAGCCAGTAAACTGCCTGATACTTAACCTCTGTATTTCCTGATGATTTATTCTTTAAAAATAAATTGGGTTTTATTGAACGAGTCTCAGAGAGCTCCTTCGTGACCTTTCCTTGCTGGTTATGAGAAGGTTGACAGCCTAGTGATATAAAACTGAAGTTTCAAAGAGAACTAATAAGATGCAAACAGCCCCAGTATAAGCAAAGCCCTGCAGCTGAGCTGGAATTTCTTCTGGCATTTGTACTGAAGGAGAAGTGTCCAGTCTTAGCATCCCAATGCTTTTTCGGTCTTTTGAGACGCCAAACAAGAGGTCTGTTAATTCATGTTATGGCAGTTTTCATACAAAGACATCTGTCTACCAGGAACTAAACTTCTTTTATATGGGTCACTATACCTATCAGAAGTTAATGGCTATCAATCATTGCTAATCTGAACTGAAATGGAGCCACTGACCTCAAGCTGAAAGAGCCTTTTGTCTCCTACTAGTACCATGAGCCATGTGGTTTCCTGCCCTTTGCCTCTTATTTTATATTTTAAATAATCATCACTAATTGTACAATTATTTGAAAATATGCGAGATTTGTGGCCAGCCATGACCAAGTGGTGTTCTTTCTCCCCAGAGCTGTCACTTAATTGAAGAAAAGGGATCTGCTTAAAATTAAAGAATAAAAAAAGCATCTCTTAATGAAATATTAGCCCTGCTATTTGATTATTGGTCCTGCTTCTCAACATTCTGTCAAGTAGACTGTTAATAATCCTGCAGGCTTCAAAAATTAACAGCTGCCAAAGTCAAGGTCATTCTTGTTTTATATGGGAGTAATAAGAAAATTATATAGGCAAGACACCAGTGGAATGTTTTATATTAGGATAAACGAGTATCTGAAGAACCTACTTATCACAAATCTCTTTTTATTCAGTGGTTTTCATTATTTTATATCATTTGCATTTCCAGTTCCCCTTTACAACAAGTACTCATATATTCCAAACATTTGATTATAGATCTTAAGATAACACCATTCTTGTCAGACAAATAAACTGCATCACTAGCTATCTTTAGCTGCATCTGCTTTCTTTAATGGAACATATTTTCCTGTAGAAATGCTGCCTTAAAAATCATGACCACACTAATTATCTATGGCAAGCACATCTTCTTCAACTAACGACAGCTCGAGCATATTATCATTTGCTCCAGACTTCATTCTAAAATTGAAAGATCCATACAGTTTTGCAGACTCCTTGGAGGATGCAAACCTGCTCCTCCGGTACAGTTCCCCTTTCCACATGGACATCATCAGCAGGCTGGAGAGCACCACGCCCCCCAGGGTTAAGAGACACAGCCCAGCAATAACACAGCGGTCCAAGTGAGCACCGATCCTTGCGCTCTCGTTCTCCAGCCTCTCCATCTCCCGGGCAGCCACGGTGTTGGGATCCACAGTCACATCTCTGGGGACCACATAGGAAATTATCACCAGCAAAATGCCACTAACCAGGAATAAAATGGCACTAATGAATCCATAGTCAACGGATTTCCCAGCTGCCGCCTCCGAGGCAGCATCGTCCTCCTCGGAGACCAAGGAAGGAGAATCGTGCACCCACTCAGGTGGCAGCTCCCTGCAGGGATGCTGCTGCAGAGGGGCATCCTGGCCACCTGTAGGAGTGGTGGGACTTCTTGCATGCTCCAGATTTACATTTTCATCCACATAGGTGAACGACGTCTCGAGCTCCTGGGCACAGCAGCAGGCTTTCTTCTTCCCTCCATCCTCTTCCCTGGGCAAGCGCTCAGCTGGGTGGCAGGGCTGGGAGGTGCTGGAGGGTGCAGGGTGTTCCTGGGGCGAGGTGCCCAGGGAGGAGGGCTGGGGTGCCAGGGGGGGCTCGGCCACGGGGCCCCTCTGCAAGGGCTTGCAGTGCCGCTCACGGTGCAGGGCTGCCACGGCAGCAGATGCTCTGGGCTCCAACTCACCCCCCTCGCACTGCTGCTGTTCCTGGGGATGGGAGGGCAGGCTCCAGCTGGTAGCAGTGCCCAGGGGCACCTGTCTGCTCTCCTCAGCCAGGTAGAGAAGCTCCATGCAAGCCATCGACCTCGTCCCCACGAGCCTCACTGCCTGGGCTACGGCATCCTCCAGCAAATGCTGCTCCTGACCTGCAGAAGCGGCTTCACAGTACAGGCGCTGCTGTATCCCAGAAATCTTCTACTTTTTCACCAACGTTTTGTTAGGGACATGGCTTGTGTCAGCTGTTAAATGATTAAACAAATCCTCTCTGACATTCATTTCTTTTCAGTCTGCAAATGAAATAGCAGAGGGGGAAAAAACAACAGCAACAAAACCGAACTCGACAACCTCACAATGATACATTAATAAACCAAAGGAAAGATAACGCAAATGTAATACATCAGCTCTCCTCTCAACTGTTTGAGGGGAGACGGCAAACACGATTGTTTCAACCACGCATTTGAAACAGCAATCCTCTTGCAGATCCAGAATCTATTAGGGAATCTAATCAACCTTTGACAGGACTATCCAATTAAGGCAGTAAGTATCCACAGACATGGGATAACCAGAAAAACTGTGTAAAATGTCAGAGAAAAGATACGTCTGTTCTTTTAGAAGCATATAACTCCCACCCCCCCCCCCCCTTCCGAATAAAGAATTTTACACTCAGATTCACAGACTAATTAGAAAGAAACACGCAAATCCCATGTAGCTCAATAATCCAGGATCTGTATTCTCCGGTGGAAATCTGATAATCCTATGGGAAAACCAGTGCTTTCCTATGTAAGACCTACCATTCATCTAAGAGCTTTTTGAAATGAAATTACGCCTCAAAGACTGATGACTCAAAGACGGATATTACTTCTCATCTGCAATTAATCCGTTACTACCCCTTTCGCCCGGGCCCCCTCCCCCTCGAGGCCGCCCGGTGTCACGGGGCGAAGCCTGCAGCCCGACAAATGTGTTGCATGCGTAGGAAACACATGTGCGTCTACAGCACATACGTGATCGCTCACAGCCGCTGCTCACTCACGCTCTTCTCGGGACCTCAGCGAGAACCGGCCGCGCTGGGAAAGGCGATTCCCGCCGGCGCCGGGAGGAGCTGGATCCCCCCCGCCAGCGAGTGCCCCGAGCGATACCGGGCTGGGCAGACACTCACAGGCACACACGCATCCCCGGCAGCAGCAGCAGCACGCCGCCTCCTCCTGCTGCTGCTGCTCCTCCCTCTGCTGCTCCTCCTCCTGCCCGCGGGGTCTCACCTGCCCGGCGCGGCACCGGCCCCGCACGCACGGACACACGGACACACGGACACACTCACCTACGTCCCGCCCGCCTCCGCCACCGGTCGCGCCCCCGCCCGCGCTGCTCCCAGCGACCCTGGGCGGCCCTGCCCGGCCCGGCCCGGCCCGGCCCGGCCCAGCCCAGCCGGGCAGCGCCGGGCGGGCGGGCTCCGCTCGGCACGCCGGGAGCTGTAGTCCGCGGGCGGGGGCGGCTGCGCTGCTGCGGCAGCGCCCGGAGCTGTGCCCGCTCCGCCCCGCCCCGCCGCGGGCTCGGGCGCTGCCCGCGGGTGCCGCTGCCGGGGCTGCGGTCGCCGGACTGTCCCCTCCGAGTCCCCGGGTCCTGGCACGGGCCCGGAGAGGGGCTTCCGTGCAGCCTTACGCGTGGGTCTAGCTCTGCCATCGCCCCGAGTTGTTTTCCATAGTCATGGGAGCTCACGACTTACTCTGGGGAAAGATAAAATCAGATTCTCAAAAGATCGCAGAACTGCTGGAGCTGAGGAGACATCAAGAGACGTACTCTCTGCACAAGACTTACTGGAAAATCTCAGGAGCTCGCTCGTGTTGGCAGATTGTCCATGCGCTTCCTCTGGCCGGCATAAATGACTGTTTAAAAAAAGTCTGTTGCCAAAAAATACATAATAAATGAATGACCATTTCATTTTCAGTATGAGCCTTCGCTGAGTTTTCTTGCCAATGCTTTTCCTTTGCCAGTGTTACTGATAAACTAGAACATGAAAATATAGTATGGAGTAGTCTAAGCCGAAGGTTTATGAGAGCTGAATACTGTGCTGCTGTTGTGAAAAGACCAGGCTCTGGGGAGACAAAAAGCATACATGAGCAGAGGGACCTTTGTCATGGAGCCGAAGTGAGGATGCACACAGGAATTAGAAGAGAGCAGCGCCTGCATGGCTGTTGGGCAGGAAAGCAGAGGCTCAGGCTGGATAGGGAGTTGGAAAGGAATCAGAAGAGACAAGCACAGACTGTCTGAAGGAGTTGTCCTAACATCAGAGAACAAGGTGATTCTCTGTAAGGACTCTTTGCCAGTTCTGAAGCAATGCATTAGGCAATCAAATCAGTTTTGAAGACATATCCTGCTGAGACCCAAAACACCTGGCACAGAAGATTCAGATCTTTGTGGGAATAACTCCCATGAATGTCAAAATTACTTGCCAGGACATGGCAACAGCAGGGCACTCGCACTGCCCATCACACAGATTGCTCAGTACTCTGGGCTGCTTTGGATATCATTTCAAAGCAGCTCTAGACAGTGTTTCCATTAGCAAAGTGCAGTTTCAATGCATTGAATAGTGTATTATTCACTCTTTGAAGAAAAGCCATAAGGAGAAAATAATGGAGGTGGGAAAATGGTGCAGGCTGTCCTTGGAGCTTTTTAATAACAGAGCCCTCTTTGAGATAAATATTACAGGGCAAATAAAACCTAGTCAAAGAAACAAAAAAGCCTATCTGTAAACTGTTCAAATAGTTTCAAGTAAAAGTAAAGACAGAAACAAACTCCCTTTAAGTCTATTGTACATTTCCATTTGGGAATTAGCAGTATAGGAGCATTCAGATATCGGGCACTGACACTGCAAGCTGCACCTGCCGCATCCAATAGACGAATCTTAATTAAATGACTGACAGGAAGAAATACAGTGCTCAACCCTGGCAATGCAGCTTGGAAGAATGTGAACACCTTTTCTGGGCCCTGGCACAGCCTGCCAAGCCCTTGGGTGGGCACTGTCCTTCTGACAGCTGATATAAAGGCAGGAAATTGTCTGCACACAAGAATTGGCCATGTTGTAATCCTTTCAAAACCCAGGAGCTACAGCGTGTACTCTTGAACACTTACTGGAGCCTTAGTTGCTTATTTAACCACACAAACATCTTGCTGCTCTTCCACCCACTCTCCTCCACATTTTGTGCCAGCGTGTGTTGGGCAAGTATATTAATTTGTTGCTGATAATTGCAGTCCCGCAAACTATGGAGCAAACAGAGGGAACCACAACTCTGTCAAGCCAAGTGTTGTCTATTCTTATGTGCCTTTCCATGTGGTGCTGTGTCTCCTTTGCTTAGTACAGTTCACTCTTAGAGCAAAATCACTGTCTAGTCACAATTCATATTACTGACGTTTCATTTTCTTAACTCTGGTTGCAATGAGTTAACAGCATTTTCTTGTAACAAATGTGATTGTTGCCAATGCTCCGAGGTGTGGAGGTGGTGAAATGAATGCATAGCAACGCATACTCTGCAAACACAAGTGCAGCTGGTGAAAAGATTAATCAACTAAGGGCAGGAGTGAGAATATTTGTCACAGAAAAAAAAAGTGGCTATATAGAGCTAAAAAAGAGAGTGATGGACACACAATGGGACAGGAATAAAAAACTGGAGTAGACTGTCAGGGTGGATGAGCCTTGTTCTCTCTGCTGCAGTCTACCACATCAAACAGTCCTTTCAGACACTGAGCAGGGCTATAGTAGCAACACAGTGATAATATGGAATCTGACAATAGGCTGATAAAGGTGTCTCAATTGAGATGCATGCAATTAAATTTAAACCATGCTCTGGAGCATCTTGTAAGCTCTCTTCAAGTTGGCCCAACATAAATGAGTATGTGAGATAGATGTATATGTTTTTTTTTCCATTCTCAGGAACCTATGGTCACCATAAAACTAGAAGGAGGCTTGTGAGGAATTGAAAGTTGTTTCACACTTTCTGTTTGAAGCCTCACTGAGGGGCTGACCAAACCTGAAGGCTTCCAAAAAGCCAGGCAAAACTGAAACAAGTTTTCCAAATGGTGCATCCCATCATGGTCTGGTAGAGGATGAGTTTTGACATATTCTACTTGCCATCACCAATTCAGGGAATTTTCCAGTTTTATATGGGATCCTCACTGAAACATTCCCCCAAAGATTTTTGTTCTTTTTTCCCCCTCTCTGTCTTATAACATGTATACAGAGTTCTTCAAAGATTTAATTTTCACAGAATCTTCAATTCGTTGCCTCACACAATCACAGGACCTCAAGTTTCCAGTAGTCCTTGTGCAAGGGTTGCAAGACTGCAAAGCTTCTAAAATAAAGGTGCACTCCAGCCAGTGTGGCTCAGAGAATAATACATTCTGAAAAGTCTAGAGAGAATGTTGCATAAACTTCCCATTTCCACTTGAATAGATCATACTGTTGAGTAAAGTAATTTGGCTAGGGAGACAATAACATGGGGCTCCAGAAAAAAATAAAACCTATTAGAGAAATGCATGGACCTGAGTACTGGTCTGTGAAAAATAACAAAGGTGATAGAGAGGAATGAAGAGGCAAAGCTAAGTTTGCACATAAAGTGCAAAAGAAAAAAGTGATACAATTCTCCTTTTTTTGCTTAGAGAATATAAGTATTCTGAGGCTAGCAAACAAATATTTGGACAACTCACTCTAAAAATAAAAATCCAGCATTTCTGTGTGTTTAAAACACATTACTGTCACATATCTATTGATTTATAAAGCAGAAGTAGACAGGAAAGCAATTTAATTCTGTTTTGGCTGATTCACTAATGCACATCCATTGTGCATTAATAAATGACATAATAAGTAAATAATTTTATAGAGATACAAGAAACCATAGATGTGGATATGATGTTCCAGGATTGCCACAAGTAGGTTAAATCCTTGATAAACCCCCTTGCTTCTCATGTCTGAACACGTGAAATCATGGTTTGGGTAATGGAGCTCCTGAGGATGAACAAAAGGAGTCAGGTTTGGTTTTAGAGCAAAGGATCACCTGGAGGAGCACAGGACCTGTTGACCATTTGGAAGACACATTAGTTGTAGCCCCACATTAGGACATTAGGAATTACTGAGCTGTCAGGCTGAGCCTGCTCCCTGGCACAGCACCTTTGGATCCTTTACTGGCCTTAATCACCAGGAGGGAAAGGGCCAGGGCTGGATGTCCCAGGGCTGCTGTTCCCCACCTGCTGTGCCAAACCAGAGACTCACCTGGCCAACCCCACCACCACAGGTATTACTGCTGATCCTGACCAGCCTCCCTCCCTTCCCCCTTCAGGATCTCATACTCAGCCATTTTCCCTTCTGAATCCCCAAGCAACTGAGGCCCACCCCCCCCCCGTGTCAGCAAGCCTGTCCTTGGCTGTACCTTGCCTGTTGTGGTGTCCTGCTGATCTCTCAGCTCTTTCTCAGCAGTCTGGGCTCAGGTTGCACAGTGGGACATGGCTGAGCTGGCCCTGCTGTGCCCAGAGCAGACTGGCTGCTGGGTGCCAGGCTCCTGGATACCACTTTGAGTTTGCCTGAGCTTTGGACACTGGGCTGTAGTGCCACATCCACCAGAGCTGCATTCACATTGCCACTACGGTCCCGTGCCTACAGTGAGTTCCACGCTGGGAACAGGAGCCCTTAGATGTGGCTGGAGCTGTGGCTCCATGGCCTTTGGGCTGGTGGATTGAGTTCAAAGGAGACAAGGAGGAGGGGGAGGTCTTTTGCATAGGATAAAAAGGATTTATTACTTTGGAGAATCTGGGGGGCAAAAGACAAAAATGGAGAAGGTGCAACAACTTAAATATGGGGGAGGTTCAAGGGGAAGGTACAAATTCTTAGCAAATTGGAGAAATTCTGAGGACAGATAAAGGGTGGGGTTTACAAAGGCATTGTCCAAGGAGAGAGATAGGGGGGAAACTGGGTGACATGGACTAATGAGACATCCAGTTTTAGGGGATTTACAAAGAGAAATTCCAAGCAGGGTGCTGGCACAAAGCAGGATTGACAGATTGTTTAGGATCGATTGACGAGGTAGGTGGGAGCATATAATTTTGGACTAAACCATTAGCTTGGGCAATAACAGAACATACCATTAAAAAGAAACACACTGCAACATGGGAGGAGACACCTCCTGCCTCACTGTGTGCCTCCAGAATGCTGAGCACTGAGCTGTGTGGTCTGATGGAGCCTTGACAGAGCCCAGACAGCTCCTCCTTGCTGCACTCCTGGGGTTGCCAAATATCCCCACAGGTTTCTGCCCACTGATGGGGAAATACCAGCACTGTGCTGTCACCATGCTGTGAGAGCCAAAGTCACCATTTATTTCCCACCGTGGTCATACCTGAGCTGTAAAGGACATGACTCTCACTGGGTCACCCCACAAATTGAAGATCACGGCCCTGAACCCTCTGTGGCTGCTGAGTGCCAGGTGTCATGCATGTGACTGACTCCTGTCATTGCCTTTTTCAGTTATATTTCTGGATGGTTCTTCTCTTCACTTTCCTGCACACTTGCATGGAAAGACAAAATCACCTCCAGGAATCAGACATTAGATCTGGGAGATGTAGTCCACTTGTACATTCAGTACAGACAAACCTAAAAGTACTAATTATAGAACGAAGGAATTTAAAGGGAAAGTGAGATAATAGACTACCCTGGTGGGAAGCCCAGCTGAAAATCAGAGGCTGCTAAGGAGAGAAATAAAGAAATCACCAAGGAGATTTTAAGCAAGGGATTTAAAGGACAGAGAATAGCTCAGAAATAAAAGGGGACTGCAGCATAATATGAGTAAATAATAACTTGACCCATAAAGTTGGGGAGGGGGTGGTTATACCATATCTGAAAACAAAAATTACTCTTAGCTGTTGGAATACACATAAAACTATGGATGAAAGAAGAAAGTGAAGGCTGCAGTTTCTGACAAGGCAAGGACACACCGTCTTCAGTAATATATATATTGCTGGTGACAGAATGAGGTTTTATAGAAATTATCAGGAATAGTACACAGGGATTATATATTATCAGCATGAGTTAAAGAGTTTCTTCAACAGAAGCATCAATGATGTGTGTTCACATTAGAGAGGTAATGCTGATAATTTATGGAATTTGCCTGTATTAAAAAGACTAAACATAAAAAAATAGTAAAACCTTCTTCTCTTTGTAGTGTTTTACGTTCACATACTATAAAGTACATTAAAAAAAGCTGAAATTAGTATTCCCATTTTAAAGGCAAAGAAGCTGAAACATGGGAAACTTGTGTAACTTGTTACAATCCAGGCAACACAGAACCAAAATCAAGGCACCAAAATTAAGATGAAAGAATTGGGCCTTGAGCCTTGTTCCTCATTCCACCTGTTTTAGCTAACAGCAAAAGGCAAGCAGTGACTTAGGAGGGAACTCAGTTCTTTTCTTCATACCTGAGGGGAGAACCACTGGCATGAGGGAGGAGAGACTTAGAACTATCTTAAGCTCATGAATCATCAGAGCATATGTCAGGAAGGTGGGATTTTGAAGCAGAGGTGGGGTCCATGCTGATTGCTGGTGGTGGCATTTGTATCTAAATTAGCAGCCACAGCAGTCCACGTTTGACAGCATTCAAGGCAAAGCTCTCCTCCTTCTTCTTCTCTTCCACAGTCCTTAAGCTGACTATCATGGTGAATTTGTGTGGAAGAAAGCCTTGCCCATGTGTCTAGTCCTGGTCCCATCACAATCACTACAGAATTTTTGCAATCAGCTTTAAACAGTCCAGGATTCCTTACTGTCCTTTCTCATCTCTTAAAAATATTGAGGTTCCTTCTAGAACAGCCTCTGCAAGGAGTTGTAAAAAAACCCTGGTGGAATACAACACGCTAAAACCTGTGGTAAATAAACAAAATGGGGAAAGTAAGACTAATCACTGTAATACAGGCCCTGACAGATCTTTCAGATTCTTCCAAAGGGCAACACTTCTTCTACAATACTGAAGAACAGTGAACTAAGTGCTACAAAATAAACTGCAAGAAGCTATCCTTCTACAGGGCCACGTGCATTCTATCTATGCATTTTCCTCTCTGACATCCAGTGATTCGGTCCTGTTTACTTTCCAAGGGAGTGTGATCAGACTGAAACTGGAAGGAAAAATATTTGATCGTTTTAAACAGTCAAACCTTTAAAGTTCAGCCTGTCCCCTGAATTTTGAGAATGCAACTAGAGGTTTTTAAACAAGACCTCTATTGATGTCAGTGGCAGGCATTGCAGACCAAGCACCACAGAGCAATAAACATTTAATTAATCAGATATGGTCAAGGCTTTTAAAATTCTTTTTCTTGTCACATAGGCACTGTTCATATTCCTAAAGAAGTTCTACTTGCTGTCCTCCTTTGGTAGCCTTGGAAGAAGGAGCAACATTTCTTCTTAAGGCTGAGCTTAACAGAGGTATCTGGAATCAATAGTGGAAAATAAAACATGACCTGATGGTTTTGGTTTTATTTCAGTTAGGAGGCATGAAAGGAAATATGATGTCATGCTCTATATTAAACCAGCTCTCTGAAAGCTTTTAATTGCAGTGTGTTTTGAAGCTGTATATTCAAAGAGTGATGGCACACTGTGTTGGCTCCTTCACAAACAGAAGTCTTAGAGAGTCACGTGCTGCTAAAGAAAATGTTTTACACTTTTCTGTTCTTGACACATCAGAGTCAGTTTTTTATCTGGTTACTGTTATGCATGTAACAGAACTGCAGTGATAGTAAAGTCTGTGACATGCAGGCAGGACTGCGGGCACAGTATGAAAAAAAAAAAGGCAGTCTCTTACTTGAGCAGTTGAAGAGCTCCTAATACATAATTTATGGGAAATCAATATTTTTTTGTAATAAATACATACACATGTCTACCTATCCATTCAGGAAAACAAAGATGTCTCTATTCCACTGTTGGTGAAAAGCAGAAAGCAAGACCATAGAGGCCTTAGATCACATTAGCTAATTATCAAATCTTCCTCTGGCAGTGTCTGGGGAGCCAGCACAGATGGGTTGGTTTTGCAGGAAGGTTGGCTCTTGAAAAGAGGAAGATCATTTTTAGCTTGTGGCAAAGCCTTGGTTCCTGAGCAAACAGGTCTCCATTACAGAGCCCTGAATGCTCTCGCCATTGCAATGGGGTTTATCCCCATGTGAGACAGGGCCACGTAGCTGAGTGTCTGGTGAGAAATGCCTTGGCATAAAACCTCCTTGAATGGGATCAGAACAGGAGTGTTGGTGTGGAGGAGCCTAGAAAAGGACTGTGGTGATCCAGGCACCCCTGGGGGAGTCCCTAGGGTTGATCAGGGCAGTACCTGATCAGGCTGAGCAGGCAGTTTGTGGGTGCAAAGAGATCCCTGCAGATAGATAGCTTCTCCTGGACAATGGGCATCTGGCAGGGGATGAGCAAGGAGGGAGAATTTGTTCTTACTATATGCTAAACATATTACTGTTTTGTCTTTCCTTTAATAAAGATTTGTTTGTTTGTACATTTTCTCAGAGTTCTCATGAGGGGGTAAGTCAGACCTAATGAGGGCATGGGGTTTTCTGGCACTTCTTGGGTGAGGGTTAAGCTTGGTTTAATCGTTTGCCTCAGGAGATATCAAATACATTGATGCTACTGGTTTCTGTTCTTATTAATCACCTGGCTGAGGATTATATGTACACATATTGAGGTAATAGGAGTTCTTTGGTTAATCTTACTTTGGAGGCATCCATGCATGTATACACACATAGGTACTCACAAATAGCTATGCGGAGTTTTTCCATGGAAAGTGGGAGGTTTGGAAATGAATTTCCACTCCTTTTACTCCTAGTGACACACTCTCCCCCACATGGTATTATACATAAAATGAACCATGGAGAGCTATTTTCCCAAGCAGACGGAAGTGATGTTTTTTTGAGGTGGATAGCTGCATTTCAAAGCCAGAAATCTGCATGGAAGATATTTGTGCAGTGCCATCTGGACAAATTTTTAATTAATGTGAAAAATGAAAAATTAACAGAGGGACTAACAGTTTCTTCATGTTCAAAGACATAATCCTGCAGGGAAAAAAAATACCCATGGTTATACTTCCAAAGGATTAATGAAGAGCATCTAACATGGGTATATAAAAATGAAATCAGACTAAGAAAAATATTTAAACATTTATGATTAGTTTTATTAATTGATTAATTTTATTAATTTATAACAATTTTATTTTCTTTAAGAAAAGATAGCAAGAAAGGATAATGGCAAGTAGATGAAGATACATTTGTGTGTATTCTGAATGAGGGATTCTTTCCATCTAATTAAATAATAATTATTACATTAGAGGAGGAAAGAGGAAGAGGAGTATCACTCTGTTTTGGGGCACATAACAGGAGTTTAGTTATCTGTCCATTTACATTGCAATCACCCTTTTGCTACCTGAGCATCAGATGGTAATAAAACATGGTAAAACTGGAGACTGAGTTTTCTGCCTGTCTTCTGAAGTTTTGAAATACAAAGTGTAAGAAATACAAAGTGTATTTAAATTACATTGCTTTGCAATCTTTGAGAAATATTGTCACTTTTTAACAACTGATCTGCTTCTTCATCTGATTTTCTGGTCATATTTTTAAACCAGTAGCATTTAAATCCCTATTTTTGGATGATAAGAGAAATCAAAGGGTACTTGTGACCATGAAAGATTTTACTCAATTTGTCTCAGAACAGATATATCCTTCTATATCCGTATATATATCCACATATACTTCTTGTCTGCTGAAACTTGTTTAATGAATTCCAATCTAAAAGGGTGTTTTTATATTCTGAATTAAAATTCAGTGGTTTTGTGCTACAAATCTGTCTTTTCCTTTTTTCTTCCTCACAATTTTCTGTAGCAATTTTATTAATATTGTAACAACTTTAAGATCTTGGAATAACATTGCAACTCCCAGTTAAACTGAAATGATACTTCTTCTGTTTTTTTTTTTTTTTTTTTATGTTAGAGGAGAAACAAGGAACTGGTAACTCTGCAAGTGTGAACCCAAAGGCGGAGGGAACATATGTCTCCCATGGGAGCAGGAGTGAACTGATTCAATGTGAGTAAAGGATGGTAAGATTTCAGCATAAGGCAACATCTCAACTTAAAGTGAATCACTCTCCAAGTTGACCAGAAGTTGGAGTAGAAGGAGAAAATATTATGAGCCTGATATTTAGGTTATCATGAAGATACTTCTTTACTCTGCACTAGCACCATTCTTTAAATTACTTAATAAGCACATGCATCTATGGCAGTCTAAATTTAGGAAATGTACTTAAAGCACCCAGACAATGAGTGTTCAGGAGAAAAATCTTAATTTATTTCTAACATTATTCAAGTTTGAAAATTACATTTTGTTTATTTAGCATGTTAAAACCCATGAAATGTTGTCTATGGATTAGTGCAAGATGTTCTGTGGCATCCAGAAGTTCCTACCTCCTTGGGGATCTTCATTCTGTGCAGATAGCTAAGACTATCTTCTATTTCCTGCTGAAATTTTCTGACTGTATCTTAAGCGTGGATTTTTCCCTGACTTGCTCTACTACTCAACCTCAAACTGATCTGGATCCAGTGGAGTCAGGTTTGGCATTCATCGGACTAAAAGTGGAGCTGGGGCACAGACTTCTACTTTGAACCAGCTGTCCTGATGAAGGTTGTAACTGGGAAGATCAACACAGTCAACAGAGTTAAGGATGAGGTTCATCTGACCAAGTCTAGGCACTTATTTTAGAATTAGGTGAATAGTGCACCTAACTGACTGTGATGGCTGCTCACGTTGCTCTGTCACACACTGTTGTTCTTACTGTAGACAGATGTGTTTAGATCAATCCCACCATAATTTGGTAGTTATAATTAATTTTCAGGGGATTATGGTAAAAATCTCATTTTATGAATACTGCCTGCCTCCTTGTCAGTAAACCTTCCCAAACCCCAGGCCTGATCTGGAGTGAGGTGGTTTCAGTTTCTCCATAGCTTGTCTTCTCTTTCTCATGGCTCACCGGTTTTCCCTGTTGCTCTTCCCTCTGCTTCTTCGGTGCTTCCCTCATACATTGACTATGACCTTACAACAGAGAAAAGAGAATGTTTTCACCTCTCTGAGCCACCACAACACAACAGATGTTTTGCTGAACTGAATCTATTTTGAGCCAATATCTGAAGCATTGCTCTGAGTAAGAGACCAGGTCTTCTTGTGAAACCCCACCTGGGGTAGTGCATACAGTTCTGGTGTCCCCCAGCATAGGAAGGACATGGAACTCTTGCAGCAAGTCCAGAGGAGGGCCACAAAGCTGCTTAGAACACTGAAGCACCTCTCCTATTTAGACAGGCTGGGAAAGCCTAGAGAAGAAAAGGTTGTGTGGGAACCTCACAGCACCTTCCAGAATCTGAAGGGGGTTTACAGTTGAGCTGGAGAGGAACTCTGTGCTCAGAACTGTAGTGACAGACAAGGAGTACTGGGTACAAAATGAAAGAGGGGAAGTTTAGGTTAGATACTAGGAAGAAATGTTTTACCTTGAGGGTGGTCAGACACCCCTCTGGGAATAGGTTGCCCAGAGATGTGGGTGCTCCAATCCTGTCACTGTTCAGAGCCAGGCTGGATAAGGCCTTGAGCAGCCTGGTCTAGTGGGAGGTGTCCCTGTCTATGGCAGGGAGTGTTGGGACTAGATGATCTTCAAGGTCATTTCCAATCCTTTAACATTCTATGATTCATTCTATGATTCAATGGTGAAATGGGTATGTGGCAGTTCCTCTACAATCTAGAATTATGCATAAAAAAATAGCAGTTTCACTGTTTTGCATTAGTGAATATCGACCAAGGACTTCTGTCCTACTCACTGCCTGTTGTTCCACTGTTGAGTTTGTAAATTCCTCAGGGCAAGTGTAGGGTTTGTGTTCATCATCACCTCATCATCCACATCCCCCTCTAAAAGATGTGTGGGTGGGTGAAAGACAGAAATTACCTGACTACTTTGCTTTCTCTCTCTCTAAATATATATATTTATTCGTTCGTATTTGATCCTTATTCTGCAGAGCATAGATGCAGCTAATAAGGATGTGAGCAATACTTTCACAAATTCACTTGTGACTATAAATTTGAATTATTTGCTATTACGACAAAAATGAGTGAATGGATTTTGTATGCAGGTGCAGAGATGCCATTCTGAGATGTGAGCATTAAACTATGGAGGTTGCCAATTAGACAAGGTGTTAAAACATATGTATAGTTGCCAGCATATGTATAGTCTTACTCTACTTATGTGTTTATAGTGCCTTTTGGATATGAGCCTAGAAATTACATTTCAAAGTAAACATACATTCTTATACTAAATTGCATTTCTGTTTAACAATATTTTTTTCTGCTTACATCTTTAGCTTTTTATTTTTTTTCCATAACAAAAATATACTTTGAATTATGAATATATATTGATGGTCCAGCATCACATAAAACTTACTTATTACCCAGGCCATACTGAAGCTTGGTCTGAGATTTTCTATATGTATGGACAAATGGTGATTCAGTCTAGATATATTGAAAACATGCAAGCCTCTTGCAAATTATATTGGGTAAGAATATGTAAAAAATTGTTTAAAATTAGTCTTGGAAAGTATAGATCGTGAAAGTACTTTGTTATAGATGATGTTACATCATAAATATTGGTGTACATTTAAATGCGCATTCACTTTCATGAAGGTATTGCAGGGATGATTTATGCATTTCTGGAAATGCAAACACTCTATTTTCTACCAGACTGGAGGTAATGCCAAATGCCTGCTCATTCCAATACATGCTGTTTGGATCTTTGTCTGCAGCAAAGCAGAAGCTTGATTTAACTTCTGTCTGCAGGGTCCATTCTAACACTGATTACTGGAGAAAATAGCCTTACTTTCAGTTGAATTTAACTTTGCAAATATTTCTTTGTAACTGGAAAGTAGAGGTGAGCAAGTAGTTACATTGTTCTCTTCTGCCACTCTACTCTGTGTAATGTTTATTCATTCTTCATTTAAGAATAAATTCTTCTGCTGTTGTGGAAAAATGCTGCTAAATAAAGCTTGTCTTGAGGCCATGAGGTTATCTGAATATTGTTTTGATGGTGCTGTTGTTCTCAGTCTTCATAAATTGTAGGAATTTATTTCTAAAATTGCAACCTGGAAAAAAAAATATAAAATTAAGCCACTATCTTTGATTTCTTCATTTTAGGTGATGCTTCTCTAGAAGCAGGAGATGTAATTTGGAGGAACACTTGAGGCTTCAGAAAATAATTTCCTGTAGAAACTTACAGAAATATTCATAATATATTTAGATAGATGGTAAAATATGCTTTTTCAAGCCTCTTAGAAAAAAGTTATTTTATATAAATTTTATTATATTTAATAATAAATCATTTGTTTAATGAAGGGCCTCTGGTGTTTTGATATTGTTAAGAAGAATATATTTTATAAGGGAGGGAAATTGTAACCATTCTGCAGTTAGAGTTTCATTGAGAACTCTGACCAGGTTTTTACCCTGCACAGAGAAGCATGGTGAAAGTAAAGTGGATAAATACTGAACAGTGAAGAAAGACAGCAGCCATACAGAGATACAGGGTTAAAATAGCTTCATGGTGATGTTCAAATACCTCTGAAGATGATGTTAAAGGAAAAGACAGAGTGAATCATTCGGGTATCTAAACACAGACTTCCAGTGTTGGTTTAGCTACCAAAGAGCAGTCATAAGAGCAAAACCCAAAGTGTCTAGAGCAACAGCTAGGTGTAACACCCTAATGTATCTAAAATGGCACTAGACATCCATCTGGCAACTGAATCCTACCCAGAGAGCCTACCTTGATTTGATAAACCATTCCAATACCAGTTTAGAGAACATATTTAAGTGGATAAAAGATCACATTTAACCTGAAGATCTCATTTGTTCAAGGTAAAAAGAAGTTCTTGAAATCTTGTGTCAAAATGATTATCATTGTCTGAAGAGCTGGAGGAAGTTTGGAGGCCACAAATCCAAAATATTAATTTAACCAGTGATGCAAGACATGCCTGGGGCCTTGATAGCATCTCCTTTCATTGTGACTGAGTGTCTAAACAGGCTCATATTCTGCTCACAGAGCAAAGGTCTTTTTCCTTGAAGAATTCTTAGTTGCTATCTTATAAAACAGGGAGAAAGAAAAACATGCTCAGAAATTATTGGGCAGCTTGGTAGACTGATGCAGTGAGAGATCAAATCATGCCTAAGAGAGAGGAATTAATTTAGCTGAAAGTTTGAACAGGTATGGAAAGTTCTGCTGCTGCTGGGTTTTTTGGATGAGTTTTTTAAATTGTGCTTTTAAATTCTTGTCCATGGCATTTAGAGCACTCACTGGATATCCTACAGCATGGAATTTTTAAATAGGAATAAGTAAACACTACCTTATTTGATGGAGCAAGGTGATTTTTCAATAAATATGAAAAAGCCATGTAAGTCATCTCACAAAATATCATGCTGGCCTCTTACGCTAAGGCAAGAAAAAAATTATTGCAGAATACCAATCTTAATGGTTACCATCTTCTAATAGATGGTAAATCCCAAATGATAAAATAATAAATTTTTACCCAAAACAAGGCACAACGCTCTAGGACAGCATGTGATGTTGAGGTCAGCCAGAAGCCAGATGTGAAGGTGTCCTTTCATTGTCAGTGTTGAAAAAGACTGGGAAAAAATCCCTGTTGGAGAAGATACACTGGATAGGCAAGACCACCTTTACTTGATGCAGAGAAATGTCCTTCCCTGGATCTGCATGGCTAAGAGAATCCCTGTGTGCTTCCAGGAAAAGAGAGAAGCCAGTGGATCTTTGGCAGTGGTGATCCAAAATCTGTGGCTTTGAAAACCTCTCTGGGGCTTAACTGATGGCACAGAAGTTCACCCAGGGCAAAGTTAGATTTTGTTGACTGGATACACCTCAGCTGGGCAGGTATGAGATGATGGGGGAAGGGGAGAATGGGAAAAAGTGGAGAAGGAAGCAATTCATATGAGTGCTGAAAGAATAAATATGAGGTAGACAGGAATGGTCTTTTCACCCTTACTGAGACCCTCACGTTTTACTCATTGCTGTCTGCATTTGACTTTAGGCCTGTGTCTGATATCAGCAGCACATTTCACAAAAGATCATCTTGCTTTGCTTTTCTACTCCTCTAAAAAGGAAGAATTAAATGTGAATGTGTATTTTAATATTATTTGGTCATTCCAATGCCACTACCAATTTAGATGCAGTATACATTGTCTTTTGTCATTTTTATGCGATGCTATTAATGTGTGGATTTCTGCTTGTAATTTATTTAGTATAATGAAGGCAAATCAGCACAGAAAAGCCCAAACAAATGACTAACAAAAATTTATATTCCAATTCTAATGTCTGTATTAATATAAATTCAAATTATTTCATTGCAGCTATTGAGTTATATGCCTACATCTATATATTAAGTGTTTGTTAGTAACCAATGATTCAACCACATTTTGATTTTCACATGCTTGTCCTCATCCTCTTTAAGCCTTTATAATGCCAATTATGTTTGTAACATGTAAGAGAATGTTATTCCACTGAAGAAGATATGTCGTTACTACCATTTAGTATTGCAATGGGTGTAGTTTTTCCAGTCCAGAAAATTTCATGTTGACATTTTTTTCAGGCAGCAAATTAATCAGACAGAAGATAGAGTGGAATTTAGGAAACCCAAAACCAAACATCTGCTAATGTTGTTATTGCCAGCTTCTAATTCAGTATTGACAAGAGTATGTTTTTCACAGTGGAAGATTTTATTTTCCAGTTGCTGGGTGCTCTGAATGAGCTCAGAATGAAAAGCTGAACATGCATTGTTGACATCCATTCTGTGCAATAGATGTGCTAAAATAGTGGTACTTCTTACCCCCAAATCCACCCCATTGCCTGAACATTGCTCCACTGATAAGCTTGTTGATACAAAGTGCAGAGTATGATTTTCCTCTCGGTCACAGGGTGACTTGCATTTGAAGTTTTTTAAAGATGTTATCTGTGCTGTGAAGCAATCCCAAGGTGTCACAGGAAAATTAGAGGTTGCTTTAGCAAAGTGAAGAGATTATTTGATCTACCTGCTCATTTTTCAATTTCTCAAGCACATTTGAGAATTAATAGCCTACTTTAAAGCTTGCAGCTTTTTTTTTCTTTTTTTTCATAGGGATTCTGAAAATGGGGTCTGTTCCTAAGACTTCTGTACAATGACATCATAGACTAACTTTCTTCTAATGGTTTGAGGATCCTAAGCACACACAGGCTCAGGTACTTTCTTGAGTCTTTTTCCCCTGCCTGCAAGTACCTCCTCAGAGTGAATCAGAAAGTACAAGTGTTTTTGTGGGGTTTCAGCTGGCTTTATCTGGTCTCTATTCTCCCTGTTGTGCCTGGTGGACACCACTGTGATTTTACTGTGTGCCTGAGCTCTGCCAGGAGCACCCCTTGCTATTTGCTGGGGAAAAGGTGCAGCACATGCAACTGTACAGATCTGTGGTGTTGAGCAAGGACAATCTGAAGTGGAAAAGAAAGCCACAATATTGTTCAACGTTGTCATGGGACAGTTCATGTTGGATTAACTGGAGAGGAAGAGAATTGCTTAGTCTAAATTTATAAGGAGCACAAAATAATAGGACAGCTGGAGATATAGGGCATTCTAGATGACAGTGCCATTTTGAACACATGCTACAGTTATTTCTGCCTTTTTGAGTACACTCATGCAAGCCTCAGAAGGGACAATGTTTAGAAATTCACTTACACTGGGGTGAGGTGGAGTTATGACCATGTCACTCTTCGGCTCCTGCACAGTGCCCCATGTAATCTTCACACAAATGTTCTGCAGGGACAGGGCTCTGGTACCGCTGCAGCAGCAGCAGCAGCAGCAGCTCTGGTGTCCAGGGACTCAGTAAGCACCTGGTAAGGCAGCATCACCATGCCATTTATGGAAGGGGTTTTTTCAACATATATATGGAAGATATGTACAACATGTTGGACAGTACCACTACATTTAGGCCTGAAGTTAATGGGGGCTGTCATGGCTCAGTGCCTCTGAAAAGAAGCAGGTTGAGGAAGCTAATGATGGGCTGTGGTACTAGGTAATTTAAAAAAACTAGCCCTGTTTGAAATAGCCTTTGTTACTTATGTAAGTGTCCAGGCAATGTGTACAGGCAATGAAAATATTGCAAAATGCAGCAAATAAAGATAAATGCTGAAAATACTACATATATTAGTTAATATAGTAAGTAAAAATAATAATCAGCATATTTATTAGTTAAAATTTTGCATTTCTTACTAAATACTATATAGTTTTTATCCTAGAAAATACTAAATACCAGTCTTTTTACTGCTAAAGCAGTGGGCAGGCAAACCTAGGCAGGACTGTGGCTGACCAGCTCGGAATGGCAGTGGGAAGGTGGAGCTGCACAGCCCAAGAAACCTCCGTGAGGAGAGCAGAATGCTGCACAGTACCATCCCCGGACTGTATCTGCAGGGAAGGATTTTCCCAGCCTTCATATCCTGGAATCAGTCACTCCCAGCCATCGTCTCCTTGAATCCCTGCTCCTCCCGTGGGCTGTGCCAACCCCAGCGTGCCATCTGGTGCTGACTCTGTGCCACCATGGCAAGTCTGCTCCCAGGGCTGGAGGAGTTTTCTTATCCCCAGTCCATCTCAAGGAATTCTGCCATTTAAAATTATTTAAAGCAGATGATGACCAGATAAAAACCAAGGGTGGGAGGCTTTTAACATTGCACGCTAAAACTGTGCAGTGATTTGTGTGAGCCAGTACCAGACCAGTGCTCCCACTGGCACTGCCTGAGACTGGCAAGGGACTGCAGAGACCTCTACAGTGGCCAGGGACCAGCAGCAGCTGCAGCAGAGATGGACTCTCCTCTTGCCTCCAGGCAGAACTGAAAAACTACTTTTGTCTCAGAGGATGACATGGCTTCATTAGTCAGTGTCCAGAGTAAAATGGTAATGCAGGACTATTTGGAAACATGTAAGAAGCATTGCCTGCTTCATGTGTTTAATGTATGAAGAAACTATCCATGATTTATTTAAGATTCTGGCTTCTTTTTAATTTTGTTTTCAATTAGTTTGCTTCATGAGTACTTATAAATAGATTTTCCCTGAAAAATGTAATGACTTCAAGTGAGTAATAGGTAGTTCAGTGAAAAACAAAAAGAATGGTGCCTTCCAATAATAAATTGGTAATGAAATTCTTCTATTAAAATCAGATATGAGACATGATTTATATGTATTGCCACCATTCCTAAAAGAATATTCTTATCCTTTCTCCTGAAAACCTTCAGACTAATGGCATGGTGTCCAAATGCAAACTTTACAGTCATTGCAAAAGGGAATCAGAGGTAGTTCTAGCCTTTTTTATATTTCCAGATAAAAATCTTATTAAAAAAGAAAAAAGAAGAAGACTATACAGAATCATAGAATAGTTTGAACTGGAAGGGACTTTTAAAAGTAATCAAGTAATCTAGTTCCAATCCCCCTGCAATGAAATCAAGATCTTAGTGTAATCTGCTGAAATTATACATACATACATACATATATATATATATATATATATATATATATATATGCATATGTTTCTTCAGGCAAAATCTACAGCTAAGTTAAAGGGTTTTTTGGGATGAGAAGTATTTTTATCATAGAAAATTGTGAAATAACACTTGTCTTTTTGTAAAAAAAAAACAAAACAGAAAGACAAATTGTCACAGCTAAAGATTATGTGCTGTAGCTGGGTAAGTTATTCATTTATAAGTGACAGCCTTCAGATGGTTTTAGATTCTTCAGAGAGCCCACCTGGTACTTAAATTCTCTCTTAAGGTAAAATTTTAACACTTTTTCATCAAGGTTCTTACATTCTGGCAGCCAGAGATAGACATAAAAAGCCAAGTAAAAAACCAAAAAAACATCCAACAATTGCTAAAAATTTACTAAATTGCCTAAGTTACATAGATGTTACGTGACTGAATTAGCTGAACACCACTGAAGTTAAAAACATAATTAACTGAGGAGTTTATTGACAAAATCTTTCTGTGCTACAGAAAACCTCGGAAGTGCTGGAATTGGTTTAATTGCTTGAGGTACCTTAAAGGGAGCAGGTCTTAGCCGCAGCTTTTAATTTCAGAGCTAATTGAGCAAAGGATACCAAGAGGCCTGTATTGCCCTTCAAATTGTCTACTTGTCTTATTCAAACTTATTTCACATGCTGATTTTCTGGCATGGCCAAGCTTAGACCCATCTGCTAGAGTGCCATTGTGACTCTTCACATCATAAACCAATGCAGCAGTTGCAGATGAGCAAAGCACCAAGCCCACTTCAATATATGTTTCTGGGATAAATGTGCAAAACATGCATATACAATCCTGTCTGGAGCAACGAGCTGCAAATTTTGCCTATGTGCTTCCTGAAAAGGGCCACAGCAGGAGCATTTGGCCTCATACCATTAGTGAACAGTTCTATCCTTAGCTGCCTTTGCTGCACATTTCTAGTTTGGGGTTTTCACGGAAAAGAATCAGTTCTCTGAATGCACACATTTGTTTGGGAGCTCAGCCCTCTGCACAACCACTCTCTGAAACAACTAGAAATAAATGAATTTTCAATGCACTTTTCAGTACAGTCTTTCTTTGTCACTCTGCAGGATCACTTAGAATAGCAAAGTTTTGACATTTTTGTCAAAATCAGAAAATGCCAAAACATGACTATCACATGTTCAGGATGACTCATGCCCAAATCCACGACTTCCAGCCCCAGCTACAGCAGAAAGTTCCTTCTTCCGTATTTTCTCTCTCTCCTGTCCTCCTAGAAAAAAGGCAAACAGTACTATTTTTCTTCTCTTCCTCTCCATCTACCCAATATAAATGACCATTACACAAATGCCCCTGATCAATATTTCACCAACACAAAAACAGGAGTTCAAGAATTCTGAATAAACTAGCATAAAGACAAATGAATAAAAAAAATAAAACTGATTATCCTGAAATGCTCCATGGAAAAAAATTTAAAATAAGGAGATGGAAATAATTCAAATGGCAAGGAGAAAAGTCTATCTGTTAACTAGTTCAGAGATTATTTCATCAAACTCCAAATCTGTATATGAAAACCCATTCTGAAGCAGCTCCTAAGATGGACATTTAAGTAAAAAAGGCTCTTCAGATAACCCCTTCAAGGCTAACTACTTTCTATCTGATTCTAAAGGAAAAGATTGGCATCAGGGCTGGTCAATATGCACCCAAGATGGCAGTTTAAAATGTGTGTGAAAAACCCTGTGACAGAAAGGATGCCAGTGGATAGAACAGGGAAAGAAGCTAATGTATTTTTGCCTAAATACCATGCTTGGGTGATATAGTCCTGTTTCGTATCCTCAGTTCCTTTTGCTTGTCATGGGGATATTCTGTGGCTTGCTGCAATGAGTATCTTCCAAGAGGAAAGGATTGCCACCCCACCCAGGGACTGTGATATAGGCTGTGCAGCACATGGTATGGGGTGTCCCCAGAATCAATAGATGATGCAGTAATATGGCAGAAATTCATGAGAATAAGCAGAATCCAACTCCTATGACATCTACAATCCCAGTTTTCCTAAATAAAACAGTATAAGACGGATAGAAAATGTGATCAGGCTTCAAATATGTTTTCTGTGAGGGCCAGGAGGAATGATTCTGATAAGAGGGGAAAATAGAAAGGATGTTTTTCTGAGGTATTTATTATACTTAAATATGCACAGAGATAAAGTAGTCCTGAAGAAGTAGAGGGTTTTTTTTTTTTAATTTATTTCAGCATATTTCAGCATCTGACTAAACTCACCAAGCGTCCCAAAATACCCTTCCAGACCCATATAATTGGCAGTAGGGTGGCTTCAGATATACCAATTGAAAGACAGTGAAGTTCAACATTTTCATTAGGAATCATTTGTCTACATGAGAAAAGAAACATTAAGAGAGCTGGTCTGAGCTATGCACTGTAGTTCAGGCCCTGACATTATTCACTGTCCATGCCTATTCCAGTTGCCGGGGTCCTAATGGCACAACAAACCAATTAGTGTCATGTTAGTGAAAAAAGAGATAAAGTCAACACAGAATATAGGATTGGATCACCTTTGTGCTTGTGATGTGTGAATACAGTTCATTTTTTGCAGAAGTCGTGCAGTGTTGTTTGTGCTCGCCCATGGCTGCCACATTCAGTTCAAACACCTGCTCCTTCTAAGGCACGATGATCAGCAAAGGTTCATTAACTGAAGATATCGCTGACGACCACAGAAGAGGCTGTTACTGTCTCAGGCTTTAGCCTGGGACGTGCCTCATCGGACTGTGACCTCTTTAGCTCAAATGAGCCATTTTTGATGCTCAGGCTGGTTGGTATAGCCTAAGCAGGGGGACAAGGGCTCACACTGAGAGGTTAATAAGCCCAGCACAGAGCATAAGGCCAGTGCTCTTCTCCTCCTGATCCCATCACCACCTCCACGACCCAGCTCAAGGAGTACAACCTTTATGTAATATGTGGAACTTAGGATTGGAAACAGCCTCCAAAGAGGGACATTTAGAAAACTTGCACATGACAAGGCAGAAAAGTTCCGAGGCTTCTCATAAATTCTGCCAATTGCCCAGACTATCTCTCTAAGGAAGACTTTGAAATCCATGCTAGGTTTTCATCCTGAGCAGAACAATACTTCTTCGCAGCATGTTCTGGCTCTGGGGAAAAATACATTTATATTTACTGAACACTAAGAAGCATTTAGCTAGCTTAAATGATATGAAAGAGAAAGATGTATTTATGCCCCAAGGTTTTACTTCTCTTAATGTAAGACTTGTATTAAAAACACTCTTCACATTTAGAAACCTGACAGTTGCCTGCATTTTGGCCCAGGGATTCACAGCTTGGGGGTCTGTAATGCGCTGGGGAACAGGAGATATGCAGCAAATTGTGCCTTTCTTTCCTGATGATCAGCACTTGCACAGAGAGCAAGGAAGGGTAGTTGTTTTTTGGTTTTTTTTTCCTGAAATTTTATCTCCTTGCAGTTTCCCAAGGCCCATAAAAATAATGATGAAGAGATCAGCAATCCAGTTACAATGGACTTAGTTTTGGGTTTTTTTTTTCCAGTGAGGGAGCCTCTGGCCCTTTGTATTTTAAAAAATAGAAGAGCAAAAATATTAAAAAGGTACAGTTAAAATGAAAATATGCAAAATAAAATAGAGCTTGTCATTTAACTCCTGGAGTTTATTATACTTAGAGTGATCTTGAACATATTTTCGTCTCCCTTGGGTCTCACTAGTATCCACATAATGGAGAGAAAAAAATAAATGATTCCTGCAACTTTTAAAGTGCCTCAAATTTGCTGTGACTTTTGCAAAAATGAGGAAACTAATAATCATCAAACACCAAGAGATGAGTTACATTACCCCCATCTGTCTACTACTACTCCTATGTGAAGAAACTGTGTAGCATGTGGTAACTTCAGCTAGTCTTTGTTATGCTTGCTTTATTTACATACAAATTTATGGTTTCTTTTCTTCTGCTTTTTTTTTTTGTCATCATCTCTCCTCAGATTAGGCAAGTTGAGAAATAGAAATGATGTTGCACTACAGATATTGCTATCATAAATGAAACCTGCGGTGAACTCCACCTTCTTATTTCAGATTGGACATGGAAAATTAATTACATCTCTTCCCCTTTCCCTGTAACAGTACTTTTCCACCTGTGATGGATGATGCATGCCCAGATATTTTAGTGGAACACATGAAATCAAGAACAGAAATTATTTTAAGAGCAAATATTAAACAAAGATAATAGTGTAACAAATGTTTTCTCTTTAGAGGGGCTTAGCCTTTCACTTCTGAATGTGAAAATGTTAACTTGCTGTAGTGATTCATGCCCTTGTTTTTTGGACTGATGCATGGGCTACAATCTTATTCAGAGGTTTCTCTATGAGGAAATAAGATCTACTGCTGAGTTGATATCAAAACTTGAAGTAATAGGGTACACAATTTGTCTAACCATCCTGTACAATTACTTGGGGTTTGGTAGCCTTAAAGTGCCCTAGAAAGAGAAAAAAAATATAAATACAGAGTGGAAGAATTCTTCCTACCATTAACAGTAAGTTTAATTCCCTCCAGCTAGTCCAGGTCATCTCTGGTATGGATTTGTCTGATGACTAAAGAGTTGTTACCATTATGTTGTCCCAAGGATTGTTCCCAATTTGGAATTTCAGAGTCTTCGTGGGTCATCAGATATGACTGTGGATGTATTTGCACCAAGCTTACATCTTTTGCCTCTCTGCACCTCTCTGAATGTCACCCTCTTTCCTTCTCCGATTAAATTTTTTAGGACAGCATCTCTCATTTGAGTGAGCATTGTTGAAACCTACAAGAAGGTCCTTTCTTTTATAGCAGCAATAGAACACAAATACAGAAACACACTGCAGCATGAGATTACTGTTGTTCTATTTCTCACATTCCTATTGAGCCCTCTAACTATTGCTTGGAACAACAATTTGTTTTAACACCTTCCTTGTTGCTGTTTTAACATTTTCACCTCTAATATTTGAGTAATAAAAATTCTCTCACAATTGTAGTTGATCATGGCTTTTGAGCTCTCTCTTGTCTTATTATTCTATCTGTTAATTATAGATATATATTGAAACTATAGGTTTCCATGTCAACAAGGTTTCTTTCTTTCCATCCAGCAAGTGAGCTCTTCTTGAAAGCTGTCCAGCTGGCTTTGGGTTTTTTACCTTGGACTGAGTTTGTGGTGAAAGTAAAAGGCTTGTATTCCTTTTTAACTGTTTGTGTGGAGGTGGGCTGCATTATAATGAATGTGGGAATATTACTTTATATTAAATATTTGTAATAAGCTGAGGCAAAGGCAGCATCTTTCAGCTTGGCTGTCCTTGGCTTCAAGTATTTTGTGTACCACTGTAGTAGGGAAAAGAGGAGCAATCTCACACTCAGGAGTGTGTGTGGGGAGCTGTAACTATGACTAGGTTCTTCATAAAAAGTGAGATGCATATAGAGAGAGGGTTCAACAAATCTGTCCTCTCTGGTTTATGTAATTCTAAAATTTTTGAACCATCTGTGCCATAAGAAATGTTCTCCATTCCAGAAACAAAACTTTAAAAATACCAAAAGAGTGGTGGAATAAAAAGAAAAAATATACTTGGAAACAAAAACTACACTCAGAAACATTTCTTAGGCTATTTTCCTGAGTTTGGCAGTTCTTGAAAGAAGCCTGTTTCCAGACAATGTCAGATCAGGGATTTCCAATCAGAAAAATATTTGTTCTATTCTCAGTCAGATGGTTTATTAAGACAGAAAGGTGGCTGGCAAGTTAGAGACCAAGGCTGAGGTTGGTCAGAGCTGGGGCTAAGGTGGTTTGGTGGGGCAGCAGATCATGCTGGGGATCCTCTTTGGTACCAGAGCTCATCTCCAGCTCCCACTGACTGTGGAGACAAGGAACACCTGGGCAGCAGAACCCAGTGGGAAGGGCTAGGATGGAAAGTGTGTGGTGTCACCACCTAGCAATGTGAAGGGTGACACTCAAGCTAAGAAAAATAAAGTTTTAATCATTCTGCAGCCTTTTGATTAGATCAATTTTATTATATTTATAAAATGCAATCTCTGTGTCCCACAACACCTGTACATATGTAGTTAATGATACAGGCTTTGCCAAGCATCCAAGTGAAAGGCAGTGAAAGTGTGGGGCTTTCAAAAGTATGCCTCCTCCTGCTCAGGGTGAAATGTTTCATTCCTGCCTAAAGGAATAAAGAGAATTAATAGATTAGCTCTCATAAATGCAGGATGAAACCCACGAATAAACTCTATGCCAATGCATTTGTATGAACAACTAATGTAGTTGCAAGCAAAACACATCACAAATTAGAAGTGAAGGGCTTACAAGGATATTCATAAATGTAAATAACTGTAGAAAAAAATTTAAATCTTTCAGAAACACAACTGAGGAAATGAAAAGATACAAGTAATTCAAACAAGCATCAAAGGCCTGAATTTCTGAGGAGCTGGTGCTAATGAAGAAACAATTGTCTTCACAGAGCAGCCATGTTAATGAACTGTGCTTTACAAATGATAATGAGGTATTTTTTATGAATGCCTAATAAAAACAAAACTGGTGAGACAATGAATAATAATGAATAATAATGAAAACTGAAAATCCCTTAGAAATTAAAGGAATTGTGAACAAATATGCTTATGCTGTACTGAGAGCAATAATTACTTATGCACTCTTTGCATTTTCAAAAGCAAGAAATACAAAGTCCTAATTCTCCACAGTATTTAAAAACAAGTTTAAAGCAGAGCAGCAGATTAAATTTGGGTGCTAGCAGGCGGAATGACTTGGTATCCATGGAGAGTAACATATATCCATAGATAACCAAATGCAAGATCTGATGAAGGAGCATGATGTATGGTTGCTATACTGGACCACATGGGAAGCCAGGGGGCAAATACACTGTGTGTGTGGCTGGCACTGGGCAGGTCTGCCCCAAAAGTTTGGTAATCACAACTGCTGCAGATAGATGCTGCAGACAAGGGTATGAAGTGGTTTGAAAACTCCCAAAATACAACATGGTGTTTCCAGTCAAGAGGTCTACCAGACTACTCTGCTCTGAGCACAGGTAGGATCATACAGACTCCTGCTCACAGACTATAGATTTTATGGACAAAAGCTAGGGATTTAGGAAATATTAAAACTTCATTTAAAATTTGTTAAGATTAAAGTATTTTGCAGTGCATTCAAATATATTTTGTGAGCATCTGTAAGCATGGGAGCAGTTACCTGGCATTTTTTTCCCAGAGTGACATTCAGCTGTATTAATGTCCTTGCACTGTTAAGGCTTCCTATTTTCGAACTTATAGTAAAAATATTGTTCCTTACATCAATGTTGGTGCCAAGCACTCCTTAAAAATAAAATACAGCTTATCAAATCAAAACCTCAGAGAAAATAAGGCCAGAGACTTGCTGAGCTACCACCAGGTGTCAGAGTCTGCCAGTGCTGGTTTCACAACAGCTGCTGCAGCTGGAAATAAGGCAGGGGGGGAAAAGGAGAGGGAAGTGGCTGTGGTGGAGGATTCGGGAGTGGAGGGCGGTTCTTTGCAGTCTTTTCTGTAAACCTACTGTTTTCTAGACAGAGGTGTAGGGTAGATACTGAGGCACTCAATATTCTTTCTTAAACACTGAAACCTCTTACATGGGAATAACCTTATATGAATTGTTATGGCTACCAAAGTAGAAACAAATATATTTACCAGTGAAATGTAAAAAAATGTATCATATTAGTGTGGAATTTAAAATTAGTATCTTTGTGGGAAGCCACTAAGCTTTTTTCTCTTGGTGCTGAATCACATTATTTTTCTCCAAAAATCTCTGTTTTTTTCTAGAATTTTTTTCCCCTGTTATCTTGCAATATGGTTTTGAAAGTCTATTTAATCACAAATTTTTACTCATCTATATGTTATATATACATAGATGTTAAAAAGATGTTAAAAATAAACATATATATATATATATATATATATATATATATATATATATGTTAAAAAGATTAAAATAATATTCTACCTCTTCTTCCTCTGAGCACCTTTTCTGCAGAAGAGAGCAGTGCTCTCTCTCTGGGCCCATTTCTATTTCTCCAGCACAGCATCTATCCTGTGCTGAGGAATGTAGAACTCAGCCTGTGGGCAGAGCTGTTGCAGCAGCAGAGTCCTCGAGCCTCAGGAGGAGATGTAGGTACTTCTGCTGGCTTAGAGGGAGAAATTTGTTCCACCCAGAGGATGACATGCTCACCTTAGAAGAGAAGGATGAAGCACTAAAAGAACACTTCTTTCCAGAACACCTTGGCATGGACTCATCCAGCTGTAGGGATTCCTGTTGGCCACAGGTGCTACCAGCCTCTCTCAGCATGTGATAAACTGCAGGACCACACTTAGAACCCAGCAGGCACAGGCCCATGTCTTACTAGAGATGAGAAAGTTTAAACTTGACCATCTTCTTTATCAGCTGTTTATGTTCTCTGCTGTCCTGGAGTCACAGGTTTTGGTGTCTCCAGCAGTGAGCTTTTTAACTTTTTTTTTTTTTGCATCTTATCTAGGCCATTTGTTGGTGGTGTTTAAGTGATCGACAGGGAAATGTTGTTATCTAGGAAATAATGTAAACTTTTTTTGTCCTGTACTTAGGTATAGCTTCTTTATGAAGACAATGAGGGTATTGAGTATGTTGACAGCTACTGTTACTCTAAAGTCAATATATACCCTTTGTCACATCACTAAAATATTTGTTTGTCCCAGATGTTGCTCTCAGCCATTTATGCTTTAAATTTGTCAAAAAAAAAAAGAAAGAAAAAAGTGAGTATAATTCTGAGCTTCTTCTCAGCCTTCCAGCTGCATGAGCAGCCACCCATTGTGTTCTTTGTTAAAATCATATTGGATTGTGGTGGGGTGAGGGGGCATTTTTCATTTGAATCTAATGAAACCATCCTATTAGATACTCACTTTTCAGTCTGAGGGCAGCCTGGAAATGAATAGATGAGACTAATGGAATTCTAATGGCCTGTAAAAATGAACCTTCTATTGTGGTATTTTAAAGTTCTAAGTGTGTTCTCTTGCTTCTCTCGCTGTCTGAGTGCAGAATATGGGCACAGTCCTTCAACATGTCTAGTGAATTTGTTTTTGTTTTCTCAGTGTATATAATGCAGGTGCCTTTAGTCAGACTGCATTCATGTAAGTTGGTAAGCAAATAAATGGAAATATATTTAAGGCACATGTTTACACTCTGAGAAGTTTTTATGGCAGTCGGATGACTAGCAGAAACCAAGAATATAATTGCTAATTACCTGTGTGTGCTTATGCTTAGGATGAGTAAACAGGACTTGGCACATGCTCACTATATGCCCAAAAAAGGAATACATGTGACATTTTAGATGTTGACAGCTTAAAAAATAGAGCAGGGTAGCCAAGAATTATAGTGTGACTTCAGTTATTTAATTTATTGACTGACTTGTCTAATGCCAAACTGAAGCAGTAAAGCACTTAGCTGAAATAAGACAGATGGTCAGTGAATCAACATTTCTGTGGAGAGTGGTGCTTTTATCCATTTTTTCAATTCTCCTAGTTTTATTATCGCAGTATTGATCCAAACATTGGATTTTGCATCAATTTACATTGCCTGATATATGGTCAGGATAAGAATAAATGTAATCTTTCTCCAAGAAAGATGCAATTTTAATAAGCCTTCTGGAGAAAACACATATGGCAATTTTCATGGAAAAATAGAGGTCAACCCACAGTTAAATACATATTTAAATCTCTTAAATGCATTATTCTGCATACACATTTCTGTTACGTTGCCTTTAAAAACATTTTGATCCTTGTTGCTTAGGAAGATACCAGTGATCCATAATGCAGAACCTCCTGTTTTGAGTTCCACTGTACTAAATGGTATTAAAGAGGTACTGTTGCTAGTCCTGTTTTACAATTTTTCAAAAACAAAGTGTTTTAGGCTTTGGAGATCTTTTTCACTGTCACAATGAAACATTTGTATTTTTGTGAACCAGCAGCTTTTAAGATGAAAAATGTTGCAACTACATTTTTGTGACCATGTTTACTGCCCAAGTGAGTCAGTCTCTGCATTTTCCTGGTTCAAATGAGTAGGTAAGATCAAATAGGTTTTTGTTTGTTTTTTTTTTTTTTTTAATTGTCCTCCACATCCTGTATCTGTGTTCTGGGGCAGTAGAGGCCATTTGTGTAAAATGGGAGATTTGGATGCCTATGGCAGCTGGTGGGAGTGCACCTGCACCAGCGGCTCCCCTCAGCCATGCCTGAAATGGGCATTCCTCACCAGGCAGAGACCAGTCATGGCCTGTGACAGCACACCATGATATTTATGCAGTGGGTTTTACTGCAGTTTTTATCTTATCTGTGTCATCTGTAGGCACGATGGTTCCCAGTGTGGGCTGCTCTATGAGGCAGCTCAGGCAGGGATCCTCAGTGACTTCAGTTTTTGTCCCCCAACTTCTATTCTCTTACATAATATAAGCAACATTCTCGGGTTTTATTTGTTTTACTTGCTCCATATTTTCTTTTTTGCAAGTTATTTTTGGTCAGAAAAGTGAAAAAATGGATGCCAGAGTACAGCATGGTAATTGCAGTGAACTGCAACTCACCCCCAGGGCTTTCACTGGGGTGTAAGGAGAGTGGGACTGAGTTATATGCAAGTTATATGGCACTGCAATGGTTTTATGCCAACACCATTCTTGTGCTCAACTGCTGCCATTTGGTTTAGTCTCATTTAATAAAAAAGAATTAAAACCCCAACTTTTTTAAGAATAAGCAACTCTCCTTTACTCTGAATTTTTGACAGAATATCAAGGCTACCCTACAATACAGGTCTTTTGCTTTCAAGATATCCAAGCAGTTGAACCTCTTTGTTAAAAAAACCCAAAAGTTGCAGAGAAGGTAAGATATTCTTAAATCATCCTGGAAGTAAATTTTTATGAGCAGTTTTTGCAGATAATGAGAGTTTATGTGGGTTAAGGGTTGATTTGACAACTTCGTGGAAATGAAGTCCTTTGGTGTTTCCTAAATGCACAAAAATTACAAGTCTTGTGAAATTCATGAGCTGCAAATGACTGGAGAAGACCTGTAATTCTTGTTCTTGTGCTTTTGCCTAGACACCCATTTCTCACTTGAGATAGATAGATTCAGTATGTTTGTTCCTATGTTCTAGCACTAAGAACTATTTGTAGAACCACACCAAGACAGAGGCAGGACTTTAGTCCAGAGCATGAAGCACAATGTCCTAAACCATCATAAGGGAGTGTGGTAGGACACAGTTTCATAGACTCAGAATTTATTTCTGTTGGAAGAGATTTTAAAGGTCATCTTAATTCCATGTAGGGACACCTTCCCTGAGACCAGATTGCTCAAAGCCCCATCCCATCAAAGCCCAGCCTTGAACATGTCCAGAGATGGGGCATCTACAGGTTCTCTGGGCACCTTGGTCCAGTGTCTCACCTCACTCACAGCAGAGAATTTCTCTGGTATACCTAATCTAAACCTGCCCTATTTCTGTTTAAAATCATTACCCCTTGTACTGTCACTACACTCCCTGATGAAGAGTCTATCCCAATCTTCCCCATAGTCTCCCTCTAAGTACTGAAAGGCTTTAGAAAGGCGTTTTAAGGATTCTCCACAGCTGTTTCTTCTCTGGGCTGAACAACCCCAGTGTCTCAGCCTGTCCTCACAGGAGAGGTGCTCCATCCCTCTGATCTGCATTGTGACCCCCCTCTGGACTTCCTGCAGCAGGACAACATCCTTGTGCTGAGCACCCCATAGTGGACACAAAACTCCAGGTGGGGTCTCAGAAGAGCAGAGCAAAGGGACAGAATCCCCTCCCTTGACCTCCTGCCCACACTGCTTTTGATGCAGCCCAGGATATGGTTGGCTTTCTGGGCTGCAGCACACATTGATGGGTCATGCTGAGCTTCCCATCAATCAGCACTTCTGAGGCTTTCTCCTCAGGACTGCTCCCAGTCACTGAGTCCCTTAGTTTGTACTGGTACTGGGGACTGGTGCCTCCAAGGTGCCAGACCTTGCTCTCAGCCTTGTTGGACTCCATGAGGTTCACACAGGTCTGCCTCTCCAGCCTGTCGAGGTCCCTCTGGATGGCATCCTGTCCCTCTGTTATCAACAGCACCTCCTGGTTCGGCGTCATCCGCAAAGTTGTTGAGTGTCTCTCTATCCCACGGCCCATGTCCCTGACAAAGAGTGAAATAATGCTGGTCCCAGTAGCAGCCCCTGAGGGACACCACTCATCACTGGTCTCCACACAGACAGGGAGCCATGGACTGGCACTCTGCCAGTGGGATCTCCCACCAATTCCTCATCCTAAGGGTGGTCCACCTGTCAAATCTATCTCCATTTTAGAGACTGTGCAGGACAGTATCAAATGCTTTGCACAAGTCAGATTTCCAGACACTTTGTTGCTTGGCTCAGAATTAAGAAGTTGCTGTATTGTGTGGTGGTGGTGGTGTTCAATATACACACACTAAAAAGAAAAAATACCCCTGAAAATTCCTGCTCAAATCCAAACCCAACAGTGGTCTTCTTAAGAAAAACAATTTTACACATTCCCAAGTTAAGGCATTTTCATGTAAAACTAACTTTTGTCTCTGTGCTGAGCTTCAGAAGGTATGAACAAACAGATTTTGGTTGTGTAACTCCACAAAGTATCAAAAGCAACTCTCCTCAGTGTAAGAGTGATGAGATAGTGCTAGAACTGTTGTTTATGCAACAGACTATGTCTCTGCTTTGACTAAAGTTTCCTGAATTGAAACTCAAGTAAAACAATAGCAGTTATTTAAAAATGAGTGTACTCTCAAGTTTTCTGAGAAACAATCCCAACTGCATGCACAAAGTAATGGCAACAAAAATTCCCTCCCCCTTGGCCTAAATAATCTTGTTTTCCTTTCCATTCCTCTCTAAAAGAAGAAAAGGAATTCTAAAATAATTTAAATTTTGCCTTCACTAATATCCATTATTACAATTTAGATAATTCATTTTTCCTGGTAATTTTTCTTTGCTTGCAATTTTTCTTAGTAGAAAATTTTTGAGGTTCAGAAAGCATTTGATTTTCATGTTCCTCCTCTGGCCAATAGATGGGACTCTTACCTCTGATATCCCTTCCTCTCTTTGATCTTATTGCATAGATAATAATGCAAAAACCATTATTGAAATCTGAAACATGAGAGATATATTTGATCTCTAAAAAATGCATCAACAAGGGACCTCTGCAGCTGTTGACATCTCAAATAAGCCAGAGATGCAGGAGATTTGAGATAGCAGAACTTGAGGTAAGAGCAGGTTTATATTTCAGACAAAATGTTTCATTTACAAATTAAAAATGCTTATTGTCTGGAGGCTTTTTCCTCTGAGGAAGGATGCATATTGTAAGAGCCAGGTAACATAATAAATAAAAACAAAACCACCAAACAGGTCAATTTAATTAGGGGGGTTAGTCATGGCTGTGTTCCTGTTGCCTTCTACTCTCAGACACAAACCTGACACACAAATTCCTACAACACATTAGGAGCTGGCCTGCTTTGGAATAGCAAAACTGGATTTTGGATTGGAAAGTACTGCTTTGGTTGATAGATAGTTCCAAGGTGAAATGGATCATGGAAATGGCCATTTCCTCTTATTTCTGATGAAATGCAGGTGGCTTTCAGCCTAACTGGAAATGCACCAGCTCCCATGGTAGACCTGAGGATTCCTGTGTTCCTGCTTTCCTGGCTGAGAAGTTATTGGTGGAAATACTGGAATATTATCAGTGACATTTGGAGTCAGTGTCCTAAACTTAATGGCAGAAAGTCTGGGACTTCTTTGTGGCTGTTGTGGTGTGTGGATAATTCTTTTGCAGACAGTCAGGGAGCTGAATGCCTGGAAGACCTATTGCAGTTAACACTGTGTTCAGAGATTGGCCTTCCAGATTTAATTTTCACTGCTTTTCCTTTTTCCAGTGAAATGCTTTGATTAACTCGTCTTTCTAGGATTTGTAATATGAAGTCCTAAAGCAGAACTGCAGTGTCTCACAGTGGAATGCATTTTATTTTCTAGCCCTCAAGATGGCTGTGAGATGGTGAGCAGTGTCTTCTTCAAGGCTGTGTTGCTCTCTGCTGCTCTTGTTGCAGCATTGTCCCTGCACATTTCCTTTTACAGTCTCCCATGTGTTCTGTTCCCCTGTGGAACCTTGGGGGATGCTCAGCAAAGGCCTGGAAAACACCACACATTGTGACACAAAGGTGAGCATATGCAGAGTGTATCTGCAACAAACACACAGCACTGCCACGAGGGGCATTTGCCCAGAACTGGTCACAGGAATGGGGACGATGCCATCAGGCCCCAGCTGATGGTGTTGATGTGTGAGATGGCCATCAGTCAGATTAAGCAGCAACCAGGGAATTGTGCATGGCTTCTGACACAGGGGAATCACACAGAAAAGAGATATGAAAGGCACGTAAAAAAGCTGTGACAGAGCTGGGTTTGACACAACCAGAAGCTGCCCCACCAATGTCGCCACCTCTGCCCATGCCAGACAGAGCATCATTCCTGAGGGTACTGGGGGTGCCTGTGTCCAGCTGGCAAGGGAGAGGACAGCAGCACTCTGGACAGTGCATACCTGCAGCATGAAAGCCTGAAAACAAGGGGTGCTGGCATTTCTGTATTTATTAGCATTTCATTAAGTGCCTAGGATTGTGGATATTACTGATGTCATCCTAGTTTTACAGGAGACTGTCAGGAGGCTTTGCCTCAGTGTGTGCCTGGCTGGACCTTGTGCTTTGAACGCCCACAGGCAGCTGGAGAGCAGTAGCTGCACTCTTGGAGTGTGTCTCAGCTTTCATTTCATCCAGATGGAAGCAGTTTCACACAGAAAGAACTCAGCACTCCAAAACTGTTCCCAAAGCATGGAAAACAGGGGCAAAGAAGTGTTGCTGACTCACCAAGCAGAGTGCTAGGGCAGTGTGCCCCCAGCTGAGCAGGATATGTTCCCATCACAAGGATGTCTTGCCTCCAGGTCAGAGGCACGAATGACCTGCGGAAGTGGGGCACTGAAAACTCTGGTGCTGAGCTGCCTGAAACCAGCACAGCTTTTCAGGTGGTGTGTCTGACTCTCACATCCATGTTTCACTAGCAAAATGAATAATGATGTCATATTTTCATTCTGCTCTGTAATAAAAATCTCAAATAAACTTGATGTGTATTCTAATTTATTAGAATTTTATCTATTGTTTTTTAAGCTAAAAGCAGTCCTATTTTTTATTATAGATATTTCAGATCTCAAAAGGCAGGGAGGAGAATGTGTTTGCTACAAAATATGGCAATCCTTTATTGAGCCTTTGTCACTTTGTAGCCCCCCAGGTTTTTTTTTGTCATAATAAAGTATGTCACCTTATCGTATCTTTGTGCAATAAATAAGCTATTGCAGTTCTACACTACAGCAAACCTGTCAGCTGGTAATATGAAATATTAATATTATTTTTTGTTTTACAGTCTCAAGAGACTTTCCTTTGAAGCAATCAAACTGCACCACCTGCAAGCTGTCAGGTGTGCCATTAGTCAAAGGGCTTTTGGCAAGTTGTGCAGCATCCCTCTCAAAGCACATGAAAAAGAGTGGAGGTTGATTGTCTACTGGTTAAAAAGGGGAAATAGGGGAAGGGAGAAAGGAATTTATTGATCATGTTGAAGTTCTGCAAACAAAATGTGTCATTCTCTTTAACAAAGACTTTCATTTGTTCCTAGGCTGTCGGCAGGCTGGCCAGACTGCTGAGTCAGACCAAATGTCATCTCAAATGATTAAGAGTTGTGTTTCCCTTTGCAATGCTCTCTAACTGTTGTTTGCACAAAACTTTGCTTGGGACTTGCTTTACTGAGCAAATGTGAGAGTGTATGTTCTCTACAGGCCAGCTCAATGTGCAGCACCTAAGTATTACAGAGCATGTTCAGGTAGCATACACGTCTCTGTTGTCCCTGTTGGGTAGCACACCTATCTGTGTTGTGGAGGAAATGTGCTTCCAGCTCACAGAAACACCTTCTTCTCTTACAACATTTTGTCTAAATTATTTCATTCATTTTTGAACCAAGCCAACGAGGTTACAGAATACTGAGTTTTCCTGAATCTTTAAGTTGCTGTTAAATATTTTTTTGTGTGTCCTAAATGATGGATTTGTTTCTCACCTCCTACTTGCCTCCCCTGCTTTCCCTAAAACATGATGAAATTGGTGACCTGAACATTTAAAGAGATGAGGGCAAATATCTCCTTATGTTTGGCATGATTAACCTCTGTCTTCAGAAACGGAAGAGAACATTACTTCAAACACTACAGGTGTACTTTGAAAAGAGCAGAACAATTTAAATGCCTTGTAGCTTCACAGACAAATCCAATTTATTGAGAGTAGTCTGTCATTATACTTTAAAATGCTGCATGGCTATATTGGAAGACAAGAAGCAATAGAGTTTCCTCTAGAGAGAGAACCGTCCAATATATCAGTGATTTTTCCATTATACTTTCTCCAAAGTATAAGTGTTAGTGTTGATAGCTTGAAGCTCAGTTTATTGAAAGAATAATCTGAAATGTAAGGAAAACCAGTTGTGCTTTTCATGGCAACTTGAAACCATAATGAGATGCTTCTGACCAATGATGCACCTGTGTGTGCTCCTTTTCTGGCCTCCATGCCTGAGAATGATGAGTAAGAGCCTCATTAAACTGCTTGGAGTCTGTGGCTTTTTGCATGAGGGGTTACTTCTGTACTGTAGCTGTGATGAGGGCCAGAGTCTGGCACCCCAGAATTCAGGCAGGCTGCACTGCTTATCATCCTCTTGATTCTCTGTGCCCTTTGCCTGCTTCCAAGGGCTCCACAATAATCTTTGGTGCACAGAATGTGAGGACATTTTACAGTGTTTTGTATTCCTGGGGAAATGTGAGCGCTAGGTCAAATGATTCTTTCAGCTCCCTCTGGCTAGATATATTGATTTAAGTGTAGCCCATTAATGTAATAATTATGAATTCATGATCCAGTGTTTGGTCTCCTGTATAGAATAGTTACTGTTTCATAATGGCTTTTGTTGTTTTCAAGTACACTTAAAACCCTCTGTGCTATCTGCTAGAATGGATGACCTTCTTTGGCTCCAAGTTCAGGCAAATTATATAGCCAAACACTTCTACCCCAATTCTCCAAAAATTATAAGAGCTGAATCAATGAAGCAAAGACAACAGAAATGCCAAATAAACTAAGGACCCAGGATGACCTTACAAAAAAACTGAAGCTGATAGGTTTAATCCAGGATAGCAAAATACTTTGGCAGCTTTATTTTTGGGAGCTAGAAGGGACTGCTGTTTCACCATGCTCTGGTGGTGAGGTATGCAAGGATGTGCTTCCAAGAGAATGACCACATTTGGTAGGAAGAGAGGGCTGAATTGCCCACCTCTACAGGCTACAGTGGCTGGTGATAACATATCCAAGAAAAGTAAAACTGAAAAGGATGAGAGCTGCTTTTCTGCAGATTAAGACCCACTGGTCAGGGCAGACTATTAAATATGTCTGTAGGGATTTGGTCTTCACCAAGAAAAGGCCACCCACTCTCCCAGGTTCCCTCATCTTTAGCAATTTAGAATGAAGGAGAAGCAGATTGACTTCTGCTTGCCCTAGGCCAGCAGGGAGGAGCAGCAGCAGGTGGAGGCCACCTTGTCTGGCTGAGCCTCTGCAGCTGGTAGATCCAGCATGGGGAGGCCCTGTGGGAAGCAGGATGGCAACTGAGCACTGTGCTTGCCACACTCTTCCAGCCCAGGAGAGAAAGGTATGATGAAGAGCATAGGGTAGGAATCAGACTTGGTTGAATGCAGAAGAACAGTAGGGAAAGTGGTTTCCAAAACCAGCCAGCCAACTTCTCTTCTGACAGTGGAAATAGGAGATCGCTTGACCTGCAGCCTGCTGGGGCTGATGTGCGCCCAGTGTGCACACACCTGCATGGTTTGCTGCACCCTAAGGGGTCACTGGAAGGAAGGTGAGACTCAAAAACACTGAGAATTCTTGCAGACAAATGAACTAACAAGAAATTGATTCACCTGCAATGCAGAAATATTCTTCTCCTTTTTCTTTTTATCCACTTGCTAAACAAACCAGCAGTATAAAATTGCTTTGGAAGATGAATGTGTTGTTATCAGTTCCACACAGCTGTAGCTTTAAGGAGAGAAAACTCCCTGAAGCTTTCAAAACTGGAAGTGCAATATATGGTGGAGGAACATATTGCAGAAGGTGGACATCCTGGTGTGGGTCTCTACCTTGACCTCATGAAAAGTCCTTTCATTGCAAGCCAATCCAAGAACTGGCAACAGTTTCACTGAGCTGGACTAGAAAGGACTGTCGGTATCACAATATCTGCTACACAATTTTCTTACACAGATAAGTGCCAGGTCTTTGGGATGGAAAGAATTGACTTCTTTTTCAAGAGAGGGGAACAGAACAGCTTTACATTTTCACATTTTTAAGATAAAGAAAATATGTGGTCCTTTCCACTTTCCGAAACATATTTAGTTTAATTAAGAAATTTCTTGCACTTTATCTTCCATTCATTAGATTAACTCTTAGAGCAACCTCTCTCATTCTTGGGGCTATACTAACAAAGAGTAAGGGTGAATTCCTGCCAGACACTGGTCGAGAGAGGCAACAGAGACAAAAAGTAGGACATATATATCCTCAGTTACATCAATATCCTCAGTTACAGCTGGGTACCAAGGCACAGAACAGCTAAGTCATTTACTCAGGTCATGATTGGTGTGGATTAACATTTCTTGATTTGGTTCCACTCTTACTCCAGTGCTTTGTACTTTGGCATTATGTACATATTGACAAAAATGCTATTTTAAATTAATTTAGTATGATGAATGCATAATTGTAAGATTTGGGACCAGGAGTATTATTATTACCAGATAATTTTTTTCCTATTGATATGTTGTAATGGGACATAGACCTTAGCAGTCATACATGTGTCAGATATTATCACAAAAACTGCTTTTGTGATTGGTACCATGCTCCTTAGAGCACGGAAAAGTATTTCAGCCACAGCTATATTTTTCCTAGGAAGCAGAACATTATAATGAATGTGTCTGTCTTATCCTCCTGTGAAAAATCAGTATTATATAAAACAGGGACATATAGTATCTATTAAAAACAACAGTTCTTTTTAGAAAAAAAAATTATTACTTAGGTGGATTTTCAAAAGTGTCTTGCTAAGGCAAAAAAAAAAACTAAAATAGCCAAAGCTATTTAAATATTCAAAACCAGTGTTCACAATCTCTTCTGAGTTACATAAGAGAGCACACTAAGAGAAAGAAAGCACAATTTATTCAAGAAAAAACTTTTTGTCATTTTTTCCCCTACTTTTTTTTTCCTTTTCAATATCTTTTTCAGTACTTCTTCTGATACTGAGTTGAATGCTGATGAGTCAATACTTGAAATAAATATATATGACCAAGATTAAGTACTTGAAATTTGTCACCACCTCTGGCTTTCCTGGCTGGAAGCTGAAAAGTTTAGCAAGGTCTGTGGGGTTTTTTGATGACTTATAAAAAAATCAAGGTCTCACGGAATGGCAGCACAGCCTTCAGGGGTATCAGCTCCCAATTTCATAACATCAGCAAACTTCCTGAGGGTACCTTCTTTTTGTTTGTCTCTCTTGTGTACTCACAAGTTAAAAATAATAACACCAAATCAGGAAAAAAGTCTCTAAAATCATTATATTGGCAGTGGAGCCAGAAGCAGATTAAATACCTTAAATGAGCACGTGAAATACCTTAAATGTGTTCCAATTTATTTAGTATCTCACTTTTTTTTCCTTCTATGTTAGATGATTAAATAAATTATGAATATGTGGCTTCAGACACAAACTTGTTTTCATGCATTGGTCATTAAATAATTGAGGTCTGCCATGAGAAAAAAAATAATGTGTTCTTTCAGGCTCTTTTCAATTATGCACATCATCAAGATAGCAGGAATGGAATCTAAGTTTGAAGGCTCTGAGCTGGCTACTCACATTCATGAGGCAGATTTGGGAAGTATAATCGCTCATTTTATGTTTTGTTTCAGTGGTCAGGAAGAGTTAAGCAAGGGAAAGAAGGATGTAAGGTACAGGGAGCAAGTGTGGTGCTAAAAGTCTGTCAGATGGCTAACAGAAGGCAAGAGAAAAAGGAATGGCTGTTCAGTGTCTCTCCTGCAAAGAGAATTGGATGAAGCAAGAAGCTGGAAAATTAAAACCAGGAGTGTGGACATATTTATTTTCACTATGGTCTGAATTAGTATGGCTGTCTTATAACCTATTTCAACATAAAGCATCCAAGCCCAATTTCAACTTTTAAAGTGTATCAGGAGGAACTATTTCCTAGTAAGGTAAAGGTCCTGTAAATCAGACAGAAGGCCAACCATGTCCTGGGCTGCATCCAAAGCAGCATGGTCAGCAGGGTGAGGGAGGGGATTCTGCCCCTCTGCTCTGATATGACCCCATCTGGAGTTTTGTGACCAGCTCTGGGCTCCCCAGCATAAGAAGGACATGGACCTGATGGAGCATGTCCAGAGGAGGGACATGAAGATGGTCGCAGGGCTGGAGCACCTCTGCTATGAGGAAAGGCTGAGAGTTGGTGTTGCTCAGCTTGGAGAAGGGAATCAAAATTCCATGACAAAAGACGTCTACTTCACAATATATGAGTAAATTTCAAATCTTCCACAAGATATTTCCTCCACAAAGGAAATCAGAATTGTTTTGTTTGGGGCAAATGATTGAGGAAGTCATTGCTTCCTTTCATCAAAGTGACACAGCACATGGAAAAATATCAACATTAACGTAAATTCATATGTTATTCCTTGTTCTTCTTTGAAGATTTTGTGTCATTCATATTTTTCTTTGAATGACATTTTACTTGTCTGAGGTTTTTGGATGCATTAATATCAAGTCTGATATTACTGCCTTTTAGCCCAAAAGACCTCTATTCTGTTTTGGGAAAATAACAAACTAAAAACTGTCAGCACTGACTCTGCTTAAAAATCCTGATTACTCCTGATCCTTACAAGATGAGGATCAATGGATTTCATCAATAGTTGATGACAGCTGAATGCCATTAGTTTTGGATATAGAAACTAAAGCTTCCACTAGAGCAAGAAGCAGCTATTTCCCTCAATTAAGGGGTAATATGTGATAGAACTGCACAAAAAACATCCTTTAACTCTGGTTAAAGATTTAAACATTCCCCTTGTTACTTCCATTTTGCCTCATAAATAGACTGCTGACAGCAAAACCCTCTTCTCCTCAAAGTCAAGTGGAGGAGGGACTAAATTCTTTGGATCTTAGGGAAAGGGCAAGACCTAGTGTTACAGTTAGTGAGTTAAGAAGAGGCAGTAAGCAGAAAATTGGTGTGTCTGTCTCCCTTGGGGCTGTTTTTTATTATGAATTTCTGCAGTCCATATGATTAGAAGGCACATGGAGAAATTAATATATCTGTAAAGAGGTTCAATCCAGCTCTCCAACATGAGCCCTGGCCACAGTCTTCCAGCACATTTTTACGTTATTTTTTGTTTAGAAGAAATAAGCATTTTTTGACTGATAAATGTGTCATTGAAGTGTTTCCAAACCCTTTAATACGCAGCAAAAAAAGTCACAACAGCTATTCCTTGCATTTTGACAGGTTTCTTATTTTGTTAGCAGGCTGTGCTTATCCCATAAAGAAGAGGTATTTTAGAAGGACATCCCTTCATTTGTGACTCATTCTGCACAGTAGTATCTTCAGTAACTTGAGGCTGATAAAATATTCTATTTCCCTTTCATGCCTCCAGGACTTTTTTTCCTTTTCAGAACTGTTTTTGGTTTTTTGTTTTTTGGGTTTTTTTTTTTTTTTCTCTAAACCCATGAACCCTACTTTTGTTGTTCAGATGGGTTTTTTGCCTTGATGTGGGAACTGCTGTCTGTTCAACCACTACTGCCTCTTTCCTCTCCTGCATTTTTGGACTGACTGCAATCTTCAGTGCAATGCCATGGAGGATGTCTGCTGTAGAACCTTAGTCTGCCTTTTGTCTTATTTGCTTTGAGAGCATCAGAAGTACCTGCATTTCCTAGGCATGAGGTGTTGATGAAGACTGATGAGAGCAAATCTACAAATTATATTCTGAAAACTTCTCTGGAGTTACTGTCAATTGATTCTGATACCTCCTTTTTGTACTCAAACAAAGGCCTCTCTTAATCTACTTATTTTTGCACTATAAACGTCATGAAATAGACTTTGCTGAAGATTTTTAGTAGCCATTTAAATTCCTCTGAAACGATTTTACACTTTGGTCTGAAATTACCCTTTCCAGATAATTTGTTCTATGAAAGTAATGATATGTTTACCATAACTGGCTTGCTAAATAAGTGTTGAGTCCCTATGATTAATGTGCTTATTCTTGTCAGCAGAATGAAGCTGTAGACTATGCAAATATATCAGACATGCCACGGAGCAATTTCTAGAGCCTTCTGGAAATCCCTTTGGTGCAGTCATGACCTGCCCAGAGGATTTCATCTACGTTTATCCCTTTTCTCATGCAAGTGATGATATTTGCAGTTCTAAGTTACTGAACGTTGTGATTTAGGCATGGTGTTCTCCAATTTAGTACTCCTGCTAAAAACACACCACCACTCACAACCCCCCTCCAACGGGAGGCACAAAAAGCAGAGATCACGGGTTGATATAAGAACACTTTACTGGAAACAGCAACGAGAGAAGAAAACAAACAGTAACAGCAACAATATTAATAACAAAAGCATACAAAAGAGTGATTCCCATGCAAAAACACTCACCGTGAACCCCAAGACAATGAACAAATGGTGAACAGCTTCCCATCACCCACCACATTTTTCTCTATTGAAAGCCACACTTTTCTTCTTGGAAGCCAGGCAGTCCCTTGACTCCTGGAAATGATGTGAGTGCTATGGAATAACTCCTGGCTGCACACACACAGGTCTGGGCTCCTCCCCCTCACGGCTACTGCTAAATAGATACCTCTGTCCTGGATGGAACCAGGACACTGTCTTGGCTTTGCAAGGCAATATTTTGGTAACTGGGGGGCCTTTTGACAATGGAGGGGACTACAAGAGTCGCTTCTGTGGGAGGTGTTGGAAGCTTCCCCCATATCTGGCAGAGCTGCTGCTGGCTGAGCCCGTGGGTGTGGGTGGCAGCACCTCTGGGGCAACATATTTAATGAGGGAAAGAAAGAGTAACTGAAAGAGAGGAGTGCAAGAAGCCTGCAGATGTGATTCAGGGTAGAAGAAGGTGGAGGAGGGACTCCAGGCACCAGAGCAGAGGTTCCCCTGCAGCCTGTGGTGCAGACCATGGTGAGGCAGCTGTGCCCCTGCAGCCCTTGGAGGTGCACACTAGAGCAGAGATCCACCTGTGGTCCATGGAGGACCCCGTGCTGGAGCAAGTGGATGCCTGGAGGAGACTGTGACCCTGTGAGAAGCTCATGTTGGAGCAGATTTGCTGGCAGGATTTGTGACCCCATGGGTGACACATGCTGGAACAGCCTGTTCCTGAAGGGAACCCCAGGGGAGCAACCCATGCTGGAGCAGTTTGTGAAGAACTGCAGACTGTGAGAAGTATTCATGTTGAAGAGGCTTGTGGTGGACCATTTCCTGTTAGAGGAACTTCCTGCAGGAGCGGGGGAAGAGAGTGAGGAGTCCTGTGCCAAGATCAATGGTCTCTTCATGTTCCTTGTCTCTGTGACCAAGATTGGTCCTGGGGTGCTCACCATGGCTTTGGGACAAGGACTTTTGGAGCAGTACATTTGCTGAGAGGGACTAGCACACAAACTGCTTGCTAGAGGTTTCCCAGTGTCAGCCTTCCTATTCACCACAAGCTCATCATAATTTGGACCAAACTTTTGTGGAGATGTGACAAGGGAAAAGCGCCCAAGCCCTTTGCTTCTTTCATCACTACAGATTCCCAGCAAAAGTAAAGGGTCACAGAAATTCAGATGTGTGAAGGTTGCCGGCTCTGCTCCAGCTCCGAGCAGCTTTCAAAGTCACACCCCAGCAGCACTGTGCGCAGTTACGCATCCACACAGAGTTCATCTTTATTTTGAATCTTTTTGGTGGCTTCTATAGATTTTAACTACTCTTTGTCTGGTGTTCAAACAATGGTTTAAAAAGAATTCCTGCAGTTCTTGCTATAACTTCAACCATAATAAAATCTTGATGTAAAGAAAAATGGCTGTTTCTTTTGTCTATGGGCTCAGAAAACTGAATGACACTTCTGGAAAGAGACAATGCCTTGTTTCAAACAGACTGATTCATTGTGAATGAGGAGAGCTTCCCAGCTCTGCAGGGCCAAGTAGGGTGTCCTTGATCTCCATCACCATCAGAACTGACAGGGGAATTCTGACAGATAGCTGCTGCATTTTTAAAATAAGAGATGTGGTGCCTAAAACTATTTTATCTCTGTTCACATCCACTTCTGTCTCAACCTTGAATATGCTGCCTCAAAGCACCTGAATTTTTCAGTTCTGCTGTTGTGAAAATGCCTTGTGAAGCAAGATTAAAGCTTCTGGAACCTGCTGTCTACAGCCTCTACAAATTGCAGAGGATGCAGGTTTCAATGTATTACAGGTACTTAGAAAATCCACAGAGCCTCCATGGGCCTTAGCTGTATGTATTTCACTATTTAATATAATTTCAGCTGTGATAAAATGATCTGGCCACTAATGCTGTGTTGTCAAGGAGATTATTTGACCTGTGTCAGATGAGTGTTCACTGTGAGGAAAGAAAAAAGCTCAGCATAAACAATTCATTTTAAAAGAGCATCCATGAATAATCATTGACACTGTACAAAACGCAGTACACATTAATTCCTTCTTTCTATCTTCATGAAAATCAATTATCTTACTTGGAGTTTTACAGTGCCCAAACTGGATGGGGTTTGACCTAGAGAAGATATCTGAGAAAGTGTTCTAGGCTTTTTATGGCTGTCAGGGAGCAAAAGATGGGAAACAAATTGTGACTGCAATAACAACATAAGAGAATTTATGAGAATGATGTGTTATAAGAACAGTCCAGTTAGAAAGAAAATATTTCTCATGCCTAAGAATAACAGGATAGAAAGTCCTTCTTTGTCTTTTTTGCGCAGTTGGGATCTGATTTGATGTCTTCTTGAGTCAATGATGAAAGCTCCCTCATTTTGGGTCCAGTCTGTGTAGAAACAGAATCCTGACCAAAAAGAGTAACAAAGAAGAGCCATCCAAGAAAACAATTCTTTTAAATTTGTAAAAAGAACAGGCTGTACATGCTCTCAGCATAACGTATCCATTTTGAGGCTTTATAGAAAATTATGAAAAGGACAGGTAAAGTGAGACTGGAAGTATCTCAGCTCTGCCCAACAATAGCCACTGTTTTGACATGGTCAGCCACCCTATGCTTCTCCTGATCTACAAGGAAATGCAAAACCACTTTGAGACACTGATTTTCCTACGGAAATTGTGAAAATTGCAAACAGATTGCAAACAGTGGTTGCAGGCAGGTGAAAACAAGGCTTAGAGAAACAAGCCACAACATCTGAAGCAAAGCTAGGCCTTCATTTTCAAAGCAAGAATTTTCCCAGGCATGATATAAAATTTATTGAAATAATTAGCAACCAGCTCTACAACCAACTGATATCGTCCAACTTTACAAAGTCACTATTTTGTTACTTTACCAAGACTTAACATCTCCAACTGAATTGGACTTTATGGGCTGTGGCTGCATGTGCCCTTCTCATGTAATGAAGCTGTGACAGGACATGCAATTCAAAATGCATTTCCCTAGTTACCCAGTTACAATTAAAATTGCCATCCCATAAAAGATCATGACTTAAAACTGTGGTGTCAGAACTGGAATGGTCAATAAGAAATACTCCTGTACATCCTGCCGTGTTGGGAGTACTTGCTGAGATAAACTGTCATATTTTTTATGCACTTTCCATCCACACAGCCATCCCACTGTTCAAGCTTCAGGGTGAATCACTGAATTAGTTTTTCACCTAGTTGTCAGAAAGGCAGTAAAAAAGAGCCTTTTTTTAAAAAAATAGGGCTATATTTTAAAGTGTTGGCATTCTAGGGTATAATTCCCAATGCTTTTTTTTTTTTTTTAACTGAAAGTCCTTTGCATAGGATTTGGGCTAACTGTAATTGCCCAAGTAAAATGTGAGCAGTAAATGGATGTAAAATGAGATCAATTTGATCTGATTTAGTCTGTGTTATATTTTGCTTTTATGAAGCTTGGACACCTATTTGTAATGATAAGACATCAAACAATAGTGAATCCCAAATGAAACCCAGTATATGCTGACAGAGACATGGAGACATGAAGAAACACTTTGTTCAGTGTGTGTTATGAATGCCCATTTTTCTTTTCTGAATTCATCATGTTTCCAGACATCTTCTGATGCATATGTAGCAGACAAATAGCTTATTTGCTTTGAAACAGTTCTTAAGTATCTGTTGCTAGGGTAAAGGTACCTTTTTCAGATATATTTGTAAGGATGGAAGCTTTCTCCCTCCTTGGTTTTTCAAAACCAGTTTTAAAATGAGAGTCTTGTCGTCAGCACACAAAGGGATGTGCACAGCATTGAATTAAAAATCACAAGCCTTAGAATGTTGTTAGGTCTGATGTGGTATATCTTCATTGCAACATGCAGCCTAGTACTGACCCAGCCAAATGTATATATTCAACCATCCTAATTTTTAAACTTAATTTTAAATATTTAGGGCCTCAGGACCTTAGGTGTTGAATTAATACTGCTTTTACATTCATTCTCTGTTTTACCTTGTCGGGATCCATGTGCTTTGGTGCTGTTCCCTCCAAAGAGCTGTGTGAGCCCTACCCTGGACACCACTTTAACAAATGGTGTTTATGCCACCTCTCCTCAAACTCAAGTGCAATGCTAGTTCTTGTGCAGCCATTTCAAGGTTTCCTACCACCTTTATGAGCAGATTCCATCAAAAAGTATTACAGTGAACTGAAGGACTATATATTTTTCCATAATAACCTTTGCAACAGTGTAAAATGCAAAAGAAGACCAACAACTCCTATGATTGCAAATGGCCATGGCAACTAACCAGCTGGTTGAAGAACTGTATATGTGGCAACTTGAAAAAAAAATACTATTTTAGTCCAAGCTAAAGAAAAAAGGGCTCGTGTCTTTGTGGTGTCCAGTTTTGTGAGTGTGAAGTGATGATAAGTTTCACACGAGCTGTTTGAAATTGGCTAAAAGAGCTTTGTTTCTTGGGGTGTTAAATGAAGACATAAATATAAACAACTCACATTCCACGTCAACATTCTTGTGCTGCCTCATATCAGGGCTAGCTGCACAAGCAATGACTGTTGGGGCCAAGAGTCACAAATTCTCACCTTTTCTTAGCAATGCTTATTCTGAGACATATTTTGTCCATGTTTACTTTAAGTTCTGGGCTTCTGAACTGCTTGCTTATATGAACTATATTTCACATTTTGTGGTTTGTGTTAGGTAAGGGTAGTTTTTTCTTGTTGAATGTAATTTTCCATGGTCTTTGCATCTTCTGTCTGTGTGTTAACAGGGATGTCACTTAACTGACTTACTAAAGTAAAAAATTACCAAGCCTTGTGACCAAGCTGTGACTTAACTGTTCTTTGGCAATTACATGAAAAATAACAAGAGACTGACAAAACCTCAGAAGTTTATCCATCCAGATTTATAAAAAAACCTTACCACTCTGCTTGTGGTGCTCCGCTATGTCAGACTTCCCACTATACATGTAATGGAGTCAGGTTCTTCCCTGCTCCAACTTGCTCTGCAGCCAAACACAGGCTCTGGCACAGCATCCCAGTCCCTGGGTGCCAGGGATACACAAGAGCCTTTTACAGCATCTCCCTTTAGAGCCATGGAACCAGACAGGTGGGAAGCCACCACTGGAAATCAATTAGTCCTACCTCCTGAGCAAAGCATTCACAGGTGTATCAGGCTGCTCAGGGCCTTGCCTAGGCAAGTTCTGAAATCCTCCAGAGTCTCCAAATCACTCATCCAAGCAGTTTTCCATGAACCTGAAGGGCAGTGTTACAGTGGCTAAACAGCTCAATCTCACCCAGTACCACTGACTTGCTATTGATTTTGAGGAGCTCAACTTCCATCCTCTCATTTTAGGTGGAATGCTGAGGACTGACCTCCATATGACTGTGGACTCTGTTTCTTGAGGCTGATCAGGCTTCCAGATCTTTCTCCATCATCCTTTGTGAAGGGGTGGGTCTGCAAGTATGGATGGGGTGAGTAGGGGGAAGGAAATTGTCCCCAGCCCCTGGGAGACCCATGGAAGGTCCTGCTGGCTTTGTGCAGGAAATCAGCAAGAAGGTGTTGTGTCCTTCAGTTCACTCACAGCTTGGTCTCGTTCCAGTGCTGCTGTCAAGACCCAGTCCCAGCCCAAGTTAGCCTTTTGTCCTTTTCTTGGTTTTTGCTTGTTTTAATTTTGGGGGGTTGGGGAGGGGGGGGGGGTGCTTTTATGTGTGTGTGGCATGGGTGGTGGTAGTGGGTATTTTTTGTTTTTTCTTTTCCTAGTCTATTTTTTGAGTTATGTGACTTTCTTAACCCTCCTATGTCTCTTTAAAAATAGCCTTCAGCTGTATTTCCTTCCATGCTGCTTATCCCCCACAGCTTTTCCTCTCAGATTTCCTTAGCCTCCCTTTCCTTATTTAGCATCCACTTCTGGTGCTGGTCCAAAGCTTCTTCAGAAGGCAGTGAGGATCCCCCTAAACAGCCAGGCTGTTCTTGAAATTGCCTTAGTTTAGTAGCTGATGTCAGACTGAGGTGTCCATGGGGAACCAGGCGAGGGCTGGGCACTTCTGGGCTGCACCCGTGGGACAGCTGTGCACTGTGTCCCTCACTGTGTCCTTCACTCTGTTCCCATCGTGTCCCCCACGCTGTGTCCCCACTGTGTCCTTCACTCTGTTCCCACTGTGTCCCATTGTGTCCCTCACTGTGTCCCCCACTGTCCCTCACTGTCTTTCACTCTGTTCCCACTGTGTTCCACACTGTGTCCCTCATTTTGTCCTGCACCATGTCCCCATTGTGTCCCCACTCTGTCCCACACTGCCAGCCTGCAGCCCGGAGCAGGCAGGCATGAGCAGGGTGTGGAGCAAAGCACTCCTCTTGCAGTCCTTTCCCATCTGTAAAACATTTCCAGATTTCCTCAAGGGCCAGCGAGAGGAAAAGCAGGAGAAGATGGAGTGCTGGATTATACAAAAGCACAAGAGAACAGGAGTCTCTGGCATGATGGGGAGATCAGGATCCTTCCAGCCCTGCTCCAAGGGCTTCTGCTGGGCTTCACACAGGGCTCTACAGTAAAAGCCTGTGCTGGTGCTCTGCCAGCAATTTAGATGATCAGCCAGGCACAAGATTAACATTTCTTTCAGACTATTACATCCATTAGCACTGCTACTTGTGTTCTCACTGTTTTTTGAGTCCTTCTTCCTTGTTTTATTCCATTTCCACCTTTCTCTCTGCCCCCGGGAACAGCATTAACCCTTTTAGACGCCACACATGAAGCAACAATCTGCAGTGTGAAGCATTCCTCCTGTGATATGTCATACCTTCTGAACCTGTTCTTGATGGTTGCTTTTTCTCAGTAAAGCCATTCATGCTCCCAAGATACTGGCAAATAGTAGGAACTGCTGTTTACATGCTCTCATGACCTCATTCATCAAATGTGCACAGTGTGCAAGTACAAAACAGCATCAGGGAGAGAATCTATGCTTCCCTGTTACCGCCCTGTTTGTATTTAGGGAGAGTTGGTTTTTGTCTGTAGTTCTAACATAAATTTTTGTAACAGCTGGTAACAGCTCATTACTAACATACAACAGCTGAGACTGGTAGTTCACCTTGAAGATAAAACCAAAAGATAACAGGAAACAAATGAGGAACAGCTCCACTGAACTCTTAAATCTCCATACATTATAAAATTACTGGAATGGCTGCTAGGGGTTGCAGTGATGCTCATTCGTTTCAGTGACTGAGCTCTGGATTAACCTTTCTTTACTCTCTGTCCCATTTGAAATGTTTTGCTGGGTTTAAGCTACGCCTGAGGCACCAACACCCCAGTATGCAACAGATCACTTTGGAAACAAAAGGTAGAGAGCACTATAGTCAGCTAAACCTCCACAGGGTGTGACACCAGGCTGAAGTCAGCTCAGGCTTTTTTGCCCACTGTTTTCACTGTCTTCAGCTTTGCAGCTGAATAGGTGAGACCCCCATGCACCTGTTACAGCTTTGACCGTGTCACATCGGGGGGTTGATGGGGTGGATGTGGGTGAAACCATGACAGACTTCTCCCTTCCTGCTCCTGCCTGCTGAGCTGAGAGCAGCTGGAGGAGAGGGACAGGACAGGTCTCCCTCCAGCTGTGAACGTGTATCTGACAGTGCAGCCTCTGATCCTCCCTGCTAAGGTGATTGTGAAAAATGTTCACAAAATGTAATAGGCTTGTAGAGATAAGGGCAAGGGGAAAAACCTCATGGAATTATGTGTTGCACTAAACACAGTTATAAAGGGGTTTACGGAGAAAGAAGGATGGGGGGGAACAGAGGGAAGGAGCTGTGTGTGCTAGGAAATTGTCTTTCAAACTATGCTATCCATTAACAAAAACATATTTTTACAGTCTGATAAATTAATGTATCAACACTTAATTATTAATTAATAACATATAAATAGATCTAATACATCCATAAACAATGGTCTTGCATTCTCCTAATGAAGATATTTACTTTGCATAAAGGATATTATTATAGCAGTGGTGTAATACAATGAATGAAAGCTATTTTCATATGTTAGCTACATGTTCACCACTCATTCCCAATACAATTGCAGCAGAAATGAATGAAGTCCAAAAGGACCAAACTTGCCACTTTTTCCACTGCTGAATTCTAAGCAATAAAAGATTAAAAGAGAACAAAATCAAATCTCCAGGAAGGAAACAGCATTTCTTGGGCTTTGTCCCAGAGAATTACTGCTTGAGTAGGTTTGATTCAGACCTATTTGCTCATCTCTAATTAATAACTTCAGTCATATTTTCCTCTGATCATCTGATATCATTCGGGTGGTTTTAATCAGCTGCTTCACATGGATAAGTCACTGCATTGCCCTTAAGATTGCACATCTCATTATATTTATCAAACCTACACTTAAAAAATCAAGGGAGCAATTGTCACAGCAGCAAGAAAAAGTAGCTGAAGTGCAGAAATGCATCTTTTGGGTAAATTCTCTGGTGTCTAACAAGGTACAAATTCTGGTCCAAGTATATATTTTATGATTTGTGTAATGTTTTTTCCCTGCATTTGTTTTCTGTTCCCCTTACTCCAAACTTACTCCATTCCAGATGTATCTGTAATCTTTTGTCCTTTATGTACTTACTTGTAATATTTGCCAGCCTTTATGTATTTGAGAGTGATAACTGTCTGTCAAATGTATCAGAAGTTCATTAAAGCCTCTGAGAATGACTGAGGTTTAACAAAGGAACAGAAGAGTCACAAGCCTCGCTCCTTTCTCATACCAGGACGAAAATCAGCAGGTTAAGTTCTAATTTGGAACAGGCTCAAGAGAAGGCATTCCTGCATCTTTTGCAATGGACTCATCCTAATTTTAACAACCACTTTCTGGCTCTACTCTAGTGCATTTCCAATTCTGTTTGTTCTACTTTTAAATATAAATGAGTAAGTGATTTTGTGATTCACTGTTTGCATTAAAGAGCAATCATGCCCAGAAAGATTAATTGAAGTAAAATAAAAACAGCTGTTTTCAAAACTTTTATGAAGCTCAGAAGTTATGACCAAATAGATTTACATTTTCAGCTGTGGAACATGATTCTTTTCTGAATTACTAAAAATTATTCAACATTTTGAAATGACAATATGCAACTGCTGATTTTTCTTTTTCTTCCCAACAAAAGTACTTTACTAGAATTTAAAAAAATATGGATGTCGTTTCAGTCATCCTGGTTGTATTTGTTTCTGCACAAAACATTCTTAGAGATCACTTTACTCAGCTGTAGCAGTAGTTCTGTGCCCTTCCAGCAATGCTCACATCTGCCGATAGAAGTGGTGTGTGCAAGACATCAGGGTATAAAACAATTTTTCACTGCCTTTGCATAGTGGGTCACACAACATGAGGCCAAGGATGTACAAGAGCATATTGTATTTTTATGTTTTTACTAACAGCTTTCAGTCTGCTCCATGTTGTATTCAAACAACCAGCCACCCCAACCAACCATCTCAGACTGACAGAAACATTTCCTAAGGCTTTTTGCCATGTTCCAGCAAAGACACTGCTGGCATCACAACTCCCAACCTCCACTTGGGGGTCTCACATCTTCTATCATGGTTACAGGGATCAACAGTGAATAGCGGAGCACACCTGGTTAGTCAAACGCCAGATGCTTGCAAACATTTTGGTATCATTCAGTTTTCATTGCTGGTTAGGAAGAAATTACCAACCTGTACATCAGTTAGGGATCTGGACCCAGAAGGCTCACACTGATCTGATGTTCTCCCTCCATACCTGGGGAGCTGTTGGACTGTGCTTGGTCTGGAATCATCCTGCTAATGCATGAGTTAGGAGTTGCTGTCCCTGACATTATCTTTCTATTACTTTTTTCCTAAGATTTTGTTGAGTTATTAATTCATAAAAAAAAAAGTGCTTAGCTGCCAATAGGTTTGCAATACCAAGTAAGTCAATCTCCTTGCCAGCTCCCAGATTATCATGCTGAACCCACTGAGAATCTCATTACAGATATGACAAATTGTCGATGATCAAGGTACTCAGGTAAGACGAGTAATTTTTACAGCTAGGAAGAATTTGCATTAAACATTATCAAAAATATAGTATCCCAATGAGTGAATTAATATCCTTGTGTTGTATTTCTTCTGGGCATAAAAAGTTGGTATTGGGCTGAGTTATGACAACTCTTTCTACTAAAAATTTAAATTAATATCCTGAAATTCTGTCTGATCATGCATTACTTTATCCCCTAGAATAATAGACAAGCAACTATATTCTTTATGAAATATCTCTACTCAGGGTCATGGTAGAATTAGTATTTATTTTCCTGTCTTGAGACTCTCTAGAGACACAAACAGATGACAGAAAGTTGGTTTTACATAGGAACTAGGAAGTTCTGTCCTTGAAGTAAAACTATGGGATTTGTGAGATCTAAAACTCATAACCACCAAAGACAAGAGCTCTGTTTTGATCTTTTAGGCAGTTACATTTTTCATTTGTTTCAAATATTGGATCTCTTGTATAGGCAATTGGTGTTAATGCCTACAGCATAGAATCTGAACCTTAAAGAATGAGATTCCAGCATAATTTTAAAATAATTTTATTTTTATTATGAATTTGGAATTATAGTCTAAATTTTTTCCATAAATCACAGAAGACTTTCCATGGTGGTTTTTTTTTTTTTTTTAAAGAGGGGCAACAGTTTTAACCCAAAGTACATATATTAAATAAATCTTTATTAATAGTTAATAGTTATTAATAGTTATGTTTAAAGGATTAAAAGATATTATATAAGCTAGAAGAATGCCCAGCTTCTGCTGATACATTTTGGATGAAAGTTGGGTTTCACACCAGCTTCACATCAACCTTATTCATACTGATGATTGCATGGCTTGGGGTCAGATGAGCAGCTTCTACAGAACTGGGTACTCACTTGCTCCTGCCAAAGTGAACCACTCTGTGGTTTTCCCTATTGAACTACACCTCCTCTTTCTTCAGACCATCCTTCAGTGATAATTACAGCTTAGCTGACAGTCCCTTAAGAAGTGAAGGGAATGCAAATAATTAAGCAATAAAAAAATCATAAACACAGCCTTCCTTGCCCATTTTTAAGTTTTGTTTTGGGTGATCATTTTTACTTATTCAGGCAAATTTCCTGCTCTTTCATAATGCTTTTTTACACTTTATCCCTACCCAAGCTGATAGAAATTAGAGAAAAAAAAGAGCAGCCCTCTTGAAGTTCTTCCAGCCTCCTTTGCCACATGATCCCAGATCTGTCTCAACAAACCATAGTATCCAGTGACTTTGCTAACAGGCAAGAGATAAACCAAATTTCCCATGTGAGCCAGCTGATTGCTTAAATCCATTTTTCATACTTTGTGTAACAACTGTGTTTTCAGAACAAGTAAGTTAAAGATTCCTTAGCACTTGCCTTGAGCCAATACCAGTCTAAGATGAAGACTAAAAGAAAAGAAATATGATACAGAACCCCTCACCTTTGAAACACAATTTAGACTCTCATGAAGATTAAAAGCCCTTAAATCAAATAGCACTTTTTGTTAGACATGGTTATGATCCCCACCTCATCATAAGTCCTAAACCTCTTAGGCATGTCTGGAAAACCCACCTGGGTTTGCAGCAGTAGTTCAGTGTTCTCCATTGACAGACAACAAAAAATAAGTTAGAAAGAAGGATCGCTGCCTTGGGTAATGAGATTTATCTCACAGAAGATATGTTTGGTTCCCTCACAATCTTTACTTACAAAAGGCTATTCCAGGTGCAGGTTTCTCCCACAAACCAAACACTTATCCACAGTTTCACTACATCAGCACAGAAACACACAGCTATGAGGCACAGCAGGGGTAGCACAATAAATTTTGGTTGACCACAGTTACTACAGTATTTAACCATGTCAAGTGTAAATCTCCCAAACACATTTGGAGCTGATGATGCCAGTAGCTAGTTACAAACTTGAAAAGCCAGCCTCTGGATGGCATTAAAGCAATTACTAGTAATAGCTTCTGTTCTCAAAAAATGCAGCCTTGGAAATATTTGTTCAGCAGTAAGTGCTCTGTGCTCCATCAGAGGTGGACACAGAGTAAATAACCCAACTTAGCTGTGATTTTTTAATGAACCCTGAGTACAGGAGGTAATAGACTATGAAATTGCCCTTTTTTTTGGAATTGTTTATCAAAACATAAAAGGGCCACTGGGGAAGTGATCTGAGTTAGAAAAACAGAATTAAAAATAATTTATAATTAGTGGAGTAAGCTGTTTCTAATGATTCACTGTTCCACTTCAGTGTGCACTTAACATTATCAGACAGTTTGTTATGGGTTAGTTGTGACTCAAGTGACCAGAGACACATCTTAATTGAGACAAATGGGAAAACAATTTGGACAAGGATACTGTTGGCTAAGTGTACCTAGAACAGGTGGTGTCAACATGCCTTCCCCTCTCTCTCCTACCCCAACAGCTGTACTAACAGAAATGCATTGGCAAACGTGAGCACATTTCTGGGGCTTGTTTCACTGCTTCTTGTCGCTGACTTGCAAACTTTGTCTGTCCTCACTTCTGCAGGCAACATCAACTGATGCTGGACCAGCAAGTACCAACAACAGGTACCAACAGGTATAAAATGGAGTAACAGATATGCAGTAAAAGTTTCCCAGCAATCTGGTCCATCTGCTGTCAAAATTTTCCTGGCACAGCTGCTGAGCCTGCATGTATTCATGCTGAATTGCTTTTGAAACTAGCCAGCGAATTTTGAGAATTGCATTAACACAGTGTCAGCTGGGAGGAAAGATTGGTCTTTTACTGATTCCCAGATTCAGCATCTGATCTCTGACTGATAATCATGTTGAAAGGATAATTTGAATGTATCAGGTAAAGTGCATATGATGTTTCAGTGAAATCCATAGCACCAGATGCTCTAAATACATAGAATATGTATTTCCAGTCTTGAAATTCCTTCTGCAATTAGTGCAAGTTTTACAGAAACATTGTAGGTTGTAGAAGTATTTTATTAAAAGAAAAGAGAAATGTTTCCTTATGTTAATCCTGACAGTATGCTAATGTTTCAGTATGTTAGTACTAATGGTATTTTCATAAAATGCTTTGATAAAATACTTAAAATTTTTGTTTTGATAAAATCCTCTGAATGCCTGTTGTAGATTTACTTCCTTATAGTCATACAGCAATAACTCCATACCTTTTTCACTACCAGAATGCAACACTTGATAAAACATCATAAAAAGTGACCAAGACAATACAGTCTATCCTATCTTTGACCAGACCAGTAGCAGATGCAGAAGAATGAGGTAAGCATTATATTATATCAGATAATACATGTCTTGTACATCTTCCAGAGCTCAAATATTTCAAAGTCCTGGTCTTTTAAATATTCCGCAGATTCTCTGCATGCCATGTCCTCAGCCATTGGTTCCTGTACTGCAAACACACACATGCTCTCAGATGTGCTAATTCTCAGGCCGAATCAGAGCATACACTTTGCCTACATAAGCTTTCAGGATTCACAGGAACATGAGCAGCAACACTTCATGGTGCAATGGTGTGACAGAAAGGCATCAATCACCTCCTAAAGAGAAATCACTCTATGGAGGTGCCAAAAATTCTTAATTCAGCTGAGGTCCCTGAGGACTGAGGAGTTTATCCACAAATGCACTCAGTTTCCTGGTTTGGATCTTTGATTTGATGCCCTGCTGGGTTTGATGCCTGTGGGTCCGTGCTCAGTGCTGACACTGACTCTGTGATCTCTCAGTCCTGGGCTCCCTCCTGGTGCATTTTATGATATGAGCTTGAACATCTGGGGCTACCCCCACTATTGTCACACAGCTTTAAAAGCATGAGTTCCTAAGGGGAAATCTGTGCATTTTGAAGGACAAAATGTTGTGGAGTGCAAAGGGACTGGAAGGGATGTTTCTTATGATACCTGAGCATTACACTAGTTCTGACCTTCTTCTTTCAGCTGTGTCCAAAATAACAGGATCTGCAGATGGTATGGAGCACAAGATTATATGTTTCTGCTGATACACTGTTGGTCAAGTAATCAGCAACCTGAATTTTTCCACAGGCCACTGCAAGACTACTAGCAAAACAATCTAGTTCTTTTCACCACTCTTTCCTAATCTATTAAACAGGAAAAATTATATTTGCTTTACTTCGTTAGGTAATTTTAGATCTACAGATAAAAAGTATGTGATCAGGAATGTGAAAAGACAAATGGAAAAAAATGACCGGAAAACTTAACTGAGTGGCTTCAAATCTCTGAAATGGTTTGAATCTGATTTTCAGCTCTGATTCAGGTGATAGACTCAGTTTTTCACCACCTGTCATTTAATTCTACTTAAAATCCCATGTGCCAGTGCTAAACACTACAGACTATTTTGAAATCCACGATGCCTTTCTTCAGTTGCACAACACTTTATTTTGTTGAACCCTTCCTGAGCAAAGAGCAAAAACTATTGCCCTAAATGCAGAAAAATAAGGGATTTAAAGACAAATTCGCCCTTCAAACTTTTAACACAATAATGTAAGGAGAAGCGGTGGGCTGAGGGACTGTGATTGGGAGTTAACAAGGGCACTTCCACGGAGCCTCTCAGAAGGGTTTGCTATTGTTTCTGTCACTAAGGCGTTTAGATAGCAAGTGAGACAGGAAAGTGCTCTCTCCACGTGCAGCTGGGCTACTGAATTGGCAGGGTTTCATCTGCACTGTTATTCATCTGCACTGTTAAACAGTTATTTTCACCAGTCTTTGGTTTTACACAGCCTGACTGACTGCCGAGGTGTTTTTTCAGCCAGAGGAGAACGCACATTGAGGAAAAGAGTGGTAGATTAGTGACACTGCCGTGTGTTGTGTGCATGCGTGTGACTGGTCTCGTTAAGAAGCAATTTGTGTTGCGATCATTTTATTGCTGTTCTGCTGCAATTCAGAAAATATTTGAAAGGACTCAGGAGTGATGACAGCTGTAGCGATAGAGGTTTTGAACAGGATTTTCTATTAAATAAAAAAGCCCCCTACTTTCTTCCCCTGCTATTTTCAAAAGCTGGGATGCATTTGTTTCTGTAAAGCCCTGAAGGGACTGTTAGAGCTCCTCGCAAAGCAGAGGCAGGGGTAAATCGCCCTTTCTTTCACAACGGCATGGCGGCAGACAGAATTTTAAAAATCAGGGCAGTTTTGTTGCCAGTCAGCTGTCCTTTTTTTGCCGGTGTGGATCAACGCGATCGATGCCGTCACGCTATCTGTTCGAGAGCAGGGGGAGAGCAGGGTGAAGCAGGAGAACCCCTCGCACCCTGCGGTTTCAGCCGCCGCTGCTGTCCCCACCCTCGGAGCCCGCGGGGCTGGAGCGGCTCGGCCCGGGCGGTGCTCGCAGCTGGCAGCCAGCCCCTCCTCCACAGGCCGGGACCTCAGCAGAGCCTCCTCAGCCCACCTGCGAGAAAACAGCCTTTTAGCCTGTGCAACTGAGTTGGAGTCCAGAGGGATTAACCCATGCGATAGTTGACTTTACGAAGGCTGAAAGCGCAGGTGCTTTAGGGGGAGTGGAGGACGGTGCAGGAATGGGACCGTGACTACCTGGAGAACGTGTTCTGGGGCTGCAGCTCTCCCAGAGTGGAGCACTCCGCTCCGCTGACCCTTCTGCAGGGGACCATGGAGAGCAGAGTGCTCGGCAGAAGCAGCAGTGGGCTGGTGGAGATGGAGAATGGCACAGGAGACGAGCAGAACCGGACTGGGCTGCCGCTATCGAGCCAGGAGGTCATTACAGCTGAATACCAAGTGGTAACAATCCTCTTAGTCCTCCTCATCTGCGGCCTGGGCATCGTGGGCAACACCATGGTGGTTTTGGTGGTCCTCAGAACCAAGCACATGAGAACTCCCACTAACTGCTATCTGGTGAGTCTGGCCGTGGCAGATCTCACGGTGCTTGTGGCTGCAGGACTACCCAACATCACAGAGAGCCTGTACAGATCCTGGGTGTATGGCTACGTCGGGTGTCTCTGCATCACTTATCTCCAGTACCTGGGAATCAACGCTTCTTCTTTTTCCATCGCTGCCTTCACCATTGAGAGGTACATAGCTATCTGCCACCCAATCAAAGCTCAATTTCTATGCACTTTTTCAAGAGCCAAAAAGATCATTATTTTTGTTTGGGCTTTCACCTCCATATACTGTATGCTCTGGTTTTTCTTGCTAGACCTTAATACAGTAGCCTACAAAGAGACTACGGTTGTGTCCTGTGGCTACAAGGTCTCCAGGAGCTATTACTCTCCTATCTACATGATGGACTTTGGCATATTTTATGTTGTGCCGATGGTATTGGCGACTGTCCTCTATGGCCTGATTGCTAGAATATTGTTCCTGAACCCCATCCCTTCAGACCCAAAAGAAAACTCTAAGACCTGGAGGAATTATGTGGCTCACCAAAGCAAGCCTGTGAATTCCAAGATGACTAACAGGAGTTTCAATAGCACTATTGCTTCTCGAAGGCAGGTAGGAACAACTATTTGAAATGGCTTTCTGAAACCTAAATCACTTGTTTTAAAGCTCACTTGTCTGAAGCTGTGGAAGGAGGTAAAATATATTCTTCCTTTTTGCTAAGTAGTCAAGTTTAAAATCAGTGATACACATATACATCAAAATACATATCTTTTCTTGCTTGTACATTATTACCTAATGCAAGCACTGAAAAAAGAGTATTTTGTTTCCTATATCAAAAAACAACTAGGAAGTGCCAATTAGGAATGAAACATTTTTAACTATAATTTCTTTAAATTACAGCTTGTTAGTAATCTTTTCAAATATACAAGATGACTCTTGACTTATTTTTGAGATTTAAAGGGAAGGAACTAGCCTGGGAGTTTGGGACACTTGAGGTTGAATCGGAAGTGTTTAATGTTGGTTTTCTTTGTTCATTAATTAGTAGAAGATAATCTCTTCGAGTTCTAAATATGACTTTATACTTGATTACATGTTCTTAGTATCACTTGAAAAACAAATTTTTACATTGAACACTGATGAATATGGACTGTTACATTATGAAACCAGAAAGTGAAGATTACAATATGATATCTTTTATGTCTTGTAAAGACAGCAAGACTTTCTCTAAAAGCCTAAGCAACCTGATTGCTTTAAGCAGCCTCATTATAAGTAAATCTAGAATTTGCATATAGTACAACACAGAATGCAAACCAAGGACAGTGTGGCATAATTAGTAATTTTTTTCTTTTTTTTTTTTTTGTATAATAGCAGTGTGCAAAAGATAAGCAGTGGTGTAAAATGAAAAAAAAAAAAGTGCATATTAAAAAAAAAATCTAGAATCTCAACAGTTGGTAAGACACAGAAGGGAACATTTCCTGCCATGCTGACAAGGACGTGTATAGCTGACAATACAGTCTGGCCTGACAGTGAGTCCAGCTGAAGTGTAAAAACTCTGTGTCTACTCAGATCTGTGTTTGCATTACAGGGACTGAATAGTGTACAATATCCAGCATGTGATCTGTAGAAAAAGTGACTGAAAATATGGTGTGCACTTCCTACATCTGTAGCAGTTCTCATATTTTTCCTAGAATATTTCTATAAAATTAAATACATGTACGTTTCTGTAGTGGGGTTGGCTCTAGCAGAGAATGGGAGAGAAAATAGGAAGTGCTCCTGTTTTTCATGATCCAAAACAAGGACAGGCAGACAAACTATCAGTTATTGTCATGGGCAGTGCAGACTTGACTTGGGGACAATTAATATTGCCAATTTATTGCCCACTGTTATAGCCACAAACTACACTCAGTCCCTGCCCTGCAGCAGCCAGCAGTGTGGGGCCAGTGCTGCAGTCAGGTTGCAGAGGATGTCTCCAGTCACTCCTTCCTTCTCACCTTTTTCCTGTTTCAGTGTGGGTCCTGCAGCCCACTGATCCCAGAGTAATTATTTTCTTTTCCATTCATAATATGAATACTGAATTACATATTTGCATGTAGGTTTCATACTGCCCCCAAAGGAATTCCTACTTTCCTCCAATATCAAGAGGACTGAGAAAAATAAATGCAGCCTTACATAGCAAACATATTGGTTCATACTTGAGATGGAATCCATCTGATTTAACAGTATGTGTGTCTCACAAAGTTAGTTGATTAGTCCAGCCAAATCATCGAGGTTATCATGGCTATCATGGTCAGTTATAATAGATAGATTGCCCCTTAGAGAAGGTCCTGTCTTAGAAAGTGTTGCAGCCTGTGATGACCTGCTCACCAGAGAAATCCCTCTGTTCTCTCACAGCACAGCAGCCGCAGATTCCAGCTTGCAGGGCAAGATAAGTTTTGCACAGCTTACATGAAATCCTCAATCTTATCACTTGGTTTCACTTGTGGTGTTAGTATATCAAGACATTAATCCTTCTATTTATTTAATCCTTCTCCTCCATTGCACAACTTATTTTTGATTATGAAATCATGTACTGATAGATACAATCTCTGTGTGTTGCAATGAACACGACCAGGCACAAGAAGAAAGTTGTTACTGTGTGGCTTTAAAACACCGGAGTGACTATTGCTTTTACCTATGAGTGTTAGAAAGATTAATACTCAAAGGAGAGGGAAGCAATACTAAACTGTTTGTACCAGGATAATAAAAGTGTTTAATAAAAACACTTCCTTAGAATTTTTGGAGCAGGAAGGAAAGGAGGATACTAGCTAAAATATAGAGACTCTGTTTAGTAAAATATATTTTAAATATTTTTAGAACATCATCACAAATAAAAAGATAAGGCTTGAAGAATGTTTATATGCAGCCAGGACTATATTCAATCTCAAGCACTTTGTTATCATTCAAACTACACTTGAAACTTGGACTAAGCTGAAGTTGCTCAAAGTCTTTTTACCATGTTTTCACTCTCCCTAAGAATAATTTGTACCCTGAGCATAGGACATACAGTGCACAAGAAAAGAGCAATCAGTGTCTGCTTGCCTTCACCCGAGCATTGAATTCAGGATGTACAGCTGCTGCTTTCATGTAGCTTCGGTGTATGTTTACAGGTTATAAAAAAATAAGTACTTTTAAAATTGTCCTCATAGCACTCCACTGATGTCAATTAGCCTCCTCCCAATATATGTTTAGTTCTGTTTCATATTAAGTGATTTGGAAAAGAATATGGCATTTTACTTAAACAAAGAGCACTGAACTTTCCTCTAAAAGATATGTTTTTGGTGGGCATAAGAATACAACTTTGGCCTCAGTCATGTATTTAGGTAACAGGTTCACCTACAAAGCAAAGCCCTGAGTAGTGCCCCACTGTGCAGTGGGGTGACAACCCATTCTGGGACAAAGTAAGCCTTGCCAGAGCACCTCCTTGGACCTGCTGCCATTGGCACAGAGGTCATGGTCTGAGGTAGCTGAGCACAAAGAACCACTCCAGAGCCATCTTAAGAAGATTTACCAATGAGAAAATAACTACCTGCACTCAGGGCCTCATCGCATGTCTCAGAGACAACCACAACTGGTCAGATGGATCAGGAAACTGAATTTGTGACAGGCAATAGAGATCTTGTGAGAGATGTGTTATTTTAGGCAGCTTTGAAAGGATATGTACTGCAGACCATTTATAGTGAATTCTCCTCCTTGCCCTGCACGGACTCAACCACCAAGAGATGCCACCGGAGAGATGCCACCCATGGGTTCTGCCTCTTCTCTTGCACTGAATGTAGACTCTGTGGAGGCATGTGAGTACACGAGTTGGTTCGTTGACCTGAGCAAAATGAAAGCCAGCTCTACAGAGTTCTTAGTTTTCAGCAGTAGAAGCTTATGGTGTTAGAAAGACAATGCACATCCAAATGCCAATATACAGAAATTCAGCTAATAATTTGCATGCTACATATATACATACAAACATACATATATTATATATATATATATATATTTGCAGTGTATGGGATACAGTCACTTGAGGAGTAACAGTCTGTTTTCATTGCTGTACGGCGTTAATTGTCTGACTCTGAATTACACCTTCCTTGACAGTAACAATTTACTTCTAGTCCAGATTCAAGCTGAGAGCTGCAACAGTGCAAATAATCCTCTGAGCAATTTTTCCTGAAAGAAATGTAAATTGCCAATGATAGGTGCCATAATGGACTGCTCTGCTGAGCTTTTGGTAGCAAAATACTCTGATGCCTGTGTAGACTGTTATGCACTGAATTGCCTGAGCTGATGGAATACATCTGTTGGTTTGGTTCTGTCCCATTGTTCACCCAGGCTCCACAACTGGTGGCTTTCTTCCTTTAAATGTGGATTATTTTCTACAGTGAATGATTGTTCTCCACTGAATGGATTTGCTGTTTGAAGGCACAGGCTGGAGCTGAACTGGAGGGGTGAGAGCCAGAATGGGTCAGTACTGGGTCAACTCTCTCCTTGCCACCATGTTCACAGGAATGGCCCTTTCAGAAGTGGAGATAAGGAGAGATCATCCTTTGAGTTACCTGGAACATTCACATTTGTATTTTGCTCTATAACAATAACTGTGCACAGAAAATTAGAAAAAAAAACAGCCTAGAAGTCATAATGAAATGTTATCAGTCAAATGACAAAAAAGGAGATAGTATTTGTCAGTCTTATTTTATACTTCTGCTGAACACAGATGTATAGAAATCAAAAGTAAAGGTGAGGGGAGGAGAACTATTAGATAAAATTCCAGCCTTTGAATATGTGTATTTAAAGACTGATAAATATTTAAAGATATATCTATTTGTGGAGTAACTTTGATTTTCATCACATTCTTTATTATAATGCCTATAACAAATCAAACAAATTGGCTTAAAAGTGTCTTTCTAGATAGGAGAAAATACATTCATTAGGTAATGTGATGGCAGGTTTCTATATAATGAGTTTATCTGGTCAGAAGACAGGAGAATTATATACTCACTCACAGCTTCAAACTAAAACCCACTTCTAAAACTATTGTGTTTGTGAGTGATCTTGGTGGAGTTATCTCCTCTTGAAACTATTATCAATCTACAATCAAAAGAAGCAGTTGTAGCTCATCAAAATGTGTTGCTAATAATTTCAATTTCATACAGTTAACCAAGTAATGTCCTGACTTCCATGAGGCTGTGCCACTGTATTGTCCCATGTCACATTTCTGTGTACTTTCTACTTGCTTTATTAGTATCTTTTAAACTTTCTTTAATGTAGAGACTATTGAATACTGTCTATACTAGAATTAAATTATTTACAAAGGAAAGGCTAGTTTTTAAGTGGGTTTAAATAATTTTTTAATATTTATTATTCACTTCATTTCAGCTACCCTGGGTATTCCCAGAGGTTGCTCTTTTCTTTTTTCAAAAGAAAATTACATAATAGGATAAAATTCTTATAACAATCAAGTTTTATTGATGATCATTTTTTCCTGGCTCTGTAAGCTTTATTTGACTTTTCAGATTAAACATCAAATAATGAAGGTCTAATTAATTATTGAGGATTTGAGGAATAGAAATTAATCTTATTGTTCTCCTTTTTTTTCCTTATATTTGGCTTTGGGAAATTGTTTTAGGCTGACTGTTAAACCCGATAACTGAAAAAAGGCTTCATGTTCAATTACTCTACAAGCTATACTAGTCTAAAGGAAGAGATCTAATGTGTTTGGAAAAAAAAATACTTTCTATCCTTTTTTCCCATTTGAATCAACACTGTCTTCCAGCATAAGAAGTGGAAATGTCTAAGGTCCACAACAGTGTAATCGGGAAAGACCATTTGAAACCAAGGTTTTTGTATTTCCTACTGTAGAAAACCTTTCTGAATCAAATATTAATCATAAATTCCTGCTGAAGGATCTGTCCAGAGGTTTGGTTTGGCCCTAGAGGTGTAAGAATGAATATGTTCATTCCAAGGGTGGTTGTGACCTCTGTCCCTCTTGTGTCTCCCTCTGTGTTCCCTCAGGTTACCAAGATGCTGGCCGTGGTTGTGATCCTGTTTGCATTCCTGTGGATGCCCTACCGCACCCTGGTTGTGGTCAATTCCTTTCTCTCCAGACCCTTCCAAGAAAACTGGTTCCTGCTATTTTGCAGAATCTGTATTTATTTAAATAGTGCTATCAATCCTGTAATTTATAATCTCATGTCCCAGAAATTCAGAGCAGCCTTCAGGAAACTGTGCAACTACCAGCAGAAAGAGGAGAAGAAACCTGCCAGTTACAGCATGGCCCTGAATTATAACGTCATCAAGGATTCTGATCATTTCAGCACCGAGCTAGAAGATATTACCAATACCTACCTATCCTCTGCAAAACTGTCCATTGGTGATACGTGTTTGTTATCCAAGGTAACAGTTAATACGTTTCAATGTCTGCTGTGGAGTCCTCCAGAGGCAGAGCATGGGCATGGGGCTGTGCTGGGGCAGCTTTCAGCCAGGGCAGGACCACAGAGGGCTGGGAGAGGCTGACAGTGACAGGACATGCACCAAGCAGGGAATGGCAGGGAGGGAGGGACAGCTGCCTGGCTCTGGAAGGTTGTGCTTTCAAAGTGCCTTGTGCCAAGCAGGATGGCACTTGGAGGATCTGAAACATGGGGAAGGATGGGGAGAAACAATCACATTAATCCTTCTCTTCTGAGGAATAGTGGGCTCTAATGGAGCATCAGAAAGGGGTTCTCAGGCATGGTGCCTCATATACGCATCTGGCAGGAGGGTGATGTTGGTGTCTGAGCTCAGTGATTCCTCTGGGCATGCTCTGGCTGCCTGCAGGGAGAGCAGTGGGGCATTTTCTTCCCTTGCCCCATGACTCCAGCTGGGGCTCAACTAGCCTGGTGCCACCACACAGCTGGTGCTGAGGAGAGGCTGCCCCACACACCTGCACTCTCATTCTGACACTGCTGAAAGCCCCCTGCATTCCTGTGCTACCTGCAAGCATACCTGTGTGTAGCACATCTCTTTAACCCAGTTCTCATGATGATGAACATTACTGTTTACATGATGCTCTTTTACACAACACTACCTAAATGCTGCTTGTGAACCCATATATTTTAGATCTTAAAAATATAAATGATCTATAGAGAGGCTTAATTTTCATTTGGTTTTGCAGATGATAGGAGGGTGTAAAAATATTTTTTCTCTGCTTCTTCTCATTTTCAGGCCTGAGGCCCACCTTGTTCTGAGTATGCAGCCATATAAGACGTTTGGATTCTCTGTTCTCACCAATTTTATGAATTGTGAGGACCTTTCTGCACACAGAATTTCAGAAGCTACCATAATTCTTTACATAACTGCCTCTGCTCTGCAAGAAAATGCAGCATCTTGGGGAGTGAAAAGAGTGTATTATTGAGGCTAACTGAATGAAGTAGTTAACACAACCTCACTCTAGGCAGGTGAGTTGGCTTCAGTAGAATACCTAAATCCTTCTTCCCATTAACTGAAGAGTGATCTGTGGTCTCAGAATGAGCAAGGCTTGCCAGGACATGTCCATGGACACAGAGTGGGGCAGTGGATGATACTCCCTCTGAAGGTGAGGGGTGAGGAGAGCAGCTGCTCTAATGTGTGACTGCACTGGACAGTACCCAGGGGACCTTCCAACAGCAGCCAAAAATTCCTGCTACTAGCAGTAATTACCTGTCAGTGCATCCCACTTCCAGGCAAATCTCATTGCAGCCATCAAAGCACACTTCAATAAACAAGTATCTGATGGCAAAGAGCACTAAATCTTTCTTTTCTTTGGTTTATTTTTTATCTTGAGGACCATGAAATAGGGAAGACCATTCAATGAATTTGCAGCAGGGAGAAAGCAAATTAAAAAGTCAGTAAGAATACTTTAAGTAATTTAAAATATCTTTTTATTTTTCAGCAATCAGTTTTATAGATGTACCGCTTTAAATGTAAGTCTCAGCTATTACTGAATCCTGTTGGAACTTGACAGATATTGAAGAGTATGCAACAGGCTTTTACCAGCTCCTTTTATCTTGGTTCAATATCAATTGTGTTTAAGAGGACTAGAGGGGTTTTAGAGCTTTAATATTGATAATATCTAGGGAAAAAAGCAAAATTCAGAGAAAAAAAATGACACTTTAAAAATGCTTTGTCTCAAAGTTTATCTGTTAGAATACTTTAGGACATAAAGTGTTGTCAGAAGAGAAATCATCATGGCTTTTTACTTGCCAGCATAGCCCCTTTCCTGCTCTTCCCACACAGGCCCATGATAAGCAGCCTGGGGCCGTAGTCTCCCTGAGGTAGCTGCAGACAAAATATCATGTATTGCTTTGGCTTTGTTCTAGACCAGCTCTTGTTCTTGCTAGAAGTACATTTTCTCACTTCTGTGTGGTAGAAGCTCAGGAAAGTGCCTGCATATTCCTGATCATCATGAACACTTTGCACAGCTTTTGTACATGACATTTAAAAACCTGTAAGAAAAACAATTCACAGAATCACAGAGTAGGCTGATTTGGAAGGGACCCAGAAGGATCATCGAGTCCTGCTCCCAGCCCTGCACAGCCCCATCCCCAAGAGTCACACACTTGCCCAGCATGGGTGAAAGAGGTAGCCCCTACAGCATTGTGAGGCTTTCCTATCCAGTATTCTTTTGCCTACACAGCCTTTTCCCTAATTCAATGCACTTTCACTGATATTCAACTGTATTTGCAAACTTAAAGAGAACTAAAAATACCCTGATACGCCTTAGATTTTAATTTTAAAACTATGAACCTGTGTCTGCTGCATCCAAAGGACTATTGGGCATTCTCTAAATGGCAAGGAGGAAGCAAACAAATTGCCCAGTGAGGTTGTGGAATCTCCCTCACTGGACATAACCAGGAACCATCTGGACTCAGGCTGTGCCATGTGCCCTGAGATGACCCATCTTGGACCAGATGACCCACTGTTGTCCCTTCCAACCTCACTCACTCTGCGATTCTGTGATTTTGCAAACAGTCTGGATCCTGCTCTGTCTCCTTGCTTTAACTCTTGTTTTGCTTTTGAAGAGCTCCACAGGCACTTTCCAGCTTGGCAGAGTGATGGCAGGGCATGGAAGGGACCAACAGCAAGGAGGTTTTAACCAGCAGTGTAGGTGTTGACAAAATTCCAGAACCTGGCAGAGCTTTGTCTGGAGCAGAGCCAGCAGCAGGACCCATGCAGGCCAGGTTGCAATCTTTCCCAAATCCTCTGCATTTTCCAGCTTGCCAGGTTGTCTATGTGAGCAGCACAGGCCACCAGGCAGGCACATGCAGTGGGGTCTACGTCTGTGCAGATGTCTGAACCCCCACAGGACTGGAAGGGCAACATCCAGAGTGCTTTTGAAATAATGAGGAAGAACTAAAATGACAGAGTCATATACCAGCTAAGTAAGCAAAGTTGGCTAGGGCTCAAGAGTCAGAGAGAAGGATACCAATGTATTCACAAATTAGTACCTAGCAAGTACTGAATTTGTTATGTATACAATTGTATTGTATTGTATACGTTGTCATCAATACAATTCTGTAGCTGTGACACACACTTTGGGCAAACCTTCCCTCTGTAGAGCTTGATGTGAAAATAGGGAGTTCCATTGCATTTTACTGCTTGCACTTGCTTAGAGCTGCAGTTTGCCATCATAAGGGAAAGTCAAGGAGAGATACCACAACCTGTTTAACATTTCTTCCAAAGCACCTGACACAGAGAAATTAAATTATCTGTGAACCTTACACAGGAATTTACGGCTGCTTAGCCAAGAGACATTGAAAGTAAAGGCAAGTTCCTGTGTCTGACTGAGACACATCTTTGACTTTGCAAACTCTTCTGATGAAGCCAGCACTGCTTGCAGCTGCTGGGAGCTGATTCCTGGTCTGAGCTGGAGGGAGAGGCTGCAGAGGCAGCCACCAGTGGAGCTGATGCCTGGAAATCCTTTTGCTCTTCACATGCTGTTTTCAGTCGGGCATCTGTTCAGTGCTGTTAGAGAAGGCTCTCCTTTCCAGAATTTCTCAAGAGGTGCTAGAACTAGTTGCTTTTCTTACTTAAAAACCAAGATGTACAGAACTAGAAGCAGGCAAAAAGAGCATTTCATGGAAACCTGGCTGTCTGGTGGGGAGCACAACTGGCTGGCCAAAAACTGTTTATATAATAGCAGTAATACAAACTTACACTTCTATCTCAACACTTTCAGAGCACAGACTGAATTACGTCTTTTATAGACCAACAGTACCAGAAGTGAATTCTCTGCTTTATTTGCCTTTTTGTTAAAAAAAGTAACTGTCTGCTTTCTCAGCCTCTGCTCCACCAGATGCTCAGGTGAGGTATTTAAGTTCGTATTCTTTGTGATGTTTCATCAAGGGCTAAAATCTATGTAGGTGACTTTGTATCCACCATCACAGTGAATAACAAAAATGAAAATAAATTATTTCTTTCTGATATTTATTTGAGCATAGATGATTGCAAAATTGTGTGCAAAACTGCAATATTAAAAATTGCATATTTAAGTTAAGGTGTGATTTTAACTGATAATGTGATGTGACTGTATCTTTATAGATGTTAGTTGTGAAATCTATGTTAATTTTATACTGATATACAGCTAACACTAGAGAACTTCTTCAGACATTGTGCTAATGTGACTGTTTCTGTTCTCTCTTCTCTTTAGAACAGCAATCAATCTTTTTTCTTGTACTCAGATGTTGGAAATCATATATGTGAGCATGTGTTTTCTTAAACATTATATGGTTTTAAATTTACTGATAATTATATCAATTTTTTTTTTTGCTAGAAGTGAAAGTATCTGGATGTCAGCTACTGACTGCAGTAACTATATTTGTATATTTATTTTGTGAATAGCTAATTCCTTTGCAACATTTAGTCTGAAAGAATTGTCTGATTGGTCACAATATTGAAATCCATTGCTATATCCTTATATAACATCTTTCACGTGAGGCATTGCATTCTTATTGGACTTTCACTTAGAAGTTTGTCCAGAAGATAACAGAAGAGGTGCTGCTTTCACATTTGGCTTGGGGAGCTGTGCTGCTTCCTTTCTGAAATGCTGTGGTTTCAGAACCTTCAGTGAAGATAAATTGTGCAGCTGAGAAAGGTCAGGTGTATTTGTAACACACTTTGGTTCAAATTATCTTATGACCTCTTTGAGTTCAGAGTAAAGGATATATCAAAGGAGCTCCATTGTGCTGTGAAAGAGTTTATGATGCTCCTGTGGAAATGGATGACACAAGTCAAATGATAAAGATCTCACTAGCATCCCTTCCAAAACAATTATCCAGCAAAATGGACTGAAGGACTGATTCTGCTCAGGAGCTGCTGCAGTACCTCCCCAGCTACGCAGTGAAGGCTTGGATCAGTCACTTTGGAAGTGGACTATTTTGTTTTTTTTAAAAAAAAGCTATTCTAAAAATAAATAAATAAATCACACACATACACCCCAGATCTGAGCATTGTTACCTTGGAAAAAAATATTATTTCAACTATGTGAAAAGATAAATTGTTCTTTCAACAGTGCTGTCTGTGTTTATTCATTTCTCTGCTACGTGTGTTTCTTTTGTTGCAAAAGCTGTTTCTTTTGCTACAAATTGCTGTGAAATTTGAAAATTATCTTTCTGTATTTCATATCTTCTTCAGACAGAACTGTTTCTTTGCTCTTTTGTTCTTTTCAATAAGAGTTTGTTTTCTCATGATTCTTTCATTACTCTTGGGATACAGTGATAAAGCAAATGCCAGTGAATTGGCTCAGTCAAAGTGATTTGGACTCCTGAATTCATTAATTTGGGAGCTGAATCTTGGAAATTTGAATTCTAACAAACTGTGTAAGAGCAACTGGTTTAGAGGGAATTTCTTCTTCATCTACCCAGAAGAGTTTTTGTTTCATTCTGTCACTACATGTGGTTTATATATTTGTATATTATAAATATTGTGTAATTGCTCAGAGAAATGTACTATTGATAAATGTAAAACAATTTTTCTTCAAAAGAAGCATTACATACTTCTTGGATGCATGCTACTGTGGGGATTAATTTGTAATGGATTTTTGTTGCTACTCTAATAAAATGTTGAGGAAGATTATACTGTAATTTAAATTTTTTAACAACCCCTTGAACACACACATTTTGTCTTGCTGTCCCTGGAAATGGACAGAAAATGTGACAACATGACAACATCCTTTTTCATCTGTAGGGGAATGAGATCCCAAAAAATGCAATCTCTTTTTCCTGAAGAAAGAGCAGTGTGCCAGTAGTCTAGCAGTAGTTCCACTGTTAAATGGGAGGGGATGCATATAAATCCATCTCTGTTACAAAGGTTATTTATATATTTTACATTAGACAGCAGTAAACAAAATAAACAAATAATAAAGGAGGAAAACCCCCACGTCCTGGGAGTAGGGGAAGAGACCAGAAGCCACTTAGTTCTATGGTCACTACAGTCAGCATAGTTGATTCCTGTACTCCATGGGTACTGCTTGGCTTTGCTGGTGATGTCAGCCCTTGTGCTTGAGCCCAACCTCAAGAGGATGAGTGGAATTACTTGATCTGCTCTGATTTTCTTCAAGGTAATGCACAGGAAAATCAAGTCTCCTGAGGATTGGGATATACAGAAAGGATAACTCACTAGAGCTAGAGTAAAACCCAATTCATGCCTCTCATTTCTTAGGTAAATGCTCTACCATTAGTCATAAAGACAGAGGGCTCAGTCTCCAGTCAGGTCTTGCAGACTTTTGTGAATCCCAGGCAGTAGGTTTCTTAATCTCTTCATTTGTACCCAACTCATGTTGTCTGCATGGGGCTGGATAACCCCATACACTGGCAGGTGGTGGGGGCTGACCTCAGAGCAGCTCTGGGGACATGAGGCACTGTGGATCCTGGTGAACAGATTGACCACGAGGCAGCAGAGATGGCCGGGAGCCTCCTGGCTGTACTAGACAGAACACTGTCAGCAGGCCAGGGAAGGTGATCCTTCCCCTCTGCTCAACTTTGGTGAAATACATCTGGGATACTGTGCTGGGGCCTCTCAGAACCTGAGAGACATGGACATGCTGGGATGAGTCTAGTGCAGGTCCACAGAGGTAATGAAGAAACTGCAGCATCTGACATATGAGAAGAGGCTGAGAGAGCTGGGATTTTTCAACCTGGAGGAGAGCAGGTCCAGGGAATCTTACCAGCATGTATAAATACCTGGTAGAGAGAAGCTTCAAGGCTTATTTCAGTGATGCTCAGTGTGTGGGCAAGAGGCAATGGGCACAAATTGAAATACAGTAAGTTTCACTTAAACATTAGGAAAACTCACTTTAGCTGTGAGTGTGGTCAAAAACTGGAGTAGAGGTCCCAGAGATATTATGAAGTCAAGCTTAAGTTCTTCCCTACAAACTTGACTCTTTCAGTTTTCCCTAACAGCTCTAGATTTTATCAACTGTTTATTTTCTACCAATAAGATGAACTATTTGTTTGGTGAACATGCATAATTGTCCTAGTCTTCCTGCATTTTTCTTACTGCAAGTGAAAGAGTTCATTTTTCTGCTTGTTTTGAGAGTTTCTATGAAGTTTATAATACGTGTGCTCTTATTGATGGTTTGATGTATAGAGTTAAGCAGGGCACTGCAGAGGGCACATCCTGGTCCCAGCTGAAGGTGCTCGGCTGCTGCTGGGAGGAAAAGCTCATGGGGCAGGGCACTGGTGTCTGGCAGAGCATCAGCCCAAAGCAGGGCCCAGAGGGCTCAGCATCCTTCAGCCATGTGGAAGTCTATGTCTTACTACAGCTCACTGAGCTTCCCTCCTGAAACAGTTGTGCTTACACCTACCACTGGATGCTGCTTCCAAAAGCAATACTGTGGTATCATACAACACCCAACACTCTACAGAAATGCACTGGGACAGCACCTATTACACCTGCCAGATGGGCCATTCCTCTTCCATCAGAACTCCTCAAGTCTCTTCAGGCTTATGCTGGCATTTTGAGTCACTCTTAGCATTTGATTTCAGTGGGGAAATATTAAAGGAAAACAAAGTTGTATCTGTGTTGAGAGAGCTGTAGCCTGAGTGAATGACACTCCATCAGACAGAGAGGTATCTCTGCACTGCACACATTTTGGATCCAAACAGGCAGAAGAGAAAAAGTCTTGGTCTGCCAAGGCCAAAGCATGGGACAGAAAACAAAATTCAAGAAACAATGGAAAATAATAACAATCTCATATGATAAACTTGTATTTTTGTGTAGAGGAGATAAATGCTCCTTCTCATTGTTAACAACCATTTATATCCTACAGCTTGGATATATACAAATAGAGAATAATGAAAATAAGATTATAGTAATAGACTTTCACCTGAAATCTTCACTTAACTTGTAACTTCTAATAAAATAAACCTCAGAAAACACCTAGCGTCTAAAATAAGTGTCACTCATATGACAAGTAGGATTTTCGAGATGAGCTTTAGCTGTGATGGGCATACCTTGAGCTTATATTAATTTCAGAATGTAATTATGCAACTCTTCTGCCAGCTCCACAGCAGAAAGAGGTCCTGTAGAATGGATCAAATCCCTGTTGATCACAAACAGGTTTATCTTTCAAGTTATATTCAATAACTCTATGAAAGAAAACAAACAATAACACAATGCAGCTCCCAGTGTCTGGGGAGAGACAGCAAATTGGGATAACAGATTTGTCTCATATGCCACTGATTTATATCTGAAATACAGCAAAGCACATGTAGAAGGTGATTTTGGAAAGATATAGGGTATCTTGAAAGGGAGGCTGTATTATGTTCAAGCAGACATTGTCATTCAGAAGAACAATGGGCAGAAATTACAAAGGGTTAATAAGTTATTTAGCACATAAGACACACATTTAGGAAGGAAATAGGAAATGACAGCTCTGATGGGAGGAAGTGTCTTCAAAAATTGACTCTTTATAATGTAAACATGACATTTTAAAATGTATCCTACCCTGTTTATGCAGAACAATTAAAAGAGTGAACAAGGCTGTGAGAGGATACAGTGGATGTGTGGGAGAGGCAGATGGCCATGTCTACCGCAGTGAGAACAGGTTACTCTAACTTTTTAGAGATCATGTCTAGTAACGAGTTGTACATCAAAGAAACTTCACAAGCTGTTGCTGTTTCTCCAAAATAGCATGTGACAAGATGCTTGAAAGAGACTGTTGTGTCTGCTGCACTAGAAAACATAAGGGACCGTGGACTGAGCTTGCATAATGAGACTGCATTTTTCTAAATTATAAATCTAGTTTCTTTTCCCCAGTGATATGACATTCTGGACTGTCAGGCTGAAGTTCAATAGGCTACTTTTATTATGACTTGTTAAAATAAATATTTTGGTGCTAAGGAATACTGTTCTGCAGGTGATAAATTGCCTGTAGTGAATAGTAGGGAATGAAGCAGCAGCTCAGATTGGGCACTGCCCTGCTGCCACTGACACTGTCAAGATGCTGTTCAGTCCCTGGAGCACATCTAGTCCCCAGGAAAGTGACATTCTCACAGGGAGGTAGCCTGGCCTGGAAATATTCCAAATAAGCACTTTGGGTGTTGCCACCCTCTTTGTGAGGGCAAAAGAATTTATATGATGCAGACACAGACCATGTGGTGCCTGCTGGGTCTGGAGCTGGCAAGCAGATGGTGGTCTAGTTTGAGTGTTAGCATAGGCACAGCCACTCTATCTCATTGCAGCTAAATTACTTTACTATTCTTTATTTATGGCTCCTCTTGTCCAAAGGTTTCCACCCAGTCTCCATAACACAGTTAAATGCAGAGCAGTTGTTTTGCTCTCTGCCAGCAGTTTCATCCTTCACTTCCAGATAAGAAACTGACTTAGGCACTGGAAAGAGTGTCTCCTGCCTGGAATGTTAGGATAGGATATAAAAGATACTACTTCTGTCTAAAAGTATTATTCTTCTATTATAAACAAGAATAAGAAAATAAACCTTACTATAATATGGAATTATGTTTTTCAGAGAGAAAGTGTTTTATAATGTTTGCAGGTTGTGGTTTTTTTCACCAGAGGCTAGTGAAAGGATGATAGAAAAGAGTATTACAGTGCAAAGAAAGACCAACTGGACATGGTTAAAAAACAGTATGGAAGGGGTAAATAACATCCAATTACAGCACTAAATAATTACAGTTTTGTAAGGGCCTTTCTCAAAGATTCTGTCTATGTGCTGAAGTGCTATTAAAATTCTCTCTACCACCAAATTCATCAAAGACAAATACACTCTTGGTGACCTCTGTGTGCTTAAAAGCTTTGCAGAGCAGCACTGGCTAATTAATTACAATTTTAGTTTTAAGTAAGGAGACACTGGAATGGAATTTCTTTTCCCATGCAATGAGAGCTGTCTAAAGCCCAATTTTTCTGATTCTGGTTTCAGCAAAATAGCTGGATTCCAGAAATCTGATCTGTAAGACTGTGCCAGAAGCAGCAAGTCTACATGAGCATATTAAATGCACAGTGGGGAATAAAAGACTGGATCAAAAAAGACCTCAAATGGGAAACGTATTCTTTTAATTCTTTCTGCTTCAATACTCAAACGACACTCTTTAAAGGAATATCCCTCAGTAAACCCAAGTGAACACTGTGGATATATAGGACAGCTGCCATCAGCGAAGCAGCTGAATGTAAATTTGAAATGTATATTTTGTAAGGCTGACAACTAAAACCTGTGTTTATTAACAGTGGGTGTAATCCACATACATTGACATCAGTAAGAGAAATGAAAAACAGGTGATCTCTGAGCTCTGCAGCAGGGATTCAACCTTCTGGGGGGAGATATTTTTCTCTCTAGTCTGTTCAGAGGGATTTATTTTTTATTTTTCCCCGAAAGGATACTATCTTATGCATCCTTTCCCTTTTGCTCTGAGCCATTAATTATCCCTAATTGTGCTGTTCATGCAACAAATCTCATTTGATGGTTTTTGGCTGGGAGGAAGTCAAAAAGTTTGATTTCTGTCTTCAGTTAGTTTCCTTTGTTCACTAAGACAAAATATTGAAACTCTTGGGACACATTAAAATCAGCACAAGTCCCCACAATCCAAGTGTCCTTTCTGCTCTCCAGAACATCTGCTTTGTGGAGTTGCTATTTTAAGAGACTGACTTTGTACAAGGCTTACATTTAACAGGTACATGTCTCTGGTAATTCCTATGCCTCACTTTCATGAAGGATGCTACCCTCTGAATTCTGGCATCAGTGAGGGCATCACAGGGGCATTATCCTGCAGTCAGTCCTGTGGGATAATTGTTGTAAGAATCAGTGAGTCTTTATGGGGATGCCCATGCAAAAATGTCTTTGAGCATTTATTTCCATGAGTGCCACTCTGATGTCTCATAACCTGGTTATCACAGTTTCTGGGAATCTCGTGGTCTTGGCTGCATTTATTGTCACAGCACAGGCAGAGCGGGGCTGAGCCTGTGCCCATGATGAAGGCACAATACATTTATAAACACAGGATCACAGAATGAGATGAGTTGGAAGGAACAAGGATCATTGAGTCAAAGTCCTGGCCCTGCACCGCACCATCCCCAAGAGTCACACCATGTGCCTGAGAACACTGTCCAAACACTTCTTGAACTCTGTCAGGCTGGTGCTCTGATTCCTTCACCAGGGAGCTGCCCCAGTGCCCAGACACATGCTGGATGAAGAACCTTTCTCTAAAATCCTACCTAAACCTCCCCTGACACAGCTTCAGGCCATTCCCTTGGGTCCTGTCACTGCTCACCACAGAGCAGGGATCAGTTCCTGCCCCTCCTTTTCCCTTCATGAGGAAGCTGTAACTGCAGTGATGTCTCTCCTCAGTCTCCTCCAGGCTGAACAGACCAAGTGACCTCAGCCTCTCCTCATAGATCTTCCCCTCAAAGCCCTTCAGCATCTTCGTTGCTCTCATTTGGGTGTTCTCTAATAGTTTAATATCTTTCTTGTACTGTGTCACCCAAAACTGCCCCAGTACTGGAGGTGGAGGTGCCTCAGAGCAGAGCAGGACAATCCCTCCCTTGCCTGGCTGGTGATGCTGTGCCTGATGTCCCCAGGACAGGGCTGGTCCTCCTGGCTGCCAGGGCACAGACCCTCAGGCAGCTTCCTGCATCCAAGCTCAGCCCAAATTGGATGAGGCACAGGCAAGGCTGCAGTGGCCAGGCTGCCCATGTGCCTCAGACCTGTGCTGCAGGGCAGAGTGTGCTGCTGAGGCACTGACACGGGGCTGCACGGTGAGGGGAGGGAGTGGAGCCCTGCTGTGCAAAGATACTGAAGAAACAAGCTTTCTGAGCAATTTTCCTGATGCCAGATGAGGCAGTTGTATTGGAACACAAATTTGTCTTGCAGTTGAAATTTCCAGTCTTCGAAATATCTTGGGATTGTTTCCAAGAGAAAATTTCTCCCAGTTTGTTTATTAATTTTCAGGAAAGTTTCCGCTAGTTCGAGCGGATCTATAGAACATTTCTTTACGTCTTATGTTCTATTCAACTTATTTTTTTCACTTGTTCCTTTGTTGTTTCCCTAGTAATGTGTCTGGAGTAGGCTAATGTATGAATTGCAAAATGTGGGGCTAAGCAACAGGTTCTTTGCATTACCAGGGACTGTCTTTATGAGGTTTGAGTACTTAAGTTTGCAAAGTTTGTTTGGTAAAGGATTAATGGAGGTAAATTTTTTTTGCTTATTTTCCCCAGGTAGCTCTGTAAGAGAGAAACAAGTTCTGAGGGGGAAAGGGGAAATTTTCCCTTTAATTAAATTATAAACCGCTGTAAAGGTTGAAGAGGTGTCTTACTGCGGTGTCTTTAACAGAATGACTAAGAGGTTCAAAACCTAATTTTTGTGATGAAAGAGAGAATGTCACATGAATAATTCCTTGCCAGCATGACTAGGAGCTGTACCAAACTAATCCATCATTGCTCCAGTCTTCAGAGTATCATTTTTCATAGTCCCTCATTTGAGGAAATTAAGTGATAATTAATTACAATTAATTGAAAATTAATGTCATGTTTTACTGATCAGGAATGGAAAGACAAGGCAAAAACTCCTTCTGCTTCTTCAAGATCAAAAATTGGTTTGGCATTTTTTTCAAGTTGGTTGAAGTATAGAGTATTAATTACTTATTCACAGGGTAATTACTCTGACTGTTGATCCAGGTGGTAATAGAAATGAAAGAAAGCAGTGAAAACTTGTGTAGCACAAAATTTGCCTTTCAGGATGAGTAGTTTCATAATTGCAGTGTTGGACCAAGGAAAATCACAAGATTGCACTACATTTTATCTCCTTGAAAAAGCTTGGTAAGAAATATTTTAATCTGAATTTTATATCAAGAATATGGTTCAGAACATGGAAACTGAAGAGCTGAGTGTGTGAACCAGAGATAAAGATACCAGATAATATTAAAGATACCAAAGTCCATCACAATATGTACCACTTCCACCTCCTTTTTCCTCCCTTCAGCTGCCACTGCTTCTTGAATAAATCACCATGAGGACTGATCAAGGAACACCCTTGATTTTACATAGGTTAGTTGTTTTCAAAGAAAATATTTGCTAAGGTTCCTGCAAATATAATCTTTCTGTGTTAAAACTAAACTGTTCCTAACTGGATGAATAATCAAAGCTGCAAAGTGTTTATATTTGGGTGTCTAATCAGAGCTGCAAACTGCCTCGTTGCTTAGAGCTAGACACGCTTTCATGTTAAGCTGAATAATTAAAATGGAATATTTTCCTGTGCAAAATGAGATACTCAAGGCCTAATTTGCAAAATATTTTAGTATTTGCAGCTTGAATCCTCTGTGAAGCTAGAGAGGAAGAACTAAAGAGCCCTGTAAGTATCTAGACTTTGAATCAGGATTTGTTTTATGCCAGTGGAAGTTCAGCTTTTCAAAGTAATTAAAGCTGGGGGAAGTTGTCTCTTAAAGAGTGGCTGTCTCAGAGATTCCATCTGTTATAACTAGGAAAGATTAAAAAATAAATCCACACAATTAGGTGCACCTGCTTCAGTCACAGTAAATATTAGAGTAATGGAGGACTTGGTAATTTTTGTCACTGGAGTCTGAAAGTCTTGTGGGAGTGCTCTTCAATTCCAAGCACTTCAGACACAAAACAGGGTCCCCAGGCAGGATGGGTGTGCGTGGGGAGGGGGACTTCAAAGCAGCTCAGTGCATCATCCAAGACCTGTGGGAGAAAGCATGAAACATCCAGATATGAAGTGACAGAAACGAGATATGAGCAGCATAGAAGGACAAAACCCAACAAACCATCAACAGGCATCTGGGTCAGGACTTGAAAAGGCAGAAGTTAAATTAATTTCAAACCCAGATAAATAGCTAGATTTTTAGCCACGATAATTCAGAGTGTAACTTGCAATGTCTTCCTGTCATCACTGCTGAAAGTGAGCTTGAACAAACTCATTCTCTCTAAGAAAATAAAGGCAATCCATCTAAATGAGCAATGAGTACTACAGCTCCTCTTCACCACGTTCAGCCAAGTACTAACTAAAGCAAAGGCACTCTTGTTTTCCAGTCCTAATCTCATCCAAATCCCCTTGCACTTTAGATGTGCCAGAACAGATGTAGGGGGACAGAATTCCATCTGTAAGATGGTGCCTCTGCCCGTGTAAATGATTCCCCTCTCTGTGCTCAGTGTCACAGAGCACGGGCAGGTCCCTGTCCTGCACGTTTGCTCCTAGTGTTGCCTGTGCCAACAACGAGCAGTACATTTCATGCAAGGAGGTCCAACTCCTGCGCAAGACTAGGCCTAGGGACATCTTATCAAGGGTTAAGTTTCTAAAATTTCCTCAGACAGCCTGATTGCTAAGGCTCCACCACCAATCTTCACCATTATCCTGTTTAAAACTCTCCTCCAGGTCCATGCTGTCCAGCAGCCTGGTGTCCTTTCCATCTTCGTGCACTTTCATGCTGTCTCTACAATTCAGTCAGACTCCAGACTGGACACAGATTACCCCTATGTGTATTTAAGTGTTTGGTAAATTATATGCACACTCTTTGTAACAAATTGTTCTATGTTTATTAAGAAGAGAGAAGTCAATCTTGTTTCACATAAATTTCTTTGAGGGACTTCCTGAAACTGCTGCAAAAGAAAAGTAGCTCTGACTAAAAACATCAGAGCTTTGCCTCAGCTGTGACATTACTAGGGTTTCTTTCCTCTTCTCAAAATCTTATTTTGGTAAGATTTATAGAAAACATATACTACGAAGTCATGTCACTGTTAAACTGGGTGGAAATCCATCAATGTAGAAAACCAAGCAAAAACTAAAATATTTTTTCATGTAGAAATTAAAGTTTTCATTTAAGAATGTATGTTTTTTAATTTAGTTGAGAACACAATCAAGCTGAGAGCATTTTTTATACTTTGTGAAAAAATATGTATCTTCCAAAAATTTAGTGAGTAAATGTAAATGGCACTTGAATGCCGTGGCATATCAAAGGATCAAAGATTTCTCTCACAGAGAATGAACGGCTGGTGTGAAACATGCTAGAGTAGTCTTTTGTGGTGGCACTGAGCATACCAGAGAAAACACATCAGTTCCCTTTTGTGGATAAAGAGGTGAAAAAAGGAGAAAGGATAGACCAGGCTGCCAAGATCCATCTTTTTTGATGCAGTGAAAACAAATCCCTGTCAACTAGAGTCTCTCTAAGTGTTGCAGAAAGAAGGGTAATAGGTTTATTCCTACAGAGGTGATACTCCTAGGACATAGAAGATCTCTCTTTTGTGCTTCTTCTCAGGTTCAGACTGATCTTTTTTCCCTTCTCCCCTCAAGTTTTTCTAGCAGCCCACTGCACGTACAAAACTCTTCAAGGAGACAAAAAGCAATCTCATGGGCTGGCTTGCTGCCCCTAAAGGCACATGAAAGCCACAAAAATTATGTCTCAGTTTTGACTGTCTTCAATATTTTGTTCTGTTCTGGCAGCAGAAAAGGAAGATTCTCTCCTACCAGAGAATTATCCCTTGGAATGAATGCAGACCTGGTGGTCTCTGAGCGAGGGTCTCAGAGGGCAGGACAGAGCTGGGAGGAACTTCCCTGGCTCCACAGCAAACAGCAGCAGGGATAGGTCAGAATCCATGCAGGGAGAAGACACACTGAAAAGAAGAGCTTTCCAGAATAACTGCATTTTCAGATTGCAAATAAAACACTAAAAAACCCCGAAGGTTCTAAATGTGCTGTTTAACTCCTCTCACAACAAAACTTTTCTGTGAGCTTCCAGGGTTTTCTAGGAGAGTACCACCATCTCTTTTCAAGTGAGGAGCAATCATAAAGAAACACCTAAACCCCATCAGGAGAACCAGGTGGGATTAAAGTTCTCTACCTCCACTCATAGCATAAATTTTAACACAACTTCATTTATGGTGGAGTTGGGTATTCTCCACAAGAGCAACTGCTTCACTAAGAAATGTTTAATGCTGTAAATTGAAGACCTTTTTTAATGTAAATTATTGAGAAAGCAGAAAGCTTTATCTCTCATGGCTTTTTACAAAGAGCCCTTCCCCTCCCTTTCATATACAGCTGCAGAGATGAGCTCCAGAACTCATCTGTTAACAGTGCTGACCTACAGCCAGTTCCTCAGTGCTCCTTTTCATCCTAGAAAGGCAAAGTGTATCTGTGAATAGGCCTGGATCCTCTCCAGGAAGGAGGAACTCTAGTAGCTGCAAAGTGCTGTAATCTGAGATATGACCCTGTGTTAGGTGTGTCTGAGCCAGCATACGCCAGGGAAAAGGCAACCCATGCATCCATTTCTGCAGTTGACCCACAAGCCCTTACACACTGCTTATCTCACTCAATGCCAGAGCAGACTGAAAAAAATCAAGATATAGCATTTTCCTTTGGAATCAGTTTTTAACCCTGCATCAATAGCATTTGAGCCCAAGGGAAAATTCAGCACAATAAAATTTAGCATGAGAGCTGTGGCCAAACAAGTGCCACCTGAGCAACCCCTGCCAGCAGAGAAAACCTGTCGTGGTTTCACACACCTGTTTCAAACATTAAAATGAAGAGAAACAAGCTCTGCCAAGCAAGACACCAATTCCATGTTTATCATCAAGCACCATAAATAAATGGTTCTACATAAATAGGAATCACAAAATCCTCTAGTTTAGGCAACCAATCGGAAAGCAGTGTGAAGATATAATTCATTCTAGGTATTAATCTTCAATAAGTGGTAGCTAAATAATTTCTATTTGTATATAGAGCTAGGTATACAAATTACTTTACAAATGCATGGATCCCAAACACCTGATGGTTTGAAAGTCTGAACTTGCCAATATTTACCTTCTGACATGCAAATGAAAACCAGCCAAAATCCCTAGCAGCAAAAAAAAAAAAAAAAAAAAACAAACCAAAAAAAAAGAGTGAGATCCATATGGAGAATATGAGATGAACCAAGTAATTGATGATTCATGTCATATCTTTACAAGCAAGCACTTTCTATCCATATTGAATCTTGACCTATGTTTTCATACCCTTAACCTGAAGATTTCTAATGGATTTTGAGTCTTTAGTTTGTTGAAGAAATCACTGGGTTCATAAGTTCCTGGGATTCAGTGTCAACAAAGCAGTTCAAAAAATTAATCTGTCTAGTAATATCACAGGCAAAAAAATCAAAGTTGAAGCAACAAAGAATATGTTTCAGTATCTCTACTCCCACTCAAATTTTTATCATCTGACCAAAGGACCTTGAATTTTGAGGGCATCACATTTTGTGCGTTTTTTATCCCCAGCTTACTGCAGTCCCTGTTTGATGATTTACAATGAGGATTTCAGCTGCCTGTCAGCTGAAGCCAAACACATTCTTACATTGGTAACACACATGTTACCAAGCAGCTGGAATGGTAAAAAAAGTAATTTAAAACAAGTAAACAAATAAACAAGCAAACTCAAAAAAAAAAAAAAAACAAAGCAAGAAAAACAGGAGATAGCATCTGAAAAGGAAGACCACAGAGTATGTCTTTGAAAACAAGATAACTCAGAAGTTGATGTAAAAGAATACAGGTAGAAAGGGAAGTCAGAATGGATATGCACAGTTATTTCACCTAAAGATAAATGCATCCCCTCTCCTCTCCCCAAAAGAAAAAATGAAACATTAAAATGCGAGATGATGTACATATATCAAAAATGCTTGTGAAGACAAGTTATTGACAGTCACATCAGCAACGGCTTTGAGCAATGTGTTGAGACTAGAGCACATCCTTCACGTTCACCACTTAGACACAAGTCTATTCAGGCCAAATTGCAGCTGGCAGAGATGCTCAGCAAGCCACTCTCCATCATTTACCAGCAATCCTGATTAATCCAGGGCGTCCCAGCTGACTAGAGGTCAGCAGGTGTGACAGCCAGGGACAAAACAGGTGGGAAAGAAGATCCAGGGAACTACAGGAAAACCTGGCTGCTCATGGCTTGGACTTCTTCAGGTTACTGGAGACATTGAAGATGCTGGTCGTCAGTTAATACCTGGTTATATTTCCTTATAAGTTTAGCAATACCACTCTCCAGTCTCACATGAATATGATGTGATTTTTAATATTCCTTCAGAGGAAATCTGCACAAACAGTGTGATGCACTGGTACTGTTTACCATGCCTGTTCCTTTTACTTCCTAGGAAAGCACAACATTAAGAAGTCCCACTCATGTGGGTTAGGGCACATAGGCCTTGCAAAGTCTCAGCCTACGTGCAGAGAGACCACTACTGAGCTGTTTATGTTCTGCTGTGGAGAATTTACCTTTGTGCAGTTTACAGTGCATGTCTTTCCTGATAAATATTTGGTCTTCTGACAAAGACACAGAGGATAGGAAGGAACTTTTAGGCAAACTTTTATCTTTTTTATGAAGGTGGAAAGCCTGTATTTTGACTAAAAGTGATTTGTGTCTCTTAAGCATTCTTTTAATTATTCTGATTCAGTAATTAAAGAAGTTAATATTGATTTTGATACAATATTTTAGAGGCTAAGACAAAAAAACTGTAAAGAGTAGGTTTGTACATTAATGTATACATTATAATACAGGTACTGTACATAAATATACAGTAGCTACAGAACACAATATATAAAAATAAACAAGCTCATTTTAATCTTATGTGTATTTCAGTCTTAGCAAAAGCCCCAACCTTTTTCTAAATTCTTTTTAAGGGTATCTCCTCTGAATTTTCAAGCTGGATACTGGCTGAGTGTTTTGTCTTTCAAATGTTTATTTATTGATTCAGCTGGTTTCCTAAAGCACCAGCATGAGAACATCTGAACCCCAGCAGGCTCATATATATCAAAGTTTAGAGTTATTAATTTCCCTAAGCAGTAGAGCCATTTGTAACCCACTGCCATATGGCTCTCTTCTCTCCTCATCTTCTGTGAACATTTGCATGTATATAAACACATATGATACTCAATTTATTTAAAATACACCCTTCTCTTCCTCTGAATAATTTTCTCAGTTGGCAGTAATCATATACTCTGTTTCCACCCAATTTTAATGGGAAAAAATTAAATCAGCTTAAAAGACAATGTACCTTCCTTGGCCTGGCTTTTGAAGAATTTCCCTTAATCTGGGCTCTGTGCTATCATCACAGGAAGTCTAACTCCCCCACAGCCAAAGGCATAAACATTTCCACCATTAAAATAGAGAACGAAGTGAAAGCTGGCTCAAAAGGGACACAACTTAGCCATGTGCCATTAAAGAAACACAGCCTAGTCATGGCTCAAAAAACTGCATTGTCTCTCACAGAAACTCTTTGGACCAGACCTACTCATACCTATCATGCGACCTTTAAACTCATCTTTTTACAACTCTTCAAACCCATTCCCAACATCTTTTAGCCTTCACTCCCCTGCCCCTTGAAAACTGTTTAGTTTACCTGTGCACACAGATGGGGAATCCTCCAGCACCCCCCAGTAGGCAATTCAGCAGTTCCCTCTGGGCTGTTCAAGCACACACCCATTGTCTGGGGGTGCTTGGGATGAACAGACCCATTGCCTGAAGACCAGGAGGGCTCAGTTTTGCCATTGTTTGTCCTAATTGTTTGAGCTGTGGTTTGGATTTAGGATTAGAATAATTTTAATAACACATTGATGTCTTAGTTGCTGATGAGCAGTCCTGACTGACTTTTCAGCTTCTCACCCTATCCTGACATTAAGGAGGCTGGGGGTGCACAAAAAGCTGGGAGGGGAGACAACTGGGACAGCTGACCCCAAATGGCCAAAAGAGTATTTCATATCATATGGTGTCATGATCAGCATATAAAATCAGGGGGGAAACTGGCAGATGACCACTACTCAGGAACTGGTTGGGAATTGGTCAGTGAGTGGTGAGCAATTGCATTTTGCATCTGTTGTTCTGTACAACAACAACAAAACATACTGTACTAGTAGTAGTAGTAGTAGTAGTAATAATAAAAATTTGGTTTCTGTATTAATAACCCGTTTTAATCTTAACCCACAAATTTTCTCTAATTGTCTCCCCCATCCCACTGGCAGTGGGGAGCGAGGGTGTTCAGCTCAATGCTCTGTTAAACTACGACAGCCACAACCACACAAGGCAAACCCTGGCTGGGGTGTGTGGTTGTAACTCCCAGAACACGACAGTTTCCTCTGACTGAATGGCAGAGACACCAAGAGCTGGGCACAACCTGGCAGGTTATAAGAAAAGCTGGAGCTGTGCCATTTGGCACCAGCACCACAGCTGGCAACAAAGCCAGCAGCCTAAAGCTGACAGGCTCAGCGTTGCAGACAGCACAGCACTGGCTGCCTGTTTGCTCATGACAGAGCATGAGGAACTGTGCACCCAAAAGCCGTTGCTTAAGGGAAATGATAAACGGACAGATTGAGTTTTGGCCTGACCATTTTGTTATATGTTTCATATCTCACATCCAACTACACAAATTTCAGAGGAATGTGCTGTGGGTATAGACATAGCTGGACATCACTGGTACAAACATATTATTGTTTTAATTCACACAATCAGAATCTCTGCTGCAAGGAGCTGTAAAGCAGGAGGGGTTGGGTTCTGCTGGATGCTTCTTCCTAGGCTATAATGTTGACTTGGAACAATGAGGGCTGCTAAACTCAGGAAGTATCCAGAAATGGTGGGATCTAAGCATCTGCATCTTTCATTGGTAGGTTGCTTTTAACAGGATGCTTTTAAAGCACCATGAAAGTTCTCCCTGGCCTTGTGGACTTTCACCATTGCTAGTACTTAGGAGGCAAAGCTCCACTTTCTTAGTCTTAAGTATCATTTAAGATTTCAAAGTGAATTAGTTCTTTTAGGTTTCAAGCAATTTAGTTCATATAATGAATGCAGAATAACCAACTGAAGACTAAATGAGAAGTGCTAATTATCTCCAGTTCTGAATTAATGTTCTCATATGTTTGTTTACAAATCTGTGAACAATTCCAACAGAAAATGTGAGTTATGGGAATTCATTAATTGTTAACATTAATCAACATGTAGTCAAAACCATGTAACTGATTTGTAATGGTATAAATCAACATTAGATATAGAAATATATCTTCAAGTATCTACTGTGTGCTCTTTCCTTCCACAGTAGATACTGCAGTCAGTCAGCAAGGTAACTTAGTTCTGTTATCAAAGAAAACAGACAATGGAAAATAATTTGAGATGTCAGGTAACTGAGTAAGAGCAGCAAACTCTGTGGATACATGAGATGGGTTCACACAGTGAAATGTGCTCACAGCTCCCTGTTTATTCCAGTATGTTGAATTGTATGGGCCTCAGAGAGTGCAGCCAGGCAAACAGACACAGTGAACCTATTAAAATAACCTGACTTCACTTCTCACCACTTCCTAAGGGAACAGCTGGCAGGCTAACCAAGTTGCACACTAATTTGTCCCTGAAATGCAACTGAAGCAGTGACAGATATACTGCTGTTCCCACGGCATTAAGAGACATGAGGTTTCAACTTTGAGGATATTGCATCTTTCTTTATAGCACAAGAAAACATTTCTAAGAGCAGAAAAGAAAACATTATTGGTGTAATTCCCAGGGGGAAAAAAAGTGAAACAATAAAGCAGTCTGAGTTTCAAGTATTTTGGGGGGGTTTTGTGTGTTTTTTCTTTGTTTTTTTGGGTTTTTTTGAGGTTTTTTTTTTTTGTTTTGTTTGCGGGGTCTTCTTTTTTGTTCATTTGTTTTATGTGAAAAGACAGATTTTATCAGATGTCACACTGGATGCAAAGAGGCTCAGAACTGTGTTGCTAATAGCAGCCAATTCTTACAGATTATAACTATTAACTATACATTATGTAACTAATATATATAGTCATATATATATATATATTTCTACAGTTACTAGATTAACTATTATAAGACAATTAACTGAATTTTTCAGGCAGCAGAAACCACCTGGAGCTACATGGGGTAAGAAACAACAAAAGGAATGACTCCAATCACACCGGCATCCAGGCAGTTTTACAGATGACTTACCCTGGCCACATGCAAAGAAAACGACAACAGAGGAGGCCTTGGTAACACACAAGCTCTCTCTGCTCGATCCAGCTGCTTTGAACAGAGTATTGCATAAATCCCTAGATTTTAAAGGGGAGTCTGTGTATGTTTTATCTTGCCTAAGCTTATTCTCCTGTGAAGACAGGCAGAATGTTCAGTCCAGAGAAGAGAACACTCCAGGAAGACCTTGGAGCTCCTTTGAGTACATAAAGGAAGCCTATGAGAGGTGGGGAGGCACTTTGGCCAAGGAAGTGCGGTGACCAGGACAAGGGGTAAGGATATTAAACTGAACATATCTTAAAAGCATCCATTTTTATTTCTGCTCAGATGGTCACCAGCCCTTGATCAAATCAAGAGCCTGAGTTGCTGGTATCCTTATGACTGGGCGTATCCATCTTGTACCTCACGCCTGTATTTTAGATACCGCATATGCAAGTGTAATTCAGTTATTCTGTAAATTCCCATAAATTGCTCAACTGTAAATTACCACAAGGTACTTTACATTTATTAGAGGGGACACATGCAACAGAGAGAATGAGTAACTTTAAAGAGAAAATTAGTATTCAGTGAGTCTTATTTCTTTTCCCTCTAAACATAATTTGTTATGATACAAAACAATGCTTATCACTTCTGCATCAATTCTTCCAGCTTGAGGCATCTACTTAATACTTGGCCTCTGAGCTGCTTAAGTTTGGGTAAAATTAAATACTGAGATACCTCATATTTAATTCTCAGCAGAGGAAACCACCACAGGATTTATGACTGATATTTTCACATCAAGCAGTTACGATACTACAACACATGTATGGCAGACTCATGAACATGTTAATAAAGAATCCAAGCTTTGCTGTCAGTAAAGTTAAAAGATTCTCCTCTCCAAAAGCCACCCCACCCTCCCCAGTACATTAAAGCAGTAGGAATTCATACAGGTGTGTGAATATACAAATGAAAATTCAAATGTACATACACAGGCAAGTCCTGCATATTCAGAATATAACTAATACATTAAGAAATGTATTATTGGAATTCACTAGAAAGTATATATTCACCACAGCATAATGAAAGTCATGTTCTAAAATGATTAATTTTTTAGTATTTGCTTTCCTGTGTTTTTTTTTCTTGAGAATTCCTTGCAACTGGCATTAGATTGCAAAAACTCATTGGAATGGTTTATAGAGGATATTTGGCATAGAGCATTAGATTGGTAAAAACTATGACAAGTATTTTCCAGGTCTGCATCTGAAACTGTTAATTAGATCTATTTTGATCCATATCCAGCTACCACTTCATGACAAAGATCTTTGTGTAAAGTAAGTTTTTCAGAAGTACCTTAAACCTTTTATAAAGGAAAAACTATTACTCCAGTAAACACTTCTCCAAGAAGGGACTATACCTTGAGTTTGAAATGATTGCAATAATCTCGATGAAAAGGCTTGCTTGATGCTTGACTCTTCTATATCAAAGATGTCAAGTTATATCTAGACCTTGCTGATTTTTATATATAGCACCAATGAACTTGTATTGAATAGGGAGAAGGGGAAACAAATCCCACCAGATTTCCAAAAACATGTTAAAAATGGCACATAGGACTGACGGCACAAAATTTTAAACCAAAATTTTTATTACATGTCTAACATGCGATTGATTGCAGGCTTCAAGTTCATCTAAACTGCATAATGAGAATCAAAAACGTAAATTGACAGAAGGCAAGGAAATGAAGAAGATCTAGTGGCTTATTATTGAAACAAAGCACAAAAAACTGAACTAAAACATAAGCTTTATTTGTTACTCTCATACGATCTGTCATTTCATTAATGAAGAGCCACTTTCTGACAGAGGACAGACATACAGACCAAATCCTTCCTCTTTTCCTTCACTCTCTTGCAAAAAAGCACCCATGTTGAGGTAGGGAAGAGGAAGGAAAGACAGATCTCCCTCTTGCATCTAGAAAGGCTTGTCCAGATAATTTGGGTTCTGTACATAAAGACACAGTATCAAAGGCACAGTGTGCACTTTGACACAAGAATACACCTGAATACTTATAAACTCCCTCCAGTAACTGCCTCTGTAAATATGTGTTGGCAGAAATGGAACATTAGCAAGGCAGTACAGGGGATTTCACAGAGATAAACAAGGAGTGCAATAGTGCATGTCTTGGCAACAGCCCTGGCCCTTCAGTGCAGGCACTTGCTAGAACTTCATCCTAGCAGGAAACTCCTTAATACAAGTTTTATTTTAAGGAATTTCTTATTTCTATTTTCCTATTTTATTTCAGTAGTACAGGAAGGCTACGCATTTGAAATTAATATAAATCCTTTAAAATAATCTTAACATTTTAACATTTTTCCTATTTATTTAAACTTGTAGAAGAATACATTATGCATTACAAACATGCAGTCAAGAAAAGCACTGAAAAAGAATACTAAAATCAAATAATGCAGTAACAGCCAAGTAAGACTGTAATAGACAAGTATTTTCTCAGAAATTCTGCAAATAGATTGTGATTGGAACCTCTCAGGAAGAACTGTCTGAAAAAGTAAGATTTCAAGAAACAAAATCCTAGAAGAATTGAAGCATGGTTGTCAGAAAAAAAATCTCTTTTAAATATCCATATTTTATACTTTGTATAAGCCTACTGAGGATATGCTGAACAAATGAGCCTTAAGAGTAATTGAACACAGAAATGGAAATTCTGATAGGGAATGTCTCCTGGTGGCTTGCAGCCATTTAATTATCATAGAATTTTTGGAAAGAGACCTTAAAAATCATCTAGTTCCAACCCCACTGCCATGGGCAGGGGCAGCTTACACTAGATCAAGTTGCTCAAAGCCCCTTCCAGTCTGGTGCTGAACTTCAAGTGATAGGGCATCCACAATGTCTCTGGGCAGCTTTGTCCAGTGCCTCACCACTCACACAGTAAAGAATTTCTTCCAGTAACTAATCTAAACCTACTCTCATTCAGATTAAAGCCATTATTCCTTGTCCTACCACTACATGTCCTTGTCAAAAACCCCTCTCCAACACTCTTTCAGGCCCCCTTTTTGTACTAGGAACCTGCTCCAAAGTCTCCCAAGGACTTCTCTTTCCCAGGCTGAACAACCCCCAGCCCCCACCTCTCATAGACAAGGTGCTCCAGCCCTCTGATGATCTTCGTGTCCCTCCTCCACACTTGCTCCAACCAGTCCATGTCTCTATTATGTTGGGGAGCTCAGAGCTGAATGCACTTCTCCAGGTGGGCTCTCACCAGAGCAGAGCAGAGGAGAATGACCTCTCTAGACCTACAGGCCATGTATTTCACATGATGCAGCCCAGGACATGTTTGGGTTTCTGGGCTGCAAGTGCACGTTGCTGGGCCATGTCCATCCTCTCACCCATGAGCACCCCCAAGTCCTTTTCTCCAGGGCTGCACTTAATCCATTCTCTGCCCAGCCTGCTTTTGCACTTGGGATTGCCCCACCTCAGATGCAGAGTAGCTTGATGTGCAACAGCACTCTATGTTCCTCAAGTTAAAAAATAATTTAATATACTTGACTCTCATTAAAGCAAAACAAGAGACTTTGATACATCATTCCTGGGAACCATGATTACAAACAGATAAGTAACATGGAAAAGGGATGAACCTTTTCCTTGTGTTCAGTTATTTCACATAACCGTGCTGAGTTCAGTTTCAGATGCAAACAAGAAATCCCTTGAAACAGACACACATTTGGAATGTGAGTTCAAGTCATTGCATATTTTAATACCTCTGAAGAGGTAACCATTTTGCTTTGTTTCCTCTGTTGCAGGAGACAGCAGAGCACATTTCCAGACATGTAATTCACAGCAAGAAGAATTTGACAAAGAACAGCTGAAACTCTCATCTATATTGAAGCTGCCTGCAGTAGACCAAAGGTGACAAAAGCATTTTGACTATGATTCCTTTACTCTTTCATTTCTCCATTTTCCAAGTACCACATTCTTAATTCTGTATACCCAAAGATTAAACCCCAGGTTACTAAGTAATATTCACATGCATCCAAGAGCACTCATAGGACCTCTGCAGGGATTCTACGACCTTGTTTGACATTACTGGACAACAAATAAAATTTAGATGCAAAATAATCATGCAATGGTAATACATTCAGTGAGCCTTTCCAAAAAGCATTTTCAAGACAGTTTTAAAAGGACAGAATGAAAAGAAGTTTACAAATCCGGTCTGTTTTAAGTTACCCAAGTAAAAGTAAATAAAAGCTTTTCAATATTGGATTTACAATATAATCCTGCTGTGAGGAGAAGGAAAATCAGGTCCCTTGAAAAGCTTTTGCATTTGGAGGGTTTTGCAAGCTGCAACTGCTTGCCTCCCTCTTGCTATTTAATCAGCTCACTGATACAAATCTGGAGAATTTACAGGAGAGTCGAAACAGTCACAACTAAAGAAACTTACTCTTCTCTCAATAGATTCTTACAGAGTTCTGAAATAATACTAGTAGGGAGATGCAAACTAAAAGGCTGCCTGTATTTGTGTCTCTCAGTACTTTGATGAGAGCAGCTTTCCAACCATACACAACATATTAGGCATTTTTTGCTATGGATTTGTAAGCCAACTATGAAGAAAGTCCAGCCCAGGGTGGAGCTGTCACAACTGACTCTTTGGTTTAAATGTATTGACAATGTCAATTTAAAATAAGAAACAAAAAAATCTTCAGATACAACTATTCAAACCAATTAACCATACCAGTTTGTTAAACCAAAGCATCCTCACTGGCCTGAGTACTCTTACATTGCAAATATATCACGTTTTGACTCAGGCATCACAGACATCAGACAGAACAGTTAAGTCACAATGCAGCATTTACAGTGGCATCTGAGGCAGAAGCAGCTCTGAGTATCCCATCCCAGGTTACAATACCAGTGCTTTTTCTGTCAGCAATTTCTCACTGTAAATTAGTCACTTGAAATGAAGCATAAAGTCAAGTGAAAATGGCACAACTGAGAGTATGACAAGACCTTAAGTAACAGCACTTGATGTATAATTGCCAGCTATATACTGACTCTTTTATTCTTCTGGAAAAAGCTACTAAAGTGTATTCTAGAAATGTGAACAGACTTTATTGCAAGTATAAATAAGTGCCAAACCAATAATTTAAAATGTGCATATACAGTAAAATTGCTCCATTTAATTACCTGTATAAGAAACATAATACCCCACTCATTTCACTCACATTTCACTCAAAACTACTGAATGTCAAAATACCATGTAAGTTCTTTGGTCAACAGTATTTGAACAGGGATTTGTTTTCTTTATGGTACATGCTACTTTCCACATTGTATCTCTTTATGCGACTACTTTTTCATAGGTTAACAGTGGAAACAGCAGTGAATACTCAAAACTCAGAAGTATAGCAAATAAAGCCACTTGGAAAAAGCAACACAAAAAACTATTCACCTATGCAGTAGCAGCATCTGACAATTACTGTGACAAAGATGTAAATTCAGAAGACATTTTACCATAGCTCTGAAAAAGCTTACTTCCATGGCAGCCAAGTCAAAAAACTCACTTTCTTACAGAAAAATTCTAATGAAGAAATTTGATTCCCCTGTAAAACATGCCCTTTCTGACTTTCAGCAAATTGCACTGAACTTGTCAAATCATCTACCAACTCACTTCTACAGCAAATTGTTAACACAAACTACAGCAGAGCACACTGAATAATTAATTTCCAGAGTTCACCTTTATTAAAAACAAGGTTTTTGTTGTGAGAACAAACAATCTCTCACTTGTAGCTTGAAAGCCTAAGATAGGATCATTGGCTTCCAGGGTTGCTACCAGCTGCTTAGCAACCTGTCCTACTTGTCTTCCTTCCTTCCTGTTGTACAGAACTGTGGCCAGAGGAGTCGGCTGGCGATAGATGAAAACTCGTCGCAAGCACTCGCAAAGAGCAGCGTAGGAGTAATCTGGAGCACAAGCCATGAACTTCTTGTCTTGCTTTGATGCTTGGACATAACCTGTACAGCCCAAAAGCAAGTAGAAGGGATAAGTAATATATGGGTTTCAAGAGAACTTTAACTGGCGGATAAAAAACCAAGTTTAACTCAAAAAATAATATGCAATTTGTAACCAAAAAAACCCCAAAATCAACAGCAACAACAACCAACCGACCAAAAAACCCAACACCAACAAAAAGAGCCCAAACCATCAAACCACTTTTATTACATAAGCCAGTACCTTCTGAAGGGATGCATTAACCAGTTTAATACCAATATACAATTCTCATGTAACTCATCTTAACTGGTGTACTGGATACATATGTGCAGCAAGATACTCTTCCCACATCTGGCTCCTTTCTGCCTCGCAAGGTCTTTCATTTTCTCAGCTGAGTCATAAGGCCACAGACATGGTTCATATGGGCAATGCTGGCCCAATATTAGCAGTCTAAATAGAATAAATCTGTTCTCCCTTCTCATCTCCTGGTGTGTAACTACATTTAAAAATTAGGAATTCTGAGCCTACCTAATCTTGAACAGACACTTAAAACTTGTCCTCTGTTTAGAACTGACTAAAAAAAAGAGTTAATTTTCAACATACTGTAATTTCTGTTAATATTCACTCAAGGAAAAAAACCCTCCCTTTTCCACTTTCATTACAGGACTCTACTATCAAACACACTCATTTCAGACTGATTTCCTTTCATGCTTCTGTAAAGGAAACTGAGACACAATCTTTGCAAAGTGATCTTTCTGGAAGGCTATTTGCTTCACTTCCATGGAAAAATGCATGCCAATGGTTATTACATGGGTCAAAAAGACAGGAAAAATCTAAAGGTCATTTATTGAAATACCTTACCGTAAGATTACACACACCTGGACATACAATTAATTAACTGCAGCTATTGCCCTGAAGAGGTATGTGTGAGTATTAAGGTGGTGATTATGCTTTTCAGTCTCTAACTCAAGGTCACTTATCCAAGGAGCTCTCCTTTTGTCTATGCAGTTCAGTGCTTTTATGCTGTACATGGCCTGAAAAGGCTATTTTTCCTCCCAGGGCATAAACACTTCATTTCTATGTTCCCTTATTTCTAAAATTAAGCTACCATGCTGCTATCAACAGAATTATAATAACTTTAAATTCAGATTTAAGTAAATGAAGTATCAACATGAGCCATACCAGAACTATTCAGACACAAAAGTCTCAGAGGTGTGAGACTTCTTACCTAAAGCATTAAAAGTTGCAATGTGTTCCCACATATTCTCTGGTTGGTCAGAGTGAGGCTGCCACAGAAGAGCATCAACATCATGCCTCAGGCAGAAGCATGGCATTTCTTTGGGATTCACAACAACTGAGAAAAGATACTGGTTGCTTCCAAGATTAATCTGAAAACAAAGCAAATACAAAATATTGATTCAAAGCACACATGGCAGATTCTGTTACACATACTGCCAAAGTCAGATGATCAACAGTTTTATGTTTGCTATTTGACAAAATGTTCGAATACATTATGCTGCATCCCACTGAGCAACAGCTCAATACACCACAAGTGCCTTACACATTTCAAGGAGGTGCAATTAAGTTTGTTGGACTAATATTCTGAGAAACATTATGTCCATTACACAAGCAAATGGGAATGTGTTTTGTGCAGAAATTATTTTCTAGGATAGTTCCTAACCTACAACTACTTGCTAGGAAAAGATTCTCTTTACGTAATCACATCTGGTTTTCTGCAGGGCTAACAGGGAAGAAAATACTGTCCCTCTAAAGTAAAAGCTGGCAAACAGTGAAACAAGGATTAGTTGGAATGCTAAAATTATGAAATGTCAACATTTTTAAATTTATTTGCAATCAAGCCATTACTAAATTTCAGATTAGCACACTCTTCAATAAAAATGTTTGTAGGAGTTGTGAGTAAAAATCCCCATTTCTGATGGAAAAGGCCCCATAATTGCTAACAAGAAACCCCAAACAACTTGAAAGAAGAACTAAATCAAAGTGAAAATATATTCCTGGATGCTGAAAAATATACTGAAATACTCCTATTTCTATATACTCCAACAAGGTCGAAAACTGCAAGTTCCCATAGAAGAGGTTGAATTTAGTATTTTCTACCCACAGTAATTGTCCTTTGACAGTTTAATGCTTTAAACACATTAACCTTTGAATTACTTTTATGCAACCCATCTTAAGAACTCTTTACAAGCACCCTGCAGTTGGAACTTGTTCCACAATGTCTTTCTGCCTGCTAGAAAGCAGCCTATTATGATCCCATGAGCTCATGTTCCTCCTGATCTGTGAAATGTCTCTGGGACATTTCTTACCCTTCAGTGTGAAAAGCAGTAGTTTAGGCTGAGTTATTTAGAACTTTATCCAGTCTGGCCTTGAAAATCTCAAGGAGAGAGGTTGCACAACTTACTAGGCAGCCCCAACCATGCTACAATCATGATGCAGTTTTTGCTTTCATCCAATTTAAAATCAAAAAACAAAAAAAAAAAAAACCCACAACAATGAGTTAATCTGTAATGTTTTCATATAATTTTGTTGTTTCCAACTTTAGGCAACAGCCCAGATTGAATCCTAGCTTACTGTTAGTCAGGGCTGCCTGCAACCTGAATCAAGCCCACTTTTCAAGCATTTTGCCCCCAGTCTGTTATTTTCAATGTGACTGACAAAGAAGTATTATCTATGCTCCAGCTTCTTAGTAAAAAAGGTCAGGTTTCTACCATGCTGTTTGAAAAATTATTGAAGAAAAAGTAAACTAAGTCATCTAAAGGATTTTATGTCACTGAAAAAGACAGTTTTCTTATAATTACTTTGATATAATTTTGGTTTTTTTTCAAATGGCTCACTTGTGAAAGTACATGTATTTTTTAAAATCAGAACAAAAGGAGCTTTGTTTTTATGCTAAAATGACACTGAACGACACATATGGATTGACACTTTCTGTTGCTACTGTGATTTGATATTATGGAAGAAATTTATGATTCCAACAGTCAACAGATTTTTGTACTGATAATAGAGGTCAAATTCCAAACAAAAATGTTTTAAAGTATTTCTGTAATAATTTGCAGTACTTACTATGTGAGTGACTTTCAAGGCATTGCCATCAAATCTGCACAAGCTTGCACCATCTTCAAGAAAAGCATCACATTCTTCTAACTCTTGAGCATTACAAGGTGGATTTTCCTTTTCAGGGTTTGGATTCTGAAAAGAAAAACAAACTACACTGAAAATCAAAACTACTAAAAATAATACAAATAAAAACCAAACCAAACCAAAACAACAACCGAAGAACAACTGAACATGAAGAACTATTTGTATATCCATACATTCTGAAAGATTAAGCTATTATGTAGTTACTCAAAATTAATAGAACAATTTCTGCTGCAGAGGACAGCAGATGTGTTAGGTACAATAAAATCAATTTCAGTTTGAGGAAAGGTACATAAACCACTAAAACATGAACAATAAATTCCCTTTTCTAAGTAGCAAAAGCATGCAACCCTGAAAACTTATGCAAATTTAGTAAATGTACATCAGTATAAGATTGTTTCAGCTTGGAATCAGTAATGATATTGAACAAATTAATTAATTCATTTTATAAGCAGCTCTAAATACAACACATTTTAGTTTTGTTAATAACTTTATTAAAATCTATTTAAAATTAATGAAAACTTATTATTAAAGAATCATCACTTTAAGCTCAGTATGAAGCAAAAAGAAAAGAAATTTGAAGTTACAAATAAATCTATGGTTAAAAGATACAGTACAAGATCTTGCTCACAAATACTGAGGAAGAGAGGAGAGAAATCAATCTGGAGTACTAAATAGAATTTATTTCAATAACACTTTTCAGCATTATTAAAAACAAAGTAATAATCAACACCAAATATATCAAAATCCACAGGGAGGCACACCTCACAAGTTTCAAATGAGATGCCATTTTCTAATTAAATCAAGTATCAAGCAAATAGCAGTTAAAATTATATTTTACTTTCAGTAGACTTTCTTTATAACAAAATTCCAGAAAGTTCATAAGTCATGTTTTCAGTTTCCTAAGTCTTACTTTCAAACATGCCATTTACACTCAGTCTGTAGGTCAAGCACAGTAGCCCTAGGAAGACAGTATAAAAGTTTTGCTAACCTATTGATAAACAAGAAACAGACATCTTTCGAAATCATTTAATTAATTGCTTTGAAACAAACTGGCACATCCTAAATGGCAGGAACAAAGTTTATTTTCAATGTTAAATCAGGCTTCTGTTTGGTACAAAGGCATCATCATATAAGTTAAACTCAGTCCCCCTTGAAGTTGGCTTTACTGTTCAAAGTGCATTCACAACTCTAGTGCCATTAGTTTGTCGCAGCTTCAATTAAAAATGAATGAATAGTAAATGAACTGATGAGCTGGGCCAATGCAGTGCAAATTAGGATATCAAGAAAAGACAACATGCAAAAGTACAAGAATTATAAGTGTTAGATTCTTGACTCTTTACCATTACTTCAGAGGTAAGATGCATCAGGCTTTCAGCTATTTCAGAGCATTGGGAAGGCTCCATAATGAATTCCCCTCTTGAGTCACCAAGAATTAGTTCTGGCCATCGGGATCCCTCATTTTTCTTAATCAGAGAAATTTCCAAACTAAAATGCAGAGAGAAGACAAAGAGTAGCACATGAAAACACTATATCCACTTGTCAGATTTGTCAAAAAGCTCTAAATGTAGATAGGAGCACTTCTCTTCAAGCTGAATTAATAATGAAAATAACATAACAGAAGCTATTAGCATTCAAATAATAAAATAAATTATTCTAACAAAAACTATTCTGAAGAAAAATAGACCAAGGATGTGATTTCTAATACACAAACATCAGGGTTTTCAATGTAAGTGTAGTTTACCCTGAAGCAGTCTCATTAAAATATTTCAAGTATAGCAGGAAATCACTTGTAAAGCAATCTATTCAAAGACTCTCAAAATTTTACTACAGAGGTTTACTTGAAACATAAGTAGTAGTTCTTAGGGTTACTTAAGTGTGCCCTACCTCTATATCTAACAAAACATCTGGGACAAAAATATTTGTATTTTATAGACCTCAGAAATACTACATCAATTAATTATGTGTATTATCTATCTAAAATTATGTCTCAGAAGAGATAAGATTTCCATAACATGTTAAAAAAAAAACAACAAAGAGAACCCAGTATAATCACTAAGCTATTAGGAATGACTAATTAAGTAAATGAAAAATAAGACACAGCCCGATGCACCAACATAGTAATTCCATTTAAATACTGTGTTGGACAAACAGATAGATACAATGATAAAACTGAAGTCAGTTTTATTATACTCAGTTTATCATACTTTTTAGATACTCTTAGAGGTTCTCCAGCCATGACAGCTGTAGTGTCCCCAACAGAAAACCCTCTAAGTTACTATTACTGCACCATAGCAGCAACTATTTCGTGAACTCTGAATCAGTTTCTAAAGCAACTACACCAGTATTAGGAACAGCATACTTTTACAGAAGGCATTTGAAGCAAATTTTTTGACATTGAATCAATAGATTTATAGTGGTGCTACAGTAGGGATATTAAGAACTGAGGGCAACATACAACATTGAAATATGGAATTACCCTTTCTCATTAAAGTGGAAGCCTGAGATTCATGAAGTAACACTCATTTGAATGAGTAATTAAAAAATCAAGTTATTCAGCTGAGTTATTTTTCAGCATGATACCTAAAATCCAACAACCCCACACATTTTAATCACAGTCAAAAATTAATATACAGTAATAGTTTATATAAAAGTATTAGTCCCTCTATTTTTTTTTTTTTTTAGAATTACTGTCCTTCACAGCTAACCTTTTGGAAACTGTAAAAATCCAACCTTGTCACAACTCGAAGGGTAGCCTTTGTTTTAGATAAACAGCTATGAGCTGTTGATTGGATCACCTGATGGTGTACATGTTTCTTCCTGAATTCATTAAAGGTGTGACTATCTCTGAGATAACCAGACCAGAGTGGGTCAGTGAATACATGGCTCACCCAGGTGGAATACGAAAATGAAACAATGCACAAAAGAAAATCTGACTGTGTTTTAGGGAGCTCTGAATTATTTTTTTGCTCCCTCTTCATTCTCTCATATTTTTATTTCAGAATGAAAAAAGTATCTAAAAGTTACTTCTCATAAAAAAAGCAGGAGCATTTCTACTGGAGGTCTACAGTATGTTAAGTTCACACAGATTCATTTTCTATAATGCACATTATATATAATCTTTTAGGAAAATGTATTAAGGAATTTATAACTCAAGCCAAAAGAATTTCCACTGTGTTATTACTAAAATACTTGTTTGCAGAAAGTAGAAGAGAAATTAACACAATAAAGGTACATGCAGACTAATCAATCCTGAAACAGTGAAAGAAATAATTGAACTAATTAAGTTTACTCTTCTTACAAATGTATGTTTAACATTTTGATATTGGGTGGGCTTTTCTCCTGGAAAATAACTGCAAAAGGAAGGGATTACTTTCACAATTAGATAAAGAAACAGTACTGAGACAGCAAAAGCCAGTGAACTGTTTTCAGGAGAGGGGACATTCTTGCAAGAAGGGACATGGAGTGTAGCATTAAATGAGACCATCCCAGAAGGGCCAGAAGTGAAATATGGTGTATGTTTTGAAATCAGTTCCTATCATTAAAAAAGCCAAAAAAATACATACAATACCTTTTGTCCTCTCTAATTACCCATGTGCAGCTTTCATGGTCCACAGATGAATAGAGCTTTCCCTCCATCAAAGGAGGCTGGTCTTTTAGTGTAACACATAGATTATCAGGGGAAAAACGTATTTTTATGTCATCTTTCATGATGTCTTGAGGCACGTGAACTGTTATGGTCACATCATCTTCAGTCTGCTGCCAGTAGTAGAGAGGGTCTATAATTGGAAAGCAGCAAAATACAAACAAAATACAAGGATTACTGGATTCCACAACATTCAGTGCTAAGACATCTGGAGTTTTCTGAAAGTTTTTGCAAGAGTCGATGTTATCTTCTACTCTGAACAATTCACACAAAATACATTCTGATCAGAAAATTGAGAAACACCGTTTTAGTAATCAAATTTATTTTTGTCCCTTATTTTGAAGGCAATTTATATTCATGTATGTACTCAAATATGCTGATAGATATTACAATAGGCATTAACCATTACTCTTAAATTTACTGAAACATTATGAAATTGGAATGCAAAATGTAATTAAATACAATAAAACATTAATGATTAATAATTTGGTTGAGGAAATATCAGGTGCAGTATACTCAGATGCTTGAGTGGATCCAGAGGAGGCAACCAGGCTGGTGAGGGGCTTGGAACACAAACCCTGTGAGGAATGGCTGAGGGAGCTGGGGTTGTTTGGCCTGGAGAAAAGGAGACTCAGGGGTGACCTTATCACTCTCTACAACTTCCTGAAAGGTGGCTGTACTCAGGTGGGGGCTGGTCTCTTCCACCAGGCAGCAACCAACAGAACAAGAGGACACAGTCTCAAGCTGCACCAGGGGAGACACAGGTTGGATATTAGGAAAAAGTTTTTACAGAAAGGGTGATAAAGTACTGGAATTGTCTGTCCATGGAGGTGGTAGAGTCACCATCCCTGGATGTGTTTAAAAAAGAATGGATGTGGCACTCACTGCCATGGTTTAGTTGAGGTGTTAGGGCATGGGTTGGACTCAGTGATTGATCTTAAAGGTCTCTTCCAACCCAGTGATTCTGTGACAAGCTACTGCATACTAGAAGTACCTGCCATTCAGATATGTGAATACTTTTTTCTTATATATTTTGCCAGAAGCTATGCTGACTACTCAATAGAAATGATTTTATAAGACTAAGTAGTCTTAATCTTCCTCAGATAATGGAGATGAAATAAAACTGCTTGTCCAGAGGTAGTGATTGACTTTTTCTACTGTCTAGAATCTGTCTGATTATTAAACTGCTAGAAGAAATGGCCTTTTAAGAGAAATGTTTATACAAAAGGAAGGCTATGACAGCATAGTGGGTGGGTAATGCACAGAAAATAAAAATATAGATGAATATATTTTCTAAAGAGCAATCTTGTACAAGTTACCTCTCTATGTTGAGAAAAAGTGAAGTATGTGTTCCCCTTGAAAGCTCTCAAGTTGTCACAACCCAACCCAAGATTCCACCGATCAAAGCCTCACACCAGCAACTGTGACTCTGGAAGGACTCTTGCACTGTTGCCCTTTGCCACAGCTACCCTGGTTGCAATGGATCAGTCACAGGTGCTAGAATTATACTTCCCCAGAAACTATTACTATCTGAGACATGACAGCCTTCAAAATCCTAAAAACTGACACAAACTGTATCTGATATTAAGAGTCCGTTGTGCCTGCAATTTTATATAACTGTGCAAATAAAATTAGAGCCTACATAAGGTTTAGCAAAAGGCAACTGCATCATGGTGCTCAGTGCACTGAAGAACTCCTTTAGCAATAGAATTATATGTACAGACTATTCTTAATAAAATTACATGTAAAATATCACAGTTGTCACAGTGTATAGAATTAACACATTCCAGAAATGTGATCCCTTTTATTATTTTCCAAACATATTTTCACACTATTGACAAAAATTGTGCTACTATCCTTCAATTAGAATTTGTTCACTAACCATTGCCTCATATGCAGAAACAGAAATCAAATGTAAAATAATCCGACACAATTACATAAACAGACATTACAGAGATTAGTGATACTTAGGAATAAACAACACCATTAACAGGTTTTTACACAGTTCTGTTTTGATTGCAAAAAAAAAAAAAAGTAGGAATGCATTTTGTTGAAGTTTTTATTAATTTTCCCACTGGAGAAAAGAGAATATTTTACAGGAGTCTCATTCTTTCAAAAGAATTATTTAAATTTTAGAAAGGCGGGAATAAATTACATATAAAAAAGCTTTGTGATGAATAACAGTTTGGGGAGGTCAACGTCCCCCTCCCTCTAGGGAAGACTAGCTTCTGAATTTGAGTATTTCAGACAGATGCCTAAATTTAGGCATTAGCAATCCAACTAATACAAGAACAACTTACATGTCTGTCTGCAAAATATCCTTTTTTCTTAAGACAACAAAGTTCTTTACGTGCATCCTATCCAAAAAAAAAGCACCTAATATAGGTTTATGCACAATATAACTTCCAAGAGAAAAGGCAAAAAAACATGCAAACAAAAGTCAATCTGTCCAGAAGATAGATACTAAAACATTTATTGCTAGAGTTTCCAAACAAATGCTAAACTAACAAGATACGTCCCAAAGTCAAAGAAGAAAGCAGACTATCATGACCTGTCAGAATCTTACCTTTCTTTTCATTTGATACTTTTGCATCATCATTTTCTTCTACTTTGTCACTTTCACTTTGCATAAATGTGAATGGTTTGTGGGAAACAATCATTAGACCATCCCCACTTGGCTCTATTGCTGCATAATGGGGGACTGATTTTCCTTGCAAAACTCTCCTTTTAATGATTTCATATCCATGATCACCTATAAAACAAATTGTAAAAAATCATAATATATTTCTAGAACACAAATTATTATCTAAGGAACTCATTACATTTAAAAATACTGTGCAATTCTACCTGTTAAATCACAGTACCGTGGTTTTCCAAAGAGTTATACTGGATTGAACTAAGACTGCCTTTTATTTTTGTGATGTTTTGCTGATCACAGCTAGCCCAGAACAGCCTCTGTACAAATAATTTTTTTCTTGTAGAGAAGGTCAGAAGAAAGCTAAACATGTCACATTTTGTGAATCTCATAAGGCAGCATGATGGTTCCTCATTTCAACCTTTTACAGCAAGCATTCCTAAAAGTTTGGTTAATGAACGAAAACCAACTTTGAAAGAGTATACCTTTGTTACAGTCCTCTGAAGTACCATGAAAGATATGAAAATACCTAACCACTGCCCCCATTCTGATTTATTTTCATGCTTCCATTTTTTTGTTCTTTGGTAACACGATAGTGGTGAGTGTGATCCCTTTGTCCGGTCTGCCAAACGGGGCAGAGATCTCACATTTGTTGGTGTCAAGAGACATAATCATGTTTTAAGGCTTTGCTTTGAAGAATCAGATTTTGGTAATTTAAGAAATGGCTTGTTGATTAACTACTTACTTTTACTAAAGTTTGATAAACTGCATCCAGAGACAGGGTTTCAAGGAAAGGCAAGCTACAGAAATTGACTACTGATGAAAGAGATTGTAAAGTATTGTAATTCCTCAAAACAGCTTTTATCTTTGAGACTAGTTCATACATCAGTCTGAGTTGTGAGATGTTTGTTTAAATGAAATCAAAATTTATTTCTCTCTTCATAATTAAATATTCCTTTCAATTTTGTTATTTGCATCTCTACTGATAGTAATTTCACAGATTTTCTGTTCCCTGGAAATGCTGGAGAACTGGCAAGACTTTTGGAAAGATTTTTAAACCCACTTTTAGGGATTCCAAGAATATTCATCATAAGTTATAAAACACACAATGTAAATTCACACAAATGTAATAAGATTTTTTTTAAGAAAGTGTATAATATTAAAAATATAACAAAAGTCTGTGTTGGTGCTCTCATGAGTAACACTCTTCAGCTTTAGAGAAACAGTATTACTGATTTAGTTTGTCTTCTAAATTATAAACAAGACTGTTCAGAGATTTCTTTCCCTTGTTGAGCTGGCCACAAAAGCATAAGGCAGTTAATCTCATGTGGCTTTCTTAGAAATATTTCCACCATCCATGGTTTCAACAGCAGAAAACATAACTAAAGCCACTGAGGGCAACACAGCTGGTGAAAAGGCTGGAAAGAATGTCCTATTAAGACTAGGTGATAACTGCAGGTCTGTCTAGTTTGGAGAAAATGAGGCTGAGGGGCAACATCATTGCTGTCTACAGTCTTCCTAGGGAGGGGAACTGGAGACGAAAATGCTGAGCTCTTCTTCTTGGTATCCAGTAACCAGACATGTGGGAATGGCTCAAAGCTGCACCAGATGAAGTTCACATTGGACATTAGGAAGCATGTATCTCTTGAGAGGCTGGTTAAACACTGGAATGGGCTTCCTAGAGAACTATTATATTCTATGCTACTCTGTCCATACTGTATATGTAGAAGATGGAAGAACATTTGGCTAATAACATCACAATATGCCTCAACTCCTTTAGTTCAACTAGTTAAAGATCCCGTTTCTATCAGGATCAAAATTTTATTTCTTGGAACATAATGAGCATGACCATATCACAGTCATTCCAAGAACTTCTATTAATTTAATCCAATCGTCTTTAAATCAGGCATTGACACATGGGGTCTTGTATCCTTTATGTAAATCATGATATTTAATGTACATATATATGGTCATATTGAATATATAAAGCATCATTTGTCAAAATTTATTAGGACAAAATATTAAGTAGTAGGTACTAATATACTAACTAATATACTTTCAATGCGTTGGTCTAAAATTAATGGAATAAATTTATACTCTTATTGCAGGAAAACCTAGAATATGCAATATTTACTTATTTTGCTACAGATCTTACATTTATCTCATACAACTTCCAATCCCACTACACCATTAATTGGAAGCTAAAAAAGCCAACAAAAAAACCATAACCAAAGACCCATATCCAGCTGTGCAACATTTTAAAAAATACAACAGGTATTAGTTAGAAATAATTCTGTACAACCTCAATTTTACAAAAGCAGGCTAAACAGAAACTGCATTTCACAATATTCAAATAAAGTTCTATCTTGTTTTCTAATTATCTTAATGACACAAGTGCAAAACTTTACTTCTTCCTGTTTTCAAAATATCTGTCAAAATTTAGTTCTATAACCAAAAACTGGATCTCAAAATATAAGAAAAAATTACCCATCTAAAATCTAGGTGGTGGAAAAGAAATACCAGAACATGTGGAAAAATAACTTCTAAGAAAGAATAAAACTCATGATTTTTATTTTTTTAAACATTACTCACCAGTAATATAAATATAAAGCACTTACCCTCATTTCTTCCTGCAACTGTAACCCATTCCAAGGTAACATGAAATCCACTTCCTTTTGTGTCCAGTTCATCTTTTTCTACTCTAAGCAGCAGCACAGCTAGTGAATGTGCATCAGATTTTACAAATGAAACACTGTGTGCTACAATAAATGGACTTCCTAGTTCTTCATTAAACACAATCTAGAAGACAAAAATGTAATAAAAATTCAGACAGTTAAAGCTGGAAGCCTTACTCTTTCACAGAAAGCAGGGAAGGGTTTCAGTCAATGTCAAATCAGAAACAGTTTGTCTCCCACAAATCTGCCAATATGAACCCACAAATGTCACACATTTCTGGTTCCTCCTTCTGTGGCTATCAAGCTACTGTACTGAAATGCTTTTAAACATTATTGCTTATACTGAACAATCATTATAAGAGCCCGTTGAAGAAAGCACAAAGATCCCCAAACCTATCTGCATTGTGGCTGTTTAGCACTGCAATAGAGGTACAGCAACTGAGGAGAAGAACAAGGTCCATAAAGACTGCCTGTCAACTGGGCAAACAGACCCACACTCAAGATGAAAATGTAAGCATTTCACCAGGGTCCTCACTAGTTCTCTAGACACTTCAACATTCTGAAAAACTTTGTAGACCCTGACATATGCAAACAAGAAGACATAAAGGTCCAAAGCATCACTGCCAGTGTTCAATCATCAAACATGCCATTATTTAGCTTTCCAAAGAGATCCCATTTTCTTCCTCCATGAAATAAGAAACTAAAAGCTCTAATACAATGAAGGAGAATAATATTAATGTTAAGGAGCAGCTAGGGTTAGAAGTTCTTGAATTTTTATTTATATACATGGATTGGAAAAGTCCATCCAATATTTGGACGTGTCTAGGTAGGCAGAATACAGAACTGATATATAAGTATTATTTTGTCATATTGAAATGCTAATAAGCACCACTGTGGATATAAAATGTCATTAATTACTAATTTAAAGTTATAGAGTTCATTAATTAATGAAAATTTACACTATATTAAAATTATTTCATTAATTTCATTCAGAAGGACTCCGTATCTTATCGCTTGAGACATTTTATACCTATAGCTGGAAGTTTTAATTCTAAAAAAACCATGTATTCCAGCTTTTTTCAGAAAGTACTCTTCAGAAAAAAACCTAAGATAAAAACAAAATGAATCCAAACAACAGAGAAGAAGAAAAGAAACATTATTTGTAAGATTAACATGTGAAAATGAAAGAACAAATGAAAGAATAAATTACAAAGAATTCAAGCTGCAGCGGTTGAATGAATATAGACTCAATCCAGCTGTTGTTACTGAAAGCTGAGAAAATTTGCGGATTTATAGGGTTGTGATATTAACACAACTCTAAACCCTTGGGTGTTCTACATACTCAACAAGTCAATTTAAATAGTGACAGAACCTCAGATACAAATCTTGTATTTTCACGACACTAACAATTTCAATGTAACTTATTTATGTGTCAGCATTCTCACACAGAACAGAATAAAAACCAGATGGTATTTATTACCAAGCATCTAAAAACAGGATGATCAATTTCCTTTACTGAACTCTCAAAAGATGTAGAGAAATGAGCTAATCCATCATGTTGAAATCTTCCACTACATCATACACCTACGTTTCTGCCAATACTAAATCATCTGTAGTTTCTGAGGAAACTACCCTCTAATAAAGAAAATAGATGCAAAATGCAGGCACTTTTTACCAGATTAATCTTTCAGAAACAAACTGGGACTAACCACAGAACATGAGACTCACAGCTTCAGGTAGAAATGTAACAATCGCATTTGTTGTGTCCAAGCAGGATAACAAATACCATTATTAATGCAGTTAGAACACTTTCATAGGGATTAATGTACAACTCCTAAATACATTATTTCAGGACATACCTCCCACTTTTCAGATGCACTGTTTCCACGCTTGCCTGATTTAATTAAATACAGTCTTCCTGTACCATCAGAAAGGGTAACCCACGTTGACGATGAGAAATGCATTGAGGCACAAAGGCGATTATCACACGCAGTCAAGTCTGTAGGTAGCCTGAAAACTTCTCTTGGCTTTTGGAGAGCAGTGTCCTAAAAAAACAGTCATGAACTAAGACTTTATGAAGTATTTATTAATTTCACAGGTGAATTAAGAATGATAAACCTCACTAGCAACGTACCAGTTTTGTGTAACATTGAGCATATTTGGAAAAAAGTGAGGAGCAACCATAATTCCCACATATGTGGAAAAAGTGGTGGAAACTGACTAAACTGATTTGTGTGTTTCCTAAATGATATTTGCACATTTTTCTGCAATTTTAAGCAGTAATTATATTTTGCATTAGAAAAGGCTTTTATTTTCCCTAAGCATTCCTATATAATAATCACTTACCTCAGTTCTAGTTCCAGGAAAAATGTGGAGACTTAAAAAGAAATGAAAGCCACAGAATTGTACTCAAACTAGTACATAAAATTCACCTGTAAATTTAAAAGAATTTTAGCTGATTCTGTTGCACTGGCAAATATAATTTTTTATCTTTCCTAGAGTGGTCACTTTGTTCAGTAACTTAAGGGAAGTAACACCTACGATTAGCTGGCAAAGAAAAGCTGTGCTAATTCATACCACATTTTCAAATAACTTTTCTATCACATTATTATGCTATGGAATTAAATCCATTTGGTGCCCAGTCACTAATGGTGTTCCACAGATCTCAGTATTGGGTTTAGTCCTGTCTAATATTTTTGTCAATGAGATGTATGAGGGATTTTGAGGGTACCCTCAGTCAGTGTGGAAAAGCTGGGCAGGAGTGTTGGTCTGCTGGAAGGCAGGAAGGCTCTGCAGAGGGGTCTGGAGAGGCTGGATTGATGAGCCAAGGCCAATGGTATGAGGTTCAATACAGAAAAGTGCTGGGCCCTGCCCTTAGTCACAACCCCAGGCAGCACCACAGGCTGGGGGCAGAATGGCTGGAAATCTGCCCAGTGGGAAAGGACCAGGAGTGCTGGTTGACAGCAGATGAACTCGAGCCAGCGTGTGCCCAGGTGGCCAAGAAGGCCAAAGGCATCCTGGCCTGTATCAGAAATAGTGTGGCCAGCAGGATTAGAGAAGTTACTGTCTCCCTGTCCCAGGCATTGGTGAGGCTACACCTCAGGTCCTGGGTTCAGGTTTGGATCCCCCACGCCAAGAAACACACTGAGGGGCTGAAGTGTGTCCAGAGAAGGGCAACGGAGGTGGGGAAGGGTCTGGAGCACAAGTCCTGTGAGGAGCAGAAAACCTAAGGGAGCTGGGATTGTTTGGCCTGGAGAAAAGGAAGCTCAGGGGGGACCTTATGGTTCTCTACAACTACCTGACAGGAGGTTGTAGCCAGGTGAAGGTTGGTCTCTTCTCACTAATAACAAGTGACAGGACAAGAAGAAATGGCCTCAAGTAGCTTCAGGAGAGTCTTAGATGATATTAAGAAGTTTTCTCACCAGAAGGAAACAACCCTGGAACAGGCTGCCCAGGTAACTGTTACAGTCACCATCAATGGTTATATTTCAAAGATGGGTGGCCACAGTGCTTAGGGACAGAGTTTAGTGATGGACTTAGCGGTGCTGGGTAGGACTCAATGATCCTGAAAGGATTTTTCAACCTAAACAATTATATGATTCTACTACATGTCAGGATAAGTTTATTTAGCATCCTGTTGCAATGCCACACCGCAATTTTTTTAAAGCTGAACTACAGATAGCTTTTGACCAGGAATAAATAGAGACACTATGGTGAACAAACTGCACAAATAATAAAGTTCTTCAGTGAACAATCAAGCCATAGGGATTTTTTTTAAATTATGCATACCACTACATTTTACCAAAAAAAAATATATCCATTATTTCCTACAGTGTTAACTTACAAATCAGCTTGATCCAAAAACAGTGCAAAATGGATGTTAGATTAACAATTTCATCTATATTTCTAGTAGTTCCTATAAGTCCTGCTTTAGTTCTCTGCTGTGTTCTTAATTTCCTGCTAATTCTAACAGAAAACAAACTTACTTTCATGCTGCAAATTTTATTTCCAACTGTTTTCATTATGTCTTCCAGCACATCTTTTAGGGATTATTCTTTATCTTCTGCCTGCACTCTCACATACAGCTCTTTCTTTGCTGAATGAGGCTTTGTGACTGACTTTCTGCTCATTGTTCAGCTCATGGAATGTCAGCCATGCTGCTGCCTACTTAGGACTAAGATTTATCTCAATTTTTTGTGCTGAAGTAAACTCTGAATACCCAAGAGGATTGTTAGGTTAAAACAAAACTCTAACAAAATCTTTATGATTTGAACAGAATTTGGCATTAAAGTTTAAAAAGCCAGTCAGGACATGCTTTATCAGCAATACAGCTTGATCATCTATTTATGAAGTAGATCAGGCTGCAGGATTAAGAGCACAAACAAAATATTCTCACAGAAAAACATAAGATGCAAACTGGAGATTCAGCCACAGTACAGTCACATCTCTTATCTTTTAAACAACTGAAATAGGACTTAATAATTTGAAGTTATCAGCTGAACTAAGAAGCTGTTAAATAAAATGGGTTGGCTGTCTGTCACAAGTGTAGTCCCTCAGGGACTGATACCAAGCCCCACACACTGAACACCTTCCTAAGGTACCTGGAGGATGGGACTGAAAGCACCCTCACCAAATTTGCTCTTGATACGAAACTAGGTGATGAGATAGACATGTACCTACAAGGGAAAGCCATGTGGCACAGAGAGCCTGGAAGAGTGGGGCAGCAAGAACACTGGGAAAATAAGCAAAGACAAGCACAGTCCTGCACCTGGAATGGAGCAACCAGAATAGGCCAGGATCCATGTGGCAGGGAGAAGCCCTGAGGCAACAGGACTAAGAAGCTGACCACGAGTCAGCACTGCAGTGCTGCAGTACCAAAGGTAAACTGGACCTGGGCTGTATCTGCAGAACTATCACTAGCAGACAGAAGAGATGTGATCATCATTCTGCTCTACCCAGTGGTTGTCAGGCCCCACCTGGAGTAATGCTTAAAAAAGACATGGACAGATTGGAAAAGGTGCAGAAGACAGCCATGAATACCATCAAATGACTGGAGAATCACCCCTGTGTGAGAAGATTGAAGGACTTTAGGCCTTGTCTCCCTGGAGAAGATTCAGGGGAGACTTCACCACAGTGTTCCAGGGCATCCACAAAGTGATCAGGGGCCCTCTCTTCACAAGACGTCAGGTAGAGCAGACAAGGGATAACAGCTAATAGTTGCATTAGGAAAGGTTTCATTTAGACATAAGAGAAATTTTTTACCATGAGAACAATCAATGACTGGAACAACCTCTCCTGGTTCACAGCAGAAACTCCATCACTGGAGGTTTTCAAGACAGAATTGGACAGAGTACTGGATAACCTCATCTAGGCTCCTTATGCCATTAAAGCCTGGCATAGGTGATCCTTTGAGATCCCTTCATCTGGGCTGTTCTATGATTCTAAAATAAACAATATAATTAAAAAATCCAAACCCACACCATATTTACCACCTTGTCCCTCTTACAGACTCACAGATTGCAGAATCTGATTTGCAATCTTCAAAGAGGTCTTCCAGAAATAACAAATAAAAGCAATTCCTGTTCTCTGTATCTTTGGGGAAACATTTCTCAGGAAGTTATGGTTGTTTCCCCTAATTTCACAGAGATTTATATATGTGTATATATATATATATATGCATCATATATGAAACAAAATTAGACACAATGGGTTTCAGAGGCATTTGACAAGCTAATGTACCTATATGTATTTGAACAATAAAATCATTTCTGAAAAAAAATAAGAGGTACCTGACTGACCTTTAAAGATCATCCCTTTTTACACCAAATCTATCTTCTTAATCCAACAACAAATAGACAATGTTGAGCACATAAAAATGGTTATAGAGCCAGTGAAGCTATTTTTTTATTTTAATAGGCTCATTTCCAGTCAGTTGATCTACAATTATTTCTGAAGGTCCACAAATCAGAAACTAGTTTAACAAGAGGGAAATTCTTCCCTCATTACTAAAAATCAAAATTTCTGTCACTAAGATGAAAATATATTTACAAAGAAATGTATCTGTAAAAACAGATAAACAAAATTTGAAAAATATTACAGGGATAGTTTTGAAGATATTGACAAGTATGTAAGAGGAAGCACAAACAGAAGTGTATTTTTGTATTGACAGCCTGGGTGGGAAACAAGTAATTATTGATTCTGTGGCACAAAATGTTTCTTAGTGTCAGGGCCATCCTTAACATAGTGAGGCATGAGACTAAGAAATAGTGAAAACATTTAAGATTAAAACTGTTTCATTACAGGCCTCAAATATTCAGCCACAAATAATTTAAACATCTTGTCCTCCTATTTTCAAACCATCAGTAGTTTGGGGGAATAATCTATTTCTAGCAAAAGAAACTTAGTCCTTCTCCTCTGTGAAATAAGGCAGTCAAAAATATACATACAAAGGACTGCCTCCAAAAGAGTCCTTTGCACTTGGGCACGTGACTGCAACACAGAGAGAGCACACTGTGCACACAAAGTGTGCAGTGGCCTCATTTATTGAGAATCCCACCTTCGAGGGCATTTCAAAACCTTCCTGTTTTCCAGATGGTAGTAAAATCAGATGTGCATTTAACACATGCTGAAAGGTAAGCAAGAGAAATTGCATTTGGGTAACTACCATTTTAATAAGCAACAGCAAAAAAAGCCCAGATAATAAACAGACAGCCTGCTTGCCCTTTGGGCCTACTTAAATTCATATTAGAGATTACTGTGTGATACAAGAAAATTACGAAACCTGGAATGGAAAATTTGCAAATTTTTAATTATTAGAAGCATTCAGGGTCAGTTTCTGGAGTCAGCTGTATCACTACACCCCTTGGACTACTCTGCTAATTTATAACATATTCAGAAGGGAATGAAATAATTAAAAGGAAAAAAAAAAAAACAACAAATAAACCAAACCCATAGCCCAGACAAATATCACACAATCACTAGGTAAAATAAATTTTGGCTGTCTCGTATTTTATTTAATTTTTAGATATCAGTGAAAGGCATTTTTTACCTATAAAGTAGGAAAGTTTTTCATTGTAACTAGCAATGATTACTGAGCCTACGATAAAAGTCAATATCCTGCGTATCTTACCATGGAAAGAGGAAGCATGATTCCTCTTAACAGTGACTTACAGGGGTATACTATATAACACTACAGAAGACCACCCTTTTGTGAGTCTTCAAGTGATTTTTAACAATAAGCTTCAAATAGTTTCAGATGCAATTAAAGTAAAAAAGTATCAACTACTTAATCTTCTAAAGCTCACATCAGATTTATCAGCATTGAGCAGGAATTTCAGAACTCCACCTCCTGAAAAAATGAAAAATTATCTTTACTACAAAGCATTACTTTCAAAAGGCAAGAAAGGAAATTATCTTGTTCACAACCTTTCTGTTCACTAATTTAACTTTAGGCATTTATTAGAACAGTCATCTCATTCTGACAATGATAAGAATGGACTTCTTGAAGATGAAACAAAACCTCCTCTCAACCCCCTTGTGTCAGATTATCTTTTTGACTGACTGTTTCTTTGTTCACCAGGTGGTTAACTGGGGTAATAGTAACTCCCTGCTTTAGAAGCAAGAGGGGATGGTGAGAGTCTGTAGTCATGTATGATACCAGCAAGAACTGGCTAAAACAACTCGGCACTGCTCAGGCATTGGTCAGTGCTGGTGAGCAACTGTATTGTCCATCACTTCTTTTTCCCTGTTTTATTTCTCTCTCACTATCATTATTTTTGTTGTTTTTATTATTAAGTTTTGCTTTACACAAATTGTTAAACTGTTCTTATCTCAATCTGTGGGTTTTGCCTTTATCTGGTTCTCCTTCCCGTCCTACTGAGGATGGAAGAGCAGCAGTGAGCAAGCAGCTGCATTGTACTTAGCTGTCAGCTGGGGTTAAATGACAATACTGTACAAATATGAGATATTTCATGAAAGACTTAAAAACTACCTTTTTCAAGGAAATAACAGGGAACGAGAAAGGAATAAAGAAGAAAGGAAAAAAAATAAAAGTTATATGGCAATTCCCACAAAGTAGAAATAAAAATACAAAACTATATTTTTATGAAAAATCAAAATACCTAGGCATTTGACACATCTCTGTAACTGAAAAAAATGTCCTTACCCAGCATTCTGAATAATAGAGACAAGTATTTAAAACCCTGAAACACAAGACTGAAAGATTTTGTTGTTCTCTATTTGCTTTCTTATTCTGACTTGTTTCAAATAGAATTTCCGCACTGTTTCTGGTACCACTATCAGTTGTTCTGAATTCAAGTTAACTGAAAGCTACAGAAACAGCATTCTATGGCTAATTCTTATTGGAAATTAAAAGATGAAAATATATATACCATTAAGGGTTTTAATTAAGTATGAAAATAGTTCCTATTGCCACGACTTTTAAATTGATTATTTGAGCATAAAAAGCAACCAAATTGTCTTTGCAAGAAGAGCCTAAGGCCAAGAAACCAAGTCCAACTGCTAGGTGAGAAAACTTTGAAATGTTTTGCAGCTATATTTGAATGCTACAAACACCAAGCAATCAACAAAGTTGAGTCAGATGCAAAAAAAACCGACCAATTAAAAAATCTCAAGTCAGTAAACCCATCACTACCCTCCCTACCCACTGGGTGTTTAAAGCAAAGTATTGATTGCTGCTGGCATACTGAATGAAAAAAGTCCAACAGATGTAATAAGAGAAGGTTAAAGCTATTATACAGTATTTCCAGCCAAGTTAGAGCAACAATTTCCTCAGCCTGGTATAAAAAATGCACCTGAAGACTCATCCATCAACACAGATATACTGCTTGTGCTGATCACTTTCCTTTTTTCGATTATGTGTGATTTTGAGCAAGTGGCAAGGTGTTACATGCACTTCTTTTCCTGCACAGATAACATCTTTTTAAACACCTAAGTTGCAGGGATAATTCATGATATACGGACAACCAACACCCTGTCATATTAGAATCAAAGCTGCTACCAAAATAAGAAATAAAAATAGAAATAACAATGTGTTAGAAAGCCTACGTGTGTTCTTTCACTCTGATTTCAGGATGAACACATTACCCTGTTCCATCTTGTTTTAAAGACTGACATTAATTTTAATTGTAAGCTGTACCTAGCCAAAACCAATCTTATTTTTAATATACATTTGACTAATATATGGCTGGGCACATTTGTAATGAGACACCTTGTTGATGTTTCTGAACACACATTCCTTTTTATTCATATGCAAACATGTTTCCTTTGCAAAACAGCACAGTATCATGTATTAGGGCACAAGATGGTGCCTATTTATTTCAGTTTAATCAGTTTTATTTTCCCCAGAACTTGTGACTAGATATTAATCAAATGCCATTATCTTGAAATAGGTCTTATGAAGGAATATTACTTATTAATCTATAGCCTGTTGTAAAATCCTTTTATCTGCTAAGAAATAAATTTACACACAAAGAGCCCTCCTAATAAAGGGATGTATTGGGTGTCTGTGTTATGCAGGCAGAAGGGACCTGCAGGGGTGGCCTCGGTGAGGAGGGGCCAGGGCTGCCCCATGCACATGCAGCCACTTCCAGATGGCTCCACTGGACTCACTGGAGAGAGCTGAACTTGTCAGCTAAGACAGTGGTGTGGAACACAGGTTTGCCTGCAGCCCTTGGAGCAGACCATGGAAAAGCAGGCTGTCCTGAAACCCACAGAGGACAGATATCCACACTGTCACCCATGGAAATGAAACGAGTTCCCATACAAGCTTTGGGTGACCTTCTTCCTTATCATCCTACTAGTTCTAATTGGCAATAAATTAAATAGTTTTCCCCAAAGTCAAGTCTGTTTTGTCCACTATGGTAACTGGTAAGTGATCTCCCTGGTTTGATTCTCATCCACAAGCTTTTCTGTCATTTTTGCTTGCCATCTTGTTAAATAGGGGGAGTGAGAGAGTGTTTGGGGAGGTGTTCAGCAGCAAGCCAGGGTTAACCAATCCCAAGGATAAAACAAAAAATAAGATTGTGACAAACCACTGTTAAGAGAAGGCTTTTACATGTTTTTACTAGGAATCCAGATGAACTCAAAAATTTTGGAAGGAGTCCTAGAAGATTATTTTGTCACCAGAGTCTGCCAAAGTCTCCAACTGCTATATACCACGAAAAGCAAAGGAACTCTTCTCACCCTCTCATCCTCTGGAAAACCTGTACTTCCTGAAAATCTGAAACTACAATTTCAGAATTTTTCTTAGTCTAGTCCTGACCTAGTAATTTCTGTCCCCAGAACCTTGCATAGGCTAAGCAACATGCTCTCAAAAACTCACCCATAGCCCTGCGTTTTCTTTTTTCTGACACGCCTACGAGTCAAACGCTCTGGCAGTATGACAATGGATATTTTCCTTTCCACAGTATTTGTTTCCTTAATGCCCAAGCACTACAACTGTATGTGCCAGAAACATGGTGTCCATGAAATCGTGCCCTTCCCCCTCTAAAATGAAGTGTATTTTTTAAAGGAAACTAAAGCATGCATTAAAAAGGTTAAAAAGAAATACAAAATTTGATTACTTTGGACCACCAGTATAAAACCATAAATTCCAGACTTGCCCTAGCTTGCTTGCACTATTTCAAGTTCCCTCAAGGCCACCAGCATCTTTCTGCCTCCAACAAATGATGTCTAGATTAAGCATTTCTAATTCTAACATATATATACAATGATTGGGTTTTCAAATCAACAAACAAACATCAAGTAATGTTAACGAGAAAGAGAAAAGCAACTAGAAAAGAAGCATCTTCCCTTTTCTTCAACTTGCTGTCATGTCCATCTTACCCAGAGTGGAAGAAGATGTAAGACTATGTAGAAGCCTAAAATAAAAGAACTAATGTGCATGTCTCCAACAGTGATAGCCATAGGCTGTGGACTCAACCAAGGCTTGTTGGTAAAACAGACTGAGAAAGAACAGGATGTGGCTGTAGATGGGGGCCACACAGAGGTAGGATAAACCTGGGACAAACCTGTTTTCTGGGACAAATGTCCTTGTTCTGGCTCCTAGAGATAAGCACAGCACAGTACAGCACACATATAGGAATAATGTGGAGAAGTGGATGTGTACAGGGGGGAGATCAAGACCACCAGAGTCACCCTAAGCCCTCCAACCCATTTCCAGAAGGCACTAGAAGAATAAACTGCACATGATAACTGAGTTGTATAAGAAATAAGTCACCTATTTTACAAGTGGAGAAATTGACCCATCAGCAGGTACCCCCACCAAACCCAGGCAGCACCTCCAGGACCCTGAACATCCTATCAGCCCACTGTTGTGTGCTGGTATTTGGAAGTCACGGGCTAACATTTCAATTTCCATGCCAAAAGCATAACTCACTAAAAAAACCATAAGCTTTTTGTGAACCCTCTGGCTTTTGCTGTTCCTTTTGGCCACAAGCATCTTCAACTCCTGAGTGCTCCTGTCCCCTTAAGGGTGGGATGCCACACACCATTGCAATATTATTAACACATAGAAGTCAGAAACTCCATTTAAAATCCTTTTATTCTTACTGATGAAATGTATTTTTGTTGACTGACCTATCTTCCTGGCAGTAGCTTCACTCAGTTTTTGCATTTGGATCCTATTTGCAATACTTTCCATCTAATCTGGTCCCACCTTTTTCAATTCAGTGGTTTGAAAAAAAGATTTTATTCTTACCAGAGTCACTGACAGATTCATAACCCTTCCAAACTGATCAACATAGTAGACATTATCCTGGTACCAGCAATCAAGATGAAGATAATTATACATGCCAAAAGCACGCATGTGGTCAAGGGTATATTGATCATCACGAAGCTGCACTTCTGCTACAGCTGGAGGGAAAAGAAAAAGACTATTTTAACAATTATTTATTTACAGTTTAGTAATTTAAAATTCAAACTAATAATTTAAAAAGAGCACTTCCATTTCTTTCCATATGTATGCTTTATTTGAAGAAAAATACATTATTTATACATAGTTTAAAATTTCACCATAAACTTGGAAAGCAAGCATCCACCCTTAAGGCCACTGCAGTCATTTGCTCTGATCATCTCATCACCATTACCATTTACAATGGCCTATTGTGGTGGGTTTGCCCAGGCTGGATGCCAGATGCCCACTGAAACTGCTCTATCACTTCCCTCCTCAGCTGAGCAGGGGAGAGAAAACGTAAGGTTCATGAGGGAAGATAAGCACAAGGAGAGATTGTTTTTGCTATTACTGTCCCAGGACAAAGAGATTCAACCTGGGGAAATAAGTTTAATTTACTGCCAATCAGACTAGGGTAATGAGAAATAAAAACAAATCTCAAAACACATTCCTCCTCAACCCTCCCTTCTTCAGGGCTCAGCTTCAGTCCCACTGGTCACTCCCTCCTCCCCCCTCCAGTGGCACAGGAGACAGGGAATGGAGGTTGAAGTCAGTTCATCACACCTCTCTATTTCTCCTTCCTCCTCATTCTCTTCCCCTGCTCCAGCATGGACTCCTTTCCACAGGAGACAATCCTTCATAAATTTCTCTAAGATGAGCTCTCTCCACAGGCCTCAGTTCCTCACAAACTGCTCCAGAGTGTCTCCCTTCCACAGGTCACAGCTCTTCAGGAAAGACTGCACAAGGGCGGGTGCCCAGTGGGGTCACAAGTCTTGCCAGAAAACCTCCTGCAGTATGGACTCCTCTCTCCATGAGTTCACAGGTCCTACATGGAGCCTGCTCCAGCATGGGCTTTCCATGCCATCACAGCCTCAGTCAGGTACACACACCTCCTCCGGCATGGGGTCCTTCACAGGCTGCAGGTGGATATCTGCTCCTCTATGGGCCTCCAAGGGATGCAGGGGAGCAACCTCTCTCACCATAGTCTTCACCACAGGCTGCAAGGGACTCTGCTCTGGCACCAGGAGCACCTCCTTCCACTTCACCTTGGTGTCTGCAGAGTGGTTTCCCTCATACAATCTCACTCCTCTCTCTGGCTGTAGTTATTGTGCAGCAGCTTTTTATACTTTTCCAATATATTACCCCAGAGGCTACCACCATGGCTGATGGGCTTGGCCCTGGACCCATAGTTGGGTCCATCTCAGAGCTGCCTGGCATTGCCTCTGCCAGACATGGGGGAAGCCTCCAGCAGCTTCTCACAGAAGCCTTCCCTTGGAGCTCCCCGCTACCAAAATCTTGCCATGCAAATCCAATACACCTCCACCATGTGTTACAGTCCAATTTATCAATAACCCTCACACATGAAACACACATCTACACACATGCAACAACAATGTCAAACCTACTTTGTATTACAGCAAGGGAAAAAAGTCTGCTCTATCGTAACTCTAGGGAAACAGCAGACAAAAGAAATATTCCATATAATTACATGGATTTCATAGTCTTAAATTCTGACCTGCTCTACCAACACTTGCAAGGCAAAAGATTAAAACAGTACAAAGCAGAGTTAGTTCACAGTAATTACAAAAGAAACCAAACAAACAAACAAAAAACCCCCACAAAATAAAATAACAAAAATCAAAAGCAAACAAACAACAAACAACCCCCCACCATGTTCTCAGCACTCTCACTGAGGCTGAAATTTCCAGAAATGTCTAAGATATCACCAGAATTTCAGACTAAGTTTTTCTAATTGACAGAGGCTGCAAAGAATGGCTGTTCACTAGAATACTACCTTCTTCAAGGCAAGAAGCATGCTACCTAAGTCATTCACTTGAGCAAGATTTTTCCAAATAGAAAACATCTACTCAACTACCAGTAATCTGAACTGAATTATCTGTCAAAGACTAACCAGGTTTTTATTTGAATTAGTGCAGCTTTTTTCTTCCTATTCCATATTTATACAGAGATGAAGCTATACTCCAAATATCTCAAAATACATTAGCTGAGGTCTAGTCCATCCTTCTGTAAATATTCTGTAAATAGTCTCCATTTAATTCTCCAGTACAGTCAACCCAGGATTCTCAGTTTTCCTGCAGGGAACTTATCTTGACCTTCACACAAGAAAAATCCTTTAGAAAGTTACAAGTAAACTCTGTCAGCCTATGATGATTAATGCTCAAGGCTAATCCTTCTCACAGCAGCAGTTCAGAGTTAGTGTAGTACCTAATATCTCAGTATCTACTTTCTTCCCTTTTCTGCTCAGAAACAGAGCAAATCTATTTCCAGTATTTCACTTCCATCCCACCCCATAACAGGGACCATTCACAACTCTCAGCAGCAGCACTCAGACTTCCTACTCTTCTTTAGCATCTTCTTAAACCCTACTGCAGCAGAAGTAGTTTACTGTGTCAGAGCACCAATTCCTGCAAAGAGCAGTTCATTTGGCAGTGCCATCAGTGCCACTGCACAGCTATCACAAACTCAACAACCAGACAATCAATGTATGTTTTAAACAGACCCCATTAGAGACACTGGCAATTAACATAAAAGTGGCTTTAGAGAATTATGCAAGATGATACGGCCTGATTAATAAAAAAATCCAGTCATACGATACAAAATGCTTGTAAAATGACAGCATAATTAGCAATTAGTCTCCTAATCACCGTTGGTATTTGCAAACCAGCAGTTGTAATTCCACCCAGATCAAATCATTAGTCATATTCACCCCACAGGTGGGATTTCCATACTTATGCAATACTGTTCCACAAGCTACAGCCCTGCAAAACAAGTTAGAATATCAACAAAGGAGTGAGAAGAAAATACACCTGTCTTAATGGCAAAGACTGCTACCCATTCCAATTCCTACTTTAATTAATTATAATGTTTTACTGTAAGTAACACCGTAAAAAAAAAAAGATATATCTCTCTGTGATATATATATCTCAGAATATATTGTGAAAATGCATTTTAAAGCTGTTTATGCAACCAAGCTTTAGCACAGAGATATTTTTCCCAACTCAACAAGAGATATTAATCTTTTGTAAACAATTAAAGACCAAACTAAATATAATCCAAAATAATTATTTTCAACCAAGCACCTATCATCTACTTCCTGCATGGCTGATCCTATGAGATTGGAATATACATATAGAAACAAACATGTAAAGATTTTTCAGCACAAAAAACCTGAAATGGTAAGGATTCCTTTCTCTACTTCTCCCTTCCCACTCCTGTCAGAGTGCTCCTGTCAGAACTGTAACTAAACAGTCTAAATACTCCAAACTTGATGATTCCTAAAGTAAATGCATGACTTTTCTCAAAAATTCTTGGAACAATAAACTATTGATAAGCTGACTGTAAGGTGATAAAATATATAAAATCTTTATAAAAGCTGGAAGAACATGAATTCTCTGTGACTGAGTTTTCTAGACTGTAGTTCTGATAAGCCCTAAATAACAAAAGAGGTCAGGAATAGGATATCCAAATATCTTGTATCATCAAAATATGCAATTAATTCCACAGAAACTGAAGTCAGACACTATACAATTCATAGGTGACTTTAAGCTAGGAAATCTGACAAATGTGAACTGTCGTATCATGAAACATTTCAAATGAGGTAGCCAACTGCTTCCAGAATGTATCATACATGTGTAGCTCTGTCAAGACAAAGCAATTAATGAACCTATTCTGTTCTCCATCAATTGAAACCTATACTGTGATCAAGTGAAATCTGTGCACAACTTCCATCTGCTGTCACATACCATGTGCTTAGCTTATAGAAGATTCTACACTAGGGTGAAATTCATTCCTTCTTTTCTATAGCCTTCAAGATTCAAGGTTTCTTGATGGTCCTTTGAAAAAACAGCAAACCAATAGAGCTGAGTGCAAAAAAATAAAGGAGAAGAGAGAAAAGAAACAGACTTTTAATAAAGCAAATTCAGAGAAAGGTAAGTTAATATAAATGGAGAAGAAGAAATACTTCAATCAGATTATCACCTTATTCAGTCTCACAGTTACATAGTTTTATGAGTTTTTATTTGGTTGTTCAGTAAGGATTTTTTTCTCATTTTTTTTGTTGTTTGGTTTGGGTTTGTTTCGGGTTAGTGTTTTTAATGTTTTCTCCTGGTTTTATTTGTTTTTTTTTAATGTGATTTTTAAGAGTCAGACTAATTCACCAGTCTCTATGGGTTCACTAGGCTATTTGGGTTCAATTAGGAAGCAGCAGTCAATGGCAGCTGCTAAACAGAATGATATGTGGTCTCTTTCAAATTTCTGATAAATACACTTGCACCACGATAACCCAGAAACATTGATTCATGCACTGTTACTCATACCAAAAAAGAAAGCAAGTATACAGAATGTATAAACTAAGTCTCAGTTTCCACTATTATGTCCCAACAACCCTAGTTACATGGGATATTTTGGACCAGTGTAAAGAAAACTATGCTACTTTTCAAGAATTGTATTTATCTCTACTAGTTCCATGCTTTAAAAAAATAATTTGACTGCAAATAGTTTAAACATAAATAAATAAAAGATTTACACTCACAATGCTTTACTTAAAAGCAAAAGCACTAGGTACAAAGTAATTAATAAGAACCAACAGAAGAAGTAACACATCCCTAACCTACCTGTTACTGTAAGATCCCTAGCTGGATATTACAATTATTAGTCTGCACTGCAAAAAAAAAAAAATCCTATCAATAAAGAACATTATCAAGGAACTTATACTTTAAATTAATAGAGAGGTCTCACATCTGCCATCAAACACTATGAAGCAGAACTGGGGTGAAAAAAAGACAAAGAGAAAAAAAGGGTCAGGGAAAAACCCCAAACAGCCCCTCCATTTTTAGATGTTTTCTTGAATATACCAAAACAACTTTACAAAACTGCAAAATATGCAAAGTAATTATACCAGCATATTTTGCAGCATCAGATATTATTTGCTTGTATATCATGCCTTGTTTTGCAATGCCACCCAGTGGAAGCAATTTTGTATTGCAGATACACTAGTGGAAGAGAATTCATTTTCTAGTATCAGCATTGAAAGATCCTTCTAACCCCGGATTAATGCTTTTTCTTTCATTTAAAAACAACATGTTGGTACTGTTAAAGGCAGCATCTCGTTGTTGTTGAGTAAACATGTTCCTGAGACCTAAACTTCTATGAATTACGCTGCAAATGTCTGAAAAAGCTCACAATTTCTTACTATTTCCCATACATTACTTTAAACAGATTTTTTTCATATTTAATTTTTCAAATGCAAATGGAAAATGCAAATGAAAATCTCCATAAATGTTTGAAACATACTGGTCCCGTTTGCTCCATAAAAAGTCACAAACATATCTTTTCCATGTAGCACTACTAATGTGCAACTTTGCACTGAAGCAGACTTTCTAAACAACATGCATTACCACCATTGTTCATAAGAAGTGATAGAACTTATAAATGCACATGATCAAAGGAATGCATTCTCTGCATATTCTCCTGGCTTGCAACAGCAGCTCCATCTCTGAGCAAATGTTTATTCTGCCTTCCAGCTGCAGCTACATTGAAAAGCATTCACTACTACATTATAATGGTCCTACCAAACAGACAAGATAGAGAGAAAAGGGATCAGGGACAACCACGTGTGAATAAATTCTAAGCCTCTGGAAAGGAAAAGGAATTATGAGACATCTAACCAGTAAACAGAAAAGGTCTTCATCCTTTAAAAATGTTGAGCAACTTGGAACATGTTCCTTGCTGGAGACAAGGATTCGCCCCACAATCTCTGCTTTGAACTCTGCTGATATCAGATTAGGGCAGAAGAGAAAACTAGAAATAAGATGCTCATTTGTCCCTCCTGAACATTCGGTGATCTAAAAACAGGCATTACAAAACTCAATGCAAATGAAACATTTGAAAATAAGTTACAGAAATAAACTAAAAAAAAGTAAGGAGAAAGTCAAAATTTACAATGAAAAGCCAGGAATTAAAAGCATAATAACACAGGACTCATTACTAGTTGAAATATATTACCAGGAGGAGAGAAAACAAATGACTGTAAGAGTTTAAGTTTAGCATTAACTAGGACAGAATGGGTTGGAATAAGGAAGAAATAAAAGAAGAACATGCAAATCATAATATTTAAAGAGAAGGGAAGGTACCCTACTCCCCCCATTCTTCTTCACTGTGATCATAAATTTTAAGATATTTGCTAGGAAATCACCTTCTATCACAGATCTAATAAATAAATAGTTTCTTAAAATGTAATTCTTTGTCAGTGGCACATCTGACCACAGCAAACTCCTGGCAACCATAGTCAACCAGTTGAAAGCATATTAGACCTGAACACTAAGTTTTACATGATGGTCAGAAAATGAAGCTCACTGTAGTCCTCAGGAACATAACAATCACCACAAGTTGTTACATAGGGTGACATGCAGCTATCCACCTGCTCCAGGGCAGAAGACTGCATCAATTCCACAGGGCAATTTTTTTGTAATTTTATTTTATAGCTAGTAGTGAAATTCATGAAAATATAAAAATACAAAAAAAAGAGATAGAAATATTGAGAGAAGACTGATACTCTGAAGTTCACTATGCAAGTTTGTAATAATGCTGCATAATCACTTCAGCTACAGGTGAATTAAAACTCAGTTCTACTTAAGAACAAGCACTTATTTCTTTTTATTGTCCTATATTCCAAGTACTCTAAAACTCACATATTCCCCTCCACTGCCACCAAATTTGGGATGCCACACAGGCAGAACTACAAACCTCAGGTCATTTGAGACAAACACTCATTAAATCTTCTTCTGCAAAAGAGAAAAAAAATCAACCACCTTTTTTGCATTAATCTTCCAGATTCTACTATAATATTTTTGCAAACAATTGTGAATAAAATCAGAAACAATTATACTGACAGTGTTCCTAAACATTCGACCTTTTTTCAGCTATTGTACTCAGTCCCACTTTAAGAAAATTAAATCAAATTCTTCACAAAGTGACAAATATTGATTTAATAACCCAAAAACTACCAAGCTCTTCATCATGTTCTACAGGCTTCGAATCTGCACACAAGTGTACCAGAAAGCAGAAGTTCTTGGCTTTCCCACACAATACTGGTTTCTTCTCCCACGCAGTAATTTGAAAAAGCCACAGCCTACACACCATCCTCAGTCTCTACAACTCAACCCATTACTCCTGTACAACACAAAAGTCAAGTTTTGGAATGATATCCTAAATCTAACACAAGTGTAGACCAGTGACACTGAGAAATACAAAAGTCAGGTACAGAACACCTCTGCACTGTAAGTAAACTGCCTTGAAGGGCACAAAAGAAAACCAGCAAGGAGAAAGAGGCAGCTATGTGGCCAAAGAGCAGGCTGCAACCAAAACATCTGGGAGACAGATATAAGGCCTGACACATCTCCTGTTATTAATTCCAAAATACAAAGACAACAATAAAAGCTTTCCACTCTCCAGAGGACCAGTATCTCCATCTATTTATGTGCACACAGAACAGACTAAATGAGTTACTAAGACTGAAATGAGTCAGGGTCTTTTTGCTGTGGGAATCGGGGAAAGAAAAGAACAGAGTCACACATATCAATCCTCTATTACATGAATTACTGTAACTATCATGTAAAATATCTGAATGGACAAGAACTGAGTAGATCTATCTCTCCATTAGCAACTCCACTGTTCATGTATTTTAATGAAGAGCTGTAATCCCCTCCACCAATTTAGAACAGGTGCACAACTGACTATCCAAGAACCACAAAGGTTGCTTGACCACAGGCAGAACAGCAAGTAAGAGACAAACTAAGGGAGTGCTCCAACACTACACTGTTGCTATCTCTGACACAACTGCAGCACACTCATAACAGCACCCACTCACATGCACTTGGGCTGTCTTCTGAAAGGAGACACATAAAGCAGTCTTACATTAAAAAATCTTACTCTCACTTTATTTTCCAGTCCAACCATAGACACACAGTGTCATTCACTTAACCTTCAATACAGAATTTATCTAAAAGCTTCTTTCCGACTGCTGACAACTCAGCATGGCAAACAAACCTTTCTGATCTACTACGAACACAGTATCTTCTACACAAAACTAAAGTAACATGTAATGGGTAACTCTGTAGACAGGTATAGCCTTCAGTAAATGTACAGAGGCAGAGATTAGTCTACATAAACGGTGTTTACTGTCTCAGCTTTACAAAGAAAACCAAACCAATCCATCCACCATACAAAAATACCTGAATTTCACAAATCAGTAAACACAGAGTGCTGAGATATTTCAGGACATGGCTAAAATTGCAGGCACATATCCAACAGGACTTTGTGCTCATGTACTCCTCAGTGAATTAGCCTGTTAATGGACCAGCATCTCAAATACTAATGATGTTTGGCAGAGAAAGGGGGGCATGGAATGTATGGCATGAAAATCACCTCTGAACTGTGGGCAGAGCAAGAAAGAAAAGCAGCTAATTCGGTGAAGTTTGTATAGGATGCTAATTTCATATGTATATCTCTAAACCGCATGTGCTCCGTTCACACTCCTCTTTGAACTACCTCAGCTGGCCATCCGGCCTCACCTTGCCTGCACAAACGAAACCAGATTTAGGACACAGGTTTCCTTACTCATTTAAGCGCACCAGGAGCAGGCAGCTACAAGGCAGAGGTCTGACGAGTTAGAGACCTCGGTTCACCACGAAGCCAGCTGGCGGGGAGGAGGACGGACGCCCCCGGCCAACTACAGCCAATCTAACGAGAAGAGCCCAGACGAAGCGCTCGGTCTCTGAAACCCCCGGCGTTCGGAGCGCGGGACTACCGACGCCGCGGGCCGGGCTGTCCCAGCTCGGGGCACCCTGCACCCAGGGCCGCTGCCCGGCCGCGGAGCACCGCGCGGGGACGAAGGGAAACGCGGGGGGATCCGGCCTCCCCGCGCTGCCCAAGGCATGCCCGGCGGGATCAGCCCCGCGCCGCGCCCGCTCCTCACCCGCGTCCAGCCCCAGCTGGTAGCAGGCCAGCGGTTCCAGCGATAGCTTGTATCCCTCGAACTTGGGGTCCAGCAGCAGGCGCTTGGCCTGCAGGGAGCAGTGGGCGGCGCCCGCCATGCCGCTGCTCCGGGAAAACTTTGGGAAGCGCCGGCAACTCCGCGGGCCCTCGGGGAACGCGCGGCAGCGGCCGCGGAGCACTACGGGAAGGGGGTGAGCGGGCGCCCGGCCGCCGGAGTGCATGCCGGGAGCCGTAGTCCGGGCCCGGAGGCAGCCGTGCGCCCGGAGCGCGCCGGGAGCTGTAGTCGCCGAGCCCGGACTACGTTTCCCGGCGGCGCCCGCGCCCAGGAGCGGTGGGGCTGGTGGCGCATGGCGCGTCCAGCAGGCGGCTCCGCCTCTGCTGCACGGACCGGCGGGGCTGCGGCGAGCGGTGAGCCGGGAGCGAGCGGGGAGCCAGGACGGAGCGAACCGCCCTGGGCCTTCCCCGCGCCGCTCCCTCGCTCCGGGGCGTCGCTGGGCGGGCCGAGAGCCGGGGGCGCCGGGTGGGAGGGCCGGGCTGCGGAGAGGCCGCGCCCGGCGAGGGTGGGCCGTGCCCGCGCAGGCGGCCCGGTGGACTGCCGGTGCCCGGTGCCCGGACAGCCGGGTGGATGCTGTGCCGAGATCGTCACATACCGGTGCTCCGGTCATTAACCGAAGGCATCTGTCTTTGGACACAACACTGACTTTTTTTTTTTTTTGTTAAGTGAATCACAGCAGCACTTGTCGAAACTCTTCTTTGCTCTGTGTAGGATTGTGGAAAACCTAGATTCCCAAAATGAATAAAGATGCGCAGATGAGAGCAACCATTAACCAAAAGCTAATAGAAACAGGAGAGCGAGAACGGTAAGTTGGCTTCCTACTCCATGTCGGTGAGAGTTTGATATTTAAACACATCAAACCTGCACTACACCTAGAAGCAAACTCAATAAAGTAAACTCAATTCTAAGTTCTTTAAAGTCTTGAGTGTTGCATAAATTATTTTAAAAATGCCTTTCGAACAGTTTTATTTAGTTTTACGATTTAAAAGAGATAATGGGGAAATAAAGGATGAGCTAATTGGCTTATGAACTCTAAAGCTTTCTCTTTTGTAGGTATTTTGTGTTGGAATGCCCTAGATTCATGTAAGAATCAGCGTTCCATGCAATTTGTTGCAGTTAAATCTTATTGTTGCCTGGGAGGAAAATGAATGAAACAAAACTTCCCTTTTTGCTTTTTAAGTTTTTCTTGTGTTTCTAGCTCTTTTGTTAGGTAAAGCAATAGACAGTAGAATACATAAAGCAGCACTTACGCAAGTCAATGTAGATTTCCCAATAAAAGCAAACAAGTAAATTGCACACTGTTTTTGGCCTGTTCTTGTCTCTTCAATCTTTTATTGTCCTTGTATTTACATATCACTAAGAGTGCTTATGACATTTCCCTCCTCATTGTTTCATTGTGCCTGTTAACAGCATACACCAAAAGTTCTACTTCCTTCATTTTTAAAGACCCGTATGAGAAGAATTTTTTTCCTGGGTCATGGCATAACCTTATACCTGGTGTAACCTTTTGTAGCCTGACATGGTATCTTTGCTCTACATCTTTCCTGGTTGTGACCATCCCCTTGGAGATTGCACAGAAGTTCAGCAAAGCAAGCAATTTCTTGAAATGGTATTGAGATCTATTTTATGCTCATTTAAGAATAGGAAGGGTTTTACCAGGATGTCAAAAGCTGTCTTATAAACAGGCTTTATCACAGCTATCCTGTGCTCAGAGGAAGTGAACTTGGATTTCTTGAACTGAGAAATATCCAGAGGCAGCCAGTTTCACCTGTATTCTTACTGTGCTTTTTGTCATTAGTTCATCTGCCCTTTACACAATTCACTGAGTAAAAGGGATTAGACCTATACTGTTCAACCTCTTGCTACAATCCTTTCATTCATAAAAACAGGGTTTTGCTAGAATTATTTAGGATAGCACAAGATAAGCAGGCTTGCTAGCTAATGGACAAAAGGGTAAAAGATATTATTTATCATAGCTTACTTTAATTTTCCATTCTTCTGTTTTTAGTACTAATTTTCACTTTTTTAGCTAACTTTCAATATTCTATTTTGATATATGGAGTAGATGCTTCATTGTGGCAGATTGTTGTGTCTTTTCCATTAATGCCTGAATCCTTGTTGCATGCTTAGGAAGATAATATTTAGGATCCTTCATTTTCACACAGAATGAGGCAATGTGTAACTGGGGAGATAAACCTGCAGCTGAGTAGTGCAGAACTCTTCCCAAAAGGTGACGGAGGTTTTACTTATTTTAAATACTTGGTATCAGGTGAAATACCCCAACATTGAAAGTTTTCATACAGCTGCTACCAGCGTAGACTCAGTTCGAGTAATTCAAGGGCCTCTACCTTTTTCTCCGTGGCTGCAGCATCAACATTGCCTGAAGCAGTTCTGTGAGTTAGCTCTGGAGGCACCAAATCCTCATAGTCCAGCATGATAAACTGAAATTGGAAGTCCTTTGGCTTTGGATTCACTTGCTGTTCAGCCATTTCTGCTACTGGTCTGGGAGTTCTTGGGTAGTGCTTGCAGGTTTGATTTTCAAACTGGGGCATATTTAAGATGTCAGGAACGTTTGCTGTTCTAACAAGTTTTATATTGTCTTAACAGCCTTAAAGAGTTGCTGAGAGCCAAGTTAATTGAATGTGGCTGGAAGGATCAGCTGAAGGCACATTGCAAAGGTAACAGTGGTCAATTAGTTAATTCCCTTTGTAGTCAACTGAGATTCTGCCAAATAAAAGTCCCAGATGAAGGCTTTACCGACAGTTTAAACAAGACCTGGGCAAGAGGAATGTATCCCTGGAAATTTGACATTTATGTCTAAACATGCTGCTAAATTGAGATTACTTCTCAGCTTTGATATCTGCATTTTTCAGTAATGTGCAAGGCACTATAAGTAAACAGTTGTTTCAATACTCATGTGTGTTAATAATAGCCTTTGTGTTGCTATAGATTTATTCCCCTGTGACATACTTTTTGACTTGGCTGATGTACAGAAATCTTGTTTAAACCAACTGGAAGAATAGTAAGGATTTACTATTGCTGAAAATGTCTACTTTTCCTTATTGTATATTCCAAAGTGTTTTTTCAGTTGCACCTTTCCTACTAATGTGTAAATAATGTGTTTTAAGAGGCAAGTGAGCCAACTTGTGAACGTTCCAACACTCCAGTAGCAGGCACATCTGGTAATGATCAGATGAGATAAAACATTTTAATGGTTGTTATTAAAATACGAGCTGATCAAGATGCATCAGCAGTGACAAGTTCCCATCCTTAAACCTATGGCTTGAGTAAGAGACTAAAATCCACTGTACAGTGCAGTAGGTACTGAGTTAATAACCTGTATTTAGGTCCCATGTTACTTCATATTCTCCCATTACTATGTAGACAGGTTTGTCTCTTAAATCACCGGCACAGGTTTTGTCATCTTATGAATGGATTAAAAGACTTAAAGTATTGGTCTTGGTCTTCCCCAGATGTCATTAAAGAAAAAGGATTAGAGCATGTTACTGTTGATGATTTGGTGGCAGAAATCACTCCCAAAGGCAGAGGTAAGAAAATACAAATGTAGATGGAGTAGTACATCAATAAACATATGTAACTCTATTTCATTAATGTTTTGAAAGCACCGTCATGAGCTTGCCTGTGTTGGATTCAAGGAAAAATATTAATAGCTTAATATTAACTACAAATAAAATGTTAATAGCTTAATATTAACTACAAATGAAACATGTGAATTTGTATTATGTAGCAGCATTCAGATTACTTTTGCAAATTATGTTATTTAGTCATGTTTGTATTCATTTTTATAATTGACTTAATGGTCTCAAGTTGTGTATGCAACACAGATGTTTTAAAATTCCAAATATTTTAAGATGGAAAATCAGAACTAGCAGTTTTATTGGAATGGGGATGGGAAAAGTAAAGGACATGGCATACACATTTAAAAAAAATGAAATCATGTAAGGAAACTGCAGTCATCTTTATATTGTTCCTCTCAGGCTCTCTAGCAGAGTTCAGTGTTAATGGTAGGAACTTCATTAAGTTCTCAATAAAAATAGGCCTTCAAAATAGTTTGCTCCAGACCTTTGCTCAGAGGCCAGGGTTGAGATTTCTTTTGGTCTTAAATTTATGAAGAAAAAAGGTAGGGTAATCACACTTGTTCTGGTTTATATCCTGTTGCCTGTTGAATAATCCTTTTCCTCAAACTTTCCAATTTTCTGCACTAGGAATAGGCAAAAACCAGAGCAGTAACTACATTGTTCTCAACAGATCCCAATTTTAGCCTATTTTAAATAGGAAAAATATAGATGTGCTATATGAAAATCAAGTAGTTTCAGTTACTTTAGGTATTAACAGAATTGCAAGAACAATGAAAGAATAGAAACGGCTGTTGTAAACGTATGGTTTTAGCATACTTTTTATTTTGTCTTTTTTCACTTCTTGCTTTCTTATTTGTGTTTCAGCTTTGGTACCAGACAGTGTAAAGAAAGAACTCTTGCAAAGAATAAGAACCTTCCTTGCTCAGCATGCCAGTCTTTAACTTTGACATTTATCCGGGATACAGTTTCCTGTATTACATCAATCATGTCAGGATTGGAATCAAGTTTACATACTTAAGGATGAAAAATCATTAAATTTTCTTCGCACTGCATCGATTGCTTAAATTTGGTGTTATTTTAATAAAAAATGTTGTGGATTCATGTTTCTAAAGTGGTTCTCTCTCTTAGTGGCCTGTAATGTGGTGCCACCTGTGTTTAATAATCCATAACTCTGTACAGTTGTGGAACCCTGCAGAGATTTTCAGAAAAGCACAGTCAACAAGTATGTTGACCAGAAATGCAGAGAAGTGTATAAAAAAGCGTGGAAAATGGGATACTGCTGAGCATAGCCTTTCTGATTTTCCCAGCAAAAGCAGGAGAAAGTTTTAAGACTATATGAAACTGTTGGTGAAATTCCTTTTGTATTTCTTTTCTAGAGAATGAGTTGTTTGAAGTCTCTTGACATGGGTTGCAAGTATTTACAATTCATAAGAAGTTAAATTCTTCAAGAAAAAGGCAATTGTATCTTTCATCAGCAATTCTTTCTGCATTTACTTTGAGTCGCTATTCTAATTCTGAACAACTACTGTTTTCAAGCCTTGCCCATATTACTGGTATTTTTTTAATGTGAATCTTTGGGGCCTTTTGAAATTGAAGTATAATTCAATAATTTGCCACTGAAAGTCTCCTGACACGATGCATTTTTAATTTTTGTATCTAGAAGTGTAACATCAGCCAGGTCTATATATAGCTGCAAAAATAAAGTTTAGTAATAGGATCAAGAAATAGAAGTGAAAATTTTTCCCATATTGTATTTTGTGGTTTAGAATGGGCTATAAAGTGGAGAAGAACAAGCAGAAACTGAATGAGCAGTCGGATACTGTTGTAACTCGGTGGCTATTGTAAAAAATTACTGACTCAACATAATAGTCATACTCCTAATTAGAAGAGTCCCGTAAAAGCTGTCACTTAGAAAGTCATTCCTCTGCCAGTGGGTTGTGCTGTTCCATCGCTGCTGCGAGCTCGCAGCGGAGGAGCCGCTCGGGGTCAGCCGCGCCCTGCACATGGGGAGGGCGGAGAGCGCTCCCACTGCACCTCCGTGCCTTGGGCTGCGGGAGAACCGCGGCTGTGCAGAGCACACCCAGGGATCCCCTCTGGGAGCACATGGGGAGGGCGGAGAGCGCTCCCACTGCACCTCCGTGCCTTGGGCTGCGGGAGAACCGCGGCTGTGCAGAGCACACCCAGGGATCCCCTCTGGGAGCACATGGGGAGGGCGGAGAGCGCTCCCACTGCACCTCCGTTTCTTGGGCTGCGGGAGAACCGCGGCTGTGCAGAGCACACCCAGGGATCCCCTCGCTGGGACACTGCGCTCAGCCCGGAGCGTCCCCTGCGACACTGCCGGGCTGAGAGTGCTCCAGTGCCTGCTCAGACCGGGGAACCAGGTCTGAGAGAAGTCTGGCGAAAGTCAAAGGTGAAATTCGGTAGTAGACAGAGTTGGTATAAATAGGGTAATACCAACACCAGCGGGACAAGATGTAGCTGGTCATGAACATCTTTTGTCTACAAAGACCAAGTTCCTGCTAAGACTGAAATAACACTGAAGCCAGGATCATGGTTCTGCTGCAGATATTCCTCCTGAGGGCCTTGCCTGTGGTGTTTTAAATCTAACTTAATGTCAGTTTGAGCATATTTGCTGTATGTCATTGCCTCTATGCTGTTAAATAATGGTGGAGGACAGAAAGAAGACAATTTTTTCACTTAAAGATCCATCTTGCTTTTTTTAAACTGTGTTTTTGCATTCACTATGTATCATGGATTAAACCCTACTGGCAACTCAGCCCCACATAGCTGCTCACTCACTCCCCCCAAAACCCAGAGGGATGAGGAAGATAATTGGAAGTGTAAAAGTTGGAAAAGTCATGGGTTGAAATAAAGATAGTTTTACAGGTAAGGTAAGAGCCATGCACACAAGCATAGCAAAACAAGGAATTCATTCATTCACCACTTTCCATTGGCCAGCAGGTATTCAGATACCTTCAGGAAAGCAGGGCTCCATCCCGCTTAAGTTACTATGGAAGACAAATGTGACCACTCCAAATATCCCCCCTTTGCTTCTCCCTCCAGCTTTATTTGCTGGCCCCCAGCTGGGGGTCAGCTGTCTTGAATGGGTCCTCTCCCCACCCCTTATGCAACCCCAGTGCCCTCACTGGTGGGATAGGGTGAGAAGGAGAAAAGGCCTTGATGGTGTGTAAGCACCACTCAGCAATAATGAAAACACCCCTATCTTAACACTATTTTGAGCACAAATTGAACACAGACCTGTAATAGCTCCTATGAAGATTAACTCTCTTCCAGCAAAACCAGCACAGTATGTAAATTCAATGTTTGTAACTCTATTTGCTGTGTGTTCTATTTGAATTGTATATATATATATATATATATATATATATATATATATAATTATTATGAGTTCTTTGTTCCAGACTTGATATACACAATGCTAGCTCTTGATGGAGTACATTATGTTTCTTCACACAGTCTAGCAGAATATATGGTACCTGAGCATGTTTAACGTATGTCAAAGCTGTAAAATACCCTCAGTAGTCTTACCCCTCAGCAGTCCACCCCTCAGTAGTCTTAGAGGTCTTTGCTAATGTTCTTCAGTATTTTGCACATGACTTTGAAATCTTTGCTTAATGTCATGGGCACACAATTAACTTGCTCCAGAGCTACCAATTGATTTCCTTCACTTTGGTGGGAGAGGGCCAGATTTAAGGTATTCATACACTGAACTGTGGAAGTCTTGTCTCATCTGTAAACATCTGAAGTTCCACCTGGAACATGACAGCAGAAGTGCAGTTGCTGTAAGTGCAATGTAGTCCTCTGCAGTCAGCTCATACTTGGCACAGAATAAAAACTGAATGCTGTACAAATTTTCAGAAAATTGTACTGACCAATCTGAAGCTAAAGGCTTGACAACAAGCTCTTTCACATGCTGCCAAAAAATAAGCTAAAAAGTTCTGCCCAGACTGGCTTAAAATGCAAGAGTATTCAGACACCAAGAAGGAAGAGGAGTGACTGCATTCCAGAGATGCACCAGTGGCTCCTGTCTCAGGCTACCACTGGCTGCTCTTTGATATAAGCAGCCCAATGCCACTTGTTCCCTATGGGAGTTAACCACACCAGTGCAGCCTCCATTAAGTAGCTAGGCAGAGAGCATGTTGCAGATCCAAATGGATCTTCTAAGAATGAAATTAGATTGATACCAGCCGTGAGAGATGATTTCTTTGTGGCTTTATATTTTTGTTTTAACTGCAGGTTTATTCTCAGATGCATAGGCTGGCTTGTTTCGCCATCTTTCCCTGCACAGTCTCAGTTTCTACTCATTTATTTGAGTACTGAAAATAGTAACATTTAGGATCAGTCAGAGCATTGTCTGCTGAGGTTTTTTATTCCCACACGGAAAAATACAATGATTTCTGTTTTTAAAGGTTCCATACCTCTAGCATATACAGACAGAGAGATGCATCAACTAATTTTTCTTCCAAATTTCCACATTTTCAATGTCATGAAATGTACTGGTTCCTTTCAAAGGAAGACAGCACCAAGAACTAAACAGCTGTGAAGTGAGAATTCAGGATTGATGTGAATTACCTCAGCTGTGGGAATATATTTCTTTTAGCTGGCCCAGTGCTTATGCATTCCAGTAACTGGTTCAGCTTCATCTTTTTGTAGACAAGGCTGCAAAATATAAAATACTTTGTAAACAGACATAGAAATAATGGGTTGGATAACAGCTAGAGTAAATTGGTATAGCTCTGAACATGCACTAATCCAAATTCTATGTGACAGCAAATTGAATAGTTCTACGAAAGGTCAATAGAAAAAAGTTAGCTTAGCCTATCCCTTAGTCAGACCCTGAGGGGTCTGAAATGTGCAATGAGCAGAAATTTGTTTGATTCTAATTTGTTTGATAATTATTCTCCCATGAACACTTCTCTACATTGAAATAGTCCAGTCAAAAACCATTACAAACCAGTGACATCACCAATGATTTCTGCTGGGATGTCAAAATTATACTCACATCTTATATAGAATGATTTTGCTATCATAAGCTTTTCCAAATTTTTTCCTTTTTTTTGGAGGGGGGGGGGGGCATTATTTTTCTTCTTTTCTCCCTGTTCCTTGTTCACTCTTGCTTATTGCCATAATGTATCAGTATGGCCCTTTATCATTTGGAGAACAAGTACATCTGAACTCTGTTTAAATTCAGTAAGATTCCATCAGTGCTATTACAAAATATTTGCTGCTTCTCATTTCTCTCTTGAGGGTCCTTTGAGGTGTCAGCTCTACACTATCTCATCCATGCCATCATCTCATGGAATATGTTTAATTGTAGCAATTGTGGTACCTTGTGAATTTAGCTTTAACTTAGTGATTGAGTTTTCACTGGAGCAATGAAAAATACCCAGTGTTTCTACCTGCTGCATCTCTTTGACTTTATTTAAATTTCTAAGTATTTGCAATTGAAATCAGAGTCGTGTTCCACTTGGCCTGTTTTTCTCAGCTATTCATTTTCCAAAAAAGAAACAGCTGTGGCTGCAGAGCCAAATGTGTAATGACTGGAGCTCAAAATGAGGAAAAACAAATTCCTTTCCTCATAAATAATTTATATTTCACCACCTTAGTGTAATAAATAGGTTAATTGGTATTCTGCTTGGAATAGCAAAAGGCTTAATCTCACTGTAGTGTATTTCATATTTACCATGATGCTTTCCATCTAAACAGTATTATTCTTAAAAATTATTTTTAATTTTAGCTTTTAACTAGTGATATAGTAACAGATCATAAAAAAATGTCCCTCTGAGAAATCCCTGCTAATTTCTGTTTGTTGGAGTCACTAGGAAAGAGGCATCCATTCTTTCCATCACTGATCCTGAGGTAAGATATAAAGGTGCTGTTGATCAAATTTGTGTTTGGCAGCCTGTGGGTGAACACTGACAAGGGCAGAGCAACCTGGCCTCTTCTGCTGCCTGGCTCTCATCCACTATCTGTGTACAAACTCAGCACAGTGCTGGAGTTCTGTATCTAGAGCTCAGGGCAAAAGCAACACAACTCCCTGGAAAGCCATGACACTGGAACTTTTAAGGAAAAACTCAGCATCTACTTCCAAGGGTTCTTTGAATACATATGAACAGAGATCAGCATAACACTGATCCTAGCTTTGTATGCTGCATTGGTGAGTCTGATGCTCAGCTTGCAGTTTTGAAAGGAAGCAGGAAAAAATGGAGTACTGAAAGAGAAAAGGGAATTATTGAGGGCTAGCACTGCTAGTTAAGCTTGAAAAATTGCCCACTTTTATTCTGTTGAAAAGAAAGCTGATACAAAATATGGTTGTGATGTGTCATAATCTTCCCAGGGAGAAAAAAAGAAACAAAGGAAACTTTAACAGAGAAAGGATTAAAGAGTACATGAAAATAAAAGTCAGATAAATTCAAATTTAAAAGTACAACTGCTTAATCACTAGAACAAATAGTGAAGAAGTGTGGTGGATCCTTCATTTTTCAATGCTTTCCCGAGTACAACATGCCTTTAAGGAAGAGCTGTTTTAGTTCAGAGTTAATCAGACTTTATGGAAATACAGTGCTTACCTATGCATACTCCCAAGAGCTGGCAGCTGTTGATGAAATGAAATCCAGAATAAACACTTTACCCAAAGAGAAATATTGCTTTAGCTAAACACAAGCAACAACACAAGTTGTTAGGCCCAAACACAGGTGTAGCTGAGTGGAGTACACTGTCCGTGGAAGCTACAACGAAAGAGGCAGTAAAAGTTAAGCATTACAAAATCTTTTTTTGTAACCTGGAATGAAAAATGCTGTCTCTAGCCAATCTGTTAAATTTTTTATGCACATTTCATTCTGAGGTAAGTTTCTGCCCAAACCCCAGGTCAATTTGCTAATATTTGAGTTGTTCAGCTTACATTTCAAAATCTGTTGGCGCATATTTTGCAGGTCTCATGGCCAGAAGAGGACTGTTCTTCCTTTGTTGAATAAAGATCAAAAAGAGTGTGATCTAAGCCTGGTTTCAGCCTACTGACTGCAGTAATGTTAAATATAACTTAAAATGCTTCCTCACTATCATGAAGTGAACAGAAAAACTTGATAATCACAGAATTATAAAATAAGCTGAGTTGGAAGGGATCCACAAGGATCATGAAGTCAAAATCCTAGCCATGCACAGGACATCCCCATGAGTCACACCATGTGTCTGAGAGCATTGTCCAAACCCTTCTTGAACTCTGTCAGGCTGGTGCTGTGACCACTTCCCTGGGGAGCTGCTGCAGTGCCCAACCATCCCCTGGGTCAAGAACCTTTTCCTGATATCCAGCCTAAATCTTCCTAGCTTCAGGCCATTCCCTTGGGTACTGTCACTGGTCACCACAGAGCAGACATTAGTGACTGCCCCTCTTCTTCCCCTTCTATGAGGAAGTTGTTTAATGAATGAAAAAATGTATTTATTTTACTTCCTCATATCTTTTATCTGATTGCTCTCTCCTTAAGACTGTATGTACATACATGATATTACACAGTTATATTCAAAATGAGCTGTTGGTTTTTCCCCACATCAAAACTAGGATCTAGTTTCCCAGTCCAAATTTTACTGAGACAGTAAGGTTTGTCTTATGCCGTCATTGTTTTTAGACAAATTCTGGGAACTCAACACTTCCAACAGCCACTTGGTCTTGGCACACTGTGATGCCTAGAGAGGCTACCTGGAACAGAAGCTAGACAGTGTTAAAGGAATAAAGTAGGTATTTATTAAAAGGCCTTCACAGGAGACACCTTGGGCAGTACAAGAGCCTGGCCATGGGTGTACCCAATATGGACCCAAGATGCAGAGCATGTCATGAGTTTTCACACTTTTTTATAAGTTTTGGTCCATTTACATACTGGGGTTAATTGTCCAATTACTGTTTCAGGTTATGAAGTCCCATCCTCACAGATTGCTCTCCTCAGTTTGCCGTTGTCTACACTTTTGGGCCTGATGTTGCAACGGTGTCCTTGGTTTTCAGGCTGGAAAATGATTGTTTTGTCAAACTAAACTGTGAAGAGAACTTGATAACACTTTATATGAATCTCAGAGTCACACACTAAGGCAGTACAGAATGCGAAAAATATAAAAGCTAAACCTTAAGGCATCAACTGGTGTTCTGATAAGAAAGTTTTGAAGTTTTTGGGCTATATCATAGGTCTTTTTTTCTGAACTGATTTGTTTTAAAATGGGAAGCAAGGACTCATTATTAATATTTTTCTATTAAGTTCTCTTCCTAACTTCAGAGTAATCCTGCTTGAAATTAGACAAGTTGATCTGGCAAAGGGTATGAATTAAAGGAACTTTCATTTTCTAAATTTGTAGATATTCCTCTAACAAATGCTGAAGTATGAAGATGCAAAGAACACCTTCATTATTCTCTCCCCTCAAATACCAACCAACCAACCAACCAACCAACCAACCAACCACAACCAAAAACAATTTTTGGAAGAAAATCTTTTGCTTTCCGAAATGCTTTTTCCAATAAAATTTTATGACATTTTGTTTCCATGCTATGCACTGTATCTCCTGTTTTCCTGCAAATAATACATTTGCAGGCATGCACACACAAACACATCCATGTAAATAAGTATTTTATAAAGCAACATGCTAGATACTCAAGTATTTAGAGGATTTGAATTAAAATGCTAACATGGTGCCTAGGATCCAGTTTCTGATAACTTAATGCATTTTTTTTCGTATAAGAACAAAAGACAGGCTGTGTAAGTCAAGAAGGATTACTTAATGGCTGCATATGACAGGATGGAAGGAAGCTTTTCTGTTTAGTAATGAAGTGATAAATTAGCTGTATAAAATAAAAATAGATCCCATTATCCTCTCCCGAATTTTTAGTTGAGAAATATGAGTAATATTTCAGGGACAAGGAAAACTGGATTTTAGAGCCATTCCTACCATCTATTCTGCATATTAACTCATCATATTAAATACAGAAACAGCAGAAGGAGCTGACGCTGTCAGCAGAGAGGAGAACCCACAACAGTCTCTTCAGGAAATCACTCAGCACTAGGCTAAAATCACACACTCCTTATCACACTGAAAAAACAGCCTGCCTGTTTCAGCCTGTGGTGGGTATTCCTCTAGGCTGACTGGGGATTACTACAAAATGCATCAGGAGTGTAGTTGAGGAAAAGTACTCTTAGTTAAAAAGCTATTTGTAGCTTTAATTGGCCACTCGAAAGAACAAACAAACAAACAAATGAAATACATATCCCATAGGAGAGAGAATTCATATTGAAAGAGAGATTGTATCACTTTTACAGACAGGGTGAGGTTATTAAATAGACATGATAGTATCAGGATAATGGAACTATCAACATTTGAAGTGATGGAAATTGCCATAGATGTAAAAGAAGTGACATTAGCACAACTTGCAAAACGTCAGATGATGTGCTTTAACATGTTTAAGTTTTAATATTTGTAAAAGATACTAAAAATATATAGTTAACAAACTTTATTAGTTTACTGTAGAAGTACTGCATTCAATATGGCAATAAAATAGCCAAGACTTCAGGAGATTTCTTTAGGAAAATTAACTAAGCCAAAGGAATCCAAGTTTAAAACTTCAGAACTGAGGGTTAATGCCATTTTTGAACAATTAAGTATTTATCCCTGTGAAAATTGCTTTTAGAAATTAAGATATGTCTATATTATTACCAATCTTGGAGCTGCTTAATTATGTTTTTAGAGAAGACTTATTTTCTATTAGTGGTCAGCCAGTTTCCAGCCTTTTTTCATTAATGCAACAGCCACACGTGTGTCTGCTGTGCTTTAGGATGATAGTGTGGGTGAGCCTTTCTGGCAGTTTTTATATTAAGTGTAGATGTTTATACGCATATGTTAAAATCCTTCCTTCTCACTGTGGCATATTCCCTACTGAATATATAGAGTGTAATGCCAGAACCTGAATATGTTCTCACTAGAAATGTAACTGGCTATCTTCATAACCTGACCGTTCCCAGTGTGTCACACTTACAGTTTTACTTTTCTGTGTGAATGCAAACAAAGATTATCTCCCAGTTTCCGCTTTAGATAGAAAGTTATACTGAAAGGTACACCTCTGCTACACAAATGCTTTTGAAATGGTTTTACAATTAAAACAAGCACTGCATATTGGTTTATCTTATTGAAGGTGGGTTCTGCAAGCATTAAGGATGTCAATCACCTCAACATCATAGTGCTGCCTTTAAGCTTGGCCACAGTAATGTCCTGACTTGCTTTGGACTCTACTGATCTTGGACCAGTGCAGACTCACTGGCTTGTTCTCAGATCTGCCTCATCACGAGAAGCCTGCCTGGTAGTCTGGACTCTGAGCTGCCCCCAATCACCTGCTCGTGTCCTGGCTGGCAGGGTCCTTGCCCCATGGTCAGCTGTATCATGTTTGGCTCCTTGTCCCTTGGGGGCCTGCTTCCTGATGAAGAGTTGTGGAAATACAGTCACGGTGTCTGTTAGGACATGGGAAAAGGGAAATGAAGGAACTCTATCTGATACCAGTGCCTCCACAGAAGAGCCATCATCCCATGATCCATCTCCTCACTGCCCGACACACATAGGGAACACAGCAGCTGAGCAAATCCAGTGGCAGAACAGGAAGTCTTTATGGGAAGATATTTAAAGCGAACACAAAGAACTGAGTGCTACAGCTTGGAGTTGAGTTGAAAGGAGTGCTGTATCAGTGCTGCTCTAGAAGTGACTAGATGTCCATGGAATAAGGAGACAAACACCCCCTTTACCTCACCTACCGAAAGTAACACAACTGGAGGGTTACACCGAGCTCTGGAATGCCTTACATTAACTTTAACACGGACAAGCAGTTAGTGAACAAACTGCGACACTGAAGCTGCATCCATCAGAAACAACTTCAGCAATGTTTGTTTTTCAGTAACATCCAAACGTACAGCTCAGCATCCTGTTGGCCACAGGGGAACACCTTTATTGCCACGTATGCAGCAACCCGACGCCGCTGAAGTCCAACTCCTTTATCTCGCACTTCCCCGGAGGGGCAAAGAGCCGGCTCAGCGCCCCCAGCCACTGCGGGCGCGGGAGGAAGACGGGAGGGGCGCGCGGGCAGCCCGGCACAGCTGTGCCCCGGCCCTGCCGGAGGTGCTCGGACAGCCAGGTGTACCTGCGGGCCGGAGAGCACGGCAGGCGGGGTGGGGCAGGGCGGAGCGGGCCGGATCGCACGGCAGGCGGAGCGCGGGGCAGGGCGGTGGCGGACCGGAACGCACGGCAGGCGGAGCGCACGGCAGGGCGGAGCGGGGCGGAGCGGGGCGGGGCGGGGCGGAGCGGGGCAGGGCGGAGCGGAGCGCGGGGCAGGGCGGTGGCGGAGCGGAACGAACGGCAGGCGGAGCGCACGGCAGGGCGGAGCGGAGCGGAGCGGGGCGGGGCGAGGCAGGGCGGAGCGGAGCGCACGGCAGGCGGAGCGGAGCGCGGGGCAGGGCGGAGCGCGGCAGGGCGGAGCGGAGCGCACGGCAGGCGGAGCGGCCGGAAGGGGCGGGCGCGTCTCCCTGGTGACACGGCCGAGATGGCGGCGCGCGAGGCGGCGGCGGAGCGGTGCGGGCCTGGCTCTGGATGAGGGGCGGCCGGAGGCTGCGGGAGCGGCCGCCTCGGCCCGTGGAGCCCCGCGACCCTCGGCGAGGCCTCTCCCCCGGGGCAGGTGAGCGGTGAAGGATCGGTCCCTGCGCCGCCGGGTGCCGCTTCCGCCTTGCTGGGCAGCGGCCCGGCCTCGGCGCCTTCCGTTCCGGGACAGAGCCGCCCGCGCGGTTCTCCCGTACGTGCCCCGTGCTCCATCCGCCCGGCCCTCTCCCGGCGGCGGGGCTGCCCGGCCGGCCCGGGACCCTTCGGGGGGAAGTGGAGGGGTCTCATGGGCTGCGAAGAACATGTTGTGGCCGAGCGGAAGATAGGCAGCACTTTGGGGACTGAGGGGCTTGGCACCCTGTGGGAAAGGGCGAGGGCACACGTCCTGTCAGAGCTCGTGGTGGGACGGCATTGCTTGGGGTTATCTACTGCTTACGCTGACGGGCAGATTTAATAATACGTAGTGTGAAAAATTCTTTGCACACTTTTGAATACTTAAGAATCTCTAATAGCTCACAGAAAAATGGAGTGCTACCATCTGGCTTCGGTGCTCTCTCTCTAATAATATTCAAGCCTTGTCTGGTCAGTGGAATGGCAGGGTGCTGCTTTTTGGTCATGAATTCACAATGTAAGTGCCTGAGTTGCGTATCTAAAGAAAAATGGCATAGCTTGCTGCTTTATAGCTCTGATGCACATGTGTGCTGCAGAGATTTCTTTGGGCCGTCTTGTCATTGTTTCTCGTCAAGACAGGCACTGCAAGATGATTTTGTAGTAGTAACAATGAGTGTGTTAATTCTTTGTCTCTGGCATTCCATGTAGTTACAAAAAATTTAGGTCCAGGATGGCCAGTAAGGACTGGAACAGAACTGGGGTCTCATATATGCTGGTTCTGTGTCTGATAACTTCAGTTTTTGTGAAGTGAGTTACATGAAGTAATGTGTTAGGTAAAAGACTTGTTGCAAAGTTGAATGAAGTTACAGCGTAGTCTCACAAGATTGCATTACTTCAAGCTGTGTTCTGTATGCTGTATTCATGAGACAGGTAAAGAATTGTCGAAGAGTAACTGATCATTCAGTGGACATAAACTTTCTATTTTAACTAATATTGCCTTAAAGAGTAGATTTTATTCTATTTGAGAACAGAAGGCTTCAGGAGTTCACATTAGAGGCTGTAGCTATTTAGTTTCTCAGAGAAGAAGGGGTGAGATATGGTGGTATTATTAAAGAAGTTTTATGGCTTTGGAAGTAATATGTTTAAAAAGAGTTGAAACTCTGTATGTTGTATATCAGAGTGTTTGGTATCTAGAAATAACTCAGGAATTGCCAGCAGCCACCAATTTTTGCTGACTTTAGTTAGAGAGAGACACATTCTGCCTTGATTTCCAATATCTTCTGCAGCTTTTGTTAGTATCTCTTTCTGGATTTGAGTGCCTTGGATTATTTTACTCCGCCTGTGATTAATGTGAGCGGGCTGTCTTCTGTCCCAGCTACTTCAACTGCCTAATTAGGGTATTTGCACTGAAAGTTGGAACATCAGTGTTGAAACTACAGTACCTCTACAAACATCCCACAATCACTTACCTACAATTAGATAGAGGAGATGCCTCCCAGTCTTCCCTTTTGATTCTGCTTCTCTCCCTAATGCCATAATAGCATGGCTTTAAGGTTCAGTGATCCTGCCACTTAATGTATCTATTTATTAAACTCTGTGGTCGAGACAGGACTGTTTCCCTGCACACACATGTTGCCAATATTATGTTTCTGTGTAAAGTGATGAAAAAACCAAGAAACCAAACAAATCAACCAGCAAGAGGGCAGTGGGACCTCTCATTAGGCTACAGAATCATGGTTGCTGTCTCTGAAATGCAGGAAGTGCTGGTTTTGTCTTTCTGAAAGACCTCACTGAAAGCTGTTCTTGAATCATTAGGTTGCCTTTTTTAAAATGCAAAGTGTCTTTATATATCTTGTGATATACATGATTTGGAGGAGGGGTTGTGTGCTTGAAATCATGTATTTTATCTCTGTCTACTAATCTTAATAAAATTGTATCTCCCTACAAACCTACTTCTGATCTTTGACTGTTTACTTATGTAGAACTTCAAAGAAGATCAACTTTTAAGAAATTCTGTTCCTACCACTGAAACTTTGCTAGGGTTTTATTAGATCTTCTAGTGACAACCCAAAAGCACTACTGAACCAGTATGGATTTGTGGTGCTGACAAATGTAAACACTCAAGGCCATGTTAGTCTTTTTTACTATGAAATGAACTTGTTGTTTTGCTTTAAGAGAGTGAAGCTCTTTTTTTGTTTCCTTATGTAAATTGGAGGGGAGCCTTTCAGTTTCAGACAAGTTATTTTGGGTATCATCGTCTGGTTCTTTATCTAGCTGTGTTTAATATGGGCAAAAATCACTGATTCCAAGGTGTGTTCGTGTTTACATTCCAGAGTCACGAGTGAGCTGATGTGAAAGCAAGCTGATGTGACAGGAAAAGATGAGTGCACTAGGAGAAAACAAGTTTCTAAAATAATTTTAGTCCTCAAAGTGACTTTATTTTACAGTTGTCTCTGCCTGTAGAAATCCTGTTTAAGTGGTATTTGTGTGTACAGTTAGATATGAAAGAGGAAGTGTTTCTCCAGGTGCCAGTGTGCTTATTGTACAACGATAAACAGTGAGAGTCTTGCTTATTGCACCACAGTTGAGTAACCAGTCCACCTGCAGGTGGACTATGCTGGCTGCTGGCAGTGAAGTCAGAGGTGCCAGGAGTTTTAATGAGGCCACTGTTAAAAGCTGTAAGCAAAGTAAGACTGTTCAGTTAAATTCTGGACTTTACCCCCCCCTTCATTCTCTTTCCTTTATGGGTCCCTAAAATGTTTGTTTCCTCCTTCTTGTGATTTGGCTCTAAAGTGTTTAACGTCTCATGGCTGTTGTCTGTTAGTCCTTTCTCTGCTCATATTCCATGTGAACACCTGCTGTGACTTTTTACCAGTGGAAAGGCAGTATGAGATGCACAAGTCAAACTCCAGCTAAATTCGGTGTCTGTTACAGAATTGTTGAGTATGAGTGTATATAGTATACTGTTGACCATGAGCATTAAATTAATTAGGATTCATGTTTTGATTTATTTGCTTGTTTATATCTGTGGTAATGGAAGTTCATTTGACCCTAAGTCTCATAAATGTAACAAAGCAATTCTAGTAATGGGAGAAGGAAATCTATCCCCTTTTATAAATGGGAAGCTGAGGTGTGAGATGCGATACACAGAGGGATTTATCAGGCTGGCAGACAACTCTTACCAGATTTTCTGAATTTTAGTCCAGTGTTTCACATTTGCCTCTTTCTGTTAGGAAATGTTTTAGGATTCTTGATGTAGCACTGCAACTTTGCGTTATGTCACTGTCATCCTGTGTTAGAATTGGTTGTTGTATTATAACTACAGTTGTAGCTCCTATTGGGATTGTTTATCAAGGAAAAGCTTAAGAAAAGAAAGACAGAATGTTGTGGCCTGCCATTTGGCATTATACTGTTCAGTATTTTTTCCTGGGAGAAAGAAGATACATGGCTGTGCTTCTTTCCAGTGTCTGAGAAAGATGGACAAGAAAAGGATGAACACCTTGTTTCTCTTAAGAAGTTTAGTATAATGGTATTGTGTGAATTCAATTTGCAGTGAACTGAAGAAAATTAGGGATCTATTTACATCTGTATTCATGCAACTACTTCCAAAAATAAAATGTTTTACCTTGAGAAATTTAATTAACATAAATAAAACTCCCAAGCACAAAAGAACCCAACCTCAAAAGGCACCAAACAAAACTCAAAACCTTTAGCAAACCTTTAACTTTTCAGGTAGTGCTGTTCTTTAGAACAACAATGCAAATTTTCTTCAAACAAAGGGGAAAGTACTTATCCTTACCTTGAGACAATAATTGGTTCCAGATTGTTTTTAATTAATTTATTATAAATAGTGTTAATTAAATTTATACATATATACTGCTTCATATCATAAATTGCAGTATAAAAACCAGGTACATAGAGGAAGGTTCTTTTTAAAGGTAAATGATTGCTCACGCTGGTATGGCTGGCTAATAGCATATTTTTGGCAAAACTCTGGTTGTGCATCTGATAGTTTATAGTGAATGGAGCTTAACTGGGAAGACTGTAATGAGCACTCAGAAGAGAGGTGGGCAAAACAGTACTTAGTGTCTTAAATCATAGTCTCTAAATTTGGAAAAGACCTCCAAGATCATCAAGTCCAGCCTTTGAAGTGCCTAGTTCTAGCTCAGCTGAAATGAAATGCAGCTCTGTATAAATATATTAAAATATGTTAACTGGCCATAGATCTCATTGTAACTCTGAAATCTTTCCCTGACACGTGGAAAATGGAGAGGTTCAAGTTATCTGAGTGTCGTGGGGAATGATGATAGCTATTGAACTCTGCCAAATGGGCATACTGGTAATACTGTAGTCACTCTTACATGTGAATGTAATGGGAATTCCCAGGGAATGACCTGGGAAATGGATTAACTTTTGGTGATGAGTTCTTGTTAGCAGTGGATTTCAGTGTTACTGAGTCAGTCCACTGACTCTACAAGCCAGAGTTCTTGGATTATGGTTTTTTCCAGTTAACTTTATATTGGAGAGCTCAATACAGTATACAATTTGATATATGAAAAAGTGGAGATGAGTTGTAAACTGGGCTTCTTTATATGTACATGTATAAATATATATATAGGTAACTGACAGAGCTGAACATTGTTCTGGTTTTAGTTTCATGCTTAGTAATCTTCCTAGTTCCTTGACTTTAGGCATAAATAGTATTGAGTTGGCAAAAGTTTTTTGGTGGCTTCCTAAAACAACCTTCTCAGTCAATAGTTATGAGATTTTAAATTTAGGGTCTGTCTGTACTGTCCAGTGTAGCAGTTAGATAACCTGAACAAGGGAAAAGAGCTTTACTCTTGCTAATACTGAGTACTATTCTACTCCTTCCCTCCTGCCCACCAAGCTGATAAGAGTGAATTCTGGTAGAGTGGAGTGAGCTTTCTTTCAGGAAAGATGTACCTTTATAGCAAGTCATGTGTTCTTCATGCCTCAAATCCCAGGCAGACAATTTCTAGCTGCCTCTCTTAAAAATAACATTTTCTTTCACCAATTCAGTGTTAGTTTGCAATAATTTCTACCTTTAGGATAAAGACCTTCCCATCTTATTACTGTTCACTCTTCTTTCACTAACTTCCATTATTCCCTAATCATCCAAATTCTTGACTGGTGCATTCTTCTGTCATCTAGGTATTGTCAACATTGCTCATTCTGAAAGGTAAGGAAGGGCTTGAGCATAATATGAAATTATGGTCCAGTCTTTTAAGCTAAAAGCTAAATATGTTGGACAATGTCTGTTCTTGCTTCTTTATGGGAATTGACTGCTTTCTAATTCTGTTAGATGAAAAGCCAATTCAACCTGGTATAAAGTTCTCTACATTTTTAAGTCTCCCGTGAAATTAAATAAAATAGCACAAATGCTGAAGTAGAGGTGATGTGTCCTATGAAGTCTTTCTCCTGAGCTACAGCTCAGTAATGCAGTCTGTAATTTGGTGGGTGCTACTGACTTAAGCCTTCCATTTTGCAGTAAAAGTTAGCCCTGTTTGTTAATAGCCCCTGTATGATTTTTCAGTAGCAGAAAGTCCGGTTCTGGACAATATGTAAAGCAGCATTTCCAGTCTTATATTGCTATTGTTTAATAGTAGTTATATTGTCTAGCAAATGAGCACCAGTAAAAATACATCTATGCTCCGTGAAGCTCACAAATCCCAATATGTACCTTTTTAATAAAATCCTCAGGACAATATTGGAGCAGCCTACCTAATGATCCACCTTCCTGACTCTTCCTAACTTAAAGCCTGGAATATAAAAAGTGATTTAAATGCCATAGCATATTTGAAATCAAGCTGTCCTTCCATGGAATTCTCATGGCCTGAGGAAAATGTCACAGGGCTGCCTTCTCTTCTCACCAGGAGGTATGTTAAACTTGCAACAGAAAATGTTGTTACAAGTGTAGATGTGTATAATGAGAGGCTGTTTGTGAAGCCTAACCTCTTATTCTTTACTCTGAAATGTTTACCTGTAGAAGAGAAAAGGAATCCTTGAATTCTAGCAGATTTTTCTGAGTCAGCCTGTAGCTATTCAAGGTGGTGTGTTGGAATGATGTGATATGATGAATATAAATTCTCTAGATTATCAGATTGTCACTTAAAAATAGCTACAAATAGGAGTGGCTTCAGCCAAAGATGAATTTTTTCTTTTCTGTGTTTGCTATCATGATCCAGTCAGGTATAGAAATTTCAATAGCTCTGTGGGTTAGCTGGTGCAGTAATTCACACAGGATGAACGCTCTTTCTTCAATGATAATTTTTCAGTGAGACTAGTTCTACAATAAGCAGTATTTGTTCTCATCATACATTTCCATCAAAATGGAAGGTAAATTTAAGCAGCTAATTTTGGCGTTTCATTTAATGACTAAATCTATAATTTGGGTGTGCAAGACATGCTTAAGCAAGCAAGAGCTTCTCTCTGATTATTCTGTTTTGTACTGCCAGTGTTCAGTGCCACTGGTAGTGTCTGAAACAGATCAGGTTCACAGGCACAGCAAATGGTCGCTGTGTTTCTCTGTTTTAAGAAGGTCGTTAACTGTGACTTTGTGATTTTGTGCTGTTTCTTTAAAGGCCATATGTATTAGATATTTGTATTATTTACATCAGTGAAATATCCAATAGGAGGCAGGTAGCATCTTTGCTCCAGGTACCTGCTCTCTTTCCTTGTATTAATACAGTTTCACGGAATGCTCCTAGCTTAGTAACAGCTAAGGTAATTGGCTTTAAGTACTGTATAAAGATGTATAATCCTCTGCATCTAACTTTTTTCTTTTGCAGGAAGGGTTTCTTACCATGGCCATAACACAGTTTCGACTCTTTAAAGTCTGTACTTGCCTGGCAGCAGTGCTTTCTTTCATTAAAAAGTTAATATGCAGGTAAACAATTTAATTTGGTTACCTTTTCTTTTTCAGTTTTTCAATTACAGGTTATTGCACTTCTGCCCTTCCCCCACTACCCAGCCACACTTTTACCAGTTCTGATTTTACTAACTGCAAAACAATTAACAGAGATGAAAACTAAATTAATTCTTTAATTTGTGTATTTGTTCAGAGTTACAAAAGTCTGTGTAGTATATTCTGTTGTATGGTCGCTGAATGAGGTTTTGTAAACAGTTATGGCAGGACTTTAAAATGTCTTAAAACTATTCCATGTCAAACTTGAAGAAAAGCTGTGCTGCTCATTTAAGAAAAGTACTTAGCAAGTGATAACTTTGTGTTTTCAAAGAGTCAGTTAATGGGAGCATCTACTCTTATCATCATTCTGTAGGCTGTCATTACATATGTAGGCAGTTCTTATTCTGTTTGTCAAAAAAGTTGCCTGACACTTCAGATTGTGCCTATTAAAGATTCTTCCAGAAGTTTGGAGGACAGTGATTGAAGTTCAAGGAAACTGCTTTTTTTCCCCCTCCTTTTTAATGATGAAGAATGGTTTGTTTTTTACACTCTTAAGTTGTATGTGGTGTTCTTTTGAGTTGTAGAGTCATGAATGCTGCAGTGTAGTACTTAGAAGCAATCTAAAAACCCTCAAGAATTAATGTGGAGTAGTAGAGTACATCAGAGGCAATTCCAGGCATTGTGCTGTCATATGAACTACTGTGCTCCTGCCACTTTTCTAGCACGTTGTTTACATAAGTACCAGTTTGGAGAAATGTATCTTTTTGTGTATGATGACAGTTACTTTCCCAGTGAGGATTAAAGCATATGCAGAATATGTGGTAGACACAAAATAACTGGTTATTTCCTCTTCACCTTTACTTATGCCAAGAATAAGAGGAAGTTCTTGATTTGTTGGTAAATTCACTACAGATCTAGTGAAGCATTAAAAAGATACATGTTAATGCTGCTTACAATTATTTAGATGTCAGCCTTAGTTCTGTGATTTGAATTCCAAATTAAGAATACTTGTTCAAGTTCTGAAAAAAGTCAAAACACTGAGTTGATCATAACTTCTGTATTATGTGGATGCTTCATTTCTCTAAGTGTAAAGACATTTTAATAAGCAGGTAATTATTTTCTAAGTGTAGTGGCAGTATTTTCATCCTTTTTTCCAACTTCTGAACGAACTATAATCTTGAACAGCTGAGAAACTGCTTTAGAGTACAAAAAGTAGAAAACCCTTCTTTGCTGAATAACAGTTAGTTGAAGAAATGAAAATTTAAAGTGTTTCATATAAGCAAGTCCCTGGATCACATTAATTCAGACCACTACCTACAGATGTTTCTTCTGTAAACAGAAGCTGCACTGTGTAGCTTGATAAGATTTTGTTTTCCTGTAATGCACCCCCTCTGTATAACTGTGGCTAATAACCAGCAAATGTGGTTTAATTAAACATGCATTTTAGATTCCATAGTTCACATTAGGTTTTCATTTGAACAAGTGCCTATAGAGGTTGTGCAACTTTCTAGGCAGCATAGATCTTACATATCGCACTAGCTCTTTCTTTAGTTAAATATTTTCTTGATAAACAACAAACTGCTGGAATCCAGTTTTCAGGAAAAAAAACCCATATAAGTATAAAAAGAGATTAAACTTCCTTCCATTTAAAATCTCTAGTTATCTCCAACTGAGAAATCTGGATGCTGCTTATTAGTAAGGAGAAACAGATCCAGTAGTTCTTGAGGCATTTGGCATTCAGAGCAGTGATCAGTGTCTAATGATGGCTGTGGAGCAGCTGTTCCTATAAGCATCTTCTTCCCTTCCTAGAATAAGTGAAGACCTGTAGCCTTCCTTGGTGCTGCTCTGTGTACCATATTCTTTCTGATGTTGAGTGACAAAAGCTCTTTCCTCCTACCTTCAGCCTTCTTACTGTCACTATTTTGACTTGATTAATGTTTGCTACAAGCCACTTGCTAGTCTTCTAGATCTTGTACAGAAAGTCAGTGCAGAAGTGATGGCTTATAATAGTATTACATGTAAATAGTATTAAGGATGTGTATGTTGTAGAGGTCTGAAGGGGGATGTTTCCAAGCTTAAGTTTCTTTAGAGATGTCAAGTAAGTCTCATCAACCAGAAGTTCCTAATGTGTTTAAGGGAACAGTGTTTTCACCTTCCTTTTTCACCCCTAAATTCTGTTGCTTTTCAACTTAAAGTAACGGTTTATAAAGGGAGTAGAGTTAATTAAATAAAACTTGAAAATTTGATGATAGCACCTGACCTTTCTTGAGGAGGAATGTTCGGTCTAGAGTAGAAAAAAATATATCTAGTCACTCACCAGCTTACAGCAGAGGTGATATTACAAGCCATTCAGCTACTCAGTTGGTAGTATGTTCTCTAATACTAAAACTAATGGAGAGAAATTAGAAATTGAAGTTTCCCAGTTTATTCTCATCAGTAGTAAGAAAAAAACCATTAAATTTTCCAAGTTACATAAGGTGGATTACATGAGTGCTTTGCTGTAGGAGCTTACATTCTTTGGGAAAAACATAAGTGTGAGCCTGAATTGCATTCTTTTGTGTTGTAAGGTGTTAAAATACAGTGAATATCAACTATGAATATTTTAATTATTATTTTGATCTTTGAATGTTGCCATGAAGTCAGTATCTAGGTGGTTTATTTACAATGCATTAGTGTTGTTTTCAATTAAAATTATTCTGTATAGTTGCTGAAAATTCATTGAAAGTATTCTTTAAGAAGAAGCATGAATTGAATTAAAGCTGTTGACTTGCATAAACTTGTACTACCTCTGTTTAGACTTTGAAGAAAAAAGAGCTTTAGAGGAGCTTTCAAATCAAGCAGCTGAGAATGCTATTTGTTAGATACAGCTTAAAATTTAAAACAAATAGAAAAATTTCTCATTTTACAGTAGAAATGGTTCTTTGGCAAATGTAGATTGCTAGCATTTGTTTCATAAGTGCTGACAGTCTAAAAATTGTGACTGAATTATGCAGATGAATTGGTCCATTTTCATATTTCTCAGAAGTATTTCTCCTCTATTCCACTGCAATTAGAAAAGTAAATTGCACTTTGGTATTCTTGTGAACACAAATTTCATTTCATAATGAAATTGCTTAGCAGACTTTTACTGACAGTAGTTAATACAAAGGTAATTGAAGCACTAAATGTTTTAGCCACGACTATTTTCAGTAGTGTTGTTCTCAGATTTACTTTTTTGTTTTTTTAAAACTTAGTGCTTATGTTTTCAGAGCTTGGAGGAATCCTACATTTTTTTTTCAGGTCTGGAAGAGGGCGAAAGTTAAGTGGAGACCAAATAACATTGCCAACCACAGTGGATTATTCATCTGTTCCTAAGCAGGTAATTGTTCAAGTGGTAGCTGACTTAATCCCTTAACAGGGTGATTATACAAGTCCTACATTATTGGATTGGTATATACCAAGAAAGATATAATAGTATAATATATGTGATATAATATTAAGTGTATATCTTAGCAAGATATAAAAAGACAAGTTTTTACCTGCAGATAATATTAGCTTGTTGCATACTCTTCTATTCAGCCTGAAGTAGAAGACTGGTCTTCATGGGATGAAGATGCACCTACAAGTGTGAAGATTGAAGGTGGCAATGGTAATGTGGCTGCTCAGCAAAATTCTTTGGAACAAATGGAACCTGATTATTTCAAAGATATGGCACCAACTATAAGAAAAACTCAAAAAGTAAGTATGGCACTTTCAACTGTACTTATGGAGGGTTTTCCTTGCTTTAAAATGAAAGCAAGTAAATTGGAAACTTACAGAAGGTGCTCTTGGTAAATGAGAGTAGATACTGATACATAGTTTATCATGTCCAGTGTTAAGATTTTTGAGATCCTGACATATGTGATGCTATCACATGTTTGCATATTTAGTCTTCAAGTTATTGGAAACTTATGAATAGTTTCATACTCTAAAAGTTCTGGGAAGTATAATATGTGAACCCTTTAGTCATTTGTGCTCATATCCATATTTGAACAAAGACATTCCATGTCTTGCTCTACTGAAGTCTGAGGGAGCAGTCCTGCTGTTTCAGAAAACAATGGTTATTTGTTTCACCAAGTTATACTGAGGGGGCTGGAATTAAGGAACTGATATTTCAAAATAGTTTGTTCTTCAAATATCCATTTTTGCTATGGAGACAAGATGGGACGGCCTCTCTACAGGAGCATCAAGGTTGTAAATAAACATTGATTGAAATCTGGTGATTGCAGGTTTTGTTTCTATGTGCAAATCTTTCAGCTGGGAAAGAACTCAAAAGAAAAGAACTCAAAGTTCTTAAAAGTTCTTTGGGTCAACTGGAAAACCCTCATAAGTACTGGAATATGTTACCAGAGAAGTTGTGCAGAAGTTGTACATCTCTGGAAGTTTTTAAACCCCAAGGGGATAAGCCCTAAGGACTTTCATCAGCCTTAGAGTGACAGTGGTTTGGGGAAGAGGTTGGATTACAAACCTTCTGAGGTCCCTTCCAACCTGAATCTTCCTGTGGTCCTATGAACTGGAGGTGATACTGGTGTCAGCTTTCTGTATATTCAGGATCTGCAGTATCCTAAATTTCAGATATTTCTAAGGATTTTGATCTCCCAAAATCAGAGGAGCAGAAGAGGACTAGGGAGAGGTAGATTTCTCCTTTATATCTACTGACATGTTTTGCCTAATAGAATGAGCTTCAGGTTCAGAGCAAAACTGGGGAAGAGTCCATGCTGTTTGAATACTGTACACTGGGTTTAGTTTAAATGTATCTCTAGGGGTGACTGCAGGCACTGTAAAGAACATTCCTGTTAACTTGGCCAGGTTAACATTCAGTATGAATTTGTGTTTATTTCCACTGAATTTGAGGTACAGTCTACTCATGTTGTCACACATCTATACTTACCTATTTGGAAATAGAACCTCAGTCAAATAACAGTCTGTCATTGCTCAATAAGATTGTCTAGTCCTGTTTCCTTTCTTGGATTGGCACTAGCATTCAGGCAGTGGAACTGTGGATCTGCCTTGTTGGGAAGCTGCAGAGGCTCAAATAGGCTAAACCAAGTTTGTGACTTGAGGTCAAGACAAGTGAGAGGGATATGTGATCTTAATAACTGTTTTGGGAAAAGCACTGTTTTTCAGCCAAACCAGTGCAGAGCTTTACTAGTTGATGTTGACAGAGAATTTGCAGCTATTGAAACTGCAAACAGATACACTCTTGGAGTAGTTGAGAGAGATGAGACTACAGTGCAGTACAGCTGTGCAGACAGCACTGTCCTCAAAAGTAGTACCTTACTGTACCTACTGTACAGTAGTACATTCTGTGACCTGTCAAAGAAGCAGGATTTCTCGAGGCAATATGCCACATAATTGGTAGCTTTATGAGTGCTGGGAGTTGTGGCTATTTGATCTGTGATTCTTTGTGCCCATTCTTTGTCTTGATACAGTCACACATTTATATTTGACTAAAGAAAAAGCTAGTGGGGGGAGAAGGTTTTTTTTTTTTTTTTGCATTTAGTATTGTTCACCTAGAAGTTCGTTTGGCTGTGCAGCTGTCAGAACCTGACCAGGTTTAAGGGACAATGAGGTGTTGAGTACTGCACACTCAGAACTCAGTTGTGATCACCAAGGAGTCTGTGCAGTGCTTTGATTTACCACTTTGTTGCTTTTTTTGAATATTTTCAGATAGTTATTAAAAAACGAGAGCCTTTAAATTTTGGGATTCCAGAGGGAAACACAGGATTCTCTAGCAGATTAGCAGCCACACAAGATATTCCTTTTATTCACCAATCTGTAAGTATAATCTCTAAGTATTAAGCTTGTATTTAAATGTTAAATGATGTTATGTAGGGGAAGGAATGGTCTGCCTAAGGTGTACATTGTGGGGAGTAAGAGGAATAGCTGTGGAATAACTGAAAATGTTTTAAAATTTGAGTGGAGAATGAAGTAATCCAATATGTTCTGCTGAGAAACTTAATAGATCAGTGATAAAAAGGTAAGAAGTTTCCATATACGTACATGCTTACAAATCTGCTAAAGCAATGAACTGTAAGTTTTGGATTTTACACAGTAAGTTACTAACAAAAGAGTAGAAGGCTTTTTTAAGAGCCTCTGAATATATAATGAAGCCTTTGCTTTATTACCTTGGACCCATTTTTAACTGCTTCTCCCTTCCTTTCTAAGGGGATTGTAATGTAGCAGTCTCCTGATTTTTACTCCTTAGCCTTTGAAAAAAATTGTCCAGTTGCCTAACAGCCTGGCCAATTAGCAGGAGATGCTCTCCCTCCCTTGCCCTTTGTACTGTTTCCTACCTGTACCCTTTTGTGCACAATGTTAATCAAAGGAGGGGCACTGTTAAAGGCAGAGTGGTCATACCACCTCCTTGCACTGTCCTTTATGAAAATAGTTCAGGAAAGGACTTTTAGTGAGTCAAAGTGTTACTCAGCTGATACTGGACATAAAAAACATGGATGTACATGTTGGTTTGTCCATGCAACTGCCAGAAATCTTTTACACTGTCTACTCATATAATCTCCTCAGTTTACCTTCTTCTTGCTAAAAATGCACTCCACTACTTCCTTCCTGCCTTTGTCCAAAAAACCCTTGACAACTGAAAAAACTCAGTATTATAGCAGGGAAAAAAGCATGGACAATTAGGTGAGAAGCACTGTCATACATCAAATATTACTGTAAGTCTGAAGCATTAAGGTTAAAAATAAATGTTAAAGAAACTTTGCTGTCATTCAGGAACCACTCTGGCAGTCACAACACCAGTGCTCTATCTAATTTTTCCATGCGCTTAGAATTTCTCTTTGTTTCAGCCTGAACTGGGAGACCTGGATACTTGGCAAGAAAATACGAATGCCTGGGAAGAAGAGGAAGATGCTGCTTGGCAGGCAGAAGAAGTTCTTAGGTAATTTAACTTACTTCAACAGTATGTAAAGGTTCTACATGTAAAAGAATCATATTTGTTTATTTGACACCTTTCTGGTAAGAGCCAGGAATTGTTAAATGCTTCTTAAGACAAATTATTTTTATGCATCTAATCTCTGTGTACTGATGTTCACCAGAAGACATTTTGGATCTAATTAACTTAGTAGATGAGATAGTTGGGGAGATCTGAAAATCACTGGAACAACACATTAACACATATGCATGCAGGTGCTAAAAAAACCCCACCCCAACAATGCCCCACCAATCCCAACAATGTATTATGTCCAGATCACATTACTTAAGTAAAATACCACTTGATGTCCTTATAAAAAGTATCATAACCATGTGTGTAAGGTAAAAATAGTTCAGGATAGAAGGTGAAGTGATAAGTGTATGCTTGGATTCCCTGTAAGAAATAGGCTTTTCTGACTTAACTAAACTATCTGGTAAGACTGAATGTAAAATCAAAGTCTTGCACAAAGTCAGTGTGAATACTTCAGCCATTCAGTTTGTGTTCTTTTTTCCTTTCCTTTAAGGGGTAGGGAGGGTAAAGAGATGCAATTTGGGTTTAAGTTAATCATACACAGTGATTTGAACAGGTGGTGACTTAGAGTTGTATCGGATTTATTGCTTGCTACATCATCAGGTAACCAACCTCAGATAACTTTAGCTTCCTAGGCTGTTGTAACTGTGCTCACTAAATCAAAAGAACGTGCCTTCCATGTTCCACTAGCGATAATATGAAAGAAAGATGTGATATATTCCAAAATCATTCCAAGGAAAATAGGTATTGTGGGGAAAAGGATTCTGATCAAGTTATTTTAATGTTTTGAAAAATTTACTTTTTCAATCTGTGAAATAAGAAAGGAAGTTAACAGCTCATTTTCAATGTGCTAATCATAATGAGAATTGATTCAATTTGTCTCTCTCACTCTTGCTCTGCAGCAGCTTAACATGTGAGAATAGGGTTGTAATGCAAATATTTTTGAAAACTTTGTGTACATTCTGGTCAATACTTTGCTTGTCTATTTTTTTTTTTCTTAAACTTCATTACTGTTTCGGGTCTTGTACCAAAGTACAAGCTCTGTGACATGAATGATGTGCTTTCCTGCTGGTTTTGTTCCATGGATAGTACTTTTTCCTATAAAGAATATCAATAGACTCAGTAAGATCTTTAATAGCTAGAGTGCAGTCTGCTGAGACTTAAATGAAAGACAATGAAAAGACTTTTTTTTTTTTAAACTGAGAAATGAAATGGCTTTTGCTAGCTGCAGAGGCTGCATTGTATTTACTTAACCATTGTCACATTCCATTGCAGATGGTGTTAGGACTATCAAAAGTAGTACTCAAACTTTCTGAAGCAGGGGTTTGTTGTTTATGAATTAGCTACTAAAAATTATCTGGTGTATGTATATCCCAGTTTATTCATGGAGTGTAAAATTTGTGTAGTGAATATTTCCAGGATGGTCAAAGTTATATTTTTGCCAACTGTTTCAGGTTCATGCCCTAGAATACTTAGGAAGAGTGATCTCTTACATGGTGATAGCAGTGGGATTTCCCAAAAGCTTTAATTTTTCAGTGTTGTGGTATTTGGTTCAACCTATCCTAAGGATTTCAGCCTATCATCCTTACTGTTGAAAGGTTTCAGCTCAAATGAATACTTCTCATAGGATTTCTTTTTAGCCTTATTAAAAAGCATGAAACTGCAGTTGTTATAGGAGGAATGCGTGCCTAAATATTTCCAGTAGATAGAACATGATCAGAACTCCATCTGTCTAGGCTTAGGACTTGTCCAGCTATGGCTGGTAACCTCAGTGCAGCTGGTCATTATGTAAGCTGTATCTCAGCTGGGTGAAGTAAAACCTTTGTTTTATTCATGACGCAGAAATAACAATGTTTATCTGTAAATGAATGAAGTCCTGGCTGATTTTTAGCAAGATTGATAGAAAATCCTTTCTGGGTTTAGTTTCTCCTGTAGTAGACATCACTGGTCTTTAACATCTGACATTTAACATAAAACTTAAGTATAGTACTGGACAGGCCTGGCTCTGTTTTCAACAGTGTAATAAGGAAGTGGTATGGAGTCTCTTCTTAATGGTGGAAGTCTGCATCTTGATCTGCAAAATGATCTGAAGATGCTGTGGTCACGCTGGTGACCAAATGGATAAGTGTAACACTTGAAAGAAGCTTGTATATTATTTCATACTGACAAACAGAGGACAGAGTCCCCCTAATGTTCCAGAGTGTTAATGCTGACTATACTCCAGTGGTGTTTTTTGAGAATTAAATGAATGTGTAGAAAAATGTAAGGGTCTCCTTTAGCCTGCTGTGTCTGATACCTCTTGGTGCTCAGTAAGAGCAGAATAATTTTTGTGTAGTAACTGAGTGCTGCTCAGTCATACAAAAATGGGCTGTGTCCTGCTAATTAGCAGTGAAGACTGTGTCCTGTGGCCTCTCTGGTGAGTTTATGAATAAGCATAACAGTTGAAATGAGCACATATAGTAAGTCAAATGCTCCATGGAATTAAGGGGTGCAGAGAGAAAGTGGTGAAGAGTAGGCTATAAGAGCCTGAGAAATTGCTGTAGTCTCTTCTGCATTTTCCAGCAGGTTCTGAGCTGGGATGCAATGAAATTTTCCAGTCAGTGATGAATTGTAGTGGATGATAAACTGCATTTTCAGTTAGCTTGAGTTAGTTCTTCTGTGAATTTTAGATACCTATCTGCAACTTCAGACTTTATATTACCAATGAAGTTTTTTATCCAAGTGGAAGCAGTTAAGCTCACATTTTTAGTTTATAGCAGCTACTGTTTGTATTTTTGTTGGCCAGCTGCTGTGTCTGAGGTGAGGTAAAGGTCTCTGTCAGGGCAGAACTGAATGCAGGTACTCAGGCAGCAGAGGGCATGGACGCTGCTGTGTGCAGGAGCTCTGTGTCCTGTGGGTCATCCCGGGAAAGAAAGAGGAGCTGCTGTGATCCCTCCCTTCAGAATTGACATGTACAGCAGCATTGACATCAGATGGCTTTTTGCAACTGTGTCTCTATATATGGCTGGTGTGCATAGCACTTCTGCCCTTTTGCATCAGTTCAGATATGTGGGAACTATAAAAATCTGCCACTGTAATGTGGCAAATATTATTATTCTGTGTATTGCTAGAGTGACTGCTCTGTTGGCAGTCAGGTAGAATGCATAGTAATGGGTGACAATCTCAAGAAAAAGAACCAAAAAACAAACTAGCAAAAACTCAGAACTTTTGAGCTACTGCTGAAAGCATTAGATAGATTTTTAGTTTTTACTCTAGGCATTGTAACTGTCCTATACTGTAACTTTTTGTTGTGCCCCCTGCTCAGTTGTTGTCGGGCAGGGGAAAGTTCCAAGGTTTGTGAGTGCTGGCCTTTGGGGCACTCAGCTTCATGGTTTCTCACAGAAACCTGCAGTTTCCAGCCAGCATAAAAAGACCGGGAGAGCAGCTCAGACTTTTTCCACAGGATTTATTATAGTCTGTGAAGGGGTCAGGTTACAAATCCAAAGATGGGGGATCACACATGTACTTTAACAGGGTTTGGGGGGATCACAAGTAAACCAATGGAAAACAGGGTTAACACATTCTGGCCAACTACATTATCTTTCTTTGTTTGGGACAACCAATTAAAAAGAACCAAACCTAATCAATAATATTAGATAAGAAGAAGAGCTTGCCTTTTTCAAACATGAGTCATTCTAAGCAAGTAGTTTTTCTTATCTCAAAGGAGGTTCCAGGGGGCATCGCAGGGGTGTTTGCAGAGGGATCATCTCTTCTACACTGTACTCTCACTGATTCACTTACTCTGAATCTTTGAGAAGCTAGTGGCTTTTAAATTGCAGAATAATTGAACAAACATTACTGCCTAAATCTAGATTGGATTGGGTCGGGTATTATGAAAAGGCTCTTCACCTAGAGGGTGAGCACTGGAACAGGCTCGCCAGGGAAGCGGTCACAGCACCAAGCCTGCCAGAGCTGTTTGAACAACACTCAGGCATATGGGGTGATTCATGGGGATGGCCCTGTGCAGGTATTGGACTTTAATGATCCTTGTGGACTCCAGCTCAGAATATTGTACAATTCTAGATTAACCTGAAAAAAAGGACTTCAGCACAGTAAAAGAATGACTGTTCTGAGCCTAATTTCAGTAGACTCAAGCTCTGTTTTTATTAGTTATAATAATGTATGTATTGACAGGAACTTAAGGTATGACCATGCTGAATATTGTCTGTAATTTAACAATTCCTATTTTCTTTATTTACAGACAACAGAAGATAGCAGAAAGGGAAAAAAGAGCGGCAGAACAACAGCGAAAGAAAATGGAGAAGGAGGCACAAAGGCTAATGAAAAAGGAGCAGAGCAAAATTGGTGTAAAACTGTCCTAACAGAAACCATGCAGCAATGGCAGTGCCAGTGAAAAGAGAATTTCAGCTCCGCAACATACGTATTGGTATTGATTTAACTATTTATAGGACTTCAACACACTGCTTGGTTTCAATGCATTCTTCAGGTCATCTTGGAAGCCAGGATTTTCCCAAAATATCTTGAACTACTAGTACATAGTTCTTGAAGGAGAAAAGCCCCACAGAAAATCATGCCTTGATGGAATGTTTCCTGCAATAGTTCCCTTTCCAGCACCCTTTCTGCAGCAAAAATGATTGACAAGGATTTTGATTGAAAAACACTCTTAATGAACAGCTCAAGCCTAGAGAAAAGAATGTAAATATTGAGTGGTGGGAAATCTACCTGTAATGTCTGTGCTTACCTGAAACATGTAATTAAACAGTTTTAAAGAACCCTTTGCTTCCTGCCTGATAAAAAAAAGGTCTGCTTTTACTCTTTTATCAAAGTGTTTGTAAACACTTGAAAGTTTTCCATGGGAGATCATATTGACCTGTATAGAAGAAAATAACTTCTTATAGATGACCTGCAACTCAAAATGTGCTCCTGATGGGTTATGCAGCTGAACACTGAAAGTGGATTTCTTGTCACTTTATCACTTGCAGCTTCCTGTGCACACATTTACATGTGACACTGCAATGACTACCAGCAGTGGCACAGTGGCATCACTACACAGGAGTGTGGTGCACCTTTCCTACAAAGGCTGACTTGAATGTAAGGGAGTATTTTAATCACTTACTTGTATTGGTAAATTTGTATTTCTAGCAGAAATTCTCATACTTCCTACAGATAGGAATCCTCATACCTTACAGTTGTTGTATAGTTAGTGTAATTGAGAAAAATCTTGTGTCTTCCTGCTAATAAAGCTAGTGTGAAAATTCTCAGTTCAGTTACAAGCACTTTTCAAACTCCATTTTTTGCACACTTACTTTCTGTGTTTACCCTGGTGAAGTGTGAATGGTAAATGTGCAGTGGAAGGCAACAGTGCTTCAATGAAGAGGTTCAATGTCTGCTGGAAAGAGGTGGATGGGAGGAGGGGGAGAGGTCTGTGTGCTTCCTAAGCCCAGTGCTTCAGTGAGTGCTTTTTCCAGTTTCTGTTGTGTGGGTGCTATTATCCCTGATTCATGGGTTGTATGGATTTCTTACCTTACGACAAACGAGTGACATCAGCACATTTTGTACATGTGACTTGTTTCCTGTTCATCCAGGGGACAGCACAGGAAGTGTCAGTTGTAAGAGAATGGGGAGGGAGGGGCATGCAACTAGATCTTTCCTGCCTACAAAAATAGAATTTGTAACTTAAGTTCTAGTAGGTTCTGGCAGAAGTTTTGCTTAGAGTAATTGAGAAAACAAGACAGAAAGAATTAATTTTAGTGGCTTTAGTCACAGAAATTTTTAAAAATGTTAAGTATACTTGTCATATAGGTTCAAATCTTGCACAAGTCAACTGATTTGACAGCAATTTAGAGATGTTAAATTTTAAAATATATTTTGAAGCCAACTGTCATGCATGTTTTTTGCACAACTGTTCTGGCTGGAGTAGAATGGATTACTTCAAGTGTGGACTTCAGTGCAGCAGTATGGCAAGCAAATCTGCTCCTACTGCACACCTCCAAGGTATTTGATAAGGGATGGTAGATGAGAAAGTTTATGAATAAGGTTTAATAACAATCTGTTTGTCCTTTTAACATCATTCAGGAAGCAGGGAGGTATTTTTGCTGACACAGGGCAAGGAGAATGGCTCTCTACTGCCTGCTTCCAGTGAAATCTGTTGGAAGCTATGTCTCATTTTTTAGAAAACTAGTGATTATTCTTGCTCTTTTTGTGGCAATATAAAATAGATGTAAATCAATACTATTTATTAAAAATAACTGCAGGTGGGCCTGTTACTAAGTTGCAAACAAACCCCCTGAACACATCATGAAAGCACATTTGATCTTTGAGTCTTCAGCTGTTTTAAAAACCCTTGAGTTCTGCCACCTTCCCAGTTCTTAGGAGTCCTCCTGCACTGCTTTTCCATCCTGCTGTGTACTGCTTTACTGTTCTTCCTTCCATCTACCTACCAAACTTGAGCACAGCTGCTCTCTAGATTCCTCCCATCTCTGTCCTGTGCTGACATGGTGCCAGTAGGGAGGGCACTGCTCTTGGAGGAAGACTCTTGAATGGTGATTACTCATGCACTATTACCAGTTTTGTCTTTTTCCTCTCTCTCTCTTTCCTCCTTCATACGTCTTGATTTTTATCCTTGATAAATATGAAAACACTTTTGCTAAACTTAACAGAGGCTGCTGCTCTGATGCTATCTTTTCCCGTTGGTTTGAGCTTCTTGAGGATCATATACACCCCTCTGTACATTTCGTATCTTCCTGCTGCCATATGCTCCTCCTTTTCTCTCTCATATTTTGGTTGTTTGCCATATGCTTTTTTTTTTTTTCTTTCTTGGTTGAAAGCTGGACTTGATTGCTTTCACTGATAATTCTTGACTGGATTTACCTGCCAGGATAACTGAAAAAATCATCCTTTCCTTGATTGTGCTGTAGTTGTTCATGCTTGCCAGGTCCTGTGTTCATTTTTCTGAAGGGTTTTGGTGCAAAATACATACTCCTTATATAGGGCATATGTAAAATGGTACCAAATATGTTCCTTGAGTCTGAGATTGAGAGAGTTGATTTGCAGGGAAGGGAAGGAGAAATGTGGTTAGGAACACCCTTGTGAAAAGGATATAAGCAGGAGTGCAAAGAGGCAACAGGCAGAAATTCCACCTCAGTGTGAGGAAGAACTTCCTTACAGTGCAGTTGAATGTGCACTGGAACAGATGGCCCAGAGAGGTTGTATTCTCCTTTCCTAAAGATAGTCAAGAACTGCCTGGATGCAATCTTATGCCATGTGCTTTGGGATGAGCCTGCTTGAGCAGGGAGGTTGGACCAGATGGTCCACTGTAGTCCCTTTCAACCTGATGCATTCTGTGATTCTGTGGAGGATAGAAATGAATCTTTGGTAGAAAAGGATCAAATGCCTGAGCCTTAACATTTTCAGCAGCAGGGCACGTTGGGTACCTCTTAAAATGAATATGAAAGAAGGGCTTTTTTTTGTTCCTGGATTAGAACAAAAATGTGTAATGGGATTATGAACATGCATCCCTTCAGCCCAGGAAGGAGCTGACTTGGTTCCTATGCCATAAACCTAAAATCAAGTATCCCCTATTTTACCCATAGTGTATGAGCTGCATGTCTTTCTCCTCACCTGAAAGTTTTGAGAATAAGACTTTCCAGTGGCGTACAGGTGTGGGTATGAGCATTTTCTAAACTCAAAAAAATAAAAAGGATGGGATTTTTTATTGAACTGTTTGGAGGCTGATGGTCCTTCCCTAGCTGTGTACAGCACCAATGAGATTCAGGTGAGAGATGACAAAGACTTAAGTGTAATATTAGAGGGAAGAAAGCTAAGCTGGTATGTTACTGGCATATCCTTTGTGGATCATGGAACAAAGACCAAAGTCTGGGACTGTTGAGTTGCAGAAATTCTAGTGTGTTCTAACAAAGGGCACCTTAAGCTGTCTATGTCCTTGCAGTATGGAAGAGGAAAGGCAGAGGCTTAGAAGCAAACTGAATTTGGACAGAGATCAGAGCAAAGGCTTTTTTCACGAATGTGATCAGAACGCTGTCACCTCTTGCTGAGTATAGTAGTTAAATGCCTTATGAGAATTGAACTGACTGAAGAATCATAATGGCAGAAAGAAACTTGGACATTGTTCTGGTTATGACATCAGCCTATTGGCATCTTAAACATAAGTGCAGGTTTCTACCGCTTTGTTGCTTCTTGCTGCAAAACCCCCCCACGTAGTCACCTGTAAATGTATCTAGAACTGAAGATCCCTTTTTCCTCTAAATTATGGTGCATTGCACTGTCACTCAGAGCAAAGATCACTTGGACGATAATGTCTGTGAAAGAATAATCCAACATTGTAATGAAGTTGGTAACATCAGGTATAAAATACTGTTGTCTTGGCCCTGCACAGACATATTTTGATGTAGGAAGAAAATTTCCTGTGTTTCAGTCCCAAGAAGAGATACTCAGGAACTATGAAATTCCATGGTTGTGTAAAATTTACATTAATAATACCTCCTGGTATTATTTGCCCTGGTGTCCCTGTAATGTAAAAGCTTTTGAAAGTGATATTGTAGCAGTATCACAAGGCAAGGCAGATGGCTGCAGGCACCCAAGAAGGCAGGAGAGCACGGAAGACAAAGTTATGGCAACATAAGCAAGATGCTCTCATGTCTGTCTCTGTTAGATGGGGATTATATTACTTCAAATGATCTGTTAGAGTTCTCTTCCTTTATGTAATGCTTAATGAAGCCTCTGGAATCTCTGCTGCAAACACAGTAATTAATCATGCAGGCATCACTGGGACATGAAAGTTGTGAGAGTCACCTCTGTAAGCATCAATATCACCCTCTTGAGTGTTGCAAATGCTCCCCACACATGGCAAATTATACTCCTTTGTGGATTACCTATAACTTCCTTCCCAAAAGCTGCAGAGCAATACATGGCACTGTCAGGCTTCCCTGGTTTCCTTCTTCTCTGAGTCACACAAGGAAATACTATCCTTGTTTTGCTGAAGGGGAAAACAGGAGGCCAGTGAGGTTTTAATGGCCAGAGGTGGGGTTGAAAGCTTGGGTAAAGCCATACAAACCCCACTGTTTTGCATGTTGGGTAGTACTGTTGTCCTCTGATCTATCCACAGACCTTAGGTTTTGGACGTGGAGAGTTCACGTTTTGATGCTCACAGTATGCACTGCACACTGAGACCACATGACTGTCAGATGGGTTAAATGCCAGAAAAACTGGTATTGTTCTGGAATTGCACTGCTGAGGAGTTACAGGTTTCCAGATGACTGCATTGGGTTAAAGATTAGGTCACTTGCATCTGTGAATGCAGTGTGAGGCAGCAAAGTGGGTTGTGTGTGCAACTGCAGCCCAGCTGGAGCCTTTAATGAGCCTGGTGAGTACTTGGAACTGTACTCAGATTTTCTTAGTCTAATTCTGTTCTGGGACAGTACCCTATAAGTACCTACCCTAGCTCAGCCTGTATCTGACAGCACTGCTAGAATGGGGTGTTTTTTTTACGCCTTTCTACAGTAAAACACTCACACGTTTGACATATCTATCATGCTTTACTGAACTTGTGATTATAAAGGTAATTTACAATAAAGCAATTAAATAAACAGCAAATTAAAACACAATACATTTATACATAGTATTTCAAAGGGCTCAAAGGACTATTGGGTTCCAATACATAAAGACTTTAAAACAACATTAAGACTCAAAGTGTATCCACGCCTATACTTATCGTTGTAACAAGTGTTAGGACTCCCAACAATGTACTTTTTTGGTTACAGTCCCTGTATAAGCACAAGACCAGTGAAATGCTCAAGCAATTGCACAGTTAAGAGCACTACATGAGACAGGCACAAACGATGTGCTGGAAGCTGCCTGGGGAATACGGGTTTTACCTCTAAATTGAACTGACACTTGGGACAACAAATGGAAAGCGCTAGCATGCTTTCTGGAGCACAGGTGTGATACCCTAAGGGAAGGTTAGTGCTGTCTAGAGAAATACCCCACCTTTCACTGGCCATTTGTTCCCTCGTGCAGCTTGCACTACCCTTGAACCAGAGCAAAGTGCTTGCACATTTGCTCAGTGAACCATCCAGGGAGTGTGACTGAGCTTAATCCTAGCTCAGCAGTGGAACATGAAAGAGCCCTAGGCCCGCATTCCTGATTTCCCTGGTTATGTTCACTGTGCAGATGTGCTGGCACCAGAAAGCCACCAGCTCAGGGGAGGAACATAGTGCCTCTGAGCAGGAGGACTATTTCTGTAAGCAGCAGTACTGTTAAAAACATCTTGTGGAATTACAAGGTTCAGTTTATTTCTTTTTTCTATTTTGAAACAAGGAACATGTTTCTGAACTGATTTATAGTGCAAATAAAATAGTCAAAAGCAAATGGTGGACTCTGCCAGAATATATAGTAACCTTTTATGATCTATCTCATCTCTCTTTCTCTCTCAGCCAGTTGGTGCCCAGGGACAGAGTACACTTTAGGTTTTGATACCGAAGGATGTTCGGCGTAAAGAGTGCAGGGCCACCAGGCAGCAACCACGAAGCAAAGCTCCAATATTGTAAATAGGATCTGTTCCTCCTCTCTGAGTACTCAAAGCCCACACAATAGTTGGTACAACAGGGGCTGCTACAGCCAGAAGATCCCCGAGGAGACTGCTGCTCCAGTATCTCCTCTTTATTCCTGTATTAACATACTCAAAGGCTTCATCATCGTGAGTTTCTGTAAAATCAAGTTCTTTCATGAAACGGTTTTCATTGGCTCTGTGCTCCACCTTCCTGCATGGAGACTCCATAGGAGACAAAAGAATGGCAGAATTGGGATCACTTGGAGTTAAGTCCACTATGATACCAGAATCACTTAAGCTTCCAAGAGAAAATTCACCCAATTCCTTCAGTGAAGAAGGTGGGCTTAGAGGACAGGTGTCTTGAGCCCTGAAGATGTTTTGAATGAGCTGTTCCACATCTAAGCTATATGGCACCACATCAGTCTGGATGGCCTGTTCCACTGTCATGTTGCTTTTTTCTTCCTCCTGGCCGTAAGTTAGTTTTCCATCCAGAAAGATTTCAAGCATCTCTTTATTTACAGCAGCACTGAAGGGAGCTGGATCACTCAACTCAGAGGTTGTGGTGGTCAAACTCTCTCCAGATGAGTCAGTCCCGTTAGCTCTGTCCTCACTAAGAAGCAGATCACCGTCTGCCACCTCCTCCAGACCTTGGTCCTCTGTGATGGGGCTGTCTGGCAGGTTGGCACACAAAGCTAACAGCTTCCCCTCTGAGTTGCTCATGTACTCCAGGCACTGCTCATCCCTCACAGAGTGGTTCTGAGCCATCTCCATGCTCTGCAGCAAAGTTTCCAGTTTCTTGTTTTGAATGTTTATGTCTATGAAGTATTTCTGAATTTTTTTGTCTTTCTCTGCCAAGCTGTTTTTCATGCTTTCAATGACCTGCTTGAGTTGTTTAATTTCACTTCTTGCTTCCTTTAAGGCCAGCTCTGCCTCCACACGATTGCACTCTTCTTCAATCCAGTCTTCCCTCATCCGTCCCAGCTGAGCTTTAAGCTCTTCTATTTCTGTTTCCCTGTAGCAAAATAAAAATAATATAACACTTCTGCTGACTGCTCAGTTAAAGCCAACATGATGGCCCACCACACAGCCATGGCTCTGCTGCAGAGATTCTACAAGAAGGAAGCAAATTTCTCCAGGTGCCATTTTTGGCCACCTCTGAGAGAGCCAAGATATGCCAGCTGATTGCTAATGAGAGTCACTGACCTCCCCACAAAACCAGCAGCCCTGTGGGCTGTGCCACGATCCTGGACAATTTGAGGCACAAGTGGTGACCTCTAGGTCAGGTCTAACCAGTGTAGTGCTTAAAATCTCCCCTATTGCCTTGCCCTAGTGGAAATGGGAAACAGCTGCTGGGATGCATCCCCAGTGCCCGCCAGCAGCTTGTCATGTACTGCCAGAGCCAATGCTGGCCTCAGCCAGCCAGGGAGCTCAGTCTGCAGGCACAGGGCTGGCTTTCCCCAGCAGGGAGCAAGTGCGGGAGAGAGGACTCCTGTGTCAGCTCCAGGCCTTGCAGATGCAGAGGAAGAGTGCAGGGTACCTGGAACTCTCTTGGGCTCCATTCAAACAGCCCTTGGGTTGTCTGTGCTGGAGAGCCAGCTCTCAACGTGCAGTTTTAGTAAAAGAGACATCTGTTGCTGTGTAATGCACGTTGTCACTTCTTTGCTCAGCAGCCATACAAAGGGCTATTGTGAAGAATTCAGTACGTAAGTGACAATAACACAAATTGGCACAGTGGTTTCAGTATGAACCTCTCTTTTTCTGGGGAGGAGGGGGACATTTGCAGTCCTACTTCACTGAGAGAGGTAGAACAGGACATTAAGGTAACACATGCTGCCAGGTAGAAACTGTTCTATATATAAAAGGTCTAAAAGTTGTCCTTTTAAAGTGTTCTATTGTGAAAGTTCCAAAAAGGAAAAAGAGACAGCTATATTTATAAATAAACTCATTGTTTTGCATCCCCTTAGTATACTCTGAAAACTGAAATACTGAAAATAACCTAAGACTAATCATATTTCAAATTTCTTAATGGAAACTTTATTGGTAAAGAAATGAGTAAAACCACTCAGGATTCCCACCCCTAAATGTACCCAAATAAATCTTTCTGACTGATTTCTGATGTGAGGTTTACCTTTCTTTAAGTTTGCTTTCAGATTCCTTCAGCTTGGTTTTCAAATGCCGTACTGTCACTTCTTTCTGCTGCAGAGGAGTCAAATACTGCTCTGGATTTTGTGGCTTAATGCTGTGATTGTCACCACAAGAATTGTATCTCCCTGATCGCCTGAAAAAACCCAAAACAAACCATCACATAACATCACTGTTCCAGTTCTTAAGTCTGGCAGAATGAAAAACATTCCACTGACTGATAAATGCAAAGCTTGACTCATCTGGGGCTCCTCAGTGTCCACACGAGTTACTTCACCTTGCAAATCAAAGTACTTGAGTACTTGTACCTTGATTTGTAGCTACAGTGCAAAATTTACTATTTATTGTACTTGGCTTCGGTGTCATTACATCAAATGAGGCTTTTAACTTTGAAATACCTGGCCATCCCCTTGCCCCAAATGGGAGGTGTGCCCAAGAGCAGGCAGGGCAAGGGCACCAATCTACAGACAGCCAGGCAAGGCAGCCCAAAGACTGAGTTCAGCTCCACACAGGAGTTACAAAGCTAAGCACACTGAAATCTATAGTCATCCTGTCTAGCTTTGGGTGTGCATCCACATGATTGCTGCTAACTTGTCTGGGAGAGAGGGCAACAGCAGCAGCATGGTGACCATTTCTTGTGTGCAACACGTGTCACATGCTCTGGCAGGTATCTGTGTTCTTTCCTGTAAAGGAAACTGCACTCCTTAGGGAGGTGCCTAAGGCTAGGCAGGGTGAATGAATGTTTGCCCAAGTGTATCATGTTTCCTACACTACCACACCCAACTCTCTTCAAAGTGAAAAGAGCCCTACAACAGACGAACCAGTAAACTCTCATGAGAACTGATGGCATGAAAATGCATGAAACAGCCTGCCTTGGAGTGAAAACCAACTGCAGAGGACTTTGTAAAGTAAACTTGATTTTACAGCGCTGAAACAACAAAGCTTTTACATGGTATGGAGAACCTTGCTGATTGCTAAGTCACCTCTACAGGGCATCACAATGATGGTGAGGAGAAAGATGACCTGCATGGCAACTCCTACACCTGATCCCAAGCTATGGTGCACAGAGGGTGCCAATGTACCCAACACCAGGAGGCTGAAACACAGACTTGCCTCATCACTGGACTGCTGTCACTTCCTTTGTATGAGCCTGAGTTGCTGCTGCTGGCTGAAGAAGCCCTGTAACTCTGATGGATGTTAGCAGGACTCAGATGGTTTTTGCACAGTGTTGATGAAGCGTCCTTTCCATGTGAAGCAGGTGGACTGGCTCCAGACTTGTAGGATAAGGATCCATTATTCCGACCATAAGGACCACGACTGGAGAAGAACCAAAATGGTAAAAGCATTATTCTCATCACATAACCCATTTTTTGTCTTATTTTACACACAGAGTTCTCTAAACAATAAGCCAGAGAGGTAACTGTGAGTGGCTGGAAAGAAATAAAGCTCTGGCATGATTAGCCACTCATGTTCTTTCACTGGCAGGGGGCTCTCAGTCTGAATTATGTTTCTAAGGAAATCCCAGCCATTTTTCATCTGTCTGTGGACAGCACAGTTCCCAGTAACTCCATCAGATCATCCATGTTCCCTGAATCTTTGACTCTGTAAGTAATGAGAGGCCTGTGGTCTGGACTAATGCCACAAGAACCACACTCCAGCTTTCCCTGGCCAGGCCTGCAGAGTGGTGCCTCTGCATGGAGCATTTCTGTAAGACTGCTTTCATGCTCCTCGGCAAGCAGCCTGAGGGATCACAGTGTGCAGCAAAACCAGATTTTGTTTGGGCCACTGTTCTTTTCTGCCTTTGGCATACTGGGTGCTTCATCTGCCATGGTCAGCTATTCATTCACTTTGATATCGTTTGAACCCCATGGAGAGCAGGCTGAAATAGTATTAAAAGAGACAAAGGAAAGCACAGTCTTTTCTTTTACTCTGCCAGTTTTTCTCAAACATATTTACCTTTCTTTTCCCATTCTTTATTAAAGAATCTGTTATCTGTGTGTGCTTGAAAGGAACTGGTATCCTCCCTGCCCGAGAGCTGCCCAGGGGCTGGAGTGCTGAGGCCAGCTTCCTGGGATGTGTCCCTTTCCTGCTCACTAGGTTTGTCATCCTGCACTACTACACTGCTATCTTCATTCTCCCATCGAAGTTGTTCTTCTAAATGGTAATGAAAGGGCAGGTCAAAAATAAAATAAAATTTAAAAACTCAAACAAAAAGTACCAGAAAAAGGCAAGCCCAGCCAGCAAAAGAGGAGGCTTGAATATAAAAAAATCAAATACCACAGAACTATGAAGCAACATCTCTTATTTAAATTGTTTCACTTGGTTTTTTCCCTTCTCTGCAAATGGAACAGTTTATAAGGAACAGATGGTTGAGTGGCTGCTGTGAACCTTCATCACACTGCTGCGGTTTGGGTGATTTTGTAATTATTTTACAATGAAGTACAGGACTGTGGTTTGTGACAACACTGAAGCGTTTCATAGCGAGTAAAGTCAAACAGTTAAAAAGAACATACTGCAAAGAAGAGATCTTTTTCCACTTTATAGTATGTATCATCAACTCAGGTGTGTGGCAGAACTTGCAGAGACTGTGCTTAACATAGCAGCACACCTGAAGGAGCCTTATTACAGAGGACTTCTGTCCAATGCAGGATGTCACTATGCTCTAGTTTTAAGTTATATTAAAATGCACAGAAGTATATGAAATGATACAGAATCTTACTGAAATTAAGGTGATATTAGGACTTCATATTATACTTAGTACCATTTTTTCACACAACCAGTAACTTTACTAGTTAGATATAATCTGGAGGGAACTACAGTAGTGTTTACTTTTCTAAAAGTCTCATGGTACAGATAGGAAAGTGCTCTCAAAGCCTCACTCTGACGACCTCTGAATGCCAGGGCACATCGTGACCTTCATGACGCCTCAGTGAGTGACTCAGGCACTCGGGTATCCTGCTGCTGCTCCCAGCCTGCCTGCCTGCCAGCTCTTCCACAAAAAAAAAAAAAAAAAAAAAAACAAAAAAAAACCCAAAAACAAAACAACCAAAAAAACAGGCAGGAAACCAGTCCTGTCAAATCGAACTCCTTCTTCCTGCTCCACAAAATGTAACCAGCAGGGATTACGTGGGCAGAACACAACATGCACTGCTCCATTCCAACAATGCCCCTGTATTCTCAAACTGTCTGAATTTTCAAATCACATATAACAGGGAGAAGACTTACAGAAATCTTTCATGAGAGGTTCACTTAGGCATATGACTATGATATATTTTTTTTTAAATTGCCTATAGGCTGGGCAAGGGTATTAGAAAAAAAAATACAACAACATCAAAGGCAATACTGTCTACTTCTTACAATAACAACAAGATCATGATCTGAAAAGGTGTAAGCTGAGCTGACAGTTTATGGCAGAGATAAAACAAAGTGTTAAGACCAAAAGGTTTAGGTTAACTGTTTAGAAATATTGCTGTTAACTAACATACCCAGCTCTCACTCCACTCCAGCCAATACCTTTTCTGCCTTACCTGATATTTCCCATACTTGCCATGAATAAACAAAAAAAACCCAAAAAACCAAAACAAAACAAAAAAAACAACAGCTGACTGATCTGGCATACTAACAATTATTGTGCACTGAATACAGCATTTTTTTTTCTTTCTTATATTGCAGTTCTCACCAGTGTGCTACCCAAGAGTGTTGTGTTAACCCAATTGTGTGAAAATGCAAAACCTTACACAGTAGTCTATCCTTGCACTAGCAATATTCAATTCAAATTTTCTTTGCTTACTTGCGAGAAAAAGATCTCTTGCTTCCAGCAGCTGACATATGGACTTCAGGTGCTGAAATACTGCCTGTGCTGCTTGAAGAGCTAAAATCAGCTTCACTGCCTGGAAAGGAAAAGGAAAGAGTGAAAACATGATGGAAATTATAGCTCAAAGATTGTTTTCAAAATAACAGTGAATCACAAGCATCCTTCCTTTGTCTGTTCTGGGTGAATTTCAGAAGTTGCTTGGATTTTCAAACATCCCTGAGGACAAGAGCTGGATTTGTTCCAGATTTTCAATATTTCTTCAGAACTGGCACTTCAACAAGAGCAGAAAAAACATTTGGACACAAAACCCTCACACTACAGAAGCCATTTCAGGTCTCAGACAGGAACACTTGTTCTGACAACCTGCTTGCTCTCACAGCCATCAATAAATGAATGAGGCTGCTCAGGTGGCTCCTTCAGGAGCACAGTGATTAGGAACACACCACTGTAACTGGATATTTCTCAAGCTTTAAACCACATAGAAACACTGCTTGCTCACCACTTCTGTTTTGTTTTCTGGGATAACATAAATATATATATAGGTATAAACCAGTACAGGCTAATGGTATAGCTATATATTTACATGCATATGCATAGTGAGGCAGTTCTAATAACCTTAAAAATAATCCAGTAATCACATGTAGGCCCCAAGTGCTTCTCAGGTACCAAGTCATCTGTCTGATTACTGATTTTCTATGGATCATAGCTTTTATTTCACAAGCTCTGGGATATACAAGGAAAACTGCTCTCATTTTGCTAAGATCAGTATTAGATGTACTAAGAATGTCTTAACCTCTGGAAAAAAAAAAAAACACACTAAGGCTGAAATTTTTTTTTTTCCACTCTGTCAATCCAATGGCAAATGTCCTATGCCATACCCAGGTCTCATGCTGTAGAGCTACAATAATGAATGGTGACTTAGCTGAGGGGATGGAAATAACTCTCCAACATCCTTTAAGCAGCTGACCAAGGGGAGCATTTCTCTCCTGGTAGTTTATGGGTGTCATCCCATGGATAGACACCCCCAAGCCAGCAGCTGCAGACTTGCCATTTTTGCTGTCTTTTCCACACAGGGGAGACACAGCTGCAGCCATCATCCTCTCCCCCGTTGCAGCTAGACTTCTAGTCCTCAATCTCTCTTAAATTATTCACAGAGCTGAGGGTGAAGTGTGCATCTTTCCCCCTGAACACCTGAGACTGGGAAAGGGCTTTGTCAGAGCCTGGCTTCAGAGCCTTACATAGGCAGAGACAGCCAGTAACCATTCTCACCACATGGCAACACTTAGCAACTGGCCTTAGGACAAGGTGTGATTGGATTTAACCCAATACTTTCCCTACCTCATGGCATCTGAGACCAGCCTCCATTTCTCTGTGTCTCTGCATCAGCCCATCCCAGGATATTCCTCAGCCCAATTTCAAAGTGCTCAGATACAAAGCTGAACTCTTCAAAAGATGCCAGGGATCCAGCTCTAGCACCTCTAACTAGCTCCATACCCAATACAACACCCCTGATAATCAGACCCAAGACACCACAGCCATAACCAGATCAGAGCTGTGTGCAAATTTGCAAGGGAAGGGAAGGAAAAGCAGCAAAGCCACTTGGTTTCACAGAGTATTTGTATCATGTTTACAAATGCAAATGAGAGTGAACCTCTCCATGGGGAAACAAAATTATCATGGGACATGACTTTCAAAGATGCAACAGTTTTCCAGATAAACAAAAGATCCCCATCTACAAGACTGACCTACACTCCAAATAGTCTCTTGGCATCACACTACACCAAAAACTACTTTCCTAAACAAGACCCAAACAGGTAAACATGTCACACAGATGTCATACCTCTGGTGTTTGGCTCCCCAAAACATTCCTGCGCTTGCAAGACACCAGCAGCTTTCCCAAGGCAGTTCCTGGCTGTGGCACAGAGAGCAGGAGCCCTAGCCAAGCTTCATCTCTGGGTAAGTAGATCACATCATAATCAGATCTTGCTATCCAAAGCATTGCCGAGTAGCAAGGCTTAACACTCGCCTCTCCCTGACCTGCCTGGCCAGGAGCACCAAGAGCTGCAGGGCTGGGCACTGCTGATAAGAGCCAGCAGAGCCTGCAAACACAACACCATCAGCAGAGCTTTCTGAAAGACTGAGCTGCATCTGAGATCAGGAACTGTGTCTGCAAAGCATGAACTAACCTTTCTGGCCCCAGTTCTAATAACAGCTATACACAAGCTTAACACTTAGCACAGGAGACTACTTATGTTTAAAATTAGGCATGTGGCTATTTATAGGATCCTTGAGAACATTTTATAAGTTAAAGGGGTCACTGCTAGCAATGGTTCCAAGTGTATAAATGATGTTTAAGCCAGTTTTGTGTGTAGCAGAGCTTGACAGTAGTGTCATTAGGAGACCTTAAAAAACATCTTCTCCAATTTGATAGACATCTCTGAGCAAAATAACATGGCATCTATCCATAAAATACCCATTGCAACATAGTCTCCTGGACAGGCGTGACTACTGTCTTACAAATATCTTAACAAAACATGAAACTCCTTGTTTAGCAGCGGTGCAGGCATGAGCTAAACACAGCTTCTCATTTACTAATGCCATTCTCCAGGCTGACAGCTTCCAAGGGATGCCTGTTGACTATTTTTGTCACTGTGACTGTGTAATGACAAAAGCTCCCACATGTAAGCCCCAGGACAGCCCATTAATTTAGTGCTAACTATGAAAAAGACTGACATTTCTCAACCCCACGTTCCTTTGCCCTAACTGGCCGTAACACTTGTTCAGCTCCAATCAGAGACTTTCCTCATAAAACGAACTGTCTTACTAACCCCTTCCTGCAAAAGATGCTACACGTTGAGTCACCAGCTTCAGCAGTACATCATTTGGATTTCGCTCAGGCATATTTTTCCACGCTGCAGCCGCCGGTGTCCCAGCCCGTGGAGCCAGGCCGGTGTCCGTGCAGGGGAGCCAGGCCGTCCCGTCCCGTCCCGTCCCGTCCCGTCCCGTCCCGTCCCGTCCCGTGGTCTCTCCCCGCGGGCAGCTCCGAGCATCACGCCCACGCCGCTCGGCATCGCTCTGACGGCAGCGGGAGGAGCGGCGCAAGGATGGCCAAGAAGGACCGTCACATTTTCCAGGGTTGCATCTTGCCGGGAATGGGTATCTGAGGAGCAGGAGTGAAATCCTGCAGAGCCCGGTGCTGTCCCTGCACTTTACCGCTCGGTGGGCTGCGGCACGGAGCCGAGAGCGCCCCGCAGGCAGCATCGCGCTCCATGCTGCCCTTTCGCCTCCTTGCTGCCCCGACAGCATCGCGACAGCCACGGGCCCGGCTGGCACCGAGGGAGGAGAGGGAGCCCGTGCCAGCTGCTGTGCTGCCCGTGCCGAGCCGTGCGGCCAGGGGCACACGGGGTGGCCGCGCTCCGACAGACGCATCTGCCACCGCAGCCCGGGGAGCTCACACCCTCCCGTGGCTGCACGGGAATCAACTGGGACACTCTCAGGAATGTCTCAAGGGCAGGGCTTCATCCTGCATATGATGCAATGACAGATTTGGGGGAGGGAGGGATGGAGGAGCGGGAGAAGGTGCGAGGGCCGGAACGCCTCCAGCTGGCACTAGCGCGTGTTTATCCCAGCGGGCAGGGCAGCCACCACGGGCACATCCCGGGTGTGGACAAGCCTCACCTGGAACTCTGCCCCTGCACTGCCTCAGGCAAAGCGCAAGGACAACAGCAGAACAGTGCCTGTGTCACACACGCTGCTCTCACACCTGTTACAGCTACAACAGATCGGGTACGCTGCACTACCTGGTATATAAACCACAGAGCTTAGCTATCTTCTGACTCCATAAACATGACCTCTTTGTATGTATCAGTCTTGAAGTAGGTTTTGCATATAGCCAGTGAAACAGAGCTGTAAGTAAAACAGTGCTGACAGAAACAGCTTGTCCTCAACATGTAAAGCACTTAAATTTGCTGAGCTTTCTTGCCTTCAAAAGCACTCTGTTATACAGCAAAGTGCCCAAAATATGCACACATATTAACTACTTCGGTGCAGCTCCTTGAGGAATAAGTGTCTCTCTAGATAGCTTGATTTAGAGATCCCAAGGGTAGAGCTTGGGCCTGACTGTCTGAAAAAATATCCTGCAAAGTCATTAGAAGCTGCTGGAAAAGTAGAGAGAATTCAGTTGTAATGCCCACTAATGAAAGGAGCTGTATTTTTAAGAGATTTGCTTCAATTTATCTTGAGAGCTTTAACTCACAGCTGCATCTCTAGCTCCAATATTTAACAGCAAAAGCAATGTATTTTCAGAAAGCACTAATGCTGTTTTTATTTTTCTGTTTAATATGGGGTTGTTCCTGCAAGATAGACAAACAATCTAGGAAAGAAAACCACACTGCTCACATACAAATGTAAAAAAAAAATAAATTAAAAAAAGCTGCAAAGAAGCAATGAAATCTTGCTTTAACATTTCAGGCTCTTCTTCAGATAATACCCTTAAAAACGACCCATTTTGAAGGCAAAGTCTCCTAGTGGGAAATGTGCTGAATTCAAAGTGTCAAGCCCATAGATGACAGTGGGTTTTGGTTCCAGTCCCTGGCTTTTGACTTATTATTTGATTTAGGACTATTGTACGGGAGACTTTTATTTTGGACTTAACTATTATATTTCACACTGAACAGTAACTGTGTAAAAGCAGAGAGAGCAAGGAACAGGTCAGAGCTCTCCTCCATGTGGACTGCAGTAATCTTTGGGTGACAGAAGCTGCTCCCACATGCTCTGCCTCTGCATGTGTCACAGCTAAGGATGCCCAGTAGGTTGCATTTGTTCGGGAACTTCTTAGGAGAAGTGTAGATTTGAGCTCCTTTGTTCTAAAGAGGGCACTGGAGTCAGACCTTTTCCTCAAGCTCTAACTACTCACATGTGACACAGGGCAGACTGGTAGCACTAGCAGTGCCCGTATTTCAGAGGAATGAAACCTGCTGGAAGCCTGAACTCACAGACATGGTCTGGCTCTGGTGTGGAGGTTCACAGTGATCCAAGGCACACGTGGGCACACCCAGGACTACATGGGAGATGGGCACTCCTTCTCGAATCTTGGATTTTAGTACCTAATTACCCCTCTGGTCCTATATGAGGTTTAGTCATCGAACTCACATTTTGTGAGTTGTGCTCCATGAATAATGGCAAGAAACTGGGTACAGCAATGCCTGGCATCCTCAGTCCTAAGGGTACCAACAGGCACCCCTTCCCTATCCCACTGCACTGGCCAATGAGTGAAGCCATCACTCCCCACTCCTGGGTGGACATCCACCCAGCTGCTCGACAGCACTCCCACAGCAGACATTGGTCACATGTGGTCACATTTCAGCTGAGTGCTTGGCCCAGTAACACCTGCAAACTTGGACAGCTGGCAGAGACACGGTCAGAGGGGATGTGGAGCAAAACTTGGGTGTGGGTCTCCATAAGTTGTTCAAATGTGTTGGGCAAGACGATTTCCAGCTCAAAATCAGACAGACACTTGGGAAGGACTGCAACACAGATCCTGCTTCCCTGTGTTTGGATCTAAATGCAATTTTACAAATGTTTAATTATCTTGGTTTTCACTTTTTTTTCTTGCTTATTATTTTTACATTGAAAGAAGGATTGTTATCAAATAATTAATCTTATTAAGCAGTTTTCTAAGTACTATAGTTTTAGTAGTAATCTGAACCACACTAATGCAAATTATAAGCATTACAGATTTCAACATGAATACATAACGTGACTTATGTATTCTGTGAAACCACAATCAATCAAGCTCTTCTCTCAAAACACAGTCACTACAAAATAATTACTGACATTGGCTGAGAGCCATCATGCATATTCTGCATATCAATATGATCTGGGCTTGTGTTTTTCTTAATTGTTTCTAATTCACTGATTTGTAGAGAATCCAAAAGTGGATGTTGGAATAGACAAAGAGCATTACAAGTTGATTTTTTTTTTTTTGCTGCTTTATGTATTTTTAAGGATATTTTTCATACAGAAGGCAGCCTGACCTAATTATTTTTTCGTGATTCTATATGGAGTTTGAACCATTCTAACAGCACCTCAAAAAAGACTCCCATAATTTCACTCTTCTCAGCCTGAAGTGACCTTTGTCAGGAGGAACATATGCTCATGGAGCAGAAGGGAACAGTCTGGGGAACTTATCTTCATGTTCAAACAAAAAGGCTCTTTGTTATCAGAGACAGAAGGATGCTACTTTCCTACACCAACCTCAATACAAACATTCAGACTGGAGATTCAAATAATACACTGAGAGTTGTATAACACAATGCTAACTTGCATTTGACAGTTTTATAAATTATATCTTTAATCCACCTATGGACAAGTATTTTTTATAAGCAACCATGCAGTATCACCTCAGGGGATGTTTTAATGTACTGGGCAGAACTATTTGGTCTGTTTGAAGGGAAATGGATAGGCTGGTCAGAAGTATTTTTAGGAACTGGAAAATGTCATCTTTGGCAGGAATAACAGGAGTACACAGAGAGGCAGCAAACTTCATCACAGACTGGGAAAAGATCCCAGCCCTCCCTTCATATTGGTGGCAGTTTAACAAAGGGCTTTCAGACACATCTCCTAAATCTGGTTCCCGTGTGCAAGGAGAAGAGAAGCTGTCTGTGGCACAGCAAGAAGCTGCACGGACCCATGGACAAAGAGTATGTGCAAGTGCATGAAACTGCAGGCAAAACCTGATTCAAGTGAAGGCTTTTGCATAGTCACCCTCAATATAAGACACATGCTTTTCATTATAATGTGCATAAAACATTTAAAATCAGTTTGACATGTTTTCAACAAGCAAAGGAAAAATGCTGGAAGGAGAAATATATCTGGGAGGTAACTGATAAAGCAACCCTACCATCCCAGGATGAAAAGTAAAATTTGTCATACACTAATCAAATATTTACTGTAACACACATGTTGAAATTATTGCAAAAAACTAATCAAGTTCAAGTGCCATCTATTGAAAAGAACAGCAAAACCTTACCCAATTGGTTGCATAAACTATATTTTCTGCAGTAACAAATCCAAGGTAGGTCTAACTTGCATTTCAAGTTATGACTGCCATCATTTGCTGCTTTTTTTCACTCTTACTGTTAAGAGGCAAAAATGACAGACAAGAAGTCTGTGCTTTTCAGCTTTTTAATCCTTGCAGGTTTGTGGTAAGCTGTACTCCACCAGCTCTAGCAACAGACACAGCCTGCCCAGATTTCAAAAGCCAACAGCTTCCTGTTATTTACAGAATCCAAGAAAGGTGGAACACAGACCTGTGATGAAATGCCTCAGCATGGAAGCAAGAAAATGTAATACTAATAAAAGATGAAACAAACCTGGCAGAATTTTCATTTATTTTAAATACATTTTATGTAATGGTGTATAAAAATACAGTATTATAAAGCAGGCTTGCTATTTTTTTTAATGCCACATTAAAGGCAGTACATTTCAGATTCCTTGGAGAAGTGATGTCCGCCTTGCAGTGGCTGGAGGCTGAATGTACAAAGCAGGACTCCAGCTCCAGGGGAGAGTTATGGGAATTTTGGAACTAGTGCTTTCCCTAACTGCCATCTCAAACGGGAACCACCTCCCACCAGTCTCACTCAGCAAAGCTTCTCAGCTCTGCCAAACTTGTTTCTGTGCATGCCTAGAAGCAGGTCAGCCTAAAAGGCGATGAACAGTTTGGTGCCTCATTCGAAAGACCTGTGTGGGTGTTTCACACTACATCACATAGATCAGAATCCACACAAAACAAGCCCAATGACAGCTCTGTTATGCTGTCTGCTTTACTGGGGAAAGGAAGGCTCCACCTGGGGTTCTCAGGGCCAGGCTTAGCTTTGTCCTGAGAAGACACTGCACATATTCCCCCCAACCCACCCCCAGGAACACAGCATCCAGCAATAAGAACTTGGTGAAGAGATGAGGTCCCATCCTTGCAGCTTGTCATGCCCTTCTCCAGCTCCTCCCTAAAACCACCTGCTTTGGGATGCCTATCTTCATTAAACCCTGCTACGCGGGTGAAATCCATACAGGCCTGAATTTCCCACAGCTCCCACCTCCATCAGGAGACTCCACCCTGCACACAACACAGCTGAGAAAATTATTCTCTGCAATCTGAAGTTTTAGCAGAGTTGGGCTACTTCTATCTAGTTGTTCTGGCTGCTGGGTTTTATTTTATGAGTATTGTGGTTTCTATACTGGAACAGGGATTGGACGTGCATTTTTCCTTTCTCCTAGGCTCTTCCCAAGCTCAGAATTCTTAACTTCAAGGGAGAACCAAAACAAAGTGAAGACATCTTAAGCACGGCTTCATCAGGATTTAGATACCTAGGTACATAAAAGCAAGTAAAATACCACTGCTTAAATAGGTCAAATGTTTAAAATGACACCACTGCCTGCAAAGATCTGGTAAGTTGTTTATGCTTGACCTTCCACTTCTGAGCCCACTCAACAATGTCTTTCTACAACAGTGAAACCAAATAAGTGAGATTTGCATGGCTAAAATAAAGACATTCCCTTAGCTTTCCATTCCTATGCATAAATACAGATATATAACACAAGGAATATACAGACTTATCCACTCAATACAGCTCAGAAGTATTTGAAGTAATGAATCTGAGGGAAACAAATCTTTCAGGTAGCAATTTGGGTACCAAAAAAACCCAAACAAACCAACATAAACAAACAAAAAGCCCCACCAAAAAACAAACAAAAAAAAGCCACAAAAAACAAACCAAAAAACCCACAAAAAACCCCAACAAACAACAAAAAAACAACCCCTGAAAATATTTATGATTTGAAGTCAAACATGGCCAGAAAAAAATGGAAAACTAGATTCTTCTACTTTCTGTTTAAAATGATGCTTTAATTATGAAGACCAACAAACACTTTTCTTCTTTTAAAAATGGGTTAAAACATAAAAATAAACCCCCCCAAATTCAAAATATTTTAGATTGATTATGGCCTTTGTTCAGTTTGAAACAAAGATTTTCTTTAATGTTTTGATTTGGCAGCAGCCCCCAAATCAACTGCTTTCATAGCTCTGCTTTGAACATAGTAAGATGTCAGGCAAAAAAGCAATAGGGGATGAAAAGAAAAATAGAAAAGGAAATAATCTATCAACTCCTGAGTAAACACTGCTCAGAAAACACTTTAAATCCCATGATTCTCATTAAAAAGGCATTAATAACCTGGAGAAATTCCAAAAAAGGTCAACAATAATGATAACAGCATTACAGGGCACTGTTTATGAAGGGAGATTAAGGGAATGCAATTTGTTTATTCTAAGATAAAAATGTATACTGACATCACAGTTTATCATGGGAGGAGGAATACATCTGGAAAACTGTAAAGAAAACTATGTAACAGCAACACAGGGTTCTGGCTGTGATGCATGTTATTTCCTGAAAAATTACTTGAAGTAAAAATTCATGGTGAGTGGGAGTTGTGCATAGTAAAACGTAGCTGGAATAGGTTCAGAATACTTTAACCAGGGAAAGTTAGGAAGCTATTTTAAACACTGGCATAAATAATACAGATTGTATTTTAAAAGCAGAGGAGAAAAAAAATCCTAAGGGAAGATCCATAATAGACTCTTTCATATGCACAGTATTTCCTTCTGTGAAGTGGGTTGAAACCCACAGAAAGCAAACACAAGGCACAGAAAACTCACTGCAGTAAATCAACAAATTTCAGATGTTCTATGTTGACCCCACACTCACTTTAAAACAAATACTTAAGAGTGCGCAGTGTGTATAGCATCAGTTTCTCCTTTCTGGCTCAAATTCCACTCTGGATTAGCAGAGAAGAAAAAAAACCCAAACAAACCTGCTTGAATATACAAAAAGAATTTTATTGTTTTTACTAATGATCACAGCTACTGCCGTCCTCAATACCTCCCTCTAAGCCCAGGACCCTTCTTATGCCAGCCCCTGAGCTGTCTTTTCCTCATGCAGGAGCACATCCCCCGAGCCCCAGGAGACCTTCATTTCTATCAAAAGGCATTTGGGTCTAAATTATGTATTGTGTGGCAGGGATCTCCTCCTGTGCAGCATCCCAGGCAGAAGCCCCATACCCCATAGATCCCACATCCCCTGATTTGCAGTCAGAGCAGTGCCTCTCTTGTGGATCAAGCGCAGGGTTAAGCTCGAGGCCGCAGGCATCCTTGGCCACCATCTCCCTGTAAATGTGGCTGTCCCACTTTCTGTGGGTCTGGAGCAGCAGCAGCGCAATTAATGGGCCAGAGAGAGAGACAAAAGTGTGCCTGCTGGGAACTCAGCTCCCAACCCCCAGTAAAAGAGTAACTAAATTAAAGTGGAGCAGTTTCCCTGGGAGCAGACACCCTGCATCCCCCAGCCTGCCTGTATTAGGGCACTCCTTCATGCTAAAGTCCATCCCCCAAAAGGCACACACAGAGATCTAAAACTAAGTTTCTTTTTAATTTACTGAACTAAGCAACAAGGACATCCTGTTATTTATTTATTTTATTTTCTGTAAAGGAGGTATGTAACTGCAGACTTTTGCCTAAGGCCCTGAATTGCAGGTGGTCTTTGCCACCAGCCCAGAGCTGGTCAGGTCACCATGCAGAACAGGTGGGACTCAGGCTCTCAGCTTTTACTTGCCAATTTCTCCTTTACAACTTATTAGCTACTTTTTTGGATCCTCTATTTTTGCTGTGACATCTGGGCACTTGCTAAGATGTTAAGCCTAAGAGTCTTCTGAACAAAGAATATATGTCCTGAGAGGCCACGTCCTACCCACTAATTGCTGATGTCTCTACTAACCAACATCCAAAATAATTTTTAGAAGGGCATGGACTATAAAATTTGTGACACAGAAAAGATGGTTTTCCTATGTCACTTTAACAGGAATTTGTAGCTTTGTGTTAAATACTATGAAATGCTTTGAAGTTGAAGCACTACTTTTAGCTTCTGTTTTGCTTATTCATGTTGATAAGAAATGGTCGGGTATTTGAGCATATTCTTCCAAATGTGTTTAAATTAAAAGTTTAAATCTAAAACACATATAAATCTAAACTTAAAACCTACTGCTATGCTAATAATTTTACCTAACTTTCTAAGCATCTTTTCTTAAAAATATTTATATTCTGGTTATATTCCAGTATTATTTTTCAGACATTACAGAGCACTTATTTCACTTCAGTGTGATTTAGTTAGCTTTAAGACTTCAGTTAGTCCTAAAAATATTTAATTTCTGTGAAACTATAGCATAAAATGGGATTCAGAATCTCCCTTTGCAATGCTAGGCAGATTGGGCAGCGGTCCTCACAAAGTGGACAAATGGAGAGTGCCTAGGCTTATCAGGACTGAACAGAAAAATGCATCTAATTAGAGCTACTTGAAGGTCCATGTGTGCTTTTTAAGCACAAACTTTCTTCCACAAGTGAATGTCTAAGAATTTCCTTTTTCATTAAACAAAGAAAGAAGCCAAAAAAAGAGAAAGAAAAGCCACAGAGACTGTGGTTGACTTCAGTAAGAGCCAACAGCAGAGGTGTCAGAGGCCTGATGACACAGGAGATGCAGGTAGGATTTATCTGACTGAATGTGGAAGTCTCCTATGTCTGAGTCAACCTCAGTCCCATTCTCAGTCAACAAAACCAGTGAATCCTAAAGTAAATGCTTTAATATTTGGTCGGAAAGATCACACACCAGATGCAGTGGATTAATTCGTTCTACCTCCTTTAAAACAAAATAGAACCTCAGTGCTCTCATGCAGGCAAAAATAATTAATCCCTACACTACAAATTGGGAATTGAGGTCAGATAAATTAGGGGCCATCTCTGTTCTATTCATCTTGGATGAAGACCATGAATTCACATGTCCCTCACCTCCAAAATAGCTCCTGTAACCCCTAGAAGGGAAGTGGCAGGTTCACCTGTTAAAATTGTTTTGTGTCCCTTGAGCAATGGAACCAGTCACTGGGACCAGAGAAAGAGTCAGACCCCATCTACTACTGAAGGTTGTCTAAGGAGACCATTAGATTCAAATTTCACTTCTTCTGAATCACAAAAGGTGGGGATTTATGCCAGACAGAGGAGCTCCAACCAAAGGGATCTACTGGCTGTGCTGAGTCTAGAACTAGATGGAAATATTCAAAGGGGTCATAAGAATCCAGATATCCCGGAGTACGAGGGGGAGGCTGGACTTTGCAAATGCCAGACCCTCAGCAGTATCACCCCCACCACCATCCCCCAAACCTCACAAGCTGGCCACCTTCCAGACCTTACTGACTGCTACAACCACCAAACCTCTGCAGGGTGATGTCCCTCTGGGCTCAGCTCTGGAACACAAGCTCTGGAGATGGCATGGGCTGGAACCCAGACACTGTCCCCACTCCAGGAGGGTGAGATGTGCATGTGCATCCCTCCCAGAGCACACCCTGCTCCTCTGGGACCTGTGGAACCGAGGCCTTAATAACTCCCTGTGCTGGCAGGTGAGGCAAGCAAATCTGCACAGCTCCATAGCAACACACATGACATTAAAGCAGTAAAATAAGCAGGAGGATTCAGCATGTACAGAATTATTACCCAGAAACATTTTTATATTTAGAAAATCAGCAGTAGCTATTTTGTGTGGGTGCAAAATGAAAGGTGAAGAGAAAGAAGAAAAGCAATAGTAACTGAGGAAAACAAATGGGGTCAAAAACTGCCACAACTGTATTTGTCAGATTCTGTATTAGAAAAGCTCTCAGAAACTGTTGTGTCCCAAATTAATTTATGAAATTCACATAATAGAAAGGGAGAAGAGTGTGACTGAAACTCTACAGGAAACAAATGTTTCATATGGTTGGATTTGAATGTTAGGATGTTTAAAATGGCTGCTATCAGGTGAGGGATAGAAGTGAAGCATTTAAAGCATGTGCTTACATCTGAGAAAGATTTTTCCTTCTTTTTTATTGCCAAGGTGATGCTTTAAAAAACAGATCAAAAGCCTTTTAGAAGCACGAGTAATTGACCACTGTATCTGCTCTTTGCCAAATATCAAGTGGCTTAAAGATATAATGCTCAAGTTAAAGCCCTCCTCATCTGGTTTAAGTTACTCAGGGAACCTGGGCCTTTGCTCTTCCTCTTTTCACTTGCAACCTCCTCTGCACCTGTTAGAGAATCTATGCTCCACACTTATCAATAAATATTATCAGATCAAGAGATTCACCTCCCCTGCACCTGTTAGAGAATCTATGCTCCACACTTATCAATACACATTATCAGATCAAGAGATTCCTTGCTATTAATTCAAGTAATTTAAGGGAAAAACTAATGGTCAGTCATAGGCAAGATGTTCCATCATTTGATATTTACTCAATTCACTTGGTCAATCTTCAGAACCTGTTTTTGTTCTATGACCAATTATTTAAAGTACACGGAACCTGGTGTAGCTCATTTCCTAATTTCAACATTCTTATGCACGTGACACTAGCCACATATCTAAGTAATTGAACATTCCTAGCAATGGAAGCATGAATTTCCCAGTTTTACCACTCAGGCATGGTTATCACTGTTTGCAGGATGGGAACATGGTGTTCACTGATTAAATACTGCATTTGTAACAGGGTTAAATGTTCTTAGACACATCCTTAACTATCCCTCCCCTAAGAAAAGGGGCAGTCTTGGAATGTGGGTTATGAGGTGCCGTTAAATAAGCTACAGCAAAAAGACAGACAACAGTCTCCTCATTGCTCTTACCTTTGTGGGATGGAATGAAGAATGCCAATTTGTTTTAAGGATCAGTCAAGGCACTTTGCTATCTCCAAATACAGGTTTCCCATTGGTTTTGGTTTGGATTTTTTTTTTTTTCAAACAACCAAACAAAGTATGACTTTGTTTTAGAATACAGAGTACACCATCAGCATTTTAAGAAGTGCTTTTGCATAATAGGTAGATGTCCTAGCCAGTAGTTAAAAAGATTCATTAATTTCTTTGTGTGCCACAGGAATTGTTCAAGCTAGCACATTCTGTAACTTGGTTTTCATATTCTGTACTGCTGCTCCTGAACAACAGGGACAACAGATCTATTATTTTCCAACTGCCTGCAGAAATTTTATACAGAGAATAAAAAAAAGCCATGCAAATACCAGATACAATGTTCTTAGATAAATGTGCCAGTCAAACATGCCTTTCTAATGTTTTATCAAACTTTCCAAGATAGCATTGACAACTGATGCAGTCAGAAGGAAATTCTTGACAGTGAAATCAATTTCCAGAACTACCTGTAAGACAAGCCTCTTACAGAACTTACACACCAACTCACGTTTTTCAAGTGAAGAACATACACACACACACATCAGAGTCACACATGGCTATTCCCACACTGTCAGACTGAAAAGAGGGAATGAGTTGACAAAAGACCTGTAAAATAATACAACCAGACATCAGGAATATAACCTAAATCAAAACCTTTATGTTTTGTTTTTAAAATAACCAAAGTGGCTGCCTTTAGAATAGAGACAGATAAGGAAGTAAAGTAGCAATATGGATTAATTTCTCTGCTAATTTTATATGAAAGGATAAATAGTCACTACTCCTTGCTCTCACATGAGATTCCCAGAAATAAGTTCCTGGGAATTCAGTGTCCTGGAAATCTAAGCCTCACACACCAGACAATTAAAAAAAAAGAATAAAAAGTCCCAGAACTCCAGGAAAAGCATTATGTTTTAGCAGATAGACATTGTTAACACATAAAACATATTTTGGAGCTAACACTTGCATTTCTTCTCTGATCTGTTTGGCTTATTTAAGTTCTAGTCTTAATATTTCCAGTTCTCTAGGGTAATTTTCCTTGCCTCCTTTTTGATCACTATCAGTTCCAACACTGACAATGACAAGCACCTGCACCTATTGAATACTCACAACCAAGTAAGGGCAATACATTCTGTTCCACCTGCCCCTCCTAAATCTCCTAATAGTCCTAAAGCCTTCAAAGATTAATCTGTTCAGACTGGGACACCCTATATCCCAAGGCTCATTTATGGTGACTTAATAAATTCACCAGGAAAAAGTAGGAAATGCACATTGAGTACAACATTATGTACTCTGCCTCGTATTTACTGTTTGCTAAATAACATTTTTAGTTGAATGGTGATTGTTAAAAGATACTTTTTTTTTCTTCACTAGACCTTTGTTTTTATGAACTGAAGCGGCCAAGAAAGGGCAGGAAAAACACAAATTGTGCCTTGCAACTACTTAACTACAGATCTGGCTGATGCACCATTTAAAGGACAAAAAAAGTCCAGCAACACAGGATTACAGAATTGCTGAGAGGTAAAAGGGATATTTTCAAGCCCCCCAGCCCAGTTCTCCACTCAATCAAATCTAGCTGGAACAGGCTGACTAGGACCATATCCAGTTGAGTTTGACTATAACCATGGATGGAGATTCCACAGCTTCTCCAGGCAACATGTGCCAGTGTCTGACCACAAACAAAAAAAAAAGTGTTTTCTTGTGTCCAGATGGAATTTCATTTCCAATTTGTGCTCATTGCCTATGATCCAACAAATGTAGGTGCTCTGTGTGATGGAAGCCTCTGAGATTTTTCCCATTAATCTGAACAGAAGGAAGTTTTAATGTCCAAACTCCCAGTGATGACCCTTCTTGGAACATAATCCATAGCAGTTCAATGACACTGAAATCCAAACATATTGCTATTTTAGCCAGATTCAGTAATAAATGGCCAGATGTTTTATTAGCAGTGAAAAAAAACAAACCCTTTTTGCACAGTCCTCTGCTACCTGGAATGTTTATTATTTTATCAAAATGTCCATGACGGACAGCCAGGCTTGGGAGCTGACCCTAACTGGGGCTCACCTAAGGCTCCTTTTGTGCAATGGTGTTTACACCACTATTCTGCAGGATCCTGAAGATGCTAAAAGGTCTGGGACAGGCTTATTTTTTTTTTCTTAGATTTTAGTAATTTCATGTGAAACTTCAGCAATTACACAGGCTCTAGGAAAAAGGTCTGACAGCAAACATTCAGTGAACTGCCCCAAGTATGCCTGTAACACCAAAGCAAGAAGACCAGAACTTTACAGAAATGCTGAACACAGCTGACCAGATGCCCTTCTCAAATTCTGCTGCTTACAGAGATTTAAATACATGTCTGTATTAGTTTAAACATGCAAGACTT